>NC_143395.1:342622279-343966446 GCF_052110815.1 Crocodylus siamensis | reverse complement strand
TCATGTCCTGTAAATTCATCTTTGTTGGTAGAATGAAACTAATAATTATGTTGTTTAGTGTCTTTTTATTCTAAATATATTTCCTATCTCAGATTTGCTATGCGTATAAACTATAATAAGATTTAGCAAATTAATAAAATAATTCAACTTACATTTATTAATCTAGTGTTCTCAAAATATCATGTTTACTTAATTATCGGGTCATTGGTGGTAAATAATATTGAAGCAAAAGCAAGTAGACAGTTTAACATTTTCAAATTATGTTACAACAGGCACTATGGAAAGTAAAAATGACAAAAATAGCTGCAACAATAGAATGTGCATATTAAAAATGTTCAAATGAAAATTAAACTGTCCATTTTTTGTAGGGAATCAAAAATAATGCAAACATGATAAATATAAGTAACCTATTCTTTTTCTCATTGGCAAGAATGGGCTAGTCTTCAAAAATGTTGCTCACTCCTTAATTTTTTACAGGACCTAAGCACGGCTGCTTAGTAGAGGAAGATAATAATTGTCACAGCAAATTTTGATTGCGAATCTTTGGAAGCCCATTACAACTTGCAGTCCATGAAATAAATACACAAACACAAGTATGTATAAAATTACTCAACAGACATTTATTTTTCCATATCACCACCTTTCAAGACCAAAACTAAAAGAAAAGAAGAAAAGTCTAGTTGCTTGCTGACCACCAAATGATCCGCTTCTGGTTCCTCTGTGCATTCCTGCACTTTGTGAAAGGATTCCTTTTCACTTGAAATGTGATGTGTTCGACATATCACATCTGTCCTTAGGGCTATATGATTTGCTGACACCTAAACAGACCTACGTCTCAAAGAGACTTTCAAAAGTGGGTACATATGACTGCTAAGCATTTACTGTGTGTCCTAACACACTGAAGTGATTTATAGGCACAGTTTTGTCCTTAATACTTTATATGTGAGAAGGATTCTTACATAACACTGATTAAGCATTACAATACTGTTGATAAGATTTTCTTTCTGAAGTTACGTTTATCTTATTTTTGACTTTGCAAACATACATTTTTTTTAAGTGCTTCACACTGTTACCCACTTGGGAAACGTACTTTAAGCTTACTATTAAACACAGCAGGACAAATAAAAATGGATAAAAAGAGGGGGAAAAAACTTTCAGTGCTTAATCTTTTAAACAATATCAAATTCTTATGAACTAGTAATACTGTCATTGAACTGGAGACAGTTTTAGAACAAGCTTGCTCTGGCTTTTTCACCCTATGATTTGGAATCTGCTCACAGTACTGCCAGCTTAACCAAAAAGGATTAACTCTCATATCCAACTGAGAACACAGATAATTCTCAGTAATTGGTAAAAAATGAAGATGAATGGGGCTGAGAGATAAGGAGCAATTAGCTCATCAGCAGTTACAGCTGTGCACTCAATCCGGATCCATCTCTTGAGTCTCGGCCCCTTTTAAAGAACCCAAGCAGAATAAGCACAGGACACCCCCTCCCCAAAAAATTGCTATACCTGCCCATCATTCCTCTCTCTTCCATTTTATTTCCTCACTATACAGAGACACCTGTCATAGCATTCTATGTAAATTACTACCTCTCCTAGGACCTGTGTCTACAGCCAATCTTCTTTTTAAACTTAAAAAAAATAGAAACCAAATGACTACTGTAGACACTCTTAAGTTCCCTGTCAATCGTTTCATTATAGCAGCATCATCTGTTTGAAAATATAAGCAATTCCCTCATCTAATTATAGGGAGGATTTGAGGTTCATTAACATTGCCAAGGCAGAGAATCAGATGTGCAACTGCAGAGCTGTGCTCAGTGGCCTGCATTCTCTGTTTCCTTTTATTTGCTTTCTCAAGGTCTCCAAGACTTTTTCCTGAAACCATAAAAGTAATTCTTTCCTTCAAAATAGACACACGTGTTTAGAGAAAGGAAATGACCACATTTTGCACTGTACTATTATGGGGGAGGTCACTGGAGAAAAATAATTTAATCTTAATGCCTTTATCACTGTTTTTGGGGAAAGAAAACAATAATCTAAGCAAAGCAACTATTAATTTTAGGCACCAAATCTTGGCTTTCCTCATATATGCCTCACGGTTTAAATGCTGTAAGCTAACATGGATGAAAAGGAAACTTAATATGTCAAGACCATCTCTTAATTTTCAACACGTTGCAGTTGTTTATGGATTATTGTACTAGCTAAATGTAAAATGCTATCTTGTATTTCCTAACCATGTTTAGAAACGGAGAACTCCACAATCTTTATGATTGCTTCACTTCCTTAAAGAAATAATGGCAATTTTTTTTGTATGAATGTAGTTTAAACAATGACATTTTCTTGGGACATCTGTTTTGAGATCACATTTTGAATAGATATGAACTCATTTCCTGCTAAGCAAGTAATTTACTATTGTTGATAGCTGTTTACCAGTTCTATGAGTCAGATATTAGTCAGTGGCAAAGATCCTCACAAATCCTAGGAGTATTCTCTAAACTGTATAGGTAGTGCCTTTGTTATATAAAATATTAAGGGAAATGAAAATATAGGGAGTTTGTCCTACTTCCTAATAAGTTGAAGACAAAGACTAGCTTACAAGAATTATGTTAACTGTGTTTACCTTAAAAGACTTCTTTCTGTTGCTATTTTATATATATAAAGTAGGCTAGTAAGTAAAGTAAGAGTTTTAAAAGTTCAGAAATAACTGAGATACTCCATTTGTATACTACTATATGAAAAATGCAGATGTACGATTAGCTGGTATGTGCATTAAAATGAGCATTACTGATCATACTATAATTGGAAGTTGCTAATACTACAAACAGCAGAATCGCTTGAAGCAAATTTAAATTTGACCTTGTGAGCTTTCTTCTTTTAATCCAGCATTTAAAAGACCATGATCCTAGACTAGCAGACTTTTGATTGCTAGTTTATGTAGATCATTCTTTAAACACAAAATAATAATGTATCGGCCCTGCATGTTGTGTGGAGAGTTGCCACTAAAAAGAACCCAGAACATTTTTCCTTCTTATCTGCAATGTAGCTCATATCAGCCAACCTGTCACAAGACAGTACTTGATATAAACAAGAGATTGCAAAGACATCTCAGTAATCAATATTAGGATGGCTACAGTATGGAAGCCCCAACCACTGCATATCATTTGTCTCAGCATCTATTTCTATGACCAAATGAAGCATTAATTCAAATCATAAATCTATGGTGATTTAAATCTGGGAATGAGCACCTGCCTGCTTTAATGATTTATTTTGTACATTTCAGTAAGCAGGAGATTTGTCCATATGAACTGACAGGTCACCTTCAGATGCCAGTAGCAGACTGTTTATCACCATGCAGACTAGCATCTCATCTTAGCAAGTAAATATTAAACTAAAAGAATCCAATTGATTGTGGATGGGGGAGAAAGGCGTTGCAGCCATATATTTTACTCAGTGTGCTAATACCTCACTCTGATTCCTCCATGATTTCTTTTTTTCCCCTCCTAAAATGATAGTTCTGATGGGAGGATGTGAGCTCAAGGTTACCATGTAAAACTGAGGGATATAAAATAATTACTTATTAGTATCATTGGCTTCCTCTAACTCCCTTTACTCACTAACCTTTTGGCCACTGATTCAATGGACCAAGTTAATAAATTTGTGTAGTGCTGTGCATAATTATATAATGTTCAGCCACAAAAATGACTTTCATAAGTCACATTAAGTGTCTGATTAAAAGCAAAAATGCAGGACGATTCAAAACTAAAACTGACAATTCAATTTGAGATTCCATACTTAATTTGCCTTACTTTGCATAGGTATTGTAGGAGCCTGAGAACAAGGTATGATTGTGCACATTAAATATGCTGCAGTGGCACAATAAAATGGAGTGAGAGTTACATTACTTCATCTTTAACCCTGAATGTTCTTACTTTTATTGGGCCTGGTACATCATGTAACTTCAAATATAAACTGAAATCAAATAACTTTTTCTTCTCTTTTATCCCTTCTAAACTCCCTACCAATATCATGTTCAACATTCATGTTCAACAGATTATATTTTAAATCATTAATATACTCAATGACCATTCTTCAAGATATCTAGGAAAACAAAACATTGGCTATGTGGATATACACACTATGGTGATGATTTTTCCAAGAAAAAAAGAAGGCAACTGGATACTTAATTTTAATTGAAGTCAGTCTGATTCAGACTCCTACCAACCCTTTTTGTCTTTAAAATCTCCATCCCAATGTTATTAATAGTATCTGCCAAAACCTTCTCAAATACACTGTAGCATAGCTTTGATCTGATGATCTCTTAGTTGAATGCAAGGATCACAGATGCTACAGACTTTTTAAATCGTTATAGTTTATTCTTACATATCCTAATTAGAGAATTTTTTGTCTGTGCCTGACTAGTATTACTAGGAGTTCTTGTTTCTACAGTTCCATAAGAGCATATCACACCCTATACTAGGTAAAACATGCTAAAAAAGAAAATAAACTCCTTAACCAAGATGCCCTGACAAGTACAATATAGAGGAAGACGGTATAAATGAGAGTACTGTATTAAGAGTGAGTGAATGTTCAAGTATCTTGCTGGAAAAAGTACTATGTTACTATCCATTGCAACTAGATTGTACTTTTTTCACCAAAGTCATCAAAATGTATCACACTAAAATTCTCCAAATTACATTTCCAACAATGATCATTTTAAGGTAGAAAGACAATTAGCTGTTTATCCAGCTCCAAACAGTCTTCTTAACTGTCACACAGAAATACTTTGCCCCATTTGTCTATTTGTTGTTAGTTATCAACAACTAAAATGTTGTACACATATGGATTTTGACTCCCAAAATGTCAATAGATTTACAATCCCATCGCTCAATACATAAATATTTTATTTCATATGATGTATGCATCTGAGTCCTTGATTCATGATCTATACCAGGGGTAGGTAACCCCCAGTGCAGGTGCCAGAGCATGGCATGCGAAGACTTTTTGCTTGGTGCACACACCTCAGGGCAGATGGCAGGGAAGGGACCAGAGCTGTACTACCCCAACAAGGATCAGGCCCTTTGTGGCTCCCCTGCTGCCCAACCCTGGTATGCCAATATCTTGCAAGTTGAGGTTGTGTGTATTTTTGGCACTGCCCAAAAACATTGCTAACCCCATATCTACACTGTATCCAGCATCCATTCCTGCCTTTCAGGGGGCAATGCTAACTGTCTCTCTATCTCCTTTTACTCTATCTCCTTTTTTTCTGCACTTTTCATCTTCTTTCAGAAGCCTGCGAGCCACCTGCTCTCTGCAACTCACTATTTGCCCTACTTTGCCTTTTCTCTCCCCTCATATTTCAACAACACCTGATATTTACCTATTCCTGTCTTCCTGCCAAGGGGACCATTTTCCCTTTAGTGCTCTGTGTATTTTTTGCGCTGGTGTCTATGTGGCTGTAAAACTGGTCCGGGGGTTCTTTCTTTACCATCCTATGAGAAGCTTTTGTAAGAGCTTTTTCATGATTATAAAAAACCATCACAGTTGCCTGGATAGGGATGAGTAGAGTATAACATCTTCTGCATTTTGGTGGCAGAGTGGAGGGCAAACACTGCATTTTCATTGCAGTCCACATTAACTCTCTTTTAATAGGAACTATGAATACCTACTGCAATGTACAGAAACAGGATTCATACGTTTTATTTTTGGTGAAGGAAAGCAAGCCACTATTTATGCTTAAAAGTAATCTAAAAAAAAGTATGTAGAATGTGGGGAATGGGAGGAAGGGTCAGAAGATTAGGACTTTCTTGAACTGTCATGAGCTATCTTATTTCTTATGACCTTAGGTGAGATAGTATCATAAGCATACTTTCTAGCCACTGAATTTCTGTTGCTAAGTTAGTAGCATCTCACCTGATAAAAGGATCCAGCCAATAAAATGAAATCATATAACAAAATATTTTGGTGAAAAGACACATAAATCATTAAAGATTTAATTAACAAAATGTTAGGCTACTTTGAAGTATGTTTTAGTGAAACAAACTAGCCAGGCAAATGCATAAAATATACTGAAACCACTTTTTAGTAAATAATAGTTGCCAATGACTGTTGAAGAAACAGGAAAACCTGTTAACTACATTTTAATAATGTGTTTATTAAAATTAAATATTATAGTAACCATAAAGCTTGGCAATTATTTATTGTGTCTGTATGTTTTCCTTTTGTCACAGGGCACATGAAACTGTGAAATATTTTGCTTTCCAGCTTCTGTTCTGAATTACCTAAAGTCAATACCCAATACACCAAATAGGAGACATTGTTAAATTTTGCTCTGACACCATCATCTGTCACCCCCACCTGTACTTTGAAAAATGAACTCCAAGTAATCAAACCATTTTCTTTCATAGAAAATATTAACTGGCATCTGGAATAGTAACCTGCAAAGAAAATGATGGGTTTTTAAATAGTAACAACAATGCTGGGTGTTCCTGAAACCCTCCATATAAATAAACCTAAAAATAATTGAAAGACCTACAAAACATGCAATTTCTTTCACCTCATCAAAAGTTTAATGATCCAAAAGGAATAATTAATTTAGGAAAATACTGTTGTACTACTGGCATGTAAGAATGTAGTGTCTATTTTTGAAACTCACCAACACTTGAATTCAGATCACCATTCTCAGACTCTGCTCCATGCTGGTTATTACTGGCATGATAATTGGACATAGCTTCTAATTTGATTTTTTTCACTTTCATTGCTTCTGCTATGGCTGCATTGGTGGCAGCTGCTGCTGCTGCAGCTGCTGCTGTCAGACCTACAAAGAAATATTAATAAAATTTAATATACATTATAATATGACTCTTTATTACAGTAGGGCTTGAAACTGTTTTTCTTTATCATTTATTACATCATTAGCAAAGGATATTACTGAATAATAGTCATCATCTTTGCTTAGGAGGATATTTATGTTTCAAGGTAAAATGCATATGTAAATAGTCAGTTACAGATACCTAAATTCTCAATATTGGTCTCACATTACTGCAGTTACAATGCCATTGTGATTACTGCTGCACCTGCAAGCTATGTATTGCAATGCCTAAATAGGTGCAAAGGTAGATGTAGATAAATGTTCTGGCAACAAATTTGTGGATGCAAAATTACCCTTGCAACATTGGAGAACAGGATAAAAATCAAAGCCAAAGAGTCTGAATAACATTTATGACTAATGAGTAGAATTCATATTGGGCCATTTTCCCCTGAGGTCTTACACAAGTGACTTTATTTAGTAAAATAAACTAAGAGCCTATCAATGAACAGCTACAGCATTATTAGAAGAAAAGTTAGTGATGTGGATCTTTAGCATTTGCCATCCCCAAACCTACATCTAAACTCAGGTCTCAAGACCACTATCAAAATACTGCAAAAAGTATAATTAATCTTCAAGCTTTATTTCTACAATCAAAGTTCTATAACTACTATGGCAAACTCTCAAACTCCAGACAAAATCTCTTCATTCAGCCACCTTTGCAAAACATTCAGTTGTAAGAGGATAATGAGCTCCCTGTCAAGAATGATTAGTAAAATTGCTCACTTATGCTTTCATCACTGAAGACAAGATCAGCCTTTGTTCAATGCCATGAGTGTGGGACAGTACAGTTCCACTCCATGATGAATACAGGACAGAAAATTGAACTTAGAGAGCCAGTTTCTCTCTGATTCTCCTCTTGCTCTAAGGAAGGAAGTATTTTAACACTAGTTTCCACCAACAAGTTCTCTTGCACCAGCTGGGTTCTGCTGTGTGCCATACTGGGGGTAAGAAATAGAAGTATGACTCTGTCCAACCCTCACTACACTCCACCTAGTTGCTTGGTAAAAAGGAGTCATTGCTTCCCCTTTACTCCATGCTCCAAATCCAATGGACAAAATAGGTGTCTCATTCCCTCTTATCAAGACATGGTGATAGTTTAAGGCATATACACTATAGGGTTCTGTTGAGGTTCTCTCACATAGTTGTAAATCTCAGTTTTCTTTTTCTCTTTTGTTGATAGCCCTTATAGCTACAGAGAAAAACATGAACACATTATTGACTGGTTTAATGCGTTTCTGAGTTTGCATCCAGCTTGGAACTGTTTCTCTAAGAGGTTTATCAGCAAAGGATGTTAGCCCCAGGACCAATGTTGTGATACTCTCAGAGCACCACCCTAGCATAGAACTGGTATGCCAGGTTAAGAAGAGTATAGGATAGCGAGCAAGTCCAAGCCAACATAAAATCCTAGGCCACAAAGGACCTCTTGCTGCCCCTGATCCTCCCAGTGATCCCTGCTGCTACTCCTGCCTTTTGGATAAGTAGAAAGAACTCGTACATGTTATATCCGATGGCCATATGAAATGAGGCAGAACATGCCCTATACCAATGCTTCTACTTGTCTGGGATGGGAGAAGGAAGTTCTGCCACTCCAACTGGGGGAAGGGGCTCAGCACAGATATGGGAGCACAGGGACCAAATGTCACAATATGCCCAGGGTCTCAAATTACATTTTTAACTTCTGAGGCTACATTAGGACAAGCTACAACCTGGCCCTCAATAAACTCCTGCTGGACAGGCATCTAACACATCTAATTGGAATTACAAACCAAACAGCAATTGCTTTATGTGTAGTCACATCAATCTTAGTTACAAAATTGCTACTTAGGTGGAAGAAAATAATCCAAAAGTCAAATATCAATGAACAAGGTGGATAAACATAAGGATTTTATTTTAGTATTTACCATGACTATAGAACTTGCACACTCAGATCAGAAAGGAAAGGTATTTACAATAACACAGATGGTTTCCAACAGTATTTTTATCTTAAAGGAAGGATATAAAGTTATGTTATACAGATTTGGTCAGAGTTCCTAAATTAGACCACAGAAAAAGGGATGGTGCACCTCTGAAACGTGTTTGTATCCTGTGGTTATTGGAGAATGTTATATTCCATACTTCCTTTTTTCTAAACACTACTTACAAGGTAAAGCTAGTGTCTTTCAAAGAACAATCTTACCAGGAAAGTTCAAGTACAGCATATCCAGAGAATAAAAACATGCAGTCCCAAACTATATCAGTGCAGGTCTCTAGGACTCCCGGATATGGATTAGAAGCCCCATGCTGTTCAGCTCTACTTATGATAAATATTACTAAATACTACAAAAAGTATTTTTTTTTAGTAAATACAAAAAAAAATTAAAGGCAGAAATTATATTCCAATTTTCATTCAGTCTTGTACACAATTACATGTCTGAGATGAGAGCACCTTGCTAATTTAAAGTGTGACATTGCTACAAAGCAGTATTCATTTAACCTATGCAAACCTGACATACAAGTCTCACCTATAGAGTTTAGGTGGGGAAAAATCCATGATTATTGTAGTGTCACATCCTCTAGATTAAGCTGCCCTCTGTTCGTAGTCATAACAGGGAACTAAAGAGGCTTGGAGGCTAGGTACAGACACTATATTTTAGTGGCATAAGTAACTAAAAACCAGTCTATACCTATAACAGGACAGAAATTTGGCACACAAAGTCAGTCTCTACCAGCAACAGTACAGAAGTTTAGCATATATATACAGATTTAAAAATGGCAGAATCCATTTTAAGATTTGCCCCTCACCCCAAAGGGCAGACGTGTGTTCTTTTCACCACTAATCTAAACTATGCCACTTGCAGTAGACCATGTAAGTTATATCAGTTTTATCTTGGGTTTTTGAATGTCTGTACCAACCCAGGAAATGCTGAACATAAACTCAAAAACTCTGTTAACTCAAAAATGTTCTGAAATTATTACTTAAAAAAGGATAAACTGTGCACTGTACCACTGCACTTTGACATTAGGTGGCCTAGTCTTGCAAAGATTACATGTAATATATACAGTAGTACCCTCCCATTATGACTATGTAATTTGTGATTCCAAAACTTAAATGACCAAAGGTCACCCTTACAGGCAATTTAAAATGTAGTAAGCGACAACAACTGTACTGGACATTCAATAGCATAAACAATATGATTTTTCCTTTTATTTACTAATATTTGCTTGAAAACTATAAAGAAACATGTCAAAATACTTGGTAGATGAAAGTCAATGGTAGCTATCATTAATATTCTGAAATTGATAAGCTGTTTATGTCTGGCATTCTTCCTGCTGATTATTCAGTGAGACAGGCAGCTTTATAAATATCTCATCACTCCATCGTCACACAAATTTCATCGACAGTGCTCACGCACAGCTATTAGCAATATGAATCTAACCATTACAAGAGGGAGGAAAATCGAACATGTGGCATTAATACGCAGTCCTGGTTCCTAACCATCTGATAGGCAGATGGCATAAAGCGGATTCTCCAGCTGAAATGAAGGGGCACATCATTTAAAACCTTGTTTGCATTCTAACTGATATCAGTGCCATATTGATATACATGATACATCATGGCAGTATTTGAACAATCTAGTTTGTTTCAGTCATAAATGTTTACAGCCTTGTTTTTTATCTTTAGAAGCATGTTCTGAAGAGCGTATTTTTAATTTATGAAACCTATTGTTTACTTCTGTTGAACCAGAAGATTAGCAAGGAGCAGGAATATTAAATTACCACCACCACAGCAATATAACTAAGATGGATGAATAAAGTATGTTTTTTTCAATAAAAGATGTTAGTAAAGGAATTAAAAAATTAGCCTAGACATTTTATGCATTAAATACATTTATTCATTTAAACCTTCCAGCTTTTTTCCCATGTGACATACTTAGAAACTTAATGCTTTACACAGCTATTCATTTAAAGCTCTTACTGTGTGCAATTAATCTTGTCCAACAATTTAATTCAAAAGGCAAAACATCAAAAAGTAAAGTTCAATTCAACAATCACAGTTCTGAAGTAATCTCCCCACTGCTGACAGCTCCTTTAGACTCATCGGCAAAAGTCTGTTCAAGGTGTCTTGTAAGAGCTATGTGAGCTTGAATTATAACTCAATTGAAAGCTCTCCAAGCCTTAGTAGGAGCTCAGGTCTTAACTTCAGCAATAAGCAAATCACCAAAAGGAAGTGTGAAGAATCTCGTTCTCTAAAGTCCTTCTTCGCTCTGTCATTAGAACATTGGCCAATAGTTACTTTCTAGCCTTGCACAATCAATTATGTTTTGAAATAGTCATATTTATAAAGATTTAAGGCACAATAATTAAATAGATTTTAACTGCAGCCATTAATGATATGTTTAAAATCTTGGTAAGAGATGTAGACGCAATTTAAGTTTTTAATCCTATGCTACCAAGGCTGAATAAAGGAAAATCTGTTATTAGAATATGCACCAAGATGAAGAAGTCTAAACACTGAGAAATTAGCTATAGAATATATCTATATTGTTAACCAGTTAGACCATCACCAGATAAAATAACCACATGTATCCTAGTTTTTGATAGAACTCACTGTAATTGCCCACACTTCTACTGTATGGGTTAAAACAGCAATTACCAGGCAAACAGCAGCACTGGGCAAAAGGGGCAGGAATTTAAAGAGTCATATTTGGTACATAGATCTTACAAGCAATAGTTAGCACGAATCAATATAGAATAACCACAAATGTTCCTCACACACCAGTGCCAGAGGGCTGCTGCTTTCACATCTCAAACAGAAGGGTGGAGAGGGTGCCTCCAAAACACATAATTACTACTTGGTTGCAAGTCAGCAGTTTTTAACATCAAAGTAAATAAAAGACAACCCTTCAGGAAAGTCTGAATCTCAGTTCATTGTAAAGGAAACAGAGGGTTGCTGCTTGTGTCACAATCTAGTATCCAATGCTTGATTGTCTGTGAGCCGTAAGGGTGTTATGTGAAGCTACTAGGACTGCTTCAGCCTGTTGCATGTTTGTAGCTGTTAATTATGCAAATAAAGTTTCAGGCTGCTGCCTTAGCAAAATATAATAATCTGCATTTTCCTCCCAAATTCTGGTCTCATTTATATGAATACAACTTCACTGAAGTCACCAAACCTTTTGTGGGTGAAAATAAGACCACAATTTGACCTGTTCTTTGTAGGATTCCACTACACGTAAATGAAAGAAACAAATGTAAGGCACTGATATTACCTTCTAGCTCTTCTTCCCAGAAGGAGAACTACTGCATTTGCCTGTGTCTACAAAGATGCATAACAGCATATGCTGCTGTACCTGCAAATATCTTCGGCTAGGAACAGAAATTACACATAAACTGGTTTAAATGATCAGAAACTGGTTTAAACCTGTAACAGAACATAAGTTCAGTGCACATAAACCACATTCAAAATGGATGATACTGATTTAAGTAGTATCAGACTTAACTGATACTACTTAAATCAGTTTAATCCATTTTGCCTTAATGAGGTCATGCACCCCACCCCTGCTGATGGAGCAGCAAAGGGATGGAGAGTGGCAGCAGACTCTGTCAGGGTGCCCAGGAGTTTTATTCCCTCCATCCCTTCCCTATCCCACTGGCAGGGACCACAGCCATTCCAGCATTGCTCTGTTAAGGCTAAGGGGCACAGAGAGAGTTAATTCCCCCTCCCTCCCACCGGGGAATCACAGCCAAGGCAGAGCAGTCACCCATGGGGCAGAGGGGGACTCTGTGGGGTGCTGGAGGGGGACTCTTTCCCCTCCTCCTTCCCTCCTCCCTCCCCCACCAACAGGTGAGGAGGGGGCTCTGTGTGATGCTGCCCAGCCCCAAAGGGAGACTTTTCCCCCTCCCCCTCCTCCTCCTCTTCCACCCCCACTGCTGCAGGGAAGGGGGCACTGTAAAGTGTTGCCCAGCCCAGCCTGGGTGCAAGAAGCAGCTGTCACTGAGCTTCAGCCACTGAGGAAGGCTCTGCCCTCACAGCCCAAGCCAATCTCACTCAGCCCTGGCCAAGGGAGCCACATAGCAGAGCTGGCCCCAGTCATGGGGGCAGGACCCTCCTCAGCAGCTGCAGCTCAGTGACAGAGAGCCTGAGCCCTGTTGGTGAAAACAACCTGGCCAGTGCACACGAGTGGCAGCTGGCCAGGCAGTGGGCTACCCAGACCAGCTCGGAGGCACAGTGGGGGCTTGTGTGCCTGCAGCCAGCCCCCACAGCGGATGGATGCCAGGCTGCAGGTTTGCTGGCACCTCTGGGCCAGCCCGGGTAGCCTGCTGCCCAGCCAGCTGCCACCCATGCAGGGCCAGGCTGTTCTCACTGGCACGGTTCAGCTTCACTATCACCGAGCTACAGCCACTGAGGAGGGCTGTGCCCCCATGGCCGGCCCGGCCCTAGCGTCCAGTTGCCTTGGCCAGGGCTAAGCAGGGCTGGCCCAGGCTGCAGGGGCAGGGCCCTCCTCAGCAGCTGGAGCTCAGTGACAGTCACTCCCCACACCCTGGCTGGGCTGGGCCAAACTGGGTAGCACCAAACAGACCCCCCTCCCCACCCAGCAGCAGCAGGGGCAAGAGGGGAAAATAGAAGGGGGGAGGGTCCCCCTTCAGCACTGCACAGAGCCTGCTTTGCTGCCCTGCAGTGGGGAGGGTTGAAAGGGGAAAAGTCCCCCTTTGGGGCCAGGCAGCACAGCATAGAGCCCCCCTCCCTGTCCCAGAGTGGTGGGGGAGAGGGAGGAGGAGGAGGGGTAAGAGTCCCCACTAGGCTATGAAGCTGTGTACCTGGATTGTTCCTGGCTGTCAAGCAGCTACTGTGGCAGGCAGGGCTCTCCCACTCTTCCTTCTCTCTCATCACAGGGGTCTGGCCATGCCCCCATCTGGCCACACTCCTTCTTTCCCCACCCTCAGACCCTGCAGGCCACGATGGGGGTTTTAATCCCTCTTCAGTCATATCCAAGCCTGCCAGGGCCTGGCTATGCCCACCCCCCTCAGCTCAGCTTCCCTGTGGATGGGAAGGGAGGGCTACTCTAGCACCCCCAGGGTTATGACCTCAGCGACTACAGGCATGTGCATGAATTTCTGGAATGAGACGTGAATGACTGTCCACTTGCAAATTGGTTCAATCTCTGCAGCTTAGACTAACCTGCAAAGATTGAATCAATTCAGGCTCAGGCTTTTTGGATGTCTGTCCCTAGCCCCTAGGAGTATTTAATTTATAATGTCACACACAGGCTACCTCCCTCCAACACATGGTACCGTTTGGCTTAAGAGGGGTCTGTCAACATCAGTGGTTTTCAACATGGTTAGATTCAAGGTACCCCTTGGAAAATGCCAGCTCTTAGTTTTCACCCATTTTTGACTATGGAAAAAGAATAAAGATTTTTTTTCAGTTACAAAGATTATAACAGGTCAGAATGCTTTTAACATTATGGATTTCAATTTGAAATCTCTCAGTTTATCTTCTGAATCATATTTGCATACCTAACAGTGCTAACATTGCCTTGCACCTTGTGACACCCTTGAAAGGTTGAGAATTATTGGTGTCCAGTCTGGCCATTATTATGTTACCAGCTATAATCAATCAAATCAACTGGAAACCAAGAGGGTTTATGTAAACATAAACAGGTGAATTCACTTCAGCTACTGGGACTACTAGCATGCAGAACAACTGTTTTGGCAAAAAATCTCAGTGTCAAATACTAAAGTAGTAACTGGTAAGTGAATGAAAGAAACAAGTTTCTGCTACAGCAGTTTATTTATGGATGCTCAAAGAATCATATGGGGAAAAGTTACATCATTACAAGAGTATAAAAATCAGAAAAATGAATCCAGACTCCTTTCCTGCATTTACATTTCCTTATTCACTATTAAAGAAGCCACTATTAAGTTCCTAACTCACTTCTATCATCTATTCAATGCTCCTGTTTAAGACAGAGATTTGAATATGAAACTAACTTTGGGCCTTAGTCAAATTACATCATTCACTAAGTAACTGTTAGTGTATATTTTCTGACGACATGACCCTTTCAGTCTGATCACTGGGGGGGGGGGGGGCGGGGGGGGGTTAAGTCTAAAAACAGTTTTCCTTGCAGGATTTTATTAACATTTTCAAGTCATCTCACCTCTGGCAACATAGAACAGGTGGAAAGCCAAAAATATTTTTTTCAATGGCTGTATTACATTTTATTCCATTCATTTCCTGTAAAATTCATTTCACTATATAGAAACATTTTATTCATTGTGTGGGAGAGAATCCAAATCTCTTCGAAATTCTGACAGAAGCCTTTTCATTATTTCAAATTATTGCTTAATCCTTTTTCTTTACATTTATTTCAACTGTGTTGACTTGAAAATAATTAATGTCTTTTCTTGACCTAATTTAGGATTTGTTCTTGCAGCCCTTCCTTGGGCTCAGTTCTCATTAAAATCAGGGGAGCTTTGCCTGAGTAAGAAATGCAGGGGCTAGCTCTTAGATCTTGATTCATAGCAGATAATGGCAAAGGTACCACTGCTGTCAGCAGTGTAGGTTGAGGGTTTTGATGGCCTCCTGTCCTAATCCTATTGAAAGACACAGGAGTTTTATCACTGATTTCAACTGATCATATGTTTGGGCTCTGATTTAAATAATGTCCTATGAAGGAACACATTTGAAACGGGGTCTGAATACAAGTTACAAATTGTAACTAGGAAGCCTCAGACTAGCTCATAATGTTTTCTACCAAAGATGTTTTTCACATATTATTTAGTCAATTGGTTGCAATTCACAAATTGGTTACAATTCTTATTTTTATCAAATATTATGGATCAACCCAAAGCACCAATCTCTGTGCATATAACATTGTTATCAGCTACAGTTTTTGGAGTTTGCCAGGACTTCTAGCGCAGGTCCTATGAGTGTATACAGCTCCAAGATTTGCACTTATTTATATTGATGTAACTCACTGAAGTCACCAGATTTATAACTGAAAGTGAGATAAGTGGCAGGCTACCCTTTTTAATTAAATCAAAAGCTTTTTCCCCTGGAACTATTTTTAATTTTGCATTCTGAGTTTTGAAGTACAGGTACTGCTTTTCAAGAAAAAAAAAAAAAGGAAGGAAATAGTTAAATATTAATACCAAACTTCAGACTTATAATTTCCTTGCCTTTCCACCATCAGGTAGTCTTATGATTCCTAATTATGTTACTACAGAAAGAAAATTTCAGTTCAGAAGAAAGGCCATTCACACTTTAGAGCCGTATAGCCCCATCCTTACGTAACTGGAACTTGCTATAGAAGTCCATGGGGAATTCTACTTGCAAGTAGCTGGGAGAGTGTGGAATTATATTATTAAAGAAAAAAAGATTTAAGAACTGTTAAGATTTCATGACTTCATATAAGAGCTTTCAATATTTTTGCTATTCATTTAAAAAAATGAGGATAATGACAAGTGAATAATTACTGCTATATTTCCCAGCAAAACCCATGAAAACTTAAATATTGCATCGGAACTACGTTCACCTTATACAAGGAATGGGCAACTATTTCTTGATGTAATTCTATTTTATGGTTTCATCTTCTTTCACTCCTAAAACAGAAGTTGAAAATACAAAATGTGTTTCAATACCACAATACATTTCTAAAGGTTTTCAGCCTTAACATTATTTTGTAGTCTCTGGATTTGATATTGGTTTGATGCAATTCTGACAGAATTAAATGATACGTATTGCATATATGCCTCCTGTTATTGCATTTTCTAAGAACAGTTTGAAATACAACTGAAGTTCATACAGCCTCAAAACAATACAATTAAGAGAGAACATTTTTTGCTTAAACAACAGTCGTCTCTTCAAAAGCAATAGATTCTCAGTTCTCATTCAGTCTGTTGCATTATTCATTTCATGTGCAACCTCATGCTGGACCATAAATTGTTACTTTATCTAATCAAAGGCGACTTAACTCTACAGAAGGTCAAAGGTTTAATTTTGTGAAGTATTATCTTACGCTATGAGTTTAACCGAAAAAAAGAAGAAGAAAAACAGCCAAGAAACTGGTAATAAATGAACCTTTATTGCCTCAGGCATTGGCCTAGTTAATAAACTTTCATTGAAGGTTTCTTTCAACTGTTATGGACAATGAGGTAAAAAAATCTTAAATTACAGCCATGTGTGACTTTTAACGCAGGCATTCTTTTTTATCTCAGCCTCCCTAGCTCAGAAAAAAAGACAAAGAGATTGTCTTCAATTTCTTAACCAAAAATGTGTGCTCCTAAACAGATGAAAAAGTGCAGATAAAACCTTTGTAAAAGCAGAGGTCAGCTTTGAACAATATAAAAAATGCTTTTGCTAGGTGTCAAATCCTGGTCTACAACCCCCCTAGCTAAATGTTTTATAAAATTTCAAAAAGGGGGGAAAATGTGCTGAGGCTTTTATATTGACACAGTGTTACTGAGTTCCACCTAAATTTTCTGTTTTACATTTGTATTGTGAGAGTAGTCATAGGTCTTGTTTAATAAAATAACTATTATGAGAACAAATTTTCCTATAAATTTTGCAGCCCACTCTTTTGTGTTCAGTATTTCTTGTCTTCATAGTACTATTCTTTCTGTGGCTACTGCTTAAAAGCTTTAATATAATGACAGCGATAAAACCATCCTCTGAGCTTTTATTGACAATTAGTGAATTTTCTTAATAAAAAAATATTTTGCATTTGAGTAACTGCACTGCATTTTTGGCATATTCTTTAATTGAGTCTTGTTTAGCAAACAGAGAAATCAGTAAGATTTAATAAAACTTTAGCTTTAGTGTGTTTTTTAACTGGGTAGACACAATTAATTAATTGTAACATTACTATAATTCAAAAATGCTGAAAGGTTGTGTTCATGCCTGTAACAACAGTACTGTAGCTAAATACTCATAATCTTTCAACCAGCAGGAGCTTTTGCTGGGTTTTTTTTCAACCTAATCCATAGCTTGACACAGATCCTGGGGTAATGGCACACAGCTCTTTGATTGAGCTAATATCTGCACATTGTTGAAGCAATGGAAGTGTGGGTCTCTGCAACTTATGGGTCTAATCCTGCAGACACAGTATATCAAACCTACTAAACTCTTTTCAGTAGTCCCACTGAGAGTCACTGTGTAAAGTTTAAATTGTTCACATGCATAAATGCTTGAGGAATCATTCCAGTTTTAGAATAGAAGGTGATGGTAGTGCTGGGACAAAATTGTGTATTTTGTAAGATGCTGGTGTAACTGTTGTGTTCCACCACAACTCCAGTATCTGCACACTAAAGTAGCAATGCACATACATACACACAGTGTAGGATCAGGGCCAAGGCCATTTCTTAGCCCTTAAAGAAAGTAAGACTGGATGACAGGGGCAGCTCCAGGAAGAGTTCAGCAGTGTGGTCACATCATCTTTTTGCTATTGCTATCCCCAGCTGACCCAGGTGTGTCTGCTGCTATATGTGTGTGTGTCCAATGGGACCTGGCTCCCTGGGTAGCTATTCCCTGAAGTCCTTGGCAGCAGTGGGGCAAGAGAGGCTTTGGGGCTCCCATGACATCCAAGTGAATCAGGGGCAGCAGGGGGCAGGTCCTGCCTTCAAGCTCCTACTCCCTGCCTAGCCTCCCAGTGTCCCCTGCCAGCCTTGGGGCTCCAGCCATGCCTCCTCCCATCTCCCCACAGTCTGAAGGGAGGTGTTCCAAACCACACTTCAGGAAATTCTAGATTGGCCTATGCACAAGGATATTCAGCTACAAAGGTTTTTAGTTTCTTGGCATCCTTTGCAAAGGAAAGCAGCGATACACTCATTCACAGTTAGATGTACATGAAAGGGCAGCTGCACAGCTGGTGCTGGATACAGACACTTGGTGTTGGATACAGACACTTTGTTGTCCCAGATAAGATGAGATATGGTCACAGCTGTACATTAGGACATCTTCATCAAACAGCTAAAATGTAGGTTAGTAATTTTTAAAGAAAGTGCTTATGGCACTGATCATTAGCAGCACAAAAGTTAGATCTACAGTACATTAATAAATATCCATCCTACAAAACACTGTAAATGTTGTCACATTTGTGTGCAACTGGGTGCATCTACATGTACAATTGATGTAAAAAAACTCCAGCACAGTTTGTGCCAGAGTTGACTGCTCCCAGGCACAGCATCTACATATGTGCCTGGGACTGCAGTACTTTGAGCCAGGGTGGAGCAGCTTTGGGCTGGCCAGGGCGCAGGGGTTCAGCCCCGGGCTCCAGATGGCTGGCACACAAGGGTGCTAAAGTGTGGGGTTAGGCAGTGAGAAGCCCCCACACATTAGCACTCTCATGCCCCTGCCAGCCCCTGTCACCATCTCTATGTGCATTTCAGCATACATAAGTACTCTGCTATAAAAGTACTGTCCCTGCTAGTACAGTTGGGGACAGCACTACCTTACAGCAGAGTTAATTAATTTATTGTGACCTAATCACTGTCCCAAAGGAATCTGGCTCCTTGTGTAGCTGCTCCCTGAAATCCTTGGCAGAAGTGGGGCACAAGAGGCACACAAGTAGATGGTAACACTTTATTGCAGAGCTAATGAGTAAACTCCCCAGTAAAGCACATGTGTAGATGCATCCACTGGGTATCTGGTAGATATTTTCCATAACTGAAAAGTTTGTTACACTCAATATTGTAGAAAGCCTAGCCAAAAAAGTTGTTTTACAAATTTAATTGTAAGACAGAAAATTTTGCAAGTGTCTGGTATGTCATTCTTCTCAAAGAATAAATAAAATTTGAATACATACTGACAATTTCAATATCTATGCTTATGTGTCAATAAGCATGATAGTTGAGCATTTTAATTTCAGGAAAACTCCATTTTATGCTGCAAGAAAAAGTACTGATTGCTTAAAAGCAATATGTGTGTATTGTACACACAATAAAAAAATGACATGAGGGCAACCAAATCTTGTATTTCAGGATGTAAGCAGATCAGCTCTGATAATCAGGAGAGACATTTTACCTCCAAAGTGTGGTAATTCAACTATCACATTAGGGCTTTTGTGTTTTTTTCAGTTTTTAAACTTCTATTGCATATTGTGTAGTGACAGAGATCGGAAACTGGGTTCAGAGATCTTATGAGCTCTGGTGGTGTTAAATGACTTAGACAAAATTTTATGTAGTTCTGCCTTGGAAGGAAATAGGAAAAAAATAGTTTCTTGCAGACAAACCCACATCACCTATATACTTTAGACCACACACAGGTGCTATATTTATAATGAAAAATACACCCTTTTAGCATTTAAAAAAAAGCAAGTGTACAACTTTTAAGCAGTTTCTTGGGGGTGGGGGGAGAATGGCAGTTCCATAACAAAATAGTAGTCCATTCTAACAATATCTTCTGCACTACACAATGATTTCTAGTGCCATGTCTAATGCCTGTATAGTTATGTGCAGTGCTACAGGGAATGCCTCTATCCTCCAACAACCTAGGAGGCTTTACTTTTCATCCCCTCCGTGGTTCCAGGGGTTCTGTCTGTCACATTGAACTCTACTGTCCTAGGGCTCACAAACTGCCATTCTGATTTAATGTTCAGCCCCACCTTTCTCTGTAAATAGGTTAAAATCCTTCCTCCCTAAAAAGCATTGAAGAAATTCACCTCCCACACCTCCTGCTATGAAAACAATATCTATTCCTGTTGCGTGTCAGCCTCTCCGGCATTACCTGCAAGCCAAGTAAGGGCACTAAGCAGGAACTCATGCGTGGAAGCTGGCTGTCTGCTTTAACAAGTGGCAAATGCCATGGCCGAGAGGAAGAGGACAGCCTTTAGTGGCTTTCCTGAAATGGAAGTAGCATCAGAGGATAGTGCCATGGGTGGCACAACTGAGATGCCCCTAATTTTGTGATTTTTCAGGTGACTGCTGTAAAGGTCATGGCTGGGGCAAAGGGAAGCAGAACCAGTGGCACAGCTCCATAGAGTAGGGGCACAGTTAGGAGGTCTACGTGTTTTTAGGGTGGTGACTGGATGCTGTGATTTGCAAAGGCCATGACTGGGGTGACTCCTACAGCTCATCTTCTGAAGTGGAGCCATCATCACAGGCTTTTCCCTACTGCCTCTCATGAGTTGACAAAGGTGAATGAATCACAGTGTCAGCACCCATTGGGTTGCCAAGAACATCTGCACTGCCTCTCCCATTGTGGATTTTCCTACGCTGAAATGGCTGGTGAACCAGTGACTGCATGGTCAAGGTCTCAGGTGGTCTGTACCAGCCCACACAAGAGCTGAACAAACCCTGAAGAAGCAGTGGCATGTGTTGACTCCTAGCCAGTGAGCTGCAGGGTGTGTAAGTGGCAAGGATCCACGGAGGGCTAGAAGTGAAGTTGATGAGCCTTTGGCTATGGAAACAGAACAGGTACACTGTGGCTCTCTACTCTTGGTGAGAGGGGAAGGAAATCC
The DNA here is from genome assembly GCF_052110815.1 of Crocodylus siamensis. Taxonomy (NCBI): domain Eukaryota; kingdom Metazoa; phylum Chordata; order Crocodylia; family Crocodylidae; genus Crocodylus; species Crocodylus siamensis. Next base: position 343,945,143 of record NC_143395.1, on the reverse strand, counting down.
CTTGGCCATGCAGGTGACTGCTTCCCTTTGTATCTGGCTGTCCTCAGGAACCTCTGCAAGCTGGGGACCCTGCAAAGCATGATATGCTTGCTGCACCCCAACTTTCTGGCTGTGGAGCACTGTAAATATATGCTCCTGCCATCTTCTGAAGTGCTCTGGATGATCAGGCACTTGCATACTATGTTTTTGTGGCACTACAGAGTTCTCAGAAATTCTTAGTGCTTCAAATGAATGCTGCACATACCCTTACTCTCTCCTTGCCAGAATAGCACACTAACGTCCAAAAAGCTCTGGGTCAAATATACTCTGCAAACTAGATAGCCATGTTAAAGTTTACATTCCTATCCTATTCCATTCATCCTAGTTTTGGCATTGCTCAATATATGACATATCAAAGGAAAATGGGAAAAAAATGCCCCAGAATTAAACCCCAAAAGAACATATAATGCAATTAGTTATAGTACAATGCTATAAGGATATTTCTTCCCATAATTTTGGTAAAAACAAGTTGTTTTGACTCTGACATAAAGAATAACGTATTAAGTTCAGTAAAAAGTCCTGATGAATAGCAAAACATTTGAATAAACATATTCATGCACACCATACCATGTTCCAAATTGAGGGCCTGATTGTACCCTCAGCCTTAATACAAAGCTCCCATTTATATCTAGCAGATTACTATGCAGAATTCTCGTCAACATTGCTGGCACTGTTTTGCAAAAGATGGATACCATCATGGCAGATCCAATATTAAATCCTCACTTTCTCCTAAGTTGGTAGCTTCAGAAATGGCAGAAATATGACAGATCTCCAAATGTGTCATGTTTTGCAAGATACCCAATTTTGTTCCTAGAAGAACTGAGAGCATCATTTGCAACAAATCACTTGATTCATTTTGTCTTGGGTTTTGAATTGTCCATCATCAGACAAAAATTTTCTCAAATTTATTGATTGATCCCTGACTCCTCCCCAACCTGTATTTGAAACCATGATGTGATATGCTTTATCCTCTCCCATCCCCATCATTTCTGATTTCCCTTCTTATCATGTCTAAACTCCAACTTGTAAAGTAGAGCAGGGATCAAATAATCTTTAAAAAAAGAGTTTAACCTGAATGCTTACAATGGGTGCTATAAACTGGTGTTTAGTGAAGTAGGACCAATTGTGACTGATTATAAATAAGTATGTATTTATAATTGTTCTCTGTCTACTGATGACCCCTTCCTTCCTAATCTACATAAGAGATATTTAAAGAGTGACACAATAGGATTAACTTATGAGCGTGCACAGTTTTATGATTGAGAGTACCTACAAGTAGGTTTTATGTGCTTTCACACGCTTTTTAAGGCAAAGTAGCCATATCCATAAAATTTCCTACAAAATTATGTTTTTAGGAATTGCTTTTGCCCACTCTGGCATGGCAAATTAATACTCATATACAAGATTATTAAATGAGAACTGAGTTGTAAGAAGATAGACTTATTGGAGAAAAAAGATTTATTTTAAGGGAGCCTTATTATATACAGGAAGTTAGGAGATACTAATTTCCCAATATACAGTCCTCTAAATAAATGATTTATGTAAGGTTTTCTTAAATTCCTGAGGCTGACATTTATATGCAACACTTCCACAAATGTTGTTTCTGTCAATTACATCACAGGTGTCTTGTGAAAAACAGTACAGCATCAGGCAGTCACAGTCCTTACAGCCAGTTTTGTGAAATACTGAATTACCCACTGTACAGTCAGTATCTTCCAGAAACAGCATTTCAGACCATAGGCAGATAATACCAAAAAGGTAAATTAAATTCAAATCTAAATTATAAACTTCCTACACACATGCCAAAAAGTTCAGTACTTTGTTAGCAATAGCATAAGCTAGGGATGGGCAAGGGGGTACCTGCCCCAAGTGCCAAGTTAGGAGCAGTGCCAGAGTTGTCCACCACCTCAGCAGTCTGTGTCCTGGGTGAATACCTATGCCAGGAACTCCAGAACAGTTCCCAGTTGCTGCTGCTGCCATTTGACATTTGGGCCAGGTACAGAAGTTATGCTTACTTCATTTTAGGCATACAGAAAGTGCTCCACAACAGTAACCAAAGAGACAGTCAATACCCATAGAGCAACACTGGCAGATCCCACTCTAGGATAACCCTGGATGGATGTGGTATCCATCTTCAGTGCTGCAAGTTAGAGCACCGTAACAAACATCTGTACCACATGGCATTGTGAGATAACAGACAACCAAGCCCAGATAAATATTAATTTTCTAAATTTTTAGGGAACCCACAGGCTGCATTTTGCCCGCCCCACCTTAGTGTCTGTCTCCTTATGTCACTTGGTCTAATGTCTGAGAGTGCACGGAATACATCTGTGTGTGTGCAAACTGTGCAGCCAGTCATGAGTCTCTGTGCACTGTTATATACAGTATAAAGCTCTTTAGTGTGACAACTTCTGGACCATACAGGAGTATATTAATCTGCTGGGGCATATGCTATTGCAACTGCAGTGATTCTAAGCACTTTGAAGTTGGCACACCATGGTCATATCTACATGTCACTGAGGACGGTTGCACATGCTACTTTCAAGCTGAGAGAGTTGCAGTGCCAAGATAAGGGATTTCTGCATAGGGTCAAAGACCACTTTGGATCCAACTACAAGACCCCTGAATGGCATTGGTGCCACCTCCCCTGGGGAGACCACTGCCCTCCTAGAGCAGAGTGGTGGGACAGGCTGCCACCCACCTGCCATCCTGCCTTGGAGAGCCCCACTCCAGGCAATGCTTTCTGGGGTGACATGCCCAAAAGTCCCACAGAGGGGCTTGATAACAGCCATGCGGGGGATGCTCCAAACCATTCATTGATTGATGGATGCTAGAGGGGAAGAGATGCCCCAGAACAGAAGCTCTGGTGCATCCTGAGGATGTTATCTGAGGAGCCAGGAAGGTGCCTGGTGGGGCCCGCTCAAGGGAATACCAATGCAGGAGGTGACAGGGACCAGGATGCCTGAAACTTGATGCCAGGGCTGGCATTGAGTCAGCCCACCCTCCAGGGCCAACTTGCTAACACTGGCTGCTGGTGGTTGTCTGCATAGGTGCAGGGCCTCAAAGAGAACAGATGGCGGGTGCGGGGGGTGACCCACCACCCCACTGAACTGGGGAACTGCGGGCCCAGGTCCCATTATGGCAGAGCAGTGCAACCTCTGCAAGGATAGGCAGCTCTCAGGGCTCTGGTCCAAGTTTCAGTGTGGGCAACGTCCCATAGTTTTTCTTTATTACACACATACAAAGTTTGGCAGCTGCAACATCTAATTAAACTGAGGAGTGGCAGTTCCACGCGTGGCATTCACCTTGCAGCCCAAAGGTTTTGTATTTGTTAAGGTAAGCCCCCCACGGCTGCACACCCCCTCTCAATGTCATAACTGCCTGGTGCAGGCAGAGTCTTTCACCACCCTCTCAATGCTAACTAACAAGAAGGTTCTAAGTTTCAGAGCAAGCAACACTGCACAATACCTTTAAGTTTAATAAACACATTAAAAGTTGGGCAGCTTCAACATTTGATTAAAACAAGGTAAGTCTCTTCCTTGGGCCACATTCACTTGCAGCTAAGTGTGTGCCCCTGAGGGGAGTTGGGGAGGGAGAGGAGAAGGGAAACAGTTTGGGTTGTAGACAGCGTTGCCCGTGATGCAGGGTCAGAGGACACCAGGCCAGTGCCAAGTTTTGGGTATTCAAAACCCTCCAGTCCTACTCATTCAGGGAGGGCTCCTGGTCCATGTGGGAGAGGAGCCAGTTGGTCATAGCTTCATGGATCTAGACAGCCTGCCGTTCAGGGCCAAACACATTGGTGGGGGGCTTGCCATCGCCCCCATCCCTGCACCACATGTGTTTATGGCACCAGGCTCAGTTCATAGCTGAAGTACTTCTTCTAGCGGTCCAGTTGCTCCCCCCCTCCCCCAAGCCTTATGAAACAGAGCAGGAAGAAATAAGCTGTGCATCCAGTGAGGATTGGGGTGTGGGCAATGATGTTGCTGATGATGAAATTGGGGAGCCAGGGAGGGTAGCATCCACTCTCCATCACCCTGGGGAATGGGGAGTTGTGTAAGAGGTGGGAATTGTCCTCATTGGCTGTGTGAAAATTGGCGGTTCAGTCTTGCCCCAGACACCTGAGCTCTGTTTGTTTGTGTTGGCATGTGTATGAGTATCCAGCACACCTGGGGTTTGTGGGGGGGGGGGCACCAGGTGGGCAGCCATGATGTCCCTCCCCAGCCAATCAGGCGGCTTGGCCTTTTGGCTCCTCTTGGGAGTCTTCAGCAGCCTGGGGAGCCCCCAGTTCACATTGGGAGGTATGCAAGAGCCCCCCTACCTGCTTTATTTGGGCCATGCAGCTAGCCTCTGAGTCCCCTTTCTCACCACTACCACCACCAAAGGCTAACGTGTGTTTTGCTTCCTCCTGACATAAACAGGGACACTTAGAGTAAAGCTCAGAAGTTAGAGCACTTCCATCACAGGCTTCTTGTACTTAGCCTTGAAGAGCAACCACCAGGGTGGGCAAAGTACATGGCAGCAGTGGCAGTAGCTCAGTGGGGACCTATTTAGGAGTTCCCAGACTGGGTAAGACTGATGCTTTCCCTACCCCTGCTCTCAGAACTCCACATCCTCCTCCCGAGCTCCCAGAATCATGCATCTTCACATCCCGCCATCTCCAGGTTTGCCCCAGGTGCCAACTTCGCTTGTCATGGCAGTTTTTTAGTGTTCTCCACAAGCATTTACAGTGGCAAATCTTGTGCATTGCCATTTATTTCAAGTTGATGGTGAATTGCAGGGAACTGCTCACTCCAGAAGACTGTACCATATACTCACTTCCTATTTCATGTCTTTTGTTGACAGAAACAAGACCCAAAAGTAAAGTATGATAGAGATTTTTTCCCACCAGCAGGATTTAGCTTTTTGACAGATCTCATAAATAGTTACTTTGGCAGTTTTAAAGATACCTCTAGGTCAGTCACTTGGTTAGACAGCTGATTCTCTTATTCATCTGGATTCTTCTTTTCTTGTGATTTAGCTTCAACCACTTAAAAATTAAATCCTACCAAAGCACTACCCCAAACCTACATAACAACTATGTTACCATATGCACCACCAATTATGTATAACCCTGTCATGTACCGTGTTATGTTTTCTGTGTTACAAAAACCCACGACTGGGAGAAGGAAAAACCTGAGAGGAACATTGCATAAAAAAGTCAATTGGCTAGGTAATTCAGAACAATCCATCTCTCTAGCTGAAAAGCCCACTTACCTATTAGAAAGAGAATGTAACATAACTGCAGAGCCTCTGAAGTCCTAATCCTTGTTCTACCATTAGGTATCAGGTCAGTCAGTTATTTATATTTTAAGTTTCCACATCTATCGGGAAAAGATAATGTTTCCCTACCTCACCTGGGTGCTGTGAAGATAAATTAGTAATTATTTGTACAAAGCTATAAAAATGAAAAGTACTTAGCACATAGAGTTCATAATACTCAAGCTAAAGTTGTAAAAGAGAAGACTGTAATTTAAATATCAGTGCTGTTCTGGTTGCTTTGAAAAATGCACAAAGGGTCTCTGAGAATGGGGCATTCATTTCAAATAGAACCTGAATATACAATAAATATGGCAAAAGGTCACAAAATATTACTGTTTTTTACTTAGGAAACCTTGGTATTAGAGAAGAAATAACTTAAATCTGAAGATAAGATTTTAAAACAACCACCAATAAAAAGTAACAAAGTAATGAATTGTAGAATGTAAAGTTATTTTTTTATTGTTATTTAAAGTTATGCCTTACCCACTGAGAGTTTGAAGGGTACAACAGGCTAAAACTTAATAATTTTTCATGAACAACAACAACAGAAATGGAAACACCTTTCTATTTCAGATGTTTTGTGAAAAATCTTTAGAAAGTGCTTAGGGATTTATTAAAACCAGAAATTCCCTGTCCTCATGTTACTGCTTGATCTACTGGAATGTGAAACTCTATCCTCCTGAACCACTGACAATGTTATCAAGAAGGAAAATAATGATTTTACCTTATGTTTGTAAAATGTGATTAGTTATTTTTGTTGAATGTAAAGGAAGTTGTATTTTGCAAAACAGGATATTAAAGATTAAAAATATATATTTCTAATCTAATAGTGCCATAAAACTTTCAGACATTACAAAATGGGCTAGAAAGAGGAACAAACTGATTATCTCTCCTTTGCAGATGGGAAAATAAGGGTGTATGTGTGAGAACTTACATACCAGGTTATCTGATCAAGGATATAATGGAAAACTATATCTTTTTTTATCTGTATTATTTTATTAGCCAAAATTAGCAAATAGCGCCAGATTAATAGTATTACCAGGGCCCTAAAAAGACCAGAGTCAGCTGAAACCAAACCTGCTAGTTTCATATCCAGGTCCAAATGAAAATGTTCCCCAAAGAAGGAAACAATTAGAATATATATTTTTAAAAAGAAGTGGGGAAGTAGAAATACGGGAAAGTTCTGCTCTCATTTGTTTAGTCTTGCACAGATTAATTCAGAGAGAGTTTCCCTGTTAATACAGTTGTTCAGTGGTAAATCAGTAAACCACTGCACTTAAGCCGGTTGTTTATTTCAGAGTTATCCTAGAGGAGTCTTTGGTTCACTACGCCTAACTGCAGCCTGACTACATGGACAATTTGGCTGCTTGCAGAAATTTAAAAAAAAATTTAAAAAAGAGCCTTACCAGAAAAAGCAGCGCGTTACTTCAACCTGGCTCCTTAACATCTGTATAGATTGGGCACTTCAGAGGGGCTTTTTGGTGCTTTTATCTAACAGCTTACTCAATTAAAGGTGCCAAAAAAGCCCCACTAAAGTGCCCTATTTATACAGACATGAGGCAAACCAGGTCCAACTAAAGCACTGTGTTGATTCTTCTGTGCAGGTGCTTGGTGTGGGAGCGAGCAGAATTTAAAGTAAAACGCTGTTTTGGTTTGTTTTAATGCCTGCAAGCAGCCTATAAGCTTTTAAAAATTCTATGATCACCTCTTGGCCAAACTGCCCAGTTGTGGCCTTGGCTCCACCATGATCCACTGGCTGGGAAATTGGCTCCGTGGTCGGAACCAGAGGGTTGTGATTGATGGCAGTCACTCATCATGGTGCCCTGTGACCAGTGGGGTCCCTCAAGGCTCTGTCCCGGGACCCATACTGTTCAACATCTTCATTAACGATGTGGACATTGGAGTCAGGAGTGGACTGGCCAAGTTCGCCGATGACACCAAACTTTGGGGCAAAGCATCCACGCCAGAAGATAGGCGGGTGATCCAGGCTGACCTGGACAAGCTCAGCAAATGGGCAGACGAGAACCTCATGGTGTTTAACATCGATAAATGCAAGGTTATCCACCTTGGGAGGAAAAACCTGCAGCACCCTTATAGGCTCGGCAGTGCTACGTTGGACAGCACTACAGAAGAAAGAGACTTGGGGGTCATCATTGACCACAAGATGAACATGAGCCTGCAATGCGATGCTGCGGCTAGTAAAGCAACCAAAATGCTGGCGTGCATCCATAGATGCTTCTCGAGCAAATCCCGGGACATCATTCTCCCCTTGTACTCGGCCTTGGTGAGGCCGCAGCTGGAGTACTGCGTCCAGTTTTGGGCTCCACAATTCAAAAAGGATGTGGAGAAGCTTGAGAGAGTCCAGAGGAGAGCCACGCGCATGATCAGAGGTCAGGAAAACAGATCTTACGATGACAGGCTGAGAGCCATGGGACTCTTTAGCCTGGAAAAGCGCAGGCTCAGGGGTGATCTGATGGCCACCTATAAGTTTATCAGGGGTGACCACCAGGATCTGGGGGAACGTCTGTTCACCAGAGCGCCCCAAGGGATGACGAGGTCGAACGGTCACAAACTCCTGCAAGACCGTTTCAGGCTGGACATAAGGAAGAATTTCTTTACTGTCCGAGCCCCCAAGGTCTGGAACAGTCTGCCAGCGGAGGTGGTTCAAGCACCTACATTGAACACCTTCAAGAGTAAATTAGATGTTTATCTTGCTGGGGTCCTATGACCCCAGCTGACTTCATGCCCTTTGGGCAGGGGGCTGAACTCGATGATCTCCCGAGGTCCCTTCCAGCCCTAATGTCTATGAAATCTATGAAATCTATTGGGATACATAGAGATCTGACATTTAGATTGACCTAACAAGCCTAATGTTGATCTAAATGCCTAACTCTGCAGATGTTCAGGAAGGTCAAATCAGGCAAAAAATGGTGGACTCGATCTAAATTAGTTCACCTGAGGAGGAAAACTGGTACCAGGAAGGCTTATCTCAACTGAGTGAACATCTGCAAGTGTTCAGAAAGCCCAGCTGCTTGGCCCTGCCCCTAAGCTTTACTGTTCTTTCCCCCACAACTTCAATCCTGGCCAGGCTACTTGTAGCCAGCCCCCTGACCCCTTCGTTCCCAGACCCACATCCCTGAAGATCTACCAAGTACCCCCTACCCCAGCGACCCACTAGTCTACCCGATCCTGCTTACCTTCCCCTAGATCTGCTAAAACCCTCCATAGACCAACTAGCATGCCCTCCAACCCCAACCTGCTTACCTTTCCCTCCACCCTGAGTTATTCCAGTTTATCTGTGCACTTGTGGGGACTGGTTGACACCTGTACACACCATTCTCAGTCTACATTCATGTGACTTAAAGAGATCCAAGTGAATGTACAGCAAATGAATGCAGCAAATGAATGCATACAACCTTAATGGCTACTTGCCCAGGAAATCCCTGCTGAACAGTTCAAAGGGTGATGGGGCCATGCTTAAGTACATAGTAGCTTCCATTTTTGAATTACTAAAGTTAGAGAAAAATTATTTTAGGATTCAGAAGAACATACAGGTACTAGCTTATAAATAAAATGTCCTATTAATGTATAGGCTGGGTGCTGATAGCTACATTTTAGAAATCTGGAGAAATAAGTAAAGGACAATCCATAGCATTATCTGCCTCAGGCCAGACCATAACATTAGTGCACTGATAAATAGATTCAAGAAAGAAAAAGAGTAGTAAGGAACTCCTAGGATATACTCCTAGCCTCAATGAAGACAAGAGCCAAATTTCTAGTATGTTAATGCAGCCAGGAGTCTGCTTGTTAATCTTTCCATGGAATTTGAACGGAAAATTAAGTTTTAAAGATTGCTGTTTTAAGCCTTGATTTTACAACTTAATTTCTTTAAAAATATTGTGTCATTTTAAATATTAAACTGGTATAGACTTAATTTATACTAATGACTATAACAACACAGATATTATACAAATTCATATTATTTTGTGTGGAGAGTGCATGTAGTTCTATAAAATAACATAAGCCCAAATTTAGTACAAAGTCCAATTTAATTCTGCAGTGTAGAAGGCACTGAATTCTTCTTCAAGCAAAAGTGGGTCAAAACAAACCCCCTCATATTTAAATGCCTGAATTTTAAAAGTAAGATTATTTAATACAAATAGCCCTATAGAATCATAATATGTGAAGACATTATGCTTGATGATAATACTTATATTGATTTCAACCTGTTAAAGTAATGAAATTGAATTACATAAATCAATTCTTTACTATAATACAAAAGCATATATTGTTTCCCCCACGCCAGTGCTTCTCAAGCTTTTTGGTCTCAAGGCCCGCTCCATAACTTATGTGAATTGTGCAGCACCCCATTTCAGCACCTGACCCTGGCTTCTGCACACACAGCCAAGGACCCCACGCCCCTCTGCTCAGGTGTAGCCCTACAGAGCCTGACTCTGGCTGCCACACACCCAGGCAGGGACCCCATGCCCCCATGCTTGGACACAACCACACAGCACCCGATCCTGGCTCCTGGACATCACACCTCAGTGGTCAGGACCAGGCATCCTGCCACCCAGACCCCAGCATGGACTCCCCCAACCTGCCTGAGCAGCATCTGGTTTGAATACCTCGCCTTTGGTGGGTTGGGGTGGCAGGGGACAGAATAAAACTGGAACGACACGGAGGCAACCCTGTGACCTCCATGGCTCTGCTACTGCTGGTAGGTACCTGGGCCATAGGTACCACAAGTGCTACAAGGCTTTTTTGGCCTGAAGCTACAGGTTCCTGGAGCACTAAGGCCAAGGGTAGGGGGCATGCTTGCCCATCCCTGACAGCTAATCGGGGTGGCTCAAGTGGTTGGCTGTCTTTGGCAGCTTGGGGAGTCCACAAGGCATGCTGGGAGGCATGCAGAGGCACCCCCAAACTGCAAACCTCAGTCAGTGCGAGCAGCCTGCATGTCCCGCAACCAAAGGGCAAATGTGTACACTGTTCCCCATCAATCTAACCTAGGCCCCTTACATAACACCATACAACTTAGATTGACTCCACCTCGGGCTTTTTGAACATCTGTACTTAGCTTTAGGGAGTATTCTGTTATATATCAGTGAGAGGGCCTAACACTAAAAAAATGCTGGAAAAAGCTCCAGAATAAGTGTTGTTTTGGGTTTTTGTAATGAATCTACAGTACTATATAAAAACAGCCTTGGACCAAGTATTCCTCTTAGTCACAATTTTTTGAAGGTCTTTTCTGGTTTAATATGAAATACAGGAGCGAAGGATGGTATTTTTATTTCCATCTGAAGTATATGCTATTTTGTATATTTAAAATGATTGTTGCTCCTGTTAGGAATAAAGCCATTTTGTGAAATTACTTTGCCATAAATTAAAATTTTTAAATTTTACCCAATACTCCACTTATATTCATTGCATTATAAATACAGTATTTTTGAGAACTACGATACAAAAATGAGTTGTGATCTAGAACACACAATGTAATCAAATCTTCTAAGCACAAAACACATTCAGAACTGAACTGTGAAGCAAAGATTAATTTGCATGGTAAATACAATAAAAACTGTAAATCAGCTCTTTTCAAAAAAGACAACAGTGGGATGATCATGGTGTTATTTATTCTTAGCTAGGAGTTGCAGGCGTAACTTACTAACTGGGTGTACTGAATTATATTAATTTCTGTGCTGGAATAGCAAGTTACATATTTGCAATGGAGAGTTCCACAATTTTCACACTCTGCTGCTGTTACCAGTAAGTAATTATACAACAGTATTTCTAATGATGGAGTCCCAAAGCAATGCTTGTTCTCTTCCCACTGGAAAATATCTTCTGAAGCAAAGAGTGGCTGTGGGATTCAAGAGGAGGGAAAACACATACCATAAAATATAATTAAAAATTGTGGAGGCTGCATATGACAAGAATAACCATAAAAAACAGATACAAACCAGCTGGCTGTTAACAACTTCTGAGTTATAAAAATCTTAAACCTGCTGTAAAGCACTCAATTCGATTTACATAACCACAAAGCTGACATTCCTTTTAGGCTCCTCTGCTGGGGATTATTTTGACATGTTTTAAGGCAGCATAAAAAGCAACTGTGAAAGGAAGACATGTATCATCTTACATAAAAATTCATTCCAGCCTTAAGATTGGACTTACATACTTTAATCCCAACATCTTTACTGGGACTGGAAAACACTTTCGATGGCTACTGGTGCTTCAATTTTATAACGTTATTCCATTGGTGCTCATATTTTTGATAAAGTTGATAGCATGTGTATACACATATACAAACAAAAATCTATACAGTCACAGAAGCTTAAGTTTCAGTATCATTGCACAGAATATTAGTTCAACTAGAACCCACTATAGACTGCAGTGTATCTTAGTCTTAGATAGATTGCATTGCTTAAAATTGTAATCAGCCTTCACTAGAAAAGAAAAGCATTTCTTAGGAACCTAATGATGCAGACAGCATTTTACAGGACTAACATAGCTTGCTGTAGGGAATTAAAATAAACAAAATAAAATAAAATCAATCGTACATTGAGTGAAGTTTTGATGTATAAGTGCTGGCAGCTTACATTGCCCAGAGCACAGAATGAGTTTTGCCATTTGATAATTTGTTTGATTCACTGTGCTGCCTCATGCAGGGCATTTTATGCCTGATTTATGTTTAATCGAGTCACCTGCTTAATGTTAAGGAGGGTCACAGTTAGATAGAAGGGTTATGACCATATAGGCCTTTCAACAGTTCCCAGTTTGACATAAGAAATGGGTGTAGGTGTTAGAGGTCAACCTTTTTCTTTTATTTTTATTTAATGTTCTCAAAGGAATATTGCATAAAACATTAATGCACCACAAAACCAATTTGATTTCCCCATGAAACACAGTAGGCAAAACATGGGTTAAAAGACTCAAAACACTGCCAAAATGAGGTAAAAGCAATGTATAGACAAAGAAGTCATCTTCTAGATATGGACTGTGTTTTAAAAAATGAAGGATAAAGGTGTACATATAAACAAAAATATGAAAAAACTGCTTTTTTTCTACACAGTTTATGAGCTACTACACTAGGTTGATGAGAGTTTAAAAAGAACAAAGGTTACACGTGGCAAGGAAGGTCGGACTTTTAATGTAGATGCCAAAACTTACTATTCAATGCATGACATTCATCCATCCATACATCCGGTATTTGGGAGCAACTAGTAGCTAATGAAATTGCCAAAAACATCCCACCAAAGTAATAGATAGTATGCCACGATATAAGAATTTAATGAACAAAATCAGATCATCCCAACTAGTACATTTTGGAAAGCTTAGTCAGACTTGTCCTCCACATTAATAGATCTGATTCTCTCTCTCTTGTTAAAAAATTCTGAAGATTTTCTGCAAGCTCTGACTGCTATGAGATTCAAGTACTAAAAAAATCCTGGCATTATGCTATGTAAGATATCTGAAAGGCATTCTTAAGGAGGAACTGCGATTTAATGGTTTCAGCAAGGAAGATGGTACTCCCAAGTCACTGGTCAGATAACCACAGTTCCAAGTTAACTTTCATTTGTGGTACAGGTTAAAGATAAAACGTTAAGACTGGAAAGAAATCAGTCTTTTCTCAGAAAAACAATCAACTATCTTAATTTTTTTCTTACATACAAGACAGAACAACTGATGCGTCTTTATTAATAATATTGGTTCTGTATCAGATGAGTCTTATGTTATAGTTTCAATTTGATGTAGCAAGACTCAGGTGTTTTTACCCTGGGTAGGAAAGACTGCTTGAGAAACTGTTGTCATGAATAATATTAATTCATCTGCACAGCCTAAATAGGCAATATATTTATGCTTATTTATCCTTGTTTATGACACCAGAGGCCAGAGCTATCTGAAGTCAGAGGCAAAACAGCTACTGGAGTCAAGATGAAGGAAGATCAAACCTTTGATTGCTTAAATATGAAGTGGCTATACATCAGAGGTATTAACCCATAGATAGGCTTTAAAGTATTAACAATGCAGGGTGTATCCCACACCGGGATGCAATCTTGCAATTATAAGACAGAAAAATTTCCTTTTCATCAAGTGGAAGCAGATTTTAGGTACGTGTTTCAGTTATTCCAAGAGTTTCAATACCCCAATTCTGAACTAAACGATGTATGTGTCACATTTAAAATTGTTCTAAAAAGAAAAAAATATAAAGGTCTTTATTTTTATATTTGAAATTTACTTCTTCAGGTGTTTTACATATCAGAAAGGTAATTTATTAAGCACGTAATGCAGTTAGATTTATGATCCTGCACACACACTTCCAAGGCACTTCACCTACATCATACTATTGACGTATGTAAACTCTGTGGCTTTCAAAACCAAAATAAACAGTGATCCAATACATAGGATTGTAAGTTTTTGTTTATTTCCTTCAAAAACAGTTTTTTTACTGATGTAGAATTACTACAAAGCTATATCTTAAAGACCTATTAGGTCAAAACCATATGTAAGCCACTGATCATACTATAACTTTAATTAATATTTAAACATTTTTAAAATATATTAAAATAGTGTTAAAGTTATGCTTCAAGAGCATTTTAAAAAATGGTATGAAACCACATTAACTTAAAAATATCCAAACCTACTTGTTTGGACTGAAACAATGAGGGAACACAGTGAAAGTAGCAGTTCGCACAGACTGTTTTGTCTTATGTTTGTTGGTACTCATGTAAATGCAGGTAAATTTAATTTCCTTTAAAAACTTCTGTTTTTCAGTAGTTTAGAAACAACATTAAAACTTTTTCACTCATTACAGCCAAAAAGAAGCCCAATACTTAGTAAAGACTTGACACTGTAAAGAGATATGTCACTCCAAATCCTATAACCTACTGAAATTGAGGCAGAGGGTGGAATATTTCACAAGCCAATGGTGGGGCCGGCCATCATTTTTGCAGGCTTATCATGGAGAGGACCCCCATACCTCTGATTGGCTCAGGGGCCTTGGTGGCCCCACCTCTCACCACTGTTTGGTCAAGAGAGTTTCGTTCTTCACCACTGATTGGTGTAGAGGGGCAGGGTCACGTGATAGGCAGTCCTCTCAGTCAATCAGCAGCAAAGGGCTGGGGCAGCCACCAACTTAGCTGCTCCCCTTTGTATATTGCTCTCTTCCCTGGCAGGCTGTGTGGCAGGGCCACAGTGGCCATGAAGACTTAGTTTTTTTTCCACATACATCACAGGCAATGCCCAATTTTGCAATTTCCGCAAAATCCAGGAAATGGCAAGTTGAGTACGTCCCTACCTATAACCTGACAGAGTCCTAATGATGGAGCTTGCAAGAACAACTCCTCAGAAGCACATTCAAAAAACTGATTGGAAAACCTCTGTTAACTGGAAACCAAAAATTAAAACAAAGCTCATTATAATGAAAGATATAGAACAGAATAGGACTTTGACTCTTTCTTTCTTTCTTTCACATTCTGTCATAGTCTATAACTCTACTTTTGATGAGGTATTTCTTTTTTTACTTCAACCTTAGCGAGCCCAACTGATTTGACAGTACAGGCATTCACCTTTTAATCAAGAATCAGAATTTAATGCAGGAATAGATGTCACAGGAGACTGCTAATCATGTATTGTGCTTCTCACAACTGGTTTACTAATTGAAATTTGGCTCACATCAGTAGTAATGAGGGTTATCACCAGGAACTCTACTTGCATCAAAACTTGAGCATTTGGTCCCAAAAGTTATTACTAAAACTTGAACTGGAGCCAAAAGGCATGCTGTTGTGTAGCATACATATAACATATCTCAAGGCTTCAAGCAAGTGATCCAGCATTCAAGATTTTCATTTAAAAAAATAAAAACAAAACCCCCCTGTAATTGTTATTATTGTGAAGAAAACCTTGAAAATGTGAATTGTAATGTGAGCAAATACCTGTGTTTAAAAAGAGCTGAAAGGCCAGCTTATTCATAGAATCATAGGAAGTTAGGGTTGAAAGGAACCTCAGAAGGTCATCTAGTCCAACTCCCTGCTCAGAGAAGGACTATCCTCAGCAAAAGCTTTGTCTACCCAGGTTTTGAAAACTTCCAAGGATGGCATTTCCACCAACTCTCTGGGTAACCCATTCCAGTATTTTACTACCCTCCTAGCAAGAAAATTCTTCCTAATGTCTAACTTAAACTTCCCTTGCTGCAACTTGAGACCATTGCTCTTTGTTCTGTCATCTGCCACCACTAAGAACAGTCTAGCTCCATCCTCTTTTGAGCCCCCCTTCAGGCAGTTGAAGGATGCTATTATATCCCCTCTCAGTCTCCTCTTCTCTATACTAAATAAGCCCAGTCCTCTCAGATTTTCCTAATAAATCATGTCCCTCAGCCCTCTCACCATTTTTGCTGCCTTCCACTAGACTCTCTCCAATTTGTCCACATCATTTCTGTAATGGGGCGCCCAAAACTGAACACAGTACTCCAGATGTGGCCTCATTAGTGCTAAGTAGAGAGGAATAATCACTACCTTTGATCTACTGGCAACACACTTACCAATGCAGCCCAGTATGCCATTAGCCTTCTTGGTGACAAGGGCACATTGATGGCTCATATTCTGTTTATTGTTCACTGTAACTCCCAGGTCCTTTTCTGCAGAGCTGCTGTCCAGCCAGTCAGCCCCCAGCCTTTACTGGTGCATGGGATTGTTGAACCCTAAGTGCAGGACTTTGCACTTGTCCTTGTTGAACTTCATAAGATTTCTTTTGGCCCAATCCTCCAATTTATCTAGGTCACTCTGAATCCTAGCCCTATCTCCAGTGGATCTACTGCTCCCCCCAGCTTAGTGTCATCTGAAAACTTGGTGAGGGTGCATTCTATGCCATCTTCCAGGTTGCTGATGAAGTTGAACAAACCCAGCCCCGGGACAGACGCACATGATGCTGGTTGCCAACTAGACATCAAGCTACTGATTAATACTCTCTGAGCCCAATGCTCCAGCCAGTTCACTATCCACCTTAGAGTCCATTCATCCAGCCCATACTTAATTAGTTTGCCTGCAAGAATGTTGTGGGAGACCATATCAAAAGCTTAGCTAAAAACAAGGTACATCACATCCACCAGTCTCCCTGCTTCCACAAAACCAGTCATTTCATCACAGATGGCAATTAGGTTGGTCAGACATGACTCACCCTTGGTAAATCCATGCTGACTGTTCCTAATCACCTTCTCCTCCAAGTGCTTAGAAATGGATTCCTTAAGGATCTACTTGATGATTTTTCCAGGAACTGAGGTGAGGCTGACTGTTCTGTAGTTCCCTGGATCTTCCTTTTCCCCTTTTTTAAATATGGGTCCCATGTTTGCCCTTTGCCAATCATCCAGGACCTCTCCTGATAGCCATGAGTTTTCAAAGATGATAGCCAGTGGCTCTGCAATCACATCTGGATGTGGGTGTGAAATGCACACTGTTCAAATTCTCTGATGGTACCAAGTTGTGGGGCAAGGTGGGCATGCTGGAGGGGTGGGACAAAATCCAGCTAGATCTAGACAAATTACAGAGGTGGGTGGATGACAATAGGATGGAATTCAATGCAGACAAGTACAAGGTACTGCATCTAGGGAGAAAGAAATAGCAACACACCTATAAGCTGGAGAACACCATTCTTGTCAACACAGTCATAGAAAGGGATCTTGGGGTATTGTTGGCTCCAGGATGAACATGAGCCACCAATGCAAGGAAGCAGTCGGTAAGGCTAACCGCAACTTGTTGTGCCTCTACATATGCATCATAAGCAGGTCCAGGGAGGTGATCCTTCCACTCTATGTGGCACTGGTCAGGCTGCAGTTGGAATATTGCATCCAGGTCTGGGCACACTTCAAGAGGGATGTGGCTAGCATCGAGAGGGTTCAGAGGAGGGCCATTCTCATGGTCAAGGGGCAGCATGGCAGGCCCTACAAGGAGAGGCTAAAGGGCCTGAACCTATTCAGCCTCTACAAGAGAAGGCTGAGAGGGGATCTGGTTGCTATTTACAAACTTATCGGGGGGACCAGCAGGAATTGGGGTAGGCTCTGTTCCCCCAGGCACCACCTGGGGTTACTAGGAATAATGGCCACAAGTTGTTAGAGAGAAGGTTCAGGCTGGACATCAGGAGACATTACTTTACAGTTAGGGCTGCCAGGCTCTGGAGTGGGGTCCTAAGTGAGGTGGTATGCTCTCCTACTTTGGGGGGTCTTCAAGAGAAGGCTGGACAGATATTTGGCTGGGGTGATACGACCCCGGCACCAGTTCCTGCCCCGGGCAGGGGGTCAGAACTGATGATCTGTTTAGGTCCCTTCTGACCCTAAGCACTATGACAGTACTTTGATACTACGATCAGCCAACTTCCTCAGCACCCTTGTGTGCATCCCATCTGGCCCCACAGACTTGTGCAGGTTTAGCTTTTCTAAGTAGTCCCTAACCTGTTCTTTCACCACTGAGGGCTAATCACCTCTTCCCCAAACTGTGCTCCCCAGTGCAGCAGTCTGGGAGATAACCTTACCTGCAAAGACGGAGGCAAAAAAAGGCACTCAGCACTTCAGCCTTTTCTGCATCCTTGTCACAACGTTGCCTCCCCCATTTAGCAAGGGACCCACACTTTCCCTCATCCTCCTCTTGCTACCAACATACATGCAGAAACCCTTCTTGTTACCTTTTACATCCCTTGCTAGCTGCAACTCCAATTGCACTTTGGCCTTCCTGATTTCATACCCGCATACCCAAGCAATGCTCTTATATTCTTCCTAGTTATTTTTCCCAGTTTCCACTTATAAGCTTCCTTTTTGTGATTTTGTTTACTGAAAAGTTCCCTGCTAAGCCAAGCAGGTCTTCTATCATACTTGCTATTCTTCCTGCACAGGAATAGTTTGTTCCTGCACCCTCAGTAAGGCTTCTTTGAAATACAGCCAGCTCTCCTGGATTCCTCTCCCTCTCAGTCTGGTTTCCCAGAGGATCCTGCCCATGAGTTTCCTGAGTGAGTCAAAGTTTGCTTTTCTGAGGCCCAGAGTCATACTCTACTGCTGTCCATCCTTCCTTTCCCCAGAATCCTGAACTCAATCATCTCGTGGTCACTGTTGCCCAAGTTGCCAGCCACTGCTACATTCCTCACCAATTCTTCCCTGTTTGTGACCAGCAGGTCAAGAAGAGCATGGCCCCTAGCTGGCTGCTCCAGCACTTGCACCAGGAACCTGTCCTCAATATTCTCCAAAATCTTCCTGGATTGCCTTCATACTTCTGTATCACCCTCCCACCAGATGTCAGGTTGATTTAAGTCCCCCACAGGAGAATCAGGTCCTGTGATTGGAAAAGTTCTGCTAGCTGTTTGAAGAAAGCCTCATCCACCACTTCCTCCTGGTCTGGAGGTCTATAGCAGATCCCCACCATGACATTGCCCTTGTTGCTTTCCCCTCTGATCATAAACTAGAGACTCTCAGCAGGCCAATCACCACTTTCATACTGGAGCTGTGAGCAATCTTATGGCCCTTTTACATAAAGTGCAACTCCTTCTCCTCTTCTCTGCTGCCTGTCCTTCCTGAACAGTTTGTGTCCATCCATGACAGTGTTCCACCAAGTCTCTGTTATTCCAATAATGTCATAATTCCATGATTGTGCAAAGACTTCCAATTTTTCTTGCTTGTTTCCCAGGCTCTGTGAATTTGTGTACAGGCACCTGAGGTAACTAGTTGATCGCCCTGATTTTTCAGGAAGTATGAGAGCACCTCCCTTGTTGCCCACTCCTGCTTGCTCTTCCTCCAGATCTCCTACTGCCCAACTTATGTCAGGGATTTGGTCTCCATCTCACAGTGTACCTAGTTTAAAAACCCTTCTCACTAGGTTAGCAAGCCTATCTGCAAAGACACTCTTCCGTCTCTTTATCATCTGGATCCCATCTCTTCCCAGCAATCTTTCTTCTTGGAAAAACATCCCATTCATGCCCCATTCCTCTAAGTCAGGGGTTCTCAACCTTTTTTAATAAGTATACACCCAACAGCCAGACACAGAACAGGGAGGCCGGGGGTGATACACAGCCGGATGCACAATGGCAGCTGCATGGGGTGGTGGATGACGGCAGCTACTGCCACCATGTGCAAACTTCCAACCCCACCCCCAACATCCAACCAGCTGGGGGGACCCTGTGCAGCCTGCAGAGGGGCGCTGTTGTCCTCACCCCACCCCGGCCCTGCTCCTGGGAGGCAGCAGTGCAGTGTGGTAGATGGCAGCACACAGGTACCGCCTAGAGCTTTCCCCTTCCATGTACCCCTGGTTGACAACCCCTGCTTTAAGTAAACTGAGAAAGAAAGCACTCACTTTGGAAGTGGCCCCCTTCCAAATAGCCTTCTCACCTGCTGTCTGCTTTATATATCTGAAGTTGACTTCAACTCAGGAAAGAACTAGAATCAACCTGTGCTCCCAGCCTGAGGCTGTTTTAATATCTATACCTGGAAATCTGTTTGACCAGCCTCTGCTTCCTCCAACTGCATCTCTCTTTGCTCATTCTGTAAATTTACTTCCTACTAATGCTGCCCACTTTTTGTTTTGTATAAGAAGCCATCCAGCAATAGCAAGAGTTGAATTACTGACAGAGCTGAGGGAGAGAGAAATAGAACCCAAAAAGTCCCAGCAGTATGCATGCCCAACAACACTCCTGGAGGCAGGGATATTCATGGAATCCCAAGTGCACAACAAATTATATGCTGGGGGGTTAGGGGGAAAGGAGGGAAATACATGAAGTTGGAAAAAAATAAATCAACATTAGCATAATGTTTTGTGAAAATATCAACTGTTTTCTTCATAAAACAATTTTTCAAGAAAATCTATCTTTGTAACTCTTTTTTTAAGCAATGAAAAGTTGGATGGATAGATTTTTCCCACTCTATAACTGCTTAAATGTCACTATTATGTCACTGGAGATGCTCCCCTCCACTCAGCAGGAACTTTGCAAGCCAATTGTTCTTGGAAATAGGCAGTGCAAAGACAACATGAGCAAGTCAGTTTCTGGCAACTAGGATGTTCTGTCAGTATTAATTTTGACAAATTTAAAGTTAGATTTTTCAAATAGGATGTGTTTTGTTGATCAGTATCATCTCTTCTAGAAGATGCAAATATTACAGTGTGTGAAAGAATCGACATTACAAACAGTATAAAGTGGTAAAGATTTTTGAGATGATTCTATGAACAGCATGCCAGAGCTTAGAAAAGGATCAGGACTTAGGAAAAAGATTTAGGGGTGGATTTAGGTGCCTTAGGGCCCTTCTACACAAGCAAGCAAAGGCACAGTGAGATGTAATGCATGATCCACACAATCACACTTCCTGCCACGCACACAGTCTTATCATGACCTATTGCCAGTGCACAGGGAGATCAATCCAGGCTCCCTCAGCACTGGCAAGAAGCAAGTTCCCATGGCTGGGAGCTGCCACAGCTGAGGGACTCCCAGCTCTCTGCTGCACTCTCCTCATGGCTAGGAGAGTGCAGCAGCTTCAGCCTCCCAGCCCCAGGCATGTGTGAAACCCCTAGGTCTGGAAGATTGCAGCCACATCTCCTGGGAGGTGTGCTGCTGGGACCCAAATTCAGCAGCTGCTAGGGCTGAGTGTTCCTTCAATTGCAGGACTCCCAGCCCCAGCTGGCCATGGTGCATTCCTGTGGTACACATGCAAAGTAAAGTTCAATAGCAGCCAACTACAAAGTTAGTACACATTTTTGAGGTCTAACTTTATAGCTGGCTGGAGCTTCTTATGATACTTTGCACATGTAGCTAATCTCAAGGTAATTCAGCAATTAACCAGTTAATTGTGCAATGCCTGTAACTTGCATATAGGAGTGGGATGTAGGTTTTTAAGCACCTATACAAATCTGGTCCTTAAGAAATAAGAACGAAATTTTGTGTTTTTCATGTAAACTGAATGTGGAATAAAGACATGAAAAGTACATCCTGCAAATCTCCTTTAAGTTGCTGATTGGCTTCAGCTTTTTCCCTTATCAGTATTTAGTTATTTATTTCCCTAAAAACAGTTGCACTGACATATGGCCTTCTCTCCTAACTGATGGTATAACAAAATCATGATTACACAACAAGCTAAGGAGTGAAGGAAATAAGAAACTTGTCCAGCTAGCATCAGCAGTGTTAAAGGTTTCCATAGGGAAACTAATTATTTTGCCAGAATATAGCTGCACTTCAAATACTTTTTTAAAGTTAAAGGGGCAGACATTCAAAACTGGTGGGACTCAAATTAAACTTAGTAACTTTGTGTTAGTTTGGCTTTTGGGTCTAACATATGAGGAAGGAAGATGCAACACTTCAAAACATGCCAGAACGTGAGAGAGGAAAAATAGTCAGTAAAACACATCTCAAAAATTACCTCATTTTAAACAACAAAAGAAAGATGTTCACAATATTCTGTCTTTTAAAAATGGAAAAGTAGACACAAACCAATGCCCTGATCAAAGGTTTGAAGATCTGAAAAAAAAATCACATTAGATCATCATGATATCAATACTCACAAACAAAAAACCTGATTAAAATATTTGTGAGTTTATAGCAAAATCCTCAAAACCTCTCCAACCTCTGAAAGCAATGTAGACATCTTGCAGATAGTATGTGTTGTGAGATAATTATGAAGTGATTTATAAGTACAAATATATGCAGGGCAGCAGAAACCACACCACAACAACTAATAAAAATGGTAATGATTGTACTGTAAGCTCTGTTAAAAGGAATCACATCAAGTAACCATAGGAACAACACTGCATAAGGGTGTGTAGGAGCTAAACAGTGCATGAGATGTTAGCATTTAGTGACAGAGGATGAAATGAGGAGCCTTCTATTGGGAGTGGGACACAGATGGATCTGTGTTAAGTGAATAAATACAATTAAATCATTAGTAATTCCAAAACATACAGTGGAGCAGATTCAGATTAATTCCAGAAGACAGTATTATCTGAGAAGTTATATAAGCTAAATCTGGCAGAGGTGGAGGAGGAAGGGACACTAACCAAAATAAGATAAAATCAGGTACTAATGACAAGCAAATATGTTCATAATTATACTGAAATTTTAAAACATAGACTTGATTTTTTCTTCTAAAAGAGGAAATATAAACAAAGTTAACCACACTATCTCTAAACCCCACAGCTCAGCACTGCTCAGTATGTATGTAAACTCCAGATACTTCCCCAAAATGATCCATGTGCTATTTTAGTCCTCTACTCATGACTGAAATTTGTTTTTGTCACAAGTCCTGAGGACCTCCAAAAAATTATATACAAATGAGGTGCAGAGCAACCTGGCCCAGCTCTACCTCATGGAGGGTGGGTCCCACACTACTCACATGAGACAGGCTGAGAGAGGGAGTGACAAAGAAACACTGGGTGAACTGTTTGGGCTCCTATTTGGTGATGTTTGCCAGACATTTAAGACTGGTGAAGAAACAAGAATCAATGGACACTGGAAATAAAGGCACAGTTCATCTGTGGGAATGAAGAGCAAGTTGAAATATATGCAGTGTGGTGGCTCACCATAACCTGAAAAGGGGGACTGTGCACAATGGGCACTACTGTATACCTTACTCTGATGGGCTGCACTGACCTATTCTTGTGCTAAGTTCCTATATTGCTTCTCGGCCTCTTATGGCCTAAGATTAAGTGAAGGAATCCGAATCCCATGTCCTTTGGGCTTGGGACTGCATGTAGGATGCCTGCCAATGGATTTGGGAGTATCTGAATTGAGAGCATGGGACAGAGGATGCTCTCTAGTTGTAGTACCATACATGGTGTTTATAATGATTGAGTTCTGCCTGCTCAATTGATATGGTTTTTGGAATGATTGAGTTCTCAGTCAATTGATATGATTTGAAACGGACTTGACTGATTTGACCTGGAACATGAAATATATTAATAAAAAAAAAAGTTCCCATCAGCATATTTGCCTAATATGGGCCATGTGCTGTTTTTGGCAGCAGTTTAATGATAGACAATGCAATTAATGATGTTTCCTTGTATATGAATGTAAGACAAGAGGCTTCCCCCCCCATTCTGAGGAAAAAAACCTCATCTTGTATTCAAGTAAATATAATAACAGGATTATATATTATGCTATCTATCCAGCATTGTACCTAGTTCTAGAATGTCCTTTTGAATCCATTAGCTTTGTAATGAAAGCCATGTTATGGCATTTCTTATGCTTATTCTTTGTCCATGGAGATCCTTATTTGGCTAAGAAAAAGTTGTGAAACTCTCTGCCTAGGCAGCAAAGATGAAAGAAAAAAAGTAACAGATGAGAGGGGTTGAAACCTCCCAGGGCAAAGAATAGACATTATATAAATATAATTTTAAAAGTTTATGCCAGAATTTTTAAACTGTGTAAATCTGGGTCTAGTGAAATTTGCAATGATCATTAATGAAAATGTCACAAAGATGAATGTCAAAATAGATGAAAAATTACACACACTAGTTGATGTGCCAGTTTGGGGACAGTGGGGAAAGCCTAGCTGAAATTAAGTCAGAGATAGCTTGCCTGTAGCAAATTCCAGGAACAGACTTGTTCACATGGAATCGGAATGGATATTTACTCATAAACTATAACAAGATATTTAAAAACTGCAGAACTCCTGAATAGCAAATAAGTCACACCAAATCACTGCACAGGGTGCAGAAAATAAAAATTGAAAAGCACGATAAAATCATCTAGAATAATCCAAAAGCAAATGGTTCATTTAAGAAAATGATACAGATGGTTAAAGACAATTGGGGAAAAAGAGCTGTGAGAGATTGACCATAACTTAGTTTCTTATGTTACAATAATTTTCTTACAGGAGCACAACTGATCAGCTAAATTGATAAACTTGTGATGACTCAAATCTAACCTACTTTGTCCCAAGCAACTAAAGATTCTAAGATTCAACTATAACTCTCTAACACTCCCTTAAATTCATGAGGTGATCTGGCATCATAATCATCCTAGGGTAGAAACAGGTGTCTCACTTAGCTCCCAAAAGTAACTGTACAATACAGGTGACAATGGAGAGATAACATGTATAGCATGCTTCCTTCTTGATTATAAGACTAATATTTATATCTCACTAGCCTTGTTGTGATGTTTCTCTGTCTATGTCTACTGAAGGTCTCTTGTAGATGTGCTCTAAGAAAGTTTACCAGGTTAGGCACCACAAAAAATGCAGTGGCATCTGCCTTATTTTAAAAGAAGAGCAGGAAATGTCTTGTGTTTATCCAATAGCTCAGTGAATAGAACACTCATCCTTAATGTGGAAAACCTAGTTTTGAATCCCTTCTCTGCTGAAGGCTTTTAAAAATACACCTCTTATTTCCCAGAAGAGTACCCTAGCCACCACATAGGCTATAAGTTATTTGGGCAGCAGCACTCTCTATCCCATTTGCTGATGTTGTTCCATTCTGCATGAAATATTAAAAGATTCATGGGACCAGAGATACAAAAAATGTGGGATTTCAGGGAATTCACTTGGAAGACAGGAGCCTTGGGTGCCAGACCCTACTCCAAGAACTGCTTAATTTAGCATATATGGGTTACCCCAGAGCAGAGACTAAGTTAAGCATGGTAATCTTCATAGTCTGGATGTAACACAATTATTTTAAAAGAGGGAGGGATTAAGATATGCTATATGTTCCTAACCATTGCATTTTAACAAAAAAAACCCCAAAATAAGCAAACCATTTTCCTTAGCTAATCTGTGCATTGGTTACAGAAATATAGGCAACAGAAACAAAAGTAGCATGTTTTTCTAGTTTTAAGTCTTTTCTGTATTTCCTATACTTCTAGAATTCAGCCTTTCAGACACCTGTACATTTGATACTTGAAAGACCAAATATATTTTGGATTTCAATCCAAACAAAAGATGGCCCTAAGAAAAGCTGTCCTGTAACTCACAAAATGAGTGGTCAGAACCAGTATTTTCCATCATGGCAAAAGGCCTAAGCTAGGTAGCAACCATCATAATATAAGATATTTATTAAGCACTGTTTTGAATTCTGAGACAGTACTTTTTGTCTTCGAAATGTTTATGTTGCTTCTGTATTGCTCTGAAAGCTGAATTATTTTTTGGGTAGACTAAAAGTATCTGGAAGTAGTAACAAAAAGGACACTGATGATCATATTTTGCATTTCAGAAAAAACTCTGTTACGTGCAATGGGGCAAGCACCTTTGCTTGCTATAAAAAGTCTACTTTCAAGCATCATGGCAGAGCCAATAATCTAACATGAAAATTGTACCCGTGTCCTTATACTTTAGTGATGGCAGCTATGGGAAGACAAAGTCTTGACAGGTCTTGAAATTTTAATTCATAGACCCAACCTACTAGCCACTGTGATATATATCTGTACTATCACACCTTCAACATCTCCTGTCTATATAGTACTGGTTGTATGATAACATGGAACCACTACCCTTTTCACCAATGATGGTAGAATGGAGGAACTTTCTTATTGTGGCAGTGCACCTTTGGATGCTTGCCACTTTAAGGGCCTCAGCAGGCTGTGAAGTAGCCTGAGGTGACTGCAGAGTCAATCAGGAGGTCATATGCCTTATTGGAGCAAGGCAGCGTAGCCTCAGTATAAAAACAGACCCTGAGAGACTGAGCCAGCAGTTGCTGCTAGAGTAACATTTCCTGGCTGGAGTACTGCTCTCAGAACATCTGGAGGTTCAGGGTAAGACCTATGATGATGGAGGAGGTTCCTGGCCCTGGGGCATGACTTAAAACTACACCCTGCTGGGGTTGGATGGTGTGGTGGGGCTGCCTGTGGCAGGACAGTCTCCAGGAAATGCCACCTAAGCCTCCCTAGCGAAAGGTGAGTAGGGGGTGCCAGAAAACCTGAGCTCCCAATGTCCTATGGGGGACCTGGGGAAAGGCTAAAGGAACATACCCCAAAAGAAAAAAGCACAGGGGCCCAGGCCCAGTGAGTAGGGCCTGAGGCAGGGTCCAGGCATGTTGACAGACACCTGAGGTCTGAGTGGGCCATAGGCTGAGTTGGGGGCCCAGGTACATCAATAGATGCCTAGGTCTCAAGGGTCATAAGGCCCAGAAGCCCCAGTGAGAGGGTGGAGTAGTGAGGGGGCAGAATAGTGGTGGAGAGAGAGTTGGTGGCCATGTACAACAGGACCTGAAGGATTGTACATGGGCCAACTGATGTAGCTGGAGTTGAGGCCCCTGTGAGGGGGCATGAGGCCCAGCCATGTCTAAGGACACCTGAGGCCAAGTTGGGCCAGAGGCTGAGTACAGCCCAGTTAAGAGACCGGGGGGGGGGAAGTAATAATGGAATCGGATGCCATGTGTGAGGCATGGGACACAGTAAAGGGAAGCTCAGAGCCATGTATTATGTCCTTGGCATCAGGGCATTAAATGGGCAGCCTCCCACATTTTTTCCATTGTTTATTTCTTGCATCAAGGTGTGGCAGGAGAATCAGGGCAGACTGTCCTAGACAGGCAGGCAAGATAACATTCAAAATAGCCCCTGGGAGGCCCTCTGCTACACCTATCAATATCTCTCCTAACACAGTACATTCTCTTAGGTCCTGGGTAGGGGCAGAGAGGGAATCTCTGCTATTCTAGCCTCAGCTCGATAGCTTCCTGTAAACTGTGATGATGACTGTACTTTTGCTACAAGAGAATATTCCTTTTCAGTCCTTCTTCCCAATAAAACTGTGTTTTTCAGTCCTTTTTCCCAATAATTACTACTCCCATTGACTGTTTCTATCACTGTCCATAGTTGTCAATCTGAAGCATACTGTGTTAGCAGGAAGCTATTTTTATATACTCACAAATTAAAGTTCTACATTAGTTATATCATCAATAACACACAATGATTGAAGGTCTATCTTTCTGCCCATACGTGTCACAAACTTGTTTCTTTAAATGAAATATTTAATTCTGTAGAACTTGATTAAGTTCAGCAATAAGTTCTTTATTATCATGGTAAATAAATTTTTCAAAGCATGGATATAGTTCATGGATATTCAGTTCTCATGGCAGTGAATATCATCATGAACAGGGAATCTGGGATGTAGCAAGCAGTGTAACTCTTACACTTTGATGTAAATCTTATATATAAGAGAAGTAACATTGGATATCCCAAGGTTATCACTGAATAATGGTCATCTCTGGTAAAGGTGAACTGAAATTCCTAGGATATAGTCTAATATTGCTAGGTCCCTTCATAAGCCAAAATTGAACAACCAGATTCAGATTTCACTGAAAATTGACCTCATTCTTAAAAAAAAATAATAATTGGCAGAATATTTCTTTAAGCAGTTTACTTTTTAAAGACACTGTAAATGAACTCTCTCACAGTATCACTGTACAGTTGAAGCCTAAATTAGGATTCAATTTTAAAAGCCTGGATTGACACATTTCATATTCAAGACCACAAACTAAAGCATTTCAGAAAGTATAGCCAGAGAAAAAAGATAATGATAATGCAGATGAGAATTCATTAATTAACTGAGTAACTCTTTAACTTTGCAGTAGCTGCTAGGGTTGTGCAAAGCTTTGGGTGCTGATTCGATACAGAGGAGATTTGGCCTGATTTGGCAGCTGAATCTCCAAATCTGAATTGAATCAAGAGACCAGTAAAAAGGTCTGAATCAATTTGAAGCTCTCCAAATTGATTCAGAGCTTTGGGCAGCCCCCGCTCACTGCCACAGGGAGCTGGACCCAGACTCCATGCCGGTAAGTAGGAGAGCAGAAGGGACCATGAGGGGACCCCCGCTAGGCCTCATTCCCTGCCTGCTCCCTGAGTTCCCCTGAGGGCCCCTGGACCCCTGCCCACTCTCCCAGCCCCCTCCCCTGGCCTCAGCTCCCTATTCTTAAAAAAAAAAAAGCCCCCACTGACAGACTCCTGCCAGGTGAGGGTGATCCCGGGTGTCCCCCACTGCCCTGTGCTGTGTGGGGGGCTCTGCCATGAGCCCCCATCCCCCGCCCACTCTCCCAGCCGGCCACCATGGCTACCACTTGGCCTCAGCTCCTGGTTCTTTTTTAAAAAAAAATCCCAGCTTTTACCAGCTGCTGCAGCAGCTGTCAGGGCTTCTGGGGTCTTGTGGCACTGTGAGACAGTGTGGGGCAGTGAAGATTGCCCCCTCACCTGGCAGGAACTGGTGAGTGCTAGGGCCAGGTGGGGCAGTCATGGGGTGGGGGTGGGAGAGCAGGCAAGGATGATGGCTCCTAGAAGAGCCCCTGAAACAGCATGGGACAGTGGGGTGCAGCAGGGATTGCCCCTCCCACCACCACCCTGGCAGTAGCTGGTGAGTGTGAGGCTTTTTCTTTTTTAAGAGCTGGGAGACTGGGGCTGGGCAGGGGTTGGGACCTGTTTGATTTGTCAGCAGCTGAATCTCCAAATCCAATTCAGCTGAATTGATTCAGGACAGTATTTTGACCATCCGATCACTGTCCCCTGAATCAGCCGAATCCAAAGCAAATACTAGCTGCTTCATACAAGCCTAGCAGCTGCATAATAATGCTCACTGGTGACAGAGCTGTACTGCTATTCAGGGCATCCACAGGTGGCAGACAGTGGAATGACCCTCAGGCAAGATGTGCTGTGAAATAAGCAGGGGTAACTCTGACGAATAAGCAGTCGTAAACTAGCAGCGACAGCACCATCAGGATATGATAGGGATAGCAGATGGCAATGCTTTCCTTCCTGAAAAATCACATATATGTTCTCTGACAGTGCTGTGACAAAGTGAGTAAAGGCTGTCACTATAATAAGCTTGCCCAGCCCCCAGCCATCAATCTATAGGCCCTCAATGGTGGAGCAGGCAGAAGAAGATGTTGGAACCTCAATGGCTGTGAAGGTGGATGAAGGCAGCAATGGAACAAGATCTCCAATTATCTTGGCCTCCTTGCCATTGGATCAAGGTCCTGTTCTGCCAAGAACTATGTGGAAGTGGGTGTGCAGCAGCGTCTCCACAATAAAAGAAATCACACACAGGCATCTTCCATGAAAATGTCTTTTCAAGCCCTTGGCCACTATCTAGTGACAACAACAGCAGAATTATAATAATTTGGAAGCCCCTAGTCATAAACTGGCTTGAAAATGGCAGTTACAAGATCATCCAGCACTTGGACAAGACAAGAGTGTGATTCAACAATGGAACTATGACTGAGCAGCTCTCTTCAGGATCCACTCTGTTCATCTCACATGGGCAGGGGCTTAGAAAAGATACCCTAAAACACAGCCAATCTACCTTCTTCCTTACTGGATAACCAGGTCCAATGGGATCACCTTCACTGCAGTCTAAATCAACGAAGACACGCAAATCAGTTTTGGACCTGGAACATGAGAACCCTCAAGGACAATCCTAATAGTGAATGCCCAGAGCACCACACAACAATTGTGGTTTGAGAACTTAGGTAACACAACATCAACATTGCTGCACTGAGCAAGGCCTAGCAAACCGGAGATGAGCAACTCAAAGAACAAGGAGAAAGCTATACCCTCTTCTGAAAGGATAAACAGGATGGAGAACACCAACTTTCTGGAATTGGTTTTGGCATTAAGAATTAACTTGTAAACCAACTCTGAGTTTTCTGTTGGATTTAATTAGTGCCTCATGACTGCATCTTAAATTGGCGGGGACCAGTACACCACTGTCAATAGCACATACACCCTAACTCTGGATGCTGCTGCCAAAACCAAGGATGAAGTCTATGCAAATCTTGACCAAATCCTTTCTGATCTTCTGGAGGGAAACAGACTTATTCTTCTTGGCAATTTCAATGCCAGAGTCAGAAGAGACTCAAACCTCTGAAACAGAACCATTGGCAAGGAAGGAGTGGGAAAGGTCACTATATTTAACACCACTAACACAGACATACATATATGGTGTATACTGTGGGTGTATGTATAGTGGTGTTACATTTTGATTATGGAAAAATATGGATTTTGGGTTACTTCTTTAGAACCAAAAATTGGGGATTTTTTTTAATCAGAGAAAATCAGGACCCCTGATGATGCGAGTGTTCTCAACTCTATCCCACAATATCCAGTCAGAGACAATCTTGGACTCCCTCCAATCCTTAATGAGGTGAGGAAAGCCATTAAGCAGATGAAGAATGACAAGGCACCTGGAGCTGATGGAATCTCCACTGAAATCTTCAAGCGGGGGGGAGAAGGGCTCACATCATAGCTCCATTCCCTCATTTTAAGGATCTGGAATGATGAGAAAATGCCAGATGACTAGGGACACCATGATCATGACAATCTTCAACAAGGGAGACAGATCCGACTATGGAAATTACAGAGTGATCACCTTGCTGCCCCCCACAGGATAGATCATTATAAGAACCATCTTGAACTGTCTTCTTCCACTAGCTGAAGAGCTCCTCCCAGAATCTCAATGTGGGCTAGAGCATCAAGAGGCACAACTGACAGGATCTTCACTGCTCACCAGCTGTAGGAAAAATGCCAGGAACAACATGGCCTTCTTTGATCTCACAAAAGCCTTCAACTCTGTCAACTGAAAAGAACTGTGGAAGACCCTTTTCAAGCACAGATGACCACAAAATTTCATCCCCATTCTTTGCCTGCTCCATTATGGTATGTGAGTGGTGGCTCTCAATAATGGAACCATCACAGATCTCTTTGAGGTTAAGATGGGAGTTAAGGCAAATCTGCATCATTGCTCCAACACTCTTCTCAATATTACTTACTGCAATGTTACATCTGACCACCAACAAGTTTCCGGTCAGAGTGGAGCTAAACTACCAAATGGATAAGCTGTTTAATTTTAGGTGACAAAACCAAAACTACCCCAACCTCAGTCACTGAACTAAAGTATGCTTATGATGCTCTAGTCTGCTCACTCAGAAGCAGACCTTCAGGCAATCATCAACGTCTTTACTGAGGCATACAAGAAAATGTGACTACTGCATAACATTCAAAAGATTAAGGTCCTCCATCAATAAGTTCTTAATGAACTGTCCCCAGCTCCAGTAATACAGACTTAAGGTGAGACTCTTGAGAATGTTGAGTATTTCATGTACCTTGGAATCCATGTGTTGCAGAAAGCTGACATCAACAAAGAAACGCAGCATTGCCTTAAAAGTGCAAGTGCAGCTTTCAGGCACCTGAGGAAGTGGGTGTTTGAAGATCATAATATAAGATCCAAAGACCAAGCTCATGACTCATCAAGCAGTCATGACCCTCACCTTACTGTAAGGAGCTTATACATGGACAACGTACAGGAGATAACTCAAGTTGCTGAAGAAGTACCATTAACACTGGCTAGGAAAGACCCTTCAAATCCAGTGGGAAGACAGATGTGGCAACATCAGCATCCTCTCACAAGCAAACAACACGAGTATCTAGGTGATGATCATCCAACATCAACTTTGCGGGGCCAGCCATGTCATCTGGATGTGCAAATCTAGAGTCCCAAAGCAAGTTTTATTCTCTGAGCTTAGTCAAGGCATAAGCTCAAGGAGTGGGCAAAGAAAGCACTTAAAGAATGTCCTCAAGGCCAACTTGAAAATGTGTAACATCAAAATCAACTCGTGGGAGACTATTGCCTAGGACTGCCCCTAGTGAAGGAAAAGTCTGCTGCAAGAAACTCAGTACTTTGAAACCTTATAACAACATAACAACATAGTGGTTGGAAAAGTGGGAGTGGGAGAAACAGCATGTTGTGGACCAAACTAAGAATCTACAGCCACCCACCATGCAAGGAAACATATGACTGAGTTGCAGCAGAGTCTGTTGATCCCAGAACAGCCATCTTTGTACCCACAGGTAAAGCAATTGTGGAAAACAATCATCTTCAACTGTGAGGGATTGCTGATGGAATAATGCTCAGCAGCTAATAAAGAAACATGCACTACAGCATGTGTTGGTCATACCAGCTGATAAAGAAACAAATTTCCCCTCCTTTTGCAAAACAGCTCTCACACACACAGAAAAGACATGCATTAAAAATTTTAGGCATCCTTTTTAACAGACCAAATACAGAAATCAAAATCTTTACAATAAATGTCACATTTATTTAAGGGAACAATGAAAAATAGTAATTCTTCAATATTGGCCCTTTAAGACTTAACAATTACAAACATGGAGACATTAGAGATTATCTAAATGCAGCCAACAAGAATGATAAAGGGCTTGGAAAGTAACCCATATGAGGAGAGGTTACGAGTAATAACCATGTTCAGCTTACAGGAAAGGCAATTAAGAACTGACAGTCTTCAAACATCTGAAGGCTGCCATAAAGAAGAGAGAGAGCACCTTTTCCCTCTCATTGCAGAGGGCATAACGGTGGCTTTAAAGTTTAAACTATAGCAAATTAGGTTTAGATTGGATAACAAGAAAAAACTTCTTCAAGGTTAGAACAGTGAGGCATTGGAATAGATTAACTAGGGTATCTTTCATTGAGGGTTTTCAAGAAGCTGAATAAATATTGGTCAGTGATGATTTAGGAATAGCAATGCCTGAAGTGCGTTGTGAAAGGCAACAGTTGGAAGCCCTGGAGAGCCCCACACATGCTTTTACTGAGAGATTATGAGAAGAGCTCTGCAACCTAAACCAGGTGAAAATACAATAGGACTACAAGCAGAGAATGAAACAGAGCTCTACATCCATATAGGTTGTGAAAGAAAATTAAAAGTCAGAATAAATTTATGGAGGGAACGGGTTGATAGAAAAGGGAGTTCAGGATTTCCAGTCAGGCTGTGTGATGCATACAGCTGTGTTTGTATTCCCCAGGCTGAGTACAGGGTGTCCAGTTATCCCATTCTTCTGTGTTTTGCCAGTCACCATATGGAGCAGAAATGATTTTTTTTCTTCTTCTATTGCTATAGGTGCTGGCAGGGAGGTTGTTTTAGTTTGGTTTTATTGTTGTTTGGGGGTAGGGGGTGATTGTGGGAAAGGTCGCCAGCCTCAGGAGTATCTGGTATTGGCCACAGCCAAGGCTGAGGATTTTAACTGTGGTGTACTAATGCTTCTGCTAAGACCCAAAATACTCAACAGATCCTTGCTTCTCTACCCAGGGTCAGATCAATCACATTTGGAATCAGAAAGAAATTGCACTGGCATGAACTGTATGGGTTTTCATCTGTCTCTGAGGGATCAGCCGCAAAACCAGTTCCCAGCCCACCTCACTGTAGCCTGGTCTAGGACAGAACTCTCCAACTTCACTGAGAGGATTTCATGGGAAACAGTATCAAGGGCCTTGCTGAAATCTAGGTAGATGGCATCCTCCTCCTGTCCCATGTCCAGGTGGTTAGTTACCTGGTCATGAAAGGACACTAGGTTTGTTAGGCAAGACCTCCCCTCTACCATGCTGGTTGCTTGGAAGTACCCCACCAGATGCCTTCTTGTGGTTGATGGCCTCCTTGACAATTTTTTCAGAGATCTTCCCCAGGACAAAAGTCAGACTGATTGGTCTATAGTTGGCAGGGTGGTCCCTCTTTTCCTTCTTAAAGATGGAACAATGTTCTCCTTTTTCCAGTTGTTAGGGACAACTCCTGAGTTCCATGTCTCCTTGAACAGCCTCGCCAGACGCACTACTCTGAGCTCAGCTCTTTCAGCCCTCTCGGGTTATGGGTGTCAGGACCAGCTGACTTAAACATGTCCAAATGATCTAAGACCTGGTTCTGGACTGATTTTATGAGAACTGCTATCATTGCTGTATTCCCTGTGCCTGTGGTCTGGTGACCAGTTCTCACCCGATATCAGGAAAACTGATACAAAGTAATAATTAAGGAGCTCTGCCTTTTCATGGGGGGTCAACTGTGGGTTTCCCCTCCATGTTCAGTAGGGGTGTCACAGTGGAGCTTGATATTTTTTCTTGCTCCCTCTGTACCTGTAAAAGGATTTTTTGTTATTTTTAATATCAGTTGTCAGTTTGATTTCCATAGATGCCTTGGATCTCCATGTCTCATGTCTGCAGACCCTGGCCACATAAGCGTACTCTTTTCTGGATCCCAATCCATTTTTCTATTGCATGTACGCTTCTTTTTTCTTTTTGAAAAGTGTATATACATATTTGGGATTGTGATTTTTTTTTCTACCTTGCTCTTCCTTTTAGGAAAAAAAAACTCTACTGCTTCTTGTTCCTTTTGTAGAAGTCTTGTGCTTAATGAGAAACTTTTCACATATCTCAGATCCTTACTGTACAAGTGCTCCCCTTCAAGAAGCTGGAGCTCCACCTTTTCAAAAAATGGTGGGCCTGCACCATTAGAAATTAGTCTAAGAACACAGTGGTCCAATTCACTCAGGTGGAGTGCTCTCACCTGTCATTTCTTGATCTTGCAACATAAATTCCTAGGAGCTGGAGAAAATGGACTGACAATAATCCCAAGAGCTGTAGACCAATCTTCTTACACCCTGTCCTTTACCTCACCCTAACCACCTCAGATGAACTTTAGCAGTAATGTTCAGTTCTACAGCCTCTCTGCACTTTCAGTGAGCACCAGCGTACGTGAGTGCTAGCTATGATGAGAAAATTTGCATGGGACTCTTAACAATAGCCAGTCTCTGGGCAAAGGCTTAACTGAAACAAACATGGAAAAGAACAGAGCAAAACAAAAAATAACAGTCCAGGGCTCTCCACCGCTTTAGGGCCAAAACTCTCGTCCCTTGTATAATCTCTCATTTCTTTTCCTCATTAAAGCAGATTCCCCTTTGGGGCTTTTCACTCTCACCAGTGGCTATTATTAAAGTCACAAGGGGGATATTTCCTCCCCAAATATGTACAACGAATAATTAATAAAAATAAAAAAATCAACACAGTTACCTATCACGGTCACTCCTTCACTTGTCTGGAATAAGGCAGTTTGTGGCAGTTGGCACACTCAGTCAGCCATGGGTGAGCAGCCTAAAGCTCAGGTCTTTCCCAAGGCTGTCTAAAGAGCCTTTCTTCCTCTCTCAGGATAGCTCCTCAAGATTAAGTGGCCTTCCAGCCACCATCTGATGGCAGGCTGTCTGACTCCTGCTGGCTGGAGGACTCCCACTTCCAGCTTCTGGCTGTTCTAGAAGTAAGTCTGCACCACGATCTGGTGGCATCCTCCCTGCACTGCCTCTTACCAGGGCTAAAAATAACCCTGCTGGGTGCCTCTCCTCCAATTCAGAGGGAGAGTTTGCTTTTAAAACACCACGCCTCGGGTGCAGCGCAGCGTGTCAGCTCTGGGACAGGGTAAGGGCAGGGATACTCCACTGCTGTTCCCAGCATCTTTCTTTGATCCCCCATGGCTCTCTCACACTTGCATAGAACCTGTGTGTTTTTACAGCTTTTTTATTTCTATTCTATGCCCACTCTTTCCTTCCTATTTCCTTTTCAGTTTTGTCTCACATATATAGCTACCAAAATCTGGTCTGAAAAGTCAAATTTCTCCTTATTTCAACTTCATGAAAAAGGAGGTGTATTTTCACCCTAGACTTGAGAAGCCAAAAGCAGGAAATTCATCAAATTTTGAAGGAACTCAAACTCAGGTTCATAGCTTCATTTTTAACCTACTTGCTTAAGAGAGCCATAATTTGGGGAAATACCCATCCTTTTATAAGCAATAAGCAATAGGTTTGTATTTACCTTGAGATGCCTTCATCCATATCAATGTATTTTACAAAAATACATCTTTTTTTTTCCTTTTTAAAAGATAAGGAAATAAGGCATATGTTAAAGCTATTTGCCCAAAATCTGGGATGAAGTCTGTAGCAACACCAAGACTCTAGATGTCCCAGGTTTAACCACTGCACTAACCTTGCCTTAAAAATAAGTCCCCCAGCTACTAGCATTTGATAGATCTTATGTATTGCCTGAGACCACATAAGTGACAAAAATAATATAGAGTATTGTGAATAACTGACATTGGATTCATTATAATTCTGATAGTATTCGACTGTGTTTTATGAAATTCATGCAGGAAATGCTATTGAAGCTGTAAGTCAAAAGGACAATTCATATGGTGACTGATTCTCCTTGGAAAAGTAACTAAGTTCATTCTGTGTTCAATAAGCTTGTTGCCTGAAAGGTTAGGTATGAGGTGATAATTACATGCTTGACCCCTCCAAGCTGCTTACTGAGATAGAAAATAATCTTTGTATGTTATACATCTATGAACACTTGTTCCTCAGCAAGGCCCAAAATGAACTACCAAATGCATTTCTATGTATCACTTTGTTCTCAAGGGGTATGTACAAGCAAAGTTAGGTCACTCTAAATGCCCAGGTACACAGGCATTCACAGGGCTTTAATCACCCTAAAAATGTTGCTCTAAAGTTGGTTCACCTCAGAGTTGAATGCAAATGTAGGTTTGCACCCAGGGTATCTTTCTTCCTAGGATTTTAATGTTTAGTTCTTCAACTAACCCAAAACTCATACAGCCATTGTATTAGGTAATTAAGTAATTTCAGCTCCATTAAAAAAAAAAGCACTAGTCTTTCTTGCTTATGAGTTTCAATCTTAAAGAACTGTACTCTAACACTGCTTACCTACACTTGTTTTCCTTCAAGCTCTTATTCATGTGCCTTTAATCTGAGCTCCATCAACTTTTCCTGCCTTATACCAAGCCTGTACAATGCCACTTTATCAATTTAAATCTTTTTTGAATGCTCTTTGTACATCTAAAGTCTTCTGCAAAAGCTTAGAAATTGCATCATGTGCTGTTCTTATGCAGGAGGCAGTCATGTTAAACAACAATATTTCATAGAAAAATGACAAAATCACATTTGAGACATGAAGTCATAGTTTTCCTCTGTACATTAGAGAATCAGCTCCAAACATAATTTAATGACATGATGAACCATAACTTTAGAATATATAAACTTTGAATAATCTTTTGTTAAACACAGTATGTAATAGTGGTATTAGATCATGTATAAATGAAGAGGAAAATGCATTCACACTTCATTGATCATGCTAGGACAGTAAGAACTTTAATGCCTTTGGTAAGGAGAAAGGCATCTTGTTAGCATTCAATAACCTAAAGTCTTCACACTGAAACAGAACTGTAGTTAGAAATGTGATCAAACTGAACATTTATAAGCTTTGTACAAAATCCTGCTCCTTTCACTCCTACTTGCTACCTGCAAACTTACTGGTAAAGCCAGACACATAATTAAAAGAATCTGAATATCCTTGATGTTTTTAAGATCAAGGTGTAACTCCAAATTCAGTAGATCAAACAAATTTTCAATTGTAGTGTTTACTGAGATAAGTGGTACATACATGAACAATAAAATGTCAACTTACTAACTTGGTGAAAGGTTCATTCTACAAATTATTATATATACAACTAGACTAGATACAGTGCCAAAGTAGAAACTGAATGTAATATTTCTTTGAAAGTTCCCACATTCAGAACAAGATGGGTCAAACATAACTAGGGATTATTTTTAATTTATTTATTTTAAATTAATTGATTCCCCCCCATCCATGAAAGTCCTTTCCTAAACTGTTGGAGAATCACATTAATTCATACAAGTTACAGTGACAACCCACTACAGATTGTCAAATACTGGGAAAAGGTGAGTGAAAAAACACTAAAAACTAGCATAACAAAATATATATGGCAAATAACTTTCTCATTTAAACTAATAATTATACAGTGAATGTAGGCAGAAGTAGTACCAATACCCTTAGTTAAGGTTGCCCAACTCATCATGGTTTCAATTGGTTATAATTTTGTCAAAATCCAAGCTTTTAATATGTAGTCATAGTTGTTGCAATCCAAACATTTACTGTTTCAGTTAAAACAGTTTTGCTGTTTCCTAAGATAATTTTAGAAGAAAAAATAATATATTTGCCAACTATTAAAAAAATCCATCTTAGAAAGAAGCTGTTCATCACACCTTGAGGGTTTTGAATATGATGTTGACATTTGGATGAAGAATAATCATAGGATCAGTGAAGTTCAGTCCTGTGAACAGCAATTCTATTTTGGTCAAGTTTTAAAGCCCCAGAAATCAACATTTACAGATACTAATAGTGATTTTTAGAGACACCCATACCTTTGAACATTTCATCAGCATTGAAATTGATATTCCAGTCCTTCCCTGGGAGCTATCATAATAGACACAGAACTATGGCTTAGAGGGGAGAACACAGGGAGTAAGCTGGCAGTTCCTCTCGGATGTATGGTTAGAGGATGCCATGATTTCTCATTTCAGCTGTGGTATTAACTAAAATAATAATGTAATGCACTTCACAACCCTTATTATTGAGCAAGGCCTCATTCCTAAAAATCAGGCATTAGGAGCTGACATTGGGCTTTGTGGAGAGGAGGGAAGCAGAAGAAACATACCCTAATTTTAGCTAGGCTTTTTACGCAGTATTCCATTCCATTCTCATTAGTAAACTAAGGAAAGACAGATGAGATGAAGCTACAGTCAAGTGGATACACAGGTGTTTTGATTGTCATGCTCAAATAACAGTCATCAATGGCACAATGTCAAACTTGGAGGCTTCAAGTATGATACTGTTTAGTACCTTTGTCAATGACTTGAAGGATGGAATTTAGTGCACAGTCAGTAAATATGGATATGACACCAGCCTAAGTAAGATAGCAGACATATGGGAAAGATAGAATTGGGATACAAAGTAGCCTTGATAAACTAAAGAAATGGTCCAAAGTAAATCAGATGAACTGTAGTATGTAAAAGTGTAAAGTATTGTGCTTAGGAACAACCAAACGCACAGCTACAAATTATGGAATGGCTGGCAAGGCTTCAGTACTCCAGAAAAGGGTCTACAGGTTTTAATAAACCACAAGCCAAATATGACTTAACGATTACTATGAGTTAACAGTGTGCTATTATTGCAAAACAAGCAAACAAAATAGTAGGATTCATTACCAGGATTATCATATTCATGCCACAGGAAATGATTCTTTACTGAGACCTAAAGATAATGACAATAAACAATAATCTAGATCCACAAAGGACAGGACAAAAGGTAATAGTCATAAATTGCAACCAGGGAAAATTAGATTGGATTTTAGGAAGAACTTTCTAACTGTGAGGGAGGTTAAGCACTGGAATAGATTATCTACAAAGTTTTTGGAAACTCAAACCTTAGAAGTCTTTATTAAGAGCCTGCTAAATAAACAGAGCCAGTTAGACAAATACTTGGATGAGACAGTTTAGACAGGGACAATCTTGCCCTGAGTAGTGTGTTGGATGAGTTGACCTCTAAAGGTCCCTTCCAACCCTATATTTCTATGATTACTTCATTTTACAGAAGTGATAAACATGAGAAAGGAACAGGAACCAGGAGTCTGTATAGAAGACCCATATCTCATCTGCTTACTCATGCTGTCATTCAGAATGAATGTAACAAATCTATTTTCCTTGGCTGTGCTGTCTGAAGCAGTAAATCCTAACAGTTCACCTTTTAGAAATTAGTAGTGCAGGCCACTGAGAAAGGCACATTATGTCCCTTTCTATGAACCACTCTACTTGGAGAATGAGAGATCTATAGTTAATACCATTTTCTGCTTTAGCACAAATGACAGTGACCTGTGTTATTAATCTAAAGGTCCTGATTTCAAATTCTACATGGTAGGACCAGGATTCCACTTGATGATGAAACATGTTTGCTTGTCATTTGACTGAGGACCCACTAGAGTCAAGACCAGTACTGAAGCGTGCAGTCAAATTCTTATAAACTAGGAATTATCAAAATTAAGGTTGCCTATGTACTCTTATTTCATCTCCTTTGTGTATTCTGATGCAACTTTTAATTATGCATTCACAAACTATTTGTTTAAAAGGAAGCTCGTGTCTTTCAGGGCTCAGGATGGACATTTAATAAAGAAGTGCTGCAAACCAAAAACATTTTCTTGCATTGTGGCTTAACTGTAACCCAAGGCAAGTCACATTCCTTAGTCTACCTTATACTTTCTAAATGTTGATAGGAGTAGTTTTCCTGTGGCATAGAAGCAAGATGACTGCATTAGACTAGCAAGTGTAACCTTAGCTCTGGAATTTCCTCATTTTTGAGACTAACTTTACAGTCTCAATATTATTTTAACATATATTTATTCATAATAAACTGGTATTTTTTGCAAAATGTACAGTCTTACTAACATAAGAACTTAATACAGGGCCTCTTTAATTAAGGATCAGATCCTTGTAAGAAGTCCCTTGGCTTTAAATGGGATTCAGAATAAATAAATGTTCACCCATGTGAGTGTGGGACACATAATCTGACGCTTAAAATCTTTGCTTAGAAGTAGACAAGGGCCATTTTAATTTAAGCAGGTTTTATAAAATGCGTGGATTAGCAAAATTCTACTGTATCAGCATCTAGTCAGAGATAATGATGGCCTCAGTGGGACTAAAAACTGGTGAGCAGTGAAAGGATTGCTTTTCAGCTAATTGTCAAACCCTCCTTATTGTGATGGAAGTAGAACAAGATAGCCATTCAGCAGGACAATAATATGACAAAATCATGACAGTCTTTTCAGAACAGGACAGGTGGCCTGTATTAAAACCTTAATTAAAATGTAAAAAAAACTATGAAATAATATATTTACAGAGTTTAGTCTACTATATCTTCCTAGCCATACATCAACAAGTGAACATGATAAAAGTGTTCACATTAATTATACTACTTCCTTAATGAAGTGCAAAAATGTTTGCGTAATCTGATTCAATTTATTGAATTAGTTTACAGTTTATCACTCCAAAAATAGGCTTTGCTGCTTACTTTACAATATGTTAGCTTATTTTCAACAGGTAAACAGCACAATATACCCTAGTAATCAACTGAAATCACTGTTCAGTTTAAGAAACATGAAATTGCCAATAGCTTAATATTGTGTTAATCCAGTATATATTTTAGTAACAAACATGTCGATATTTACTGTGTTCCATTAATTTCTTCATTATGGTTATTTTAAAAAACTGTAAAGGGCTAGAAACTCCACAGTGAATAAACCAAGCAACAAGCTTGGTTTTATACTTATTTTTGCATCAATTAGAAGCTTTGGGCTCTCATTCCACAAACACACTTTTTGCACTTAATACTCATTTACATAGAGTGAAATAGGCACCAGGTCTCATTGTGTCTTTTTATGCAGTATATAATTTTGGATTTAGTAATACTGATCGTGACACTTAGCTTATCAGTTCTAAAACAATATAATTTCAATGTGAACTAATAAAGGTGAAAGAACTCTAGTATATTAATGTAACGATGAGCACTTACCAGGAAAAAAACAAACACCAACATTGCCTCACCTCAGCAACAGCTACAATCTATTAACTTAATTTGTCCTCCACGGAAACTGTCTATACAAACCCAGCTTCCAAACTCTGTAGACTTTGTACAGAGTGGAAGTTGGAATATATTTTCACTAATTCAGACTCAAGCTAAAAAGAAGCAATACAGATGTGATTAACAATTATACATTCAAGTTACCATTCCAAGATGAGTTAAAGAAGAGGATAGGGGGAAAAGCACCAGACAAGAATATTTAAGACAGGAAACAAACTGCATAGTTGTACTATATGAGATACTGCAAGTGTGATGCTATTCCTTTACACTGGAAAAGAATAATTTTGACATCAGGTGGGACATATATAATAGTAAAATTGCGTAACGTGCTTTGTAATTATTGTGCACAGAGTAACCACATACTACATCAATGTAACTAAAAAACTGTATTTATATCACTGTATAAATATGATATATATTCCTGTTTTCTATAGCACTTCATCTTTCCCTGCTTCCTGAAATAAACTGTAAAAGCACAGTCCCTGCGAGAGATATGAAAAGCACTTGTAGTAATGTTACTTCAGCATTTCACATTTCAGACTGAAGAATTTGTATTCAGTGGGCCAAGTTGCAGAAGAATCAGTTGGGGAGCTTTATACAAATGGTTTCAGAACTTACAATACCTGTTTAAGGTATTGATTATGAAATGCTTAATTGACAGCTTGAAAAGTGAAAGCAATTGCTTTTCAAATGTCATGTGAAGCAGAATAATAGAGCTTTCATATTATGCAGAACATTGAGGTTTCAGACATTAAAAAGATAGAAGGGGAAAAAAGCCAGAAGGATAATGCCCATCATAAATGCCTGCTACACTCATCAGAAAACAGCTTTTTGATAGTTTATAATAATCACCTATTCAAAGTCCAGACAACTTTTGAAGTGTATTTAGCATATACAGCAAATTAGTTGAAGAAACACCTGCAGAAGACATGATCACAAGAGGAGGTGGGACTGAGTGTTTAACGAAAGGGAAGGGTTGGGGGAGTAAGATTAAGATGTGTGATTACAATACCGAAAAGGTCTGAAGGTAATTTTTGCAGTAGTAGGTATAACTGTCTGGACCTTCACCGTCTTCCCAATGCAACCAATTTTCTCCTGGTCTTTTTTATCAGCAATGCTCCAGACTCCACAGCCCCTTCTAGCTCTCTAGTATCTCCAGTGATTCCTAATATAAACATATTTCTTTCTTTATCTAATCCCGCCTTTACTAATATAAACCCAGAACCTCTGCAAGTCTGGTAGCCCCTAATGGGCTGACTGGCATGTTCGTAAATCTACAACATCCTATAAAGCATTCACTTCTGTTCCTCAGAGAAAACAGACTCTGATACATAATTGCAAGGCAACAACTAGTCCACCAATTTATTATTAACCTGTTGAAATCTTGTGATAAAGTTTTAAGAATGAAACCCAGAAGTGGGAAGCCAAGTTCAAGATAAGAAAGACTGCCCATGTAAGGAAGTATTTATCCTACTTGATAACTAAAAAAGACTTTAAACAGAAATGTTGTAAGTGGCTGGTCATCATGGCTAAATGCATGCCCAGTACTATTTTCTGGCCAGTTACAGATGGAAGTAAGGAATTATTTATATTCATGTCCATTTGTACATCCATTAGGGCTGAAGAGCCCAAAAAAGCCTGACATTCTGTAGTGATTTAACAATCTGAGGCTAGATACACTGACCAAGAAAAGGAAGCTGTAACAGTTTTAAAGTTTTTGAACTGATTACTTCTTCCTACGAGTCAGAGCAAAGCATTAGTCAGTTGGTCTTTCTTCCAACATCACCTTCAGCTAGGCAATAACTGAACTGGGAGGTAATTCTGTTTGTTTGATCCAAAAAATGTAGAGTTAGCCTTGTTTGCACAAGTTAAGATGTAGAGCAAATATCATTTCAGGGTCTTAGACAATCCTAGCTACAGAGAGAGGAGCAAAGAAAATTTTGGGTACAAGTACTCTCCTCTCCTCAAAAGATGCCTATTTCCCTTTGTACTCCTTTCCTCTAAAAAAGTTACCCTACTCCCCAAATACTTTTTTGCGGTCCCCTCAAAGTGGGAGTGTAACAGTACCTGAATAGGACTGAAACAATGGCAAAACAAATTTGCAAGGCAGACTCAACATGGCCTCTATATAATCATTTTCTAAATATAAAAGATTATATGAACAAATCAGGACTACAAATGCATCCACAAACAACAGAATTTCATGCAAATATATATATACATATATATATATATATATATAGTTCCTGAAAACAGGTTATGCATTTTCTCATTCTGTCACTTGTGTCTACTAGTTTTCAAAAACTATTCACAGGCAAATTGAAACCACATTTTTAAAATGTAACATTCCATTTACTCTTTTCAAGGCATGGAGGGAAAGTGTTAAATAAATGGATATTATAATTATTAACATAATTTATTAGTAAAACTCCCCATACTTGTACACATAATTGTACACTCTGTTATTCTATGTTGTTTCACACTCATGACTTTCTAAATGGAATTTATATAACATACAGTTACCAACAGTATTCATATGCATGTTGATATGCCTTTAAAAACATAAGGTCACGTATATCTATATGCATAGCTATTTATATCTATCAACTATAGTTTGAATAAGGGCAGTGGTTACTATTTATTTTAGTATCTTAAGAAAATATAAAATAAAATACTACTGTTAATGGAAAGTGGTTTAAAAATAATAAGTGCCAAAATAACTGCATTATGCAACTAATCATAATCAACATAAATTAATGTCATTTGGGGCAGAAACTTTTTTCCATTAATCACAATATCATTGCCATGAGATAATGAATTTGTGTCAAACTCTTATGAAAATAATTACCTTTGCTATTGCTATGAATCCAGTCTTAAAATATTAAAACAAAAGGAAAAAATCAACACAACATAACATGATCCAATTAGATAGGAGCTGATACCAGTGTGCATTGGAGATATCTCTTCCCATAAATACAAGAAAAATATATACTTACTTTCACTCTCATTCTTTTCTTAGTACAAATCTATCATTTGCCACAACACTGGCAGCATTAAATGTCCAACAAAATGTTCCCATTTTGGCCAGAAGCCGGGAAACACTAGAGTACACCTCCCTGCTTGGCTGGAGCAGACAACTTAGGCCAAGGTTAGCCTGCCCATCCTGAAAGGGAGGATCTACAAGGGAGGCGCAACATATCCTTGACTACTGGCAGACTGTGAGTTAACTTGAATCTGGAGGGGATCTGGGGCAGAAGTTCAATTAACTGATTTAGCATAAATCAGTTAAGTCTAATGC
Source organism: Crocodylus siamensis (assembly GCF_052110815.1). NCBI lineage: Eukaryota > Metazoa > Chordata > Crocodylia > Crocodylidae > Crocodylus > Crocodylus siamensis. The sequence goes on along the minus strand of NC_143395.1, from coordinate 343,900,258 downwards.
TACATTCATACAGGTTTATCTTAAACCAGTTTCAGCTATATTGAAAGTAGTTTATGTGCAACTGAACTTCTGTTCTGTTACAGATTTGAACTGGTTTCTGATCACTAGTACTAGCTAATGTGTAATTTCTGTCCCTAGCTTTAACGGTCAACTTTAATCACTTCTCACTTGGGCATTAGGAAGAAGTTTCTACATTTCTCTTCTCACTAACCAAGATAAGAAAAGTTGTCTGTTCCATCTGCCTATGCACTTATTGGGCACATCCAGATGAGTCTGCATGTGCCTCTTGCCGCATCTGAAAGCAGTTTTCAGTGCAGACTCAAAATCCGGTACCTGGATAGCCAGGTATCAAAAAAAAAAACTAAGAAAAAAAGCACGCAGGCAACTGGAGGCTTGGGTCCTCCAAAGAAATGCTCTGGTAAGCAGCCAGAGCATCTCTATGGCTGCCCCTTGCTGAAGCATGCTGGCTTCATGTGCAAGGCATCCTGGACCGGTGCAAGCTGCATGGACCCCAGCTTCATGGGAGGTAAGGGACTGAGGGTGGGGCAGACTGGAGTGGGGCGGGGGAATGCGGGGGTGTAAGGGACTATGGTTGTGAGGGGGAGGTTGCTCGGGAGGGGTGGGTCCCCCACCTGTGCCCCACACAGCGTCCCCCCCAGCAGTAGCAGCCCACCAGAGCACTCGGGTCCCTCCTAGCATTGCCCCGCCCCCCACATCTCAGCTCCAGCTGCCTGGCACCCAGTGTTGCCTGTGCCAAATCACACAGGCCTGCCCCAGGCTCTAGCTCCCCCTGGCTGCAGATCCGGGAGGAGCTGGGCAGGGTTATTTTGCCCCAAGTGGCACAACTCACCGCTCACCAAAGTTCATGTCCAGGCAAAAATCCCCAACTCAAATTCATGGCTCTCCTATTTCAGCTGCTGCAAGCACATGTGCCTGGATGTGTGGACATACCCATTCTGTGTTTATCTGTCCCACAACTAAGTGCCTCGTGTGATTTTAAAAATCAAAACCACAAATACTTTGCTTTACAGCTCCACTGATATGCAATAACATTGATGTGTAGTAATCCAGAAGGCCATGTACCATGCTCGCAAACTGAGGCCACATATACACATTTGATTTCTTCTGAGAGTCACTTTTCTCCCAGTAGGAACCACAGGTATACAGATATTAAAAACATTTTTTCCCACAGCATAAAGGGCCAAGAAAAATAACCTGGGAACAACCCAGGTTAAATTGCTCCCAAGGGAGTTTTTCCTGGGAGCTATTTAACTTTGGTTGTCCCCAAGTTATTTTTCCCCTGGGAGAGTTTCTCTCAGGAGAGTGAATGTCTGTACACATTCTATTCTGACAGAAGTCACTGCTCCCATCCCCCAGGAAGACATTATGTTACTTGCTGGACTTCATTCCAGCCAAGCAAGGAGCAGAATATACCCCTTTCATAATCCCCACCTTGTGATGCAGGGAGACCCATACTGACCCTGAGCAGTCTAAGTCAGCCAATCAGGGCTGACAGCTGTATCCAGTTAAACTGAGGGAGCCTGTACAGCATGCTGAGATATGTGCACTGTAAGCTTTGTCCTCTTCAAGGGATCAGCATTCAAATGTCTGTCCAGGCATCTACAGGTAAGATTTTCTATCAAGGGAACAAACCCAGATGAATTCTTCTAGATCACTGGAATGTGTGCAAGTGTGTACACAAACCTAAAACAACATTTTAGCACAGTCAGAGCTCTTTCTTCTTCCCACCACTTCACCACCATCTTGCCTGATTTCAACTTCAGCCAGCTCCTTTTCAACAAGGTGTTACTCAAGTACATAACCAGCTGGTCTACAATGCTATCAATATGTTAGGTAAGAGATGTACTGGAGTTAAATATAGTTCATGAGGTACTGGTGTACCACTTATATTGCCTTCCCATGTACTCCAGTCCCTTGTTTTGCTTCTTTTGTAATATTTTAAATGACAACTTGGGATGAACACTCAGCACCTCTAGTGTATCGATCAATGTATGAAGCACAGGGCAAAACATGATGCCTCCCACAGAAAGGTCATCATCCAACAGGATGGAAATAAACATTAATTAAACATAAAAGCACTAATCAATTCTGTGTTTAGAAAATGCTTTTCCTTTTTTCATTTGATTTTCTTGTTGTGTGTTAGTATTTGATGAATTGTAATACCTCAAGTGGGAGGGTTAACAATGATAAGCTGCCCAGAAAGCATATTTCGATAGCAGTTTAGAAGAAGGAGACAATAAGACATTACCACATGGAGATACATTTCAGGGATAAGTGGCAGTGTGAATAAAGCATATTAGAAAGATTTACTCTGAAAAACATGTTTTAAACAACTTTCTTGGGTCAACATTCTACTGGCCTTCTGACCACAAAAGTTGGCCCTATGACACTAGACAATGTAGTATGTAGGGCACTTTTCTACCCTTAATGTGCCTTAAAATGAAAATTTTAGGCTACTGGCACCTAAATTTGGTACCTGCTCTTGCAGGTACCAAATTTAGGCACAAGTAACTAAAATGGATTAACACAAATGTAGATGCACTAAAACACATTAACACTGTGTATGAACAGACCTGGGACTAACTTTAGTCCCACATCAGTCTGCACACACGGCATTAATGTGCTTTAATGCATGTACATGTAGACATGACCCTAAATTGCCTTAATATGCATTAAGCTAAGGTACATTAAATTTAGGCAGGCCTAAATGTACATGTAGACATGCCCACTGACAATCTATTTTACACTGAAGTAATTCTTCACTACTCTTTAACCTGTAGCCTCATTAGATTTTTTCTCTCTACATATAACACTTACCAACATATTAGTTTCACTCAGAATTCATTTAAAATCACTCTTGCTGGGTATATATACACATTCATTAAAATGCAGTGGTTATTCCACATAAAATTTAGCACTTGTATAATCAATTACTAAATTAATGTGCAGTAACTGGAGGTACTGCACAGTGGCACTGGTGCACATCTTTTTAGTGACGGTACTGTACAGTAGCCTAATAATACAGCACAGTAGTATATTAGCACTGTATTAGCACTGACATGCTACAGCGCCATGTTTTTGGCTACTGTGCAGTTAGCATCTGGTGTAGAAGCACCCAGTATCATACAGGGAATATGTTCCAAAGGAGATGCCATTTGTTTTCTCCATCAGTACAGGTATATAAATTTAAACTGTAGGTCCTCAAGTTCCTATTTGACTATCCACTATTTTATGGTCTCTACATCTAGGAACACAGGGAAGGGGACCTCTGTTATATTTAGGGACCATGTTATACAATCTCTTTCATAAACTGATCAAGCCCCGTCTAGATGGATATAAGCTAAAGTGTGAATCAACCAAGTCAAAAGGGTAAATAAGCCTTTTTTGTATTTGAATCACACCTGAACAGAAGATTGCCTCCCTCCTATTTAGAATTGTGCAGAACACTTTCTCTCCTATACACATTCCTGTGGCAACAGTACCAGCTGCTTGATGAAAAATTAACTTTTGCTGGAAATACATTGTTTTACCTTATTCAGTGATTTTGTAGGTGGAAAGAGAGACAGTAAGCAACCAGTGTTCTATGGACCATAGCTTGAGAAATGCTACAGAAGGGATGAGAGCAGAAGACTAGAGAGCGCTTTATCCAAACCATCAAAATGGTATTAGAACTTCAGAGAATAGAACAGTAACTACATAATTAAATCACCCAACACTGTGCATATATTAAAGAAAGGAACTTAAGGAATATCCACAGCAACACAGCTCTTCAAAACACCTGAACTTTAGGATTGCCTTGACTATGGGGACAGGGTGTCTTATTTTTAATTCTTTTTAGAGCTAATTTCCTAATAAGAACTGTAAATCTCTTAACACCCTAACCAAGGAATGTGTGCAGAAAAATGTGGGGAAAAGAATTCACAAGATGACACCAGTTTTTCAGTGAATATAAAATGGTGCCTTTTTCATTACTGCACTAACAACATTAATTACAATTATTGTAGTTCTTTCCTGGCAGGGCTGTCCCTAGGGCTGCTTTGTCACATTTGCAGCTTATTCAAAACAAAGCAGCACAACTATCAAGCTACTGTGATCAGGTTTTATGCCCACCCTGCATTCCTTCCATCATCTGCCAGTAAAATGGTGGACTGAATTTCATTTGCTACTGCTGGCTTTTAGAGCCTTTAACTTTGCTGACCCGTGCTACAGAGAAGACCTTCTCCCTGAGCTTAGCACTGATGGTAGCTATTGCTCACATTCAACCTGTTTAAAGGATCTTCCCACCATATCTGAAAATCAGCAATAGGTTTTCACTGTGATTAGCCCTATGGTGTGAAACTTATTCTGCCTTGACAGCTATTTACGCCTTCCAAACTTTTACAAAATCACCTAAATCGTTCTCATTCTCCCTGAAGATGTTCTGTAAAAAAACACTCCTACCCTTACACTTATTGGCTTCCATTTCAAACCATTTCTTCCTTTTCCCCCTCTTTAACAGGACCTCTGTGAGTTCTGTGAGTTATTATTTTAGAAAGCTCACATTCTGTGTGCTTTTATTATATTTCTGAATAATCTGTTGTCCCAAATGCTCTTGAGAGGGGGCAAAAGAGAAATTAGGATTACAGGAAAGTAGGGCTGGTAGGGACTTCATGGGACTCTATAAATTCTTTATGCTAGTTCGTAAACTATTACTTCAAAAGAAGGAGCTATAAAAACCAGCAAGAGGTGCCTAACTGCACATCACTAAAGCAGAAGACGCACTCTTCACACTGAAACATACCATCAATGTGATTTGAGTGTGAAAATTCAAAAAGCAGGTGAGTAGAGCAAGGGGTTGATCTAACCAGTAACTGTCTGGAGCAGGCACAATTCTGATGTGTCACCTACAACTGGGAAAAGAGCAGGGAAAAAAACAAAAGAAAACAAAACAAAAAGGCAGTCAAATAATTTCAAATCTACTAAAAAACTAGGAAGTCATTCTTTGCCAAGTGGAGGATGAAATCTATAAGGTAATTCAGGCTTCAAGAAGTTATTTTTGAAAAAGGGAGAAAACATTTTCTTAATTTTTAAATCAGTGCATGCAAGTCACCTCACCGTAAAACTGTTAGCTTGATATTAGCAGTCCTACCTGTTGGCGGGATGATTCCAGGAGACATTAGGCCTGGGACAGAATGTGGCATAATATGAGAATTTTCTGGGGAGGTGACACTTTGAGTCCTCTTAGGAGGCCTTCCAGGTCTAGAACTGAAACAAACAAACAAAAATTTTTACAATTAAGCTGTTGTCTTACACATCATTTCAAAGTTGTTTCAAGTGGTAACATGGACTGTAAATAAATTTGTTTCAAGGACGGTTGCTTTTGCAGTTAGATGTAATAGACTTCCATCACTAATTAGATTACATGCTGAATTCATTTTCCTCATTGAAGATCAGCCGCTCTTGATGCATAATTCATAGCCTGCACCTCGTTACCTGCTTCTTCATATTAATATCTATACACAGTTTGAATTGCCTCGTTTGCATATGCTAAAGTTCTGCATGCAGCCTTCAGCACGAAAATTATGCACTAACTTGTAATAATTATTACAGTCAGCCTGCTATTGATTTATGAGACTTTTAAAAACCAAATATGTGTAGTACTTGTAATGAATGATATTTTAAGGTTCTTCAGGAAATTAAAAGGCAATGGCTGCCTAAGGAAATGTTCTGCTTGTTTGATTTAATACTACAGTTAGCTGGGAGGTGGAATGAAAGAGTGATTCAGACCTATAGCACATTTTTCGATGATATGTTTTATTACTTCGCACTGCTAGCCTGATATCTAGATGATAAATGACAATACATATCTAATGTGTGAAAAGGTCTTGCAATTTCTTTATTTTTTGTCATTTAAAAGATAAGTCAAGTTATCATTTAACCCTTATTCCATTTAAAGTGAAAATCTCACAAAGCCACCTCACTTTAAATATACTACTTTACGTCACAAAGGGCTCAGAACTATTTGTAAGACATTGCAGAGCAACAGTCATCATAACAGCTTACATCTGTCCAGTCTGTATAAATAAAGGGCTTCAGATTTAAGCACTTCTTGTCCTTTAAGTGTTCACAGACACAAGTTTCTAGCTCCTGCACTGTCAGCAGCATACAAATAAGGGATTGCAATGAATATACGTACTACCAATTATATACACATACATACATACATACACACACACACCCACACACACACACACACACACACACTCTATTGCAAAATTCCTGTAACTATCAATGTCTATTTTGGGGGCTATTTAGGAATGATTTAAAAATGTCAAGCAGTCAATCATTCTTGTACTACGCTCTTTTGTAACTTAAGCAGAATTGTGTATGTTCATTTCTTTCTAAATAAGAAAATAAACAATGGTGGCAATCAGAAGCTTTCCCTCCTCTGTGCTAAAACAGGAAAAAATCCTGTCAACTATAATGGAAGTTTCATCTGTTTGGGGACTGCAGGGAGAAGCGGTAATAGTATAGCCATTTCTTTGCAAACATTTGAGCATTCTTGTGTTTGGAGTCCCCCCACCTTTTTATTTTTAACTTTTACAACCTCTCTCTAATATACCAATAAAGATCAAAGTACAGGACATTTTCTTGGAGTTTAATGACTCAAGGATTTGGGCCATTTACCTTAACTAGTCATTAATTCCCAAGTTGATGTTCTGTATTGAGGTCATTATTAATATTGTAAGCCAGGTTGTTTGGTTGGTTGGTTGGTTTGGTTGCTTTTTTAAATATAAACAAAATCTTAAATTATTTTCTACTTCAAGTAAAAAAAAAAAAAGGATACATGTGCAAATAAAATGATTTTACAGTAATATCACACTAATGCATCATGGCAGCAAATGAAACCACCTCATTTACACAGAAAAATTCAAAGAAAGTTATAATAAAAATAAACATACCATGAATATGCACCAAACTGACAAAAAAAAACCACAAAAATTATCAGACTTAAATGGAGTGTTTCTAATATATTTGCCCACAAAAATCCCACTAGTTTAGAGAACTTTAATGGTGACACTCTCCTCTCCACTCACAATCGTAAGCCTCAGTACCGCAGGGGACTGTCAACAGCATAGAAGCTGGAAATCTATATGCTTATTTACCATAGTACTATAGAAGTTGAGTTAACAGAAGTCTTCTGCCTCTTTAAAACTGTAAAGGAATGATTATCTATGAGGAAGATCCCATTCAACTTTAAATCTACAGTGAACTAATTGAAAATAGTTAGTTTGATGATTTAAGGGTATGAGTCTATGGAAGTGCATTGGGGGTGAAAGAGTAAGACTCCCCCTTCCATAACCATGGTTTTCTTTGATTAAAAATAATCCCCAATTTTTGGATTAAAGAAGTAACCCCGAATCCACATTTTTCTGTGATCAAAATGAAACACCACTAATATACAGATATCTAATTATGTAGATATATATTAGTGGTGATTCATTTTGATCATGGAAAAATGTGGATCTGGGATTACTTTTTTAATCCAAAAATTGGAGATTTGGTTTTTATCAGAGAAAACCAGGATCCCTGTTCATAAACCTGCATAAGGTATATAGATCTTAGGACTAAAAACACGGAGGTAATCAACACCAGGCTGCTTGCTAAGCCACAATTCCTTCCCAGGGCTGCTTCTGATACTGAAGTTTGAACATACCACACAAAAGAGTTTTTGGCAGTCCATGCCAGACATTAACCAAGTAGGAAAGCGTTCAGGAATAAGTGCATATAGAAAGAAGCCATAAGCTTCCAGTTCAACTCCAAGCATCTAAACACACTTTCTATGAGCTATTTCTCTTTTATTCAGTTTTTTTTTAAATGTGGAAATGATAATCTTACACTTTTAAAATGCTCTTTATCTATTTAACAAACAGTTACTAATTATGAAAAGGCAGGTAAATAAATTTCAGACTTTTAAAAAATAAGTCTGGAAGACCTAATTTAGAGTCACGGCAGACTATCTAATATCCAATTAAAATGAATACACCACTGATTGGTTAAATTAAGCATACACTGATTGTCCCAAATGACTGATTATATAATAACAAATGTTTTAAGTTGTTATCTATATTGTGTACTTGTTTCATTAACCAAATTTCTAAATTGAAATAATTCTTTTTTTAAAGAAGCCTTTCTCTAGCTATAGGAATTCAACTTCACACTATTTTGAAGTTCATGTTGATTATGATAACCTTTACATTACAAACTCTTAAAATAAGATCAGAATGCTAATGGAATTATCAGAAAGTATACTTGGGTCAGCAAGTTCAGTCTTTGCATTCATAGGCAACGCTTCATTGAGGCAACCTGAATTCATAGGGGCCACAAGGACATTCATTCCAGCCCCACTTGCATGGCACAGTCCCAAAGAACCTAGGAAAAAGAAACCCTACAATGAGCCACAAGAAGAAACAATGAAAAGCAAGGGCACCATCAATGCTTTGGGTCCCTAAAATAGATGGAAACTACTTAGGTAAAATATGCTCAGATAATTTTAGGAAGTGAACCATAATCCACAATAGAGAGGAAGACAGAAAAGCATCAGCAGTCTTTTGCCAGTCTGACTTGGAGGGAAACTGGGTTCCAAACCCAAACATGGTGATTTGTTTGCCTCTCAGTAAGATGCTGTGGCCAAGCACCTAAGAAGTAACATAAGGAGTACAAGCACACCCAAACCTAACTTTCACCTCTAATCACATCTAACATACAATGCTTAAGAGGCAGGAAGAAAAATTAAAATCAAGAAATGCATTCAAGGAGAGAAAAATTTCTTCCTGGCCCTAGAACAGTGGTTTCCAACCTTTTTAAGCACAAGATTACTTTTCGAATTAAGGTGCAACCCAGGATCTAGTGTGTCCAAAATAAAAACCTTCACAAGTACATATCTGTCAACGTATGTTACCAGTGTTTAGTGGTAGCACGACTGTGGAGGGCAGGGAGCTGCAGATTACTAGTGATAATCCAAGGTCCTGGTTTTCTCCAATTAAAAAAATCCCCAATTTTTGGATTTAAAAAAATAACGCAAAATCCTTTTCCATGATCAAAATGAAACACTACTAATATATAGATATAGCAGAGAAAACCAGGATCCCTGGAGATAATCAGGGATCCTGGTTTTCCCTGATAAAAAGATCATAAATTCCCTGATAAACATTTGCAATTCTCTGAATAAAACCCCAAAATCTGTGATTAAAATTAAGGCCACTATATATAGGTATAAGTTGAACACAATGTTTTCTTGATATATTTACAAGTTTAAAGAATGTTGGAAGCTTACCAGTTCCTCAATAACTGTAATAAAATGAATTCTAAATACCTATAAATTTTGGCATTTGATTTTGGGGGTTTTTAAATGGAAAACCTCTGCCCCCTTAGCTCACAGAATGCAGATCCAGGCCCCTCACTCCCAAGCCACAGCCCCTCATCCCTACTGGTGCCCCTCACTCCCCCACCCCATCACCTCTGGCCCTGCTGGTGCCCCTCACTCCCCCCCACAACCTCCTGCCCCCCCAGCTCTGCTGGATGGGGGCCCGAGCTGCCAGGACTACAGGGGCAGGGACCCAAGTCCACAACTCCCTGCCCCCCACAGCAGTGCTCAAGCCCCAGCTGCTACCCATAGAAGACAGCAGCTGCTGCAATGAAGCAGAGTGCAGAACCCAGCTCTCCCCAACCACCCTGCTGTCTGCCCACTGTGAGCTCAGACTCCCTGTCCCCACCACATGGACAGATCTGGGTGGCACGGGTCCCCTCTGAGCCCCCAGGAGTGAGCACGGTGGCAGGGAGCTACCCCCACTCCTCCACCCCCAGATGAGCTGTCTGCAGCCTCATCCTGCTCCCTGCTGGGGCTCTGCAACTGCCTTTTCCAGCCCCAAACCCCATGAATCCCGCAGCCCAGCAGCAGCCCCAACCCCAGCCCCAGCCCTGCCCAACTCCCTTCCCTCCCTCCCTATGGAGGCTTAAATTCCCCCTGCCCCAAACTTACCTGCAGGAGCTGCTATCAAGGCTACCTGGCAACTATGTGCATATACATGCACATGGCCCCCCCTGCCTGACTGCCCTCTTCTCCCCACCTGCCCCCCCCACCCCTGAGCCCCTTGTGGCCTTGTCTACCAGCCCACAGAGAGCTCTTTGCAAAAGTGCAAAATCCATGGGTTTCTCCATTGAAATGAAAAATCTGTGTTTTCCTTTGGTAAAGGGTAAAATTCATGTTTTTCTCTGTTTTTCCATAGGAAACAAAAAACCTGGATCCCTGGTGATAATGTGGTAATGTGCTATAAAATGTAGAGTGCATGCAAAACAGTTAATTTTGGAATGCTACCTTATACATATCCTGAATTTGGAGATCTTTTATGCAAGATTAACTCTGCATGAAAAAAAAATTCTGGAGGTTTCTTGGTGCATTTGTTTTTTCCGGTTTTAGTATTTGAAATATCCCTGCAAACAATAGTAGTTTTGGCTAGATTTAAGAAAGCAAGCTTCTCTCTCCTCAGAAGGTAAATAGACAAGCTGCTATCAAAGCCAAATATCTATATATAAGACCACAACTCCATCTATTAGCTGGCATAACCTTTCTTGGAGTGGCCTTAATCCTTTGATATATTGTCCTTTAGGTCATTTTTTTCCCAAACCAAGCATAGCTCATGGTACAGAGGCAGCCAGGAAGCAGTATTTTTTAATGATGAGGGAGTATTAAGGAAGAATATGAGGGAAGAGGCTACACTAGGGAAAAGATAAAAAAGCAAGAGTTTGAAGAGGGTGCACATCATCAGTCTGCCACCTTTCAAGAAAAATAAGGTGAGAAAAGAAAAAACCTCAAATCTTTACTTGTTAAAATTTTTTCACTAAAGACATTTCAAAACTTCTTATCACAAGCCAAAATAACTATGAACCAGATCCTCAGCTGGTGAATATCACCAGAGTGCCACTGACTTCAACACAGCTATGTCAGCAAATTTTGAACAAAGAGTAGGTAAGGCCTTTAAAAAAACCGTGTCTGGCAGAAGTGCATCTCCAAGTCCTTAGTATCTATCCAGAGCTGCATGTACAGAGGCCCTAAAACTAAAGGATTTTATAAAAGAAACTAGGCCAAGCTCAGATCCCTTTGCAAGGTACAAGAATCAGATAAAATATTTAAGTTACCTGAGGCCTAATTTAAACTGTAAAATGTTGCTGAGCTGTATACTGGTTATTTTGATGGAAGCACTGTATGTATCACAATAAATAAATAAATAAAAGAAATCCATCAACTTTTCAAACATTTTTTTCAATAAATCTTTTCCTCTTTTATGTAATGTCTTTCAGGCTTCAGTGCTAAACTACTCTTCCCTCCTCTAGTTTCCATCCCTGTGTCACTTATTAACAGCACGAGTAATGGATTAACCACTTTCAGAACTCCCATCCATGCTTGGAAGAGCTGCATTCTAACACTGCTTCTTCAATGAGGGGTTTTATGTTTTGCATAACAGTAATGGATCAGGATTTTACCCCAAATGCTTGCTGCATTAGGTAGGAAGTAATTAAAAATCTAGTGTCCCAGGAAAACACTCTGGAGGAACTGAATAGATCAGGGGATTGATCTTGGCATATGGTGCTTTCACTTCAAAGGATCTGACTGAATGCAGTACAGGATTAGCAGTCCAAAAGTTGTTACTTTCTACTGGTTATTTAGTAGTATATATAAAATGAGTTTAGATGTTTCAGCCTAGCTCCCAAGTAATAAGACTCTACTTTTACAAACAACATTTGGGGCCAGATTCTGTTCCACCTACTAGGCACGTAAGTGAACTTAGTCACTTAAGTGCAATCCTATTTCCCTCTACTTAAGTCCCTGAAAAACAGTTAAGACAAAACACTGGTGGATTCTCTCCTGCTCACTGTATTTACTAGATGAATCCTAAAGCTAAGATAATGGTGTGTTATAAAAGGAAGCATGTTAACATTTCCTCCCTGAGGCACCTCAGAGGTAGAATATGATCTGTCCATATTAGATTTGGAGTTAACAGAAAACCTTGCTTGTCTCAGCAGGGAGATCAATAAACAAATGTGACCTGAGACTCTACCTCCCCCCATCACCCCCTATCAACATTGAGCCTTCTTCTGTGGGACAGTGTGCACAGATGCTGCTTATGTCTTGCATGCACCTGCAGCATTGTTGAACAGTGGATCAAGAAACCAAAAAATTATCAAGCTGTAACCAAAAAACTTAAATAAAAGAAAACACAGAAGTAACTTGATCAGTCCTTCTGAAACTTAATTTCTTTGGTTTAAAGAGAGCTGATTTTTAATGTCACTGTCACAAATATTTCTAATGTATCACCCTATTAATTTAAAAAGAGAGCCATAACATTTTGATGTACAAGTTCAAGTTTACTGCTTTAAATGTGTTGGCTCCACCCATGAGTTTAGTTAACTGAAAGCATGAACAGGGAAGCAGAAATATAATCCTGGGATCAGACAAATGTCTATGATAGCTGTTAGTAAAACAAACATTAGAAAATGCGTTGTGTCCTATTTACTTACAGCAGTAGTATAAAACAATAAAACTCTCAGTGCAATTACCTTAAATTTATTTTTCTTCCCACAGTTAAGCAGAAAATGTTCTCACGCAATAATTAGTGTTGAACTTCTCATGATGTATTAGAAAGATTTATTGAGACAGCAAACAATGCTGATAAAAAATAACATACAGAGGTGCATTCTAAAATCCTCACAGGGAAGCAAGAAACACAACAATGATCTTATAAAGGGTGAGGCTGTGCTGCAAAAGACTGGCCAGAAAGGGAAAGGGCTATACCACTATTTTTAAAACTAAACAACTGAAAATTGAATTTTGGACCAGCGTGCAGTACAGTTTATTAATACTACAAACAATTAGACAGACTGAAACAGAATATATTGCATGTTGTAGACTGCCTCAACCAAAGCACTCTTTGCACTAATAAATCAGCCCTTTTTGGTTCTAGATGTACTAATTTTCTTTGGTTGTTAGAGAAGACCACATTATGCTCTTTTCCTTGCCATCCACTCTCAGGTAACATACAGAAATTCGAAAGTGCAACATAATGTACCATTCTACCTGTCTGGCAATAGATAGCAAGGTCTTATGTGCTTGTCATGGGACTACACATATACACTACATATATAAATGCAGACACACATACCTATATCAGCTAACAACCCCACTACGGAGCTCCATGACAAACGCATAATAAGACTTTGCTATCTAAATTCACAAAACAAAGGGTGAGGGATAGATGTTAATCGACATGCCTATGGTTAGCTATAGCACAGATGAGACGAGAACCCAGCAGTCCCATGTCCCGTGCATTCGGCCAGAAGTATCCAACTGGGAGCCCATGAGGGGTTAATTTTCAGCCCCTGGGCTCCCATCTGTCCACTGCTCCCTCCATTGCTCATACTGCAACAACAGCTAATGCATCCAGATTCTCCCTCCCTCCTCTGGCTTCCACTTTCTGCCTCTGCTGCAGGGGGTGGAGTGGGGTGGGCAATGCATTCTGCAATGCTATGGATCTAAGGGTCAGGCTGGGATGCCCTCATATATAGTGCAGAGAAGAGGGGCACCCACATGGTGTGCAGCCCAGGGGGCCCATGACTAGCCTCCAAAGTACATACCCCACAGGTGCTTAGACATTGGACCACACTGCATTAGGCTACACTGGCTCTACAATACACTGCCTCACCATGCCATTTATTCACAGGTACCACAAAATGGGTGCAGCTACACGTTCATTAATGTGCCTTAGTTACTGCACATTTAGCTTAGTAATTGTCTAATGAAGTACTAACTAAATGAGCAGTAATTACAGTTACTGTGCAGTAGCACTAGCGCACAGTTATTTTGTGATGCTTACTGTGCATTAGCTTAATAATACTGCACAGTAGCCTGTTAGCACGGTTTTTGATTGCCACGCTACTGTGCAGTGTTATTAGGCTAATGCGTAGTAAGCATCTCATGTAGACACTCCCAGTGGTGTGTGAAATACCCCAGGTATATCCAAACAAAAAAATAAATGCTGTATCTCTGAGACTATATTGTGTCTCAGGGAATATATTGTGTCAGTATTGGTATATGCTGCTAAATTAATGGAATTAATAATTAATGACTCACTGAGTGCATCTACATACGCACGTGATCCAAGATCAGTTTACTCATAAGTAAACTAACTAGCTAGTAAGCACTCCTGGGCAGGTATCTACACATGAAGGGAAGTGGGAGCAGATTTGCTGCTAATGGCAGCAAAATGCTCTAGCTTCCTGGGGCCCTGCAATGGGCTCCAGCTGCCACCAGAGGGAGCTCTTGCCTCCCCCTGGGTCCTAGCCCAGAGGCTAGCAGAGAACACTCAGCAAGGAAACAGCTGTTTCCTGGCTAGGGCTGAGACATTACACCCTGCCCCTGGGGGCTGCCTCCTACTGTGGTGGAGACAATGCCCCCCTGCCCTGGCAACAGGGAGCTCCAGGCCATGGCTCTCCAATCAGGGGCAGGGGAGGGGCAGGTCCCAGCCCCCTGTCCTGATCCAGCAGTGGGTAGCTAGCAGCTAGGTCACTTCTAACTCCCTCAATGGCAGATCAGGGCAGGAGGCTAAGACATATCCCACCCCTGCAGCTCTTTCCAAGCCCCATTCCTCAATCACCCAATTGGGACCTTCTCCTGACCAGGACAGAGCTCAGTCCCTGCCCTCCATGTGGGCCAGAGGCTGGGAAGCCTGTTTCCTGCTCAACTCTATGAGCATGGAGCTGGGTGGGGAATAGGCTAGGGAGTCTTTTTCCCCACTCAGTTCCATGAGCATGGAGTTGGGTGCGGGACAAGGTCCCCAGCCTGTTCCCTGCCCAGCTCCATGCTCACAGACCTGGACAGGGAACCGGATTCCCAGCCCCCATCAGTAGGGAGCTACAAGTGCCAACTCTGCACCATAGGGCCGGCACTAAAAGACCCTTTTCTCCCAGCAGCAGCTCTGCAACCATGGATCCAGTGCTGGGAATTAAGGATCACCCACCCCCGCTCCCCAATTGTCATCTCAGAGTGAGGGACCTGGAGCTCCCTGATGCCAGGACAGGGGGACATAGTTCCTGCCCGGGGTCTGGTGGCAAAGCCCACCCCAGCAGCCGGCAGCTTCTGGGGACAAAGAGCAATTTCCTGCCCCCTGGTAGCTGGCTGAGCAGAAGAAGATTTGCTCCTGGTCACGTGTCTACATGGGCGCTACTGCACTGTTACTAACTGAATGTAAATTTTCTACTTGCATTTGCAGGTAGCAAATTTACTCATGAGTAGTGAGTTTTACTCTGTAGTAAGCAGGTGAACATGTAGACACATGCTTACTGTACAGTAAACTATGCTACTGCAGAGCTAAGCGTCTCATGTAGACATACCCATTGAGTAGGTAAATCAACATGTGTAGTAGTATTTGGATTGGAATCTGCATGGCATTTGGAAAACTATGTAGTTTTCAAATTTGCCTCTTCAGTATGACTGATGTTCAAGATAACAAACTTGGATAAGATTACTCAGACTTCCTGGGCCTCCTAACACAGATGAGAGTTGGCATTCAAGCTACTTGTAAATTCAAACAATAAGTAGCAGGTACAGTCAATTGTTGGGTAGTAGAACTGTGATGTCACAGATAGCCTAGCTAAATAGTTGATCGCTTCATCTTCATCTTATGTGGCCAATGTCCATCCAAAAAATGCTAAAGAACACTCATTATGATGTTACGAACATGAAATACATATCCCTCATAATGCTCTTGACCATAATAAATAAATCCAAGTGATATACTAAAATTATGAAACAAAAAATTATAATCTAATAATATTTCACTGCCAGCTTATTTTTTGTATTTCAAATAATAAAGCCATATTCAAAATTAGTACTCAAGGAGGAAAAGAGATTGTTATAGAGACAATGAAAGCACAAAACTAAAAATCATGAAAACACACAGTAACAACTGCACAGTCAGTGTCTCGTCTAGAGGCAGCTACGGTGTATAAAATAAAGGTGTCAAAACATGATTCAAAGGCCAGAGCAGGCTTTCCTCACATGTTCCAATGGCCCTATGTTTTACTCAGATTCTGAAATTTTCAAGCTTTTGTTAAAAGATTAACTAAATTTCTAGCTGTCATAGATCAGATGATTCCAAAAGTGAACCAAGCATTATGCAGTTATGTTCACTGGCATCTGCGAATTGTCTAAAACAATAACTCCCTGGCCAACATTTATCTCACTGGAGTGGCAAATCTAAAATCCAGTGAACATACTGTAATGGGAAGATTAACCATTTCACTCCTGATTGTGTAGCAGATAAAGTGTAGAATAACAAGGGCGGCAGAAACAAAACCCACTGAGATAGACACTACCCTAAGGAGGAAGGATGGAGTCTTTCCCAATGACTAATAAAAAAAAGCATAAGTAGTATTCAGAACAGGAAGCAGGGCCCAAAGCGGCCTCCCTCTATGGGAAGTACTTACAGAACCAAACACTTTTTTGCTTGTTCCCCTGGCCCTATAACTCTTACGTTCCTTTTTATCCCAGTGGACCAGCTTCAACAAGAAGGATGCTCAGCCCTGTGGTGCATGTAACAGTTTGGTCAGGATACAGGGTTTTTTTAGAAGCAAAAGAGTTCCCTACCTTGGCAAGTGCCTTTACTAGGTAAAAACTAGGTTCCACCAGCATCACTTCTGTGCAAGACCAGTAGGTCAAACCTCTTAGCACTGGGTATAATAGGATTGTGTTCAGTGATTTAGATGCCTTAAAGCCATAAAAGTGGCTCTAAGCGGAGGGCCAGAACAGGATCTGGGTGTTGGGTATTGAGTAAATTAGCAAAACTTACAGGATTCCAGACGCCAGTTTGAACATTCCTGAAAACCACATATCAAATAAGGATTTGTTAATGACCTGTTGTCTGAAGTCACATGTTAGTGCTCTTTACCTGTTACATTAAATGAAATTCACATGGCAAACAAATTTTAGTCTGGATTTATGTGATAACCAAATGATCACCTGGGATGGAGAAATATCCCTGGCTGTTCTGTGTAAATAGTCTGGTCCTGCTGCAGATTTCTTAATTAAAATTCCATTCCTATTCATAACAGTTGATAATTGAGCTCTACCATGTAAGTACCATATAAGTGTATCCGTTGTAATGTTTGAACGTGTTCATCACTTAATTGGCCACAATTCTTTACGTGAAATGTGCAAACTGTCACCTTTTTAATGAAGCTGCCTATATCTTAAACTCTTTGCCCTTTAAAAAACTATTTATGCTCAAAATGAAAAATTTTATTCTGGCCTCTGCCAGAGAATGTAGTTAATGCTCACTACCCTTCTGAAAACCCTTATTCATTAACTAAGTACCTGGGAAAGAATAGTCACCAATGTAGGAAAATGTAAGTTTGATATTATCTTTTCTAAAAGTCATTCTAAAAAGTCATATTGTAAATGCAAGATTCACAACGGTATAAAAAGACACAGCAACAGACTCTTTGATGGCCTATGCAGGTACAACTACATGGTAGATGTGGCATTTCAATATCCACTGTAATCAAATGTTTGCTCTGGGCAATCTACCATTTACATCATCTCTTTTGGAAATATACACCTATGAATGGAGCTTGTGCCCAAAACTGGTTTATAATCTCTTCCAACTATAAAGTCAGTCCAATAAAAGATATTACCAAACATATTTTGCTTCTTGTATTATGATTTATACCATTTTAAGAGTATGCTGAATGTTTCATGAGTAAACAACAAGATAAAACTCATCTTCAAATAGCTTATATTGTAAATAATATTTTAGGTTCATGTTGAGATATTCATACTGCCAAAAGCAGTCCCACTGAAATTAGAGGTATCATTCATGAAATAAGTTTCTAATCTCTGCAAGGGTATCGCAACTACAAGCAAATGAATGTAAACCTTTATTAGTTTCATATATCTTGCTTAGATTGTAAATTCTTTGACAGACAATTGTTTTTAGAGAATTTGTATACAAGCCCTTATACAATGAAGCCCTGAACACTGGCTGGAACCATCATAGCACATATATAGTACTTTAGTTTGTTCTGAATTCTTTGATTTCTGCCTTTTATAAGAAGCAATGCAGTTTATAGGGGTCATGAAAGAAGTGGACTTTGGAGAAAGGAGTCACCAATAACCAAAAATGGCTACATAAAGCTATAGATAAGATGAATTTTAAATAAAGACTACCATGCTGGCAGGTGTGTCACAAAGCTAAAATTATCTTATGGATGACTAGCCTAAATAGCTAGACCTGTTGCCAAGGGAAAAGAGGCAAAAAAGGAAGCCAAGTGATTGAAACAGAGCAACTGCCTATAAACTTCATGCTGTCAAAGTTATAACTGCATGTAGGGATAATTTCATAATTTAATAAATTCAGTCCCATAAAAATGAACAGGGAAGAAAGACCAGAAAATCCAATCAGCAAAGATTATCCAACTCACTTCCTGCCCCTCAAGCTTTTCTTTACCCCACAAAGTTTGATTCTGCACATCTTGGGTCTCTCCAGGCACAAACCTCTAAATCACTTCTTCCATTTATGCTGTGAATATAGACTATTCTGATGTAGGGAAACCCCTGAGGCTCCAGAAATAGGACTAGAGACTAACATGAAGGCAATATACAACTGCAATGTGAAAAACATTCTGTCTGGGACAGTCCAAGCAAAATGAGATTTGGAAATGGACTCAGTTTGTGTCAAGCTAAAAAATGTTCATTTTTATGATACTGAAAATATTACATTCTGAAATTATCATTATATATAGTTACCATATTAATAATATAATATCCATTAAGGCACATTGCTTTGTGAAATAGAGAGACTCACATTTGTACTGAAATACTAATAAGTCACCAAAACCCTTATCAGAGCTTATAACCATAACATTCCCAAATTTGCTAACGTCAGTTAATATAGTTAAGAGCCAACCTTTTCCCAAAACTATTCCAAAAAGAAGTTTTCTATACTAGAAATAGCAATCTGCTGCTAAGGTGTTAGTCAGGATGAGATAACCAGTCATTTTGTGTCAAAAGTGGTGCAAATAATATGTTTTTGGACAGAGACCTGATAAATGGTATTCTCTCTAGGAAGATTTTATTTATATTTCCTGATATTTCTGATAACTCCTATTTTTTAAGGCTGCATATAGGAGAATGTAATAAGCAGTTATAAAAAGGCATCAGAACCCATTTTAAGGAAGAACATAAATCAATTACTAAGAAGTTTGGTTTAATATGTAGTTTAAACACTTAATCATGGATCTGCCCTGTATTTACTTTGAAGCTGGATAGTTTACAAATGTTTTAACTCTTCTACAACACTCACTGTACAATAAAGATATTTTGTTTTAGTATTCACTCCACATGCTACATCTGAAAAATTCCAAGTTATATTCAAATGCATTTCTAACAAATGCCACAGTTATCAAAGCAACAAAGGATTCCCAAATCAAAAGAATACATTCAGGCATTGCAATGCTAATGCAATACGGCTTTCAAAGTGTCTTCTGTTTAAAATAAAACAAATAAAAGTATCCTGGCCTTTATACCTTCTAGCCTCCAACAGGATGGAAGCCATATACATGAGTGGGTGAAGACAGCAAACATAGTAACATACTTACTTTAGGAGGACATGCTCCTGCTAGCTGATCACTGAATTAGTAGTGTGATGCTTGATTGATAGATTCAGTTCCTAGAACTACTTCATTTATGCCATATATAGAAGACTGCCCATACCACAGGTCTCAGCACAACAAGCTCAGATTCAGATTGGGCCATTTAGGCTAAGTAGACATTGAAAAAGTCCAAGACAGAATGGATCCAATCTTGGCGGGTTTCTCTAAAATGCATAGATCAGATTCAGAGCAAACAGAACTCAGGTTTGCCTTTTGATGGGTGCAGGCAGGCTGGGTCTTGGGGGGCTCGGTCTGTGTGGTGGGGACCTTTGCTTTTCCCCCTTCTCCCTACAGACTGAAACTCAGCAGTGGGGAAGGAGGACTGGGCCCTGGCCAGGGAGCTCTGTTCCCCCTCACCTGCCTATCCTTCTCCCCACTGGTGAGGGGCAGCAGCTCACAGGGGGAAGGGCTGTGGAGCAGAGGCTTTCTGCCTTAGCTCTGTGACAAACTGGAGCCAGGGTCAGCTCAGCACTGGGCCAGAGTAGATGAGCACCAGTCAAAGTTAGCCCGCCTGCCCTGCAAGGGGGAGTTAGCAGAGGAGCCACAAAGCATCTTGGGATTCCAAGGGACTGCTAACTTGGGTGGGAGGGGATCTGGGACAGAAGTTCAATAGGTCAGTCTAATCTAAACTGATAAATCTGATACTACACCCATCCAGGTCTCTTTTAGGCTGGGTTCTACTATTTTTAACTCAGTTTATGTGCACTAAACTTCTATTCTGTTACAGGTTTAGACTGATTTTCTGTCACTTATACTGACTTAAGTGTAATTTCTGTACCTATCCTTAGGTACTGCAAATCAGTCATGATAATTACAATTTCCTATTCCTATGCCCAGAGCCAAGAGCAATTAAGTCAGTGTTAAAGCCAAGTTGCCAGTTCATGATTTTTAAAGACTTTATATTTGATCTTTTTTTTATTAAAGCCAAGCTTTTGGCCTTGAATATCTGCTGTCCTTTATTTATTTATTGAAGTCATGTCTACATGTGTGCACCCTTAATGAGCATTAAAAATGGTGTAGGCATATCCTATCAGTTCAATTGTTGGACCACTCACGTACCGTTTAGGAGGCCCAAGTTCCATACCTTTCTGTATCTGAAGAGGTTCAAAACTATGACTCCCAACTCTCGGAGAGTTCCTTGGCTACTCTACAGGGGGACTCTCTTTGCATGGGGGGCATCCCCATCACCATAAGATTAGTTAGACCAGAGCGAGAACACCAGAGCTGCTAGAGTTTAGTGGCCAGGGTTAAAATCCCAGCTCCAAAGCATATATTTTAGCTAATATAAGTGCAGACAATGATTAGTTTCCTGCGTGAGTGTTCTAACCACTAGGACAGACTTACGCTCCTGCATTTTTTGTATCCATAGCCCAGTAAAGCTTATGTTAAATGATCCAAAAATGGCACAGCTTTAATAGGAGGGGCGGGGAATGTCTTCATTCAGAACAGTCTTTCAGATAGAGCAGTCTGCTGCCTATGTATTTGCACTGGAGAGATCTGAACTCTGTTTTACATCTCATTTTATAGAAAGAATTGCTAACAGCAATATCCCACCCACCAGGTCAGAGTATTAGGTCAATACTGGTTTAAAGGAGAAAATGTCACATACTAAATTAACAATACTATCTGTATTTTCCCCAGAGATCCTCCATCCAAATACTTACCGGCCCTGAACCTGCTTCATCAGATTATTTCTTCTGAGATCATAGCTCTCTCTTTAATACCATAGTTCTATGACTTGCAAAAGAACTGGTTGATCCCACACACATTTAAAGAGCCAGCTTATCAGAACAGTATAAAATATCTTCTTAAAGCAAAAATATGTTGCTGAAAATGATTTTCTCTCTATACCAGAATCTGTTTGTCAAAAACCATAAAAGATCTTCTAAAAGAGAATATTCATGCAATATTTTTCTTTTAAAAATATGTCTACTGATTACTGTAGGTAGAAAGTTTAATACTGCCCACTTTGTATGACATACTTTTTGAATACATACTATTTTGTTGGGTAGAATTTTTTTTTTTTAGATTATCCCCATTTGAAACAAAAGAAGGCATACAAAATTGTACTGTGAAGACTTTTTTATGTAACCAACAAAGAGATCCTAGAATTAAATACTTTCATAAGCCACCTTATAAGTGGTTTACAACTTTACAGTAAATGTTAAACACATATGATGCCATTTAAGATACACATACTTTTATGAAAAATCTTAATTTATATTAAAACCACAATAAAAAAATGCTCTAATGTACAGGTTATATTTTAAGAGAAAGTGAACACTTATTCCAAGAGATTTGTTGTGAGTTACTTTAATTTAATTTAATATGCTTTAAACTAAAGTCATTATTATAACAGATTTTATGAAGTTTTACTTTTTCTTTTAACCTAGCAAACAAATTTAAACCTTAACAGCTCAGACAATCAAATTAAAATGAATGCAAACATTTTGCTTAATGACATCAGCAGTCAACCCAGAACATCTGTGTTTTACTTTAAAAGTGATCAGAAAATATTCTTTTGTTTACTCTACAGATAATCACAAGGCTTATATTTCTGTGTTCAATTTAAGGGGGAAAAAAAGATCACAGTACCTCCAGGGCCCTAGGAAGCAATATGTTACAAATGCAGGATTTCTCCTTTTTTCTGTTTTGTAACCATGGTAAAACAATAGAAATGAACTTTCCCTGAACCTTTCTCCTTTAATGGCTTGGGTCCATGTTGACCTAGCAGTGCAAGCTGGAACCTGATACTATCAAACAGACTGCTGCTAAAGCAATCAGATTCAACAGAAATGATACATGCTACACTATAATACTAATTTCAGCATCTCACAAAGCCACTGCAAAGGCAAGCTATTAAAGCACTATATTCTATTGTTTAAAAGTGAGATTAATTCAATAGCCTGAATGTGTCCAAAACATTGAACTAAATGGCAGACTATATAATTATATTGTTATTCAGTTATAAATATACTACTGTACCAAATGTAATTGCAGATAAAGTCCTACCCCCAAAAAAGAAAAAGCTGCTGGATTAATTATTCGTAAACAGATTATTTGAGCTGTTATAGGTTCATATGATCCTGCATTTGAATGAGGCATGTAATTAAATTATCAAGATGCTATTCTAAATGCTTCTAAGAAGAAGAATACGATAACCATGTTTTAAAGGTAGAATAACAGAAGAAACTTTTTCACGTTCCTCTACAGCCAATTAAGGTATGAAAGTATAATTGATTAAATCCACTAATTAAGATATTTGTTATTTCTGCAATCACAGCATGATAAATAATGTATTAGATCACAGTGGCACCATTTCCCACCACAGTTGTTTAAGGATTTGAATGTGTTTTAAATTTAATTCTTATTTAGTACTTTCTTTCCAGCTCAGGTGTCTCTGTAGAAAGAGCAAGGAAAAATAACGTTTAACACTTTTAGGACAGATGATCTTTAAATAGCAAAAACTGTATAGGAATAGAAGCTAGTCATTACACACTTTTTCCATTTGCAGGTGCCAAAGGACTTATTTTTTATAAAATGAATTAGTGACTAAGGGCAAGGATTTCAAATCCAAACAAGGATTTAAACATCTGAAAGAAAGTTGAAGTAGGCTTTGAGGAAAAATTCTGATCCATAAAACATCTTCTCAGCCACCCTAGAAAGCACCTAATATAGGATTTAGATTTCAGGAACAGTGGTCCTTCACTGGTCCTCATCAGTACGCATGCTCACACCTACCATACACACACAGCTTCTTTTTCAGCACAAAAGACTACCATGGCTACTTTCATTCATAATAAATCCAGAATAGGAGAAGTCCACTTTTTTATTTTCTGGCCTATGGTTAGAGAACTTATCCCAGAAGGGAGAGACTTGGATTAAATCCCCACTTCAGCCTAATGAAACTGAAAACCACATCACTCATGTCCACCTTTCTGATAAAAATCACCTACTCTTCATAAAATAAAGGAATGAGATTCCTTCGTCAAATATCCAGGGCACATCCCTGAGATGGAAGAGTCCTAGATTCTGTCCAGTGCTTCAGAGGTCTTTATTTCACATGAAACAATCACCAAATAAAATGTATAAATGACACCTAGATTTCCTACCGGTATTAGAGGTGCACCAATAAAGATTTTTTGGACCGATGCTGATGGCCAATTGTTAACCAGCACATGCACACAGCATTTAATTGGCAATGTTATTGGCCACAGCAGCCAGAAAAAGCCAATTGCCAATAATGTTAAATTTCCTTTTATCGGTGCCGATAGAACATGGATCGATATATTGGTGCACCTCTAACCAGTACAGGGGAATACCTAAACCCCTAAATTCACTGTTGCTGTATACCTTTGACCCAATGACTATTTTATTGTTTCCAATGAAAACCATGGGCCCCTCCCTTGCCATCTGCCAGGAGGCACACATGCAGCCACCATTGCCATGGAGCCCAGCCAGGGCTCTGGACCTCAGGAGAGCTGTTCGCACCTGCGATAGCCAGTCCAGTCTCTAGGCAGCTGCAGCAGGTGGAGGACAAGCTGCAAACAGCTGCGCTGAGCTCTGCGCTGGCCATGACAGTACATGTGCCTTGGGGCACAGGGCAGGGAAGGGGCTGGGACAGTGCAATGCTGGCCCCTTCTTTTCCATGAGACCAGGGACATGTGCAGCCACCACCAGCAATGAGGATCAGGCCCCTTATGGCTCCCCTCACAGTCCACCCCTGGCAAGCCAGGTTGAGACATGGGTCAGGGTTGGAGTGTTTTTGGCACTCTGGCCAAAAAAAGTTGCTGACCCGCGGTCTAACCCCTTCATTTCTGGCTGATGATTAGGCTTAAGCATGAGCAAAGCACTGAGCTGTTCATCTCAATGCACTTCTCAACATGCCCAGAAGCAAAACTAAGGAAACCTGTAGAGTTTCAAGTTCTAAAACTGAAAATTAACTAAAACGTCCAGTGCCAGCCAGTAGCAAGCTAGAGGTTTTCAGAATCACAGTTTTAAATACTTAAATTCTGCCTCTGTTTCACATTAAACACAAAAATCCTTTCTTTTGGATTTGGTCCTAGGGTGGGTTTTTTTTAGATAAATTCATCATTTACTATTTGGATTGTGGTAACACCATTAATGGGATTAAGCATAGGCCCCATTCTGCTACATATTGATCAAATTCAGAACAAAACAGATAAAAAACTTCCAGGCTTTTCCAGTTTGAATGTACAAATTAACATATATTGCTACAGCAATTTGACTGTGTTCAGGACAGCCATTTATTATATGTCTGCAAAGAACACAATGAAGTCTAAATTTGATAGTGGTATAGTTGCTACTGAAAGCTATATAATAAAAATGTATTAAATTGCAGATTTAGCAGTACCATTTTATCTCATTTACATAACCTGTCTACTTGTCGATCTATTCTTAGACAGAAAGTCTTGAAACAGATACTGTTCCTCCTGGTACATTTGGAAAGCCTCTAATATGCAACACAGATTAGATATACAATATATCATAATCACGACAGTGATCAGATTTTTTTAATGCAAAGTTAAGACATATCACTAGGAGGCAGGTAAAGAAAGGTACTTTTGATTCCTGATGGTGTGCAATGATTATTGGGGTAGGAAAGTGCCTCTCAAGCTACAGCAGAGGAAATGTAGGCTGGCTATTAGGGAGATCTCTATGACTATAAGGGTGGTCAAGCATTAGAACAAGCTATGCAGAGAAGCTGTAGAATATGCATCCCTGAACATTTTCAAGAGTGAATTGGACAGGCACTTGATTGGGATGGTTTAAATCAGGGATGATCCTGCTTTAAGCAAGGGGCTGGACTAGATGAATATGTGAGGTCCCTTAGAGCCCTAATTCCCTATGATCCAGTGATCCTCACCCTGGTTGTCCTGCTGGCTTTTCTAAGCACAGTTTATCATTTCTTCTCAAGTGAACCTTTTTGTCCAGTTTATGTATCACATACCAAATTATTCAGCTGACTAGTATGATTCATTTACAGCTGACTTCTCCTAGACCCAGCTGAACCTGTTTTCTTTGACCCATTCTGCATCACAACTCCCTCTGTTTAATCATATCTTCATAGAACTGGCAGTACTACCAAGCAACATATTGCAGTTCATAATTTGTAGCAGAAGACCCTGTTTCACAAGATGGAAGTGGCAAGCAAAGAAAGACCTCACGTAAACTGAGATGTAACAGCAACTAAGGCTGGAGCAGGAGTTGCACAGAATTTACCAGAATCTTACCAGTTTCATTTCTACTGTTTATACTTGAAACTAAGCTGAAACTGGCTAGTGCCGTTTAAGTATTACTAGGCTGTTCAGAACAATGAGATGGATCCAGTTCCTTTGCCATCAGAGGAAAGATGTCCACTCATATTTGTGAAAGTTTGATCAAGCCTGCCATACTACCACCACCTCCAAGACAGTTCTAGTGATTTTCAAAATGAGCATTGGCAACAAATTTAAACACAATCCAGTAAATTTCTTCTCCCTTTCTGACAAAAGTTGTAAACCATGTGTTGGGCACGTACTGAGTTTTGCTAGAAGAAAAGAGAACAATATGGTGTGAAGAGAGAGGATCTTGATTTGGAGGAGAAAATAAACAAAAAGACCTTTCCTGCAGAGGTGAGGAGATGTTCCTAATACAGGGCAGGAATCCTAGTTTTCTCTGATTTTAAAAAAAACCTAATTTTCAGTTAAAAAAAAGTAACCCCAAATCCACATTTTCCCATGATTAAAATGAAATGCCACTAGACAGACAGACAGACAGACAGACGTTTCATTTTAATCACGGAAAAATGTGGATTTGGGGTTACTTTTTTTTAACTGGAAATTGAGGATTTCTTTTAAATCAGAGAAAACCAGGATCCCTGGTGATGAGGAGGGTACAGCAGAAAAACAGACAGAAAATTAATCCGAGGGATAAAAGTCTTACTCCTTTCCAACTGGCACAAGACCTAAGGGTGAGAGACTACATTAAGTGAAAATCTATAGGTAAGGGCTACCAAGAAAGTTGGCCCACGCCACACGCGTGTCCTGAATGGCAGACTCTTGTAAGATTCCAGCAGCAAAGGAGCTAGTCGTTGAGCTAAATTCCTCACTGATGTGCTGTCCTAGACCTATTCTGACAGGACTAGAGGATTCAGGCAATTTTGCCCTTCAGGCAATTTTTTCAAGCTCTGTTCCTGAACTGGATGGGATATGTAAGGATTATTTTGCCTAAGCTACAGCAACAAAACTTGAAATTTATCCAAAAAGCTATGCTTTTGGGATAGGGTCCAGTACAGGAACTGGGAAATACTATAAACTCTTTAACCACCGTAGGTATACTACAGAGACCATGCTATATACTTACACGCATTGATATACCTAGACATGAAAATAAATTTTCCATTTGATCTTACTATCCTTTTTTTTTGCATTATTATAGTTTACATTAAAAAAACAAACTATCTGCCTTAAAATGAAATCTTTCAATTAGTTTTAGTAAATGAAATTATCAGCAAACTGCTAACTGCTAATGTTCTCTATTAGATTACCTATAGTGTTATTATAGTACAAGTATACTGTAGCAGAGAATGCCTTAAAGAATCAGAAATATGAAAATATATGTTTAAAGTTTAGTCTACTGGCAGTTCTTATGAGTATTAAAGGTATTAGACTAAATATATTAAATTAATCTAAAAGGTATTATAATAAATATATTAAATTATAATCTAAAAGTCAAAAGCATTTTAGAGGAAATAATGTAACTTTTGTATGAATATAGATAAATATAATGATCAATAGCAAAAAAAGCAAGAAAAATATTATTGAAACCACAAGTATTTTAACTCACAAAAGAATATTTTTAGTTTTAGATATTTGCCTAACTATAATGTCAATCAAATAACCTAAAATATTAAGTCGTCATTGCCCTTTTAAATCCTTTCAACTAGAATTCCCTAATTGTTCCCTCACTTTATCTCACTGTACCAGTAAGTAAATAAATTAACAAAATAGCTTTTATCGCACAGAATAACCTTTTAACTGAAG
Organism: Crocodylus siamensis; assembly: GCF_052110815.1. Classification (NCBI taxonomy): domain Eukaryota; kingdom Metazoa; phylum Chordata; order Crocodylia; family Crocodylidae; genus Crocodylus; species Crocodylus siamensis. The sequence goes on along the minus strand of NC_143395.1, from coordinate 343,872,449 downwards.
GATTATCTCTGGTTTATTTTTCATTTCTTTCACTGCAGATAGCAGTTCATGCCTCATTGATTAGTTTGCTGAGGTGGTGACCAGAAATGAAAACAAGGTCTCTCAGATATTGCCAGGACCTGTAAATATCAAAAAATTGCACCAAAGCTAATACATGTTATGCTTCCAGAATCCAGTTTCTAAGATACTAAGAGTCAATGGTCAGAAGAGGCTCATTTATTCCAGTCAGTCTGTGCCAGGATGCAATTCCAATGAACCATTCCAAACCATCTTCTGTTTGATTTTCTTCTTATTTATATTTTTACAGTTATTTTTTCCCATTAAGTTTCATTTGCTGTATCATTTCATTTTTAAGATGTGCTAATACTTCAACAATATAAAGCGTATTATAAGCGTGTGTATTAGCACAGTTTCACTCAAGGATCTCATAAATGTTTCTATGCCAAATTGATTTCTTTGAAAAATATTATTCCACTCTGAAAATTTTGTTTGAGCTAAAATGTTGCTGCACCAGGTCTCCAAGAAGTTTCTACTTTAGTTTTTAAAGGAGAATTTTCATCATTCTTGAACACTTGCACTAAACCAAAACCTCTAAATGTTTACATCATTCAGCTATGATAAGGGTGTTCAAGTCCAGCTGGTGTGTCATAGTTTTTCATTTGAAGGATCTGTCTTCAGGTACAACAGAATTCAATCTTTCTATTAACTTCCATTTTAGCCCTTTTGTTGAGTCCACCTATGCTGCCAAAGGGGATAATAACTTCTGCACTTATCCACCAAAAACTGAACTTAGGCCGCCAACTTGTTTCACATGGGACACTAAAGAGCTGTCACACATTACCAACTAGTGGCAGCTACTGATTGGAGCCAGGTCCAAATTTTGTGACATGGTCAATCCTGATATAAGTAAATAGTTGAAGGAGCAATGTCTCCTACAGGAAATGTTCTGTATCCTATTACCATACTTTTGATATATACAAACCTCTGTGAGTTTTTTTAATTTCGTATTTGCTTTTAACCAAATTGCATTTAAATTGTTATATTCATTTCTAATTAATGGCCACAGGCAAATAAAAATAGAAATGTTATGGGTTTCAGAGAATTATTGCTGCTGTTGAGAATTCTGCATATACTGAAATGCTACAAGGATATTTTTAGTGTACTATATTACTAGAAACCTCACTCTCCTCCCATTGAAATCAAATGTAGTGTTACTATTGATTTTTATAAAAACAAGGATCGGGCTTAACAACGTTAAGTTATAGCATCTTTCTTAAGTTTGCAACTTCCATTGTCATGACTCACAAGAACAATCCATAATTTTAAGGAGCGTCTTATACATGTTTATTGCCTTTCCCCCTTTTCAATTAAAAAGAAAAAAGAAAATTAACACAGTACTTTATTGTTATAGAATGAAAGGTTTACCTTAACCACAACAAAAGCAGGACTGTAGCGTTGATGCTTTGAGACCATTGTTTTATCTGGCTGTGATCTCATACAATTTTTGTTTATGTAAATGTAAAATGCACATGGGATTTTGACAGCACTTGAGCTTAAAATATAATTCAGACAAATGCTATATACAGAACAACATTTCAGGTGCAAGAATATGCCAGCACAGTAAGTACCATAATTCATTCACATTCAATAGTGGTACAATATGACAAGTTAAGAATAGCTGGAAAGCATTTGTTTTAAATGTCCTTGATCAAGGAGATATAGGTCAGGCTTATACCTCTTCTTTTAGTTCAGTATTAAGTAGGTTAAATCTGGTAACTTGTTTTAATTACACTGGATAGCCCACTATTAACATGAAAATCCTCACTACAGAAGTTAAGAACCTGATTCAAGAAATCATTTAAATACCACCCCAATCAATAGAATCAACTTTCACACATGCTTAAAGCCCCCTCACTTCAGAAAAGATTGAGCACACCAGTTGTCTATGGGGCCACTTTAATTGCATGGGAAACAGAGAACTGAAATGGTCAAGGGGAGCATCCCTCTCACATACCCCAAGCATACAACAAAAGAAAAAAAAATTGAAGGACAGATTGAAAAACTCCAGTTGCAAATATCTGATTATTAGTTTTTCAATTCCAGACAATTCTGTCAAACAAAAGAAAGCCATTATATTCTGTATTTATTTGGAAAATTAAAACTTTAATTGAGCCAGTTAATAGTACCCGTGCAAACAATAGCTCAGAACTATGTAGCCAATGTATCTTCAATTTACTTCTAGTGGCTTTTATTTGCATCTGGTAAGCAAAGCTCCCAAAGCATTTTTTAATAAGGAATATAAAATAACTCCAATGTCCTGAACAACAAAATCATTCCATAACAAGAATATATGACCTGCCATTTTCTGGGTCAAACCATACGTCCATTTTGCCTAGTATCCTGTATCACACAATGGCAGAGAGTGGATATTGAAAGGTAGAGTGAATGGGCAATAACCAGGGTTTTTTCCATTGCATCTCTCCCACTCACAGCATCCACGACTTAAGGTCCAGGAAGTTCTGATTCAAAGACTGTCTCCCTAACTCCCATGCTCAACAGCTACTGATGCACCTTTCCTCTAAGAATTTGTTCAATCTCTTTTTGAATCTGGTTAATTGTCACCTTCTACAATAATGTGTGACAATGAGGTCCATGCTTTAATGGCATGCTGTGTGAAAAGGAAATTTCTTTTTTTGGTTTTAAACTTACTACTTACTGGGTGCATCTACGTGTGAAATTAATGCAACACAATAAATTCCAGCACATTTCACACTGGAGTTTATTACTCCCAGGCACCATGTTTACATGTGCACCCAGAACCATGGCACATTAAGCCAGATTGAAGCAGCCCCAGCTGGCAGGAGGCCTGGGAGGTCAGTCTGACAGCCCAGGGCTGCTTTGATCCAGCTCAACATGCTGGGGAGGGGCTGGATGGGGCACAATGGTGCTTCAGCATGGGGACAACAGGAGGCAGCCCCACACTGAAGCACCCTCAAGTCCCAACCAACCCCATCAGCATCTACATGTGTGTTGCTGTACACTAAAGAATGCCACCATAGGATACTACTTGTGTTTACAAGGACTAACAATGTGGCAGAGTTAATTAGTTTACTGTAGCCTAATAGGGCCACACATGCAAATGCTGAAACTTTACTGCAGAGCTAATTAGGAAATTCCACAGTAAACATCTTGTGAAGATATGCCCACTAGTTTCATTTTGTGATTTCTAGTATTGTATTGTGAGAGACAGTAATTAATAAATCCCTATTTACTTTCTCTTTACCATTTAATATTAGGTAAAGCCTTATGATCAGGGATCCTGATTTTCTCTGATAAAAAAATCCCAATTTTTTAAAAAAGGACAAATACAAAATAAATAAAAAAAATAAAAGTAAAAAATAAAACAGTTACCCAAAATCCACATATATTCCCCACTATATGCAGTGGGGTTTCATTGTGATCATGGAAAAATGTGGATTTTGTTTACTTTTTTAAATCCAAAAATTGGGGATTTTTTTAATCAGAGAAAACCAGGATCCCTGCTTATCATAGCAGCCCTCAAGTGTCTCTCAGTAAACTAAACAGCTTCAAGATTCAAGTAACTCACCAGCATCCAATGATGCCTTTGCACCTCCCCTGCAAACTCCCCCACGCAGAGTGGGAGAGTTAGCCTTGGACCAAGCTGTCAACAAAGATTGAATCGATTCACCCTTGGGCTTTTTCACTGTTTGTACTTAGTCAATAGGTCTAACCTCTTTAGCCTCTCCTCATATGGAAGTCCCTCCCTACCCTTCTTGTTGCTCTTCTCTGTACCATTTTTAGTTCTCCTATATCCATTCTTCAGTTCTCTGTTTTTCTCTCTCTCTCAGATACTAAAATTAAAATGCATTAAATAAAAAATTAACAAATTCTAATGTTTCAGATTATTTGCCAAGTATTGCTGAGGAAACAGTAAACTTTATATTCATATGCTTGCAGGTCACCCAAATGTACTACAAAGTACTTTTCTTTTAAAATGCTTAAATTAGTAGTTTTCTCAAAATAAAAGCAAAGGTTATGGGACAAAGGTGAAAAGCTATTCCAGATTTCAGGTGTCATCCATCTTACTTTTAGGCTCTTCTACTGCTTCTTCCGATTTAGTATTTGATTATCTAAGGCAGTGGCTTTCAGCCTGTGGTCTGCAGACTGTCTAAGGAGTCCATGAAAGAGGTCTAAGATTAATTAAAAGTATGTGAATACCCACACTTACAATTCAAAGGTGTTTGCACCACCATTTGAAATTCAAATGAAAAAAGTTGAAAACCACTGATTTAAAGCACTAAACAATCAGATATGGATAGTTATTATTTAAATGAAAGAATATCATATAAAATAATATATTAAATATTATATTAAATATCAAAGAAATCTACTTAAAATAATTAGGACTGGATATTCTATATCTTTGGAATAATGATATCTGCTTGTGCAAGTTTGCAAATACACTGTGATAGTATATTTAAAATAGTGGAGAAGCCATAGGCACCTGCATGAATCCCCTCATTTTAGGGCAACTATTTTCCTCATTAATTGGGCACCTTTTATAGTTAAGACATGCTCTGATTCTGTCTGGCTGTAAACTAAATTAATACATACTCAGATATTAAAATATATTATGTTTATTCCATGAAGATAAGCCACTGTAGCACTATGAAGACAGCACGATCTCTTGACTCTACAGTATTTTTTTAATATTATACAATTCCATTTATGATCTTATTAATGTATCAGAATGATACATTAATAATACATTTAGTCAGAACATATTCACAGCAAACAGGTAAGTGGAGAAAACCTTTCATTTCTATCTTATCATGAGAAGTAATAATTTTCACAGCATCCATCTGCTCTAAAACTTAACATCAGAAAGATGTTAATAGGGACATGTCTGTAAAAGCAATTCATACAAACACTGTGAATTGATAAAGGAGGAAATAAATGCCTTTACCATTTCCAATTTTAGTTGATGGTTAGATGTGCATTTCAATCCATTAACACATTAATACAAGTATTTTTAAACAAACAGAAAATTATATTAATTTCCATACCTCAGGATGCAATATTGTTTAAGTTTTACATGTTATGGACTAGATATTGTCTCTGTTTTAATGAAATATGAGCCCTTTGCCTGTTAAGTTGCCCTTGATCTAAAGATTATGCTTCTGCTAAAAAGTACATTATACAAATGTCTATATTCAGTCATCTTTTGTCAATGCTTTACTATCCATTTAAAAGATCAAGATCAACATAAAGGTAATAAAATGATACATAATAGCAGACAGTTATGTTCTCTGTACTTTACTTATCAGTTCTAACTAAGATGTCTTTATCAAAAGGTTCATTTTCATGCAGTAGTGAGTTTATATCAATCAGTTATCCCTTACACCTGTCAGAACGTTCTTACACCCAGATAAATGTGACTGTTATCAGATACTGGGAGAAGGATAATGTAAAGCTGCTTTATGAAAACTATTCCTTGTTACTGTTCCACAGCTGTTTCCTGTTATAAATACCCTACATTGTACCAAACAATACTAATGCCATTATGTGGATAATGACACCAAAGGAAAAAAGTCACTCTGGACCTTCAATTGGAGCAGCAAATCAATCCTTATTCCATCAGCATTTTCTAATGTGTATAAAAAATGCAAAGAATCTTAATATGTTCTTCATACATTTTCTAAACAATAACGAAAATTCATTAAATAAATGTTGAGTTATCATGGCCACATCAAGAGAATCTGACTCAGCCCAATTACACCAACTGCTTTAAGGAAGTACTCCCTAAATATCAATGGATATCTCTCTTTAAAGATCTAAGGCAGACTATTTTCCAATATGTTTCTTTAGGATCACAACTTTTATAGCACTTTCCTCAATCATAGAAGTACACACCTAGCCTACATAATATTAAATAGATGTTCTGTTCCATTGAAGTGAGCATCCAAGAGATTAATACCAAAGATATTATATTAAACAGGAATCAAGATTGAACAGTATAATTTAATTATCACTAGGAAGGGAAATAGCTAACATATCGTTGTCTGGTTGCAGGGACAGAAGCATTAATACTACTTCTGTTTGTTCTTTTGTACTTTAATCCCCCAAATTCTGTAATTATATGCTTTCTTAAATAGCTTGAGAATGTGTACTAAAAATATACAAAATATGGCTAATCACACGTTTGTGGATCCTTCTGATATTTTCTCTACTGTATATAATGCAAAGAAAGAGCTCATGCCACATACCCAATGAGTTAATGAGTTCATTCACATGGCAGTAAACTTGAAGTTGCTGAGCCAATACCATGGCTATAGGATTTTAGAAAATACTAAAAAAATGTTAGCTATAGAGAAGACAAACAGTATTGTTTTTGTATTGATTTCAAGCACCTAGGATATGGATTTTTAAAACCTTCTTTGCTCAATTATTATTTCATCTTCTTTGAGATAATAGTTACAAGCAAATTGAATTATGGTTTCATGTCACTGCAAGTTCAACTGTAAGTATCGGTGTAGCTGTTAATAAAATGTTACACAACACATTTTAAGTGAATCCTAGCTGATAGTCCTACACTGCCTTCAGCAATAGCAATGTGATGCCATCTTTCACCAGTGGCAAATGCCTGGCAGCATTGCAACTCTACGTTGCATTAAGACTTTAGTCTATTCTATGCTCAAATTATAGCATAATGGTATCTGGCAAGCAGTGAGACGGAGATGACCACAGTAATGAGAAATACAGAAATCAAATCAATTGCATTTATTTATATTTGAAAAAAAGCAATTCTGTTACTTTCATGAGCCAGAAAAATGAAATAATGTCCAAAATGTACTGAGGAGGTAACAAAGTATTTATACTTCTCAACAACAGAATAATCATGGATTTTAGTTTTGGGTTTTTAGTTTAGGTTAGTTTAGCTTTGTTTGAAATAAACTAACAATTCCTTCCTTCTTAGATGCATTTGACAAATCTTAAAGATACCCAACATATTCAAGCTAGCACATACCCTTTACAGTTATAGCCAGGTTCATTTGGTGCCAGCCAACTCTTGTACGTAGCAGACAAGTTGAAAGCTGTTTAAATGCCAAATTGCATCTATAATTACAACATTCTGATTATAGTCATGACTCAACAAACACTTAAAAACGTCTGACCTAATACTTCTGTTTATGAACCCTTCACTTTAGCTTTGTAGTACTTGCACATCAATTTCTACTGAACCTCCTCTCTCCCCTAACTACCAAACATGGGCCTTGTCCTTCAGCTCTCAAACAGTATAGGACAAAACCATTACCAACATGGCAGATCACAGATGCAATAAAGACTTGTGCAAGAGGTTGAATCGACTTACTTTCTCTCTCTCCAACCACCCCCCCAGCCTACTTGTCCTATTACATAAATTTTACGTAATTGTAGCTTTATTATGTTCAGTGGACGTACTCTTTATTCACAGTGTTTCAAATAAGATAAGGATTCCCACTATGCAAGTTTTCAATTAGCTGTATCATTGAGTTTTATCAGGCTTTGGCCTTCCCTTTCCCTTTTTTACTTAAATATTCTAGGAATCCACAGGATTCAATAATCCAACTCCTAAACGTGTAAGCAGTAACACTAACTTATTCATGTTAGCAAGGGTTTCAAGACATTTAAAATGGGATCTGAGATTTGCATATGGTAATCAAGGACGAGATTCATAAAGGTATTTAGGGTTAGGGTTAACCTAAATGCCTTGCTGAACCTGGGGTTAAGTTTGTGATAGAATTCACTGTTAAAACAAGTTTTCGTGTCCTTTTGATCACACCTGGGGATTGACAATGTGGGCAGTGAGAAGACAGTATTTTTACATTATATTTTTTTCTCTGAAAGAATTATGAACTTTAGAATTTTTTTTTCAACTGAAACTGAGATTATAATTCCTTAAATAGGGGTCACTTAACTGTGGTTTATGCTATGTACTGCTACTGCTATATGATTTTATCTTTTAGCCAACCACTTCATAACAATTCTGTTAAAGAAAATGGTATGTATAACAATAAATCCTGGAATCCATACCTTTAAATAATGTTTTACTGCAACTTTGTAAAACTATGTAGAAGTAGAGAGAGACTGCAAAGAAAACTGCATGTAGAAGACATGCAGTCCTCTCTCAGAATTCACTGAATCAAAGAATATTTGAAGTGTTAAAAAATTATGGCTAACTTTCAAGAAAAATTGCCGTGATAGTAAAATTCACAATATGAATTTTCACAATATGAAGGGGGAGGTTACTTGAAAAATGTTTCATGAATGAAGATATAAATAAAAAGGAGGAGAAATACAAATCATTGCACCTTCCCTGAACTTACAAATAAGGCCTGACCCTTCAAAAACAACTGTAAATTTAATCATGACATTGTTATACAAGATTACCTATAGGTTACAGGACTTGAAGATACGTAGAAGAACCTAACCTCTAGGAATCTGTTTTAAACCCAAGTAGTCTCCAATTAATGTGTGCATGGAACTTCCCAAAATACTAAGGAAAGGAGTAAAGTAATAATGGGGAGTAGACTTTTGAATGAAATTATGACTTTCCTGGAGTTAACAGCAAAACATCCATTGACTGAAACAGCCCCAGAATTTCATTTCATATGTATTGAGGTTGTCATGGCAAAACCAAAACCTTAATTTTGACTCTAAGATCTTTTGTTCAGGGGCCATAGGTGTTCCTTTTCCTTTGCATTCTCATACAAATTTTAAGGGCAAGTATTCTAACTTTGAAAGCTAAAGATCTTCTTTCCAGAAAACAATCCAAACAATATTACTTCCAAAGGGAATAAAGCACATGAAGAAACAACAGCAGGCAAGAATCACCTTAGGATATGGGCAAATTAAATAACTGGTATTCCACCAATTGGGTAGCTTCACCTAATTCAGATCTTAAAGTCCACTTGTATAAATTAAACTAAATTAGGATTCATCTGTCTGAACCCATTCTAGTGTACCTTTTTGCGAAAGGCAAAAATTTATTGCCTGCTCCCTTTCCACCTAATGAGCCACCTATGACACAATAAGGTGGCACAATAAGAGCCACCTATGACAGTGAGAGGGTTCTGGTCCCTGTTTCCAGGGCTGCTTGTTCATTTCACAATAGACAATCATTGGATTCAAGAAAAGAAGAAGAAAAAGAAAAACCAGAAATAATCTTGAGAGAGGATACTAAAACCTAGAACTCCACCCCCTACATGGTGCCTTAACCATAATGTTACAGGAGCAGCCCCCTTTAGCTTTTTCTTCAGACCACATGACTGTTTCCTTTTGGGTTGTACAGTGTCCAAGCTTCAATAAGAGGCCTGAGGAGTGCCTTCCTAGATTATTCTAGAGCCTGGTGCTTACAACAATCTCCTGCGATGATAAGGAGAGCTAGGGCTCAGGTTACCATGTTTTTGAGCTACTGCTCAAACCATTAGAATCTTAAGCGGATAGTGAATAGCTCCACCAACAATTACACCTCCCCACCCCAAACTCAGTTAAGGGCCTGTGCAAAGAAAATAATTTTGAGTTCTGCAATGCAAGTGGGCACAGGCACCTAATGAGCAGCAGTGAGTCAACTCTGAAGAGGGGCAGAGTAAGCCACACTCACCCGGACTGACATTACGGGTGCATAAAGATAGGCTATAGATATGTATAAAGATATTCAGTGAGGTTAGGGGGAGGTTACAGAGCGTTAAAATGCCCACCTGTGCTAACTAAGTTTACCCTTAGACTTAGATCCCGAGTTAAGTCAATCTTAGTGCAAACTGTACAGAAGTTCCAGGAAGGTTAGATCAGTCCAAAAATGACCCGATATAACTTAACCCTACTTCTGAGGCAGTCTAACAGATCAGGCTGGCCATTTTTACACCAATGTAACAGTCCCAAAATTCTGTTCAGTTCCCAGCATAGTCCTAGGACTGGAAAATCCCAGCTGCTATCCCCAGTCCTAGGGCTGAGCTTTTCCTACCCACCCCCCCGGCACCAGCCTATTTTTAGCCCCTTGGCCCCTCACTCCACCTCTAAATGGACAACCCCCCTGCAGACCAGCCAGCCCCCCACCTCAAGCCCACCAACACCCTCCATCCTGCAAGGCATTCCCAGTTCCATTTTTAGCAGTGTTCATCAATGCCAGGAGCTGAGTAAGTAAGTCGCAATGAAGGGAGAGGCAGGAGGTTTGTGGGGAAGGTTCATCAATGGGGTTGATTATTTGTGGGTGAGGAGGGTCAGGGTCTAAGAATAAAGAGACCCCTCACCCCACAAGCTCACCTGTGGACCTACATGCCCCCATGATCCTGCCAATCCCTCTCAGCCTCCAGCACTCACCACTGTAGACCCTGCCTTCTCCTCAGTCTACCCATAGACCCTGCTAGCCCTGCCCCCCACAAACTTCCAGTCCCTCCTGTAGATGCTGCCTGCTCCAATCCCCCACATCGCTCCCATGGATGCTGCCTCCCCCCTGATCCCACTGTGGATACCACTATCCTTCCTGATCCCCCCAATCCCTCCCATAGGCATGCTTACACCCCAATCCCCCTGATACATCCTGCAGATCCTGCTTGCCCCTTGGCTCCCCCCACAGGCTCCACTTGTCCCAATCCAGCCCAAAGACCCTGCCTGCCCCATAGCCCCCACACAGACCTCCCAATCCTCCCCAAGCCTGCTTGCCCCCTAATTCCCTCCAACTCCCCTGCTAGCCCCCTAATCCTAATTTGCCTTAGATTTGGTGGCCATTTTAACTCAATATAACCTCTCCCTAAACTCCCAAAATGCCTGTAGGTAGCTTAGGTGGCTACCTACTCAACATGTGGGTTTTTGTGGCTTGTGCTTTGCAGACATTTGATTCCCTGCACTGACCATACAGGAGTTCTAGGCACTTATGTCTCTGACTCACTCAGGGATAAATAAGAAGTTCTTAATGTTTAGCAGTCTAGCATCTCAGCTGTAAGTGTCTAAAGGGCCAATCTGGATTTTGCCCTTTATCCTTAGCTTTCAGATATCAGATATCTAAAAATAAGGGATATACCACTTTCACAGTCCCTTTAACTTTACCAGAGTGTCCAAATAATTTCTATTAAGAGGAATGGTTAATAGATTATCACCACTGAAGTTGTTCGGATATCTCTAATGTCATACACTTAAAATGCAACTGCTATATTATTTCATATCATTGGGATTTTGTAAATACTAAAAAACCCTCTAATGTCAGTTATAATCAGATTATTAGGTGGCTCATGGCATTTTCCCATAACCATATAACCTAATAAATTATTTCAAAATCCTTTATGTGCAATGAATATGCTGTATGCTGTGACTGGCATCGCTACATAGAAGAGCAAAAATCCTTGATGTATCATTTGATTGTGCCTAGCCAGATACAAAAAAACCCAGCTTGGTATAGTTTGCCTCCGAAGAGGTGGGCATGCTGAGATCTGGCAAATGATGTCCCATATGACAACACATGCAAATGAACACACATATTCTGAATCCATGCATTAATACAAATGGTGTTTTACTGAACATTACAACTTATTGTCTCTCATTTAAAAATTGATTGCATTAAAATTATTTCAAAGATCATCATACCAGAAAAATATATTTTTACAAACACTGAGGTGAATTTTAGAGTCATTCCCAATTCCTACCAAATCAAAAATGATTTTATTCAATTCATCATTTCTTTGCCCATCTTTATTCCAGTAAACATACTTAGAGACAAATTTTCACCAAAGCATTATTCTAGGTAGTGGAATGAGCATCAAGCTGATGAGCATTCAGTCAGATATACTGCAGTTCTTTTTGAAAGTGAAATACAAATAATGCTTCAGAGGGGAAATCTTGGCCCTATGCTTCAACAGATGTCTGAACCTACTGCCACTGAAATCAATGACAAAACTTCAGCCACTACAATAATGCAGAACTGGGCCCTAATTAAGGTCCCCAGACCCCAGAACAGCTATGGTTCTTTTGTCTGTGTTGATTGGTAATGAGCTCAACTGGTATCTTTAGTAGTCATAGACTTAAGTGCTGTGAGTGTGCCTTTCACAAGGGTACCTGCAGGCAGATAGGAGTTTAGCATATGTGTGTGAACAAAAAGCTTAAAGGGTTCCAACAATGCACAAATTCTTTGGTTTCATCCCAACTACAGGGCTGAGCAAAGGCGTGACTGGGCAGTTCTTTGCCCTTGCAGGCAGCAGCCCGTGGGATAATGCCATCAGTCATTTCCTCCACTGGCTGGCCAAGGCCCACAGCAGTAGCACCTGGTATTTTTTGCACCCCTCGGAAGTTGGTGCCCAGGTCTGGTACCCCACTTACATTCCCTTAGCTGTGCTATTAGGGTTCAGGAATACCTTACATATTTAGCCTAGATACATGACCTTCCAGTACGGTGACTGACTATGGACTGCAAGAATCTGGATTTGATTACAGGTGAGGGTGGCAGGTTTTCACTCATTATTTCTGCTTCCATCATGGCCCTGAAGCCCACTCAACCTCCTATACAATACGTACCAGGAGTTACCTGGGAGTAAAGGTAGTCAGAATTTAATGCTGACCACTTCACCTCCTTGTTGTACCAAACTTAAAAAAACACTGGCGCCTCAATGGCCTGTAAACAGGACACCTTTACCATTACATGAAATGAGCACTGGATTGAAGGCTTCGATAAAAATGCATAAATACTGAAAGACAATCAGTATCCGTAAACGTACTTTTGTTTTTCATACTCACATATTTACTGGGCCTTGTTCTGCTCCCAAAGAACAAAGCTCACCCTAAATCTAACTTCTCCTTCATAGCTACGTTTAGGGATTAAGTAGCTCATAGATTTGTAATGCCACCTTATTAAACACCATAGAGGTTCAAACCATGCCAACTGTTAAAACGTCCATACGTTATTTTTTTAGCAATCATCCTCAAAGCTCATCCCGTTTTTCTGTAACAGAGGCAGATAATCAACTGCTGAATAGCAGAACCACCTTATTTGCCTAAATTCTAGTGAAATCATTGTTCCTTCCACAATATGAATACTAGTAGCAAGAATCAAAAACCACGTCAGTAAGCACAAAATACATTTTTCTGTTTCTGTTTCTCATATAATTGCTGTATTTATTGTAAGCAAGAAGACTTTTTAAGTGTATGGCAACAGGTAAAACTTTTTCATTCAAAGCAAAACCGTAGCCATTTTCAAAGCTCAGCGACTTTGAAAATATCATTTAAAATATTATAACAATCCCCCCCAAAACAATTTCTGATGTAAAGCAAATACATCAGCTAACGTTGGACACTACACTAAATTAAACACATTCTATTAAAGACTGTGTTGATGAAGAATTCAATGTTCCTTTCATTTGTATCAGTTCATTACTTAATTAATAATTAACACACACAGGGTCAATCATGCAGTCCCTTACTTAATGCCTTTGATGAGTGGAAGGGGAATCACACAAGCCCCTTGTGGATGGGGCCAGCATTTGGACTTCGTAACAGGAATATCGGGGCTTAAAAACACACATATACACATGTACGCACCAAACTTCTCTAACAGCTCTTTCTGAGAAGGCAGGTTAAACTGATGAAAAGCAATAGAAAAAAATGGAAAAAAACACGTAGATTGTTTCCACTTTAATAGTGTATACTCTCACTCAAAATATTTAGGTTATGGCTAACCATGACTGTATCCCGAATATTAATTCCATGAACTCTTCATCCAAAATTGCACCAGCCCTGTGCATTGTGTTAATTATAGACAAAAATTAGTTTGATTTTGAGAACAAGCAACAGATAAGATGGTTAAATGCAAAGATTTTTTTCCTACTCGGTAACACTTTCTGTCTCTCCCAAGTGTGCCAAAAGCTCTCTTTAGAAGGTAAAAATGCCATTAAAATGAGTTGAAAATGTGTCTGAAAAGACTGGAGGATATGATACACAGTAGATATTAAAGCTTCCCTTATTAACTGAAGTACTGAAATGAGGTTAAGGGCCTGATCCTACATTCCTTACATCCACTTAGTGATTTTCTTCAAATGTACAATGGTATTAATCAGGATCCTCTTCCCACTCATCAAGGAAACAATTAAACTCATTAGGATTATACAAATGTAAACCAGGTACAAGTAACAATAGAATTGGGTCCTTCATCCATAAACTTGCTGAATGGTATAGATTGTTTCAAACCATTTTTATCTCACAATTTTGCTTACTAGATATTATGTACAAAATTCTCTCTTATTTATCATTTTATCTCATTATGTATTGTCTAGAGATGTAATTTTCAAAAAGGGGTGGGAAAACCTTATTTCAGTGGAATTAGATTTAGCATTTAAAACATTCACATATCCAATCAAACTTTAATGAACTCTTCTGCAGCTTCTGTTAATTTCTGAAAAAGTTTTAATAACTTTTCCTGTAATTAAAAATAGCATACAATATCAGAAGCCAGCAGCAATTAAAGGTAATCAAATTTGGGGAAATGTGTAGGAAGTATAAAAAGATCTGTAGATATTTTGTTAAATGCTTATTATCAATTGAAGTACTGTTTGCTGCACAAAACAGAACAATGCTTATCATTAAAACATAAGAACATTTCCACTAAGTTCTTTGCCTGATTTTCCGCTTTCATAAAATGCACTGCATGTGAAACAAGTCTTCAAAAAAACAAGGCCTAAAAAAACCTACTACTCAGGGTGCCTTTGAGGATATTTAATTAAAATCTAATCCTGCATTCATTAAGGCTCACATAAATTAAGCTGTCATTCATAAGATTTATGGATTCTCATTTGCATATTGCATACAATTCATCAATTACTCAAGTATGAAAGGAGCACATTTCCCTTGGAGCTGCCTGCTACCCTGCCAACATTTGAAATGAGGGAAAGAGCAAGACTGTCAGGCATTCACACAAACTTTCTTCCAAATGTCTGCTCCTTGATTAATCTAATTTTCTAGCTATTCCTTACAAGATACAACAACAGCCCTTCTGCAAATTTCTATTATTTCTCCTGTCTTCATCATAAAATCTTCGTGTCTTTTAATACCACTTCATGTCTGAGTGATTATTATTTGTTTGCTAATGATATGGCATGAATGTTTTCTTTATATAAAGCGCATAATGGATGCACAGGAGCTAAAACAAAATGATTAGTATTTGCAGTTTTGTTTGTTTTAACATCACTAATGCGATTAGTAGATCTTAGTAACAAACACCTAAAAATGAGGGAAAAATATCAATTATAAATCTATTACTTAAAAAAGTCATCAGTATTAAAAGTCAGAATATTTCTCTTGCACTGTAATGATGATGTGCACATAATTAAACCATTAAGATTTAACATTAAAATATAATTAAGAAAAGACAACAAACGTTTAATGTGAAAAATCAGCTTATCGAAAGCCACTGAAGTCTGTACCCAACTGCACTTTTGAAAGTTCTGAGAAAAGTAGTAATACCTATTAGTTTGTTTTTGTTGCACATAAAGCATGCTGTGTTAATTCAATTGTCTTCTCTAGGGAGTTGATCTTAATTTCAGTGGCACAACTAGGAAGTAGCAGTCCTTGCTAGACCAGTCTCTGGATACTTTCCAATATGCATGTGATCAGGTGCTGAATTTAATGCATAACACTCCTTCATGTCTAAGAGTTTCTAAATTAAAATATATGAATGTATCAGCACTGTCTAAAATTACAGTTTAGGTTCTCCCTCAAAATGTATTGGCTCATTTTATATTGTCAATTAACTGGTAAAAAAAAAAAAACTAGCAAAGAAATACAATAATAATATATTATCTTTCTCCAAAACAAAGTTGTGCACAAAAACAAGTCAAATAATATGCTATAAAATAGGTAAAGTCCAACTTAGAAAATCTTAAATGTTCTTGTAAGATTTAATCATTACTGATATTGCAAATGCTCACAAGTTAAGTATAAGATTCTGCCCTGATGAAATGAATAGGAAGTTTGCAATTTATTTCAATATGAAAAGACTGGGCTTTCAACTTTGAAACATGTGTAATGTAAACCAAAGAGTCTTAGAGCAGATGGTGAGCAAATTAGAAATAAATACTTCAAATATTAGTGGATCTAACATTTTATTGTTCAAATGTGCTCAGCAGAGAATCTAGCTTAATAATCATATGCTTCCTCTTGCCATAGAGGGATTGTTGAACATTTGGACTGGATTACTGAATGACAAACAAATATTTTTTTATTTTTTTCCCCAAAAACTGTTTTAAAAGCAAAGAAAGATTTCATTCTACGCGTAATTGCTAACATAATCCCATGTGAATAAATTTAACTAACCCTGGAAAAATAAACAGATGACTAACTTTAATCAGAGAAATGAAGTCATCACTCTGCTTGGTTTATAAAATGGATTTCCAAACTACAGACTTAAGAATAGCTCTTTTCTTTTTTCTATTTTGACTTAGCCATTCTGCTGTGGACTGCTAAAGTCCATCTCTGAAAAACTACTGCATTTATTGTCTGTCTTTTTTAACTGTTGCATTCTCCGAGTTTCAAGTTTCTCAGCATGAGCTGTCTGCTTAATTCTATCCAAGTAATGTGTAATGAGAAAAGAATTTTCCCTGTCTATAATAATATAACTTATTTTATTTCCTCAACCCAAACCACCTGTTCAATTTTGCTATTTAAATCTCACTAAAATGACTGGTTACCTCAACAAGCTTGCTTTGAAATGAAAAGTAGTTACATCAAAGTTGCAACTTCTCCATGTTAGAAGGTATTGCCATTTCAAAGTATTATTACCAAGTTGTCTCCAACTTCCTGGCTCTCATTATGAGAAGGAATTTGAAAAAAAAAATTACAATAATAAGCAACTAGATAACCTTTTTTCAAAGATTACATAGATTTCTTAGGCATCAGGACTGGAAGAGACCTTGTGACATCATCAGGTCCAGCCTTCTGCCCAAAGGGCAAGAAGTCACCTGGGGTCCCATCAACCCAGCAAGATATGCATCCAAGTGAAATGTAATCTATATCATTTAAGAAGGGGATTAAGTAGCCCCAAAAAGATGCTCAGTTTATGACTCTTGTATCTCTTTGATATTCATCATGATCTGGACTGGCTTTAGCTAAACCTAAGAGAATAACACTAGACCAAGCCAATATAGCAAACATAGGACAGGTACAGTGGCTACTAGTCTACCATATGAATGAGAACTGCAAAAAAATAATAATTTTAAAAGCAATTTCAGCATAAAAAATTAGCAGATAAACTTGCAATCTTTATCATGAATTTCACCCCATGACTAAACATGCAGCCATCTATTTACCATATTTAGGAGAATCTAATTCAACCCTAAATGTATAAAAATTTAGACTCAATGTCTTATAATTTTCCAGGTAAGGAATCTAATTATTGGAGGATTGTCTTGAATCTGATCCCCTCCCACTGCTGGGAAAATAGTGGCCAGAGGGCTGGGCAGAAAAGTGGCTGGAGGGTCACATGGGGCCCTTGCCTCTGCCCCACCTATTTCCTCCACCTGCAGCCTTCCTGCCCTGCCTGCCACCAGCCCACCCCACCCCCAGCTCCCCAAAGCCTCTGTCCCTGCCTCCCACTTACTATCAGCTGCTCAAGCTCTGTACCCTCTCAGAGCACAGCAGGTAGGCACTCAGCCCTTGCCAGGCCATGTAGTTTCCATGTGCTCCATGCCCAAGAGGGAACCCAGCCTAAGATAGAGCTGAGCTGTTCCTGATAGTAAGCAGGGGGATGGGGTGGGGGCAGAAGTGCAGAGTGGAAGCAATGGGGGTGGGGACACTAGGCTGCTGTGGGTCTGACTCTAGCTGCCACCTGGGTTCAGGGCCAGAGTCAGAGCAGCCCCCTGCCCCCAATTCTGTTTTGTATGTGAATCTAAGATGAGGGGTTTTTTCCCCATGCTGATTGAGAAACAAAACCTTGCCTTAGATTTGAGTAAATATGGTATTATAAAGCAAGTTTTAAAATCCTCCTACCCAATTCCCCGTGAAGTTTTTCACCCCATATTTCTAGTCAGGGTAGAAATTTTGTGTCAATTAAGAGGGGGAAGGAGGGAGAACCCCCTTATACTATTACCAAAATTTCCCTTTTGCCAACTTTTTATCAAATTCCTCATTGTGTCCATAAAGAAATTAGCCAAAAAATTTCATCTTAAGTGTCCTTCTTTTTAACAAAGGAGAGAACTGTAAAGATACTAAGATTCTGTAGATTCTAACGATTCATTAAGAATTATCTGCAGGCAACCTTATTTCTCCCTCTTTTCTAAGGGAATGGTCTGTTTAAACCCCCTTCTCTTCCCGTTACCCCTATCCATGAGTGAATCAGGAAAATTTATTTATATTTAAAATTTAAATTCTATTTTATCTGTGGATGCATGACAAGGTGCGGTTGGCCTTCCTAACTGTCTCCCCACACTGCCGGGCCATGTTCATCTTGGAGTCAGTGATGACCCCCAGATCCTTTTCCGCCTCCGTGCTGACAAGAGGGGAGTTCCCTAACCTGTAGGTATGGTGCCAGTTGTTCCTCCCCAGGTGCATCACCTTGCACTGGTCTGTGTTGAAACCCATCCTATTCTCATCCGCCCACCCTTGTAACCTGTCTAGGTCTGATTGTAGCCTGTTGTATCCTTCCAGTGTGCCCACGTCCCCCCACATCTTAGTGTCATCAGCAAATTTGAACAGGGTGCTTTTTACCCCCTCATCCAAATCGCTGATGAAGATGTTGAACAGTGCGGGCTCGAGGACCGAGCCCTGTGGAACCCCACTGCCCACGTCCTTCCAGGTTGAGAAGGACCCATCCACTACCACCTTCTGGGTGCGGCCCTCCAGCCAGTTGGCAACCCATTTCACTGTGTGGGTGTCTACACCACAGCCCCCCAGTTTCTTAATGAGAACGGGGTGAGAGACAGTGTCAAAAGCCTTCCGGAAGTCCAGGAAGACTATATCCACTGCTACCCCTGCATCTAATGATCTGGTGATCTGATCGTAAAAGGCCACCGGGTTGGTCTGACAGGACCTGCCACTGATGAACCCGTGTTGGTTGCCCCTAAGCATGCAGTCCCCTGCTGGCCCCTACTGGATATGTGCCAGCATAATTTTCTCAAACAGCTTGCCTAGGATCGAGGTAAGACTAACCGGCCTATAGTTTCCTGGATCCTCCTTCCTGCCTCTTTTGGAGATGGGGACCACATTGACCCTCTTCCAGTCCTCCGGTACCTCACCAGAGCACCACGAGTGCTTGTAAAGCCATGCCAGGGGACTTGCAATGACCTTGGCCAGTTCCTTTAGAACTCTAGGGTGGAGATCATCTGGACTGGCTGACCTAAATATGTCCAACCCCTCCAGAAGCTGCCTAACTAAATCCTCGCTAACCTGTGGCCCAGGTGTGCCTCCCCTGGGCCCCGAGGGGGGCCCAGCAAGGAGGTGGTTGTTCTGGTCCCTACTTAGGAAGATGGAGGCAAAGAAATCATTAAACATGTTAGCTTTGCCGTCTGGTGTGATGAACAAGTTTCCCAATGCGTCCTGCAAGGGCCCCACATTACCCAGGACCTTCTTTTTACCCCTATGTATTTATAAAAGGACTTCTTATTGTCCTTAATCTGGGAAGCTTGTCCCAGTTCCATCTCTGCCTTGGCCCTCCTAACTACCCCCCTACATCTCCGAGCAACTACAGAATAGTCCTCCCTGGTGACGACCCCTTCTTTCCATTGGATGTGAGCCTCCTTTTTAGCAAGGAGACATTCCCGGAGACACCCCCACTGCCATTTTGAAGTGTCAGGGTGCCAATATATGAGACACTGCAGCACTCTAATTAGAGTGGCTCTCAGAGGCGTTCTAATTAAAATGCCATCCCCCAACCACCACCACCCCTGCAGCATATGTAAAAGTGGCCAAAATATTTACAATTTAAAAATAGTGCTTCCCAAACTTTTCCTCAGCATTAACCCATATATTACTCCATTTCCTCTGCATGACACTATTTCCTCAACATAGCCCCTTGCTCCCAACCCACACCCCTCCACAACCCCAGGTACCCCTAACTCCCCACCCACAATCCCCCATGCCTGCTAGTGCCCCTCACTTCCCACCCACATCCCCCAACCCCCAGATGCCCCTGGGCCAGGGACCACAGCCCCCTGTCCTGCCCCCCAGCAGCACCCAAGCCCTGGTTGCCACCCACAGAAGGCAATGGGTGCTCTGGCCACAGTAGGGTGCAGAGACCAGCTTCTCCCTCCCCCTCCCACCCTTTCCCTTCCCCTGTGGGCAGCACTGCTGGAGTGGAGCCCATGGGGGAAAGATGCATACTGCCCACTGCAGGCTTGGGGCTCCCTGCCCTGATGCCTTCCTCCTGGGGGCTCCACAGACTAGTAGGTAGGACCTGGCACAGGAGGGAGTGAGGCCTGTGCTGCCATGGCTGCCAAGATGAAGCGCCCTGTGCTTACCCAGCAGCAGTGTAGGCACAACTCCATGCCACTACTGTGCCTCACTTTGGCGGCCATGGTGGTACAGCATTCCCTCCCACAATGGGTCCCACCCAGTTGGGCACAGAGGTGGCTCCTGCCCACATCTGGCCTGACCTGGGTGCAGCCCCACACCCCACTGTGAAATCTCAGGGGGCACATTTATCACAACTCCACTGGTGTCATGACCCACAGTTTGAGAACCACTGAAATAAAAGCTTCCTATTTTCTCCATTCCTATCTATTATATTCATACCCATGAAGCTATAATTCCTTTCCTCACAAATGTATAATTATTTGTCCCAATAGCTCATGAAAGTCTAAGGGACAGAAGTTATTTTCTGAAAATGCCTGTTGAAAGCCTGATTTAAACTGTTGGTTCTCAATCAAACAGCTATGAAAGAAAACCACTATTAAAACAGAAAAAAAGTTAAGGTAGATAGTTACTTCCAGTAGACTCCCTCTAACTCCCTCACCCCATCACAAAATCCAAATGCATTTCTGAATGTCATGTAATTTTTCCTCACTTATTTCTACCCAGAGTTTCCAACTCTCTGCAATTCCATCATAAAGCACAGGGCAGAAAACACAGGCACAAAATGCCTGTCTATAAAGTCATTTAAAAAAATGTTGCCTTCACCAGTAGATTCTGAAGTGCTTTTTAGAATGAAACTTTGTTTTCAAATGTAGTTTGAAGGAGAAACAGGAGATTAGGATTTTAGAGGAATTTTTGTTTCTGCTTTCTAGGCAAATACATTTTAAGACTTTTTTTAACCAGTCATTTCCAGGGTTGCCACCTCACAAAATGTTTCTTTTATTGATAAATTTAAAATGCTTTACTGACAACCAAACCTTTTTCTATGCTTTGCATTAAACCACTAAATTTGAATCCATCCCTTTCAACTGCCATCCAGGGCCTGGCAGAAGGTTCACATTAACATGATGTAAAACTTACATTAATAAAAACATGTGTTAGTAAAAAAGTTTTGTTGTCAGTAAAAAAAAGTCTTAGGTTGGAAACCCGGTTTCTACCACAACCAACATGGAACCCAATTATCCCTCAAAAATATATTGAAAAGTACATACAAAATTTAAAAAAATAATAATAAAAGTGTCATAGACTGCAAAATTCCATTTGTCCTTTTGAATGGATTCATACTGCAATAACAGCATACTGAAATTATTACTCAAACACACCTAGTGTTTACAGTAACTACAGGTAAAAACATCAACTTGAAAGAATTTCAGATTCTAGCCTACATCTGCAGCACCATATAATCAGTACATTTCATTAGCCCAAACAGAGCATTCATTCCAATTATACTTATTAAAATATCCTTTGACTCTACCATTATATTTAACTATTAGGAAACTTACTGAACTATGACTAACTCAATGTAACCTGGGGCTAAATTCCTTTTAAAGGGCTAGATTCTCATCTGCAGTTAAAATATAACTGGAATAGAAGCATCTGAGCTCAGACAGAGTGGAGGGAAAGCTGCCTTTTCATCTTCAAGACCTAACCAAAGACCACCTTGGCTTCCAGAATAATTTAAAGAACATTCACAGGGCTTTAGGTTCCATCACCCAACTCCTTTTTTTAAGGTCACAAGAAGCTGGTTTGACAACTGGCGATTCATAGAAGGTCTCTGCTGTCTGGCTATACCTTCTATTCATTCAGGCTACAAACACACATCATATTTGTCCAGGAGGAATAATTTTATCCCAGGAAAAAGTGCAGTCATCCAGATATCCATATTCATTGTTCTGGAACAAACCCTAAAAAGATTTACAAGATAGAAAGGGCTAACACTTTTCCCCAAGACACTGCAAAGTACGTCTCAATGGTAGTCCTAGGATCGCACCCTGAATCAAAAGCTGAAAGATGCCAGTGCATTCAGGGGGTCACTAAGTTTTGACTGGATTGTATGCCAATCCCAGGTCATTTTTGTTCCAGGATAAACACAGGCACAACTGTTCCCATTATAAACCCAATGTCTGTTCCTAGTCACCAGGAGAGAGATGTACTGTTATAACCTGTTACCCTAACACTATCTACTTGGCCAAGGACTTTTCTTGGCTCTGTGAAACAGCTTGTTTCTGGCTAGAATAGAAATCAAGTTCTGACATCAGTTCCTTACTATATATTTAATAAATAAGATTCATTCAACATCATATATTAATTAAAAATAAGGAAAAAAAGATTAGGATGGATTGGAAATGTAAGTCAAGATGGGTGACTATAACTGATGTGATGTTAAATCCACATCAATATTTTTTCAGACATTCAAGCATAAAGTACTTTTAAAAGTTGTAGATTTTTTTAAGTGATTTTTCAGCCTTGTTTCATTTTGTTTGGCATTATTAGGTGGGCTTGACTGAAAACCTTAACTCTTTCACAACAGCTTTTTGTTTAATATATTATATTCTGAGTTACAACAATCCCTTGAGCCAAACAAAAGTTCATTGTTGGTTCCAGGGAGAGGGAGAGTATAGCTGCTGGCTATGTGCCTGAAGCCAGTTTCCCCTAGCAATGGCCCCAGCTCCCTCCCAGCCTGTCCCTATTTTCAGAATGGGCTGGGGGAAATGGAGCAGAAGAAGCTCATTCTAGGGGCTCCCCAGCTAATGCTGAAGGGTGGGGTGGGTGAATTGGAACCCCCCCACCTCAGAACAAGGGGCTCAAATACACTCACCCCACCCTCCAGCAGGGGCTGAAAAAGTCCCAGACCAAACTCCCTTTACTTCCTTTCCCCCCTCCCATTCTGAAAACAGTGACAACCTGGGAGGCAGGGCAGACACAAGTTATAGAATACGCTGCATTTTGAAACATCTTTATCTGAACCCTCATGCAATGACGGTTCTGATTTTTGCCTGATCAACCATTTTGTAAGCTGTCTGCAGCCATGCACTTATGTTTGGTCATGGCTATAAACCACTTTCTATGGCCAGACTGGGAGAAAATTGTCACTCCTGTCTGCACCCTAACATCCTAAATTTAGACATATTGTCAATTTACATTCTGAATAAGTACTGCCACTCTTTGATAATAGGCCTGTAACCCAAGTCCATACCTTAGGTCTCTTACTGGTGAACAAAATGTCAACTCATATCACAAGTAGTATGATAACAAGTAAAGCCTTTTTACTGTCTTCTATTGTCCATTTGTTAGTTCTTTCATACTAAGTTTTATTAAACTCAGCCAAGAGTTTCATGTTTGAAATTAAATAAACCATATTAAAACAAAAATGAAACAATGTTACCAAGTGTCACTGGACAATAGAGAACCAAATTCTATTATACCTACTGAGCATCTTAGTGAACTTAGATGCTTATATGCAACTCTGTTTCACTCTGATCAAGGGACAGAAGTTCCATATTACACCTACTTTTGTAACACATCTTCATTTGACCCTAAGAATAAGGTATAAAAAGGCAGTGAGAATCAGGATGCTACACCCACTTTTTGTATTAATATATTTTTTAAGGACACAAGTAGGTTAGAATAGAATTGTGCTTAGGAACCTAAATCTACTTAGACATCTAATTAATGGAACAGTGATTAGCAACCTTTTGCTACTGTGGACCACTGCTTGTGACCTATCCCCTACTGTGCAAATTTCTACACCCTCAGGTGATGAGCCAATGCTGAGAAGTCCATAGATGTAAAAAGGAAGACAGTAGGACCCTAGGGATGTCTCCTCTGGGCCACTGGTTGCCAACCCCTAGAACAGAATGCTCTGTTGACTGTTCACCTGAAAATGTGATATCATTATTATATCATTGTGAAGCACGTTATATCATTATTATTATTCAACCCACTGCAAAATAGCAAAAAGTACACAGCCAACATAGCTACAGGCAAAATGATTCTGAGATGAAGAATGATCTCCTTCCATGTCCATCCCAAACTGCAGCAATTATTAATCAATTTCTTCAAAAATGCTGGTACCAAAATGTTTTCTGTGAAACATGAGAAGTTTGGGGTACCACTTGTCATTCTCACTACCAAAATGTGACACATATCATTTTATTTTTATTAGAAAGTGCTGGTCAGTTTCCACTTCTCAAAAAACAAAGAAAACAAAACAAAAAGCATTCCCATACCAATGCCAAGTTGGATTTAGAGAGATTTTTGTTTGGTTCGTTTTCTGCATTGGAAGTGATGATGTCATAATGTGTGTAATACACACAAAAACACTTTCCTTTACTATTTGGTGTTATAAAGTGTACTGATGAAGGTTTCATCACATCTGTCACACCAGTGTCAAAAAAATTATGATACTAAATGCTTGCTAAGTAGAAGTGTGACCATCTCCCAAGAAAAGACAATAAGCAGACATGGTAAGAAATTTCACGGGTGCATAAAAGTCCACAAGAGTATAAACTATAGCCACTTACGGTGTGCCCAGATGAGCGCACATGAGCGCTTTGTGGTGCCTCAGAGTCTTTTAAGGTGCTGCAAAATGCAAGCAGTGCATGTCAAAAGGCTCTCTGCACTGTATATTTGCACTGTGGAGCCAAAATTAGGACCCCAGATAAGGCTGCTGGGGACAGCCCAGGTACTGGCCCCAACCTCCCTTACACCACCCAAAGCAATTTGCTGCGCCCCAGAGTGCACATGCAGTGGTATTCCCTGGAGACAAGCAGCAGCAGCACAACTGTGTACCAATGGTACTTATCCCCGGAGAAACACATGTGCATGCTCATCTGGATGTATGCTTAGGCTACAAATACGTTAAACAAGCTATGAGAATATGAACTATTGACACTTCTGAATTCCTATGCATGACTTTGAAATCAAGTATAGCTAGGTGTTATGACAAATATGCAAAATATTTTTTTCTAGTCATTTGAATGAACAGTTATGAAGAGCTGGGCTAAAATAGTGGCATGGTTGTTAACTTAAAGCTCTTAAAGTGACACAGAGCAAAAAAAAAATTGTCTCCAGGGTAAGAGCAAATTCCATAAAGGTAATATTCCTGAACTGCATCAGAATTCATTGCATCACATTAATATCACATCTAGACATGCCCCCCCCACCCCACACACACACACACACACACACACTTTACATAAATGTTGGAAGTTAAATCACTTAGGGCAAGACTGTGCCCCACTTTTTTTTTCACAGATGCATAAAGAAAGGTGGATAAATAAGCAAAGAACATTCACTCTTTTTTCCCCACCATGGAGCAGTAGGGCCAAATTGCAGTCCCTCCAGTCCTGCACACTGTTCACTCCATGTGCTTCATGGGAACAAAAATACCTGCAGAAGTAAAGCCTTTGTCCCCATCCCCCAGGAAACAGCTATCACAGCTGGATGGTCATCAAAGGGTTTTTATATTGTGCTTCTTTAAATGTATGAGCAGCAGATGAAATACCCATACCAGATACCCTGGGAATGATTCTTACCTTGACCCTAGAGATCTTCTTGGAATGATATGACTACTTACTGCATCCAATAAAGGAGTGCATATTAAAGACACTATCAAGCCCTGGGGAAAGAGCAAGAATGAAGAGTTCCTAAGCTTCATCTGTATATGCTATGCAATACTTTTGATATATCACCTGAGACCATCCATTGTTGAATAACATTTAAAATTATCTATTGAAATACTAGTATTGCCACAAAAACAACTGTGTTCACATAATGCTATTTTCAATTAAGCAGATGATGATTGTAATTTCACATAATGAAATGATTAGGGACCAAGTATTGTGTCTGGAAGCTAGAACAAGATATATAAGAAAAATGTTTAAGTCAGAATAACAAGAGAACTAGCTAACCATTGAATACACTTCATCAAATGCACTGATAAATGAAACACTTAAGGTAAGAAAGAAAATCCATGTTTCTCGAAAAGGAAGATTTAGTATTTTTTATATATTTTTTAGAATATAGAAATAATTCTTGAAAGCATTTTCTTTTATAAAAATTATCAAACAGGTACAGTTTAGCCATACCCTTTAACAGAAGTAGTAAAGTATTAAAGTAATAAAGTTATTGAATTAAATGCATAGAATGGCTAGACACAAATAATGACCACAGCAGATGCATGTACCTCACAGACAGATTAATAACAGTGGGTTATTTTTAACTGGGTGTCTTAAATTAAGTACTTTTATCCATATGAAAACTGAATATATGGCTACAGTTCTAGCTGTAAGGAGCCTTTAACATCCAACTGAAGTTCATGGGTTCTCAGCTGCACTGGATCATGAAAACTGTCCTTAAAGATACTTATTTGAAAAATCACACGTAACAATTGCTGATGGACAGTTATTTAGCAACCAGCCAAAACCTCATGTTTAAGTTCAATTGATTCTACTAATTAAACCTAATTAAATTCAATTAATTGTACTGGACTTCCTGAGTCATATACAGGGTAGGGGGAAGGAGGGACCAGATTTCCAAACATGCATTCCACTTTCTAAGAAGTTAAGAAACACACACCAGTTTCCTGAAGTGCTTTTAATAATTTGAAGCAGACTCAGCTTATGCCAAAAAACCTCCGATTTCACTGTGAACTTGAATGTGTTGCTATTTTACTAGAGTCTTGTGAGCAATGCTATCTCCAAGTAAACGTTGCTACTGGTTATGCTGCTATTTTAAGTGATAAAATTACTAAATAAATTTATTAAAATTAGACTCTGATACTAACTCAGAGCCTTTACTTTCAGAGCTATTTATACTTCCTCCCAGCTAGAATCTCAGCTGGCCTAAACAGTCATATGACCACCATTTAAACCATCTGTGGATTTACCAGCTGAGCTCTAAGCTAGTATAATTTACATAAAGGAACTGTAAGATATGAGATGGTGTGAATTCAAGTAAACCAAGGGATAATTAATCAAATTCCCTTTTATAACATAATCTAGCTCCTCAGTATCTGTCAGTTCATAGCCACTCATCCCATTCTGCCACCCCCCCCAGCCAAGCAGCCGCAGTCCTCCATCTGGGCCTAGGCATCCACCTACTCCCTGCCACCAGAATCAGCCATGACTCTTTCCCATATGAGCCCTTAATGTAATACAGGAAGTGTTTGTTACAGGGCTTAGTCCTTTCCTAGACTGCCTTGCTGTTCCTTATGACTTGTGTTGTTCCCTGTTTGATCTCTTGGCTATGTGAGCCAGCTCACCCTCTGACTCCATGTACTGCATAACTCTTTGGCTCTTCCTTGGACCTGGCCCTCTGCTTGATCTCCTGGCTACTTGTCTTGGCTCCTCCCCTGACTCCATGCCCTGCTTGAGATAATTTCTCATCTGACCTTCTGGCTTCCTGGCTTCCCTGTACTTGGATTCCACTCAACCTTCCTGATGCTGGTTGACCCCCTTGACTCTGAGGGACCCCTTGACCTGACTGCACACAGTCTGCCATGACAGTCTCAGCACCACAGCTTGGATACCAGTACAACAAGTGCAAATAGCTCCAAGGGAGTCTACCAGAACGTTAACAGAATCTGATAAGAAGGTAATCTAACTTGTTATCCTTTAACTTGACCCAAATCTTTCCTAACCACTTAAAAGTTAGCAACATACACGCCATTAACTTGGCGCATCTCTGAACACTGGTCAGCCAAGAGAATGTAGAATCTGCTCTCTTAACTTTTGCAGATCTCTGTAAACAATCCTGACTGTGAAAGAGTTTGATCTTTTTTAAGCTTCTGCCAATACAGTCACCCCTAGGTCTACAGGTCCTTAGAAATGTCCAAATTTACATAGCGGTTTTTTTTCTTCTTTTTTATGGTTCTTAGTTTCTAAGCCACCAAATGAAAGCCAAATTTAATTCTAATACATTATCTAGAATTCACTCACAATTGGTAATCTTTGTTGTTTAAGAAAGACAAGGCCATTGACAGATTCATTTCTACCCCTCCAAATTTCTAGGAAATTTGAAGCTATAAAAGTCTTCCCAAGAGAGGAAAATACAGGCATTCCAGCCTGCACACACCCCTTCCTCTCTGCTCCCCATACCTTCTCCTCTGGAGACAGTGAGGAGTATGAGAAGGTCAGCAGCTGAGAAATATCCTTGCAGCTTTCCCAGAGCAGTCTGGGAAGGGTGTGGGGGAAGCTACAGCTGAACTCCTTCCATGCTCAGGAGGAGTCTAGCTACTACTGCTTTCCAACTCCTCCCTACACCAGGGCTTCTCAGTCTTGGGTAGGACTGGGGTATGGAGGGAGGAGGAGTGGCAACTCAACCCCTTCTTCCACCCCATTAACCAGAGAACAAAAAGGATTTGATATCTTGACTCCCTGGAAGGATGGAAGTCTTCCAATGCTGAACTGCACTATTTTTGGAGATCTTCAATGCAAATTAAAGGCAACAAGAAAGGCAGGATGCCCTGAACAGAGCCTAAACTAATGAATAAAATGTATTCAGTTAGAATTCTGCTCACTGTATATCTAAACCTATAGGGAATGGTCTATTAATCTAACTATTATTGTTTGTAAGTCCCTCAAATCTCTAATTGAAATTCCACTATGGAGCACTCAGCTTTTGAGCTTTCTAAAGCAGATGAATTCCATACTCTGCAATATGGACTAGCCCTTCCTTTCTATATTGCATTAAAAGCCTGTGGCCAAACTTTGCTTCCTCCCTCTCCCACCACTTCTGAATATGAAATACATAGGCAGTTTTCTTTTTCTTGCTGACCGCCACCAAAAAACCTAGCTGCACTTTATAGGTATTGTAACTGTCTGATGGGCAAAAAGCCTTAGTGAGTCTTTAATATGAAAGCTACTCCTTAACTTAACTGAAATTAATAATCACAAAAAGCCTATGTATAGGTATATAAATGTAAATCATTTTCATGTTGATAAAAATAAACTGAACACTCATTTTAACAAAATAAGACAAAATGGCACTGCCATTTTCTAATTATCTCATTTTTAAAAATTGCTTTTTCCCATGCTGTGAGAGCTGAAAGCCCAACTTCCCAAGATAATCTATTCAGTGTGGAAGAAGATATTTATACAGCAGCAAAATATACAAATTCTTGCAGGAATATATCATTTCAAAGTAAAACTGGAGTGCAAAAGTACTGGTTAGTATTCCCCCTGAAAACTAGGACTTCAAATCTAGTCTTGTTAGCCCCAACTGATTTGCATATCATCTATATCAGAGCTCTTCAGCAAAATCAAGTACTCAGGGACATCTTGTGGATTTAAGACACTGCACAGTAAATTGGGACTACAAACTGAAAAAAATGGATCATATTTTTTTTAGTTCATTGGTATAACACTTTATCTTTATGGCTCCACATTACACAGAGACCCATGGAAAAAAAACCTGTAAGAGCTTCCATCTTTCCTGGGAGAAGAACCACAGAGACGATCCAAGATTTTACCCTCTGCTCTCATTTTTATTGCATTAGTAACTGGACCTAAGTAAAGCAACTTACATGGTACCACATTGAAAATTATTAATAAAATGGAGGGGATAGGAATTAGTTCAAAATTATACAGTAAAGCACTGGCTAAAGAGAAAATGACAACTGCTTGCTGTGAAATGGGATCTACTAGGCTGGAGGGGGATCCTTCAAGGATGGTTTCGAGACAGCTTTCCAATAATGACACGGACACAAAAAGTTACGCTAATAAAATTTGTCAAAGGCATTAAGTTAGAAGACATCGTCTGTAGAAAAAAGAATCAGAATATCACAAGAGGAAGCAAAAGAACTTGAAACTGAACTAAGAAAAACAGGATTAAATTAAATAGTACAGTTCATGAACGTAAGAACAATTAATAAGACATTCTGCTATAAACTGAAGAACTCTTCACTTGGAAAGAAATAATGTAAAAAACCTGGCATACTAGTCAATCATAAGATGTCTAGGAGTCACAAGTGTGTTGTAGCCATTAAAACACCAAAGCAATCTGTGGATGTCTGAGATAAGATGTTTCCAGTAAAGTTTGGGTAATATTAAAAATATTGTACAAGGTGCTTGCAAGATGTAATCTGAAATAAAACATACAATTCTGGTCAATCTTTTATGTAAGCAACCGTCAATCCTTTGGATCATTGTGTACACATAAGTGGGCTAGTCAGATGCCTGATGAATCTGTTTGTGGCTGACAAGCCCAATTAGAGTGTGACACAGCTTGTTACAAGTTTTACAGACCCATATGTTGTCTGAGTTGGAGTCCAAGTTCACAGCACGCTGCTTTCTTCTTTCTCACTTTGCTTCCATCCTCTGAATCAAAGTCGCTTCATGTTGAGCAGCACCCAGTGCCAGATGTTCCCTCCATGTCGAATGGGATTCTGCACACTCCTCCCAGCTTTCTACATTGATGCTGAATGACTTCATATAATTTTTGCACTCATCGTGGTACCACCACAGAGGGTGACCCCACTTTCTAGTGCTGGCTCAAATCTCACTATACAAAATGTTCTTCAGGGAAAGAACTCCTCCCTCTCTCCTGATGTGGCTGATCCATCGCAACCTCCTCTTCTTGACAGTGGTTTCTTAGTTTGTTGGTCCTGTGCGCTCTAGCACCTCTGTTTTTGATATTTCGTCTTCCCATTTTATTTCCAGGATTATACACAGACATCTCATATAGAAACTGTTCAGTCTGTAGCATATGTGGTCCACACTTCTGAACCATAGAGCAGGGATGATCACATACAAGTGTCATAGATTTGCATCTTCACCTTAGCTGATAGTTTGCTGCTATTTCACGCATGTTTCTGTAGTAGCCCAAAAGTCTTAGCTGCTTTTCCAATTCTGTTACTCAGTTCAGGATGAAGGTCAAGATTCCACTTGAATAAAAACAATGACTTCAGACTGGAGTAGGTGCCAAACAAGGCTACTTGGATGATCAGGAGAATAGAGCTTTTCATGCAGGATGGGTTGGCTTTTCAATCTAGCAAAATAAAGGCTGAGAGGCGGTAAGATTGCTCTTTGTATACATATCAGAAAGCAAGTCTCTACCTACCCACTTTCTTCCACTGAGTGGGAAATAACTGTTTAAGCAGACAAACAAACAAAAACAGTGCTGGCAAAAGAACAAATGCACATAAACCAGCCATGAATAAATTTAAGATGGAAACCAAAGGAAGGTTTGAAACCATCAAAGTAAACTGGTTGCTGAAAGAGCCTTCCAATAGGATCAGTGGTGGTAAAAGTCTAATTTTAAGATGGACCATGACAACTTTATTGAGAAAACCATATTTTCCAATTGCACCAAGACAGTATCTAACACTCTAGATACTGTTTTTTCATTTCAAATTGCTCCATGTAAGTTCAATATACACTGATCCCTAATACAAATTACTGCAGCATCTTAATTGTATCTTTATTCCATGCATGTATGTACAGATCACTTCAAAACAATGTGTGTGAGAATTCTAGTGAAAGCTGCTTATACAAAATGGACAGAAATTTAAATATTTAAATTATAAGAATAGAACCATCAAAATAAGATTTTAGAAACATGCCAAGGATTGAAATATATTGATTCAGAAGTGAATTGTTTCTAGTCCTGGCTGGTTTTTAAAACCAGTTTTTAAAATCCTATCATTGCAATTTCCACATTTTCTTTTTTTTCTTAAATTCCAGCATTAGAGATTCATGAGTTAGACTGGAAATTATAAATGAAAGTCCAGAATAAAAGGGGGGCAGAGAACAAAACTGCAGCCCAGATGCAGTGATTTTACCATCCAATACTTATCAAACTAGGCAATCTAGTGTTTCAAATCATTGTGTCATATTGTACCAACTTAGCCTAGAAAACTAGAAAACATCAGACCTTAAAACTTATACTGATTCAAGGAATGTATCAATACTTTGTTTTTGGCAGTGGTCCAATAATGTAGGTCCTAGATCTTGGATTACTGTAACGTTTATTTGATTGTCTAGATTTTACAGGTAGCAAATGCTATTTCTTAATACTGTGTTGGTTTTAGTGAAGGTCTTTTGAATTTATTATAAAACTGTTTCATTTCCGAATGAGTAATGTTGTTAACGCCACCAGCACATTAATATAGTCTTTGTAATTTATTTCCCTTGTGTTTTGTTTGGTTTAAAGAAAAAGGAGATAAAGAAGATTAAATACTGATTTTGACAGATTTTGCTATGAAATTCCAGAGTTGTAGTCAAAATTTAAGCAATTATAGACTCTCCAGTTAAATAGCAGGAACTTTTAAAACAATCCTTAATTAGGTCCCAATTTAGCAAATCACTTGGCCATATGCTTAAATCCCATTGGACTTAAGCACTTAAGCATGTGCATAAAGTTATGCACATGCTTCAATGAGTAGTTGAATCAGACTTTAACGACCACATACTGAGCTAAGGCAAATCACAACATTCCACCTATTTTATTTCTTTAGCTAGAGCTGCCATTGCCTGTTGATTTTTTTTAGGTTTCCCTAGCTTTGGGGATTCAAGTGTGATTATTTCATATCATCAGTACTGGGCAAGTTATTTATAAACAACACTTGCCAAAATGTCAAATTTGTTTCTGAATTTCAAGGCCTGACTTGAGATAGATGGGAAAAATTCAAAATAATTAAATGGATATTAAAGCAACTGAGTGACAGATGTGATGAGGGCTGGGTTGCCAACAATCATTTTAGAATGATATGGGTTGCTCCTTCTGTCACCAAGAATGTTAGCAGACCAACAGGCATGCTGAGAAAGCAACCAGATTCTGGCTACCCTTATACTGAAAGTCAGGGGTTGGCAACCTATGGCCCCTGAGCCAGATCCAGCCCATGAAGAATTTGGATCCTGCAGCTGGTGCTGCAGGCACACAGGGTTGCCAACCCAAGAATGTTTTCTTCTATTGACCAGAAAAATACATCAGTAAAAGAGTTTGGTTGTCAATAAAAGTTTGCAGATTGTCAGGAAAAAAAATTGGGTTGGCAACCCTGATTTTCATCATTAAATTTACCATAGTATTTCACGTCTTTTTTCCCAGTTAGCATCCTGACATTTTTACGCACCAGACACTGTGAGACTTGTGTAGTACAGGATCCCTTTCTTTTCAAGAAACATGTTCCCTGTTTCTTCTCTTCTATCAAAATGAACCTGCACGTACATTTGCAGTTTGGCCTAAGGCTTCTGGTATACTCATGTGCTCAGACCAGAGCTGTTCTTTTGAAGCTCTGCTTTTACAGGTCACTATTATTTAGGCAAATTAGGAATAAAAAAAGATTCGTAGCTTCTTAAGTAAATTCCTAACCACTTTGTTTACAAAGATGGCTTACATTTTTGTGGCAGATATCAATCTATCATTGGAACTGAAAGAAAGAAGCAGCTGGGCTCCATATGTGTAACAGGATGCTGGAAGGACCCTAAGATTCACATGCATATGTGGCCACCTTTTAATGAAATAAATTAATAGTACTGCCTATCCCAAATACTCAGAAATTATGAGTCAGACAACATAAAATCCTAAAATCTAAACAACAGCAACAACAACAATAACAGATAATTTTAGTTGCTACTCTTTTATGCTTAGGGATTACTCTATTCTGTTTTTTAAGTTTTGAGTGCAAGCATGGAAGGAGACAGTTTTACATAAATCTTCAAACTGAGACTCTTTTGTAAAGCCATGACCTCAGGAGCTTGTGTTTTAAAACAGATATTTTGAGACTTAGGATAAAATAGCAAGAGGTAACAGTGTATCCGTTAAGTTTGGGGTGGATCCCAACCCTCCCCAAAATCTTCAGGTTAGCCTTCTGCATCATGATATAATAACAGTTATATGGAAACAATTACCTTGGTTGGCAAAAGGTTACGGTTTGTAGCTACAAGGTTAAGAATAAATGCACTAGTATAGCTCATCACTGGACTTAAGGCCTGTTTCAAATTAAGTGTGATAGAAACTAGTATTGGGGTGACCACTTTGCAATAGCCTCACCAATGTGAATATTAAAATGGCCTAAAATCAGGTGCTAAATTACTTAAACTTGTACAGTATATTCATTGTGTTATTACATTAATACTGTAGTAGAGTAGACATAGTATATCAAATTGTCTCAGATAGGTCCTTATTTGTACCTGTGGGATTTCGAGACCATCTTTACAAAACAATTGCTCAGTGTAGATTGCTATTTCTGAGGCTGATGGGAGAGACCATAATAACATCAGTTGTTATGATCCATTATGCAAATATTAATTTACCCCAAATTAGATGGTCAGGGAGAGGGGGTACCAGGGTCCAATCCCAGTACACAAGGCCTGATTCTGGTTCACAGGGCTGGGCAGGGTGCTTGGGCACAATCCTGGCATGCAGAACATGATCCTAGCTTGCAGGGCTGCCCTGGGTCCTGATCCCAGAACACGGAGATGTTCAGGGGAGGCGTAGGACAATAGGGGCCAATCCTAGTGTGGGGGTCTAATCCTGGCACACATGACCAGGCAGCACAGGGCCTGATCCCAGCATGCAGGGCAAGGCAATAGTTTTGTGAGGCCTGATCCTGGTATGTGGGGCCCTATCCAGCCTGTGAATTAGCCACACACCATTCTGGCCTGTAAGATCAAAAATTTGATTACCACTGATTTATGCAATTATTACATGTTATGTTACTTAATTTCAGCATCACTGGGTGTGTCTGTCTGTGCATTTACTGTGCAGTAAGCGGTTTTTAGGCTGAAGTCTACACATACAACTGTCAGCCGGCTCTGGTCAGCACCCTGGACAGCCCTAACCTCCTCCCCATGTTCCTGCCTCCTGTTCAAGGAGAATGGGTCAGAGCCCAGGATGCAGGGCGGCGCACTGTTGCAGTTCAGGCCCCGCTTACCCTGCACCCAGCTTGATTCAGGTATCAAATCTATGCTCAAGTCAGTGTACTGTGTATAGTTACTGTGCAGTACAGGCATGCACATATAGATGCCACCCATACTGTGCAGTAATTTTGAGGTTACTGCACAGTAACTGTGCACGTGTAGATGTGCCCGTTGTTGTCTGCTAGAATATTATGGTTTGTGTCATATCATTTTTATTTGTAAAAATTTCTTGGAAAGAAATCTTGTCCCCAAAAGAAACAAATCCACAACATTGAAAGCATAAAATGGTACCAAATCCACTGCCCTTTCAATAGGAAAACATCTTCTCACATAGACTTCTGAAACATCTGTGGTCTTTCAGACACCATTTCCATACTTCCTGCTAGTGGTACTGCAAGAATAGAGCCAATCCAAATCCTGTCTCATTTACACTGATGGTGTTCTGCTGGCAATAGTACAGACACTCCTGATCTTCACTGGTGTAAATGAGAGAACAGAATTATCCCAATATCCCAAAATAGTCCTTGCTACATAATTGGGTCTTCTGAAGCCCTTTTCTCAATGAAAGTGAGATGCACTTTTAAAAATATAGCTTTTAATTAAAAAGCAGCTGGTGTACATATACAAATCTGAAGCCTGGTTCCTTCAAGTAACTTCACATAAGCACAGATATAGACCTCTCTATGGGATTAGGTTCATGGTGTTGGTGTTTTACATTCCCCTTCACAGTGTACTCATTCAAATCCATTCAAGTTCCTATTGACTTCAATGAGAGCAGGGCTTGAGCCAATATATAAAATTTATTTACAGTTTAAGACTTTTTAAAGTCTAAATGCATCTGAAATTGATAATCATTGTTATCATTCTTAATAAACTCAATTAAAAAAATCAAAAGGAGCAAAACTGTAAGTCCTTTTGCTTATGCTTGGGTAAATCCTTGTCTGTGTGGATTGGATCTATATTGGCAATCAAAATTAGACCACAAAATAGCATAATGGACATAGATTTTATGCCTTTAATTTGATCATAGATCCAATAATGAAAGGAAGGCAGATAAAATTGACTAACTTAATATTTATGGGAACTTGAACTACTGAAGAGATTAGTACTTTTACCCAGTTAAGTTTCCAACTGTCAGCTGTCATTACTGAACCTGCCAAAAAAAAGCAAATGATACCAAGGTTGAACTTGTAACATAAGTACTGGACCCTTTTAGTGAGGAACAAAATGAAACATTCAAGTCAAGCTAGGAAAAAAGCATCTCTTCTTGCCTTTATATTAAGGACAACCATAGAAAACTAACTTTCTTTATGCCAGGACAGAGCAATTTAGATGTCTATATATGTAATATACAAATGGCAGTTCAAAGCAAAATGGATACTTCCAAATCAAGTATTTGGCCTGGGAGGAAAACCCTGCTATTTGAGCAAACCCCACTTATTATAGCTTACACAAAGAACATCATATTATTGCCGATATTACGACATTCTTTTTGTTAGCATTCACTTGTTAGTCAAAGGGGAAATTATCTCTGGACAGAGAGCGTGCACAACAGCAACAGACTGACCTTGCCCCATTTCTACAGGCCAGCATAAATTCCACACCCAGTATCAATGAGTGAGACATCCATGCTACTTCCTATGCAAACTGGAATTTCCTATTTATTTCAGGCTTGGATACATGCAAAATTATGTACGTGATTACCTCATTTCAACAGGTATACAATGACTATGAAAGCTAGGGGTAAAGCTATGTAAAAGGTCAGCTGGGACTAGAAACTGATGTCCAAATTATATGGCTTTTAAAAAAGTCATCTAAGCATTCTTCCTTTTGTAAAACACTGTCAGCAATTGCAAGGCACAAAAGGACATAGTACAGCTATTCTTTCAACAATAATCAAATACTATATTTTTGTGCATGCTAAGATATATGTTTCAACTAATAATAAAGGCTCAGCACAAACAAACAAAAAAATCATTCAATGAAAGCCTCCCAGAAGATTTAAAATGCTTGTTCTATGTCCAGCTAGTCCTTCCCCAGATATAAAAGAGGTTACTTGTGATGAAGGGCTGTTTCCAGAGGAAAAGACATCTTTTTCAGATACAATGACACCATATCATATTTGTATGTATATGTTACATATGCATGTGTGTGTGAAAACCATATAATCAAAGGAGCCATTGTCACAGTAGTTCATAAATGATTGAATACATAAGCTTGCATAAATCTATTATGCAAATTATCAATTTTACATAGAAGCTACTGTGTAGTCTTGCTCCCTATGGGGTAAAACTCAAAGACTATGTCCAGACAAGTGTGGCCATATGGTATGTGGCACTGCAAACACATCTGTGGTGCCACCTACCACACATTCAGGTGTTCTCTGTGCTGCAAGGTAGCAGTGCAGGGGGGTTTTGGACCTCGGGAAATCTTAGCATCAAAAAAAAACCTATGCAAAAAAAAAAGCACAGTGGCACACCCAGGGACAACACACACTGCCCAAAACTGGAGCCATGCTGGCCAGAGCCACTGCTGGAGCCCCAGAAGGCCCCCAGGACCCTAGGTAAGGTTGCTGGGCCAGCCCAGTGCTGGCCCCAGCCTCCCCTACCCCACCTGGAGTAACCCGCCACATGCCAGCGGGTGCATGGCACAGGCATTCCCCAGGGACAAGTAGTTGCACAAGGTGTGGTGGCATTTCCCAGAGACAAGTAGTGGCACTTCTTGTTCCTAGGGAAACAAACATCCACACTCATGTAGATGCAGCCAAGAGGCACGTCTCCATGAGTGTGCATGTGAAGGGGCATACATTTCCTACAGGACAAATAGCAGCAGCACCAGCAGCCTTACCTGGGGCCCAGGGGTCTCCCAGGGTAGCACCAAGCCAGCCACTTAGAGCCTGGCCAGAAGCCGGAGCATGGCTCTGGCCAGCCAGGCTCCAGTTTCTGGCAGCATATACTGCTGCCACATGTGCCATGCCGCTTTTTTAGTGGCATTTTCTTTGACACGGGATTGTCCAGGTGTCAAAAAAACCCTACTGTGCTGCAAATTAGCAGTGCAGCACACAGGTGCACATCTGCCACGTGTCGTTTGCACCACCTCAAACAGCTTTGAGGTGCCACAAAGCAAACATGAGCACTCACGGGGATGCATCCAAAGAGTTCATTTTCATAAGCCATCTTTTCCCAAGAAACTACATAAATCCCACTATAAATTATTACAGGTCTTTTTGTCTGTAAATGCCTTTATTGTGGCTCTGAAGAAACTCTTTAAGAGTGCCCAGATGAAGAAAGATCATAGAAATGTTTTTCCTACTCCCTATGGGTTAGTTTTCACAGTGCAGGAATCTTGCTGGGAGACAAATGAGGTCTGGCACACAAGTTCATTTTAATATCCCAGGAGGAGGAGTGGGAAGAATACACCCACAAAACTAATCAGCAGTTGTCTGAAGGACTCCCTTACTCTGATTACCACTTCTTGGTTCATTGCTTGTTTGTTTTTAGACTAGGTACATGAAATTTTCAAACCAAAGTAACCTTAGTTTATCTTCCTAACTAAGCTCCAGAATGAAGGAACCAGATAGACACAGCTTATTTAGGGCTACAGACTCATTAGAACTTCTTTGATTAAATGAGTTGGAAGAGTATCTTACTTCTATCACCCACACTGGATACCTGGGATCTTAAAATCTTCTCAGTGTCTCACCCAACACTTCTACTGAGCCTGTGTCCTGGGCTAGGATCCCAAGAAAAGGATGAGTTTTTGTAGACCCCAAGAGTCAGGGATACTGTATAGAAAGTACCTCCCTGAGGAATCAGGAGCCAGTACTGAAGAGATGTAGGCCTCAATGGCCACATCCCCATGAGCAGGAACATGTGTTTCCCTGGGAACAAGTAGCAGCATCACAACTTGTGACACTGTTACTTGTTCCCAGGGAATGCCCATGCCATGCAAATGCTGCTGCATGGCAAGTTATTCCAGGTGGAGTAGGGAAGGCTAGGGCCAGCAACTGTGCTGGCCTCAGCAGCCTTACCTGAGGTCCTGGGGGGCTTGGGAAGCTGCAGCCATAGTGCTCCTGCAGCAGGAAACCTGGCTGGCAGCCAGAGTATGGCTTCAGCAGATCAGGCTCCCATTTGGGGCAGTACACTTGCCAACATGTGCAGCAACCCACTTGTTTTTGGCATGTTTTTTTTTTTTGTTTTTTTTACCCCAGGATCTCCCGGGGTCAAGAAAACCCCCTATGCTGCAAAGTAGCAGCACAGCAAATGCCTGCATGTGCAGTGTGGCACTGCAGACTCGTCTGTGGTGTCATACCGCATGTCCATGCATGTCTGGACATGACTAATAGCAGATTGTATTCATGAGTATTTAGTGTCAAAGAATAGGTATGAGGCCTTTAATAGAGAAAGTTGGGGGGGGATTTATTCATACCCTTCACTCTGCTTCATGTAAAAGAGCATATTACAATCCAATAATTTTAGAATTTGAATTCATACTGAATTCTTGCAAAATTCATGTCAAGCACTCAGTAGATTGATGTTAATAGGCTATGTTGACATATCATATGAGCTTTGGTGAAGCTCAAGTCACATATATTGATGACAGCAACAAGTAAAATAAGCAACTCCAGGGAGTTTGGAGACAGCCAGTCCTTTGGGTACTCAACTTTATCAGTTCCAAATTTGTCTCCACATATGCTGGCCCACAGAAACCTTAAACACTTAAAGATTAAACTGTAAAAAAAGGCTGCTTCTTTTTTGAGAGAAATTCCCATTCAGAAACAGCCATATAATTTTAATGTCTGCTTCAGCTACCAGGACTGCCAAAGAGCAGAGCCAAAGTAGGTTCCCTCTGATTATCATATCACATTTGAGAGTTGTAAAAAGCATCATGTATTTGTGTCCAGAAAGAAGGCTTGAATGGTTATGGTTATATTTAAAGTATCGTGTAACCATCAGTAGAGTCTCTGAAGTTTATAACTAGTCTTCACGCTGCTTATCTTATAGCAATCAAGTTTTATGCAACATAGTGTTGTAAAATGAGACACGGGTCAGGAGGTTACGGCAAATGCTTCCTTGTGATTAATAAGAATATTATATTTGTGTAAAACTGCTTTTGGGGGGAGATAGAAAATGTGGTTTTGGCGGGAAGTAGCACTAAAGTGATCATAAAATTGTGAGTGTTTATTTTAAGGCAAACTTTGTATGATCTATGAGTGGCATACCCCTGAAGTGAAAAATGCCATTAGAGGTTATGAAGTGTGCCTACAGTTTCTCTGCATTTTTTCTCCAAAATACTGAGAACCACAATAAAAATTTCACAGCAAAATAAATCTTAAATAGTAGCTGCATGTGTGGGTGTGAGTGCAGGTGTGTATGTACACTTTGGGTGAATTTCCTTTCCTCTTCTCAGTACAGAATCATCAGAGCTTTGCAGAAGGAATTCCATGGAGGCAGTA
This sequence comes from Crocodylus siamensis, assembly GCF_052110815.1. Taxonomy (NCBI): domain Eukaryota; kingdom Metazoa; phylum Chordata; order Crocodylia; family Crocodylidae; genus Crocodylus; species Crocodylus siamensis. The sequence continues at coordinate 343,831,754 of NC_143395.1, read as the reverse complement.
GGATGGCATGTAGAATCTACATCTCACAGCAATCTTGCAAGGAAGCAACATCTTTCTTAATCTCATTTATTACATGAATAGGGCCTGAAGCTCCTCCATGCCCATTGAAAACAGGTTTTGTATACGTTGGACTGAAACTGTGGATTCAGCTGAAGCACCTTCCACAGAACCCAGAATTTAAAGAAACCCCAAAGCTAATACTCTATCTGTGCCCCTTTAAGTGGGACAAATTAAGTTTTAAATGATGCATCCTGTTTTACATAGCTACGTTTAACCGGACAAGAAATATTGACTTTCTGAATTATTTCCTGAGTTTTCTGAACCTTCTCAGTTACTTTTTACTTTAGATGCACTGTTAAAGAGAAGCTGTTTTGTTTTATAAGAAAATGGTGCTATGATTAAGCAATTCTGTCTCTCTCTTTTGGGGCTGGTTTCACAGGTTAGCAGCAATATTGAAAAGCTAACACCATACAATGCAAAATACAAGCACGGATAGCTGTTTACATAGATTTTAAATATTTCGGTAATGTCTAATGTGCAAACAACCTAAAGAGATATCAAGAGAAGTCCTGATTTACATTCTGCACGGATGAGGTTCACACACTATTTATCCTCTGTTTATTTTTACTAATCCAAATTATTACAATAAAAGAATAGCAATATGTGGTCACATAATTAGCTCTTACAATAATTAGAAGGGGGAAAAAACCTTCACTGAGGCAAACATGCATTTCTGTGTAATTTAAACAGGAAGTCCTTGATGATTAACGTTAATTGAGAAAAGGCTTTTCTAGTAAAAAAATCCTGTGTGAAACATTAAACAAACTTATCTGATGTTTATGTTTTTTCTCTTTAATAATTAATGAAATGTAAATAGTCAAGGGAGTCTAGAGTTTTGCTTTGTAACTAGTTACTATTATAAATGGCAGTCAGATGTTTACAGAATACCCAGAACCCTTTTGTATGGAAGGAGGTTACAAATCTGCCCCTTTTCCCTGTTCAAAGTCAAAAATAATGGTGCCTGATCCCCAGAGCATTCATTGCAAGAACTGTTTGCATATTCAGTTATTGTTTCTGCTGCGTCAGTCATCTGCTGAAGTTCACTCTAATGTGGCCCTGATCAATTCTGCCAGCTGTGCTTAAGTGCTGTTTACTATAATAACATCACACTGCATTCTTATTTGGCAACAACAGCTATGACAGCACCTAAATGCATCGAGAAGCCAAGATTTTATCATGTACACAGATCAAATTGGAATTGTTTATGGAGGACAGTGATGTTCTATTTCTGTCCTTTCTAGTGAATACCAATACCACAATAATGGCTTTGCCAAAAGCATTACTCCTCTGCCCTTTCTAATAAGTGAAGGTCTTGTTGATCTAAATACTCTATAGGACATGGAAATGATTTCATTATGGCAGCACAGACATTGTCACTGGGTAAGAAAGAAAACTTAGAAGGTAGATAGATAAGATAAAGAGATGTGAACCTATATAATTCAAGCATGTGTAGGAAAGGGGGTTTTGTTTGTTTTAATTGCAGAAGTGACAAAAGGGTCCTTGCAAAACATTAGTTATGGAATAAAAACATTAATGTAAATATTTGTGACTTGAATGAAAACAGAAATATATAACCCTGATGATTGCATGTAATAGTATCATGTAGCACAAAGGTCTCAAAACCCACCAGTAACATTTCAAAATAAGTTTTGTGTGTTATTTTTACCCAATATCCTCAGTAGGGCACTTGACCATACTCAGTAGATAATTCAGTGTCTTCAACATGCCGCATTTTTGCACAAACTGTAAACTATGAGCCTAATCCTTCTTCTGCTAAAAGCTGGGATAAAACTCCTTTTGACATATGTAGGGAGCAGGATCTTGTGCCGTAAGATCTTTTTTTTTCTTTTTGCACAATAAGCTATATACTTTCTAAGCACAGATAAAGAATTTGTCCAGGAAAGTATACATACAAAAAAACCCAACAACAACCACCACAGGTGAAGCAAGGCAGAAATACATGCAATATCTGCACCTATTCCAGTGAAGGAAGGCACATATCTGATCAGCTACACTATTTTTTCCTGGGAAGAACAGAGGCAAAATTTTCCCTGCTTCTTGTTTTCCTTTAACTTAACACTGAATTCCCTTCAAACCTCTCCTTCCATAGTTTAGTTCTTTCTCCCATAATAATTCTAGCTTCAATTCATCCTTCTGCCTTCTTGCTCATTCTTCCAAGCCTTTGATAAAAGAGTTCGTCTTAAGATAAACATTTGAAATAAAGAGATAACTCGATTTCTTAAAGGCACTGGGATAGAAACAAAGAAAAGTTCTAGGCTTTGAGAACCAGTTTACAAAGGGCTATTGGAGCTAAGTCTATAGAGACATGAAGGATTCAAAGAGGAAAACTGGCAACCTTTTGTATGGACTGAAGGGAGGGAAGGCCTACACATGTTCATTACAGTACAGCACAAAGCATGGTAATCAAGAAGGGAGTAAAAAGGCAAGACCAAAAATTATCAAATATCCACCTGGAGTATTAACTACCAGAACCCAGCTATGAGAAAAGTGAAAAAAGCAATAACTTAAAGCACTTCAGTACCACTACACAGTGCACGCAGCTAACCCCTGGAACTTCTTCCTAATACCTTATAGTCCTATCTCACCCTTCCCCCAGTTGGTAATCACATTTACTTTTTATATAATAAAAAAATTCCTAATGATAAGTAATACTGGGTGCATCTACAAGTGTGCTTTACTGCTGAGTAGATTAACTAGCTGCACAGTAAAGCATCACCCTCTACATGTTGGACAGAACGGTACTGTCAGGGACAGTACTATCTGAGGCAGAGTAAATAACTGCAGTTAAATGCACATGTATATGCTGACCACAGACATAAACTGTTCTGGTTAGCCCAGCCAGCAGGGTCCAGACTCCTGCCTATCCACACAGCACTGTACTTGCAGCATTTGCGCGCCCCAGCCAGCCCCTCTGCCACCTGATGCCACCACCTGGAGCCCAGTGCTGACCTCCCATGCCCCCTGTCAGCCCAGCCTGCTCCACCCTGGCTCAGATTACTGCTGTCCTGGGTGCACGTGTAGATACTGAGCCAAGGAGTAGTTTACTCTGGCTGAAACTTCCTGGAGCTTATTGTTTCACATTGGGCACATCTACATGTACAATTAATGTGAAGCAATAAACCCCAGAGTTTATTGCTCTGGAGTTTATTGCTCCTGGATGCATCATTTGAACATGAGCCTGGAAGCAATAAACCCCAGTCTTTATTGCTGTTTGAACGTGCACCCAGGACCACAGCCCATTGAGCCAGGTCAGAGTAGCCCCAGCTGGCAAGGGTCTTGGGGGTCAGCCTGCCAGCCCAGGGCTGCTCTCCCTGGCTCAATGTGCTTTGAAGGGGCTGGCTGGGGCAGAAGGGTGCTTTAGTGTGGGCGCTAGCTGGCAGGCAGCCCCCACCCTGAAGCACCCTCATGCCCCAGCCAGCCAGGGCAGTGTCTACACATGTGCTGCTGCAAAATAAAGAACTCCATAACAGGCTGGTACTTGTATTTAGTGAAGATAAGTACTAACCTGCTGTAAAGTAAATTAATTTAGTCCATCCCAATAGGTGTGCACATGTAGACACCAAGATGTTTACTGTGTAGCTAATTAGTCTACCATGCAGTAAACATTTCATGTAGATGTATCCATTAATTGCACATGCAGATGCACCCACATAATAGTAAGTAAGGTCAATAAGTACTATGGGTTGCAGTAGGTCATCACAGAAGGAAAAAGCCATAATAAAATTCATCATAAATAAAGGGCTGCCTGTGTGTAAACCAGTCTTTTAGCATAAGTGAGAGCAGTCTTCATGCTGCTTCAAGTCATTCTACCCATGGAGGGCATTTTTGCAAATGCAAGTGCTGCAGCCCTGGACACTTTGAAAAGCACCCAGAGCTGTGATCCTTTCAGTTGTATAAGCAGCGAAATGCATGTCAGCACTGGGAAAATGGCAAAGGTGCACTTTTAAACTAAAACACACTGGAGATGCTTTAATTCAAAAGTGCACCACTGCCATTTTCTGCACACTAAAGTACATTTAACCACTTATACAACTGCATGCAGCACAGTTCACCTCAGCTCACGTGCAGAATGGACTCAATTAATTGAGTCTGCTCCAAAGCAGTGGATCTCCAGCACATACTGGGACAAAAAAGTATATTATAAATGCCCAATGAGTTCCAAAGTGCTAGCTAAATATCAGCAAAGAAACTCTGAAGACAATCTGATAGCGGGGATAAGGAGAGTGCATAGCGGGTGCTTTCGGATAATCTTTTCCAAGTGTGTCAACTCCGCAGTCCAGTTGCACTGTTAAGGCTGCCATATCATACTTGAGACTCTAGTGAAACATTTGCATTCTAATCGAGTACCAAGCCAATATTAGCTTAAATTAAGGAAATACTTTCAGCCTTGAATTTCATAATTTTCTTTTTGTGGATTTAATTCAGGTCCTTTGTTTGGTTTATGGGGTATGAGGAATCTGTTTGTTTGTTTTAGAAACACTGACAAAGAAAAAATAAACAACGCTGACATGTTATGCATTCTGAGCCTTCTTCAAAACCTCTGTCATGGTAATGGACATTTTAAGAACAATACGGAGAACATGGATAAATCTTAATATGCATTCATGTCATACATCATAATGGCACTGAAGGCTCCTTCGGAGCTACTGTGGTGCATGCTGTGAATGTGTATTAACAGTAGTGCACATTTGGGTATTATAGATCCATAACGTAAATTTACATATTCAGATTTATCTCAATACCAAAATATATTGCAAATCCTCACAAAAAGTAGTTATTCATACGCATCAGTGACAATTTAAATCCCAGTATCTCTGGTACATTTTTAAATACCAGAAATGCTACAATGGCAAGCAAGTTCTCAAATTTAAATTTAAAAATGATGAAGTTAAAAGTACATACAAATCTTGAAATCATGGTCATTCATATGTAAAAATACTAGGTTTCTGATACAAAGTATTTGGAGGCCAATCCTGAGAAGTGCTGAGTACCCCCTGCACTGACTGAAGACTGTGGAATTTGGGAGCACCCAGCACCTGTAGGATCAGGCCATGATGAACATTTCTATTATACATACATGGTATACTGTAATTTTTTAAATGGCAAAACTGCATTGTTTATTTCTGATAAGTGTTTCTTAGCTGATAGTTTCTATCCTATATTTTACACAGGGATGGATTTTTAAAGTTAAAGATATACACCTCTGAAAGCAAAGGTTTGTAATGGCAGAGCACATCTTTACTTTAACTGAGTTAGTAGACAGTGCTTATATATAAAAATAAATCCTTCTTTCATCCCAGCCTTATAGAAAATATGACATCCTTCTAAATTCATCATCAGGTTGCCAGGCAGACTCCAAAACAAAAATAATTCATTCAAACTGGTTAATCTACTCAGTTCAGATTGACAGTATCTTCATATATTTTTGAAAGCTCTTTTAACATTAACTGATACTTTAGTGTGGGAAGAAACTAAAAGCTTTCTACATATAAAAGTTCATCGTTTACCTTCTCACAGCTATCAGATAAAAGCATAAGGGCAATGAAGCCGCAGCTCTCAGATATATTACTCCCAAAGGAAAGAACCCAAATGCATCAGCATCAGTAAAGGCAGCAGGTGTGAGCACTGACTAAAGAACAATGTTTTACAAGAAAAGCAACCCTCAGAACAGTTAAATCAACCCTATTAACAGCACTATGCATGAAACAGAAAGGTTTTGTTGCTGGGAAAAAGCAACTTTGCCCTAGCTAAAAAAATAAATAACTAAAAAAGAAGACTGCCTCAAATGTTTTAGTGAACTTTCTTATGAATGGACTGCAACACACAATGACAGAACTCCCTCAATTCCACTTTTCAATAACTCCAAGGCACTAGGGATGTGACAGCATGATGAATACCACAACAGACAGCTCCAATATGGTACCATTTTACCAGATCAATATCTCACTGCAATATAAGAAAAAAGGAGCTGATATTAGTCTACACAGTGTATTACAGATGAGGTACATTTCTTCTTACTGCACTCATGCTGAACCAAAGCAATAATTCATAGATGCCTTTAAAAGGTTTGCACACTAGCACATGCAAAAAAGGCTAATCTTTGCTTCAACATCTGTTTGAACATGTAATAGCTTAAAGCAATAAGAACATAGGATTCTACATATATATCTATTAATCTGCCTATGTGTGGTAAAAAATATTATGATAAACATATCCAGAGACAGAGAGATACGGGCATTTATATACGTTATGCAGTTCTGAAAACCCCTGCAGAAATAGATTACTATACATATTAATCAAACATTTCATAGCAAGTCAAGCTGCTCTTTTTTTTCTCTTTTTCAGGAGACATAAGGATGAATGTGACATTTCTCAATTCCTGTTCTAATTGAAGCTACAGTGGTCACCATTTAAAAAGTCATAATTTGCTAACAGTAATCATAGTTTTCTATCCCGTACTTCAAGCAGGAAATGAATTGAAGATCTTAGTTACTGCTGTGTGATAACTGATTACAAATTTAAGGTTTTTTTTTTTTTGTATAGCAACTATTGCAGCTTACAAAATAGAAAAAAAGTACATATATTTGGTAACCAAATATCTAAGGCAAGCAGGCATGTAACACAGAAAAGAGGTATCAAATATTTATTTTCTTTCTGGAACATTTGTTTTTGTTTTTTAATTTATCAGGTAAATGTTAACTGACAAAATAAATTACTTTCCATGTCTGAATTACAATACGGAACCTATTCTTACTTCAGTGATGTCATCCATGTTAGCCCTCAATATAATCTAAATGATGTTCTTGGACAGATAAAACTATATTACTTTTTTAATCTCTGTGAATACGTAACATAAAAAAATTACCAAATACATTAGTTTGGTTGTCTGGCTACTATCTTGAATTACTGTTTTTTGCTCCAATTTTCAATATAAAGTACATGAATTAAAAGCCAGACAAATTTGAGAATGAATGCATGGGATATGTTACATTATGGCATTTTTTGTTTCTCTCTCTCCTTGATGCATTCTTTCTTGCTCTCTCTCGCTCTCATATTAGCTTTACAATAGATTTACAATAGAGGGATGTAGAGATTTACAATAGATTTACTCTATTTACAATAGAGGGATGTAGTTTGAAGAAGGTAGCTTAATTAGAAATCGAAAAGGAAATGATTCTTATATTCAATAATTAAAATATATCTAATAAATATTTTTACATGCAGTTAACATGGCGTATTATTCCTACATGTGTAGTTTCTTGAAAGCTTCATTCTTAACATAGTTATGACTTGGCAAGATGAAAGAGGAGTTTTTCATTTTACTGTAACAAGTGAAACAGGAACAAGGGAACAAAATGTTTAACTCCACAGCTGGCTTGTAGATACAAGACCCAATAACACGGACCACCATCAGACCAGTAACAGTGATAAACGGTATCAAGTTCCCTATGAGAACTTTCTACAGGTTTAACTCTCATATGGAATTGGACCAAGTCCAGATAGTGTGTCATGTCTGCAGTTTTGAATATGTCAGGATAATGTGAGTATTAGGGATTTAGACCTCTCCCTCATACAGAAAGGAAGGGAACAGATCTATGGCCACAAACAACAACTCTTCACAGCTTCACAGGAAAAAAAAAACAGGAGACAAGGACTAAGAAAAGGAAATTGAGAACAGCTGCTATGTTTTCCCTTCTTACACAGAGTAAGGTTCATCTATTTACACACACATACACACACACACACACACACACACACAAAATTATTAAATCCCAGGGCAAAATTAATTATCCATGTTTACTCCAAAACCTGTAGAAATGCTTGCAAAGCTCAAAAACATCTGATCTGGTTATTCTGCAATTGCTGAAAAAGATGCATCTCTGCCTCCCCTCTCTAATGTCATTGCCACACAAAAAAGGTAATGATGTCCCCCGTACCAGTGGGGACCAACCTTTTTTGGTAAGTGCTCCACAAATTAATCTAATACCCAACCCAAGTGCCACTCCAATCCTCTTTCCTTGCCTGATATGCTACTCTGCTTTCTGCTTCCAGCTCTGTGCTCCCTGCCTGATGGGCTGCTTTGCTTCCTGCTACCTTCCCATCTGCTGATCTATCACATTGCTTTCTGCTCCCTGCCCTATCTGCTGCTGTGGTCCCTGCCCCATCACCAGTCTGCTGCATTCCATGCACAGAAGCTGCCATGCCACTTGCAGCATTCATACCACCAGTTGGCCACTCCTGGCCTATACCAATGCACGATTTGTAGTATACATTTCCACAACATTTTTACATAAACCCAGAAGACAGGCCCTCAAAAATGTGCATTACTAAAGACAGCTATGATATTACTAAAACCTGTACAATAGATGCAATATTTACTCTTGCAAATCTTCTTGCTAGTGCAGTTATAGCAAATCCAGCTTTGGATCATGATTTTGAAAAATGGGACAAAGCATTTACAACAATCTATATTTTTCTTAATATTCTAGCAAGAAAGCTCTCTCAATATGGGAGATGACCTGGTGAGGGGGCTGCAGGTGCTCGACCACCTGGGCGACAGTGATCATCGCCTGCTGGAATTCACCATCCAGCGCAAGGTGGTAAAGGCCTACAGCAAGGCAGCAGCCCTAGATTTCAGGAGGGCAAACTTCAATGAGCTAAGGAGAATAGTCAGGGATGCACTGAGGTCCCAGAGGGGAGGAGAGCCAAGTGTCCAAGGAAAGTGGTCACTCCTTAAGGAGACGATCCCCCAAGCTCAAAGGGAGGTAATCCCAACGCGGATCAAAGGGACCAGGAGGGCACACAAGCCCCCATGGCTCACCAAAAGCATCCAGGAATGTCTCCCAGCTAAAAGGCAGGCGTACACCCAATGGAAAGGAGGGACCATCAGCAGGGAGGACTATACTGCGGTTGCTCAGGGATGTAGGGGGGCAGTCAGGAAGGCCAAGGCAGAGATGGAACTGGGACTAGCTTCCTGGATTAAGGACAATAAAAAGTCCTTCTTTAAATACATAGCGGGTAAAAAGAAGGTTCCAGGTAATGTGGGGCCCCTGCAGGACACACTAGGAAATTTGGTCATCACACCAGATGACAAAGCCAACATGTTTAACGATTTCTTTGCCTCCATTTTCCTAAGCAGGGACTGGAACAGTCACCCTCCCTGCTGGACCCCCCTCAGGCCCCAGGGGAGGCACACCTAGGCCAAGGGTTAGTGAGGAACTAGTTAGGGATCTTCTGAAGGGACAGGATGTAGTCAAGTCAGCCGGTCCAGATGATCTCCACCCTAGAGTACTAAAGGAATTGGCTGAGGTCATTGCAGGACCCCTGGCACAGCTTTACAAGCACTCGTGGTGCTCTGGTGTGGTGCCAGAGGACTGGAAGAGGGCCAACGTGGTTCCAAATCTTCAAAAAGGGGAAGGAGGATGATCGAGGAAACTATAGGCCAGTTAGTCTTACCTCGATCCTAGGCAAGCTTTCTGAGAAAATTATTCTGGCACATATCCACGAGGGGCCAGCAGGGGAGATTATGCTTAGGGGCAATCGACACAGGTTCATTAGTGGCAGGTCCTGTCAGACCAACCTGGTGGCCTTCTGTGATCAGATCACCAAATCATTAGATGCAGGGGTATCAGCAGACATAGTCTTCCTGGACTTTCGGAAGTCCTTCAACACTGTTTCTCACCCTGTTCTCATTAAGACACTGGGGGACTGTGGTATCGACATCCAGACAGTCGATTGGGTCGCCAACTGGCTGGAGGGCCACACCCAGAGAGTGGTGGTGGACGGGTCATTTTCAACCCGGAGGTATGTGGGCAGTGGGGTTCTGTAGGGCTCGGTCCCACACTGTTCAACATCTTCATCAATGACTTGGACAGGGGGTGTAAAGCACCCTGTTCAAATTTGCTGATGACACTAAGATGTGGGGGGATGTGAGCATGCTAGAAGGGAGGAATAGGCTACAATCAGACCTAGACAGATTACAAGGGTGGGTGGATGAGAACAGGATGGGATTCAACACCAACAAGTGCAAGGTGCAGCACCTGGAGAGGAACAACCGGCACCATACCTAGAGGCTGAGGAACTCCCTTCTTGTCAGTACAGAGGCTGGAAAAGGATCTTGGAGTCATCATTGACTCCAAGATGAACACGGGCCGGCAGTGTGGGGAGGCAGTCAGGAAGGCCAACCGCACCTTGTCATGCATCCACAGATGCATCTGGAGCAGGTTCAAGGAGGTGATCCTTCCCCTCTATGCGGCACTGGTCAGGCTGCAGCTAGAGTGCTGCGTCCAGTTCTGGGTGCCGCACTTCAAGAGGGATGTGAACAACATGGAGAGGGTCCAAAGGAGGGCCACTCGCATGATCAGGGGGCAGCAGGGCAAGCCCTTACGAGGAGAGGCTACGGGACCTGAACCTGTTCAGTCTCCATAAGAGAAGGCTGAGGGGGGATCTAGTGGCCTGTTACAAACTAGTCAGGGGGGATCAGCAGGTACTGGGGAAGTCCCTGTTCCCCTGAGTACTACCAGGAGTGACTAGAAATAACGGTCACAAGCTGGCAGAGGGTAGATTTAGGCTGGATATCAGAAGGCGCGACTTCACGGTCAGGGTGGCTAGGATCTGGAACCAAATTCCAAGAGAAGTGGTGCTGGCTCCTACCCTGGCGGTGTTTAAGAGAAGGCTAGATGTACACCTTGCTGGGGTCGTTTGACCGCAGTAGTCTTTCCTGCCATGGCAGGGGGTCGGACTAGATGATCTCCTCAGGTCCCTTCCGATTCTAGAAACTATGAAACTATGAATACAATGGAATCCAGGTATGAGATGACCTAAAAAAAGTGAGATAAAGAAATGATCACTGTGATTTCTATGACAATAGGATTTAAATGGTAGAAATGTAAACTATACTAAAGAATAAATATACCATCTTTGAAAGAACGAGCAAACACCTGATATCAGATACCAATTTGCTTTTGATTGGGCATGGTGTAGTCTGGTAACCACAAATCAAGAGGTAGACTGTCTGTTTCCCTATGCATATCTTTAACAATAATATTTCAGAGACTAGGCCCAGATTTAAATTGACTCAGTAGGTTCATGACAGGGACTTAACCGGGATTTAGATGTCTAAATTCTGTAGAGTGATTCAGATTGGCCTAGTGCCAGCATCCTGCAAATCTCATTCCATGCCTAAATCTCCCTGCGTTTGGGTCTCCAAGGGTTCTATGTAGCCATATATAGCTGTAGAAATATATGTTTCAATTGCTTCTGTGCAGACACACACACCTAACTCCTCCTAAGTGCCAGAGCAATTAAGAAAGCTTCCAGGATGAACCTATAGCTGTGTGTAGTCAAAACAAGAGGCGTGTGTGCATGAAACTTAAAGCGGGCTAAATGCTTTTGCACAGCTTTAATGGTGTCAGGGTTGCATGCCTCAGTGGTGTATTACATATTAATTCCAGCCACTGCAGGAAATTCGGCAGTGTAATGCACCTTAAATGACATGGAGCAAAAACTCCTTCAACGAATTTTAGTTTGTTGCCCCTACTACTGCAGAGTGAAGCACTGGGGTCCATTCAGCTCTATGGCTCTGTAGGAAGTCCTGCAGGCAGCCTGGCAGCAGCCGGGGAAACCAGGCTCCACCCAAGAAAAGTGGTGAGCCTGATCTTCCCTCCACTCTCCCAGGAGCTTGCCTGCCTGCCTGAGCTGTGCAGGGGCCCGGTGCTTTCCTCTGTGGCTTCAGTGAACCCCAGGACTGCCCAAGTCGGGTGCCTGAGGGTAGGTGCTGCCTGAGGGGGGCTGCCATGGAGGGAAGCACCAGGCCCCCTCGGCCTCCCCCCACCCACTGGCGGCTTGCCCTCCCCTCCCCGCTGCAGAGGCAGGCAAGTCAACAGGGGACTGGAGGGTGGGGTGCAAGGGGTTTAATCCACCTAAAATTGAAGCAGTGTTTTTTAAAACCCACCGCTTCAATTTAGGGCCCCTGTTTCGTCTACATGTACCCTAAATTCCCGGAAAAGGCACATCATTAAATGAACAAAGCCCATGACTGACTCGTATCAACTGGACCTTCAGTGCAAAGCCTGTGGTGGTGATGGTCACATTTGCCTACCAAGCTAGAGGACAGAGCATGCACTGAGGATGTCAGAGACCTGAGTTTTAGGCCCCCTTCACCCTAAGTTGAATTCTCATCTCCCATTTGACAGAAAAGTATACTAAAGTCCAGGTTCTAGGACAGTGGTCCTCAAACTTTTCAGGTTTGAGGCACCCCTGGATAGACTCAAGGCACTCCTTGGAAAATGCTATCTCCTAGTTTCCATCTTTTTTTTTGCCTACAGAAACATTAGAGCAGTTTGTCTGTTGCAAAGAACCCAGAAAGACCACAACTATGGCTTTCTATTTGAAATCTCTGGATTTATTTTGTAAATCAGTTGTGTAAGCTTACCAGTGCTAATATTGTGTGGCACAGCATGGCACCCTTGAAAGGATCTCAAGGCACCCCAAGGTGCCGTGGCACCCTCACTGACAATCATTGTTTTAGAAAGAGCACGCTCCAGTCCTCCTGTTGATGCTGGACCACTGCGCAATCAAGAATACCAGCCATCAGTACAGGAGAAGAAAAATAAAGAGGGAGTCTATTTATTTAGCTTAAGGGTTAGCATGCTTTCCGGGAGCAGGGGCCTGGGCTCTGGTCAGCATTTCACAGGACTTCTAATTTTAACCGATAACTGTTTAATGTAAAATGCATAAGTACTGCTAAAATGCAAGAACAAGAACCCTAAACACCCCTTTGTCAGGAGAGTGCTCTGACCACTAGGCTACAAGGCAAATTCCCTTCTGCTGATTCCTAGCACTGTTTGTGGATTTCACATTGCATTAATGGTGCACAAGGCTTCAGAAATTCAGTACAAAGTAGTTCCAGAAATGTGACTATATGTTACAAGCTGCAACTGAACAGATAAACATAACTGATAACTTGAGAGGACAGCAGGTCAGAAGCATATCCCTGTGCTTCACTGTTTCCCACTGGCTACCTCTAAAAAGGTAGACTTTCTGAATTGTTTCTCAGTAACACATACAAGTCCCCATTGGTTGTACGGCCACATAGATAAATAAACCTGAATTGCTCAAAGTACTCTACAAAGTCTATTGCCTCTATCAGGATGCTATATGCTTAACAAGGTCATTCCGAATTTCATTCTTGCGCCAGGCACCCAAAAGTTAGAGTTGCCCTGCATAAGTTTAGGAGGAGATGATATGAATGCTGCACCAGGAAAGATATTATAAACATGCCTGAAGTATAATTACTAAGCCACTAAATGTCTTTGATATCTTGTCACATTTCTAGTTGATAACATGCAGAACTGAAGGTGTTTTTCACTTGACTGCACCCATAAGTACAATAGCATACCATATTTTCACATATACCACATGCCCCCATATAAGACATGCACCTTGTTTGTAGAAGACAGAATGTAGGGGGAAATGGATTTTTCCAGAGTCATGGCTGACAGAGTAAGTCTTCCTGCAAACACAGTTTCCAGCAAGTGTGGCCTCCCAGAGCATTTATATACATATTTTTTCGTCACTGTGCCACGTGAAGCTGTATATGTGACGAAATGCGCGTCAGCATGCAGAAAATAGAGGTGATGAAGTTTTGAACTAAAGCACCTCCCATGTGGTTTAGTTCAAAAATTCACGGCTGCCATGTCCTCAATGCTGATGTGCATTTCATCGCTCATACAGCTACAGGCATCGCAGCACCCAGCACTGCAGCACATGCATGTGTAAAAGTGGCCCCAGGTAACAGTCTGGGTGAGCAGCAGGAACCTCCTATTGTTGCAGAACAACAAGAAGGCTAGGCCTCAGACCCATGCCAGGGCAGTAGCAAGACATTTACTTCTTTACTTTAGATAGTTCTTTATATATGTTCCTGTAAATACTAACGTGCTGTTTCCACACCATAAGCCTTGTCAAAATACCAAAGACTGCATGCAGCAATTCACTTGCCCCAAGTCAACTTCAGGCAAAAGCTCCAGCTATGAGAGGATTAATGCAGGATGCTGCCACTTCTGCTTGCTGGGGCTACAAAGAAGCAGCAGTTATCTTGCCAGTGTTAATGCACAGTGTCTGCTTCTGTTTTCCCCTCCTTCTATTCCAGTGAAGAAGAATCAGCTTCCCCACTTAGAAGATACAGTCCAATTTTAGAAGGCTGAATCTGGAGAGAAAAGGTGCATGTGGCATGCAAGTAAATATATTTTTAGATTTAGTTATTTATAATAATGTTCAGAATCCAGTCACAGTTCAAAAACATGAAGACACTCCTTATTCTGAAGAGAAAATGGCAAAGTAACATAACAGAAAATGGGAGCGATGTAGTACAATCATGTATATTAAGATATTTATAGACAGATGTGTAAAGTATTATTAATAAAAGTGCCAATTATCACAACAGTAGAGTTGGAGTGCTGTTGTAGCTGTCATGGTCCAGGATGGTCCTTACAATTATCACAATGCCCTTTAACCTTACCAGCATAAAAAATAGTTGATTCCTTTTAGGCATCACAGATGCGTCTTGAAACCAAGGCTAGAACAGTCCAGCTATGTTATATAATGCTAATTAAAAATCCAATTCAATAGACACATACTCGTGGACATGCTTAACTGTAAGTCCATGAGTATTCTTACTGAATTCTACCAGACTACTTAAAGTTATATAGGTTCATAAGCATTTGTAATATCAAGATCTAACTTTTCAAATATGCTACAATGAAAATATGATAATATACGGGTCTAAGATTATAACAAGACTATTTCAAATAAAGAATAAAAATCCACACTGACATTATTTATTGTTTTCTGTTTAGTATCTTTTTATCCTGCAGACCCTTCACAGCATCTGACAAGTTAAGCTCTCTGCTTATAAAACCTTATGCTATACTCTGATTTAGCCTACAAAGTTGTAAATCTACCCGGCTTTCTTTCTGATTTTAGACTAACATAACTATCTCTCTCTGCATTATTTACATGGCCCTTTGAAGTTTAATTTCTTTTGTTTTATCTGATATTACTTGAAATATCACGATTATGATTAAACAGTAGATCCTAAATCTCCTTTGAAATCATTATACAGTCATAGAATCATAGAACCAGAAGGGACTTGTAAGATCATCAAGTCCAGTCCTCTGCCATGGGCAGGAAGTTATGTATTAAGATAAATGTGGTTATTCACTTTTTAAACTAAATAATGAAAAAATTGTAACTGGTCCAACATATCAATTAGAATATACTATGTTATGTTCCCTAATGTGAGAGATTGTTGTTGACTAACCAGGATCTTCTACTGAGATTTTAAGCTTTTGGGGTCAGACACTGACTTTTTGTTCCAAGTATATATACCTTATAGTATGAGGAGGTCAGACCCATGAGTAAGTGAAGTGGTAGCAGTGGCAGAAGTGGTAGTAGTGATAGTAGTAATAATATTAGTAATGATAAGGGTAATAACGGTAAACCTATTAGTGGTGATAGTGGTAATAACAATAAACCTGAATAAATATCAGTGTCATATATGTTCAAAGGAAGCAAAGAAATTTATAAGAGGTTGATAAAAAATTCTTAAAAATACAAATTTTAAATTTTAAAAATGCCTGGAAGGCTAATCAACTGACAAACTGACACAGAACAGTGTATATTTTCCTGGAATATATATTTATTACAAATTAGTAATCTACTACTACTGTTATTTGAAATCTGGATAGACAGGATACAACCCATTAAAATCAATGGGAAGGTTTTACATAAATAAATGCAGTACCATCAGAATAGCTAAGGTGCATATCACTATCAATGGCAATAAATCTAATATGACACAAAATACATGATTTGTTAAACACTGTTATTGTTTCTGGGTATTGGTTTTCAGTGAATTGTCTGTGTGTCTTTTGTGATTCACAAGTATTCAGATCTCCAGTTGGAGTTAACTGTTATAGCTCTACATCATGTCATCATGTTTTAGGAAAAAGTATGGAAGATGCATAGTAAAGCTAATCAAAAGTAATGTCCCTACAGTGCATAAAAAATAGCCAAACACCAATTTTTTTTAATACATCATAGTGTGCCAACATGGTACCATTTACATTTTTAAAATGTTACCAGAGACCCTAATTGAGAGACGCATCTAAAATGAAATGTACAAAAAAGTGAACTCTATAGTAGTATTAAGATTATGATTGCTAAAGACAGTTTAGTTTAAAAACAAAACTAGTATTTGAGACTGTTCTTCTTAGGTTTTATCCCAGATCATATATTTTTTTAATTGTTTCTGTTTGTCAAAGTTTAAATTATTCGATTTTTAAAACTTATTCTGTGAATCTGATTATGTACATTTCTTATAACACAAATGAGTAAACTCCCACTCACATTATGTTGTTGCTAGTCTTTGTCTCTTTTCCTGTAGTCCTGTTTAAATTCTCACCTTGCTCTGCCCTTGTCATCAAGTCATTCAAGCACAAAGCAGGGAGCACGGGAGTGTTTACTCATTTCCCAAGTCCATTATCTTACACATTAATCACTGGTCTGGAACTTTTGGACAATGCTGAATCTGTTACCTTTTTTCTTTCTGGCTGCTTTACTCTTGGGTCTGATAGTTCAATGGTTCCAATCTGTACTTATACTTTATGACCTTTTCATCTGATTATTTAGCTATTTTATTTAGTTTTAAAAAAAATTAAGTTAGCCATTGTGGATTTTATTTTAAGAAAAGCTACACAGTTATGTTAAACATGAATTTGAATGATTAGCCACTTCTACAAAAAGACAGAAAAAATATGGAATATACTGAAGGCTAGGTTTATTTTGTTTGTGCTTGTTAAATGGCATCTGTCCTTTAAACAGAGTAGAACTATTTTAAATTCTTGTGCTATTTAATAGGAAAACGGGAAAAAAATTGGAATGCAGAAAACATGTTTCAGCTGGAATCTAAAGCTTCTACAATAATTATGAAAGACAGTTCATGGCATGGAAAGTTTATTTGCGATTATAGTTGAAAACAAAAAATAGATGTAAAGCTGGACAGCTGGAGGCTCTTGAACTATACTTGTTAAAAGATTTGTTTGTGAAACATGCATTTTATTGCCTTGTATGCATGTTATAATGAGGCATGGACAACTGCAACATTACACTTAATGATTGCATTTCTTGTTTCAGCCAGTTTCCTTGTCCTCTTGCAATTAACGTTTTCCCAGATCACCCAAGGCTACTTTGTCAGAAAAAAAAAATCTGAAATTCACATAAATGAGCAATGTCAATAGTTTAGAAAGAGTTTACTTAGAGAACAAAGAGCCCTTATGAGCCACTAGTGAGAAGAAATGGGGAAAAAATGAGTCCTCACAATGTAGGCCTTTTCTTACAGCGACTTGTTATCAAGCAGTTTGCGAGAGTCCCTCAAATCTGCATTAAAATACATTTCATTCCATTCACTCATTTGCATTAATTTCTCCCATTATATCTGAAAATGGCTGAATGTCTATCCAACACAATGCAGCAGCCTATCACAAGCAACCATGGCTGCACCAGGTGCCAATTTACTCCTCTTAGTTCTTTTCATTCTGTTTGCTGATTCTGACAACTGGAGTTCTCCTCTCAGTCCAAGGGACTTTTCAATTGGATTTGCTCGTGGTGACAAAATTGTTGCTTTGCTAAGAGGAGGGGGCTCTTTGACTGAGCGTCTATCATGCTGCCATGGGAAAGCGAGAGGCGAATGATTCTCAGTGGCTTCTGATTTCCAGTATTTGTTCAGCATTAGGCCCACTTATCTCCAGAAGAAAAAGCAACATGTAGAGAGAAAGTGACAGGCAGAAACACACTCACTTGCTCGTTCATTCTCACTGAACTCTGTATTCAAACAAGGGGGCCCTATTACACTGAAAGCTCCAGATCAGCCTCACTCAATTATCACAGCTAATCCTTATAGCTCTATAAAGTAAATATTTCATTACAATTTCAAATAAACAGTCACCCAATCTAATGAAGCAAGAACTCAAAGTGGCAATGTCATAGAACTTGTTACCATCATCAAAGGAAAGGACACAGCCCTATCTACTGATAATGTTAAAAATGGTTCCTACACAGATTTACCAGGGGTTTTTATTATTATTATTATTACTCACTTTGACCTTTTTGCCTTTCCAAATATATTTCAAGCATCCAAAAAATGACCCTACTTTATTATTGATTACTAATCCTGTTATTAATAGGCCCAGTCCTGGAAAGTGCTAAGCACCTTGTTAGAACTACTAACAGCTCTCAATTCACATTGAAATCAATTCATACTGAAATCAGTGAGAACATCCAGTACCTCTCTGGAGGTTCTCAGCACCTCTCAGGATCGAGGTCTTCAGTTTTAGGTTTCAATACAATCTTAGGAAAGCTAATATATGAAAAAGGAAAGACTTCAGAATATAAATCCATATACTCCTAGAATAAAAAGAAAAAAAATGCAACATTTATTCTGGATTCTTACACTTCATCATTTTGCTAGATACTCAGACACCAAGATGACAGGCACCTTTATAAACACCCAATGGGGGCAGAGGCTTCGTGACAATGAAACATGTCACACAACAGCCCCCTCGAAATCCAGAACCTGGATTCATTTCTCCCTCCAGTAGGAAAGTGACTTTACAGAAACATATGTGAAGGTCTGCCAGGGATATTGCAGACCCTGCTATTGCAAACAATCACATCACAATCCCTTTCTTAAACTTTCATCACTCAGGATTATTTTAAAAGTAGCTAGGCATTAGCATGTAGTTCTGTTGGAGGAAGTCCTGCTTCTTCATCTACTTCAGAAGGGTTCAGGGCCTTTTCCCCCATTTCAGCTCTTCACTTTATCCTCACAAGAACATTTCCCTCTATTATTTTATATGGGGCCATTTCCCTTTCTGTCTTTCACTTCCCGCTCACATAAGAAGGTGATGGCATAGGGGCCTACTCTCTATCTACCTGGCTAGGGGAAAATGGATCAATGCTTTTTGATACCCAGTGAATGAGAAAAGTTTGGCTCTGTCACCTTTGCTTTTCTATGAATTTAGGCAAAGTATAGCCAATTCAAAAGCTGAATTGATCCAATCTACTCAAGTTTATCAACGGTGTAGATTGGACGATTAGAACTTATATTCACTCTTTGGCTGGAGAACACAGGCAGATGCCTACTCTGGCAGAGGCCAAAATGTGAGGGGTGCTCTTGCATGCCTCCTAATGTGACAGACATTACCAAGAGCACCCAAGCACAGCCAACTGGCTGCACCATCCCTCATTGGCTGTCAGGTATGTGCCCCACCCTGCTGCCCCAACATATGTCAGGTAGCTGGCAGCTGCTTGCAGGCAATGGAGGAAGCATGCTCACCCATGCTCAGCAACATGGAGGTCCCTGGGCTTTGTCCTGGGTGGGGGCACAGGAGTCCACCCCAAGCACAACAGATGGGAGAAAGCGAGACTCATAAGCTGCTAGGGGGAGATGATGCCAGTAGTGAGCCCTGCACTCCTGGCTAGGTCTGGCAGGCACATAGTGTCCCTGTCCTGTCCTGAGCCCCAGGACCCTGCATTGCAGCAGCTCTGGGAAGGTCTCAGAGAATTCTTCATCCCCCCACCAGCCAGCACCACTTCCCAAGCAGCTGCAGGGCTCTGGTCCATGGGGAGGAGGTCTAGCCATGCCCCTGTGGCTGCAGCGCCTGGTGGGGGGTGATTGTATTGTGGGAACAGGGGTGCAGGAGGGGCCATTGCCAGCTCAGCCCAGCACAGAGACCTGCTGGATCTCCATGGGAGACGGTGCTGGCTGGGGCAAGGGAATCCTCCAAACCTTTCCCAGAGCCACTGCAGTGCAGGGTCCCGGAGCTCAGGACAAGGCGGGGACACTCTGTGCCCCACAACCTGGCTGGGAATGCAAGATGCACCACTGGCACTGTCACCCCATAGCAGCTTATGAGGCCTGCTCTCCTCACCTCTGCCCTGCATAGCTGACAGCTAGACAGCTTGGGAGGTAGGGCTGGCTAGGTGCTTGGCTGGAGCAGCCAACCCACAGCTCCCCGCAAGAGAGGGCTCATAGGGGCACACAGACAACTGGGATACCAGCAGATAATAACTTCCTTTGATTTGCCATCGGATCTGGTACTGACCAGTCCAAACGAGCTTCACTAAGTCTGAATTACATGGATCCAGGTGTATCTTAGACCAGGACTCACCATTTTGAAACTGGTCTATGTGCCCCAAACTTTTTTGTTACAGGTATAGACAGGTTTCTGACTGCCTAAACTGGAAAAAGTGCAATGTCTGTACCTAGCCTCAGAATTTAAAATGCCAAGAGTTAAGGTACACTGAGCAGTGCCTCCAATTCCATTTCATCCCCATATTGTCCCTGTTTCCAAAGCTTAAATATAGTTCCTTTCTAAGAAGTGCCTCTTAAAAGCACCAGTTCAGGTTTCTGTGTTATTGTATCTCAGTAATTTCCTCATACTATATGCCCAGTGTATAACTAAAATACACACACACACGCACAAGTCCTGCAACTCTGAACTAACACAAGGACTTAAACAAGGTTCTTTCCACGCCACATGCATCATCATTAGTAACCAAGACCTTAGACTGAATTAGGTCCTAAAGTGCATTGGCACAATCCTAGGTTCCATTTCAAGAAGGAAGGGGGTGGGGAGTATAATACATGCTTAACATTAAGTATGTGAGTAGTCCTATCAGTTTTAATGGATTCATTCATGTGCTTAAAGTTAGGCACATGCCTAAGTACCTTGTTGAATACAAGGTCATCTGTCCTCCAATTATACCTTAGTTAACCTATGCAGCACTTGTCTTCAATAGAGTAGTTCTAATGGAATAGTTCCTTGATAATGCTGGGATAGATAATGTTCTCCTTTTTTGTTGTATTGGCTCAGTAGCATCAGAAAAAGTAAAGAATGGTAAAAAGGTACTTTTGGCCCTCAAATTAGCAAGTAACATGCTGAACATATATAGTAAATCTGTAAGAGTGAGTCATTTGTAGAGAGACATCTTTCAAAAGAAAGTCATATTTTAACTCCTTTCATAAGCACACAGAATAAAAATAAGGCGTGTTTAAACAGCCCACAAAAATATTTCAAAATGTAAGCACTTAGCTCTGAGCATTATACAGAGCCTGTAATGTAACAATGACTGGGCAGGAGCCCTAGGTGCCACTGTTCCTGAGGTCCTCAAAAATAGCTGCTGCTGCCCTACAGTGCCTCTGTACAGGGCCTTCTGCAATAGATCTCAATTAGTAGCTACCCATTTCCAAAAAAATTACTGCCACTCAAATGTCAGTTGGCAGGGATGTAATACTGGAAATATAGCAAAGAAACCATGAACCATGAGCATTCCATCAAAAGCTGTACTGTCTCCTACGTAATCAGTTACCCAATATATATTTTAATTACCTCCAAATTATTTCTTAATTCCCAGTTAATGGTCAAATGCCCCTAGCATCCCTTGAGAAGCATATCTCTATTGACAACATAAACTAAAACAATATGTCATTTTGCACTTTGTAGCTAATCATTAGAAATATTGGAGATTCCAAGTGTCTTCGCCTTTCACTGCAATCAATGGGAATTGGAGATGGTGAGAATCCCACGGGCTCTATTCTTAAAGTTGCAAATATTTCTCATGTAAACATAAAACAACCATTCAGCTATTTCTAGGTAAAAAAAAATATTTGGTTTCTAGTGTATGTTTTTGACCTTTTTATCTCTGGCATGCAGTTTTAAATACCACTCATGCCTTTCAAATAATGCCGTCAAGTAGTACTTTTACTGAAGAAAAACATTAAAATTTTGACATGTTACAATAATTTTCTACTTAGCACATATCCTGCTCTGAGAAAACATGGACTTTCTAAAGAGTTAGGCCTACTGCTGATAGATAGCACTGTGCTGAGAAGCCAACATGAGTATTGTTTGGGGAGGAAAAAGGCATTCAATCTCCTTTGTCCCCCTCTTCCCTTGGCAAATATTAAAAGTGAACTGTTTGTTTACTGTAACTGAAAACTAAATTTTCAGTATTTTCATAGATTTCATACACATTAGGGCTGGAAGGGACCTCATAAGATCATTGAGTCTAGCTCCCTGCCCAAGGGCCAGGAAGTCAGCTAGGTTCAAAGGATCCCGGAGTAGGTGCTTACACCACCTTTAGAGGTGAGTTTGTTACAGGCCTTGGGGGCTCGGACAGTAAAGAAGTTTTTCCTTATATCCAATCTAAAACAGTCTTAAAAACCCTCATAAATTGAAAAATTGCTTTACAAAGTCTCTAACTCTGTAAACTTGCATCTTCAGAAAAATATATTTGTGGAAGTATGAAAAAGCATTTGGCACTTTGCTTCTTTCCATGGACACTTACTTTTTGTCTCTGATAATTCTTCATATATTTGCTTCATTATTCTTCTAACTCCAAGGTCTATCAATTAGAAGCCTCAAAATAAATGCTTTCTTTGTGTGTTTCTTGTTCTGTATTATTGTATGCCAACACATATTTTTGCTTACTGTAAGATGATGTCTACAGATAATAAATGTTATTGATATAAACCATGTTAAAACATCAATCAAATGAACTCTGGATATAGATATGCTCCTCCATACAATCAAACAATCCTGTGTCAGGAGTATTTAGGAGTGTGCTTGAGTAAGGGCTTCAGGGTTGGACACATGGTAAGTAGAAATGCACATAATCAATACAATTAAACAGGTGGAAAGGAGGTGAGATTTGGTGTCTTGCAAGATGCAATTAAAATTGATCATGCTTTTGAAAAATACTTGGCATAAAACCTTAAATTATACAGTGGCAGTTCCACCTTCCCATTATTTCTGTCATATCTTTGTGTCGATTCACTATGTAGATCTTAAGATTCTTTGGGACTGTTCTGAGCATCGCATCAGAGACACTGAAATCCTTCAATTCTGTGGTGTCTGCATCACTATAGAAGGACCTAGCACCAATGGTGCAATTATATATGGCAAATGGCAAATGGAGATCCACTGCTGGAAAGTGGTTAGGAAATACTTCAAGAAAGAATGCTCTGAGAGGAATGCTTTCAATGTGTGCATGTCTTTCTCAAAAAAGCTTTACAATCCTTCAGCACGTCACCTGGGACTGGCTGGTGAACAAGACTGGCATGTAGGGACTTCAACTCAGACCATGCCTTCAGCATGCCTCTTCTAGGGCATTCAGTGTTGGAGTCTCGCAGAACTTTCCCTAGGAAGGGAGAAGACAGTTGGGCCTTGTGTGTTTTTTGCACTCTTCCTTCCTTCAGACCATTTGGACTGACTGTCTTCACAACACAACTGAATTATTATCCTTAAAAGAAAGCAAAAGCTTATGGCTATAGTAATTTTAATGTCAATAGTTAATTTGTTTATTAATGCAAACATTCAAGGTGTTTGCATTTATCCTCTAAGCAATACAACTGAAGTCATTAAGTTTAATCTTCATTTTAAAACAAATATTAGCTAATTATGGAGGGGAACTGTCCACTGGATTTACTCTGTTCAGTGATTTCACCCTTATTTTCTAAACAACATCTTCCTGTAAGACTTTCCTGCATGACATGCTATGCAGCCCAATCTAAGACCTTCTGAAAAATCATTTTATGTACAATTAAAGTGACTATACCATTTGGGTAAGGGTAAAAGGTGGTTAAGGGGATAAGATTTTCAATGCGAACAGAATAATAATTAATTGCTAAGGTGCTTTTGGGAAAAATCACACACTTGACCCGAGTTGAAGGCTGAAATATTAATCCATTTCTATGACAGAGATCAAGCTTCATAGTCGCTTTTTATCCTCCTCATAATAGAAGCAACAGTTGTAAACCATAATGTTATAGTTCAAACAATGCCCCCCCTAAGACTTCAAATTTATTATAGCATTCATCTCCAAGACAAAAGACCTGGTATAGGAAAAAAGCTCTTTTTAGCAAAAAGCATGGTTGTTATTTATGGCTCAGATGCGAAGAATGAGTTTGGGGAATTTATCAGAGATGAAGGTATGAAATGTTTTAGCTTGTTCTTCTCTCTCTAATCCATAAACCATTTTCTCAGCCACCCAAGTGAATTCTAATGGAACAGGAGTGATGAAATAATATTTTCCTAGCCCTTTAACACTTTGCCTACTGTGTGCATTGTGTGACTTGTTCAGGGAAAACATAAGAGCTTACAGTTACAAATCTTTTAAATCAGAGAGTAAGATGATCTTGTTAATAAATTATGTAAAACAGTCTGGTGGGAAGATTCAACATAATACTTAGAGGGCTCATGCCTTCTATCAAATGCTATTCATTAATAATTTTATAAATAAAGGGCCTCTTTGCTAGCATTTCAGTGGATGGTACCCCTAACTTCAGAATGCACATGATTTCCTGTGGATATCTTCCTAATTTATCAGTTAGAGGGAGGAAAAAAGCTAAAGTTGCAAGATATCTTCATCCACATAGCTTAGTGATAGGGGAAACTAGTAAAGTGAGCACACTGCCTTTTTCATCCTGTGTTCAACAGAAAAGTGGATGCTATCCTCCACCTAACCAGTTACTTAGTATAACGGAGAAGTGAAGGGGGAAAAGAGAGTAGTTGTAATGATTCAGGCTATTTGCTCTTATCTCATGTAGGTCTTATCACTGGCCATTTTATTCCTCAGTAAATTTCTCTGATTATTGTCCATACCTACCTGTTTCTGTTAGCACAGATTGTAGCAATGCACAGCAGTAACCATCAGCACCAACCAGCATGTACACACACACACAGAACCACAGAGACATATAAAGTTAGGGCTGGAAGGGACCTCAGGAGGTCATCTACTCCAACACCCTGCTGAAAGCAGAACCATCCCAAAAGCCTGGTTTTGAAAAGCTTCAGGGATGAATTTTCTACCACCCATCTGAGTAACTTGTCCCAGTGTTTTACTACCCTTCTAGTGAGAAAATTCTTCCTGATATCTAACCTAAACTTCCCTTGCTGCAACTTGAGACTGTTGCTCCTTGTTCTGTCATCTCCCACCACTGAAAACAGTTTAGCTTCATCCTCTTTTGAAAGCTTCTTCAGGTAGTTGAAGGCTGCTATTAAGTCCCCTCTTGGTCTCCTCTTCTCTAGACTAAATAAGCCCAGTTCCCCCAGCCATGTTCCCCAGCCCCCTTACCATTTTTGTCATCCTCCAATTTGTCCACATCCTTCCTGTAGTGGAGGGCCCAAAACTGACCACAGTACTCCAGATGTGGCCTCACCAGTGCTGAATAGAGGGGAATAATCACTTTCCTTGACCTACTGGCAACACACGTACCAATGCAGCCACATTAGCCTTCTTGGCAACAAGGGCACACTGCTGACTCATATGCAGTTTATTCTCCACTGTAACCCCCAGGTCCTTTTCTGCAGAGCTGTGGCCCAGCCAGTCAGCCCCCAGCCTGTACTGGTGCATGGGATTGTTCTGTCCTGAGTGCAGGACTTTGCACTTGTCCTTGCTGAACCTCATGAGATTCCTTTTGGCCCAATCCTCCAATTTGTCTAGGTCACTCTGAATCGTAGCTCTACCCTCCAGTGTATCTAGTACTCCACCCAGCTCAGTGTCATCTTCAAACTTGCTGAGGGTGCACTCTGTGCCATCTTCCAGGTTGTTGATGAAAACTTTAAACAAAATGAGCCCCAGGACCAACCCCCGGGGCACTCCACTTGGTAACGACTGTCAACTAGACATCAAGCCGTTGATTACTATTCTCTGAGCCTGATGCTCCAGCCTTTTTTCTATCCATCTTACAGTCCATTCATCCAGTCCATACTTCCCTAGCTTTCCTGGGAGAATGTTGTGGGAGACCATATCAAAAGCCTTGCTAAAATCAAGAATCACCACATCCTCCAGTCTCCCAACATCCACATGCTTACACACTTCTGTCGGCTTCACATAGCTCCATCCAACAGTAGTAGTATCAGAGCAAAAAGAGCATTGAGAAAGAATACCAGCTGCCAATGGACCATTGCAGCCAGTATGTGCCCCTCTTTCTTCTCCATGATCTGATATTTTTAGAACCTGCCTATCATCACCATCTGGTAACTGTACTCAACTGAGTACAGTAACTAAGGTTACTGACTGAAGTAGTCTTCAGCAAAGTGGGTGGAATTTAGTATGTAATATAATGATGGGGGTCATATGTCAAAGTCTGGAATTGGACATCTCTACATCACTAACCTTCTATACTTATAAATGGTATGTTGAGCTTCTCCCTTGGGACAGGCATAAGTCACAAATTCTGGACTTGCCATCTCAGATGGGTATAGATGATGATATATGATCAAAGTGGAAGCTACAGGAAAGTAAGGTTCATGGACTCCCAAACTGAATGCACCTAATTGACCAGAGATTTCTAATCCTTTCGATTAGATAAAACTAAAGTCAATTATTAAGGGCTAGCAAAGGTTTGGCTGCAGAAAAAGTCAAGCATTTATTCGGTGCAAAAGCTAAGTTGTTTTTGCATTCATATGCATGAACAATGAAATGTGGAGCCTTTCTAGTTTACTAATTTGGCAGGAAACTATGGGATACTTCATCTACAATGGGCAGAAAGGACTAGACGAAGCTCCCGCAACAAGATTTAGTTTCGAAGTGCTATCTGGCTTTAGACATCACTTGATTACACTGATAATATTTCTATCCAATTACCCTCTTACAGCTCACTTTGCAGTAGTATGTCTTTCTGCATCTACAGTAAGAGACATAATACTCTTTTGTAGCATACATAGACATCCACTATTATAATTTATTTTCATTATTAGCAACAGATCTTTTCCTAGTGAAGTCAATGGGAGCTTTGCCAGCAAGCTCAATGTGCAAGATTAAGCCTGTGTCCCTGCATCCAGACATGCAGGGGCATGCAGTTTGTAGCGCCGCAAACCACACACGGTGAAAGTTAAAACATGCTCTGCTGTGCAACACAGGGCCAAAATTTGTTACCAGCATTTCCCAGTAGCAAAAGAAAAAAAATGGAATAAAAAGCATGCACCTGCACACATGGAGGAGGCTGAGCCATCCGGAGCAATGCACTGGCTGCTGGCCAGGCCTCTGTGCTGCTGGACTTGTTCCCCTGCCACTCCAGGCCACCAGGTAAGACTGCTGGGACAAGCACTGGTGCTGGCCCTAGCCTCCACCTCTCCCTGGCTGAAAAGCTGGGAGGAACTGGGCAAAGGCAGTCTGTGCATTGCGGGACAATTTGTCCCCCAGTGAAGCACACATTCAGGGGCATGTGCTGCAGCAAGTTGTGCGGCTGCAAGTGCACAGTCCTGCACATCTGGATATGGCCTGTATGTTTTACCACCATATAGCAATATACACTTCTCAGATAAACAATTGCTCCCCTACAGGCATATTTTGATTTGTTTCATTTTGTTTCATTTTTCAAAAAAAGTCTGCTGATTATAAAATAGGGAAGCAAAGCTATGCATAAGAACAAGAAGCTGTGTGTCATGATTCCTATTTACCCTTTCCTTTTCACTAAAGAATGTACTGTAGGAAAACTGGATCATGGTTAAAGGTCTTATATTTAATTTTCTTCAGTACTATATTATGACTCTGTTTTTGTTTAAATGCCACAATTTGCACTGGGAGAGCATGCCAGAGCAGGAGTCCTTTCAATCATGTTAAGGGTAAAGTATACACCAACTCTGCCATGGCCTTTCTCCCTCTCTTTTAGAAATGAGGTCTACCAGCACTGCTGCAGGTAGATTCACATAATTCCTGAAATAAAGGATTGCAACTGTGACAGATTCCTTCTCAGCTACACAAGAGTGAAGGTGGGGTTAAGTAGGATGAGATGTGGTTCCTTCTCATACCTATTCTAACCCCAATCTATTCAATTCCAGTATCCATACAGAGGAATACTTCACTGGGATTTTACAGACTGCTTTCCTCTGCCAGGAGAAGTCAAAATGACAGTATAACCCCATCTTCAGTGGAGTTAAAAAAAATCTTCAGTAACACAACATTTTTCCCTTAATAAATCATTTTAATGACTTCTAATAAATCATCTTGTAATCACATTCCTTTGGCACTTAAGCTAGTCAAACTATACCTCTCACAGTTAAAATATTAATGTATTCACATTTCAGGTAGTTTATAAAAAGAAAAATAACTTCTAAATAAAGATACTAACTGGAGCCAAATCAGTTACATTAATCTGAGAGGTTTAGGGTCATACAGAAAGTATAGAAACTTTTTCCCCTGCAGTAAGCAGTACCTGATTCTCATTTTAGACACAGAACATCTTTTTTTTATTATTTGCGTGTTATATATCACACAAATACACTACAGACATATACCCATTTTCACATACATACACAAACATAGCATTCATATAAACTAATATATTGTTCTGTCAACCTAGTGATATTGCTCATATATCAATAGGGGTTTTTTTTAAAATCTACTCAGGGATATTTAACAGTGAAACCTATTAGAGCTTTTGCAATCCATGATGTCCTACTGGATTTTTTAAGATTCTGATGCTTTCTTTTTCTCCACTGTTTCATCACTGTAATTCCTGAACGACAATTTACATCTGTATTACACTACTTTACCCTGACACAGAAATGAAAGTTAATTAGTTTCTATGACGACCTGATGCATGAAAGGACCACAGGTTCTTTCACATTTGTAAATACATACCAACTTAGTATTCAGAGTGCATTGTGTATCAGCATTAAGTACAAATACTATGAGTTTGTTTTTAGTAAGACAGAAAAAAGGACTTAAGCCAGATGACATGATTCATTGGAGCATACATTTGTCAATGAACAGATGAGTTCCAATTTATTTTCTTGGTATTTAAAGAAGTCTACAAAGTTCTATTAGAAAATAGCATTCAGATGTGAGTTGACATATTTTTAAATGGTTTGTTAAAAATTCTGTAGACAAAAAACTACACCCCATCAACTCTGTGTGCAGAATTAAATGTATATAGATGCTTGCAAATATTGAATGTATAACCCTTAAAAGTATTTCAAGGTATTCTGCACAGCATCCTCAAAGTTCAAATACTGAAGAGGTATAGAATCAAAGCATAGCATTAATTCTATGCTTTGATTCGTAGGGAGATATATACTAGGCCTTTTAAATAAATCACACAAAACCCACCATCTTTCTGGGGTTTGTTGAAAGTATCATTAAGATTCAAGTGTATAGGTGTCCTGCTTGGACTTGCATGTTAACAAAAATTGAAAATTCTTCATTACTGCATGAAAGATCTCAAAACATTCAAACAACAGGAGCTATTACTGTCATTTACCCAGCCAAACAAACAAACAAAGCTAAACCAGTTTAAGCTGGCACTCGTTTCTTTACTAGTGCAATTCTACTGGAACAATCCTAAAAAAACATTCTCCTTTTCCCAGCCTTAGTGAAACTATACAGGTTGTACATGAAAAAAAATAATTTAGGGTTAAGCTGCCAAAAGGCAAATAATAGCCAAGTACAGACATTCAAAAAGTCAGAGATGGAAGTGGTCTATGGTTTGCGCTTTACTCTAAGCACCCTACGTTGGCTCAGGAATGAACAGATCAGACATTTGCCCTTTGGTGAGGGGGGCATGCAGACTGCCTGCATGGCTGAGGCCAGCAGGTTGCAGGTGCTTCCACCTGCCTCCCAGAAGGCTGCCAGGGAATGCAGAGCACAATCAAGCAGCTGAGCAGCTGGCCACTTCTAATTGGTCAGCACAGTCCCCCTCCCTAGCCCCATCCCCCTGCTGGTGGTCAGCTATCAGTGGCAGTGGCAGCAGAGGCCCCTGCCCTGATCCCAGTTCCCTGCCCTGGTCCCAGGCCCCCCCAAATCTGAACCAGCACAGCTGTGGAGGCCCCACATCGCAGGGACCTCCTTCCCACCTCTAGTGCCTGGCTTGGCTGATAACCAGTGTGGCCCCCAACCCCAATTCTTGCCTAGAGCTGTCAGCTGGCCCGGGGGGGAAACAGAAGCTCATGCCACATGGGCACCTGCCCAGCTGTGCTGGCTCAGGTTGGGGGGCATGGGGTTGGATTTACACAGCGGAGGCCTACACTTCCCCTGCCCCAACCTTCTCAGCCCCTTGTAACTGGAATGTCAGTATGATACCCTAAGTTATTTGAGGAATAAAATGTATTTAAAACTAGTACTCCAGGAACAGAATAATACTAACTTATTAATCATAGGTCAAAGTATGGCAACTTCCTCTGACAGCAAAACTCTGTGTATGCTTACTTCTGGAGAAAGCATTTGTTGCAGTCATGTGTAGGTTGCAGTATTTTTCAAGTGTGCTATCAGCTAAGCCAGGCAGCAGGAAGTGTGAGGAGCAGAAACCTCTGCCACAGAGACTTGGCCTCACCCCGCAGACCCAAACCAGCAAGCTGCAGGCAGGAGGTAGAGCTAGGGGCCTCTCTGGCTGTCACCCAGGCCAGGCAGTGGAGTATGGAAGGAGCCCCCACCACATGGCCCCCACCCCATTTGTGCTGCCTGGCCACCATTGACAGCCAGTGCAGACCCCGGCCCTGCCTCCTGCCTGAGGCTCAATCTGTGAGAGCTCACTCATCTAGAATAGATGAGCAAAGGCTGAAGCTAGTGCACCATCCTCCAAGGAGGCCTGCAAAGCAGCCTGAGATGCTGCAACTGTTTTCTAACTTGAGTCACTAGGAGATCTGGTACAGAAGTCTGATAGACTGGTCAACCTAAATCATTAAAATCTGATACTACATCCATCCAAGTTTATCTTAGACTGGTTTGTGCCATTTTAAAGTGGTCTGTGTCTGCTGAACTTCTGTTCGGTTCCGAGTATAGATTGATTTTTGACCGATTTTTACAAACACTTCTTCATTATATTACCTATCCCATCCCCCAGAAGGAGTCTCCACCCCTTTCCCAAAGGCAAAACACAGGTCACAGAGAAGGGTGAGGTAAAATACTAATGGAGACAGCTTAGCCCCCATCCCCATTTAAACCCAGAATAGGGAAGATGTATATATGGAGGAACTCTCCAAGGATGATTCAGTGTAAAAAGATGCAGACCCTTGTTGTCAACACCAATTGTTTTGCCATGCTCTACAAACAGTAACTAATAGATATCTGCAGCAAACATCTAAAGGTAGCCCCCCCTCCAAAGCTTGCAATGGAGGTAGGAGAAAATGAAAGATGCCATATAAAAAGACAAAAAAAAAAAACCCATTATTATTCCTATTTTATAAATAGGGAAGCTAATGCACAGAGTTTGAGAGACTTGCTTCAGACCACAAAATGAGTCAGAGCTGGGATAAAAGCACAGAGGGTCCTAATACTTTCCTTATATTCACACACTTAAAGATAAAAGTCAATTAAAGGTATTAATTCAAAAACAAAACAAAGGTACAAAGAATAGGGCTTTTATTTCACAAATGACAGATTAAGACACTGTTCCTAAGAATAGCGTTATCTGGGCAGACACCCCAAATCACAAAGGTCCCCCAAGATTTCAATTTGCACAAGTAGAACTTAATTAGAGTCATTTCCTGAACCTACTTTTTCCTGTTTCAGGCTGAAGCATGTTATAGTATATTATGCTTTGGGATTCTAATCAGAAACCTATAAACAATGTATAACTTACAGATGCCCTTCAGTGCATTAGAACACTTTTAGTATAGCTTTAAAATTCTAAATCAATTCTGCTGTTCACTTCATATTATTTATCTTCAATTTTCCCCATATTCTAAATGTCATAGTGTCAGACTAAGTAATAAAAAGTTTAAAAGATATAACCTGAACTTGACTGATATTCTCTGCTGTATGGAAACCTAAACGTCTTGACATGATATTTGTATTTCCAAATCAAGGCGCAGTTTTTTGTCATTTTTTTTCCTTTTTTCCAGTATATTTAGATATAGATGAAATCACCATTATTTTCCACCCAAATTGCCAACCCATACTTTTACTAACTTTAGGATCTGGTTTAAATTAACCAGGAAAGGACAATAGCAATACAAACCAGTTACACTTCATTCTCACAATTGCATTTGCTCGTCACATATTTTTGTTACCGTATGTGGGGCACTGCAATTTCTTTTGGGTTTTACACAAAATTATCTCCAAAATGTACATCTTTTATTGTAAAATTACAAAAAACCAACAACAGGCTGTATTTTCTGACTTCATAACTCTCCTATCACATGGCAGAATGCTATAGCTAAATCACAGCATGCATACAAAATACACGGTAGAAACACAAGTCTAACTAATAAATTTAGTTACATTTTCTTAACATCAAAAATTAACTTTGTCCAGTTTCACCTTTAAAATGCAATATGAATGCTTAACCTCTAAAGAATAATAAAGCCCACTTAAATACTAACAACTCATTCCTGACATCTGTATAAAAACAAAAATAATCTGCTGTCAGCAGAACGTCCAAGTGCCTCTGTCACTCCACTCTAACATGAACCTTTCCTTGGCTATGAGGCTTTTGCTGTTATACTACACTCATTAGAATGGAATTTGTGTTAACTTCCATGTACCACGACTTACTAATAGGATTGCTAGCAATTATTATACTGAAATGAAATCAGCACAAACTATTAGATCTGTTTAAACAAGTTAAAAATAAACCTTGATTAAATGTTCTTTTTAAAGAAACTGCTCATTAGGGCTGCAGGGCCTTCTGATAAATTGGTGTTTCATTAACATCAAAGCATGAATCAAGTTTAAACTCACTTACCAAACAAGTTATGCTTAAAACGCAGCTTTAAAAAATAACCTGGATTACAAGTATCACAAAAGATAGAAAATAAATGGGCTATCTTTATACTTAAATAAAAGGTAAAAAGGCTTAAGAATGGGAAACTCCTTTCATAAGCTGGGATGGAAAGCATGTAAAACAGAACTCTAGGCAGCCATAAGACCAAATCTTCCAACTTTGTTTCCAGAGCTTAGACACAAATACTAGCTTCAAAGTACTGAGCTGGAAAAGCATCCTGTGTACCAGACTGCAAATAAGGGCAACAAGCATCCCATTTTGTTTAAGACTCCCTGCTCCTAGGATCTCAACAAACCAGATTTTTTTTTCAATTTAATTATGGTTTAGCCACATCCCACATGCTGGCTGGTTTGCCCAGGTGAAAAGTCTGTTAACAACCTGGCCTGTGCACTGAAGCTACACACACTGTACTATTCAAACATAATACAAGTATGGAAATTAAAAGTGGCAAAAGCTTACAAGGAAACCTGACAGGAATTTCATGTTTTCTCAGGCATGATCCAGTCTTTTAGTTTATTTCAGCAGCTCAGACTTCTGAAATTGTAGTATTATTAAGAATCGTAATAGCACCTTCTTATCAAAGTAGTCGAAGGAAACAACTCTCTGCACACCCTTTTGAAAGATGATCCTGAACTGGGCAGTCTCTCTCAAATGTGCAAAATAATGTTATAATACTGCAGGACAGAAAGAATTATCAAAAAATGGATTAACACTAATTCAGTGGAAACAGATGCACTCATTAGATCATACCAAGTAGTACATATATTTTGAAAAGCTTTCTAAAAATGGTTCTTGAACAGCAAGTATGGGCATTATTCTTAAATTGTACTCCAATTTCAACTGCAATTGAATCTGTTCTTGTCTCCTGATTTCCTCTACAGTGCACTTGCCGCTTCCCCTGCACCAGCATTATGAAAATGTTCCGATTTTAAGAGAAACAAACCTTCCAGTTTAAGTAATTAATATTCCTTAATTAAATGCACCAAGCCATAGACAATGAATTCTTTATAAAACTGTGAGCATGCCTGAAGCAACAAAGTCACACTTTTGTTAAAGCATTTTTAGTGTGTATTTTGCACAATTTTTTAAAGTTTAACCTCTGTGGATCAATGTGCTTCCTTAAAAGACTTTAATAAATTAAAGTGCAGAGAGCTTTTTTTCACCAGGCAGAAAAAGCTGATGAGACAGGTTTAGTTTAATCTCAGGCAATAGAAGTCATTAACCATTCTCTCAGGGATTAAAATATAGCTTGCCCTTTTCTTCTCTCACTTATCATTAGCATCACTTTAATCTCCCAGCGTTTCACACTGCTATTTTAATCATTA
This sequence comes from Crocodylus siamensis, assembly GCF_052110815.1. Classification (NCBI taxonomy): domain Eukaryota; kingdom Metazoa; phylum Chordata; order Crocodylia; family Crocodylidae; genus Crocodylus; species Crocodylus siamensis. The sequence continues at coordinate 343,797,563 of NC_143395.1, read as the reverse complement.
CTTACTGCCTTTTGACAAGTGCAGAACATGCTTTTTCTCATTGAGGCAATATCCTGGTTTTAGCTGACAAATGTAGGACATAATGTAAAAATATCAAAGTGACATCTCTTAAACACACCTTCATCATAAAAATCTCTAAAGTTACAATATTCCTTTGTCTAATGTTTCTATTGAAATTATCATTTGAAAGGTTTCTCTCATGCACAAAGGCAAAAGTTTGTTCTAAATAACACAACAAGTAATTTCAGATGAGCGATACACTGGGTATTGGTATTTAATGGATTTAAAAAATATGCCTTAATATTTCTGTGTCTATCCAAGATATATTGTAATGAACTTCAAGGTATTCACTGAAGGAAAACAATATTCTTCCAACATATCCTTGATTTGTAAAGAACAAATATATTATGATGAAATGCTGACCTGTTTTATGCTTTGCATTGGTGTTGCCTACTAGCATAAGAAAAATGAAATGTAAGTTTCATCTCCGTTATCATGTACAGGTTTATCATTTTATTATTCTATAAATTCAGCATTAAAACAAATAGCAATAATGTAAGATAACCATTTTTTAAAAAAGCTTTAAAAATTTCCCTGCACATTCTAATTAAATATCCTCAGACACATTTTGAACTGTAAACCTTACAGCATCAGAAAACTGGATTGCATATATTCACAGGTCCTCATCTTTTATTCTAATTTTAAACACTAAGTGTATGTGCCTATAATGTAAGTTGCAACTGTGAAAGAATATGTATTTTAAAATTAATCTCAAAGGATTCATATTTTTATTAAGTTTCCTGTCTTTTGTAGTCTGGTAATTTTTGTTTACTAAAAGCTTAAAACAACCTTTGAAATTATATTTAGAATAATAAAAAAAAAAAAAAATTGGTAATTACTAAATTTAAGAAATAATGTTTTTTAGTAGTAACCCTGTTCATAATATTTGGCTTGAAGCCCTTTAATCTAGTCCATCTGTAATGATCTCATAGTACTTTCAACCATTATTTAACTGTTAGAAGAAAAAAATATGTTGCACTATATGTTTCAACAATAAAATCCCTTCTTAAGCTTCACAAAGCAGAACAATTCATTATTTGATCTCTTTCCAGGTTCAAAGTCTGTCTTATTGCAATACTTCAAAGAAATATGTAATCAAAGACAAACAGCTGTGAAAACAATCTTTTATTACTTTATTATCATCAAGCATATATCTTTAGGGTAAACCAATGAAAAAGCTACACAACTTTTAAAAAGTCTTTTTTTTTCTTAATTTGTACTTAACTATAAATAGACAAAGCTATCGTCTATCTTGGGAGGTGTATAATCTCAAATCCCAGACCAGTATGACACAGGATCCAGCCCTTACCAATTTAGGCATAGATTCAGAAAAGATTTAAATACGTAAATAACTTTAGGATAATAAACAGACTTATGTTTTTCAGTGGCACAGATAGAGTTATGCATGTGCATCAATATTTGTAGTAGTGCAGCCATAGTCTAATTTCTCATAACTCTTACGATGTATGTGATCTTACCCAGAACATTATTCAAATTGCAAATATTATTCAAATCCCAGAACATTATTCAAATCTCAGAAATTCAGAAAATGTTATTATTTACATCATTGTGCAATCTTAATTGTAGTCCCCTGTAGTTGCAATATGAGTCAATCTTTAATGACATGAATGATCACAGTATTTTCTTCATAGAACCTCTGTCTCATCCAGTATATGGGATGGACAAGAAATGAGGCATATGTTCAATATTTTATCCCCATCATTCAGCTAGTAGCCCCTGTCTTGCCCACTGTACATAACGGAACAAATACAGAATTATCTTTTCCTCACTGTCTTTCCTAAAGTACTCATTACAAACCTCACAGAACTATAGAGAGAGAGAGATCATTTGTACCACCAATGTGCAAGTGGGAGAACCAGGACATGAGAGACCTACTGTTGTTCACAAAAGGAAACAGTGGTAGGGCATTTGAACACAAGATCTGCTGATGCTCATTCATCCACACGTTGCTTCAAACCACAAAGTCAGTGCTGAGCATCCAGCAACATGCTACTATTGCAAACTCTTGCACACTTTGTATCTCACCAGTGTCATTTGATCCTCAAACCTTCATCCCTGTGGGACAACTTCAGCTACTGACAAAATAATTTATCTGGAAATATGAGAAAGTTATTTCATGGGGCTGGGAATGAGCCTCTGAGGCCATGTGGCCTCAGGTATAGTGAGTAGTCATGAGGACTCAGCTTAGCTGTTTTTCCTTTCTGCCCTAACCCCAAGATGTGAGGGAAGAGAAGGGACTGCTTTCCCACGTATGACCCCAACATGCAGGGAGGGAGGAGGGAAGAAGAATGGGCCACAGGGATGATGTGCTGAACTTGACGTAAATTGCTGCAAAAAGTATGATTCAATTTTTTTCTTCCTTTACATCAACCATCCAGAAGGGCTGTCTTCCACTAGTGTTCCCAGGATCATGCTGCTACTTTGGTGGCTGAGTGGGCTGGCCGTGCCCTAGATTAGCATGGCCAAATTCAATTATTATTTTGGAATGCTGCCAAAATTTTCCTCCGGCACACAAACAAGAGAAGAGAAATAATAATTTGCAAAAGCTTATATCTCAGCCAAACTGAAATGGAATTTAAGGGGGACAAAGAAAAGGTACTTCTTTTGCTCCAGGGCTTTCTCCCTGCTGAATTTTAACATCCTGCTGCAAAGGACAGAAGTCTTGGAGCTTCTTTCAAAAAAAAAAAAAGGTTGCAAAAAATCTTTTAAGTAAGGATTTGACAACTGCATTCATCAATTGCAACCAGTTCACAGATAATGAACAAAACATAACTAGTTGAGATGCGCAGTAACCAAACAATCTCATCTTTCAAACTAGCCCACGGTTAGAAAATGCACGGTGCTAAATGTCTATAAAGCTACTAAGTCTTGCTGCTTAGTCAGTATTTTACATGCTGCTAGTTACATTTTAAGAATCACCACAGCAAAAGAGCACTTATTTTTTAAATGCCTATTCTAAATTAATACTAAATGTCCCAACATTTAAAAATGAAGGGAAAAGAAAACAATGTCCTAATTCTCTGAGCAGTGTAGCCAGATATGTAAGTCCTGAGAGCCCCCTTGACTCCAAGGCTATTCAGCCTTTGCAAGATCACATTCCTAACTTAGCTAGGAATGTTCATTAAGGCCACCTGAATAATAATAAGAGTTAACTTCAAAAATTACTCTGTTATAGAAAAAATGTCTTTCACTAGTTACAGTTAATATCCTTTCAATCATATAAGGTGATGTCTCTACAATAAATTAACAGTTGTTGTAGCCATTTTTCTTTAGCTTACTAAGGCTATCTGACAGCCACTGTAGAATGAACTGGTAAGGTGGATTGAAAAAAGGGAATTTAATTTAACAAACTCTGGATTTCTCATTGCAGGGTAGATTAAACTAGAAACTGCAAGATTATATTAGCATAAGTCTTATTACGGTTGCATTTAAAATAACTGGATATAAATAAACAGGTTTCTAAGGGATCTTTGTCACCTCAGGGTCAGAGTAATTGTTAAGATTGAGTATTCTTTCTGCACAGTTTTTGAGGGGTTTCCCTGTTGTTGTTGCTGTATTATATAAAATCAGCTACAGAATAACAAATGCACCTTCTATATATCTGTTGCAAGCTGAAGCTAATGCCTTAATTTTTTTTTATCGCATCATGTCAGAAGTTATAAGTACAAAAGTGAACAGTACCTGTCACTCTAGCCCCTAACAATCTAAACTGTAAGGCAAATAACTTATTTTTCTTTAATGTATTTCTTGGTGTCTCTTGTGGTTGCCAGCTATAACCTATAATGAAAAAAGCTGTTTCTCTCTATCTCCCCTTTTTAGGTGACAATCTAAAAGTAGTTCTGTAGCACAAGTTTACATTCACTGTTAACAGTATGGCATTGTGATGTAGCTAGAAATACTTTTGTCATTTTTGTGACAAACAGTATTTTCAGAAATCTGGCCATGGAAATGGGGTTATATCCGGTCATACTTTAAAAAAAAAAAACTGTTGGACTTAGATACAAGACTCTCATTGTATATTCCTATTTGCATTTTTCCTCTCTGAACTGAAAAGCACAGACCTAACTGTTGAAATATAAGGTCTGTGGCTTGTAAAAATTTATTTTTACAAATTTTGAAGAGTGTTGTTTCCCAGACTAAAGGCCTGAACCTTCTTCCAACATCAGCAATGGGAGTTTTGCCACCACCTTTAATTAGAGTCAGACTGGGTCCTTTGTTACATGACTTTTGATATAAATAAACTGTATAAACTAATGGACTGATTCAGCAGAAACAAAAAGATGCCATCAACAAAAGATTTTCTTTTAAGCTAACAAAATAAAGTAACAAGTAAAATGAGTAATAGAAAACCTTTCCCTACCTGAGATTCATTTCCTTGGATTGAGATAAGAAAACATGCCTTTTCTCTCCCAAATTATAGCCCTTCTTTACAAAGGAAGAATAAAGCTGAGATAGGGTAACTGTTTGTTCACCAGCAAACAGGCAAAAGTTATTGACTTCAGCCATTTTTTACTACTGATGACATAGTGAAATTTAAATCAAAATACTTTTCATGTCATTAATACTTAATGTGAACCTCTGCTTTAAAAAAAAAGCAATACAGATGTTCAAAATGGCAAATAATATTTCATAGTTACTGCACATGTGCAGATTAGCTTTTTTGGTCAAAATCCTAATGAGTGTTCATATCACATATCTATAGATCTTTCAATTGTTCGTGGATTTCTATACACAATCAGGGTAGAGAAAATCAATTTGAATCCTTCCCTGTCTATTATGTGGTGTTGTTATATGAATTAGCCTATGAGAATGTTTTCCAGAAGAAGTGCTCAGACGGTATCAGTTTTTAACCTTTAATTAAATCTAGGACTATATTTAAGTAACTTGTACTATTTAAGGTATCTCCTTCCAATGGCCAACATAGAACAGGACCTTCCAGAAGCCTGCAATCTGAATTTAGGTAGAATATCATCATAATGCAACCCTCATACTTGGAACATGTTTACACGTGAATGGCAAAAAGGAATCTGAAGAATGATTTATATTGACTTATGTTTTCCATAAATATCATGTATAAAATAGAGCAAAGACCATATCATTCTTTTGATTAGGACATCTATTAGGTAACAAATGTTGACCTCAAGGGCCTCCTCTACATGTTACATTTGTTGCAAGTTCAAAGTGAGTTTTGCATGACTTCCTGAAACATGCCAGATGTTCCATCATGTTATCCCATGATAAAAATTGTGAACCAGTGACAAAATTTACAGATCTGCCACAGAGAAGTTCCTGATTAAATCAGCAACTTCTTTATGGCATAGGAGCATTTTAACATCTGTCATGTCACCCACAGTATGATAATGCATGGCCAAGTCCTCTACCATCCCTGCCTGCAATGTTTCCTCCCCATTCAAGGAGCAATAGAGGTGGGGATGGCAGAGGAGTTCTGAATCCATTCCTGCCTTAAAGCACAGGAAAAGAAAAGGCACAAAAAAAAAAAACAAAACAGGGCATATTGTAGCTTTGCTGTCCCAGAACAAAACAAAGCAGAAGATGCTATAATATATTTTGGCATATGCCAAATGTCAAAATATTCTCCAACCTTTCTGATTGGAAAATATTCTCTTACCTTTCCACTAACTTATAGTTGGCCATTCCTTTACCTTTAATAATATAACATTATCTAAAAGTCATGTACACTTTGTCTTTCACTTTTCTACCAAGTTATGTAAACTTGTTACCAGACTAAATTTCCGTTCTATATATCCAACATGACATAATGTTCCAAAATTGCAGTCTTATCAAAAATTTAACCTGGGAGAGGGAGAGAAGAAAGGACATATAATAGTTTTGGCCACTGAGAACAAAAAACCCAAAGAATTTTGTCATCTTGGAATATCGCCATTATCAATCATGCCTTACCACTAAAAATGAAAACTAGAATCAAGCATATCCAGTAATGAAACACTGATTATAGTACCAGGGAATGAGAAAAAAAAGATTAATTGAATACAAATAAATCAAACAAACAAAAACACTGTATCCTCCATCTGTCCTAGGATGGGTAGACTCAAGTGAATAATCCAAATTTTGATGTATAATTCCAATTTCTGCACCTTCAGCTGCCAGGTCAAGAAATGGGTGCTGAATAAAAGATTAGGAATGGTTATCCACACAACATAAGTGAAACATACCTTTAAACTCTGGCTAGATGTTGTTTTGGTCTATGCCAGCATCCTACAGAACTTGGAGGTAAATGCAAAGACGACAACCTTAGCATATTTCTCTCTCATTGAAATACACAGAAACTGCTTGAATATGCATGCTAATCTATTTGGGGAACAGGGTTCCTTCAATTTAATAATCCTCTTACACACCAGCATACCTGTCCACCAAAGGTACAGTGCTGAGGCCTAAATAAACCTTTACAATCTCTATCACAGACATATGTGCCAGGAATAAATTAGTGTTTAGGGGGTTGGGGAGTGGGCAGTTCCTTATATTTTAGATTGGGACAAAGACTAGGAGAGAGAATATCCAACAATTCATGATATTTTGACTGACTAATGAGAGTAGAAATGTGTAAGTACCATTCGTCTCTTTTTATGTAATAAGCAGGGAACCTGGTTTTATCCATTTAAAAAAGATCCCCAATTTTCAGATTTAAAAAGTGACCCAAAATCCACATTTTTCTGTGATCAAAATGAAACTATATATCTAATATATAGATATATATATATAGTGGCATCTCATTTTAATCATTGGGAAAGTGTGGATTTTGGGTTACTTTTTTGAACCAAAAATTGGAGGGGGTTTTTTTTAAATCAGAGAAAACTGGGATCCCTGGTAATAGGGGCAGGAGCTCACAAATAAATTTAATTTAAATAAAGGCAGGAATTTTCAGTGCATCAACTGCTCTGGTGTAACTGGTCATATATGCATGCTCTTCAACACTAGTAAACAAAAGCCAGAAGTATAACTAGGAATTTTGGTGCCCAGGCCTTGCTACGAATACATCTCTGAAGTATTTTGGAGTTTTGTTACGGTATGAAACTAGGGGCTCGGAGGTTACAAGTCCTGTAATTATATTGATTTCTAGAGTTTAAACAAAAAGCAATGCTTTCTCTGGGAACTCTAATCATTCCAATCTTAGCCTCTTAACAACATGTAAACTAAGGCACAATGTTTTCTATTTTGGGCTGGCCTTTAATATTCTTCTATGACTGGGGAGATTACAAGACATTAGGCAAAGGAAGCAGGATCACTGATGGCAAACTGGATAAGTACTATAGGCTCAAAAGAGGAGCCAAAGACTGAAAGTCCTCCTCTCTGTTAAATATAATTAACAACAGAAGAACTGAATGAAATATCAAAAAGAGTCTTTGTTTCTATTGCAGTAGGAAAGCATCTGTGTGGTCTGGAGGTTCACTGCAGATTCTTCATACCCTACTATAATCTTGTCTAGTATATGTCTAATAAACAGAGCAGAAGGTGCATCTTCTGTGCACTCCACGAAATAAATGCCTCAGAACTTCAGGATGTTTCAGGCCCGTCTTAAGTTCTAATAAGTAAATCTAGACCATGCGTGTTAAATATTGGTCCTGACTAACAGCAGGATACAAGAAGGAAGGGGGAAGGGGCACCACCTGCCACTGGTCCACTTCACTTGCCCTACCAGTCCCACCACAGACACTACCACCTTCATCACCAATCCCATGGCCAATCCTGCCACAGCCACCACCCCTCTGCTAGTCCTGCCAATCCCATTGCATCCCTGTCAGTTCTGCTCCTTGCCAGGATCTGGCCCACGAATAAACCCTGTCTTCTGGATCCAGCCTGGGGCACAGGGTGAGTCTGACACCAAGGTAGGTAAATATCTGTGTAAAGATAAGCAGATCTAGCCATCTTCCTAGTAGGTTGATAATTGGCATTTATTCTGCCTATTCGGCTTAATTGCTGAAATAACTTTTCACCTGAACTGCCCTTTTCTGTGATGGAAAGGATTGCTTTAAAATTCTCCTTCTTTGCCAAAACTCACTCCTGCAAAACCACAGGAGAAAACTTAGGTAAACAGATAGACCCTGTAACATACCCAAGAAATTCTGGCTGTTAGACTAATGAAGGAAGCAAATTCCCCTACTGAGAATGCCTTCATCAAACTAGAATTCAAATCTGAGAGCTATTAACAAAAGCATTCTAGCCCAACTAAACTACCAGGATGGCACAATAAGAAGTGAGAATGTTTTCTATGTAGAGTTTACAGTGTTGTTATAGCTGTGATGTATGAGAGGAAATGTATGAGAGGTGTCAGTTATTTATGACATATTTTATTGGACCAACTCTATTTAGAATAGTCTTTAGATAAGCTTTTGGGCACAAAATACTCTTCCCCAGGCAGGTCTCATAATTTCCTGATAGAGCTTTAAAGATCAAAAGTTACCAAGTTTAAGTTAGTCTTTTGCTGAAAGGCCCTGACATTTCGTTGTCCAAAAAATAGTGACTCTAGATACAGAAACTGTTACAAGGAAAACATACCTATTTTCATCATCCCAGAACTCAGAAAGGGTTCTGCAGGGTCCATTCCAGAAGTAAAAAAGAGATGGATTATTGTGATGACAGCTTCTTCCAAATGGAAAGATTAAAACCTCATATTTTGATATTAATGTAAAAAAACCTGCCAAATATGACCGTAACAAAAAGGTCAAAGACTCAAAAGGAGCCCACAAAAACCTTACTAACAATGGGGCAACAACAACCCTGTAAACCTGTTAGGCCATTCTAACTGGCCCATGGGGCACCTAAACATTTTTTTAAATTAATATTTATCTGCCCCTGGCTGCCTGTCATGCAGCCCTCAATAGCTTGCCAAAACTAAGTAAACAGCCCTCCCTGTGAAATAATTGCCCGCGCTTATAAACCCTAGAAAGAAAACATTCTCACTTCTTAATGTGCCATTCTGGTAGTTTAGTTAGGCTAAAATGCTTTTGTTAATAGCGCTCAGATTTGAACTTTAATTTGTTTTATCCCACTGCTGGTTTTCCTCTTCCAAATATGAATTATCTAAATAGGTGCTGAAACCACAGGTCCAATATCAAAAACTGAGTCATTTTAGTCTCACATGTACATCTCTGCCTGCTAAAAAATAGCCTGAAGTTTGTTTGAATGTTAGAAAGTGTGAAGCAACTGGCTGAAAAAAACACTATAAAAAGCTAAGATGGTGCTTCATCATTAGTCGTTCCCATTAGGACTAACTACTTTAGGCATTCTGCTCAGTGCATGATGCTGCACACAATTTATTAGGTGAAACACATTAAAATGAGGGGAGTTATGGAGGATATCCCAGTTGTAGCTTTAAATCTGTTTTCATTTCTCTTCATATGCAATTCAATTTGCTCCATCATAATTATGTTTAAATATTTATTTATAGTATTTGAAATCTTGGAGATTTTCAAATTGCAGATAATGACATTTAAAACTGATTAGAGGGATTATATTTGCCATTACATCTATCTATAATCTATAAAATTAAATAGGTGGCATGTATTAAGAGAGCACAAAAGAGTAAAAAATAATTCTGTTTACCAGTTACCCCAAGAAGTCTATTTTTTGGTCTAAGGAATTAATTTTCTCAGTAATATTTAGCATTCTAAATATGATATGATTTCTACAAACTAGGTCATATAAACTCATGTAACAGTCTTCAGGTTTGGGGGAAAGGTTAAGATAAGCTATTGTTTGTTCTGTTTACTACTACACATGGTAAATTGACCACACAAACACTTTTTTTTTTAATCTGAGTCTTTTCTTCCTAGACCAAGGAATTTTCTCCGTCACAGAGTAATAGAGCTTGAAAACTCCAGCATCAGCAGGGAAGGCAGGCACTCCTTAGCCAGCCACTGTGAGCGAGAGAAAATGCAATTAAGGCTCCCACCAGGGACAGAGAACTAAACAAAACCTGCATCTTCACACAAGAGCCTTTTTCTTCAATGTGAAGTACAAGGCCTCAAATCTTGTTGGTGAGATGCTAGCATTTAGGACAACACACTTTCAGATTTTCTCACAGCGGATCAAAGTAAATAATGCAAGGGCAGCAAACAAAAGGGAAAACTCCAGTGTGCTTACATTAAAAAGAGATTACAGGGGGCTTACAAGTGATTGAAGGAATAGATGACATTTTCAGAAACATAAAACTAAGATCTTTAAGTACAGCTAGCACAATGATGTGAGTCTAACTCCCTGACACTTTAGCAAGAGACAAACAAGCAAGTTATATGTTTGCATATGTAACACAAAAAAGATGACTCCTAACTCATATATTGCTTTTAATAGCTATGTATCTATTCTTGATCTCCTTGATGCAGAATCCTTGCCTAGTTTCTTTCTATGTATCTTCCCCACTTTTCTTTTCTTTTTTCTTTTTAAATATTTATAAAAATACATGTGTGTTGATAGCCAGGATCATTAAAGCAGCGTTCACTATATGCATGTCAGCTACAATGCAATTCCCAGAGCATGAACTCACTATATGGGTCTGAAAGATCCTCTATCACTTCAGTCACCCCTTTCCCCTGAGGACAGCAATCATTTATATAACAGTACTTAGAGAAGTAGCTCTCTTTTACCTCAAGTCAATAACTAAGAATTTTTCTGTACTGCAATATTAGCACCAAACTACTTACTATTAATTTAACTCAGACCTTTAATCTATAACAGTCTAGATACAGGACCTTGATTCCTTTGTAAAGTGCATATTAGAAATAAACATTACAGCTGATAGTTTTACATATCTGATTAAGGCCTATATTCTATCCTTACTTAGCATAAAGATTTTATTGATATTTCTGCAACTTATATGCAAAGAAGTAAGGTAGCATATGACTCTGAGTGCTAAAATTTGCCATGTATTAAGAACAAAATATGAAAATATTTGAACCACATAGATATACTTCAAATAAAGCAACAACATATTGAAAAAAGTTCAACACTGAATATAATGCATTATTATTATTACTGAATATAATACTTTACTTTGAGGACTTTTCAGGCTCATTATTCTCTATAAAAATGTTGTGCAGAGTTTGGACTCCACTAAGATTCCCATTGATTTGAGAATGGCAAAGTTTCATTCCATGATAGTTGGGGCTGAACACATAGGCTACGTACAAACGTTTAGTTTCTACTGGGGGAAATTATCATTCTCCTGTTAGAAACCAAACGTACAGACAGACATTCAAGGTTCTTCTCTCAAAGCAAAAAATGGCCACTGATGGCAGGTCCCCACAAGTGGGAAAGTGCGTTCCCTAGGGACAACTAGTAGTGGCACAGATATATGCCACTGCTAGTTGTCCTTGGGGAACACCCCTGTATACATACTCAGGTGCACAGCAAGTTGCCGCAGGTGAAGAAAGGGAATCTGGCTCCAGAAGCCTTACCTGGAGTACTGGTGGCCTCCTGGGTCTCCAGCAGTGGCAATCTGGGCATGCAAAGCCTGGCCAGAAGCGAGAATATAGCTCTGGCCAGCCAGGTTCCAGTTTTGGGAAGCACATGCTGCTGCCACCTGCACCACCCTACTTTTTTCTGGCATGGGTTTTTTGGCACCAGAATCTCCCAGTGTCAAAAATCCTGCCATGTTGCAAATTAGCAACACTGTAAATGCCTGCATGTGTGGCATTTGCAGTGCCACAGCTGGGTCTGTGGCACTGCAAATAGCATGTCCACGTTTATCTGGACACACCCTCAGGTAGAAAAATAACCTTTGAACAACTAAGGTTAAATCAGTCCAAGAAGAGTTTCTCCCAGGAGGTTGAACATCCCCCAGCTTAACATCTCCTGGGGACAAGGAGCAGTGGAGCCAAAGGAAAAGTTCCCATGCATTCTCCAAGATCAGAGAAACCCCGGTCTGGAGAAGGCATGGGGGAAAGCTCCTTCTCCCCTCCCATAGCCACAAGCTGCTTTGCACCTGCTTCTCCTACTGGAGGTCCTGGTGTAAAAGGCAGGAAGGGGCTTTGTCCCTGTGGCAGAGCAACTTTAGTACCTACCACTTTAAGGGCTGAGAGCTGACAGCTGGAAAGTGCTGGATAAGGGTAGCCATTTTAGAGCCCAGCTCTCAGGTCTGGTGCAGTAGTTTGTTGCCAGCTTCCAAGGAACTAACATCACCTGGCTGAGCTACTGCTCCTGAAACATCTTGGAGGTAAGGGCAGGAGCTACAGAGATGGCAGGATCCCAGTCCTGGGCATGACATGAAACTGCACCTGCCAGGGAAGATGGGTCTGTCTGTGGCAGGACAGCCCCCGAGAAATACCAGACTAGTTACACCCCCCCCACACACACAGTGAAAAGTGGGTAGGGGCACCTTAACCCCAGCCCCATCTCATCTGATGGGTGATTGTGAGAGCAATGTGGGCCACGCACGCTAATAAAAAGGCACCTGGTCCCAGCATGGGTGTAAGACCCCTGATACCCCAAGACAGAGTAATATTGGTGTGGAGGCCCACACAGAGTAGGGTGCAAAGATGCAATCAACAGATTGGGCATGTGTGGAGTACAGAGTAAGGCTGCTGAGGGTAGCTTCTGAACTAGGGGCATAGTGAGTAGGGCTGCATGTGTAGCTTGAAGGGCAGTACTTAGGCCAGCCCCACGAGTGAGATGAGGGTCAGGTTGCCCATTGAGGGGCTAGGGGAAGAGTCAGCCCAACGTTTGGCACAAGGACAAGGCCATGTAGAGGAGGGGAGCTTGAGTAAACTGAAAGTGCTGTGTGTGCTATGCCAAAGTAAGAGTAATGCAGCCTGATGGCCAAGAGGGGTTTCTCAAGGGAGCAGGGCAGTAGGTAGCAGCCCAGTGATGGGCAGTATTCTAGAGGCCCCTGAGAGGGGGGTGGAGTGAGTGTGAGTGTGAAAGAGGTCCAACTGTAGACTGAGTTTGCCCCAGCCTGAAGCCAGGTAGCAAGAATCATCTGGATGCCATCTCTGAGGCATGGGCCACAGTATAAGGGAGGTATAGAGCCATGGATAGTGCCCCCTGGCATTGGAACAGTTATGGGCAGCCTCCTGTTTATTATATTAAATCATACATCAAGCCATGGCAGGAGAGACCGGGCAGTCTGCCCTAGAGAGGGGGGTGGGCCAACTTGAGAGCCGGCCTTGGGGCAACCCCCTGTCACAGTCCCACTGTTCTTTCTACCTGGCTCCCAGTGCCTGGCAACAGAGCAGAAATAGCAGTGCACTCCTGCTTGCTTCTCACACCAGAGTCTCTGGAATAAGAAGTGAGTACATGATTGCCTTACTGCTGCCTCTACTCTACTCCATGAAACTAAGAGCAGAGCAGAGAAGCAGCTGCTCTGGGCAAGGGACTTTTCCCCTCTGTTTCTCTGCCCTTGCAGATGAGTACTACCTGGCTTGGCCCCAGTGCTCACTCTGAAGTCTGGCCTGGGTCAGATGTAAAGAGTCTTTCCCCACTGCTCCACTCTCCCCATCACCAGGATCCCCCTGATTTTAAGAAGGCACAGAAAGCAGAGGAAAGAGGGTGACAGCAGACTGAATGTTTCTATTGCTGCCTCTCCCAGAAGGATTTCTACCAGTTTAAATTTCTCAGAAATTCCTACCAATAGAACTCAATGTCTGTTCATGGGCATATTAAGAACTATGGAATCACAGTACATTGGGAAATGATAACAATTTCCCAGGAGTTCCCAGGAGTTTAACCTCCTGAAGTTAACTTCTCACACATTCATGGAATTCTCCTCTAACAGCAAGAAGCTTGAAATCGTGTGAAAACTAAATGAAGCACAACCTCCAAACTCTGCAAATCCTACATGTACACAGACAAGTGGTCCTCAGACCAGGACCAGAACTCTGGGTAATATACTGGCTCCTTCACAGCTCTCGAGTTTACAGAGTGGTTCTCACAAAAGCAGTTGAACCTCCATCCATTGAACCTCCATCCATATCTGCTTCCTACCTTGCAGGCATTCCATGTTAATGCTGTTTGAAATATTGCATGGATACAAACTCCCCAGTGTCATTAGGGAGCATGCTATATAAATCAGCTGATCTTCTCCACCTCCAAACCACCCACAACACATCTTATTTATCCCAGCTATGAGTTGGTGAAGATGACTACATCCATTCTATTCTCCTTTCACAGGATCATCTTTCTCATATTGTTTTCCTTCCTCAGTATTTCAGACTGACTAAAATCATTATGAAAAATGGAATGTACTCATTTTAAAAGGATTATTTATAGGAATACAAGTAATTTTTAACTATTTCTTATATTCCGTAATGTGTTAACGTCAATTTTTCTTGTCAATAAAAATAAAATATAAAAAATATTTTCTAATGTTGATGGGGCAAGAAATGCAATTCTGCTTTTAGGGAAAATCATTTCAGTCAATAAATGTTTTGGCTGGGTTAGAACTTGTAGTAAAGAATATGTGATTTTGTACTGCTGTATATATGCATTGAATAAGAAACAATACTTCAGGCTTGATCCTTTTTATCTATAGTTCATTCTTCTATTGAAATAAACACACAAAGAAAGAATTACTGTAATCTGGTTATGACAGTACTAAATTAATTGTGATTATAAATAAGAAAAATGAATAGTTACATTAAGGATCACATTGTTATAGGATTATATTCTATATATTATGGCAAACATATTATAGCCTGGAAAAGTTATGTAACTTTTGTAACTTTTTTTACATACATTTTAGTAATCTCCCCTGAATGACAGAGATACCATCAGTAATGCCAACGTTGAAAATGCATGATCAGCAACATTTTAACTACAAATCTTCCTCCCCTTTGTTGCTAAGGAGTAACTGGTACTGACCAATATTCCATAAAATATTGATTTTAAATGTTTATGACTAAAATATTTCATTTCAGTTAACTAAAAACCCACTCAGGAAAAATCATTTTCAAATAATGAAATCAGTGCTGAAAAATGAGTGTGAACAGCGAATTCCTCTTTTAGCTGCACTAATGAAAGACAATAAATAATATATATTATTTATTAAAACTTTGTTCAGAAAACCAGTTTAGAAAATAATATGTAATCA
This sequence comes from Crocodylus siamensis, assembly GCF_052110815.1. Taxonomy (NCBI): domain Eukaryota; kingdom Metazoa; phylum Chordata; order Crocodylia; family Crocodylidae; genus Crocodylus; species Crocodylus siamensis. Next base: position 343,782,421 of record NC_143395.1, on the reverse strand, counting down.
TTCTATCAAATAGACATCATATCAGGCATAAATGTGGTAAATTAAGATAAAATCCTAATAATTTATACATGCGCTTTTATATCCAATGGTGATTGTGTTAATTTTGCTGACTATATACTTTGTCTGTTTCAAAATATTTGATTTAGAAAGTAACTAGAAAATATAGTATGAAAATTGGCAAATGCAAAGAGTATTAAACTGTCAGTCATAGCTGATATTGCCAGAGTTCATTATTTAAATGAATGTGACCATTACAAGTTGTTCTATTGTGGTTTTCAGATTAGAAATATCTCAGTAAAAAAAATCTCTTTCAGATTTATCTGAATTCCTTTAAATGATTTTAAAATGTTCGGCTATAGTGATTTCCGAAAGTGTTGCAAGCGGGCATACTTGACACAATATATGATTGTATCACAAAGTAATTGAGACTTACAATAAATGTTATACAACATTAATTAGGAATTAAAATTACAAATAACTTTGTGTGTTGAATTAATTTTCAGTACCTAAAAGAACTCATTGTTATACAGAAAAGTTATGTTTATAAGAGCAGGCATTATAGTATAGTGTTAAATGACATTTTAACCCATTACTTGAGTTCTCCTTGACATACACTCTTGCATGTATATGTGAATGATTGCTTATGCAATAAGCCTGGGAAAAATGTAAATTGTATTTCCTCATGGCAAATTGCAACTGAATTAGACTACTGGGCAGACATAAACAATGCAATCAAATTCCCTGGCTTTTTATTGAGCCTCCATTTGACTTAGTATACATTTGAAAACAAAAAAAATGTGTTTCTCAGGGTCTGTGACATTGCAGGCCATGAGAGATTCAATGTCAGTGCCGGCATACAAATTTATTAGTCTATAAAATTTGACATTCTCTTATTTATTCACAGAAAGGACAAATAAGATATTTTTTCATACTTACCAGAAATATCTGGGAGTGTTTATATGCTGCTCCATCTGGAGGATGCAAATAGTCGAGGCTGCTTTACAATTCAGCAGGCAAAGGCCTGCTGAAGGATAACAAATGACTTCATGGTGAAACAGCTATTGAAATTCTTTCAGTACGTGATATTGAAAACAACTGAACAAACAGAGATAAGGGGCAAATAGGATTTGAAACAGACATTTTTTTTCTGAACAGAGAGAAAGAAAAACAAATGGAGCTCCTTGTAGCTATACCTTTTAGTCGTTTCTGTTGATAGTTTTTCTTTGGTACTTAAGGTCTCCCTTAAAATGATAGGTGGATGGCCAAAGTTCAGTGTCCTAAATTTGGAATCAGTTATGGGACTCTCTCTCTGGAATTCAGTTTGACTTCTGAAGGTGGGAAGAAAGGACAACTTTATTATTTTTTTTATAGGGAATAGTAACATACATGCCTTGGAGAGAAAAGGATGAGAACTTTTCTTTCCAAGGCATGGTAGGTTCCAAGGAAAAATGTGGGATAGAGAGATGCTTAGGCAATCAAATTCTTGACTCACTTTTAAAAAGCTGTATCAATTAAAGTTCTGTTGAATGATCAAGTTAGCAAAGAAAGCAGTTAAAGAAAACGCAAGATTACAAAAATGGAGAGGGAGGAAGGTAGAGGATAAATTATTTATAAATTACTTTGTATTATGACTATTAGTGTTTTCTGTCTTTGATGAAGCAATTAAGGTGTATTTAGTATTCTCGTTCTGGTCCCTTTTGCCCAAACAAAAATCTCAAAATGAACCATAAGAGTTTACACAACAATTGACTGTTTTCACTGCTATATAAATAGACCACATCATTCCATTCCAGGCCATTGCTCTAACAAATGGAACTACAGATATAGTTATTCTACCCCTTTAAAAACACTGCCATAGTATTTGACTTAGTGATCTCCTGCATCAGAGAATTCCATAGGGTAACAAAACATCATAGGACAACTGAATTTGGGATAGGGATTTTGAAACCCTAGTTCATGTTTATGAGCAACACCTTACAAATATAGAACCAAAAAGGAAGTTCAGAAATGTTCTCTAGTGTAAAAAAGTGCAATCTGGCCGTATATAAATTAGCATTTTCTGTTATTTCTTCTACTTCTGTCAGCAATGTATTTTATCAACTATGCCTTTGCTCTTTTTGGGAGGGACTGAAGGAATGAATCAAATTTTACTGTAACTGAACATATTTTTATAAAACTGACAAAAAATGAATCTGAACTTCAAAACATATATACATCTAACTTCAGCATTATTATTCTTAAAAGTTTACATCAGTTAGAAATATGATATTTTGCCAGTCTAGTATAAGCCCTAGCGTAAACTGTTATACTGATTATAAGGTGTTTCACCTTTTAAACTAAAAACTGGAGGGAAACCAACCGGTGCAAAACAGCACCCACCTTGGACTGACACCCCTGGGGGAGGGGAGAGGGGGGGAAACCATAAACAATGAGGATGAGAAACAGGGGAAAAGTACTCAGATGAAATGCAGTGAAGACCTGGAAGAACAAATAAATTTACTGATTAAAAGGTTGTGCACAAGTAGCCAATCAAGCAACAATGAAAAATATAATTGCTTTTATACCATGCCAGAAGTCTAAGATCCAAGATGAGGAACTAGAATGCTTAATGGTAAATAACAATAAGGACATAATAAATATCTCACAAAAATTATGGAATGAGGAAAATTAATGGGCTACAAACTATACAGGAATGACAGGATAGGTTGTACTGGTGAAAGAGTGGTGCTTTACATCAAAAACTGCATCAAAATAGGGCAGATTTTTCTGATTTAACTGAAAAGATACGTACTACAGAATCTCTGTGGATAGAAAGTCCATGTTTCAATAGGAAAATACACCTGAGAATATACAATCAATCCCCAGATCAGAATGGCAGCAGTAAGCAAGAAATGCTAAGAAGAGAAAGGCCTAGAGAAAGTTAAGAACTAGGAGTCATTAAATTAAACTAGTAAGTGGTAAATTTAAAATTAACAAAAGGAAGTTTTTTTTTCACATCTTATGCAATTGAAGTATGGAACTCATTGCCACTAGATACTGTGGAAGATAACAGTTTAACCAGATTCAAAAAAAGGGATTGGATAAATTGTTGCAGGAGAGGTGAATCAGTAGCTATTGATCATGGCACTTAGGGGTACATCCTCTGAATCAGAACTTCCTAGATCCTAAATCAGGAGTGGGCAAAATATGGCCCATGGGCTGCATTCAGCCTGCAGAGGGACTTTCTCTGACCCACTGTGGGTCCCGTGGTCCCACCTAGCCCAGGGGAGTGGGATGTACCACAGGCTGGACACTGTCGAGCCCATGGCACATCCCACTGCCTTAGGCACACAACAGAGCTGGGGCAGCTCCACAGCTGGGCAGCCCTGCATGGACAGCCCTGACCCTGGTCCATCCCACATGCACTTCAGACTCGGCCCAGTGCAGTGGAACAGCTCTGGATCAGCAGGAAACCGTGCGCATAGCCCCGACTGTGGCCTGCCCCATGCCTGTTCCACATATGCTGAGCAGTGGCAGCAGCCAGCCAGAAGCTGCTGCTCAGCACAGAAGAAAAGCAGCCCCTCCCCTTCACTGCTGCTGGGCCCTTCTCGCTACAGCTGCCCAGAGCCAGCATCCAGGCTGACCAATGGCTTCTATTCACTGCCACCATTGCCCTGCTGAAAAGCCCAGAAGCACTGGTGATAGCAGCAGAGAGAAGCCACAGAGCAGCCAGGCATGGGCTTCAGGCAACTGCAGCAAGAAGGGCCTGGGAGCAGTGAGGGGGAGGTGTCACTTTCCCCTCGTGCCAAGCCACAGCTTCTTCCCAGACACTGCCACTGCTCAGCATGGGTGGGAAGCCCAAAGCAGGCATACACACGGGTTCTGGCTGATCTGCTCCAGCCAGGGCGAGTCTGGAGCAGAGGTAAGGAAGGCTGGGGTCAGGGTTGGGACTGTGCACTGTTGGAGGTGGTGGGGAGGAGCCATAGGGTGCATGGGCTCTGGGCTATTGCTGGGGGTGGTGCTGACTGGCCCACAGGAGCTCCCCAGAAGTGCCTACGTGGTCTGGAGGCCCAAATAATTGCCCTCCTCTGCCCTAAATTCTGGATGGTTCAACTGGGAGAGGAACAGTGGAAAAAACCTTGGTAATACTTTGTTCACTTTTCCTTTCAGCATCCACTCTCCCACTCTACGACACAGATTAGGGGGCAAGGTGGACCTACAGTCTAACCCAGTAAATGGCAGTTTTTATGTTCTTATGTTCCTAAACTACAAAAAAATGATACCACTATAGAACTGAATGCATATAACAGGGAGAGAGAGCATTTAGTGGAGGGCATTGCCACTTAGGCTAGGGAAAGAAATTACACATAAACAGGTATAAGTGATTGGAAACTGGTTCAAATCTGCAACACAACAGAAGTTCAGTGCACATAAATTGCTTTCAATATGGCTGAAACCAGTTTCAGATAAACTTGGATGGATATAGTATTGGACTTAATTGATTTAGGTTAAATTGATTTATTGAACTTCTCCCCCAGAACCCCTCTGGATTCAAGTTAACTCAGCCTTGCAGCATCCCAGGATGCCTTTGTCCACACTGTTTTCTGTAGCCAGGCAGCAAGGCATGCTCTAATGCCCCTTGGCTTCTGGCCTGGGCCACAGCAGGCAAGTGACTGCATTTCCGGAATCAAAAGTGAATGCCTGTTGAATTGTGTGTCTGTTCAATCTATGTAGCTTAGACTAACCTGTGAAGATTGAATCGATTCAGCCTTGGGCTTTTTGACTGTCTGTACTTAGCAGTGATAATTAAGAGACAAAACTTATTAGTGTAAACAAAACACTTATATTCATACAGTAATTCTCAGACACATACACAAACAGAAGAATAAATTATAACAGTTTTATATGGATATGACTGTATTCACACTTAGGAGGTTGTACAGGTTTAATTATATTAATAATGTTAAAGCACTGTAATACTTACATATAGAAAAACCCTGTGTTTATCATATCTTTGATGTTTGCCAGGTTAGGGTTTTATTAGAATGGCTATTTATTACACTTCTTGTAAATATAAAGAGAAAGTCATAGAAATCATAGCTACCAATAACAAAAAATTTCTGCTCAATTTAAACCAATTAAACTTCATAGCTTACATGCTTAGCCAAATGTACAATACAACACAATACTTTTTCTCCTCTAAACTCAAAAAAGGAAGATAAAACCTACTGATGCCATCTGCATCTTTCCTTAACTGTCGTATATGGAAGGAATATTAAATGTTATATAGATGGACTAGAACTAGAGCTGACAATATTCCTAGAAAACTCTTAGCCTATGAAATTTCTACCAGCAATCCAGGAGCCTGTTCTAGTTTAACAATCTAAGTTTGCTTTAATTCTCTCAAGAAAAGATATTTCACATTCCCCAGAGCACAGATGTTCTAAAATGTGATTTGCTTAGCAGGAGAACATTCAGGAAAAGCTACAATTTCAACCTAATTAGAAAGAAATCTTATTAATTAAATAATCATATAAAGAGATTTTTAGATGGAGGGCATACCACCACCACAATTAGGCCTTGCCTGCAAACTTTTAACAGTTTAACTTAATTTGTATTTTAATACCAGTTTTATTAAACTGATGCAAGCTTACCAAAACACATTATTCAAAATGTCTCCGTGGAAATTTGCACCAATTTCACTAAAGCAGCATAAAAAGCTATCATCTAGCTAGGATTTAGCATCTACCACTACATCATAAAACAATCCTTTCCATATACAGTATACCTTCAAATATAATGAACATAACTAGATGCAAGTGGAAAAATCCTCAACAGCAAAGCATACTACTTCTATTGCTACACTTATTTTCTCCTTAGTATAATATCCACATACATGTTTTCCACTAATGAAAATGTCATTGAGTGTTGACAGGTTCCAGGCAAATGCTTGTAAGTTTTTCTTGGGGAAAGATCTGACCTATCAGAGACTTCAGAGCAGCCAGTCAAAGGTCTTTTTTTAAAGATAAGCTGTACACTATTACTCAACTGTAGGACTAGTTTCTATTATTTTGCTTGCCCCAAGAATGTTATATTCTAAATACTGTAGCTTCAAAATGCTAAATATCAGCTTGCTTTTAATTTGCTGGTCTTGAAGATAAAAAATTGAGTGCCATCCTTTCTTTCTGATATCTGATATCAAAAACCTTAAATCACTGGACACAGTACTACTCATTTTCAGTAGCCTATTCTAGTGTATACTGTTTGCCATATTCTTTTCTTGAAAAAAAGCAAGAGTACTATTTTTATGAATAAATTTCTGTAATATAAGGATTATATTTTTTCCCTAAAACAAAACAAAGTTTAGATTTATGTTCATCCTATTGAGAATAATTGAATAAGCAAATGAAATTTGGATTTGGCATGCTTATAAATGTAACTTGTGTAACTCAGTGTGAACTAAAACTTACCTTCCCTTCACTACTCAGTATGATGTCTGAATCTGCTCAGTACTTAAAGGGTCAAAATTTATCATTTCAGTTCATCTAATAAGTAATGTTTTTGCCGAACAAAACCAATTCCCAATAAATTCTCACTGTATTTGTGTGCTTTGATTTGATTTAGAGGCCTGTGGGGAGACACCATTTGGTAGCACAGGAACACAGAGGGGTAGGTGGTACTGAGGAGAAGTAGAGCTCATGTGCCAGAAGTGTTATTGTGTCAGGTTGATTTATTGAGTGAGCTTCACTTCACCGAATGTTCCGAGATATTTATTTCCCTAAAGGCTCTGCAAAGATATGAACAGACCTGCATCCACAGATGTCATCATTGCTCATTTTACCGAGTCATGAAATTTTCTCAACTGCAATTTGTCCATCTAAAATTGCTGTAACAGAACAATGTCAATAGTACCTTCCTACTCCTACTACCTCCCTTTACAAGATACAGTTGCCACTCTCACCTTGTAACTTCACAGAACTTAAAGAGATAGAGCAAGAACTGTTGAAGTATAATATGGATCCTTTTCTTATATCTGTAAAGTACTGAAATTAACACAGAAGTAAATGAAGAGAGGAGAAAAGACAATAGATATAAGAAGATATATGGTAGTAGATATATAAATAATATAGACGGTAGAAATAGATTAACTAGGTAAGATAAATGCAAATAGGGGATGAGTTTTAAAAGTTAAACAAACACATTTAAAATAAATAGGAAATAAATACATCTTGTAGCTTGGAAGTAACAGCAGTTTGCCACTTCAACTTCATGTTATTTGGTATCTTCATTTTTCTTCCCACAGTTTTTGGTACTTAAGAATATGGCTAATATTGCCCTTCAGAAGTCCAGTAAGTAAGCATCCATTTCCCCAATTTTAAAGTAACACGTGGAAAACAAATTAAGTCTAATCTTAGGTTTTACAGAGGTCAAGTGAGGTGGGGAAAGATAACAGACACATCTTTCTAGACATTTATAAAACATACACCTTAAAAAATTCACAAAATCTACGTAATTTAATTTTTTTAAATAGAAAAGTCTTTAAAAATATGAATTCAAACTTGTATTCTTAATGTACCAATTGAAAGGGATGAAAAAATAAACAGTACATGCATTAAAAGTAGACCTAGATATTTTATATTGTTTCATTTTTAATGTATTTTCCTTCAGATGGGCATGGGAATGTATTTTCTTTTAAATACTAGTTTTAACCAATAAGTCTCCCACCAAGTTTTCTTAGGGAAATTCCATTTCACAAAAAGATAGGAGAATTGTTTTACATGTTGACTGGAATCAGAGACCTACTGTATATAAACAAACATTATAATTGTCAGACTTTTTAGGAACTATATCCAAAATAATTTTGATGTACTATAGAATGTGGTATATTTAATTATGTGTGGCAAATAAAGTGCATGTTTGTATCCTATGTCAGAACACACTGGTTTATTTAAATATGTTAATATTTCTCATTATGCCATTAACAATAACCTTCATCCATTTGTGAAAAACATTTTGCCAAGCATGCACATAAAAAATTAGCAAGTGAAGCAAAATCACCTTAATTTGCTTTGGACCAGCAAATAACCAACTAATTTGCAGAAATCCCTGCCAAGCACTCATATTAAATGCTTCATGCTTATTTTATGACCTCTGCTGCTCCTCTCCTTCCCAGGCCCTGAATCATATGATCATTAACATATTGCAAGGTCTGAAACTTTATTTTTTACATTCTTTAATTAATGCCTGTTTATAGAAGGCCATAGGACTTCAGATCCAGTTAATGAAACTTCGCTCCCCCAGGCCCCTGGAGCCCAATAGAGAGCTTTCTCCTCTGTTGTTTTAGTAGCTTTTTTTCCAACTGTTTGTTTATACACACTTAATTGATCTCTTTAGTCCCAGAAGCATTCCAGAGACACAACCTGTTCTGAGGCAAGCTAAAGTTTTTCCCCCCTTCTTTATAAAAGCCCTCATTGCCCAAGGTTATCAGTTTTAATTTGAAAGTTGAAGATTCAGCTTTATTTACACTGTCTAAAAGACAAAATTGATATGGGCCCTGAAGTGTTCATTTTTACATTCATATACAGCAGAGTGGATCACAAACACATACTGTATATAATTATTTTGATGTAGAACTAAGTAATTACTAAATGCTGCTATGTCTTGTTTTATTGCATTTAAAAAACTCAGTCTTCATAACAAGTTGAAAATAAGAACAAATCAGCCTGCCAATGCATGAAATTTTCATGGCTCTTCAATTTACATTTTACATATTCCCTATGACAAGAATTTCTATTATGCTATTCTCTTTTTTCTGCTATAATTAAATTAAAAAAGTAATTGGCTGGTGCTGCACACTGCTGCAATGTCTTAATCACATAGACAAACAGTTTTACAATAGCTTACACCATTTGCCACATGGGGCAATGACATTATTGTACCAGGCTATAAACCAGAGACAGATATCACATACCAGCTATCAACTACTGTGTTGAATCTCCTGGTGCCTCCTTGTGAAAACAGGAAAGGTACATTTAGTATCTTGATTGGCAACTCTATGCCTGAAATCTTAATTAACTGCAAATGACCAAGTCTGCAACATGATAATAAAAGACATTTGTGGTTAAAAAGAATGCCATGAGAAGTATCTATTTCAGTTTTAAAACAAAACTTTTCACTGGTGGGTAGAGGGGACAGAGAGAAAGTAAAGCGTAGAGTAGTTTAACGCCACTGCTTAATAAAATATTAAAAGCTAATGACTATTTTACTTATGGGAAAAAAACACCAACTAGAAATTTAGCTATTAGGTAACTTCATTTACTATGATCTCTTATTTCCAGATCCTAAAATGACTAAAAATAGTCAATGTTACAGTATAATTATGAATAAATTCTAGCCAACATCTCCATAGATGATTTAAAAATATTTTTCCCCTCTCTAAAAGAAAAATCCTATAATAATACAATTACAGTTTTTATCCCATAAGGACTTTTTGTGCTACTGTAGGCTACAAGCAGTCTCCACTGCCTTTACCTCAGAACAAAAAAAAAAGAAGCATAAATGGACCATTAGGCTAGGAACCAAAATTACACCTAAACAGGTATAAGTAATCAGAAACTAGTTCAAATCTTAACACAACTGAAGTTCAGTGCAAATGAACTGCTTTAAAAATGGCTAAAAGCAGTTTAAGATAAACCTGGATGGATGTAGTCTCTGATTTAACTGATTTAGTTTAAACCATTTTATTGAACTTCTCTACCAGATCCCCTTGACTAGGGACAGCCAAAACACACAAACTGGTTTAAGTGATCAGAAACTGATTTAAACCTGTAATGGAACAGATGTTCAGTGCACATAAATCAGTTTGAACATGGCTGAAACTGGTTTGAGATAAACCTGGTTGAATGTAGTATCAGACTTACTGATTTGGGTCAAACCAGTTTATGCAATGTCTGTCCCAGACCCCTTGCTGGTTTAAGTTAAATCAGAGACCCCCAGCTTCCTGGCATGCTCTTTGGGCTGGGCGGGGCTGTCTGCTCCACAGCAGAATTGGTCCCTTCCTTCTGCTCCCTGGCTGCAGCTCAGCACAGACTGCAGGCATGCCTGTGCCCCTGCCCCTCCCCTCCCTATCTCTTCTGCCTTACAGATACCTTTTAGCATTAGCTAACAGACCACATACTGGCTGCAGTCCATGCTGTGGCAGATGGAAAAAGCGGAGAATCAACAAGTAACTGGTAATGTCCCTCTGTTGTTTTCTTAATGAGACGATAAACACTGAGCTAAGGCTTATAAACACTTATCAATTCCCTGTTGATCTAGTCAGATGTGCGGGGAACCCCTCCTTAATCAAAGCATCCTGTTGGGGCCTGGCCATGCCCTACCCTCAACTCAGCACTGTACAAGGGAAGGGAGGGCTGCTCTAGCGCCCCCCAGCTTCTAACCTGAGCCACTGCAGGCATGTACCTGCATGTCTGGGATGTCTGTGTAGTTAAAAAGTGATTTAACCTAGTCAGGTTAGACTAATCTACAAAGACTGAATCAATTCAGGTTCAGGCTTTTTGAATGTCTTTCCCTAGCCCTTGAGATTCAAGCTAACTCAAAGTCTCCCAGCATCCCAAGATGCTTTGCATCTCCCCTGCAAACCTCCCCTTGCAGGGTGGGCTGGCTAGCCTTAGCCCAAGCTGTCTGCTCTAGCCAACCAGGGTGGTGTGCTCTAGCACCCCTCAGGTTCTGGTCTGAGCCACTGCAGGCATGTGGCTACATTTCCAGAATCAAAAGTGACTGTCTGTTCACTGGCTTATGGATTCAATCTACACCACTCAGACTAACCTGCAAAGATGGATTCCAAAGCCTTGGGCTTTTTAACTGTCTGTACTTAGCCTCTCAGAGTAGATTTAGTACCTAAAAGGACTGGAATATTCTCATTAAGTGGGGGCATTGCCCACTCTGATGACACCAGAAACTGCTGAGGTACTTGCACACAATTTAGAGTCCTAACTCTAAAATTGTAACCTTAAAATACCTCCATCTAGTTGCTGTCTAACCCAGGAGATCCCTAAATTACATAGAAGCCTTACTATTTTAATTTTAAAGTTTTACAAGCACCTGAACACTGCATGTCCACCAAGGCCTGTACATTCTATTGACAAATTGGACCATTGCCTAGGGTACAAGAATTGGATGGTTGGCATTCTAGCACTGTTCAGTGAACAGCAGCTTTCAACTCATTCAACTCAATGCAATTAGCTCTATAAATGTGGGGAGGAGGCAGTAAAATATATTTTTCCTTAGACTACAAAGTAAGTAGGACTGAGTCTAATGTCCAAAATTGCTTCACCTTCAGAAGGCTGAGCAGCTTATATACATCTCACAGCTATGGCTCAGCAAATATGTAGCATACTTGTGCTCAAACCCTCTACTGGGTGCTACTCAGTAGGTTTGTTCTGAAAATACAGCATCATATTCTTCACAGAGTATAGTGACCACCACCATTTTCTTTTAAAAGACACCTGACAACGGTACTTCTTTTTATATAAATTAGTATAGGCATTGAAGCAAATGCCCAGGGAATGAAAAACCCAGTTTAATTCCCAATTTAACTGGTTCAAATCTACAGTCTCCCACCTCACAGGGGAGCATCCTAGCCATCAGGCTGTAGGTGAGGCTTATGTTGAAACTCTGTCACTGTGCGGCACTGACTGTACAGTAGCCCAAGACTACTGTGCAGTAGTGTCATGTGGCAAAAATCATGATGTGACACTACTGTGCAGTAGTCTTGGGTTACTCTACAGTCAGCAGCACAAAAAAGCCATTCATTGGTGCTACTGCACAGTAACACAAGTTACTGCCTAGTCATTTAGTACTTGTTTATACAAATACTAAATGTAATGTAATGGAATACTAAATGTAATGACTGTACAGTCAGCATCTCATGTAGATGCAGCCAGTGTTAGGTACTAAGCTCTAGAAAGGGGCAAGATTTTAGACACACACCTATCTTCAGCATTTCCTTCTGGCTGCAGCTATGCATGTGGCCTCTTAATCATAGATGGCTGCAGGGTGAGTATGCTGACTTTTTGACAGCTCTATGCTCAGCATGCTTGTTCCTTTGCATCCCATTCAGAAGCACGTGTCTCTCCCCGGGCAATTTAGAGGGAACCAAGGCACTTAACTCAAGATTCTGGATTCCACCCTTGGGGCTAGGAACCTGCCTTTTGTGCTTGTAAGTTTTACTGGATGTAGCCCATAGCTTATGTCAGTGTTTGTGTACATAATGCACACACGTTTCAGGAATTTTTTGAATATACTGTATTTTGAGAAGTAATGAATTGTTCCTTTCTTTAGTTGGTAAGATATAATAAGAGGCTGGAAGGGAACTCTCATACAGTAACTCAGCCAGCTAAAACCCAGAAACAATTACAGGTAACAAACATTACTGCCCCAAGGTCATTAGATTCAGAATGCCAAATCAACATACAAGGTGGATCCCGTAAACAGTTTGATTGTTTTTAAAGTTATGGACACTAAAGCTAACACCAGCAGCTTTGTGGCTCTCTAATATTGATGAATCCCTCTTTATTTAAAAACAACTAGACCTACTGCATGGCGGAGTTAGACCTCTGACTTAAAATTCCCTATAACTCCAGAGTTGGCAGTCTGGCTCTGCAGTCTGGTCCAAGGGTAGGTATAAGATGGAGGGTACTCTGAATCTCTTTCATTCACTGTGGCATCTGAAGTTTCACACTCATATATGTAGTTGTACTCTCACACACACCATTTATTCACGTTGTTCCTGATCCAGGAAGAGAGTGAACTTTCCTAGATCATTGCTCACCGTGAGAATTAACCATCAGACATTTTGTTTCCAACTCTTTCCAATGCCTCTTTTTTCCTGCTTTGCAGGTTGTAATACGAGGGTGGCAAATGTTCTTAGTATGAAGAAGACACAGCTTCGTTGTATTCTTGTATTGCCTGTTATCCATTTCTCTGTGACCAACTATCGTCTCCTGTGACTGTAAGCTTGGGGCACTGTTTGGTGCAGTGACTATCTTTTTGGTCTGGGTTTGAATAGCAACTAGTAAAAAAGGGCTCTAGTCTATGACCAGTGGTCCTAGATTCAACAGCCATATTAATAAATAATAATTTAGTGTGCTTCCTCACTCTCTTTATTAACTATCTGCTCTGGAAGACACAAAGAAAGTTGTCTTGAATACTGCAATACAGGATCAAAACCAGATGAAGGGTTTCATTCTTTACACTTGAAAAGGAAAGTAAAATACACCCTAACACAGGGTTTTATGAACTCAAAGAGTAACAAACTGAAAGAAGAAAAAGTATAAAAGGCATTAAACACAATTTTATGACTCTCACTTTAACTCTTGATAAATGCCTGAGGACTGAAATGTCAGGTGTTTATTATTCTCACTCTCTGACTCTCTTTTCTATAATGAGCAAATATAATGCTTCTGAAAAGCACTAGAGACTGAAGTACACTAGTTATCCAAAGACCAAGTACAGTGCACATAGCTGTAGTTTGTGGCTAAAATCCTGGTCCCACTGAAATCAACAGAAGCTTTGCCACTGGCTTCAGTTTAAAATTTACACTTCCCAACTTCCCTTTCCACCATGCAGTAGTAATTTGCAAGTTCTCAGAGAGAACGTGCTCAGCCCCTTACAAAAAAGAACATTTGTAGGGCTTGTTCAGTCTAAAAGGAATGCCAGCTATGATGATGGATTTTATAACTTTGCAAAAGTTTGCTCCAGCACCAACTAACTTCACTCAAACCAAACAGCTATAAAATGACAATTAATTGCAATCATTACTGATTTTAGCCAAAGCTGAACCAGTATGCTAGTAGTGATGTGTGTTGTATCCTATCTCCAATGTATGTCATTATGGGTTAATTGTACTTGATTGATTAATAAAACCCCTCTGAAATATGTCATTATTAGTCCAATTTTTCAGGGCCTGTTTGACACACAGGTAGTGTATTTCAGTTTTGATGCTCAAAAGGTTACAAAATATTTATCTTAAAAAGGAATATTAAAGAAATCTGGTCTTCTACTTACAGGGTCCCAAATTAAGTCTAGCCTATATTGCCAGAAAAATGAGTTTGATTCTCCATACAAACCTTTAAGAGTCCATATCTGATTAACAAAAATCTACCTTGCAAAGCAAATAAAAGACAAACCTACCACTTTAAAGTTTTGAGGTGCATTGAACTTTGCTCAAGAGAGACAAAAACGATGAAACAGCAGAGACTGAATGCAAACTTAAAAGTGTAGAGACTGATACAACTCCTGCTGAGAAAGCTGTGACAGACCCCTAGGATCTAAATTTTCAAGAGGCTTAACAACGTACATCTTGCTGTGTTCTGGGGTAGTTTGTATTTCTCAGAAATCAGGCTCTTGAAGTGCAACTCTTACAGAGACTGTGAAGTTTTCCTGTACTTCTACATACAATATTTTTTTTTCAGTACTACCCAACATTCAAAAATCCCAATTGCCTATGTTCAACAAAAATCAAAAATAATTCATAGGAAGGGTCTCACAAAATGCAATTCTCTTATTACTGCCAAGGAATTTATAGCCTTTAAGCAGGGATACAAATCAAATATTGCCATGGTTGACTCAAATTCTGGGAGCTCTTGTTCGCCATCAGGAGCGTCACAGTTTAGTACCAATAAGCCACAGATTTATGAAGAAGAGCTCATAGATTGACAAGCAATTTTGTAACAAAAAGCATCTCCAATGTTAGATTCACATGAACGGTTAGGACATGAATAAATTATTTAATAGTACTTTACATCTCAGCTAAGAGAAACAGGCTATCACACAAGCCTGTTGAATTCTACAGATTCAGTCAGAATGAAACTAAAATAAGTTCTACAATAATTTGTTTGCTAAAAGTATATGTTTAAAATATTTATCTTCAAAAATGTATAACCCCAGATGACATACTCTAGAGCTGGAAGAAGTTTGTGACTCCTTGATGGACAACAGGGCAAATGAAAGCTGCTATAAGAGATCTTGTCTTATCTTAGTGTAACCTTTTTTTAATATTATAATTAATGAATTGATACTTACTAGGAGAGCATTACTATAATGGAAATTGTATCTTTCTGCCCATCCATTTAGGCTTGAAAATACAATTCTTTCCTTTTTTTTTAACATACCATCCTTTAGGGCAAAAAGTGGTAATGAACACCTCCTAGTCGCACAGAATTACAGTGCTCTTTATTTCACCCAGGGCTGAAAAAATTTCCAAAGGTTTGGAATCCTGAAACCTGTAAACAAAATCTGTGGAGCAGATAAAATTTTAAATGGCACAATGCAATTAAAGCTGAATTCAATTTGAGCGCACCCTGTCCATCTGTCAGAGGGAAACAAAAGCCGAGGAGCTCCATTATTGCTGAATCCCTGCTCTTGTTAATTTGCTTGCTGAGAGATTTCAATTTCTAGGAAGTGCACAAATTAGTGTTCAGTCAGGGCTAGATCCTCAGTAAGTATAAGCAGATGGTGGAAATCAGCCCTAATCAAGTAGCCAAAGCCTTTTTTTCTGTCTGATTAAAGCATTTTAATCCTTTTATAGTATCTACTTTTCAGCAAATATTCACCATCCTTTTTTTTATGTTATCTTTTTATTATTTGAAACTAAATTGAACTTTAGTCTATAAGTTTTTGATGAAAATTTGCTTTTTAACAATATAAATACACTTGGGCCAACCACAATGACCAATTAGACTTCCCTGCGCATTTAGTTCACTGCACCTTCTACTTTTCCTTTTTGATTTATAATAAAAATAGTCAGTGCATGACATTTACAAGTACTACATTTGTCTATCATACTACTTTATGATAATTTGAAAAAATATCTCCTAACAATGTTGCACTTTTTGTAGTTAAGATTAAAAACCAGAGAAATACAGGGGATTAAAAAAATGATGATACCACATTTTGTGCAATTTTTTTACCTCTATGGGGGGAAAACGATGATGCTTTTTATATTAGTACAAGCCACACAGATGTCCATTCCAGGGGGAAAGCATGTTTATACCATAAATGAAGAAAGCCCTAATAACTCATGGGTGCCACAGGCATTTGTGAGTAATGAAAGCTAAGATTAACACAGAAACACTACAAATATTATTGCAAAGAGAATAAAATATGTAATTAACTATAAACCATGTAATAAAAAATAGTAGAATTTGCTTTCAGAGGGTTACTTATTGTTTATTTTGCAAATGAAGTTAAATCTGAAATAGATTTGACTTACTGTACATATATTTACAAAATCAAGATGAGAATAGCAAACAAAACAGCAGTAAATTTGTTTTGCATAAAATATACAAGTTGAAACCCTAATGACTGTAATTTATATTGCTGTGCCTGTACATTTTAGCAAACATATGGGATTCTGAAAAAATTTGTTTATACCTTTAATCAAAAAGCCCTATTTAAGATAAGTATAGATGTTGTACATATACATGTGTATTATATAGCACCACTAAAAAATAAGAACTTTGATAACCGCATCAACACAAAAGTGTGTATCAGTCAGTACAGAAGAATATATTCATATATTTATCATTACAATTAATGGGAATTATTTAGCTACAAATCTTTACAAAATGTTTTAAAATGTACCATTTAAAATCAATATAATCAACATAATGCTAAAGGGTGTGGGGAATTAGTTCTGATCAATGAGAAACTTGAATATAAACCCCGAATAATAATTTTCCTGAAAGACAGTGTGGTATCCTATAAAGCAACTTCACTGCTCATCTAACATGTTATAAAAATGCTCATACCTAATGTCTTCAGAAATTACACCATATAATTATTCTCATTTACTGCGTGTGGGGGTTAACATAATAATAAAAATAATTCCACTTTCAACTACTTGAAACTTTTTAATTCAAAAGGCTTATTTTCTGGTTGACTTTTTATAATCTAGTATTAGTGTAGTCTAAAAATGCCCACATCTGCTGTATGACATGAATGCACTCAGCTTTACACCAATGTCTCCTTTTATTAATGTAATTGTATTATTTTACTATTGACTAGTTTTTATACGAAAGTACTTTCAGTTCCATCTGTTTTTTTCTTCTTAGTGGAACGTATTATTAAACCCCTAAATAAATATTAATATTTACATTAGCTTAACATTTGTAAGGCATTTTTTCTTACACGCAAGAAAGCCAACATTGGTCTATCTCTGAACTAATCCCACTGAGAGTTTTGACCTGTTTGTGTTCTTGTTTTAACCACTCTCTCCCAGTACACATATTATTTTACTCTTCCCAAGTCTGGCTAGTGAAGAGAATAAGCCAACGTTTATTCTTAAAGCCGACCTTAGGGGTGGGCAGCATGGGCAACTGCCCAGGATGCCAGGGTCAGGGAAGTGCCATACAGAGACACACACACACACAGACCCTGCCCTGCCACTCATGCTGGGTGAAAGCCATTGGGTGACTTTGGTGGTAACTAATCCTGGGGCCTGGGCAGCAGGACCTGCCCTCCCCAGCCATGCCCAAAGCTGATTGGAGCTGGCCAGCCAAGACAGTGAGATAAAAAGTCCCCAGACATCAGTGGAAGCAGTGGCTGGTGCTGCCAGGCAGTATGATAGGTTGGAAGGAGGGTGCCGAGGGCAAGGCAAAGGGCAAGGTGGCATTGCCCAGTGAGAAGGTGGCATGGATGGGTAGCCCCAGCTTGCACACCAAGTACTTCACCATCACCAACCTCCTGGGGCTGGAGACCAAGCTGCAGATTCCCCCCGGCCACTGCTACTACTGCTAAGGGTGAGGGTGTGGTCAGCTGGGTGGCAGCACCTGCTGCTGGGGCTGGGCTTCCTGAGTGGGCACCTCTGCCTGCTGCCCAGCTGCCTGACCTTCCTGCCACCCCATGCTGAGCCCTCACCACCCCACAGCCCCACTGCCCAGCTGGCATCTCAGGTGAGCAGATATGCACTGCCCCACAATGGACCATGGAGTCCTCTGCCACTCACAGCCACTGGAGCACATGTGCCTGTCAAGCATTCTCATACTTCCCCCCCCACACACACACTCCATACCTCACACACACTCCACACCTCACACACACACATACCTAGTGATCTAGAGAGAGAATATGGAGAAATTAGCACCTCCAAAGGGTGTTTCAGACACTGCTAAGAGGAAATTCTGAACACACAAATGTATCTGAATTCTTGCCCTTTCCATAACTCAGACACTTGACCCCAGCTGTACAGGGAGATCCTATTCCACCTATCAGGCATCTAAATGAGATCCTATTCCACCTTGACAAATTGTGAATCGACTTCTGTAACATGCTATCATCTTAGTCTTAAAGCTAAACTACAAAAAGCAGCAAGGAAGAGAAGAACCCACTGACCTTCTGTGCTGACATTTTTTTCAAGGAATTGAGCAAAGTAAAACAAAAGCAAATGTAGGTGGCTAAATATGCTTAGAAGTCTAATAAGTAGAATAAGATCTAACCTATCTAGGCTAAGTGTTACTCTCTATTCACTTGTATACCACTGTCTACTTTCATTTCTGAGCTAGGAACTAAGGCTGTGCGAAGCTTTGGTTGCTGATTTGATTCAGAGGAGATTCAGCCCAATTCAGCAGCCAAAACTCCAAATCCAAATCTAATTGGGAGACCCAAAAAAGGGCCAAAATGATTCAAAGCCTCCAAATTGATTCGGAAAAGATTCAGAGAGCTTTAGAGAGCTTGGGATATTTGGGCAGTCCCTGCCCACCACTGCAGGGAGCTGAACCCACACTCCATGCCAGTAAGTAGGGGGTAGGGAGGGGGGCTGCAAAAGGGGGGAGGTGACTATGGGGAGACCCCTGCCAGGCCCCATTTCCTACCTGCTCCCCCAGGCCCCCTGACTCCCCCCAACCCCCACCTGCTCTCCCAGCCCCATCAATGGCCACCTCGCCTGGCCCCAGCATCCCAGAACTTTTAAAAAATAAATAAATAAATAAAAAAGCCCAGCACTCACTGGATGCTACAGCAGCTGTCAGGGCTTCTGGGGGCTCATGGCAGTGCCCCCCCATGCAGCGCAGGGCAGTGGGGCCCTTCCCCCCACCCTGGCAAGAGCCAGGGATTTTTTTTTTTTAAGTGCCGGGATGCTGGGGCAGGGTGGGGGCTGTTCCATTCAGAGATTCAGCAACAGCCAAATTGATTTGGGGCAGTGATTCGAATCACTGAATTGAATCATCGTCCCCTGAATCGGCCAAATCCAAAGTGTATACTAGCCATTTTGCGCAGGCCTAATAAGCACCTAAGGCTGTCACACATCTTTTACCTGATATCCCTCTTTTTGAGGGATGTTTAGACCAATTGCAATTTGATTTCTACACTTTTATCCCTGTCACATTAAAAGCAAAGGAACAATTTGCCAAATATCAATATTCAATAGCCTGTAAGTTGACCATAGGCATAATTTCTAAATCAAGATCATGTTTTCAGTATCTTTGTGAGACATCAAAGGGGATCCTAAACTGCTATTGCTATAACTATACATGTACTTTAGGCCCCTGCTAGGCAGTACATATATTACCCAATTAACTGGTTAATCACATAATACATTTAGACTGGCCACACATGTAAAGTAATTATAACACAATAGAAATGACTATCCAGATATAAAAACAGCCAACTAGCTATAAAGTTAGTGCTTGAAAATGTGTAATTACTCTATAGCTGGCTTCTATCCAGCTTTAATTTGAATGTATAGTAGGGCCCTTAGATAAACAGAGAACTTCTGCTTGTCTATAACATTTACCTAAACCAGATTCGTAATGTATAAAAGTATCACAATTAAAAAAAAAAAATCTCAGGCTCTATAACTACCTGAAACAAATACCAGGTGTTTTGTTAGGAATGTGTGAAAGTATAGCTTTCCACAGAGAAAATGGAATTCAGAAAGGCAATGTTTATAGGTCTGGTAAAGCTATGTTAAGTATTTGTTTTAGAGTCTTAGACATTTCTCAGATTTTACCAGTTACATATATTTCTTTTATCTGAAGTGTGCAAAGTTGGATTCAGATTCATTGGGAGAGTTGCTTCTCCCTTAGGAAAAAACCACAAGTGTGCAGCTGTTCAGACTTTGTCTCCCGGAGTAAAAATGGTGACTCCAGAAGAAAAATAAGTTGGGGACAGCCAGAGTTCAGTCACTCCCAGGAGAATTTCTCCTGGTAGATGGAATGTCTGTACATGATATACTTTCTCTCAGAGAAGAACAGAGTCCCCCAGCATCTCCTTCTTCCTCTCCCAGGGGAAAGTGTCACTCTCAGGACTCTGCAGCTCTAGCAGGAAGCAGACTACACCCCCCTCTCAATCCCTATGTTGTGCAGCAAGGTAACACAGACCAACCATGGGCAGTCTGGGTCAGTCAATAAGGGCTGCCCTATACAGTTCTGTCACCTGCTGCCAGGCAGACTAAGGGAACCTGCAGAGCATACTGAGATGTGTGTATAGGGGCACCCCTTGGCTGCACAATGTCAGCAATGCGAGCTCTCCACTCTTCAGGGCTTCGGCATTCAAATGTCTGTATACCTGTGGGTATGTTTTTCTACATCCTGGCAAGAGAAAAAACCTGGGAGAATTCTACCAGATTATTTGAATGCGTGTACGTAGCCATTGTGAGCACTTAGGCAAGCACCACCTAAGCACTATCATGATTCCAATTTAGTACTGAGGAGACCTGGAAGGACCCATCTGCTAGGTATGCTTAGAAGTTGCCAGTAGTGGTGGTGAGTTCTAGTCACTCCTGTTGGAGTTTTTTTAAAAAGCCCTATAATGAAGACTTTGCCTCTGTAGCCTTATGATTAGAGTACTCAGCTACAAAGGAGAATACCTGAACTTCAGCCCCCACTTTGTTTTCAACCAATGACTGACTGTCTACTGTAAAATGCACAAGAGTCCCAGTAGTGGTGACTGAAACCCACAACTCTTCTCTCCAAGGCAGGTGACATAGCCTCTGGGCTACAATTGCATGATCTCTCTTGCTTGCTCTCCTTTTGCTCTATGACATGCATTCTGGGTGCAGACTCATGTTACAGCTAAAATGTTTCAAGTGCCTTTGAAACACTTCAAATGCCAGCTGTACAGGTGAACAAACCCTTTGAAATGTTCTAGGAGTGTCTGAAACACTCCAAAATAGCAACGCTTGAAATGAGGTACTGTTTTGGAGTGTTTCACTTTTGGTAACATGTGCATGGTGACAGCACATGGGAGCTGAGTTAGGGCTCACCATCTTTATCAAACCCCTACCAATGGTACTACTCACAGACCCTCCCCACAACCCCCTACAAGGGAGAGAGAAGAGGTTCAGAGGATTTGGGAACCCCACTCTTTCCACACTTACCCCTCCAGACTGAACTCTCTGCTCTTCTCTCCCTTCTACCTTCTGAGGGGCAGGAGAAAAGGGAAATGACAATGGATGCAGCCTGTCCTAGCACCCCCTGTAGCCCCAGGATAAAGTGTTTCCTTTTTTGAAGCATTTCCAAGTGCATTCACTTGGATATATTTCAATCGTTATATTTATCCACCAAGGGATGCACTTGCAATTAATGTGATACAATAAACTCTGGAACCATTTGAGCCACCGTAAACTGCTCTCAGGTGCAGAGTCTACATGTATGGTGAGACAGCAGCAATTTGAGCTAGGGCAAAACAGGTCCCCAGCTAGCTGAGCTTACCAGATGCAGTTCCCCAGTCACCATCTTTACCTGTGTTTCAGTGCAGTTATTTACACTGTCATAGGATAGTATTGTCCTCAAAAGTACTATCCTATGGTGGAGCTAATTTACTGTATCCTAGTACTAGCGCATATGTAGATGGTGACACTTTACTGAGGAGCTAATTAGCCAGTCTGTAGTAAAGCGCATGTATAGATGTATCCCCAGAGAGTTGACAGGAGCAGTGTGCAACAATCTCATGTAGACTGGTCAGGCCACAGCTGGAGTACTGTGTCCAGTTCTGTGTGCCCCACTTCAGGAGGGATGTGGACAACATTGAGAGGGTCCAGAGGAGTGTCACCCACATGATCCGGGGACAACAGGGAAGACCCTACAATGAGAGACTGTGGGACCTGAACTTGTTCAGCCTTCACAAGAGAAGGCTGAGGGGGGACCTGGTGACTATAAACTCACTAGGGGGGACCAGAAAGGTTTGGGAGAGACCTTGTTTCCCCTAGCATCCCCTGGCATAACAAGAAATAATGGCCACAAGTTGTTGGAGAGTAGGTTTAGGTTAGACATCTGTAAGAACTACTTCACAGTTAGGGCGGCTAGGATCTGGAACCAACTTCCAAGGAAAGTGGTGCTGGCTCCTACCCTGGGGGTCTTTAAGAGGAGGCTTGATGCCTACCTGGCTAGAGCCATTTGAGCCCAGTTTTTCTCCTGCCCAGGCAGGGGATCAGACTTGAAGATCTACAAGGTCCCTTCTGACCCTACTTCTATGATTCATTGGAAAAGAGGTCAAACCCCGTTTTGGTGAGTATAGCCTAAAATCCAGGTTGTTCTCTTCCTATATAACTATTCTACTAGGCATTTCCTCCATGGGGAGGGCAGAAAGAAAAGAATTAGCATTTTTCTCCTACTGCCCTCCATTCAATGTATAAGATGCCATATCCTATTAAGTATCCTCTTAGACATCCAGAATTGCTTCTTCCTTAAAAATAAAGCCCTATATTTTATTAGTATGTTCCTTCAACACAAGGCTCCCTGTTATAAAACCTTTCCTAACACAGATATATTAAGTCTCACAATTTAAATCCATGCCATATTACAGATTCTTAAAAACAATTGTAGAGAAAGAAGCAGTATATTTAAATGCCAAATCATCAGTCATATCATGTGAGCTATGTTCATGATGATTACCAACTTTCTAAAAATAGCAAGCCTCATATTCGGTACATAACATGGCTTACAAAATTCTGTTGTTACATTTATATATTCAAGAAGCCTATGTAAGCTAAGAAATGAGTTTCAGGTGTGTTTAACCACATTTTCTGTACTCATGTCATTTTCTAATGCCTCTCCAAAATAAAGCATATATTTAATTAAAAATATTGAAGTTAGCAAATATTGTTTACTAAAGACTAACAACTTTATGAACCTTCACAGATTTCACTGATAAAGAAATATGTAGCTTTAAGATCCTGAATTCTATTATTTTCTATTCATAAATTTAACATTCTTACAAAATAAGAACTAGTTTTTTTTTCTCTTTTCTCCATAATCATCATGCATAGGGAGTCACTTTTGCAACAAACCATTTCCCTGCATCCTATGTACAAGCACACATATGAACAGATCAATTCATTAGTGACAGACTGTTTGGTTTTCTTTTAAGAAAAAACCTGCTGTAACAATTATTTAAAAAAATAGTCGCATGGATTGTTCAAACAGACATAAGGAGAAAGGTCAATTGCATTTTGGGCCTAGACAAATTTACACTAGTTTGTAATATAATGCTATTTTCAGCCTTTAAATAAACCCAATGGCTATGTAAAACATGATTGTGCAATTTTTCATGACAATTTTTTTTGTTGTTGTTTTCAGACTCTGTACTACATGTCATCATGAAGTATATGCACTTTCTCAGACACTGGCAATTAATATGTCATTTCTGGTCAAAGAAAAAGATGAAATGGTAGCAACAGAAATAATATAGACTGAACTATACAAACTGGTAAAATGAACATATATAGTTGCAGAGTGATAGAATGCTTACCACATACAACAATACCGATTCACTTACTTGAACTCCTTCTGTCTATACCTTGCTCTTGTCTCCTCTCTTAAGCTTGGATTGTAAGCTTTTGGGGCCACAAGTGGTATTTCTGTATTTGTACAGTGCCTAACACAAGGATGTTCTGGTCCATTACTAGGAATGCCAGGTAAAACAGTAATACAAATAATAATTATCTAAAGGAAATATCTTTAATTACTGTAAGAATCAATAACTTCGCACGTACAGATGATTAAGTCCCAATTTATAAACAGAACTCAGCAATAGCAAACAAAGGCACAACAAAATTGAGTGGCTAAAACCTGAAACTAACTACATTCAGACTAGATATCAAGCACAATTATCTGTGGAAGGTTTTAAAAGAAGACTGGATATTTTTTCTAAAAGTTATGGGCTAACTTAAGGAAGCCTTGTAGCCTATGTTATACCAAGTTCAGACTAGATGTTCACAATAGTCCCTTTTAATTTTATAATCTATGAATGAATGTAAATTATTCCAGCCAAACTCCATGATAGATTTGTGGAAGGACTTCCTTTTTTCTCTACACAGATGTACGGCATATCATTAAATTAACTTGAAAAAGTATTAACCCTTGACAGTATACCTGTATAATAAAAAACTTAAAAACATTGTTATGGTGTAGTACAAATTAAATTTTCTCTTAATTAAGACTTTTTGATAGTATAATTTGATGCATATTAAACCTCATTAATGTCTTTTATTCTCTCTGAAACATTTCATTAAAAAATTAATTGTTAGAGACACTTTAGGTATGTTGTCTATATAAGGCTTTTAGATGCTTCATGAAAGAGAGCTTGACAAAATATTTGAAGTTTGGAAATAATATTAACTAAACTATGCATGCTATTTGAACATGTCTTTCATGACAGAAGATCTTTTGGAGCAGGTTAACAGATAGACTATTTGTAACTTCTTAATATGTTATCTTTAGTACAGTAGTATCATTAGCTATTCAAAGTAAAACTTTCAGCAAATGTGACTAAGACATATTGACCTTCAAAGAATGAGGAAATGCATCTTGCATCTTTATGTGCTTTTAAATATAATTTGTCTAAACTGTCTAAAGTAAATCAAAAACTATCACTCAATCCTCTCAGTAGAAAGGGTAAATTTTAATTGCAGAACTTAAAACCTCACAATTAAAAGCTGTGTTGCTACTTAAAGCTAGCACAAACATAAGAATGAGAGTTCATGCATACAAATCAGCTTCTATAACAAGCAGAAAGGTTTTCAGGAACAGCCTGATGCACACCATGTTTTCACTTTCTAAATGTTTTTAGAAGGAAAAAAAGAAAGAAGTATAATATTAACCCACACATATACAACATAAAAAGGTTTCTGACTCATTTTGATATAGAAATGATCTTTATAATACAAATGTACAAATACAAAAAATAAAAGGATATGATGGAAAAAAATGGAACTGGAACTGAGTTTGTTTGGTTTTTTCCCCTGGAGCAAAGGGATTTTCTGAAAACTCATTTGGTGGGCAAGTTCTGATTTCATTCACCTCTAATTTAAAAAAGAAAAAAGACTAAAGCCAAGACACTGCAGTCAATGCAAAAATTAAAAGTGGAAGGAACTATATACAAAACACCGACTATAAGAGGAAAGCAATTGAAGGAAACATACCATATTTCTTATATTATTCTGAGAACTTGGAACCAGATGCTGATGTATAACCCAGGAAAGCCCCATTCACTTCAGTGGAACTATACTAATTTGTAACAGCAAAAAGCCTTGGCTTTGGCTGTAAAAATCCACCTTAGAACCCAGGAGTGAGCAAAATACAGCCAGCAGGCCAGATCCAGCCCACTGCAGGTCTTTATCCTGCCCACAGTGAGTCCCTTAGTCCCACCTGGCCCAGGCACCACCCAGCCGTGGCACATCCTGTTGCCCCCTGAGCATGCAGCAGGGCTGGGTGGCTCTCCAGCTGGACTGTCTTTCTAGGCAGCCCAGGCAGCAGCAGCTCCTTCCAGCTGCTGCCACTGCTGACTCCAGCCCTACAGCACCAGTGGGGATTGGTGCTGCACAATCCCGACTCCGCACCCCACACCTGCTCTGGACTCACCCACCCAGGCTCAGCAGCTGAAGCTGTGTGGAACAAAAGCAGGTGCTCAGTGTAGGGCAAAAGTGGCCCCTCCAGCTGCCAGTGGTTTCTGCTGCAGCCGCCTAGAACCCATGCCACACTGGGCTGCCTTGTATCTGCTCTGCACTGCCACCCCTACCCCACTAAGTAGCCCAGAGATGGCAGTGACAGGTGCTGAGATGCAAGGCCACCCGACATGGGCTCCGGGCAGCTGCAGCATGAACTGTCAACAGCTGGAGGGGGAGGGGCTGATTTTCTCCCATGCTGAGCAACAGCTTTTGTCCGGTGCCACCACTGCTGAACCTGGGCAGGTGAGCCTGCAGCAGGCACGGGTTGCGTGGTGTCGGGGCTGTGCAATACGGGTCATCACAAATACAGTGGGGCTGCAGCCAATGGCAGCAGCAGCTGGAAGGAGCCACTGCTGCCTGGGCTGCCTAGAAAGGCAGTACAGATGCAGAGGCACCCCAGCCCCACTGTGTGCCCAGAGTGGCGAGGAGTGGGTGCAGGGTGGGCTGGGTCAGAGCTGTGCCTGGGTTTCAGTTGATCCACTCCACTGGAAGTCAGCCCACACACAAATCCCATACCCACCCACCCATACCTCCATCCCTCCCCCATGAAATATACAAAAGTAAGACTTCATTTGGAGCTATTATGCAACCACCTCTATATACAACACATAAATGCACACAAATCAAGGCAAACATATTTTTTTAAATAAAACTAATATATGTTATTGTCAGTGTTTGATTTTGAATATATAGTTTGTTTTTTTCCAGTTCCAAGATAGCAAACCCCCTTCCCAAAAGGAGTACTTCTGAGGGCAAATGGGAGGGGCTTCTGGTGGCAAAGGTCAGGGGGTATGAGGCAGGACTTCCAGTCCCAAGATGGTGACCAGGTGGCAGGGCACCTGTCAAGGGGTGGTGCTACCTCTACAGCTCACCAAAACTTGTCAAGAGGCCCTCCACCTAAAATAATTGCCCACTCCTATTCTAACCCATCCATGATCCATCATGCAGCTGAATCAGCAATGAAAGATATTCAGCCCAAGTTATCTGGATCAAAGAAGTTAAATTTTGTATCCACTAACTGGCCAACCAATAGACACATTATTTTCTCAGACAAGAGTGAAAGGGGAATGATACTGAAATGGCACACAGTTGATGCAGAGAGAATAAGTCCATTGGCAATAATCTTCCTCCTGAACAGGTTTAGTAGTTAAGGCATAGCTCCCTCCCATGGGCTCTAAATCATTGTATCAGATTGTCTACACGTTAGGAAAGAGCTGTTTCAGTGAAAATGAAAGCAGGTAGGTCTTTTTCTTGCCAAAGAGCAGGCGTGTGGATTAGGTACTCCCCACCACTTATTCATGGATGCTTTAAGGAGGCACAAATGAAAAAATAAAATATAAATAGATACTACATACTCTTATTTAGAAACCATGTCTTCTATTAAATATAATTATACCAAGTTACATAGTAAGACATGCAGTTACTAAACATGATATTTGCCCCATTTTAGAAAATTGGTGCACAGTATTATAATACCACTTAACACTCTTTTAAATTCTACTAAGGCCTTCCTTCACTAGAAAAACAAAAGGCATTTAAAATCCTGCAGGAGACAAGGAAAGTTATAGTTTTAACATATGCTAGCTCACTTAGGTAATCCGTGGGCTCCTTATCTAACATGTTAAAAAGAATGGTTATTTAACCTATATTAATCATGGTTCTTTAAGAAATTTCAAATCAGCATGTGAGCAAGCATGAGCCCCTTGCATGTAGAATCAGATTAAGATTGGCATCCATCAGCGCCCTGGCTCCCTCCCTGTGGCATAGCATATATGGTGGAACTGCCATGACCCTCCCACAGTTATGTCATATCTCAAAACCTGCAGTAGCTTAGGACCCTGAAAAGCAGATTGAAGGCAGGATCCATACTCATCATATGGTATCTCAAAGATCCACAGTTATTGTAGGGTAAATAATCCTTCTATCTTCTTCGAGTATGTGTCAGCAGGATCCAATGAGGAGCACATATAGGATTTTGGAAAGAAAAGTGCAGAGGAGAGCTCACTAGTGCATACACAAGCCAGTTGAAGGGGGCGTGAGGGTGTCATCAGCAGCAGAGACCAACAGCCTAGATAGGAGTTCTTGCCAATGGAGAGCTCATTGCACATGCACCTAGCAGCCAAGTTCAAAGCTCTAAGCCAGCAGTTCCCAACCTTGGGGTTACAACCCCATTTGGGGTTGCAATAATAAAAAATAGGGTCGCAAAGACACTTGACAGTGCCAAACAATTATGAAGAAAAAAAATCACAGAAAAATGCAGGAAATGGTGGGTTCCCCTTGCAGGCTGGTAGAGTTTCAGCCTACAAGGTGCTGCTTGGGGCTGGGGAGAGTGGAAGGAGGGTGATCAGGCACCATGGAGAGAAGCTCCTGTAGCTGCCTCCAGGTAAGTCTATGGGGGAAGGGCAGATTGAGGCCTCTGTGATGAGGGGGGCAAGGAGGTAGTGGGGTAGGGCTGGGGCTGGGGACACTGCCCAGCCAGGCTAGTGCATGGGGCCCAGAGCTGGGGCAGGAATGCAGGGCCTGGCTGGGGGAGCAGGAGGGAGACATGGGTGGCTTGTCTGGGGGGTAGCAAGGGGGGCTGGCTCCCCACCACTGCATGCACTCCTCGGCAGGGAGCCATGGGAGGGCATGTTTCTTCCAGATTTGTTCATGGAGTGGAGGCAGGTGTGGGCTGCCCATTGAAGGCTTGGGGAACCCTACCCCAATGCTCCCTTGTCCATCGGAGCCCCTGCAGCCCAGTGGGCAGGACCTGGAACAGAAGGGTCCAGGGTGGGATGGCTCAGTGCTGCTGCCAGAAGCCCCACACCAACTATGGCACCATGGCAAGGCACCCCCTGCCTGCCTAGCAGCAGCAAGGGCACAACTCTGATCCACCACCAGTGCTGCTGCCAGGCTGGCAAGGGGTGCCTCAGTGGGGCTCCTGGCAGTGGCACTGAGCCTCCCCACACCACTCTGCCCTCCTGCACTGGGTCCTGCTCGCTGGGCCACAGAGGCCTTGAAGGGGAAGAGGCAGTAGGGCAGAAATCCCCAAACCTGCAGCATGCAGTCTGCATCCTCCCCACACTCCAGCTATGCTGCCTACAACATCATTTTGGGGTTGTAAAAAAAAATTCCGGTGTTTAAATGGTGTCTTGCTGAGGAAAAGGGTGGGAAGCAGTGCTCAAAGCAGTGGAGATCACTGTGCGTTCTCTACAGAGTTGAAGGTGGGTATGACCACCACACCCCCTGAAGCCCCATATAAGTGACTAGTAAGCAGCATCCCCTCCCAATGGTAGAGATGAGAAAAAAAATCAGCAGGTGAATCTGAACAATGATCAAAACACTCCCAGACCTTGCACATAGCCTTTCCAGTGTTCTAGAGCTGATTAGCAAATAGCTCAATCATAGTCAGAAGCATTAATGACTGCCAGCAAAGTTGTTGTGTCAATTATTTGCCTTTCCTTGAAAATTCCTCTTAATTCTTCCTGAATGCCCTGTATATGCTTAAAAGAATCACTCTTTCCCACATTAGGCAGAAAGTAGGATAGGTTTGGCATCTTAGGCCACATCCAAACATGCAGGGGTGTGTGCTTCTAGCTGCACAAATTGCCACAGTGCACAACTCTGAACGTGCACTTTGTTGTGGGACAAATTGTCCCACAAAGGGCAAACTGCCGTTGCCCAGCTCCTCCTGGCTCTTCAGTCAGGGAGTGCTAAAGGCTGGGACCAATGCCAGTGCTGGCCCCAGCAGTCTTACCTACTGGCCTGGAACAGCAGGAACACAGGGTGGGCATCAGGGAGGCCCGGCCAGAAGCCAGAGGGTTGCTCTGGATGGCCCAGCCTGCATGTGTGCTTGTTGCATATGCATTGCATCACTTTCTGTGCTGAGTTTTCTTTTTGCTAACAGGAAATCTGGTATGTACACATATATTAAGTCAACTTAAGATGGCTTAACTAAGTTGACTTAAGTTAAGCCATGTCAGAACATGTACACTTATAGCTCCTTGACATGGATCCACATTGTGAGTTAAGTGGACTCAACTAATCTGACTCAACATAAGACATCTCAGAGGTGTATTAGCTTGTGCTGTATTTAGATCAGCTCAGTTCCATATATATATATATATATATATATATATGCTGACAGTTAAGTCAACTTAAAAAAGTTAAGTTGGCTTAATTGTCAGAAAATTAGTACACGTGTACTCACCCTTAGAGATTGACTGGTTCAGAGGCATGGTATTTTTTGGCAACAACCTATATCCTCAGATGCTATTTGAAGGCAAACCAGTTTCCCACATGAGGAAATTATGCTTCTTAAATATACCTGAGAATTTGTTACCTGGAGTTACCATCATTCCTTTGTCAGGACCTTGTGAGAAGGCATTTACCAGAATTCATAGGTTTATTGGAATCTGACAGAGCTGTGAGTGCTTCTACTGTAACCTTAAACTTGCAACCTCTGGGCTGCCAGCTGTGCATCTTACTACCCATACCACCATAGCCCCCCGGAATTACCATAGAATCATTGAAAATTAGGGTTGGGAGGGACCTCAGGAGGTCATCTATTCCAACCCCCTGCTCAAGGCAGGACCATTCGCAATTAGATAATCCCAGCCAAACTTTGCCTCGCTGGGTTGTAAAAACCTCCAAGGAAGAAGATTCCACCATTTCTCTGGGTAACCTGTTCCAGTGTTTTACTACCCTCTGAATGAGAAATTCTTCCTAATACCTAACCTAAATTTTCTTTGCTGCAACTTGAGCCCATTCTGTCATCTGCCACCACTGAAAACAGTCTAGCTCCATCATCTTTTGAACCCCCCACTTCAGGTAGTTGAAGGCTTCTATTAAATGTCCTATCAGCCTCCTCTTCTCTTGACTATATAAGCCCATTTTCCTCAGTCTTTCCTCATAAGTCATGGCCCCCAGGCTCCTCACCATTTTGCTGTGCTCTCCTAGACCTCCTCCAATTTTTTCCCATCCTTTCTATCATGGGGGTCCCAAACCTGAACACAGTACTCCAGATGTGGCCCCAACAGTGCTAAATAGAAGGGCATAATCACTTCCCTTGACCTGCTGGCAACACTCATACTAATGCAGCCCAGTATGCCATTAGGCTTCTTTGCAACAAGGGTACACTGTCCACTCATATTCAGGCCCTTTTCTGCAGAGTTGCTGCCCAGCCAGTTACCCCCAGCCTGTATTCATGCATGGGACTGTTCTGTCCCATGTGCAGGACTTTGCACTTGTCCTTGTTTAACCTCATGAGATTCCTTTTGGACCAATCCTCCAATTTATCTAGGTCATTGAATTCTAGCCCTACCCTCCAGCTTATCTACTACTCCACCCACTTGGTGTCATCTGCAAACTTACTGAGGGTGCACTCTATGCCATCTTCCAGGTCATTGCTGAGGACACTGAACAAAACTCGTTCCAGGACCAATCCCTGGTGCACTCCGCTTGAGAACAGCTGCCAATTAGACATCAAGCCATAGACTCTCTAAGTCTGATGCTCCATCCAATTTTCTATCCAACCTTACAATCTAGTCATCCAGTCCGTATTTCCTTAGCTTACCTGCAAGAAAGTTCTGGAAGACCATTATCAAAACCCTTGCTAAAATCAAGTTGTATCACAACCATTGGTCTCCCTGCATCCACAGAACCAGTTACCTCATCATAGAAGGCAATCAGGTTGGTCAGGCATGACTTGTCCTTAGTGAATCCATGCTGACTTCCTAATCACCTTTTTCTCCTCCAAGTGTTTAGAAATGGATTCCTTGAGGATCTGCTCCATGTTTTTTCCAGGTACTGAAGTGAGGCTGACCAGTCGTTGTTCTCTGGATCCTCCTTTTTTCCTTTCTTAAATATAAACAGTATGTTTGCCCTTTTCCAATCATCTAGGACCTATCCTGATTGCCTGTTCCCTAACCTGTTTTTTGCCACTGTTGGGGAGCACCTCCTCCCCAAATTGTGCTGCCTTGTTCAGTAGTCTGGAAGCTGACCTTGCCTGCGAAGACTGAGGCAAAAAAGGCACTTAGCATTTCAGCCTTTGCTGCATCCTCTGTCACAAGGTTGCCTCCCCCATTCAGTAAGGGACCCACACTTTCCCTGATCCTCGTCTTGCTACCAACATACTTGTAGAAACCCTTATTGTTACCCTTCACATCTCTTGCTGGCTTCACTCTAATTGCATTTTGGCCTTCCTGACTTCATCCCTGCATGCCCAAGCAATGCTTTTATACTTCTCCCTATTTATTTGTCCAAATTCCCACATCTTATAAGCTTCCTTTTTGTGACTGTTTACTGAAGAGTTCCCTGCTAAGTCAAGGTGGTCTTCTGCCATACTTGCTAGTCTTCCTGCACAGCAGGCTGGTTTGTTCCTACGCTCTCAGTAAGGCTTCTTTAAAATATAGTCAGCTGTCCTGGACTCTTCTCTCCCTCAAACTGGCTTGAAAACATGAAACAGATAAGTAGGTTTTGCAGCAAGAAAATCTAATTTTGAGATTTCTTGCCCTGGATATACCTTTCATCAATTTTTTACTCCTCCTGCATTTCTGTAGCTACCATATTCCCATTTAGGTAGGACTATAGCTTTTCTTCACCCATTTGAATGAAACTGAATGGTGCCCAGGGTTTGTCAAAAAGCTCTGCCCAGTTCTAATATGGCCTCCTTTATGGAGGAAGTATATGGCTGGCATTCATGTAGTCAGGCTGTCTTATGCACAGATCATTGCTTCTATATCCAAGGCAGTGGTTCTCAATTTTTCTAAGCTTGAGGCAGCCCTCAAAAATACCAGTTCTTAATTTCACTTATTTTTTATTAGAGCAATTCTTCTGTTGCAAAGAATTCAGAAAACCCACAGCAGGTTAAAATGTTTTAAACACTATGGATTCCTACTTGAAATCTCTGGGTTTATCCTATTTGCACACTGATAACAATGCATGGCACCCTGCAACACCCTAAAAAGATTTCAAGGCACCTTAGGATGTCATGACACTCTGGTGGAGAATTAGGGTCTACGTAATAAGTGTTAGGAGTTCCAGAAAAAGTGGAAAATTGTCCACAAGTGGGTAGGAACTGATGAAACTACTTCATCAAGTGATAACTACTAGTCTTTTAGTGGAAACTACAGATGTTGTTCTGCTATTGTTCCCAACTCCTGGATGCCAATGCCTGATTCCTGTGTCAGGGCTCTAGACAGCAATGCTACCAAGACCGTTCAATTTCCTTTTCCTAGATCTTCAAGTAGAACATCTCCTATAGGATTTTTGAGATGATAGTAGCGTGGTTGCTGTTGAAGCTCAGCAGGACTAGCACATTAGATATCTACTAGATACCATCTCACTGCCTTATGGAGGCAGGATGGGGGGCAGGAGGAGGAGAGGGAACTGATAAAGAGCCACTCTAACTTTTATGCCCTCCAACAGAAGCACCAAAGAATACAGACTACATGCCTGGCCCTAAATACTGCTACCCAAAAATGGTGTCCAACTGTACAGCTAAGCAACCCTAAGAAGGGCATCTCAATAGAAAAAGCAGAAATGCAGATCCTCAACCTATTGTTCTCAATGAAGCCATGACAATGAGAACATGTCCCTAAGTATTTTACCTCACGTTAATTAACTTGTGTTTTAACAATGTAGCTTCCCAGCTAGACAGCCCTCCATGGAGGAAAAGTCTTCAAGGTGGCGTTTTGCCCATATCTACAGCAGAATTTCATAGAGGATTATCAGGCCATGGTGTAATTTAACATACAGAGAACAGTTTAGCACGGTGAAAGGAATAGCTTTGCTTGCTTTTAACTTAGCAGGTACACAGGGAGAAAAAGTAACATGATACCATTTATTTACATAAGTAACTGTAAACCAAACACACATTTAAATACATTTAAGTTTTATTAAAAAGTGCTTAATTTTATTTAATTTAAATTTGAACTTTGCAATTTCTAGAGCTTCAATTCCATGTTATTTATCCTAGGACAGACTTATTTTTCTGTTTAGTACAATAAAGAAACTGTTCCTGAACAATAAATCCAAGTACAACTATCATGTCTGCTTTGCTGTCAAGGTCAGCAAGATCTGTTGAACAAGTGCTGGGTACACAATTTAAAGTCATCTTGAGAAGCTGTAATTTATATATCTAATTTTTTAGAAATTTCAAGCATTTTGTGGAAAATAAAATGTAATTTCTCTTTAGTCATATTAAAATAGGGGAAAATATAGGGCGTGTAATTTGAATGCAAATATGAAACTGCACCATTTTATCCCCTATTAAAATTGTGCGAGTCCTCAAAAATCACTGTATGCAGTAATCAGTTAAAGGAAAGAAAGCCCAACTACAATTTCATTTTACATTAGTAATGTTCTTTCATAAAGGAACACACACAAGCATGTTATGTTCTTAACACCTCTTCCCTTAAACTTATTTTTCTCGCTTAAAGAGGGAAAACAATCATTCATTCCCCATTAAAGTTTGTTTTCTCTCTTCTCCCTCTTATCAGGGTTGTAATGGAATGTGCTGTAAGCAGCACTAATGCCATTTCTTTTTTTGGTGAGGGTGGATGGGAGAAAAAATTTAACTCCAAACTTAGGCGCCATTCAGCAAGGGTAGTGGCCTTTCCTTAAACAACTTCCAGCATAAGCCCTGGAGTAAATTGCCATTGCCTTGAAACAGGGCCAGAATTTTATCCTCAGTGTTTCCCTTTGCATGTCAAATTGAAGATGATTAATTGCAGTCTTCTCTGTCCACAAAAAGTTCACTGGTTTCCTCTGTTCAAGTCTCCTAACAGTTCACAACATCACTCACCCCAGAGGGTGAAATAGTGAAACAGCTGAAGGTACTAGCACTGATAGCTCACTCTAAGAACAAATAGGGTGCAATGCAGTATTTTTATCACCCATTCCTCATGAATTCAAGCATTCCATATATACTATCCACTAGGCAGCCTCATCATATGCAAAAACTAAAACTGAACAATGTGCTATGTTACCTCTTCAAAGTTTTACTACTTCCTACATAGTGAATTACTTACTTCCACAATTTTGCTCCCATTTTCTTTTCTTTTCTTTTTGCTTGGTTGCTATTTTATTTAATTTTTAAAGCCTTTTTGAGTCATGAATCTCAGCTAACTTTAATAAAAAGAAAAAGAAGTAGGCTTCCACCCTTCATGATTGCAAAGAAGACCCTGGAAGAATAATGCTTAAAATATTTTTTAAAATAGCAATTACATTAAAAAAATTAACATTCACAGTTTAACATTCCATGATTTTCAGGTCAATCTCTTGATTTTAGGGAGGTCTAATTGATAGCTTCTCTATGCTTGAGGATGGCACTAGTGCACATGATAGAGAAATAAAAGCAATCGCTCATACTCATATTTGACATCTACATTAAAAAATGCCATTGGCTAACATGCACCTAGAGGCAAGTGCAAAGGCACATAATAAAACATGTATGTGTGGAATCCCAGGCTGGGAATATTATGTACAGCATACACAGATCAAGGAACTAAAGTGAAGTCTTACACTGAATGTTGATCTTATACCATGTCTGAGTAACTGCCCAGGAGTGGTGCTAGTAAGCTCTTAAAGGGCTCTTAAAGGGCTCTCAATCAGTCTTTCTAGTGAAAAAGAGGGTGGCTTCAACACTGCAAGTCTATTAATAAAGTTGTCAAGTATATAAGAATCTCTTTTTGAGGACAAGAAGTTCATTCCCATATCCATTCTAGAGTGCTATACATGTACATTTAAAAAAATGAATTCTAAATGTATTGATTATATTTTCAATAGCATCTCCAGAAGAGTTTGTAGAAGTGCATGAGAATATTCATTCTTTAAATAAAGTAAATTAATGGTTTGTACAGTGCGTTCTTTCATAAACCAGTGACTTCACTCTATGTATAGATAGATAGGTAGATAGATAGATAGATTCCTTCATTCCAGAAATATATATATTCCTATATGCAAGAGTGGGGTTTTTTTTGTTATCTTTTATTGGACCAAGAACATTGGTTTCTAATCCTTCTTTTTTCAGTAGCTGTATGAAATGTTAGGCAAGCTAGATAAAAGGCAGGGCAAGGTGGCACATTAGAAAATAAACTGATTCAGAGAGTCATAAGCTTTCATAGGCCACAGCCTACTTTGTCAGATGCTTAAGTTATGACTCTATGAATCAGTTAGTCTCCAAGGTTTCGTACAGACATTCACCACACCTGGTCTATGATCAGATGGCTTACTTTAAGTTGGATTGTCATAGACAGAAGCAGCCTATAAAAGCTTTTGCCAGTGTGAAGGCCAAGCAGGGAACTCCAGGTAAGTAACTTGGCATGAGAGCAGGGGTGAGCAGGGTTGGAGGTGGCCAGCAGGTCCACATGAGGGCTGTTCATCCAGAGCTAGAGGGGCCGGACAGCTAAAAATATCCTGTTCATGGTCAGCTGGAGGAGGGGAAGAAGAGTGCAACCCTGAGACTAGAGTGAGTGGCTAGGCTTTCCCAGTTCCAGAGCTGCACTTCAAACAGGTACAGATATTCACTAGATTGAACTAATCTGCTCCCACTCTAAATTAGTTCACCTAGTCAGGTTAACTCATTTAGATCAAGCCAACCATTTCTGGCCTGATTTAAATCCCCCAAACATCTGCACAGATGTACATTTAGATCTACTTAACCCTAGTTAGGATGATCTAAATATAATGTCCATATATACCCTAAAGTGCCACCCCACCCAGCCTTCTGCCTAACTCTTTAGTTGGCAGAGATTTTGGACAAGCTATGAGTACACAGGACCCATTTTTTCAGACCTGAAAAGGTGCACTTTGGTACTGAAAGTTTGGCTACCATCTCTCCCAACTACACAACTGATTTAATAAAAGAGATCATAAAAATCCCTTCTCTCATACATTTCCTAAGATATCATGGCTACAAAAAAACTCCAAGCTTACTATATATTCCCATATATAGAAGAACTCATATCTAGATACAGAAATGTCTGTATCCTATTCATTTTTGCTCATTAGCATCTCTAGTTTGGTAATGAGTTATCTTCATAAGTGGGAAATGAAAACTAGAATCTAAAACAAATAATATTTTTGCTCTGGAGGAAGTGTTTGCTCTGATTCCAGTTATCAAAACAATACTAAATGTTAATGACATTCAACAAATTATTACACCTTAAATACAAATATGTTGCAAAATACAAAATGGAATTATTCTATTCTGAAAAGCCTTATTAGTAACAATATTATACAACTTAATAGAAAAGCCTACCTTAGCAGCTATTACACTTTTTATAAATATAAATTTGGTTCATAACAATTGTGCACTACACAGTGTAGTGCATACTGTCAAGTTGTCTACAAATAAAAGAGCCACCAGGTTCAGCAGAAGTGGTTGCTAATTCAAAAAAAGTAGACCAAGATACAAGTTTGTAATTAAGAAATACTCTTGCAAACAAACTAAGGACCTTGGACATCCCATGTACACCTTTTAAAGTTCACCCTCCCTTAGTCTAACACAGTGGAAAACCTAAACAGGACTAATTAGTTAAAAGTAAAAATGCAACCTGAAGAAACCTCACAAGGAATGTAAACTAAACGGGTGGGGAGGTCTGTGGATGTCAATCAATAACAAAATGCAAACTGTCAAGCTTGCTTTGCTAACAAACTGTCACATCAACAATATGCAGTTAATGACTACAAATTAACTGTATACCAGATGCTTGACACTTTGTTATGACACTTAGCAAGCTAGTTGACATTTGGGGGATCAAAGCTTCTTTAATTACACTTTGTATAATATGTGCAACCTTTATGCTAATGTCCACGTATTGCTTAGAGCTAGACTGTTCAAGTGGCAGAGGCTGGTTTTTTTGGACTTTGGAACATTCCAGTAAAACTACATGTTGGTTAAAAAGAATGCTTTGGGGGGGAAAGGCCCATTGCGTCATTGCTCAGTGCTATCACCTTTTCTAAAATAATCCTGTTCTTTAACTTAAAGTACTATACTACTGGTGCACTCATTAATAGATGCTTTCTGTACAAAATAATGCATTTTCAAACACAGTGGTAATAGTGCTTTTCAGGTAAGACAGCACTGGATACAGTGCATTTAAAAGTAACTCTTTATTTGAACTGATTTCCAGAATCAATACTGTATATTATTAAGAATGAGTTACTTTCCATAGAACAAACCAATTTCCTGAACACTTAACTAAATTTAGAACACTGCTCAAACAGTATTTTACTTTTAGCCAAAAGCTACACTAAGTTTGATAAATTATGTCCAAGAAAAAGTCCTTCAAATGCTTACTCATATCAACCACCCCATTGGCCATATCCTGATGTGCTCAAAGCATGCATTTTTCAAGAATGAAAAGCACATACCCTTTATGTAGCTCTAGAAGGGCCACTGAGTTTTACTGGAACAAATCACATGAGTTAATAGCTCTCTTCTAGGTTAGGGCCAGAAGTTACACATAAACTGGTTTAAGTGGTAAGAAACTGGTTTAAGCCTATAACAGAAGTTCAGTGCACATAAACAAGTTTCAAAATGGCTGAAACTAGTTTAAGATAAACCTGATTGAATGTAGTATCAGACTTAACTGATTTAGGTCAAACCAGTTTATGAAACTTCTGTCCCAGACCCCTTCATGGTTCAAGTTAAATCAGAGTCCCCCAGCATGCTTTCCAGCCATGGGCTGGACTGGGCTGTGCTATCTGGTCCAGAGAGCAGGGCTGGCCCTGTCTCTCTGCTCCCTAGCTGGAGCAGTGAAGACTGGCTCACTGGCCTCACTGGCTGGCTCACTCCCCCCACTTGGCACCCCTGGCTGGGGGCTGGGGCCAGGAAAGGGGTTTAAAGTCTCCTTCTCCCGAGTATGGAGTTGCCCTGCCCTCCTTACTTAGTGCTGGCTGTGACTGTGGACTACAAATCCCAGAGGTACCCAGAAGGAGAAAGGGCAAATGATGAGCAACCCTGCAGAGCCCTGCTGCTGTGAGCATGGACTGCAAATCCCAGAGACCATGGGGCCAGCAGGAAGACAAAGCAAACACACAGGCCATGCTGGCTACATGCCAGACAGCTGTGCTCTAGCACCTGCCTGCTTCTCGCTGGAATCCAAAGTGAATGCCTGTTCATTTGTTATTGGTTTAACCTTTGCAGCTTAGCCTAGCCTGCAAAGACTGAATCAGTTCAGCCTCAGGCTTTTTGATTGCCTATACTTTAGTCCTAATGTGATTATGATAGAGCCCGCAATTCTGAAGTAAACACTAATTGCAGGGGAAACACTTGATGAAAATTCACTTCAAATACATTAACATCTGTTGTTGTGCTTTTTAGATACAAGGTCTAAAAAAGTGTTTCTTAGAGTAATGTTTTTAGGTTTAAAAAAGGTTTCTTGAAGTAACACTATAAAAATCTTAATATTTATGTCAGATGTTTCAATCCTAGATGCCTAGCATACACATTTGAATATACTTTATTAGTCTTGCACCAACACAGATTAACATTACCTGATCAAGTTCTTCATAAAGAAATTAGGAGAGAAATCACAAGTCATGGGGTTGCACCTTTTGACTAGGATCTCTGGTGCTACCATAGCCCATCAACTGAGATCACTTATACCTAGGCTGTCTCCAACTGCAGAATCCTAGTAAGCTTTAAAGTTCTGTTTGTATACACAAGACTATCCAACTGCTTGGTTTAATCCTGTTTGTATTTTGCAAGTTGCAGCCTTGCACCACCATCGAGACCTGTGTCAATGAAACTTCTACATCCATTATGGAACTTCTAATAATAAAAAGTAAACTCTTACCACAAATTACATTTCACAGAATGACACCAGTCTTCACTATGATCTGTCAAAGGAGTAGTGTTCACTTTCTTTGCATGAGGTCCAAAAATCCAGCTTTCAAGAAGCTTGGCTTTAATATTTAATCCAAACTAAAATCTAGTTTAAACCTTCTGGCTTGGATTTGACCACCTAGTTTTACTACCTGACTAATTTACTCTCTAAGACCTTATCTATACCAAAAAATGCATCCCTGAATTGCAGCTACAGTCAGCAATAGTGCAGCTCCGCCAAATATAAGCACTAGTGTAGGTAAAGCTCCGAGTAGGTTTTGGTGACACGGTGGCAGTGATGAAGACATTTGCATACCATCTATTCTGGTGACTTTGCAATGCTTGCTTGTTGGTAATGAATCAAGTTTAGCCCTACCCTAGGGTGCTACTGCCCACTTTTTTAATGCTCGCTGAGCCAAAAACATTTAGCTTGTAATTCCTTTTAACAGGAGATGACACCAGGCAAATTTTAACACCTTTTTTTACAGGAACAAAGAACAAAAGTTAAGGGAGATAGCAGGTATCCATTCAGAGTCTCCATTCTTCAGGGGCTTTCTAGGTCTGGAATCATATCATGATTCACGCCAGGGAAGAACCATTTTAGGCAAAATGCTCCTTTGAGAAATGCACAGCTATGCATATAAACAAGACCACATGGAAATAATTGTTGCCCTGAAACTACCAATAGTCAGATGTGCTGCTGTGCCCCACAGTGTGCCATGAGAAGTTGTACAGATGAAGGCTCTTCTGCACTGCAAACCAGGGTTGACCATGGAGCTGGACATGTAACAAGGAAGGAGGTCACTACTGTGTAGGAGTTATGCTGTTTATTTCCAGGATTCCTCCAAAATATTTGGCTTCATAGCAATGGAGGTTGTTAATTCCTCCCAATTGAGAAGCTATCTGAAGACTTAAATGGCTTAATTCCCACCCCACCCCCATACGTGTTTTTATTTTAGGCCAAATATAGCTCATTTGTGATTAAGTGTTAATATACAGTTTATAGATGTGGTTTTAAATGAGATCTAATCAAATGACCTAACCAAGACATTCATTAACTCACTATTTAATTATTTGTTTATTAACATATTGTGCACATACAGTCAAATTCAAAGTATGTGAAACTTTTGAAATGGCTGAAATTAAAAACAAAAAAAACAGGTTCTGAAAAAACCCTTTCATCAGAATCATGTCTTGATTTTTTCATCTTTTCTTTCAAAAGCTAAGGACTTCCTATTCAATAGAGCTTAAATAAAACAACACATTTTTCAAAACCAATACAGTTTTCAAGTTCAGTCTCTAGTGCTTCAACATGTTTTTATTATTTTTAATGATTTGTATAGAAAGATAGACTAGAAGTTACCTCACAGTATAGGCAAGAAAATAAAACACAGCTGTCCTAAGACAAGTCCTGAAGTGTAACTACTCATGTATTAATTTTACCATTATTTAATTCTAAGTTTGTGCTTTCTAGAGGTAATACACATCAAACATAACAATACTCTGTGACTGTACACATCCGGCAAGAAAATTATTTTCTTTTACCTTGGGGGAACAATACTGCCATCGTGTAAAAGGGTAGATATTTTACATTAAGGATAATTAACCAGTGAACTTACATCAGTTGCATATCTATTGGTGAAAACACTAGATTTATCATTTTCATTAATTCCTCTACTCTGCTCTGAGCCCTGTAGTAATAATTCTGTAAGTTTCCTAATATCCTTTTAAGTGTTGCATGTTTGAAAAAGTAAAAATGATATGAATATATCCACTTATGAAAAAAGCTTTCCCTGATTAGAGCTCATTTTCCTAATATACAGATTTCTAACGACAGCTCTATTTTAGTTATGTTAAGCATGTAAAAAATGACATATGCTCAATCAAAGCTGAATCTGAAATTAACCTGTCACTTTAGACACCGCTTTTTAAGGGGGAAGGAGGGATCCTTCAATAAAACATTTTGTATAGCATAGATATCCACTAGACCTGTGCAATTTTAAATAAAGTTACAAGTGAATAATAATAATCTTGAGGGGGGTTTTTAAAGAGAAATAAATTAGAACACACTTTATCCAAATGTAAAGTATGTGTATTCTTCTGATAGTGAACAAACCACTCTAACTAAGGACACAGTCTGACAAAGATTTGTCCATGTCTTTACTTGTCCAAGGACTTCAGCATATCAACTCTAAGGAGTTAAACACCATCTTTTGTAGTTCCTATTCTGAAAATGTCTTAGTTACCAGTTTCAAATTTGAAAGAATAAAAATTAAACTGGAAAATGACTCTTCAGAATACTTGACCTTGAAACTGCTCTGGACCTGTACCAGAAAGATTTCTCACTGAAGCACAAAACATGAAAACTTGTGCCTTTGAAATCATTACAATACATGTATCTATATGTACATAATCTTCCAGTACTCTACCAGTTAAACAATCCCTTCATTAAATAAGATTACAGACATTAAATACCAATTGCTCCACTACCGTTTAACTTATTTTTTTTTCCTATTTCCTGAACAGTGCCTGATTAGAATTTTTTTGTTCTGATTAAAATGGATACTGACTTTTTCCAGCTGTAAAAACAAATGTGTCTTTAAAAAACACCTTAATTCACCACCCTAGAATTATTATTTGATGAGAATTAGTAAACTCTATACAAAAAAATGTTATGGGTCACTGTACCTAAACTAAATTTGAAAAAGCCTTTTCCATCAGTTAGCTAAACCTCTTGATATCCAAACTACATGCACATAACGATACTAAAAAAAATCACAATGGAACTTTAGAGGGCTCTCAAGCTATGAAAGATCTCATAAAAAGAAAAGTGATTAACTTATTTAAACTGAGCATGGATAGGAGTAGAAAACATCTCTCTAATGCATGCAGAATTTTGCTTTGGAATACTTTTGTTTCACTGCTGTTATTATGCTCCTACTTAGCACAGAATGAAACATGTTTTAGGAAGCTGAATCAGTGTTGTGTGAAATAAAACTCAGCTCCTTACAAGAAGAAAGAGTCTGTTAATTTAGTCTAATACAAACATCTGAAGGTAAATCTAGTTTTGGAAGTCTGAGAACATATTCTTCACATGCAGCTTTATTAAGAAATATACACTATGAACAAGCATATTCATTTCCAAAAAACATTACTTGGATCTCCCAAGAGTATTTCAACAGCCCTTGTAGCAGCAGGACATGGGCCACCATTGCCCTCCTGCTTTACCAGTGGCAGGTTACAGTGCTATGCTTAGTGGTCGTGTGACTTGCCTGTGTAATTTTAGTAATAAGTTAGACAAGGATTTGCTTGGGATGGTTTGGATAAGGATGATCAATCCTTCAGGCAGGTTGTTGGACTAGATGACTTCCCAAGGTCTCTTCCAGCCTTGCTTCTCTAGGATTCTGGCTAAGTACAGACAGTCAAAAAGCCCAAGGCAAAATAGATTCAATATTCACAGGTTAGTCTAAGCTGTGTAGATTGAACCCATAAGCAAGTGAAAAATTATTCACTTTTGATTCCAGAAATGCAGCCACATGCCCCACTGCTGGGTTGGAGCAGACAGCTTGGGCCAAGTTTAGCCTGCTCATCCTACAAGAGAAAGTTTCTGGGGGAGGTGCAAAGCATCCTGGGACTGTGGGGGACTGTGAGTTGACTTGAATCTGGAGGGGATCTGGGACAGAAGTTCTATCAACCAGTTTGATCTAAATCAGTTAAGCCTGATGCTACATTCCTCCAGGTTTATCTTAAACTGGTTTCTGCCATTTTAAAGCAATTTATGTGCACTGCACTTCTGTTGTGTTACATATTTGAACCAATTTCCAATCACTTATATTGGTTTATATGTCATTTCTGTCCCTAGCTATATGATAAAAGTGTTTTAATATGAAAAAAGATCTTGAAATCTTAATCAACTTTCAGCCAGAGGGACAAAGATGCAACATTCAGTACTAAGGTTTTAAGATCATTTACACTTGGCCATAGACCATTCATTCTATACACAGGAAAGGAAGTGAGATAGAATATTAGTCACCATTCATGAAGAACAGAGATCTAATTCA
The DNA here is from genome assembly GCF_052110815.1 of Crocodylus siamensis. Lineage (NCBI taxonomy): Eukaryota > Metazoa > Chordata > Crocodylia > Crocodylidae > Crocodylus > Crocodylus siamensis. Next base: position 343,738,623 of record NC_143395.1, on the reverse strand, counting down.
TTCATATGGCACAAATACCACCTTGGCAAAGGATTCTAATGGCTGTTAACCACCCCACCTAAAAGTGAACTGGTGGCCTCAATCCAGTTACTGCGGAGGTGGGAGCCAGGTTACAAGATCTATCACAATCTGGTGAAGTTGGGTCATTACACAGAAAAGCAAGCAAGATTCATGGGCCCAAACAGAATAAGCAAGAAGGAACAACTCTTGCTTTCAGTGTCAAAAGCTCAGCTTTAAATAAGACACCAAAGTGTGAATGCGTACACAGACTAAAAAAAACTAACTTTTGGGTGACAAGTAACATGAAGGAAGCTTGCAACTGCCTATATGTAATTTTCTTTATGATGTATGAAGAGCTTCATTATTAATATTAACTAAAATATTCACAATTGCTAGATTTCACTTAAACCTTTTTTTCAGAAAATGAAACAAAAATACATTTACAAAATAGTGACCTGCAGAAATTGTGTAACAACATTAACACATGCTTGGTAAAGTGCACAAAATGAGTCAAGAGGAAATCAACATGAAATGAGGATTATGAAAATGACCTATGTTTCCAACAACCCAGAAAAACAGAAGGAAGATAAACAGAAAAGGCTACTTGTTCTAATATAAAATCTTGCTGACAATTATAAATGCAGAACATATCCTCAACACTACATAAAATATGACTTAAGGGTGAGAAATGCTTTAAAATACTACAACTTAGTCTTACTGTCCAACAAAAAGGTACATTTCTTTAAAATCTATAATTTTTTACAGCATATATCAATCTTTCCACAGCTTTAAGACAGCATGTAGAGCTACCTGCCCAGTTTGTATTTCAAGTTTTAATGCAGCATTAACTGTTAAAAGTAGCAAAAAAAAGAAAGAAAACAGTGTTGTGAATCTAACTAAATTTCTAGTATGCATTAGCTTTCATCGTTCATGTTAGATATCTATTTATTCTATGAAGTTCAAATAAACATGTGACTCCTTTAAATTCTAAACAAGCAATTTGTAGGCTCCTCATCCATTATCTCCAAGCACTCTCTCTGTACAAGGTCTACTATAGTAATGGTTCTTTCATCAAAGCCTAATGGTTTGTTTCAAATAATCAAAGTAGTGTTTATATCACTGTCCTCAGGTGCAACCATTTTGTTTCCAGAAGAGCAGTATAGTACATGCTAATGTCACAAGTGATAAATCAAAGAAACTACATTTGTTTCTCTACCTTAACCCATCTACCGTATGTCTCTAACAAAAAATACACCCTGGCATTTTGCACTCTGCAGTTTACTTTGAGAATGTAAGCAATTTTGCAGATTGTAAAACACCATATGTAAAACAACTCACTCAGATCCTGCTTCTAATAATAACATGTAAAACTGACTTATGTGGAGATCAACGCGAAGAATGTCACTCCCACTATCTGAGTCTGGTACAGGAAGATTTTTTTTTTCCATTGTAACATTTGTTGATGCTGAGAATTTTTGCTTTTTTCTTTAATGTTATGTGGTTACTCATATGAATATTTACAGGGTAGATATTCACCCTAAATGTATTATGTATTATTTTCCTTTTAGTAGCAAGAAAAAAAAAGGTTTAACAAACCATTGCAGATCTCTCAACAGACCAAAGAAATGTTGCAGAGCTCATGCCTGATAGATATTTTGAATAACCTCAGACATCAAAAGGGGTCATGGAGCAGCAGTCTAGACAGAGTTTTAGGTCCTTACCCCCATATTCTCTACTCTATTTTTCCCCTGAGCTCCCAATATCAATGAGAGTCCTGTGTTTCTAATACAGGTAAAATATGAACATGGGCAGCCTCGTGCACTATCTTTGGTATAATGCAAGAATGGCGTTATGATTTTGTTGACCAAGGAGGGAGGTGGAAAAGTCAGATAGAGAGTGCTTTTCTGTCCAGAAGGAAATGGAACTTGCCTAGCCATCAATCTATCCCCATTTTCCATTAATGGAATGACACTGATAGCAACACTGGAGGATTCTGTCAGTCCTTTTAGGAACAGGGTGAAAATTGCCTATATTAACAGCTTAAGGGGATAAGAATCAGGGGGAACAGGGGAATGATGATAGAGAAGTGAACTGGAGTAAACCAAAGACTCAACCTACCCTTCTAAATCCAACTGATCACTGGCATCAACAAGATCCAGTATAACACCCTCAGTAGCTAGTACTCACCTAGACACACATTTCTGCTGAACAAAGCAAGCAAGAAATAGTCCACATTCTGCAATAAAGCTTTCTGATGAAAAAGGTAGTAAATATTGTAAGCCATTTGACCTACTGCTACACTAAACAGATTTGAGGTGGAGAAAAAAAATTACTCACATGAAAACTCGAAGCCATAGGAAAAGTTGCTATTTCCACTCATTTACCTTTTGAAATTTGAAATGAAGCATAAATTATTTGTGAAGCAAGCAGACACACCTGCAGTGTAATTCTTCTCACAATATCATTCTGGTTCCTAGAAATCAAAATTCAGTAAATCACCCAAGTCTGACGGAGGTTATCTCAAGGAGTCGGTATGATCCAACAGGTAGACATTAACAAGCAAAGCCAGGCAGATGACTCAAAACTAATACAAGGTTAATAAATTAGTTAGGGAAATTATTTATTAAATCTACAGAAAGTTCTAAGAGTCAAAGATTCCAGAACACAAAAATATTGAACTAATTCTTAAGCCCACTTTTCTAAATGTTTTCAGTATCGTTACTGCAACCCTAATTGAACACTAAAATATCCTCTCAAAATGTCAGCAAACCAGCATCAGAATTAGTTGTTGCTTTTTGGTCAGAGGCATGGGCTACAGAGGAATTTTCTAACCCACAAGACTGACTCAAAAATACCAGGATTTTTAAAGCTCTGGGTTGTTGTGTCTCTTCAAGTACTGTAAAGAGGAACAGAAAGTCAGGTACATAGCAGATAAAACAGTTTGCGAGCCCAATAGGTGTTTAGAATCTCTTAATACAGGGGACAGAATATTTTCCCAAGTGTGAGTTTGTGGATGTATGAGTGTTCATTTAAAAATGACACTATAAATTATGCAGTGGCCCTCTAAGGCCTCTGGCAGACATTATTTTCATTGTGTGATAGGTACTAAGAAATTCTGTCACTCAGTGGAAACAGCGTGTGATGTGCATGGCTTGACGTACAAAGGCCACACTACCCAGAAGGGAAAAAAAGCAGTACATGAGTTTGTACTATCAGCAAGGCAGCTGAAGAGCTGCTGCCAAGAGCAGATCCAAGGGTGATAAGGGGGTTTCAGCCCCACTGCCTGTGCTCCCCATTTCCCTACAGTTACTTGTACGAAACTGGGGTGACCTGAGTCCACACAAGAGATAGAGGGCTTTCCCCTACAGTTTAAATCATCCCAAGTGTACCTGGGATGGTTCAAGCCATGGAAGAATGCCCAAGACCAAGTCCAGCTGATTACCAGTTGTGTGTGAGAGCAGATCAATGGTTCTGTGTTAAGGTAGGAGGCGGAAGTGGTGGGGCTTGAACTGCTCCAGGGATACCTAGAAAGGGCCTATTCATGGGATGATCCCTCCCACTGCCCTTGCACAGCCCCAAATCATCCAAGCTCTGTGCAAGGGGTGGGGGAGCATTTTCCTTATACAGAACTAGGGTGATTGTGATAAATTAGTCATTGACTCAGAGCAGCAACTGGGGCTGCTAGCATACCTCTGGTTTATCCCGAGGGAGGAAGAGGCAGAAAGCAGTGCATCCTGGGATGCTGGAGGATCTGGCTAAGCTCTATCGTTTTGTATAACATGTCATACATTCAAATTAAAGTATGATGCAGATGAGCCATAAAGAAACCCCGCATTTAAGGAGTAACATCTTTGGGTGTATGTAGATAAAACAGGGGTCCTAAATTGAAGCGGTGGGTTTTAAAAAACACCACTTCAGTTTAGGGCTGATTAAACCCTCATGCCCATGTGCACACCCTGCTGACTTACCTGCCTCTCCAGCATGGAGGGAATGACGAGCTGCTGGTAGGTGAAGTGGTCCCTAGGCTGTGGGCAGGGGAGGGGGCTGGTGCTTCCCTCCACAGCAGTAGCGGTCCCCTCCCACCCAGGCAACACCCGTCCACAGGCACCCAGCTTGTGTGGTCCTGGGGGGCAATGCAATCGTGGAGAGAAGCACCAGGCCCCCACACAGCTCAGACAGGCAGGCAGGCAGGCAGGCAGGGGGGAGATCAGGCTCACCGCTTTTCTTGGGTGGAACCTGCTTTCTTGGGCTCCTGCCAGGCTGCCTGCAGGGCTTCCTGCAGAGCTATGGAGCAGCACAGAGCCCAATGCTTCACTGCACAGCTGTAGGGGCAGCAAACCAAAATTCTTTGAAGGAGTTTTAGTTTGCTGTGCCCCAAATCATTTAAGGCACGTTACACCATTGAATTTCCTACAGCAGCTGGAATTAATGTGCAATACACCGCCAAGGCATACAAACACCGACACCATTAAAACGGCGCAAAAGTATTTGCCCGCTTTAAAGTGTCATGCATATATGCCTCTTGTTTTGTCTACACATGGCCTTTGAGGCTAGTTCACCATTTTTATCACATAAGTCGCTAAACATGTGGTATGTTATAGTTTAGCATATGATTATATCAATGTAACATCTCTCAGGTAGCTAATAAAAAACATAGCCCCAGAAAAGGGACTAGATCAGACACAAGGAAAAGCTAAGGTTTTCCAAATTCCCATTTTTAGATGGTATGGCCATCAGAAAGGACTAAGAATTGGATGTTACATAGACCTGAGACAGAAGTAGCACCGTGTGTAAAGCTGATTGGTTTCTATTTGCTGCTTTCTGTAAGCCTCAGATTGACAGAATATGCCTACCTAAACAGAGCAGGAGCCAGCAGTGAGTCGGGTATTGCTGAGGCACCAATACACAGTAATATATGATGACTACATTTATATCATAAATTCAAGCAGGCATATGAACACAAGCAAGGGAAGCAGTGAAGCTCTTTAATGGTTGATGGTGGCAAGAATGCTGTACTATTCTCTTCTACTACTATCAACATCCCAGCTGTCCACCACATTACCACTTGAGTTCTGGAGCTAATCATTTGTCTTAGCCATATGATAAGCTTACAAAGAAAAACATGGAAGTTGGAAGATGATCCAAAAAAATCTTTCATTAGCTAGAGAGAACTTGGAGGGTGCTAACTTAACAGGATAAAAAAAAAACTAGAGGTAGAAGAACCCTATTTCTGCTTCTCATCTGGGACTCTAACTGTATCAAATGTTAAATATAAAATTTTCCTTGGATTATTTAAAAAAAACCAAAAACAACAATTTAAAATAACCTTACAGGAAGTAAACATGAAAAACTCTATTAAAATCAAAGGAAGCATGACATTGAAGATACATTCCTTACCAATATTTCCAGTCTTTTCACACTTGTATATTACCTTATACACTAATGTTTGACCAAAACCAAGATTATCAGACACGTAGTCCTCTCAGCTTATCAGGATAGATATTTGATTCAGTGAAAAACCCTTGAAAATGAAGAATTTTATGGCTAATAATCTATCACTAAATAGTGATTAATTCTCTACCACCACACTACGTATCAGGATTACTCCCAAATGTTCAGTTTAATTTAAGTACTTTCTGATTCATGAACAAGGGAATAACATACAGCTATAAAAATGTAATCCAATCCTAAAATGGCCTTAACCCCCATAATCTGCACTTCAATGGCAAGGGAAACTGTATAGTTTTGAAACTGTAATCAAGATTTTTTTTTCAGACACATACACTGGAGCTGTCCTTTGCTCCCATCGCTTATTAGATTACAATAAAACGACCATGCTCTCTTTATGGTGGGAACAGAGCGACCCTGGGGTGATTTATAATCTTGTGAAACCCTGTCCACACTGCTGACCAGACTTTTTTTTTGAGGTCGCTATCTGTTTCTTCAACTGATGTCTTCCTGCTGTGACAACACCGTTGGATAGCTGTCAGCACACAAGTATTTTTCAGGCTATGTATTATCTCTGCACGCATTTCTTGTGTTTTTTCTATTGAAAAGCATTTACGTGCTTGGTGTTTAGACAGCAAAGGACCATTCTAAGACTTTCTCATTAGTCTGAAGTCTGACAAAGAGACGACAACTAAATAGGAAAAGAATGAAGTGGATCTCTTAATGACAAAAGGAAGCAATACAATTTCTTCCAAACTTTGCATTGCATCTCTATTTACTACGCAGAGTTAAGATTCTTCTATCAAATATATTGTTTACATTTCAGGGACAAAATAGTTTTGAATCCATACATAGTCTGCTACATGTAAAACACCAGAAAAGGTTATATATATGTACAGTTTATACAGCATTACATAAACGTCAGCTGAATGTCTGTCATTCTTTTAAACAGAACAAAGAGAAGACACAATGATTCATGCAGTATGTTCAAAAACATAAAAAGTGGGTTTTCCTAAAGACTACTATAAACATCATTTCAGCACATTATTTTATTGAGGTAACATGAAACCATGTCAGAGAAATATTTTGAAAGTCACTTTTCCATTAGAATGCATTATGAAGAAATCATGGAGTAGCTTGCTTGCTGTACTCATTATATTAATAGAAAGTATTGAAAAACTTGTCATATATAAATATGTTAAATTTCAATTATCCAGTGATCATTAACTTGATGTCCTGCTTATTTCTTGCAATTTATCAAATTTTAACCAGTGGATATTAAACATGAGAATATATATTTTAAACTACTTTCTATAAAAATCAATTACAACTCATTTGATTTGCATATTTTAAAACTGTTAAAGCCAAGTTCTTTATGATGGGGCAGACCATTGTGAACTGACCAGTGGAGGGCAACAAAAATAATTAGAGGGCTGAGGCATATGACTTATGAGTAGTGGCTAAAGGAACTGGGCTTATTTAGTCTGGAGAAGAGAAGACTGAGGCGGGATTTAAGGGCAGCCTTCAACTACCTGAAGAGTGGTTCCAACGAGGATGGATCTAGACTGTTTTCAGTGGTGGCAGATAACAGGACAAGGAGCAATGGTCTCAATTTGAAGTTGAGGTTAGATTCTAGGAAAAGCTCTCACACCAAGAGGGTGGTAAAGCACTGAAACAGGTTACCCAGACAAGTTATGGAATCTCCCTCCTTGGTGGTTTTTAAGACCCAGCTAAACAGATCCCTGGCTGGGATGATCTAGTTGGGGATAATCCTGCTTTGAGCAGAGGCTTGGACCATATGATCTCCTAAGGTCCCTTCCAACCCTAATTTTCTTAATTCTATGAAATAGTTCAGGTGAGAGCCATCACAATCCATTTCCTTTCCTTTTCAGTTCTCTCTGCTTCTTCAGAAAGTCAGTGAACTTCTTGGGCAACATATACCTTCTTGCACATTTACTTTGTACAGCTCACTGAATGGAAAGAGAACCTCAACTGCCCCTCCTGCACTGTTACCTATAATTCAGGTACAAATTGAGCCCTAATCAGAAGTATACTCAGCGCACAATGAAATAAACAGCACAATGAAATAAACAACAAAGATATCTCTGAATTTAGCACTGCAGGTTCAAGTCCTTAAGCAAGTGCTTAGCTGGTCCATGTAGTATACAGCTGACCCTAACACCCATCTCTCAAGTCACTGATGTTTTTGCCATGGTTTTCAGTGGAAACAGAACAGTTGGACAGCCATCACTTTTAATTAATCTTATAAGTCAGTGTAATAGTTTCTAGATTTGTGTACAACCTGCCAACAGACTACATTTTTTCTATAATAGAGTGTGGCTAGAATGATGGCTTAGTGTTGCTAAACATAGAACATATTTTTACTAAGAATTTAACTGTTCAGTGTTAAAACAGAGATAAAACAAAATGTAACAGTTCAATCAGCTGTGCCTGCCAATTTCTCCACCTGCCAAAAACCTGTTTTAGAAGACTAAAAATTATGTTCAATCTTCACAAAATTAAGTGCGATATTTAAAAATTAAATAGGCTCAGGCTGGAGTTAACACCAACTATTCTTTATTGTTTTATTCATCGTTACAAGCTGTTTCAGTAGGATGAAAAAGTATTTCACTTCATGAAGATAAGGACAAATTGATAATCGCAGCAAATAAGTCAGGTTGTCCTTTGCTCTCAAGGAGGTAACCTACTGTTTTGCTTCTCTAAGGACTCATTTAATAAGATGAACAAAGTCTCAGGAAAAAAAATCAATTAATATGGTAAAAAATCCCCTAGGATAAAGTTACTTTGACAATCTCTGCACTCTTCAATAATTTCTTCATCTTGTTCTGTAATGCACATTTACACAATGTTTTTTAGGTAATAAGATAGTTTTAAAACTGAATACAAGAAAGAAAACTGATGCTGAGTCAGCATGTGTTGCTCTACAGAAAAGGAAACTGAACAATAGATGCAGAAAATGTGATGAGGGGCAAAGTGCATACTTCTGAAGAAGCTTCAATACTCAAGTACCTATTAATCTATATATCACATTGGCATAACTAAGGTTGTGCAAGTGGGGCACCAGCCCTGAGCACCGACTAGAGGAGAGTGCCAGGATTGCCTCCTCCTGGGAGTTTTTACCCTGGCAAGAGCAGCATTTGGCTGCCGCTGCCTGGCTATAGGAGCCACACAGGACAGTCCCACACCAGCCAATGTACCTGGGGGAGACAGACTGAGTGCAGCAAGTGAACTGGTGTTCTCTTCCACCTGTTACCTGTAGGGAGAACTTTGTCAGAGCAGGCACAGCCCTGCACCCAGTATGTACGTGTCAGAGAAAGTGAAGCAGGAAGAAGGAAGCAAACAGTGCACCTGAGCCCTGCCATGGGTCTGCTGCTACCTGGCCAGAGCTGATGCTCCATAACAGGGAAAATAACTCTTCCCTTCCTCTCACTCATATCACTCTCTCCCCCTGTAGTCTACAATAATTAGCTACAGTGATCTTTACAGTCCAGTCTACAGTGATCCCATGCACCCCATCCCTGACCTGCCCACGATGCTTGGTGAACTCGCTATGCCTCTGATCCCAGTACTTATCTGGCCTCCATCACTGCAGTGTCTAAGTTTGTATTTGTGGAGGCCCTTTTACGACTTAAGTCACACACAGATACACACACAAAAATCCAAAATCCGCAGGTACAAACCACCACTAATTAATTCCACTTCAAGTGGAAACTCAGTTTGTGTCACCAACCTAAGAACATCACAGACATCCCTATTACAAGTATACCAGCACCATTACAAGTATAAATTCAATTAAATTACTAATTTTTATCCTTGAATTCAAAGTTCATCATATTGTACTTTTGCTGTTAAATTATTATTCAACTGGATATTAAAAAGCAACATGTTACTGTTGTGGATAATTACATCCATATTTCCAAAGAATAGAGAAAAATGGCAATCATGTTATGTTGTAACTTAAAAGAACTGAAGTAAAAAATTGGCTCCTTGGGGCATCCCATATAAGGACATATCCCTTGACTGCAGTATATTTTATTCTCTCCCTCTAGCACACAGATTTGAACATTAGTAATTGTTAAGATTTTCACCTTGTCTCAATCAGGTGTCAAGTACCATTTAATGATAAATATAAATGAACATACGCACTATATTACTAACCATAGATTTGATTATTCTGAAGGTGAAGAAAGCTACTTTCACAGAAACATAACCCCTAGCAGAGTACCTTTTGTAATGCTTCAGACATGGTTTGGTTTCTTCATATGTATTCTACTAAGAAGTCAGTTGATGCTTGATGTACCTAATACACCAAAGAACAGTGATTCCCAAAGGATGTGTCAGGACACATATGTATGCCACTAGAGCAACAGAAGTGTGCTGGAAGATCCCCCACGGTAAGGAGGTAAATGCTCTCCTTCTCCATCCATACCCTTCCCCTGCTCAAGCTACTCTAGCAGTGCTTGAGGATGCTCTTCTGCAGACTGCTGCAACTGCTTCTGCCTTTCTCTGCCCTTCCCCACCCCATAGCAGCCATTATGCTGGGCCCTTCCCCCTCTCCCCATGCTTCCAGCTCTGTAGCAAGTGGGCAGGGTGATACAGAAGGAGCCATGATTTGCAGCCCAGCTCTTCTGCTCTACTTCTCCCATGCTCTTCAGGTCCCCATGAGGCTCCACAGGGGTGGTACCAGCATCTGAGACCTGCAGGAACAGAGAGGAACTGCTCTTGCCCTGTGGGGTACAAACCAGTGGTTGGAAGGACAAAGCCAGTGGAAACAGCAGGGCACAGCAGGGTTAGGTCCTGCGCCTCTTCCCCCACCCCACAGCAAAACAATCTGTAATCCTCAACTTTTTTAGCCTCTAAGCCCCACTCTGTATGTTTTCTGAATTTAGATTTAGCTCTGTGATTTTCAACTGGGGTGCTTTAAAATTCAGAAAAGTTATAAAGCTGTGCCCTAAAAGCTAAAAGGTTGAGAACCACTGATATACAGACTAAGCTTTGGTTTAAAGAACAGTACATTTGGTGTCATTTTTAACACTACATCTCAGCACTGGTATGATTTCCTCTAGCAGAGGAATGGGATATATTATATGTTTTGAAATACACACACACACACTCTTTCTGGGTGTAAAAGTGAAATGCACTGCCAGTTTTAATCCAGGAAAAAAGTGTGCCCCCAGTATCAAAAGATTGGGAACACTGCCCTAGAACTATCCCAGCATGGGGAAAAATGCTGACCAGGCAAATGAAATAACATCAAAGAATAAAAATAGCCTTCTTGTCCTAAAAATTAGATTAACTGTATGATCACCATGGCTGACATCACACAAAATTTTATTCCAGCGAAGAACATTGTATATCACACTTGAAACAGTAAAACCAAATAATTATCTATCCCGCTCTCTAGTCTTCTTCATTTTCTCAGTTACCACTTTTCTTACTGTGACACTTAATCAAATTTCTTTCTGTTCTTGTAACAGTTGCAAAAATAACAATAAAACTTTATTGAAATAAATGAATTATTCTATAGTAGCATTGATATTAAGGGGATTACATGTAAAATATACTCTTCCTCCTTTTAATGTTCTCAGTATGCACAAACCAAGCACTGAATTAATTAGCAGAGATATAAATTAAATTGTTCCTGCAAAAATTAACTCCTGAAATGCTTCCTGATACTACCAAGAATAGACTCATAAAATACTGCAGAAGGATCTTGAAAATATTTCTTACATTCCTACCACCACACTACCTCAGCCTCTGATTTCAAAAGTTAAGCATACTTGAAAGCTTGTCAGGAAAATGGTCTACCTTTCCTCACTTAGGATACTAGAAAAATTTAAGATCAAACACACATACACCATTACTATATTTCTTCATCTTTAAGATGTGTGTGTTCTGCTTTACATGGTTACAGAAACCTCATGAGTCTTTTGGCAACATGTAAAAAATACTTATTGGCAAGAGCACCCAGAATCTCATCCAGTAGACCCTATTTACTCTCAAATGTGGATTGTAATAATAGCAAGCAAACTAGTGCTACCACATACAGATTTTGGACAGATGTAACACTAACCCATTTTAAGAGAAGGGGATGATTTTAATCTCTCAGGATTAGGTGTCATCTGAACCAGTGTAATTGTTTCATCTGCCCGCTGTATTGTACTCTAAGAGGAAGCTAAACTAATGTCACTTTAAATCTAAATAACACAGGTTTAACATTACAATGGTTTATCTTCCACTTTAAGTAGAATACAGTGGACAGACAAAATAATTACAGTCTACGTGCTATAAAGCACTATAATTTTAAAGTGCTTTAACCTTTCATCTGTCCACACTCTCATGAGCTTTCTTTGGATAGGGCATATAAATGTAATAAATAAAATCAATAAATAAATAATGAAGCAGTTGTAATTTATCTGGACCAGCAAGCAGGAACCCTGGTTAAGTTCCCTCTAGCCGGATCCTCACCAGAGTCCTGCTTGGGTCTAATGAAGGGGTCAGCAATGCTTTTTGGACAGAGTGCCAAAAACACCCACAAATTTGACTTGTAAAATGCTGGTGTACCAGGGACAGACAGACAGCATGGGAGCTGCCAGGGTCTCAGTTCTTGTGGCAAAGCAGTCCCAACCCTTTCCCCACCATCTGCCTCAAGGCACCCATGCCAAGCAAAATGCCCTTGTGCGCCACACTGGCCCTGGTGGCAAGGGTTGCCGACCCCTTGTCTTGTGTATTAATATCCTCTTAAATTTCTCTCAGCCAAAGCAAGCTGCTGCCCAGTACCATCCCTGGCCTCTTTGTCTCACTATGTGGTGTCAAGCTCTCTGAAAATGAAACTCCATAGCTCAGCAGCCCTAGGTCTTCAGAAGCCATGCTAACCCCCCAACTTCCCTTGTAGCTTAGGCACACTTTATCACAGTTAAACAGGCTCTTAAAGGAAGGTTCTCGCTTCCTGCCTCTTGCCACAGTATTTCCTTTATAGCTCTGTAGGTCTCTCCACTTTGCATGCTCCATTTTCAACACCTGGTTTCTTTGCTCTGCCTCTGGAAATGTTCCACTCCCTATTTCAACAACTCCGTGCAGAAAATGTTGGTTGAACTGATTTCCCTGCTCAGGCAACCTCCTTGTCATATCCACTGTGCCCACCATAAGACTGAACTAATAGCTGCAATTCTGGGTAAGTCTTACAGGGAGCCTCTTTATGGTACTCCTCTGAAATTCCTAACTATTCACTCTGCCAAGATACTTAGCTTAGTAATGGCCTGAGATTTCTCAGTGGCTAGAGGAAATGCTACAAGGACATATTTAGGGCATATCTCAAAAAAAACAGATGCTGACATCAAGAGCTGAGAGAAGCTAGCTGCCAAACTGACTCTAATGGTACTGGAACCACAACCTCAAGCGGCAGCCCATTTTGAGGTAGAGCTTCTTGCCCTCAAAGCAAAGATAACAGAGAAAGGGAAAGGAGCAGAATCACAGCTTGCAGCCTACTCTCTGCTGTAGAAAGACCTGCAACTTCTGCAGATGAATCTGTCGCTCAAGGATTGGACTCTTAAGTCACCTCAAGATCCATCAATGAGCCGTGGTAGAGATTGTCCCCGAATCAAGGGATTCCCAATGACGACAACAAGGCAGGGGGTCGGACTAGATGATCTACCTAGGTCCCTTCCGACTCTAGCTACTATGAAACTATGAAACTATGAAACAAAATGGCAGTCGTAACGTTTGCTTGAAGTCAAGGCCTTTACTTTATGAAGTCTAAACTACCTGGGTCATCCTATAAAACAGCTGCTGCTTTATCCTACAAGCATATGTCACTAGGCAATATGCAATTCAAGTTAGTGACAAGCAAATACCAATTTTAATTTAGTGGTCTTTCCAGGATAAACAAGCCAGTTTTGGATTTCACAAAAATGTGGCTTGTAACAGTGAATCACAAGCATTTTGAAAGAACAAATTTTGAAATTTGAATGAAGAATTCTGAGTAATAAGCATAGAAGTAGATGGGAAAAAAAGGTTATGATGGGCTCCTAAACATTTAGAAGAGAAAAAATGCAGTAACCTTAAACAAAATTATATAAAAGGACAGATGTTACATGAAGAAATCTGGAGCTGTCTCTTTGTAAAATGAGAGACTTATAACACATTCTACATACTGATCAGCCAAAGAAATCTCCAGTGGGACACCATCAATTAATCAAAATTTAGAGACATAAAGACTAACTTACGTTTTTCTTCTCTTGTATGTCAGAGCCTATGATATAAAGTCAGGAAATCCTTCAATATTCCTTAAAAAATACCATCAGTCCAATTACTACTTAAATAAGAAGGTGAAAAAAAACATTCTGAAACAAACAAAAATGTGGTAAGGAGGCACATTTGTTTCATATTTCTGTGGAAAATATTAAAATAATATTGTCTCTGCTTTTTTTACTTCAAAGTATTTCCATTTTATATCATCAGAAACATATTTAAGTAGCATTTATGCCAGTTGGAAGTTTGTTTTTACATGTCTTCTGCTTCCAGGCTTTACTTGCTTCCTCATGCGAGAAAGTGTGTGCATTGGTTTTGGTTAGTTGGCTGGTTTGGGAAGGAGGGAGTCTTCTTTTCACATTAAATTCAAAACATTGCTTACACAATCCTTCCAGCAACATTCAACAATCTCAATTAATTGTTGGATTACTCTAGCTTTAGTCAATAGTTCTTAATCACTTATTTTATCTCACACTGCTTAGCACTTAATAGACCTATTTGTTAGCACACCAAGGATCAAGAGTTCTTCTTTCTGAATACCAGTCCTTGAAATTGCTTGATCCTGACAAGTCACAAGACATTGGACCTCAGAGTCTGAATGCACATACTGTAGTTTATTAAAAGATTAGATTTAGACAGTCAGCTATTGTCTCTATTCCATTTCATTATTTGTAGGGCTGTCAATTAATCGTAGTTAACGTGTGCGATTAATGTATTAAATTGGTGTTCGCGTTAATTTTTTTAATGTATTACATGGTTTTGAAGCCTGTGCCCAAGCTCCACTCTGCTGCCATTACCACTGCCTCTAGGCTGTGCAGCAGGACAGCGGTGGAAGCACAGGGAACCAGAAGGAAGCCCAAGTGCGGGCTCCAGGCTGCTGCAGTGGCAGGCAGGGGTTGAGGGAAGGGGCATCCACAGACAAGCAGCCACAGCCTGCACGAGGCCAGGAACACAGCCCAGTGGTGTGTAGAGCACCTCCCAGAAGGTAAGTCTGTTGGGGAAAAGGGACATGTAGGAGGGAAAGGGCAGCGGGGCAGATCAATGACCCCACAGTGAGACATGGAGTGGGGCAGGAGCAGGGAGAAGGGTGAATGGGACCCCTGGGTTGGGGTGGATCATGGCATGGAGGGGTACATGCCCCCCAGATTTCTGTGTGGGGTGGAGGAGGGCTGCATGCTGCAGCTCTCTGCATCCTGCTGCCATTGCCCCAGGAACCACTCACTGGCAGCACCGCCTGTCCCCTGCCCACCCAGTGGCGAGAGGCACATCATGGCATCACACAGCTCCCAGGGCAACAGCAGCAGGGCACAGAGCCCTGAGCCCACAGTGCACAGACTGTTTCCACCCTGCACATAAATCTGGGGAGCACATGCTCCCCATGCCTCCCCTGGGGGGGTTCAGTGGTGGGAGCCACACCCTCCACCACCATTCCTGGACTGCAGCTCCATCCCATGACTTGACTCAGTCCCAGGGCCCCAGTCCCATACACCCCAGCCCCTGCCCCAGTCCCTCCCTCACCATGGGGGCCTTGATCTGCCCCCACCTACTCCTTCCCTCCCCCACATCCCTTCCCCTCCACGGGCGTACCTGCTGGGTGGTGTCTGTGTGTCATTGTGTGCGTTTCTGTGAGTCTGGCCCTCACTTCCAATCCATAGCCCCCCCCCACCCCTGCTGCTGTCCCTCACTCCTGACCCACAGTACCCCACATCCTGCCAGGCCTTGCAGAAACCCTCCTGCCTGAGCACCAAACCACCCCCCCATACATACACAGACACACCCATAGCTCCCCACACCTTCACAAATTCTCACACACACCCCATACCCACCCCTCAACCATGCAAAGTACCTGCATATTTTGCATAACCTGGGTTTTTCTGCACAGAATTTCAAGATTTTCGCTGTGCGATTAAAATTATGATTAATTGTGACTATTTTTTTATTACGCAATTAATTGTGATCTACTTTTTAATCATTTGACAGCTCTAATTATTTGTGATCAACTTTGTTCATTCTTAAAGCTGGAAACAGGAACTATGCATCACGGCCAATGTGTAAGTGTTGACAGGGGGGTGGGCACAACTCTGCACTGCTGCCGCCACCAGCCCCACTGCTGCCAGGCACTGAGTCGGGCCAGGCTGCAGCCCTGTGCCCTGCTGTCAGCACAGAAATCATGCTGTTCCCACTGATGCTGTGCCCTGGCTCCATCTGCACTGTACCCCCACACTGTACCTCTGACAGAAATCTGGCGGGGCACATGTCCCCTGTGCACCCCACACATGTCAAATATTGCCATTAACAAAGAAAGATCTGCAGGAAATAAATTCATTGAAGCAGCACCTTTGGAATAATCATACATAACACTGGACTTCACTTATAAAGACTGGATATCTAGAATACAGATAATCTTTTAATATCAAAGTTAGTAATTTTAAATAGCTAAACTCTAAAAATATTTTGGGCTCAAATTACTGTAATACTCTAACAAGCACATTTCAAAATAAGACTTTTTTTTAATTGTTCCTTATATGCATTCAAGATCACACTTAACCACTTTAGATATTTTCTTACTACTTGTTTTGCTCTTTTTAAAACTGCAAAGCTAATACAACTTTGGGAAGCAAGCTACGTGAATTCCTGCTCATGCAAAAATAGGATTGCTAACCAAGTTCCAATTGTAGGGCCAAATTCATGTACTTATTTATACCTATCCAACAACCACATTAAAGCAAGCATATTAGTTGAAGATAACTAGATTATTCGGGTTTAAATAAGGGCCTAACCTGCTAATATTCATTGTTCATGATGAGCAAATAAAAGAAGAGAAGTACAGGAAAATGTGACTTATCACAAAAGAATTAAAGAGCTTAATCAGAGAACTTTTATAAGGGCTCTTTAATATAGTAGGAAAAATTAACAAAAACAATGGCAGAAAGCTGAATCAAGACAAAGTCAAACTAAAAAGAAGGGGTTTTACTGGAAATGTAAATGATTGGAAATGTTAAAGTAAAAATAGGATAAGAGGGAAAAAGTTGGGCCACTACATGATTAAAATAAAGGATAACTCAGGTATGGCCCAAGAACTGAGTAAATGTTTTGCCTCAACCTTCAAGAGGATGAAGGTGTAACTTATGAGATCAAAGATTGAGGGATACCACATGGAAATGAAGACACAACCATAGACATACATACACCTGAGGTGGAAGCAAAACTTAGACTGTTAAATTTCACCAAATCAGGGTGCCAGGATAACTCTGCCCAAGAATACTAAGAGAATACACAAAAGATATAGTAACTCTTTTGGCACAAACCTTCACTGTCAACTCTGTGATAGTGCCCATGATTGAAAAATAGGAAACATATGACCTAGTTCATTTTTTTAAAAGGAGAAACAGTAACCAAAGCAATTACAGGCCTATTGGCCTGACCTCAGTAGTATTAGAATGGATACTGAAGGGAAGACTAGTCAAAAATATGGAAGTAAATAGAAAATGGGACAAAAAACCAACATGGGATTATCTGAGGAAGATCATGTCATCTTAATCCAATAGCCTTCTCTGGTAATATAACAGGTTGCTTAGATATGGGTAAAAGAGTGGATTTAATTTATCTAGATTGGCAGCTCCCAAATTCTGACAGATTGCATACCACCAATTTAAAAGGATATAACCTTAAATACCACTAGCAATTTTTTGTCATATAAAGTAATTGTAATAAATTTGTTAAGCCACACCACTGACAGGTTGTCTGCGTACCACCGGTGGCATGCGTACCACATACTGGGAACCACCAATCTAGATTTATACACAGCTTTTGATATTACATTATGGGAAACTATCGGCCAAACTGGAAAAGTTGGGGATTGTTGCTACAATCATGAGGTGAATAAGGAGTTCTCCCAAAAAGGGACTATAGTAGATTATGCTGAAGAGTGACTTAATCTGACTGGATAGTAGTTACCAGTGGTTATATTGTCTCTTGTTTAACACTTACATTAGCAACTGTGGTACTGGAATTAAATATATGCAATCTAATGAAATTTGCAGATGACACTAAGCTGTGAGATATTGCCAATATGGGAAAGGAAGATTATGCAGAAAGATTTAGAGAATCATATAGAATGGAGTATTAGAAATGGAATGAATTTAACAGTATGAAGTGCAAACTTATGCACTAACAAAGACTTCAGTCAGAAGTTGTGGGTCCGTAAAGACTATAGACAAAGAGTGGTATATTGGCCAATCATAGGCTAACTATAAACTTCCAATGAGATGCAACTATGAAAAAGGCTAATTAAATCCTAAGGTTAATATACTTAGGTGTATATTCTGTAAAGAAAAGGAGATGCTAATACCATTGCAAAAAGCGTTGGTAGGATCCCATTTAGATTACTGTGTTTAGCTCCCATCATCAATATAACAGCCAGGAAGGGCTGGCTCATGATTATTATTTCTTAATGAGGAAGACCTTCATCTCCGGAGCATTTGAGCACTATCCATAGCTAAAGCTGTATGTGTGTGTGGTGCATAGTGGGGCTGTGCAAAGGTCTGGTTTCTGATTCGATTCAGTGGAAATTTGGCCTGATTCATGCCCGAATTTCTGAATCCAAATCAAATCAGGAGATCCATTAATCTCTCCAAATCAAACTGGAACCCTCTGAATCGATTTGGAGAGATTTGGAAAGATTCAATAATTTGGACAGACACGGCTTTAAAAGTTTTTTCTACATACCTCAAAGTACCAGGAAGCTTCTGAATGCTGCAATGATGGGGTGGAGCTTCCCGCAGGAGCACAGGGGAGTCCCCAGCACGCACGGCAGCAGACCCAGAAGTGAACCAGAAGCACTTCCAGTTCACTTCTGCTTCTGCCGGGGACTACACAGAGATGCCTCCCCAAACTCCTCTGGCTTGGCAACTGGTGCCTCTTGGGTCTGGGGGGCACCCAGGGTCCCCCTGTGGCTGATTGCCAAGCCAAGGCGAGGGGAAGCAGGCTTCTCCCCGTATGCTCAGCAGCGGACCTGGAAGTGAACCAGGAGTACATCTGGTCCACTTCCTTGTTCACCACCGAGCACATGGGCCCCCCCCGCACTCCTGTGGATGCTTCATCCACACCACCATTGCAGCATTCATAAGCCACCCCGGTACCTTGTGCTTTGTAGAAAAAACATTTAAAGCTGTGTCTATGGCCAAATAGCTGATACTCTGAATCAGCATTGAATCTTCAGATTCAGATTTGGCCAGATCAAATTGGGGACAATTACCTGAATCAGCTAATCAAATGACTGTCCCTGATTCGGGCTGAATCCAAATCAAATACACCCCGTTTCACATACCCCTAGTGCATAGGGGAGGGGTGGGGAGGCTGGACTGAGGTGCACTTATGTTGCTGCCAGTACTTCTAAAACTCAGAAGTTTATGGTTGCAGGGTCTTGCTCAGGGCCATCCATATCAATCACCATGTTTGGGATAAGAAATTAATTCTTCCTGTAGGTTAGATTGACAAAGACTGTGAAGAATTTACTTTCCCATGCAACATCTTCAAGACATTGGGCAGGATGGGAGTAATTATTTATGATCTGAAATGAAAATAGTAAAGACCAAATAATAGACTGAATAATGTTTGATAATTCACTGGTGCCTTGATTTATCTTAGAATATCTATCCCTTGTGGTTCAAAATTAAGTGAGCCACTCAGAATGGTGCTTAAGGACAGTTCCAAATGGTTCTGAGTAAAAGAAGTATCTTTAGAAAAATTGTAAAAAATTGTCAATAATGCACGTGTAGTGAAATATTTTGCAATTAACAAAGGCATAATATAAAATGAGCATGGATTTGCATCTACCTTTTTCATATATCTCTAGTCTCATATATTTTCATAACACTGACTATAACCCAGAATCAAGCGCGAGTGAAAATGAAATGTTTGACTGTGAGCTGTTCCATCAAAATGGTCTTGGACAGAAATCAGTAGTGGTAAAAACAGATTACATTACAAAAAGCATTGTGAAAAATACTTAGATTTCAAAATGATTATGAAATTGCAAGTACTCACTAAATGTATAATACAAGCTCAGTGAAAAAAATTCTTAGTGGATCTTCATTCAAAATTGACTACAGATACTGAAAACAAAAATAGAGAAACAAATAGGATACATTTCTGAGACAAAAATTTGACAATAAACAAGAAACATAAAGTTATTCAAACTTTAAAAAAGCTTGAGAATTAATTCTAGTTCATTTATAGCCACTTTCAAACAGGACATATATTATTGGAACTACAGAGACTGAAGTTTTGTATGTACTGTGATCCTGTGCAAAGGATCACTACATTCTACAAGACAAAATCAGGTTATGCATTGCATAATCTACAGTGCACATAAATAATATTTCCACGTCTTTATCTCCATTATTCAGTTACCCCAAACCACCTACTATTTCTCATTTTCAAATGCCTCTGGATTCCTTGGTTTTGGACAGTATAATACACAAAATTGCAGGTATAGAAATACCACAAGAAAAACCTTTACTCAAGTGTTTCTGATCCAATCGGTAAAGGGAGGTATAAGAAATTTTAGAAATTTATCATGGACTTTCCTGCACTATTTTGAAATCCCAATAGGTTCAGATAGACCTTTTGGGAACAGAGGTTATCTTTTGGGGGAAGGAGGAGGGAGAGGTCCCATCAATGTCTTAGATTCAGTCAGTAAACAGCCACTCGTTTTAAAAAGCAAACAGTATCATTCTGTTCTTGGGTAGGCATATGTAATTCCTACAAGAGTCAATGAAAGCTGTCTGTGTTTATCTGAAGGCAAAATTTAACTTGAATAATGGACTACATTCAAAAGTTAACACTGGTTGAACCAGCTATGTATAGTTATATATGTTACTTCTTTTTTGAATTAATAGCATTCAACATATTGTATCACAAAACTTCTTTGATTAAAATGTATAAAAAATTATAGTCAACCAGTTTAGTTAATATTTATATGTATATGAAGTCATCCAGTACCAATGCAAAAATTTATGTCAGTTGTTCAAGCTTCCAATGAACTAAATTTCTTTGCAATGAACTTAGTTGAAAACATTTATATTAAGTTAAAAAATAAACTGTTTCATAATAAAATCCACATTAAGGTGGTAGCTAATGGCTATATTGTTTCACTACAAAGTTGTAAGTTTTGGCAAAGTCCTTTAATGCTTACCTCTGAATAAAGACTTCAACATACACGTTTACCATGTACTCTGAGTAGGAAACCTGTGCCGTATTTTAAGTGTTCATACAGGGACGAAAAAGAACTAAAGCAGTACTTCCACAAAGTAAAAATGTGGCAGCAGATGTATGTATTTGGGCCATCTATTAATTAGTGAATTTGGTGGCTAATTATCCTTTCAGTGGCTTTGATAAATCTAAATGTAGCATCACTTGAAATTAACATAAAAATGTGACTTGCCTTTAAATGTTTCTGAAAAGCTACAGCCCTAAAGAAAAATGTTGCATTTCAACGGATGTAGCTTCAGTATCACACCTGTGGGAGTGTCTTTAACTTCCAGGCTATCTCTGGTATGGGAATGACCATTGGACATTTTGCTACTTAACTAAAAAAAAAATTCCTTTTCATAAAAAATGTAAACATCCTGGTGAGCAGTGTTTATTTTATAAAACCTGGTTCTCAAAATTGGGATCAATCCAAATTTGGTTTCAGCATGACACCTGTAAGGTGTGTATAACACATGGTGTGGTGTGGCTATCTCCTGTAATGAGAATGGCTACTGGACTTTTCACTGCTTAAAGAAATTCCTTTTCACAAAAAAATGTAAGTATCATGGTGTTCAATGTTTTACAAATTATGATCCTCAAAATTAGGATCAAGCAGTGTTTTAATTCAGTGTTTACCTTTTCAAATTGAAAACTCAGATTAATGTGGTTCAATCACGCTGTAAAACTTCAAGGAAATGTATTTGTTTAAAACACACTTAAAATATTCAAAGGAATAATCATGTATCATTTCTCCCCAAAAAACTATACCAGAATCAGCCACTGAATTAAAAAGTGTTATTTTGCTTTATACTTAAATAACTGATAACGGCAAAATATAAATAAAACAAGTACCTAGAAATTTAAAAACCAAGAACATCTTAACATTTCACCAATCTGATATTGTTACTAGTGCTTCTTGCTGGATGGAATCACAGCTTCCCATTGGTATATAGAGACTACAACTGAAAATCACCCAAAAGTGAACTCCCTTCAAACTTGAGCTAAGAGAGGTAGCAAAATGACATTTGAAGCGTCCACACTGTGCAGGAATATAATAATTTGTGTATTTGAACAAATAGCTGTTGATTCTTTTGCAAGAAAACTGGGTTAGATCTAGGCCTCGAAGGTAAAATCTAGCCCCAGCTAAATCAATGGGAGTTTTGACACTGACTTCAAAGTGGAGTCAGATTTCACCCCTAATACATAGTTAATTGTATACCAATATATAAATTATTATATTACAGTCTAAAGTAGCAGTATTTTTAAATGTTGCTACTATTCCAACAACAATAAAATGAACCACTTACAGCTGCAGAATATTCAATATTATCTAAAAACTAGCATTTATTCCACTTAGAAATATGCTGATAACTTAAGATACAGCAATGCTTAACACTTTTCCAAAAAAGAACAAAAAAACCCCCAAAACAAAAGAAAAACCCATGCACATAGACCCTTCTAGAATTCACAAAATAAATGTCATAACACGTAAACACGTATGTTACTGAACCTCCTGACATCTTCATAAAATTCAAACAAAGGCCATCTTTCTTGATTCCTAGTCTTAGTGAATTTCAGGCACTGGATTCCTTTGTAGACAAATGCCAAAGAGAAAAATCAATCAAATAATTAAAACAACCTACTAAATTTCACAATATAACAAAGGAGGAACAGTGTGTATTACATAATTTACAAAAACGGCAGGACATTATCATAAATCCTACTGACAAAGGAGGAGCTATACTTCTTTGGAATCAGGATGATTATATTACAGAGACCACAAAACAACTAGCAGAAATACAGTATATTAAAACACCCATTTTTTTTACCCAGCAGTTATTTCTACAATGCTAAACTACCTACAAAAAGTACTAGAGTTATGATGAAATCAAACTGTGAAAAATGTCAAAATCCACAAGTCAAATAACCACAGATATCTTACAATGACAGCATGTTCCTGCCCCACTGAAACAAATCTCTAAATGTTATGATGACATCTGGCTTCCAGCCTATTGTTGAATCTCTACCTACATAAATACCAAATTCTATGCATGCACTATAAATATGGGATGGATGTCACTTCCAACAATACAATCTACTTTCTTTTCATTGTGAACATTTAGTGGTATATAACATTCTCATCTTGGTACAGAATGTTAAGCAGTTAAGCCCCTATAGTTCAAAATGCCCCATAAAGTCTACAAACCATTACCACCAACAAAGATGGACTAAATGAATTAATATTTCAGAAATGCATTAAAAATTAAGAATACTCATTCTAACAACTTGCTAAGTTTAGCAGAATATGCTCTTCCACTGAATTGTTTTACATTTAAAAAGGAGATTGCTATTCCCAAGAAAGCATTGTTAGCCTTAGAACTAAAATACAATCTTTACATGTCTGCTTTTTGTAAGATGGATTGCAGCTACTTTATAAATTCATATAATGGGAATGATTCAGATCTGTACCAAGGTGGACTGGTGACATATCTGACATTTCTCATGCTCTCTATAAAAAGCTAAAATAGTTTATTCAATTGAAGCCAATTTTAATCTTTTACTTAAGTGTTCTAGGAGAATTTCAAAAAGTTTCTGTAAACTGTGATACAGTTTGGGCCTGTGATTCATGGACCTCTGTGATTTATATAGGAAGAAAATGACACAGTTCTTTTATTACGTACTAAGAATTAGAATTATTAGAATTATAGTTTCAAGAATTAGGAATCTTTGAACCTGTAAATGGTATTTCAAAGCATGATAACACCAAGCCTACTATTTTATTCCTGGTGCCTGTGGAGTAATTTTGGTAACAGAATTTGGAAGGAGGGGACATGAAATAGTGTCCTAGTACCATGAGAAAGCCAGCAATATACATTTCCTGCTACTCACCAGCATACTTTCACCTGTAAACATCTGCTGTTCTCCCCAATATTCCCACTTTCCATCTCACCATACACCACAATGCATAGGTTCTCCTCCAACAAACACTCCACTCTCCCTTTCCTCCTGTTCCCATTCTCCTACATTGTCTTTACTCCATGCCTCCCCTCACAACGACACTCCCATTGTCCCTCCCTCTAAATACTTCAGTCAAAGAGTCCCAATCCAGATCTCTGTGCCAAAGACCCTTCCTTGGGAAGGGTCATACCTAACAGTATCTTCCCCATACTTAAAGAAGTTGATGTTGCTGCTAGCCAAAAATAAAACCAAACAAGTCCAGTTCTTCCAGTATATTTTACACACACAGATCCCAGGCTTCTGTGTTTTCTCAGAAGCTCAGATCAGTCTTCTTTCTGCATAGTAGGGCTCCCCCTACTCAGACTTGCAGAATGCGGGAAGCAGACAGGCAAAGAACTTTACTTCACCCTAGAAATGCACTCATACCTGTTCCCTGGAAAAAGCAGAGACACTTCTACTGGCAAGAACATTTTGTACTATTGCACTAAGGCTTATCTTCCTCTTCCCCTCCAGGAAGGAACTGAAAATTGAGATGGTGATGAATATATCTATCCCTAGGACAACAATCAGGAATGAAAAGAAAATGTTCTCACCTCTGTTTTGTGTATTCATCCCAAACTTAATGCTGTTGTTGGAAGTCTTGATTGTTCAAGGAATAAAAAAAAAAAAATCAAGATTGTACAAATTTTTCAAGTTTTGCTCAAGAAAACTTCATCGGTGGTATATCTAAGTAAGGATTTTAAAAGTCAGTCCAGGGCCTGCTAACATCAGAGCAAGACTCAAGAATTAAACTAAGGGATTGGGACTCAACAGTCTTGGTTTCTGAGCCCTTGCCTTTCAGTAACTGTATGAAATCTTGGCCAAGTCAGTTATTGGTTTATGAATCCAAAGTATTACTGCATCATTTAAAGAAAAAAAAACACAACTCTTCCACTGTTTATGTGGAATGAGTTTTGTCTGTGTGTGTCATGATGACAGTAGGCAATGACTCATTTCTTAACATGTCTTCAGAAATGTCAGTAAGACCATTAATTATTTTTTCAGAAAGCAAAGAAATGCATACCTACAAAAAGAATTTTGGGCACCAACCCTGTTTCTACTGATGTACAAATACTCCCCCAAAGTGAACAATTATCATACACAATTTTTCTTTCCCTACATAATTTTGCTTCCATCTGTTCACTCAGAATGGGTAGGAATGTCTCTTTCCACGTTATTAAATTATATGAAATCACAGGCAACTGCATTGGCATATGGGAAATAAAGGCCTCTAAAATTCTAAAATGACGTACTCAAGTAATAACCAACTATACAGCAAAACTAGTTAGCTCATCATTGTCCTTACTGGGAGCAGCTGAAACAAAATGGGAGCCAGGAAATTCTCTTCACTCCTTCCCTCACAAAGTACTGACAACTTTTCTTCTCATGCTTAGCCAGAGAAAGGGGGAAAAGTGATAATCCCTTTGAAATTCAGCACTTAACACCTATATGGTAGGTGATAATTGCTGCATTCCAAGAGGATTAGCACAATAGAACCCACTTGCAGAATAGTTAAACTATTCTAAGCAGAACACAGTTCTGCTATGACCATCTCTGCACAAGGACATTTTAAATTTCCCATCAGTTGCAGAGACAAGGTTCTAGTGGCTCCTGGCATTTCTACTACCAAGTTAGTTAAAGCTGCCAAAAAATGAACAAGTGCTAGAACAATTGATTTTGTTTCCTAAATTCCTCTAGGGTGGAAAACCTTGTGCTTAATAATACCTAGCTCTTTTCTTCAGTAGTAGACCTGAAGGTGCTATATAAAGGTGTGCAATATGATTTCCACTATAAATGGCTAAATAGCAGTAAAAAGAGGTGAAGTTACTTCAAGACCAGTGAGAGAACCAGAAAGGACAGAACCCAGGTTTTCCAACTCCTAATCTAGCGTATATGGTCTACAACACCCCACAATTATATTCAGAGTAACCTAAAACATGGATTTAAAACCTGAAAAATTACAGCACCCTCCCCCACAGTCTCTATGAACCCTCTTATTCTGGCATGACAATGACTTTGCTTCAGCTTAATTTATGTCATTTCAGAAGGGGTGTAAGTAACCCAAAAAGCCACAAAGAGTATACATACAGAAGGACATATCCCTATAACTGTACAGATATGTGGCAAGAACTTTTCCATGTAGCCAAGGTCAAGTTTTCCTTCCTTTTTTTGTTTGTTTTTGGTACCAAAAATTTCCCCTTGTAATTTAGAACACTAATACAACTTCCCACCAGTGCAAAGCTCTCACAATCATTTGTATTTTAAAACCACACCCTAGCCCAGCAGATCTATATGGCTGTTGTTAAATTCTGTGCAGCTATGGGAGTTGTGTCTATAGTAGTGTTACCACTGCTACTTAAAATGAAAGCAAAAGAAAAAGAAAAATCACACTCAAGTTGAATGCAATTATAAATAAAGAAAAAAGAAAATAAAGGAAGTTTTTAATTTTCATTCACTTTAGTTTGTTGACAAAGTTTCATTTTGGAGACTTCACTGTGTGCCAGATTTCAAGATTCTCAGTCAGTATAATTGATTGAAGTCAGAATACAAAATTCAGCTTCCCCTGTACTTGTACATTTTCTGCTTAACTTTTCTTTCTCCAACTGTGTTGAGACAACCTGCATATTTTTTAATATAAGTGTAAAAAGTTTTAAAATGTATAACCAACAATTCATTACTAAGGGAAGGAGCCAAACAAGGCAACCCAGCAGCAGAGCATCAGTACCAGCAGTATTCTTTTTTTACAGAAGAAATGTAATAGCCAAAGCCTAGTGCTAGTTATCTGGCACATTTACCTATCTTGTGTAAAATCTACATTGCACTAATGTTTAGGGGCTTGGGGGCCGGTTTAAATTTTTGTTTGTTTGTTTGTTTTTATGTAGTACCTATTAATGTGTTAATCTATGGACTTCTTCCATAATGGATTTAAACTTAATAAAAGAACATGCTTTACAATTACTCTGTCATTTCCTCTCCATGTGTGCATGTATACATACAATTAACATTTGCATAAAAACAACCTTTTTTTTTGCACTTTATTTCTCTGGCACCTCCTGAGCCCTTCCCTTTTAAACAGCATAGTTGCCCCTTTCAGTAGCTCTTAAGTGGCTCTTAGCAGTAGCTCACAGCAAATAACCAAAATTAAGATATTTTCAATATTTTAGGATTCTTTTTTCCCTTGTTTTCCTAATTAATAAAGAACTCTATGAGTCTCATTTCACTGCTGTGCAGCTTTACTAAATACAAGAATCCAACCTGAGAAAAGCTGGCAGCTGTAAATGTCAAAATTATGCCCTCCTTATTGCTGAGACTTCTTTTTGCAAAGCCCTGAGATTCTCTGATCATTGCATATGGCAAGTGAACTCTTAGAAAATGATGTCAAAGCAGCTACTTAAGTATGCAACCAACTTTTAAAGCCAGGCAGCTCCAAAATGAAGATAGCTCCAAACAGCCAAATAGATTAAAAATGGTGACTGACGACAGAAATTTTTTCCTAGGCAAGTTGCCAACATTTTTTGAAAGGTAAACTCATGCTTTTAATTAGAATGAGCTCTTCTCCTTATGAGCATTTCCCCTGCCTGGATCCTCTTAAAAGGAAAAAAAATGGCATCCATGAGCGTACCACAGAGCTGAGATTTTCAGCAAGCACAACAGAGAAAGACACAGATCACTGCACACAAACAGAGCCATAAAAGTTAAAAGGTGGCATGACCATAGGTGAAGAAATTTTTGAAAAGCCAAGAAAGCCATGGCCACATGAATATCATGAATATATGAATACTGAAAATGGGTGGGGGGAACAAGTACTTTGAAGACAAGTAGTTCTTCTATTGTGGGTTTCTTTACATTTAGTCCTCTTAGCTTGTAAGTTTTCTTTCCTAACAACAAAGCTAAATAGACAGTCATTAAAATGTCCTGATTTAATTTCCCCTCCTCCCTCCATTTCAAAATAAAATGAAAGTTGTCCTCAGTCTGGTCTGTCAGGGTGGAAAGTGATCCAGAGCATGAAAATTGGGTCAACCATCCTTTAATGCTAGCTAACTTACATACAGTAGCATACATCATTATTCATAATTTTCAATGTAATCCTGTGTTTTATAGCAAGCTGTTTAAAAGAATAATTTTACTTGTCAGTTGAAACAAAAATGCACAAGATTTGCCCACACTAATAAATTTCTCTCTTATACAGGAAGCCTTCTTACATATTTGTTTCAAATTCTATATCCACCGCACCATTTTATAATTATTATAAGACACTCCGGGGCATGTGTTGTACTGGTATATAGTGGCTTCTCTGGTAGTTGAATTCATTCAGCCCTTGGACCTGTGAATCACAATGCACCCATGGCTTAGCAAATCTTAGCATGACACATGTCATGTTGTATCTTATTGCTTTAATACAACCCTTGCACTTCTACCATATCACCAGTAGCTAAACACTTTAGTACAGATGGGCACAGCACTGATGACATCACATTCTTTGGATTGTATTTCTGCTACAGAACACATGCTGGTTCTATAAAAAGCACACATTTATCTTTAAACTTAGAGCCACTTGCTACGAATATTTACACTGAGAACCAAAATGTTCTTAATATTGCCTTGTCTTCTACAGCAGTTATGAAATTTTAGTCATTCCCAGCAGATTTCTGATTTGGTTTAAACAAGCAAACCATCTATTGCTTAGCTAAATGACACATTTGCATGGCAAGAGTGCCAATGAGTTATTACATCAAACATTCCTGGGATCTGTCTGGCCAATAGGAGTGGCTAGAACCAGTTCTCTAATCACTGTTGAAATCATTGATAGTGCTGTCTATCCACACTATGACAGACAAAAGCTGAAATGTATTAAACATAGCAATCCATCATCCTGCAGATGGGAAGCAGGAGCCAGCAGAGTTCAGGCGGAGTGACTCCTGCTGCTAACAATGGCTGAAGTACTGACAGTTCAGTACTTCTTCCTACTCACTAGGCTTTCCCCTACGCTTCACACAAGCACTAAATGAGGAAACAACCTGCTGAAGGATTTAAACACTGATAGCAATAATCAAAACTGCAAAATGCCCATAAATAAACCTAATGTGTAATCTGTTTAAAAAAAAAAAATTTAGTACATTATTAAGCAGATAAGTACAAACAAATATAAAATCATCAAAAAATGCTAGGAATGTAAGCATCATCTAAACATCTAAGCAATAACATCAGTAGCTGAGGACGTGGTAAAAAAAATTAACTCCAAATTAAACACATATTTATATGAAATACAATGTATGTTTATCTTCAGGACTAGAAAGTTTTAGATGACACAAGATGGACCAAATTGATTTTGAAGAAAAATATCTCCAGAGCAAACCAGTGTTATTTGTGAAAGTTGAATTTTCTTTCCTGTCTTGTTCCTTGTAGGACACATGAGTCATACAATATAGCCAAAGGAAAAACTGCAACTGCTAACACCACATTAGTAAAGTATGAAAGGGAAAGACACTTTTCTTAGCATTTCAGCCTTGTCATTTCCAATTTTCTGCTCTTTGGACATGCTTGTATTCAAATTCTGGAACATCTATTCAGCATATCAATCCTAATTAGACAATCTGGGTCTGGAAAGGATGAGAGCTGGGTCATTTGCATAATTTAATCATAAATACTCAGTGATACATATTTCCAAATGCATTTGTACAATTATCTTTTCATCCTTGGGGCAATGGTATTAATATGATTAGGCAATATTTCTGGAAAAAACAGACAAGTATGCACTCTTTTTAACTGCAGCTTAGGGCGATATGAAAAATTAATTAATTTCTGAAGAAAATCAATTTCTGTACGTGACCACATTAGACATTGCTAAACCAAGACACAAAATCCTCTCTCAATCAGAACATTTTATCATCCCTTTCCAAATTCTGATTATGTGAATGTTTCAATAATAAAACTGTTAGCTTATTTAAAATTATCTTAATAAATAGGCATAGAAGTAACTATGTTTTTCATATTAGTGTGATAGAAATTTTATTTTAAACATGCATTATTTGACCAGTCAATAGGAAACCTTATCATTTGGTCTGAATTCATTTTATGTGATCTTTTATTAATGTACCTTACACCAATTGCATTCAAGGACAGGAGAAAATAAATCTGTCCTGGAACTGTTACCTCAAAAACTGAAATATACTAACCTAAAACATTTTAATTAATGGAGGTCTGTTTCCTTATTTGTTTCACTATAAAGAATTAGATAAGGTACTCCTTCAAAAAAAGAATACTCATTACAAAAATATTGTGACATATGTGGTATGCAGCCAAGCACCCAGGTGGCTAATCTCATTTTTAGAAGAAAGCTACTGCTTTGTATGTTAATTGGTGCAAAAAAAATTACATTTATGGTTTTATATGTACCATCTTTATTTCTTCTCAATCAACAGAAAAAGTAGAAATTACTGCATGCAAATGTTCAATATTCATTTAATTTGCATGAAGGTGCTTGAACAATTTTTTTATTCTAACAAGCTCATTTTTCATGCGTTTTGTCTTTCATCCTAATCTAGCATCTGTCATTCCTTTTTGAAGTTATTATCGGCCCAATTCCCTCTTGGACATGGTTGCTGGGTGACCGGTATCTTAGCACCCACTTTGACAGGAACAGATGTGAATCTGATCAAGAGATTTCCCATGAGTACCTGAAATCACAAACAACTTTCGTGAAAAACAAACAGGCTCGCTGTCATGGTCCCTCTCTTAACCTCCTCCCCATCCCCCACCCAAAAAAAGCACCAGAAAGTTATTGGAGAGCTATTCAGTGCCAGTTAAGGATGGATTATTATTTTGCAGGTGCCTAAATGCATTTCTGCTCATTTCTCATTTCAAACAGAAACTCATAGTTCTGAGCTTTAATAATTAACCTATAAATACTTTGAAATGTGACTGTTTGTATCTAAGGGTCACAATCCTCTAAACATTTCTACGTTCCTCTCCGCATGAGCAGTCCCATTCAAAGCCGTGGGATTACTTACGTGAGTAAAGTACCATTATATGGTGAGGTGTCTACAGTTTCAGGGCCATGTTTTATAAACTGAGAGCTCACATTTTGATTAATGATACTTTATTTGATCAACAGTACACTTCTATTATGGGTATCTATGAAACCCTAACAAATCAAGATTCTGCTTGATATTCTATGTAGGCACCAATCCTGCCAATACTTCAGTAAGGGCATAATTTTATTCAGAGAGGCCAACTGAGACTCTGAAATCAATAGGCCAACTCACATAAGTAAAGTGAAATATGTGTTTAATCGTTGGCAGGATCAGGACCTTTAAATGTAATCTAGCCCTAATATGCATTGGTGCATGTGGTATAGAGAAAAATTGGCAGGAGACTGGTTAAATATCAGTTACATTTTGGAGGAGACTAAGTAAATTCCTCCCAGGACAAATAAATTCCTAAAGAAAACTTTTAGTCAGTTTAATGTAATAGAAATTAGCAAAAAATAAACAGAATTAGTCCATTTTCCCTCGCAATTATACTTGTACTTCTTTTCTAAATATGCAAAATGGATCTTTGTTTTGATTTATTATACCGTTGCCACATTTTCTGACACTAATGTCCTATTCAGAGCTCAGTATCATGCTCTGCCAAGGAACAGGTAAAGTCTTTGCAGGTCAGCTTTCTACTGGAGGAGTAATCAGCAATACAGAAACTGGGTATATACTAAGCATAACTTATTTTATTTATGTATGTACCCCAGTTATGGAATGGAGGTAGTCAAAGCACATTCAGTCAATTCCTTCTTTCAAGCATATAAGATCAATACAGATCTCCAATTTCCAGGGAGCAAGTCTGCCTCAATAAATATTTTAATCAGAGACCAAGCAGAAAACAAACTGTCTTTTTCTTTCATAGATTCCTTCTGAGACACCACTGCCTTGCACAACAGAAAAGTAACCAAAATACAATATTTGATCCCAAGACCGAATGTTTGCTCATATACAAAGAGAAAGAACATGAAAAACTATCTGTATCTTCACCACCAGGTGACAGTTGCCAAAGCAAAACATTATCTTTTACTTTGTCTCACCTATCTCTTGTATTCTGTAACACCACTACCGCCACAGCTCCAATCACATCCTGTCAGTAGTCTTCTACAAACTCTTTGAGACAGATCTGTTGCATCTTATATATGTGTACGGTGCATAACACAATGGCTCTCCACTCCTAAAGGGGCTTCTGGACAATATTGTAAAATAAATAACAATGGAAGAAAGGGCAGAGAGAAGAAAAGGGAGAAAAAGGAAACAAATTTAAGAATCCCTGGATCTGAAATCGCCCCTTTGTTTGGTTTACTTGCTGAACCAAATAACAAGGGGTTCTCACCTGGATGCTTCTAGAGTCTCAGAAGAAATACATTTCAATCAAGTTACAATAATTTTGCATGAACTACTAATCTTACAAGTTTTCTGTCATTTAACATTAAAATAATAAGAGAAGAGCTTACAAGCCTTCAGTAATGTCAGATCCAGCCATGTACCTTAATCTGACTCTAAGTCCTAAACTTCCTGCTAACCCAAATCCAAGTATTATTTCTTCTGTCAGACTCAAGAATTGAGCAAAACAAGCAACAACTGCTGGGGGAGAATTTTCCAAGTACAAAGTCCAGTTAGGTCTTTTCCTCTCAAACAAAAATCAGTTAAGGTGTAACTATCATTAGTGTCTTTGAAAAATGTCCTCCTCTAAGCAGGCAGGATATCAACTCTATAAAATAAACAAAGCAGTGGATGACATCACTAAAAACTCAAAACATCAGAAAAAAGATTGGCTTAAAAGAAATACTGAGAAAAATGAGTTTTGTGTATCATTGTAATCACTTCTGTGTGTCTATTATAAATGACTAAATAATTTGTCTTTTCTCATTCACAGCAAAGTAATTGATTTGTAACGGAGGGGACCATATGACTTGCCTCCTTTTCCTATCCCGGCCAAATGAGGAAATGGCCTTAACAATAGCCAGAGATATGTGCTGCCATTAGAACTGTTTTTTGGTTTCCAGACTGGGAAGGAGAAAGTTTCAGCAAATGAACAAACCAAACAACTTCCTCAGCTCCCTTTTTGAAGTGGCAGAACTGTTCAGGGTTGCAGCTTCTGTATATCACAGCTCCTATTTCTCAGTCCATAGCCCTCCCTATTCAAGCCAGGGCAGTTACTACAAAACTACGGTAGCCAGAAAGCAGAGGCTGAAAACTCCACAGACCTAGTTCTGGTTTTAGGTCATATATATCTGGGGACCATCAGCTCAAATGTTCCGCTAACCTCAATTGTTGAGGAAGTATATAAAGAAAGATGCAGTCTCTCAGATAATCAGGGCTGAAAAAGTGTCTATCCCTAGACAATGTGCCTCTATCCCTAGAAACAATTAGACTTGCATTGCTACTTGTGGCCAATATCAGCTTTGAACAATGTCTTCCACTTTGGAAAGACTGCTTTGCAATAGAAAAATATCTTCATTGAGAAGTTGAAAGGTTTGCACAGACTCTATGGGATAAAAATTGCTGAGGCAAATTTGAAATGAATGGTACATTCAGTTTGTTAAATAAATCCAGTTCCGTGGTAATTTTATTTTGTTTTAATTTTGCTGTGTAAGCACTTAGGTCAAGATATTCAAAAGCAAACACCTTACTCCTGCCTTAGGTAGTAAAGTCCATCATTTTGTGACAATTGACAATCTCAGAATTGCCACTAAGTGCCACCTATGTTTACAACAGAAAGCACATGCAAAGTCACCTCAGTGTTCAAGGCAGCATAAAGTAACTGAACTTTTTGAAGTCCTATTTTAAATGGAAGCATAAGCAATCTCAAACTAAGTATTACCCTACCTATCTAAACAGCAAAACCCAATCCTGCAGGTATGTTTTGATCACAGTGACTTATGCAAAAGACAGGCAGAGGTACATAAATGTGTGTCCTACTCCAGAATAATTTAGTGATTCAGAACAGGGATTTGAATCCATATTCTGGGTAAATGTCCTTACTACCAAAACAATGGACACTCATGAGAAAGCTTCTCTCATTATGAAATTAAGCTGTTCCACTTTGTATAAATAATAACATCTTTATGGTATAGGGTCTTGAGCCTCTTGTATCCCAGAATGCCCTTATTACCAGACCATGCAGTCAATTTCTCTCTCTTTCTCCCTCTCTAGCAATATATGATGACTATAACTACTGACTATTCAGGGTCTCTCTCTCTTTTTGGAAACTGGAAAATTGGGCTTAGATACCTAATTCCAGGAAACAGTTCATGGTTCAGCATTGTAATGTCTAAGTACCCTTGAGGATCTAGTCCATAGTGAATGCATTATGTAGTCTTAAATTTTGCATCTTAATTATATCAAGATACCAGAAGACATTGTAAAGTACAAGGAACTGTTAAATATTAGAAGCATGATCCATGCATAATGTAAAGCAAGTTTCTAAAAATATCTACTAACTAAATTTAGTAGAAAAACAGGTGTTGGGAGGGAAATCAAATTTGACCCACAAGTCTCCAGTATTTAGAAATGAATTGGGATCAGTTCATTTCCTTCCCATGGGGTAACTTGTATAAATGTAATTCTATGGTTTCATAAAACCAGGTCAAGTTTCTGTCCCTTGGGGTCTTTTGGCAATTTTAAGCATGGCAGCACTGTTCTTGGCTGCAAGTTCAAATCTGCATGCATCTTGGATTGTGAAAGGAAACAATTAGCTGAGCAGAAGAGAGACAGCCCTCCTTGATCACAATACACTTTCCATAAAGAAAAGCATCTAAGATGAAATTAGAATTCACAAAATATAATTTGCTCATTATTAATTTTTTTAAAAGCTTCTACCTAACTTTTGCCAATGAGAGTGCATTTTTCAGCCCTGTAAAATAAATTCTCTTCTTTCAACAAATAGAATAAAGCACAGAACACATGACCTTTATCCAACAGCACTGCCAATCACTTTAACTGGAAGTTTACAGATATAGGGACTGTTCTGGTATATTTTGCAGGAATGGATCATAATGAGTATTATTTTAATTTTACAGATGGGTAAAATGATATAAAAGGGGTTAAAGGAACTTCTCATAAAGAGTTACTGGCAAAGTTGAAAATAGCAACAAGAGAGTGCTGGCAAACCTACAGCTACAAGGTCATACAAACACCACTTCTCCACCTCTTCTGTTACATTCCTGTGCCATAAGGTATGAAAAATCAACTAATTTATGCCAGATACCTGGGTTGGTAAAAACATGAACCCCTTGGAAATCCATTTAGTACTGTGGTTCACCCCATTTTTCTTGAAAACTCCAGTCACTATTGCCCAAACTCCCTTCAACCACCAGCTCTCTTTTGCCATTTTTCTTCTTCAAACTAATTTCTCACAATGTACATAGCTGAACAGCTTAGACCAGTGGTGCCCAACCTTTTTGCACAGAGGGCTGGATGGATAGTGCCTGACCCATCCACGGGCTGGATTCAGCTGGTGACCCTGCTCTGGTAACCAGGGCAGGCTCAGCAGGCCCCCAGTCATATGGAGGGATGTGGGGGGCAGACTGGCCCAAAACATGGCCCAAGGGAAAGGAATTTGACCCAAGCCCCATGGAGGGGAAGGGGTGTGGCCCTGCCCCAATCCAGAAGCACGGGGGAGGGCACATGGACTGGCCCCAAGGGGGAAGGGAACACACATAGAACTTGGGGTTTGGGAATTTGGCAGTAGGAGAGGGTGGCTGTCAGGGAGGTTGGCTGTATTAATGGCCGCTGCTCCACACCATCAAATTTCCCAACTCATGGGGTTCCCCATGATGAAACAGCTCCACGGGCCATATTTGGCCTGCAGGTTGGAGACTGAGTACCCCTGGCTCGGACCGTGAGAAAGATACATCTTGGGCCACAGAGAGAGAAAAGGGGCCAATTAGAATAACTTCATGTGTAGCCCAAGATTTATTTGACTGAGATGTTACACTCATGTCTCATGGACTCCCAGGCCCATATTTAATAAAAGAACAACTCTGCCATCCTTCCCATCTGTCAACGATTTATATAAACCTATACTTTGAGCAATAATGTAACAGGACCCTGAAAAGCCAACTAACTGCGTTCCATACCCAAAAATCCCATGTGACAGAGAAGTAAAATATGGCTTAACATAATTTTGAAAGTACCCAATTGCAATTTAATTAAATCATTTTCAGGTACTTCAACTTTCTAAGTGAAGTACTAATACCAAACAACCTGGATCAGGATGTACCCCTAGATTGCAAGCAGACCTCTTAGTCTATGCCAAAAGGTGGTTCTGACCTCCTCCTTTACTACAGTATGGGAGGCACTCTGCAGTTTGCACCTATGCTGAAGACAAAAGTAAGAATATCATTAAGCTGAAATAAGCCTACCAGTTAGCATCATATCTACTATAAGACAGAGTATAAAAGCAGGTAAAGCTAGAGGGAAAAGAAACTGATTCTTTTTAGGTTAGTCAGTGAAAATCTGGGCAACTGGGTTGCTTACAATAGCATTAGTCCAGATTTACATTGATATAACTGATTTTAGGATATAGTTATGAAAAGTTAAATCAGGTTTAACTATTTAAAAACCAAATTTCCTTTTTATTTCTTTTCCCATCTGCTGTTCCCTTTTTACCCAGGCTTATCACAATAAACATGGCATAAAAATGAAAAATATTTTTCCAGTGATAGTTCTAACTACCTACTTCTTGGCTTGGCATAGTATTTCTATAGGCCGTATTAAAAAAAAAAATCTAACTGATTAATTACCACTAAGATTAATGGAACTATATTTTGCCCATTTAAATGTGTGATAAACTGAAAAAGCACTATGATTTCTTGCATTTAAACTTTAGAAACTTTTATTTTTACCAAACTGGTAAAGGCTATGAGTAAAGGGTTAACACTGCTAATCTAAAATCAATAGTAAAGCTTTTATTTCTTGAATTACAACAATACAGAGAGGAATAGAATCATAAGAGAGGACATGATAGCAGTCTTCAAATACTTGAAGGGCTGGCATAAAGAAGAGGGAAAACACCTTTTTTCTCTTGCTGCAAAGAGTGGGACATAACCCAATGGCTTGAAGTTGCAGCAAAACATACCTAGCTTAGATATAAGAAAAAACTTCTTCACTGTTAGAACAGGGAGACAGTGGAACAGACAGTGGAACTGCCTAGAGAAGTTGCAGATTCTCCATTACTGAAGGTGTTCAAGAAAAGGCTGGACAGCCACTGGCTGGGGATGATCCTGGGCATAGTTATGGCTATGTTCTAACTATATTTCCCTTGCTTCTGGGATTTGCTGGTTGCCACACAGGTCTGGAAAGGAATTCTCCCTGCCACTCCTCTGCTTTGAGTAGGGTTTTTTTAAGCCTCCCTCAGAAACATTGGGTGTTGGTTGCAGCCACGGCTGGGGATTTTGACTGGGATATGCCAATGCCCCTGCTGGAACTAAAATGCAGAGGTTTCTGGCTAGATGGTCTTGCTTCTCTGCTTAAGGTCAGGAAGGAATTTTACCCTGTGGTCAGATGGGTACAGACTGTAGAAGTTTTTGCCTTCCTCTGTAAGGGATACGGCCTTTTTCCTAGGATCTCTAACAACCTCTACAGAAGCAGAACACTGTACCTGTGGCAGGTTAGGGTGTTATGTTTTGTGTTGTGTCAGGGTTCACTATGTAGTTTTGCTAGGTGGTTAGACAATGGATTCATATAAGATGATTTGGATAGGGATGATCCTGCCTCAGACAAGGGGTTGGACTAGATGTCCCTTCCAGCATTTACTTTCAGCAGGTACAGATGCAGGACCCTTCCAGGACATTCTATGATAACATTTGCAGTAAATACATCCCTAAATAAAAGACCAAAGGCCTCCTCATAACTGGGAGCATTATGCCTGTAATATTAGGCCTTGAAGAGTAAGGTTTAAAACATGTGAGAGCAAACAAATCCTCAAAATTCTCTGAATCATTCTAATGATCCTAGGGAAAATCCCCAAAATGCCATAACTCATATTATGATTTGTCTATCCACCAAAGTTCTCACTGTGTTCTCATCACCTTAGTAACTGTGGAAGTAGCTACTCTTTTATTTTCTTTTATCATTAGGTATGTTAAATCTGGCCTTCTCTAGCTATAAAGGAATAACGGGACTAGGATGTTTAAAAAGCATTAATTAAAGGCACATTAATGTTTCTTTAAAAATTGAAAGGCCTATTCTGTTTCCTTGAAGTCAACATTAACATTCTAAAGGGTGCAGGACTGAAATCTTTTCTATCACAACATTGCCATGAATCCCTACAGCAAATTGGAAAACAAAATCATTAAAAAGTTTAAAAGATAACATAATTATATTATTCTATGCAAAAAAACCCTACAAACATAAATAATTATATTATTTTATTTTATGTAAAAAAACTACAACCAAATTTTTTTTTAGTTCTATAAAAAATGCACAGAGATCTCTGAAACATTTGATCTAAGAATAGGCAAAGGACATAGGCATGTGCTAAATTTCAAGCATGGGATGAGTCCAACTGAAGGCACAAAGACGGTTCACTTTCTTAAGGATAGTGTATGCAAAAGTCTAATGGGCAGATACGAAGTTTTCAGTGTAAAGACCATAACGTTTATTTTATATTTCTACAGATGTCTATGCATAGAAATCATAGAATTGTAGAAAAATTATGGTTGGAAGGGACCTCAGGAGGTCATCTAGTCCAACTCCCGGCTCAAAGCAGAACCATTCCCAACTATATTATTTCATCCAGGGCTTTACTGAGCTGGGCCTTAAATACCTTGAAGGATGGAGATTCCACCACTGCTGTAGGTAACCTATTCCAGTGCTTTTCCCCCTCCTAGTGAGAAAGTTTTCCTAATATCCAACCTAAACCTCCCTTGCCGCAACGTGAGACCATTCCTCCTTGTTCTATTATCTGCCACCACAGAGTCCAGTCTAGATCCATACTCTTTGGAACCACCCTTCAAGTCATTGGTGATGTGTAGGGGGTCCATGTGCACCTGCATGCACCCCCTGAGGTTAGTGGTGTACCCCCTATGAAAATCGGCACTGGCGCTGCCAGCGGCATCTGCGGGTCATCACCACTCACCACCACATTCCCCCTCATCACGGACCCCACCAGCAGCATTTGCAGGTGGTCTCTGATCACCACTGGCCACTGCTGATGCTGCCAGTGGCATCTATGGATGCTTGCCATGCCTCCCCCCCGCCCCCACCAACACCACCATGGCCACCTGCAAGAGCTCCCCACTCACTGCTGCCATGCCCCTGCTGCCAACAGCACTACCTCTGCCTGCAGGCAGTCACTATGCCCTTCCATCCTCTGGAGGCACATGTCATTCATGCTTCAGGTAGTTAAAGGCTACTATCAAATCCCCTCTCAGCCTTTTCTCCTGTGGACTAAATAAACCCAGTTCCCTTAGCCTCTCCTCATAAGCAGGGATCCTGGTTTTCTCTGATTAAAAAAAAAAATCTGCAATTTTCAAAATTAAAAAAAGACACCCAAAATCCACATTTTCCATGATTAAAATGAAACACCACTAATATATTTATATATGTGTGTATGTGTATATATATGCATGTGTGTATGGGTATAGCGTTTCATTTTGATCATGGAAAAATGTGGATTTTGGGTTAGTTTAAAAAAAATCCCCAATTTTTGGTTTATCAGAGAAAACCAGAATCCCTGCTTATAAGTCATGTGCCCCAGCCCCCGGAACCATTTCTGTTGCCCCCTACTGGACTCACCAACTTGTCCACATCCTTTCTATAGTGGAGGGCCCAAAACTGGATGCAGTACATGACATGCAACAAAAAGGATTTTTTTCACACCAAATCAAAATCAAGTTAATTATTAGATATTCATTTATACTTCTGGTGGTCAGTAAAGGCCAACTCCTATTTTACACTGCATGACTCAATGTCATGTATATAGCTGTGTAACTTAATTTTCTGGCACTTAAATACAGTTTTCTGTAGAACATTGCCTACATTAGCATGTCGAGCATGCTCATTAGGATTGCACTATAACCAGGCATCTGCCTGAAGAAATAAAATTGACTAGTGCATGCATAAGGTCAGAAATATCCTGAAATATTAGTCAGACAAAAACCATGACTAGTAAGCATTTGGTCATGAGGTGAAACTGAGCACTTCCACCTTTTAGCCCAACAGCCTAGCAGTTAGGCCATTTATCTGGTAAGTGGGAGGCATAGATTCTAGGCCGCCATTACCCATAGGGTGTTTCCTAGCAAAGTGCTATAACCCCTAGGTCATGGATCAGGCATTGATTACCAGACCCATCCTTAGCTCTCCTCTTGAGGCACATGAGGAGGAGAGAAGTGGAACCAAGAGGAAGAATGTATGGCTCAATGATTTGGATGCTGCCCCAGAAGGTGGGAACTTGCCCACTAGTGCTTATCTATTTTATCCAATTAATACTAAATGTAAGGTAGAGTGGTAAGAGCACTTTTCTGGGAAGCAGTAGGTGCAGGTTCAAGCCCTCTCAGAGGGAAGGGGGCCTAAAACCTAAGCCCCCTGCTCTCTAGGCTCTAGGGTTAAAAGGTGTGAGGGGCTGTCCTGCTGACACCATATTACTTTCAGCTGGTACAGATGCAGGGTAATTTCCCGACAGGGAAAACAGAATCCCAAACTATATATTGGCACTTATACACAATGTACACACCACTTAGGCATGCTAAGTGAAATACGATTTAGATGTAATTCTATCAAGCAATCAATTAAATTATTAATTTTATATTTTATAGTTCTATTTTAACTTTATACTTTACCTAGGTTTAAAAGATTACAATCCCAAATAGCTTATGTAATGCATTTTAAAGAACAGTTAAACTATTAAAAAGCCATGTCTAGATTAATTATAAGGTTTATAATATATAGCTTTTACATAATGCTTAAAATTCAGTAATTTTATTGTGCTTTTTCACTCAAGAAAAATCCTGCTATAATCTTCTATTAGGAAATGCGCCACATGGAATCAAACTCGAAACACATATAATTTAATACTAGTCAATTTTTTAATTCCTTTTGCAATTCTTGTGCAATAATATTCTTTGTGACTGCAAATTTTCACTTTTTTCCCCCTGTCAAGGTATTGCATTTTTTCCTAAAAGTAAGCCTTACTTTTGATGTTATGCAACAATGCATAAATACCAAGCACATTCTGAAAACAGGCTTTTGTTTAAATGTGTAAAATGCATATTATCTGCTCTGACTAAGTGCACTAGCATGCAAGAGACTTTATCTGTTCGGAGTTATGCACTTCAGTCATGACATCACGATGCAACAAACAAGTGGCTGTCAATTATGTAAAATATCTGTACGAGTCATATTTAACAATGTCTTTCTTCTCTTCCCTCTCACCCAATTCTGCTGCCAATGTTTACTATTCTCAACAGGTAACAAGAACATTTGTGTTTTGAACCTTGTTTAGTAGTCTACCGTAAGAAATAACAGCAGTAGGTGCTTAGAAGTTAACCTCTTATTTTAGCAACTTTTATTCCAGTTGTGCACATGTATAATGTGCAAAGCAAAGGTAACCCCAAAGCCTAGCTGAAATCCAAGCTTGATTTGGATCACAAAGAAAAATGATCACCTGTATGGGCCGAATTTAGCAACTTGGTTAATTAAGAGCAAAATTTAAAAAGAATTAAAGATGAATAAAATTTTGTGATTGAAACACCCTCTTATCTTAATGGAGAGAGAATTCCCATTTGGTGTGGTGAGGTGCACAGGGAAATCATAATTGCACCTGTTCCACTCTTCCTAGATTGTCGATAAATGAGTGATTTCAACCTTGCAGTATGCATAAAATCTCACTACTTGATACTCTGAACAAAAATTATAGTTCTCTAACTTCAAACAATATAATTTACACAGACAAGCTATACTTGATCTTACCCATAAGGCAACAAAAATTATTTACCATAGCTGATGAATTCTCTTGCATTGAATGTGAGCCTTTAAACTGATATTAAACAGAAAGTTATGTGGGTACTGTTGTTCATAAAAACAAGAGGTACAAAGAATTCTTCACAAGGTCGTATGCTCAAAACTCTAAAATGTTTTATGAAATCCAAGCAATAATTACCAGGATTATTAAAAACAAAACTAGAATTTTGAGAGGATTTGTTTATTCTCATTAACCATCCAAAAATGCAAACTTTAAGAAAACATTACGCATTTAAACCTCAAAAACATAACTTAAAGCACTGTGAAATTAAACATACTTTATAGGTCCATTTATTTACTCATTACTTAATTAAGAAGTTTCATTGGATTTGGTAGGCTTGATTATATGAGTAACGGCTGCAGGTTTGGGAGCTAAATGTACAAACACAACCTCTCACTAAAACCATTTTAAAAAACCTTGCACTGCATTTATTCACTGAAAAAAATGTGCTTTTTTTTCTCCTTTTCTTCTATCAAATAAGTGTGGGTTAAAATGACGAACCCAAAGAAATTCATAGTGAATGTCAAAACTCCATATTTAAGATGTCATATTCACCAATAAATTGCATTTCTTATGAAACCAAGCATCAACAATTGTTATTAGATAGCCCTGGCTGGGCACCGTATCAGATAAATAACAAGAACAAGGTGAATTTAGGATGAAGTTACTCCAGGGAGTCAATCTTCTGGCTTTTATCACATAAAGTTATAGCCTCGCCTTTAAGTATAAAAGACTGTGTTGTTTGGAGAGGAGGGGAGAAAAGTTAAATAAATTATAGCGATAATAGAGAAAGAAAAAAATCCTTCATAATGTACATGGAAGACATTATCTATATATGAATTAACTCTGAATCATAATAGCTTTTTGCAGATGACTCTTCAGTGCTATCATTTAAATATGTATTTAGGCAACTAAAAATTTACTGTCAATTCATATTATGTCAGTCCACATTACGGTACTGTTACCGTATGCACATTTAAAGATTATTGAAAAAATTACTGCTCATGTGCAGTACATAATTTGCAAAAGGTTAATAACTTAACTATTTTGAAACAATGAATGGAATTCATTCACAATATAGAGCATATGCCCCAAAAGTTATTTTTAAACAATCCATATTTAAGTTATACAGAAACAGAATAAATCCAAATCCAATAAAACTAGTGCCATTATTTAAAATAGACAGATACTGTGTTGAGCTTGGAATTCATTGGTACTGGTAACTTTAATAAAGCAGAATATTTTCAGTCTGGAACTACACACGCCAACTTCAGCCAGAAGTGAATCATTACAGACAAATTGTAAAACTCTCCCATGAAGACGTTATAGTTGGAAGGCTAACAGAGACCTACCTGCCCCAGACTAGCAGACACTGCCATAATAATTTCATGTGTCAATAATGTAGTTCTGGAACTAAAGGATTAAAATTGGAAAATGCAGTACAGGTGTAAGTGTATAAATATATCCAGTGTATCATTCTTCATTTTTATTGTATGTTACAGCACATGCATTCTTAAATTCCATGGTTCATGTGTAATGCATTTCAGATGATGAACCAAACTGACAGGGAAAAAATGGTCAAAATGCTTCAGTAACATAACCAGAAAAGACTGAAAAAATATTAAGTAGTAGCGAAACAAAGTTACTGTTTCCAAAAAGCATTCAGAACACATACTGGGCTAAATGACAAAACCGTGTTTCACATACAAGGATTAAAAATAAATAAAAGTAAGTACCCTCTAGTCTACCAGGCTAGTAATTTACTAAAAATACCATCCCTCTGGAAATAGTGATTCACCCATACAAAATTAGGATTTTAACCAATAGGGGGCATTATACATAAATAAATGGTATTAAATTTTATTTAAAACTTTAAATCTACTACAAGAATATGGCCATTTTAACGGGGAATTTGTTTAAAGTAAGAAGGTTTGGAAGTTGTATTTCATAACTTATCTATAACAATTCTAACCTCTAGCAATCATCATGACTGAATAAAATCGAGTACCATGGCCTTTATCCTGTAAATACTAGAAATAATTTCAAAGACAGTAGGATAAGAACCTAAATCTGAATTTTACAACTAATGAGATAGTAAAAGTTTTTAAAGGAAAAGAACACAAAACCCTTACTAACAAACATGCAAAGGTATCTCATTTGTTTCCTTCCATATGTTCATTATTCCTATTCAATTCTCTTAATAAGAGTTACTAAAAATGTACGTGTGAGAAAAGGTTATATTTCTTCATGCAATCTATAGCTTATCTCTAAAAATATTGCAAAAAGAGCTGCATAATTTTATGTACACTAACATTATTCATACCTATGTCAACTAAGATAATGATAAAGTTAATCAAGCTGCATGCTTCAAGATAAAGATAATCACCTCAGTGGGTCAGGAGGAAATTTCCTGCATGACCACCACCAGTACTATAAATGCTCATGTGTGTATGTATCTGCACATATCACACAATTGACTAAGTATATTCAATGAGAAGGAGTATTGCCCCCGCCAAAGTATCAGATATTGGTCTAGTGCCAGAGACCAGATACCAGAATGAAGGGATGAAGTCTAGTCTACAGTAATTATTATATTCCAAAGATCTTACTTTCTAATTATAATCTTTACCAACTAATGAAACACTTATGAACTGGATATAAAAGGTTGGAGAGCTTGGGGGTAGGGGGTAAGGGGTGGGGGTGTTGGCAGGGGTAAGTTTTAAAAAGCTATCTTCCAACCTTTTAGACTTTCCTTGAATTTATAGATACTACCCATTACCTTCTAATCTTCCAAAAGACCCCTTTGTGTATAAAACCTAGAATGCTTTAACTGCGTACTATCTCAGCAAA
The DNA here is from genome assembly GCF_052110815.1 of Crocodylus siamensis. NCBI lineage: Eukaryota > Metazoa > Chordata > Crocodylia > Crocodylidae > Crocodylus > Crocodylus siamensis. The sequence continues at coordinate 343,693,800 of NC_143395.1, read as the reverse complement.
TTGTAGCATGGTATGGGAACTTATAAATTTGTATGAACTGATCTGTGGTATGTAATCTGCTTCTTGCTGACCTGCTCACCAAAAACATACCTGAACTATAGTAACTTCCAAATATTTAGACAGAATATTTTTAAGAAAAGTCAAATAGGCAAACTAAACAGGAATGCAGCATTCTCTACACATGAACATGCTATTGCAATCTATTTTGAAAGGTGCAAAAGCTAACAAAAATGAACTGGTTTTACTACAATATAAGTCAAGCTTTGGACATAATTATTTTCAGTTCTATACCCTGCTGCTTTGCTACACTCAGAAAACAATTTTTCACATTTTAAATACTGCTACCAAACAATACTTAGGATCCTTCACTTTTACTAAGAACTCTGTGAACTCATTCAAAACCATATCCTCATGTCAGAAAAGATTAACATATACTGGCCACAGGAGGGAGGTCAGAAAAAAGCATGCCTTCCATCTCTACTCATAAAGGACCTGATCCAAAGCCCAGTTCAGTGAATGGAGAGATTGCATGAGGAATGGCAAAATTCCACAACAAGAACTCTGGAACACAAGAGACTAGGAAACAATCATGAGGGTAGGTACCAGGTCGTTAATCGTATGCAGTTAACATTCAATGGATAGTATACTATGCTTTGTTTCATAAATAACTGATGTAAGCTGACTAAATTTGGCTTGACAACCTAAAATCTTTTCAAGGTTTTTGCCTTTACACCTCTCCTTTTGCTTGGCAGCAGGCTTTCTATCATCTCTCCAAAGATTCTCATCCATGCCAATCCCGCTTCATCATAGTTTTGTATAAAGTCCTGATAGCTATTTCTGGAATTTATGTTTGGTGACTAGCGCTTTCTGTGGAGAAGACATAAGCAAAGGTCAGGATGAATGGGAAAAAAAGAATTGCCTTCCACACTAGAAAACTATTTTCCAATGATTTAGAGACCCTATTTAGAGAAAGGTTCTTTGAATACTATTGTTCTTATTATTATTAGGTTCACAGATAAAAACAGAAACCAATTCACTTTGCAAACTGACTTGTAAGTTAAGTATTCAAGAGAAAATTCCCTGACATGTTATTGATTTGTTTTATTGATTTTTAAATATAGCAATATTGCAGTTAAAATTAACCATATTGCTGAAAACAAGCACTTGAAAAACTTTTCAAATCTTGAGACTTCAGTTTAAGACTTAAGGTAAAACTTGTAAATATGAAATATCTTTTCAACCAGATAGGTGCAAAATTTAAAAAGTCAAGTTCATTTAAATATGTGTTATAAGTATTTGTCATCACAACAGATGCCTAACTAAAGCGTTTAGATTAATCGAATGAGATTTTACACAAGACAAATGAATAGCTTTGTTGAAATCCACATCTGATTGAATAATGTATTAACCTTGACTAAGTTGTAAGCATCATCTAAAAAAAGGAACAGAGTGTGGTACTCAAGTGTGTCAAATGACTGATACAAATATAGCGGTGATAAGGTATTTTAGATGGTGTGGATGTAATATTTTATATACTGGGATGGAGTTTGCTCTTATATTTTCAATCACAATAATAAGTAAAATATCAGATAAAGAACAGAGTAACTGTTAGCTTATAAAAGGAAATTTAAATTGCTAGATCCATAACTTCAACATTTACAAAATTACATTAAAGTTACAAGCAGTTAAAACCAAGCCAGAGTAAGTCACACACAAGAAAAAAGATTAGAAAGTAAATAGAGTTGTATGTACTAGTGGGGAAATCCACGTTGCCAAAAGTCAATGAACTACTCCGCTTCACTCATATATACTGTAAAAATACAGGGTGCACAGATGCCATAAACCCTTCCCATTATTTTTCTGGGGGGCATATCCTGCTTGCCGTGTGTGTGTGTGTGTGTGTGTGTGTGTGTGTGTGCGCACACACATTATATATATATATATATATAAAAAAAACCACACACACTAATTTCTACCATGTCTGATTACAGCACAACTGTCTCCTGAGGCTGTTGAAGCACAGTCAGTTTTGCAGTGCTGATGTGCTGTGACCCTGGTTTTAATCATGTTCCCAAATCATGTTACAACCCAACAAATGTACACAGATTTCCCCTCAGAGCTAGGCTATCCTGTTTTTTAATGTTGTGTATTCTTTAGTAGATATATGCACCTATACAAATGTCATCCCAACAGTATGTTACTCATTTTTCAAACTCATTTTGATTCTACCACCAGCCAAAATCTCTCTAGCTCCCAAAAGGTTTCCAAAGTAGTTACTTAAGTTCCTCTAGAGCAAGTTTCCTTCTTGTCCCCCTACATATTCAGATGCTTCAATAATCAATCTACAACTAAAGACCAAGTGGAAAGTGCTTTCCTTTGCCTTGCCGTGGGCTAATGAGTCCAACTCCCCCCAGCTAATTCAGAGACCGAGTCACACCCAGACACTGTACAACAAAATGAACAATTCTCCACGTGCTTCTCTTGCTGCACTTTAAGCAGCCGTCATAATAATAATAATAGTAATAATACAGTAGTAGTACTAGTAATAATAATAGAAAGTGAAATCAACCCAAGTGATTAGGTGAAAGAGATGATCTGGTGTTACAGAAAAAAAAAATCTTTGGCACTGACTATAGTCTCTTTATTGGTCAAGCTGAGCCACTGTAGAAAGTTTCCCACCAAGGCCTGGTGTCTTGGTGTCTTTCTGGAGTTAATGACAGACTGGCTTTCATTCTTTCATATGGATCACCCTGCCTGTCCAGTGTAGACAGCAGAGGAGCACTGTCAGCAGGTGATGGTGTATTTAAAGCTGCTTAAACCCAGAACCCCACTCCACCCCCACTACCACCACCCCCAGCACCCAAGGGCCTGGCTGAAGTGAAGACACTTGTGAGCCCTCTGTTCTTTATAGCGGGCACCTGGTGCCCCCCTTTCCTTTGCCAGACGCATGCAACCTGGGCACTGACAGATTTGGGGATAATAGCCCTAACCCTCCCCATCTCACCCTGCACTTTTGAAGCAAGCCATGCTTGAGGAAGGGTGGTTGTGCCCGAAAGCTTGCAAAGAACAATTTTTCCAACTGTAGCTGGTCTAATCGAAGATGTCCCATCTTCCTGAAGAACCTTGTCTGCCTCTGGTATTTCAACAGGAATTTCCTCTTTTATCAGATCCCCCCCACCCCCAGCACCGCTAACTGTGCCAATTTTAGACCGGCTGCCTTTGTCTGCCTCTCTCAGCTGTTGGGGGGGGGGGGATGCCCTGCTCTGCTCTCTCCTCAGTACCCACAAATCCTGCCCCTCGGTCACCTCCTGGTTGTCCCCCCCACTCCATACTGCTCCCCCCTCCAGGCGCTGTGTGACCCCCCTGGGCACACAGAGGCAGTGGGGGGGGGGTCCCACGTGTAGACACGGGGCAGCTCAGTGGCAGGAGGGGGGGGGAAGCTTCCCGCATGGGAGTCCCCTCCCTGCCTGCCCGGCTCTGGAGGCGGGGAGGGGGCGAGCGCACGCCGCCCAGGGCGGGGAGGGGACACACAGGCTCCACTCGCTCAGTGACACCGGGAAGAGGCGCGGCGATGGCCCGGGCTGCGTGTGCGAGGCTGGGATGGAGCCGGGATGGGGGGGGAGGGGGAGCTCAGCGTGGCTCTGTGTGCGCGTTTGCATGGGGGCATGTGTGTGCATGTGCATGGGTGCGGGTGTACACGGCTGTGAGCGTGCACAGGTGTGCATGCGTGTGAGGGTGCATGGGTATGCGTGTGCATGGGTGCGGGTGTGCAGGGGTGCGGGTGCGTGTGCGCGCGCGCGCCTCGCCTTTTACCTCGCGTTGGTGCAGTCGTTGTAGAGGGTCTCGAAATCCTTCCTGGAGATGAGTTTGCAGCGGTTGACGCCGGGCTGGATGGCCCCCAGCCCCCGCAGGATGCGGACCTGCTCCACGTTGCACACCACGGGCGTGATCTCCAGCCGCTTCAGCTTGGTGTAGACCGTGTGCAAGCCCCCGACCAAGTGCTTGAGGAAGAGGTCGAAAGCCTGGGGCAGGCAGATGAGCTCGCAGCCCTCCACGGTGAAGGAGGCCACCTTGGCCCCCCTCAGATCCACCATCTTGCACTCATTATTCTGGGGGGTGTTCTCCACCGGGGACGGGGTGGAGTACACGGGCTTGCCGGGCAGGCTGCCCCCGGCGCTGGGCGCGCTGGCGCTGGGGGCGGCGGGGCCGGGGCCGCCGGCGGTGCCCGCGCTGGGGCTGCAGCTGCTGCTGCCGCCGCCGCCGCCTCCGCCGCCGCCGGTGCTGCCGCTGCCGCCGCCTCCTCCTCCGCTGCCCGCGCTGGCGGCGGCGGCGGCGGCGGTGCTGGAGGTGCCCGCGGCCGCCGCGGCTCCGAGGGGCTCCGGCCGGAACACGCTGGTCCCCGACGCGGCTGGCGGGGGAGCCACGGACGGAGACGGCGACGAGGTGGCCGACGACGTGGTGGTGGTGGTGGTGCAGGCGGCAGAAGTGGAGATCGGAGGCTGCGGGGGGACCAGCTGGGTCGGCGGGATCAAGGCAGCCGGGACGGCCATGGTCACATATACGGAGCCGGGGTAGGGCGGGGGGGAGCACAAAGTTGCCACACACACGAGAGAGAGAAAGCAAGAAAGAAAGAGAAGGGAAGGGGTGGGGGGGCGGGGAGGGAGAAGGGCTGGGGGGGGAGAGGGACCCCCAAACCCGGAGAGCAGAGGGCAGAGAGAGAGAGGGGAAGAGGCGCACAAAGTGTCCCGCCAGCGAGGAGGAGAAGTCCGCTCCCGGGGCTGGGGTGCAGGGGAGAAGAGAGGGAGGTGGGGAGGGCAGTTTGTTTTTGTGGTCCTTTTGGCTCTAGCACCGCGTGAAAGAGGAAGGTGGGAAGGAGGAGGTTGGAAGGACTTCGGTTCTCTCTGGCGAGCACATTGATCAAAGATTGAGAGGGGGAAATGACAGAGAGAAAATGAGCTGGGGGAAAAAAAAGTGCTGGCTTGCTGCTGCCGCTCGCTGCTCGCTCGCTCGCTCTCTGGACGAGTTGTTGTTGTCACACGGTGCAGAGGGGAGGAGCTCCGGCAACTTGAAATACCCTTTGAAGCAGGCAAAAGCCTCGCTCACTAGTATTAACCCAAATTATCCAACCAGCAACCCGGAGCAAAGAATCAGAGAGAGAGAGAGAGAGCCCTCTTCCTCCTCCTCTTCATAAACCGTTAGATTACATGTTTCATATTTCATCTCATCAGAGACGAGATGCAATTTCCCAAGCCCTTCCAAACAATCGCTTGTCAACACCATTTTTAAAAAATGTATATAGAGAACATTTCAAGCTTTTCTTTGGAAAAAAAAAAGAAGAGAGAGAGAAAGAGAGAGAGAGAGATTAAACTGCGTCTCTTTCAGGGCATGAAAAGGAAGGGTGGGGGGGCAGAGGAAACTTTGCTCGGTCACCCATCTCCCACCGGGTGGGAGAGGAGCAGATCCACTTGCAAACAAAGCCCGGATCGTGTGTTGGTCTGATTTAGTTAGCTGTGCGCGCATTTCTTTCTTTTTCTTTGAGTTAGTTAGTTACGGGTGCATGTGTTTAGTTTAGGTAGTGAGTTATGTGTGCATGTATTTATCTTTGGTTGACTTAGTTTTGCGCGCATTTCTGTATTTATCATTATTTATTTACTTATCAGCTATTATTTATATATTTATTTTGAGGGCCCCCCCCCCGACAACAAACGATGCCAAATTGGCAGGGCTGGGCGTTTAATAGCGAGAGCCGCCTCGTTTTATCGCCAGATCTCTTTGTTTGTGCGGACAAGTTGTAATTGCCTGGAGCGCCAAGCACTCCAGAAGAAAAAGCCCAACTCAAGCGGCTCCCGAGGACTTCCTGGCGAGACCGGGCAGTGGCGAAGCAAAGAGCGCCAGGCACCGTGCGGGGCGTGCGGGGCTAAAGCGGGCCGGTGCCCAGCTGGGACGGGGCAAAGGCACGCTCGCCCCTTTTGCCTCTGGGAACTTTTTTGATCACGGGTCTTTCTCACTTTGTGTCTTTCGAGTGTATAAAAGCTCATTCCCATTCTCGCATGATTTTTGTTTTCTCATTACATTTATATATATATATTTATATACATATATATATATAGCTCGGCATGTTTGGCTAAAATGGGGCAGCTGCGTTCATTAGAGCAAGGCTGAAGGAACTTGCCATGTTAGAGAGCTGCAGCTGAGTGCCTACTCCCACCCTGTTGTGTCTAGGTATTGCAGCGGCCGGTGAACAACAGGTGACTCCATAGCACGGATCCAACTTTGATCTTTGATACTCACCAGGTATCAGTGTACAATTAGCTCTTGCGCTTGCTCACACATGCGCAGTCGCTAATTTGACAGCCTGTGCAATCCGGCACACATCTGAATATCCAGGCCCCATTTATGTCCTAATATCTAACCACGACAAGGTTTAAGGATGGAGGTTTAGGGAAATTTCCCTTTTTGATTAAAAGTTTGGCAGTGTTGTGGGGGGGTCTCCCTCCGTGTATTTTGGTGACCTTTCTATGTTTAAAATAACCTTTGCTAGAAATGCAACGTTAGACTGGGCATATAAGCATCTAAGCTTTATATAGCTGCATATAAAGCTTAGATCCGCATATGAAGCTTAGATCTGGAATGTACTCTCCAAATTATAACAACTTGTCCCTCAGCCTGTTTCAGAAAAAGTGTACTATTTATATGAGACATGATTCATGGGGCTGCACATCTCGATGTGTGATAAGAATCTTAATTAAAGTAATTCTGTACATGGGAAATTTCCACTTTTTTCAGATTATCTCAAGCTATTCGCTTGCTCTTGCAACCTGCTTCCTCGCCACGTTAGGTTGTTTTCAATCAAATGTTTTGAATTTTCAGTACCAATGCCTCCCAATAGCGAATCTGTCATTTCCTCCAAAAACTCAATTACACTAAAATGAGCAAAATTACTTTTTCTTAAAAAAAAGAAGAAAAAACCAAGTGATTATCATATCAATGCTGGCACCTTGTCTACTAACACTGGCACGGAGCAGTTTTAAATAGCAAAGCTAAGACAAAATCAACAGAAAGTAAAAGAGGGTGGCAGAAAAACGTTAAATACCTCGACAATTGCAAATAAAGGTTTGGGTTTTTTTTTTTTTTATCATTTTCATTTGCAAAAGACTGACTGCCCAGATTCACTGTCTTTTATTTATTTGCCTCAGCTCGTCCTTCTGCATTTCACTCTGTCCTGCACGACATATATTCATAAAACATACACTTGAGAAATTTCATGCGGAACCAAACGTGTGGAGTCGCCATTCATTTAAAGTTTCAAATGAACTCGGGATTTCAAAAATAACCCAAACCTGCCAGATCCTGGGTTCTTTCTCTGCCCTACAATATGATCCACGACTGTCCTTTTTGGTTTTCTCCTGTGTGCTTTCATGGATCCGTAAATCCGTCTGTTGCCAAACAGTTTAAAGAAAATGTAGTTTGAAAGGTTTTACTACCACAGGTTTAGGTTAACGGTGATCGTTTCAGGAAACAATGGGATTAGACACCGAGAAAGAAAGAGATGTCTGAAAGGTTCAAGGATCTTCAAAGCTTTGTGTTTGGTCGGATTGTAACAAACTCCAAGAATTGTAGCAAACTCCTGGATGTATTTTCACAGACACACATATCTCCACTTCAACAAATAAGGACATTGCTCTCTTCCTCTTTTCAAACTTTTTTTTTCCTTCCACGGTGCATTTTATTACTCATTGGCCCTTTCAAGTCATGATATTGTTACACGCTTCCTTTATTTTTCCCAGAATTTATATCAGCAAAACTCAAATTACTGTAACTGATATTTGAAAATTCTCCCTGTGTCAAGTGAAGACTTATGATGCTGAAATCAATAAGCCTGTTTAAAATTCAAAGACCTGCAAATCATTCTGTTTGTCCTTTGATAGGGCCTGGGCTGATTAAAATGCGACCAAGAAAGCTTAATTGCTGCACTAATTAAGAAGTCTTTAATTTCTTTCCTGGAATATTGTTTGAAGCAGAGCTTCTCTTCCACTCACATAACTGTTCAGGGCAGGGATTCTCTTCTTTTCCCTTTGACCATTTCAGGGAATATACTAAGGCAGTAAGATGAATAGGTAGTTATGATTATTTATTACTTTAAAAAAACCCCCACCTGCTACGGAGCTGTTTTTTTAAAGACTAGTTCTGAAGGCAATTGTAAGGCAAAAAAAAAAGGAGTTAGAAAATGCATCGTAGCTATTACCTCTTAAATACCTGACTGATGGGGTCAATCCCCCTCCCTCCTGGCTTAGTTGTTATTGATATATAAATATTTAAATATAGCCGGGCGAACAGCAAATACTTTCTCCGGGACTCTGTGTAGAGCGGATTGGGATGAAAGGGGTGGGGGCTGTAGGACAGGATGGTTTTTATGGCTGGGTGTGTATCGCAACATCCAGTTCACGAACTATCTGCATTTGCTCTTTTATTTCCTTGAGAAATGCACTTCTCTGTTCCAGCTCGTCTTATCCTAGTCTATTGACCTATTTTGTTCACCGATTTCTCAAGTGGGGAAACTTGACTAAATGATTTCACAAAGCTTTCTGGGTGATCAATACTCATTTTTTAGGTTTAATCATGCTGCATTATAATTCTGGCAAACGACTGCAGAGCAGAAGACTCCGCAAAAACAAGAGGTTATCGACAGAGGGGAGGCAAGTTTGGTTTTACATCTTGCAGGTCTCGCATAGAGTTTCTTTCAGGAGCTACCTGTTATTTTGCGAGGGGCAGGCACAGAGGGACACGTCCCCTTCCTGGAGGTACATGCAGGGTTACAGAAATGCAACATAATGGGGTCCTCCTCCCCCTCCCCCGAAGATATTTACTAAACATTGAAATACTTATTGAAAATAATAATATGTGCATTTGAAGTGGTTACAATAACAAGCAAACAGCTACTGCCGTGCTGGGTTATTTTATTTTTCGTGTTTGTTGCATTATAGCCAAATTAGCATGGACTTTCCCCAACACATCCTGGATTCCTTGCAGTGACAGGACAAATAGATAACATACTTAATAGATACAAAGCGAGATTTGCCATTCCGAGCACGACGTCACGCTAATTATGCTTCCTCTAATTGAAAGCAAGGTTTGCGGGACTCTGAAATTGCTTTCAGGACCTTTTTTAAAAAAAAATAAGAAAATAAGAAAAAATAATGAAAGCGCGCCAAACGGGGATGGCAAAGCTTTCAGGCTTTCGACATCTATTGGAAAAAAATTAAATGAAAAGTGGAGTTTGGTACAAACAGTGCCCCGGAGCAAAAAAAACAAACAACAATAAAAAAAACCCCACCAAAAAAACAAAAAACCCCCCAACTCACACTAGATTTTCCAGTCCAGCCATAACACAAATCAATTCGAGCACACTTCTATGGCCAGACTGCCAGATTGTTATGACTGCTAATTCACTCAATCAAACAGTGCATTAGCACACCCGGCACAAACAGCTTCAACAATAGCATCCACTTGTGAGCAGTCCACAATTAAAGGTGGGAGCGCCGGGACAGGATCCTTGTTGCATGGCATGAGAATTGGACCTGGGCTAAGCGTTTAACCACGACTCCTCGTATACATCACAATGTAAAAAAAAAAAAAAGAAAAAAGAAAAACCTTAAAGAAACCCAAACAACCCCCCCCCCCCGCAAACTTCAAAAGTCCTTTAAAATCACGGCTAAAGTTTTGCGTAAAGTCTCCTGGGCTTTTATTTAAATGCACTCTCTCAGTTGGAGAGTGCAAAATAGCATCGCAGTTATGGGAGATGGGTTGATGCCGAGCTGTATAGTTTGCCAGCACGCCCTGCTCCCCCCACACCCCTCCTTCAGTTTGGCTGGAGACCACAAGGACCGCATCTCCCGCGAGTGTAATCGCCCCCCACCTCCCCGCCGTGTTAATCGCCTGCGTAAAAGGAGCAGGACGGAGCCCCCAGTGGGGATCTCCAGAGTCTTCCCTTCAGCCCCAGGAGCAAGGCGAGCGGCGTGTGCGGCGCGGATGCTGAGGGATGCTCTGGCCAAGGGCAGGGCTGGCTGGGGTCCCGCTCCCCCACCCGCAAGTGTCTGCAGACTGGGGAGGCTCCTTTCCCTGCTGCATTTACAAACGATTGAAAATCAAAGCAGAAAGCGCGCGCTGCCCCTAGCTGGGGGCGGGAGCGGCGCTCTTCCAAGTGCGGGGCTGGAAATCGCGGAGCGGGCGCTGGTTCCCGCGCCGGGAGGGAACCCGCTTCCTCGCGGGCCCCGCCGCCGGCCCAGGTGTTCAGTCCCGACCAACAGGTAGGGCGGGCAAGCCCTCCGAGCACCAAGGGCTCCGGGCAGCCTGCTCCCTCCCAGCCCGGCAAACTGCCCCCGGAGCCTCCGGGGCCGGGCTGGCCCGCTGCTGGCTCGGCTTCCCCCACGTCTGGCCAGGGAGCGAGCCCCGCTCCACCCGACGCTAGGACTGCCGACCTCCCCCCCACCCTGCCAGGCTGCCCCCGCTGCCCGGGCAGCCCGCGGAGGGCGGGCTCCGTGCGGGGCAGCAAAGGTGTCCGCCAGCGCGCAGTGGGTGAAAGCACCCTAACCTCCGCACCATCCACACCACCTCCGCTACCCACACCCTCGCCACCACCACCACCAGCCACGCCCCCAGTCACATCCCACATTCACCCCCCGCCCATCATCCACGTCCCGCCCCCCCACCATCCACATCCTCCCACACCACCATCGTCCACATTTCCCCCCACCATCGCCAGCCACCCCCTACTCCCATCCACATCCCCCAGTCACATCCATATCCCACATTCACCCCCCCCCGCCCATCATCCACATCCTGCCCCCCTACCATCCACATCCTCCCTCACCACCATCATCCAAACGCCCCCCACCATCACCATCCACACCCTTGCTACCATCCGCATCCCCACCACCCACCTCCCCAGCGGGCTTTCTACTGGAGCTAAGAGCTTGCCATACACAGAGTCCAGGTGAAGAATTGGTTAGGGGGCTGGGGCACATGACTTCTGAGGAGGGGCTGAGGGATCTGGGTTTGTTTAATCTGCAGAAGAGAAGCCTTGTGGGGGGGGGCACTGGATAGCAGTCTTCAAGTACCTGAAGACTGGCTCCAAAGAGGATGGAGCTAGACTGTTCTCAGTAGTGGCAGAACAAGGATCAGTGGTCTGAAGTCGCATCAAAGGAAGTTTAGGCTGGATATTAGGGGGAAAAAACCCCTCTCTCATTAGTTAGGCTAGTAAAGCACTGGAACAGGCTACCTAGAGAGGTTGAATCTCCATCCCTGGAGGTTTTTAAGACTGGGCTTGACAATGCTTTGGCTGAGACGATCTAGTTAGGGCTGGTCCTGTTTTGAGCAGGGGGTTGGAGGAGATGACTTCCTGAGGTCTCTTCCACCCCTCATTTTCTACGATCCTTTCCAATCCCCAGCGTTGAGGTGACTGAGAAGCACTGGGGACTGTCCCGCAAAGCTAACCAACATCCATGTGGTGTAAAATACTGTCAAGAAGCATTGCAAACGCATCCCCCAACTTCTTGCCCACTTGGAGACCTTCTCAGGGAAGTTTCAACCTTAGTGAAATCCTATGAAATATGAACTTTCCTTTCTACCCAGGAGAACATTTACAATCTTTTCTCCAATGCCTGATGTAGGGCGTTTGTGCCCAAAAGCTTGCTATTGTAATACTAATAATTATTAGTAGTGTTGTAAAAATCTTGTTGGTCTAATAACAGATGTCATCTCTACTAGGAGTCCTGTTTGTTTTTTCCTGTAGCCCAATGCGGCTACAACCTGGATACCCAAGGCAGGGCGGGTATTTACTTGTTTTTACAGCAAAGTGCCACCCCCTGTGAAGAGGAGGGCTGTGATCATGGACAGCCCTCAGGATCGCGTGCAAACGGCGGGGCTCTGATATCCATTAAGCAGCAAGAAAAATAAGATGGCTGATCAATAATTTATAACAAAGAGTACCAAGTGCAGACATAATAACTGTAATGTTTGCAAAGCAATCTCTCGCTCTCCAGGCTGAGCGGTAAACTAGCGGCGCTGTTCATTTCCAACTCCTGTAGATAAGAATACAAACTCATTACTTAAATTTGGTGTTTTGCTCAATATGGTGCATGCCTCCTTGGGATAAAAATGCAATTTAATTACCAAGCATACAACTTAGCCCGGTGTGGACGATTCCCACTCGTTCCCCCCTCCCAAACGCACACTTCTCCCCTCCTCCTGGGTTTAGGAAGGGCTTTGGTTTGCAACGCGGGTGGATGGCAGTTGTAATGGGTCGACTTTGGGTCACCATAATTCTTCCTCAAGTTATTCAGACCTGGAAACAAAATGACACCCTTGAACTTCAAAGAAAGTTGCCGCCCTTTCCAGTGCCACGAGCTGCAACACAATACCCCATTGGTATGATAAGGATCAGCTGTCAGAAGACAATGCACTGGCAAGCGACGGGGAGAAAGCTCCTTGGGGAGGGGGATCTGCATGGGGGGAGGATGCTGCACTCTCCCAGCCCCGCTCCCCCCAGTGAGCAGGGTCTCCTGTCCCCTGTTTAGAGAACAAAGCCTAGGACCCAGATACCCAAGTTTTAAAATAAACTCATAATACCACCCCCGCCCCAATCTCTCTTGATTTTAGGAGCAGTTCAAGAGACAGCCTGCCTTTATGCAGCATCAGGTGGTGGGATTTTAAGAGGATGAAAAGTCAAGAACTAAGCAAAACAGAATTGGGTGTCAAATCCCCCCCCCCATCAGTCCTGAATGAGCAATGTGTTAAGATCCCCCAAATTGTGTCTCTCCTGCACGTTTAGGGAGGAAAAAACAGGGTGGAATGCAGTGCCTTGGCTATCTCTGAACCTTCAGCTGTAAAATGGTGTATTACTTTGTGAGCAATCCCACTTGGAAAGGCACCAGTAATTTATATGAGAAGTGTTTAAGATTGCCTGCTTACTCAGTGACCCATGACAGGTCAGTTCCAGTAATGTTAGAAAACAAAAGGAGGTGACAATACAGGGAAGGAGGAGGGGTATGGCTGAATATATGTATAATGAGACTTGTAACACTCAGGGTTGGGGGGAGCCTAGGAAGGGAAAGTTATTTTCACATTAAGTGATTGGTGTGATTTTGAATACTGTTGAGTGGAGTGAGAACTTCTAAAAAATTGCAGTGCCCACTAGTGTTCATAGGAGGGGGACAGCTGATCTTTCCATCAAGCCTTCTATTTTGAGTTTAACTCGATAGTAAAAACTTGACTGAACATAAAAAGCAGGACACAAAGAGCTTGGCTAAATTAGTAAAATAACATAACTGGAAAGAAAATGTGAAGGGCTTTATCACTGGGATACAGAAAAAATGGCTTAAACTCATAATATTGACTGTATTGATTTTGTTACCAGCAAAAATTAGGGGGGAAAAGTTGCCACCCCCTTCTAGTTTTCAAAGCTCTTCAGGTTTTGGGGGGAAGAAGGAGACCTAGGGGGAGGAAAAGAGATGGGAGTCTGCTATAGCTAGTAGTGGGCCACACTCAGTGTTAACTACAGTATCATGAAATGGGACCTCAGATGTGGGGAATGTTGATAAGAAAACTGAAGAAGCTTTTGAGGCATTTCTGAACCTTTAGCTATTCATCCGTACCTCCAGATAATTTAAGATGCTCCAGCCATCAATCACAATCCCCTCTGTTTTTTTGTCCCAAAACTTCTACCTCAGTTCCAGATACACACAGTATCCAAGAAAATAATCAGAGACCCATCTGTCTCAAATGGCAAAATTTGTTCTCCCTTTCCCCAAAAGTCCCAGTTTAAAAGATCTTGTGGACTGTGCCAGTTCCTTACCTTTCAGAGCAGGATGGACCTTGCAATGAAGGAGAGACACCTCTATTGACTGAGTAAAAGCTATTCAGGGAATCTATTCTCAAGGCCAATTGTCGGGACTGTCCCACTACAGTGGAACCCTCACAATACTTCCATGTTTTTTGGCACACTGGATCTAGTCCACTTACAGCCTAAACCTTTCCCTGATGTCCAAGAGGAGTTACATTTTGCAATACAGTGATTGCAAATTTCTGAATACCCAGGGCTGCAGGAAGTTAATGTGTACAGCTTCACTAGAGCAGTACTATGTTACTTGGAGCAGGACTGATAATAGGGATGCATTAACCATTTTTGTTATCCCCCTAACTCTATATGGAACAACTTCTCCATACAGACCATGTCCTGTAGACTGGCTATGGGAGTAGACCCTTCTTTGGCCAAGAAGCAAAACTTTGCATGTGTTAAAACTATGTAGGGCACACACAAAAAATCACCTACTAGGCTGCAAAATACAGGGTAGAACAGGGTGTTGCCCTTTCCCTTTATTCCTGACCCAGATCTTTACATTAACTATAAGTTTCCAAATTAATGCCTAAGGAGTTCTGATTGTCCAAGGATTTCCATTTTGAACCCTAAACATGAAAGTCACAGTGAAAGAAACAGTTTCAACTAAGCAGCAACAGGTCCTAATAGAAAGGCACCCAGATTTTACTAGTAATCTCGGTTGAGGGAGTGGGGTGGGAGTCTGTATTCAGTTTGGCTTAGGACAAGATTTTGTTTTACCTTTTAGGCATAAAAATTAACATAGGGGCCTAACTATGATTTTATTCTACCCTGCTCATGCCCCTGAAAACTGGCAATATGAATAAATAGGGGTTATCCTCCTTTTCACACAGTTGAGCTTACTGAGGCCACCAGGTGCCCTTGGAAATACATGAGTCGGTGTTACTGCCCTGGGATCCCTGTCTTAGTCATTGGTACTGGAGGCCACAGTTCCTCAACTATAAACATAAACGTATATCCGAAAATGGGGACCCACATCAGTCCACAAAAAGGCTAGGCAAAAAATCATCTCCCTTGATACATCTTGCATTTTGAAATAGCAAGTAAAAAAGTGCCTGATTTCCTGTGATCAGAGACCCAATGAAGAATGTCTTGCATTCAAAACCTTAACTAACTTTATCCAAACTACATAGTTGGTCCAATACAATATTCACCAAAAAACATATTTTTAAGTTGTAAGTAGTTATTGGAAAGTCTTATTTTTTTAATTATGTGTTGCCTGTAAATACTGGCATAAATCAAAAACAGGAATGTCAAAGTAAATCCATTGCTGCCAGCTAGGTTGTCCAGCTCTATCCAGTGCAAGAACCAGTCAAAATGACATATATGGCTTTATCCCTCAAGGGACTTAGGTGTCTAAGTACCAGCAGTAGCTTAAAGTCTCTTGCTGTTGAAGTTTCTTCTGACAAAGTCTAGTTGGTACTTATGTTTCTGTCACTGGGCATGTGCACAGATGCTTACACCCTGTTGCCAAAACGTGTAAAGACTTAGCTCATGCTCAAGCCCTAGAAGGATTCTCAAAATAGATGTCTCTCTTGCAGAGCCCAATTTAAGAGGTATTATTGCCATTAGTAAGTAACTATTAGCTAGTTAGTACCAAACTGCCATTGTGCTACTTCAGGTTGTGCTACTGGCTAGCTTAGGTGCCTCCTTACTACTCCTGCTTATTTCCAAAGGTATTATCCCTAAACACCTAACTAGCACCATGCATTTCATGGGGAGACTGGAAACCAACCTGAATGAATTCCACTGGATTGCAGATACTTAGATAGATTTTGTAATACTTAACATTGCACCTTCTGTGTATGTTTGTGGTTTCAGACCCAAGAGGTTATGAGTTGAATTTATAAAGGTATTTAGGTACCTTGTGAATATGATAGGCACTACAAGGATTTTCAAAATCATCAAAAAGGTTAGGTAGCTAGGTCCAGATTCTCAAATGATTTTAGGCACCCATCTATCACTGAAATTGTGTTAGTTCATTTGGCTTACATAATTACTATATGTTCTATTGCTAAATACCTTATTTAAGACTACTTCACAACTAGATCTTGCCTATAAGTTGCTTTTAAAGTTCCTTAAGTTTACTTCTGCCTGAAACAGAACATCAAGTATTTTACCCATGTACCTGAAAGTATTTAAAATGTATTTATTTAAATAAAGAAAAAAGGAAAGTTTAAAACTACAAAGAAAGTTTTGTAGGGAGCTAAATCCCATTAAGTGCCATTGATTTAACTGATTTTAATAGGGATTTAAGTAACCCCTACTTTCTTTTGAAATCCCTATAAAAAACTATTTGCATCTTTAAAAATCTTGTCCTAAATTATATTTGAAAATGTAACTTCTTCCTTCTTATGACTTTGTGACAATGTATTTAGCAGAAGTTACTGGTTCATTAGAATCAGACAGGACCACTCCATAAGTATGTCTGCTATGGCCTCAAATTTGCAACCTTTAGCTGGTTAACTGTGTACGTTTAACACCCATACCACCCTGGCTCTGATATGACTGCTGGCTGATTTCATCATTTAAAAAAAAATTACTTGTTGACTTTTACAAAGCCATAATTCCACTCTTTCTAGCTATTCTGTTCTGTAACACAAAACCATTTGCTTGGTAGTTTTATGAACTCTGAAAACAATATATAAGGAAGATATAGCAGCAGAATAATTTTAAATGTGGTGACTAACAGCAGAACATGTACTAACTACAGTTTCCAAATATATTAGTATAATTAACATTACGGCAACTATCTTGAATCAATATATTAATACTAGACACATTTATAGACATAATATCCTGATCCTGCAAACTTTACCTAGGCAACATTCTCAATGACTTAATATAATTAAATCATTTCAGTATGAGTTTTGTCTGGGAAGAATGAGAGAAGAATTTAGTCTTGTCCAGGAATTTGAAAAGAAAAAGGAAGTAATAGCCTAACACATGGAGATTGGTGAAATATTCTCCTAATACATTTTTCCCAGTGGCATTAAAGCATTAATCATAAATATGAGCCAATTCTGAATTCATTTGGCAGCTTGAACTAGATATTCAGGTTTTATTACATTCTTTACTGAATATCTGAAGCTAAAAAGGTAAACACAAATGCATTTTGTATATACGAGTTCTTTGGAAGAGTTATGGAAAATAGGACACTTTCTTCCCTGTACTCAGTAATTGATTGTTCACAATCAATATTAGCTCCTGAAAGTGATCTAAGAGAGTTACATTTTCTTGCAACAGGTTTGATCCCTGTTGAACTGATAATACTGTTTCTAATGTTTACAGCTTGGAACTCACTAAAGGAAACTATTGTGTAAAATTATATTTATGTAACATGGGGTTAATATGAACAACTAACAAAGTACAGACCCACTTGGAATTATAAGTACAGTTTTTGTCAAAAATGCTTGATAGCCAAACAACTGTAAGATGAAGAAAACAACTTCAACAACATGATTCTTTAAAATTTTCACTCCTAGCCATTTATAAATCAATGAAATTTGCATCAGTTTTAACATGTTAGTGAAATGGTCTGTGAGAAGAGGCCAATTTACAGCTCAAGCTGAAAACTAATGTTGAAGGGGAAAATACATTTCAGTTCTACTTAGAAATAACAACTACTACAAGTTATATCTAACATTTCATAAATACAGTCATTCCTAAGAAACTGGGCCTATATTAACTTTTTGGTTCAGTTATCCAATCAAATAGTGTTTGCCCCAAATAAGATTTGCAGAATTACAGCCAATTATTTAAATACTCCAAAAAAGACTGAATCTACTTTCCTTCTACTCAAACAGCTTTCAGATGAACATTTTTAACCAGTTTAGATACAATGGTCTATTTGGGAAAGATCTGACTATTTTACTACCGAAAAACACATTCAATACAATTCTCAGAAATCAGTGTTGTTGACAAAAATAATAATTTGTACAAGAAATGCTTCAAAACTGGTGCTTTCCATTTTCTCATAGTGGTTATGCCCTCTTAATTATTCAAAGAGTATGCTTTACTTTTTCCTCTTAATTATCATGAACTCTGGAAAGAATTTCAGAAAAAAACTGCAGTTCATCATCTCTAGCTTGTGACAACAACAAGAGAAAATGTCCAATGTAGCAGTGTTATTATCTAAAAGATACAAACTATGTATAATTAAAAAGACTAAACAAATGTAGTTTCAATATTTGTGAATGTCAAATCTCTCGTTAAGACTCAAGGTATTTTCTCTGATAACCACCGATATTCTCTTTTGCAATTGAAATTCCAACAAAGCAAAGGTGCCCTCTGTAGGAGTGTGACTGCAAATGCTCTTGGGCAACAGAAGTTCTTATGTATTTCAAGACAAGCTACTGAGGAGGAACTTTTACCTGTATATTTTCACAGTAGCTTATTTTTTAAGTATAAAACATTTTGTGCATTAAGCATAGTACAAAAAAAAAAGAGGCATTACAATTGATACGGACACAGCTAGAGCTTCATTGCTTTTCAACCTGCCAGAAACTAAATATTTTGTATAAATCATAAGGCATAAAAAAGTTAAGAATGAAGTTAGAACAATCTGCAAATACTTCTCTATTTTCAGTAACATTTATGAGAATTTTACAAAAAAACCCAGCCCTTAAGTTATGTGTAGTGAAGTGAAAAGTGAAAAGTGAATTCTGTGAATCTCCATAATACAATGAAATATGAGTTTCAGCCAAAGAAACTTTATGGAAATAAAAGGAACATGCTTAAAAATGTCATCTTAACTTGTGCTCTTATGAAGTTTACCACAAAGCAGATTCATTAACAGTCCCACTGGGTAAGTATATTGCTCGCTAAGAAATTGCTTTTGTTAGCATGCCCACAGATACAGATTAGCTAGTTTGCAGGATCTCTAGGGGCTATTTGCAATTATTCGGGGAATTCTTCTCTTAATTTAGTGGCAGATAAAGCCAGCCTAGAAGGAGGTAGGAAATCTGACACAGTAAAACTTTCCATCAGGTGATTCTCTCGGCACTGCTTGCATTGACAAAGCCTAAGTATAGTTCTATCAGCATATTCACCAATTTGATATTTCAGGTTGAAATGCACTTAAAAAATCCATTAGTGTTTCTCATGTATAAGAGAAAATAAAGAAGCAAACATGTCACAGAAAAAATAATTTAACATTTCCTGAAATTTGTACCTCAAACAGAATTTTACTGAAATTCTGCAAAAAAAAAAAATATTTTAAAGAATCATGTAGTTGAGGTTCAAGAAGCTCAATTGTATTTATGGGTCTCTAGGGGAAAGTTAAGAAAAATAAACTTCCATACAGCTCTTAATGTAGCAGTACAGAATTGATTATTTGTTAGCTGGTAAGTTACTCCATTTCAAAATTATGAGGATAGAGGTAGTTCAGGGAAGCAAATATCAATTTGCATCTTATCCTGTGAACTGCACTGTATGATGGGATTAGCCAAAAATCTTATAATGATCATTTAGACCAGGGGTTGGCAACCCTGGCCCACAGGCCACATCTGGCCCATAGATATGGGACTCTGACAGCACTGAGCTACATGGGGCTTTGGCAGTAGTTGCTCTCCCCTGCCTTTTCAGTCATGGGGCATGGAGAGGGGAAGCAGAGTTGGCTATGGACACTTTCTCTGGGCTTCCACTGGGAAAAGTGGCAATAGTGGCAGGGTTCTAGTTTCCACCTATCTATCTTCCTTTAGCCAGAACTGAGTCAATCCAGATCACAGACTGAAAAAGCTGACTAATTATTTAGACTTTTTTTCCCTAGGGCTATAAGAGATATTTAGAGACACCTGTACTATGACATGACTTATAACTAGCAATCATCCAAGTTGATAAACATTATTTGCACAAGCCCAGACCAAGCCCTGCTAAAGAAAGTGAAGGCCAAAATTATATGGGTGGGAAATCTGTAATTATGAGACTATAGGATTTCAATTGCAAGTTCCATTTATAATGATAAAGTGTTTGGCCATCAATGGAGCAGTCAGGGAGCATTTGATCTGACCCATGGACATGGGGCTTTGGCAGCATTTGGTGCGGTGGGGGGAGGACTTTAGTAACAGTCAGTTTCCCTTGCCACTGTAGGGAAAAGTGGGTGAAGTCAGGGAGCATCATTTAAATAGCTTGTGGATTGCCCAATATGCATGAGAAATTCAGGTGTCTCTAGTTCATCGGCAGTACTTTTGAGTCAGGAATAGGAATAGGCAGGTTCAGGAATAAGGATGTTCCTCATTTCATCTCCTTCCTGCAGATTTTAGTCAAAGGTCATAGAGTTGTCTCCTTTACTTCCCCACTATAGGAAATAGAAGAGTGTCCCTCAGACTGAAATATGTGTCAAATTAACATCATTGCTTTCCATTAGGAATCTAAATTTGAGCTCTGAAACAGAATAAGATTATATTTCTCCATTTGCTATTCATTGGGTGTGTCCACATGTCACCATACAACAACATTGCTACAGCGCCTTTTGGAAGTGTTAAAGCATGGCCCAGTATGGGTGGTTGCATGATTAGATTTTGCCTCTATGTTGCTGCTCTGGAGATGTAGCTGGTGATCATGTGTAGACCCACATGATCGCTACGTCATCGTAGCGCACTGAACAGCAATGTAGTGCATCGCTACGTTGCCATAGGGCAACATGTAGATGTACCCATTACCAAACAACCCCTTTTACAACTGTCCAATTCACTTCCTTTGTAGTACCCATGACAGAACCTGGTAATACTATACCCAACAACCCCTTTGGAAATGCTACACAGAGATTATGGAAAAAATTATACTACTCTCTTGATTGAAGCTGCATATGTATCATTTATCATCAAAGTTCACAATTGGTGTGTTTGTGAATTCTTACCAATTACTAGATGGGCAAATACAGTACAACAGTGAATAGAGCATTTTCCTTTCATCAATGTCTAGCCAAGGATGGTGACTTTTTCTCTTGAACATGGAGGGCATTTTTACACGTACTGCAGGAAGCATGGGGAGGCACTTTAATTAGTGAGCCATGCTAATTAAAAGTGCTCAATCGTCATATGTATAAGTGTCCCTGCAATGAAAAAAACAGTGGCAGGGCACTTTGAAAGAAAGCTAGTTTGACAAGCTTTAGTTCAAAGTGCCCCACCCACATTTTTCAGTGTGGGGATGCTGATACATATGATGCTAGAGTCTGCTGGAGCGCATTACTTTCTGTGCTCCAGGAGACTCAGTTAACCAAATCTGTTCCAACACAGTGGATTTCCACCACAGTGGAGTAGGCTCCCCGCACATGTATAGGAGCCCAGAGTTTTGCTACCATGAAACCTGCTTTTTCCACCTGTACTTTGGATTATGGAAACTCTCTCTACATGGGGAGATACCCAAACAAATCCAGAAACTAAGGTACAATAAAATGCTACTGTTCATTTCTTAAGAAGAGTATCTGGTCCTGAGAATGAGGTGACTGGGGTCTGCAGTAATTCCAATATGTGCAGTGCAGTGCAGTGGGGTCTCCGTTGATACAGTGCTTATGATTTTAGTGTACAGAAAATGCTCTAAGTCAGGGGTTTTCAACCTTTTTAAATAAATGTACCCTCGATGGCCCCCCTTTTAATAAATGGAGCCCTGGGAGAGGGAGGGTGGCAAGCGGCAGGATGCAGAACCGGGGATGGGGGTGGTGAACGGTGGAGTGGTGGCAGCACGGTGTCTGCGCAGCCCTGCTTTCTCCCTGCCCTGGCCCTGCTCCTGTGAGGCAGCAGTGCAGGGTGGTGGTGGTCCATCCCCCCTGGCCTCCGCGTACCTCCTGGGATCTTTCAAAGTACCCCCAGTGGTGCGTGTACCCCCAGTTGGCAACCCCAGCTCTAAGTAGTTAAGAACCACTTGATGCATTGCTTCTCTTCTCATCAGACATTGCTGTTTCAGATCTGCCTATGCTTAAGATGCTTCCTAACTCACCCCCTAATATATAGAATTATATTGGTATGATGTTTTCTGCAAGACTGCCAGCCCCAACATCAAACACCTATGCATAGAGATGGAATTTGTAACATCTATCTCAGTGAACAAGTTTTTGGGACTAGTTGAGGTTATGGAAGTGTAGAGGCTTTTTCCTTCCCACGTACCCTCCCCCAATTTGTTAGACTTTTTTTGCCCCTGGTGTGACATATAGACTAAAATTATGGCTCTACTGAAGCCTATGGCCAAATTTTCCATTGAAGTTTTTCCCTACAGTATAAAATCTCTGGGACAGAGATTTGTTGTTTACCTGTGAAGTCCGTAATCTGTCCGTACAACAGAATTCAGATCTGACTGGCTTTCCATAGGGTGCTCCATGCAAATATTAGATAGTACTAATAACAATACCACATAACTCTAAACATCTCTTGTAAAGGCATATACAATGGATGCATCTACATGTGTGCTTTAGTACAGAGTAGACTAATTAGCTGTGCAGTAAAGCATTACAGTCTGTGCCAGTATTAGGGTGCAGTAAACTAATTAACTCTGCCATAAGATAGAACTATCTTACAGCAGAGTTATTAAGTGTGATTAGTTGTGCTCAGTCAGCCCAGCCAACTGGGAGCTGAATCCCCAACTCCTGCCAGCCCTTCCACCACCTGGAGCCCAGGACTCCACCTCCATGCTC
This sequence comes from Crocodylus siamensis, assembly GCF_052110815.1. NCBI lineage: Eukaryota > Metazoa > Chordata > Crocodylia > Crocodylidae > Crocodylus > Crocodylus siamensis. The sequence continues at coordinate 343,671,277 of NC_143395.1, read as the reverse complement.
CTGCCAGCCCAGGGCTGCTCCATCCTAGCTCAAATTGCTGCTGTCCTGTGTGCATGTGTAGACACTGTGCCCAGGAACAACTGACTTCAGCTCAAACAGTTCTGGAGTTTATTCCATCATATTAATAGCACATGTAGATGCACCCAATAGCAATATTATCTTGCCAAGCATACAAAAAACATCATAAGTTTTGTTTTCTCTTGATAGACAACTTATGGCAGCCTGCCACACATGTCACATGTAGCTTGACTCTTTTTATTAGGTTATTATGTTGATCCATCTTCTACTTCCCCTTATATGACCGTATCTGTAGCTGCAGCTATAGATCTCATTGTAATTTCTGATGATTTATTTTCTGCAGATTTAATTGCAGATAATCGATGTGTTTTGAACAATAATGTTTATTTCATTTTTTGGCTAGCTTCAATAACTTTCTACCTGATGGTTGTCATTTTTTCTCACTTTATTATTAAATTTGTTCTACCTTGATTACATAATGATCTGGACCTGAGGACTCAATCATAGATGGACCAGAAAATGTAATATCATTTTCTTTTAGTCTTTTGCACAATTTCTGTGTCTATGACTTACATTTTACTTTTTACCATTCATCTCACTAGCCACTAAGTAAAGTCAGAATGAACAAATTTAGTCTGAAAAATCCTGTGTTAGACCTCAATGCTGTGAAATGCCATTGTCCAATGTTTATTTCCTTTTTATTATTAGAAATTATTAGAGTGTACTCCAATATCTGAGTCAATTTTAGCATTTTTCCTGCAACAATAATTGGTTTAACCCTTTCCAGTCTAGATTCCAGATGATCCACTGACTCAAAAAGGCATGCGTAAAGTTTAAAACAGGTATCTGAGTTACCACTCAGTCACATAGTTTATTTTTGTATTGATTTTTTTCAGTAATCTGTAGCTTTGACACAACTGACCACAACTTTCTTATTGAATGAGTGCCATCTGTTTGGGACTCTAGAGCCTAACCTAGTACTGTTTTACCTTATGCTTGCAAATTTACACATAGGAGTGAATTGGACCCAATGACTAATGCTGCATAAAGTTACTCGCACAGTGTATTTGTAGGATGGGGACCTTGCTTTTATTTTACTAGTCATCCATTTCAAAATACTTGCAACAGGACTTTTTACCATGATAGCCAATTTTCAGAGTTCTGCATTGTTTTTTTTATTATTTGCTTCTGATCACAGTTATTCATTGCTTTAGTTTGGCCATATAGTTTTGGGTATCATTTTTATGGTGTGGATGCCTAAATCTGCTCTTCAATTTTTAGTGTTCATGATGATGTCCGTAACTATGTAAAAAATGTTCACTGGACTGTGAAGTTGTTACTGTGCAGTCCTGGTGCTGCATGGGTTGTTTCTAATGCTATTGAACAGTAACATCGGTGTCCTGGTTTGTGCCCGTCAATGCTACGTTGCTGTAGTGACAAACTACATTGCTGCAGCTAGTCACTACGGTGAAAAAGTGTCTTGTGTAGATGTGCCCTGTATGTATTATAACTTCTTAAATATGGCCTGCCTTCCTAGATACACCTACATGTTGCTTAATGCCTTTGCCATGGTCACCATTAAGTATAAAGCAAAACCTGGGAATCTTATCACAGTTCCATTAATCCACATATCAATTCATTTGTCTCCATCATTGACTTTTAATACTTTAAAATTATTTAGTTTTACTACTACTAAAACTTTACTTCACACATTACTTAAATCTCATTTGGAACATTATTAAAATAATCTTGCTGGACCCCCTACTTACAGCATTAGGAGTCACCTTTTCAAGCCAAACCAAATGGATAATAGTAAGATAATGTTTCACTTTCGCTAATGTTCCTACTTTTTACTATTTTCCCTTCCTCAGTGGCTGCCATTAACACTTATAACTACTTTTTGAGGCTGTCCACAGTCCTACTATATATAGTTCAAGAAAATTAATTAAATATCAAGGGCCAAATCCTCATCTGCTGTGTCAGAATATAATGAAGTTAGTAGAGCAATAACAATCGCAAATAGCTAAAGATCTAGTTCTGTGCTATTTTTCCTCAGCAGCTCAGTATTGGCTTCAACTCCTCCCCTTTTTGCATTCTCTAAATCCCATGCACTTACTTCATCTTTGTGGATTGTGCTAGCAAAGGACATTTACCTTGCTTAAATTTTAAACCTAAATTGAAGACAGCTTATTTTGTCTGGGTCTGTTTTTTATTGTTTTAAGTCTTTCTCGCCAACTTATTATTGTAAAAGGTCTTCTGTACTTAATAATATTTCCCTTGGAATTTTTCCCTAACTCCATCCTTCCTTTGCCAAAACTCGATGGCTTGACAATAAGCAGCTATTCAAATTAAAATAGAAACAAACTTACACCCAACAGGGCATAAGCTTTCACTCTCTCTGGCCATATCTACATATGCATTTCATCTAGAATCAGTTTACTCATGAGTAAGCTACTTGTGAGTAAACAGTCCTCTGCAGGCAACTACACATGCAGGGAAGTGGGAGCAGATTTGCTGCTAATGGCACGTATGTCACTGTAGCAGCGCACTATACCAGGGGAATGTGCTGCTATGGTGACATACCTGCTGATCACCCATAGACCCATGTGCTCACTACCTCACTGTAGCGTGCCATATAGTGACCTAGGGCATCATTACATCACCGCAGGGCAATACGTAGATGCTCCCAAAGAATTTTTTTTATGAAACTGGATCTGAACAAATCCTGCTTTGGCTTTTAATTAATTGATGGAAAGGCAGAAAATGTAGAACTGTTACTTTAGACTATTTTCTGTGAAATTACCAGTAAATGGTACAATTATACCCTTTACATCTTTAAATTAAGTATAACTATATAAAAAAAATCATCACTATAATTTAGGTAAAATTTAGCAAGATCAAGTAAATTCTGGCCAGACTTTAACAATTTCCTAATAACTTCCATGGCACCAGGCTTTGACCCTATACAAGCAGAGGTATACAAAGACTAGAGAGGCAAAGTAACTGTTAACTATCTAATGGAAAACGAGAGGGTATTCACTAAGAAGTTTGTTCCTGAATTTTAAATATTATCACAAATTCATGTTTTTCCTTCCTTTGATCAGCACATAGGAATATCTGTATAATAAGGTTAGTGCACGTCTCAGCTTTAAAGCAAGATAATCTAATACAGAAACTGAGGAGTTGAAAAAATCTATCTGTTAGAGATGAGAGAGAACAGGGCTTATTTCTCAAATTTTATAGGTTAGAAGCTTTGAAACCTGTGTATATTATGTTCTTCTGATCATATCAAGGTGCTTTGTTTAATACAGCCATACCACCCCAGTTCTTTGAGGTTTGGCACTAAGATATTATGATGGCAATTGTAGTATACATATTTGACTTAACTGATTATGTCAATTTTGTAGAGCACATTGTCTAGAATACTATTTGGGTTGATCAGATAATACAGATAATACATCGTTTATGCTTGATTTTATGCAAACACAGCAAATATTCTTCTGAACTTTTATAACTGGCTTCAGCTACAACAATTTTATAACAGAGTTAAATTAAAAGAATAGATTAGAGTGTAAGCACTGGCTCCAGATGCTATTCACCCACTCTCAGTCTGGTAGTAATGGAGAAGACCCAATGAAATCTTGGTAGGTAAGGTTGACAGCCTGCAAGGAGCTCTGTGCTTCTGAGTTGGCTCAGAAAGGGGAGTCAGGGGCAAACAAATTTGACATGCCTGCTTCAGATTTAACACGGAATTAAATTTAACATGGAATGTAGTAAAACATGGCATGCCAGTGAGCAAGGTTGAATTGTTACTTTTATATTATAACTGATGGATTCTATTTGCAAATTCCACAATAAATCTGAAACCAGATTGATACTTGACATTGAAACTAGAAATAAACCAACTTGCTAACTGGCATGCCATGTTTTACTACATTCCATGTTAAATTTAATTCCATGTTAAATCTGAAGCAGGTATGTCAAATTTGTTTGCCCTGCCCCCCCTTTCTGAGGCAACCCAGAAACACAGAGCTTCTTGCAGGCTGGATCCAAACTCACCTGAAGCAACAGAGAGTGCATACATACACACTAAGTCGACTTAAAATAAGGTGACTTAACTACGTTGATTTAATTAATCTTACTTAAATTAAGCCATGTTGGAGTGTACACATACATCTACTTGACATGGTGGCAGCCATCTTGTCAGATAAATCAACTTAACTAATACACCTTGGAAGCGTATTATCTTGAGTCACATTTAAGTCAGCTCTAATCCACATACATGTGTATGCTCTGATGTTAAGTTGACTTTAAAAAGTTAAGTCAAATTAACTGTCAGAAAGTTAGTATGTGTGTATGCACCCCTTGGGTGAGTGGTGATATCAGTGCTAGGAGCAACATCAGGGAACTGTTGATCAGATTAAAGCCATTGCTTGCCCTTCTCCCACCAAAATAAGTCTCAATGGGGCTCTGCACCCCAGATTTTGGCAGCAAGTCCTGCCCCTGCTCAATCCACTCCCAAATTCCTGGCCTCTTTTGCCTAAACAGTCTGTTTAGGCAAAAAAGTATGACTTGAATGGTATGACTTGATGCATACCATAACTTCTGCTAACTAAAGATACCTGATATGTGTAAAGAAGCAGGAGCAGTTTGGCATGAATAGCAAACTATTCTCACTTCTTGGGGCCCTGCTACTACCAGGGGAAGCTCTAGGGTTCTCTTGGGTGCCAGCCCCTATGGGCTGGCAAGGGGCACTGGGTTAGGAGACAGCTGTCTCCTGGCTAGGGCTGGGACATGGTTCTCTTCCCCCGGGGGTGCCCTCTGCTGGGATGGGGACAAGATTCTTCTGCCCTGGCATCAGGGATTTCCCATACCTGGTTTCCCGATAGGACAGATGTCTTGGAAAGAGCTGCAGGGGAAGGGCAGGTCCCAGCCCTCTGCCCCAATCCGCTGGTGGGGCAGCTAGTAGAGAGCCCCTAGCTGGGCACTCACGGAGCTGAGCAGGGAACAGGCTCTCCAACTTGTTCCCCATCTAGGTCCATAATCTGGAGCTGGATGGGGAACAGATTTCCCAGTCCCCACTAGCGGGGAGCTCCTATCACCGGCTCCACAGTTGCAGAGCCAAAGCTGATGCTGGGAGATTCTTATCTCCCAGTGCCAACTCTGCAGTTATGGGCCTGGCACTGGGAGATAAGGATCTCCCAGCCCCTCTCCTCTCCAGTGGTGAATTGGGGGCTAGGAGATAAGAATCTCCCAGCCCCCACTCCCTAATTGCAATCTCAGAGCAGGAGGCTTGGAGCTGCCTCTTGCCAGGGCAGAGGGCCATAGTTCCCACCTGAGCTCTAGTGGTGGAGCCCGCCCTGGCACCAGGCAGTTCCTGGGGGTAGGAAGCAAATCTCCCACTCCCTGGCGGGTGGCTGACTGGGACATTTGCTCCCAGTCAAGCATCTACACGAGTGCTATTTCACAGTTAACAATCACAAGTAAATTTGCTACTTGCATTTGCAGGTAGCAAATTTCCTCATGATTAGCGTGGTTTACTGTGCACATGTGAACACACATGCTTAGAACCCACTAAGATATGATAATTTGCTGTAAAGTGTTTTGTGTAGATGCACCCAGTTTGTAGTATAAATATAAGTGGCTTAATCAAAAATAAAATAGGTACACAACAGAAGTCTGGATTATATTAATAATGCCTGAATTGCTCTAGCATCAATAGTTATGGTGTCTGATGTAAGGGTGGATCATTGTCTATAAGTATAATTTGTATCCAGTATTTAGTACATGGGGTTAGCTCCACAAAGGGACTTAGGTGGGATTTAAACATCTAATTGGTACTTTAGGAGGCTTTAGACTTACCTCTCTTTGGATCATGCCTTGCTGGGTTACTTAGGCATTTTACAAGATGGCTTTTGTGGGTCTCATTCTTAGGTGGCCAACTTTTACCAGATACTGTACAAGGAGTTAAGGAACCTAACTCAAAGTTTGTGAATTCCAGGAGGCATCAAAGCATCTACAGATTGAATGCTGCAATGCTCAGCCTCACCTATCCCAAAATATGTAAGAATACACCTACCTTACCAGTACCTTGTGGTTCTGTCCACATGAACTACAGCAAGGGAGAAAATAGGAAGACCGATTCTTAGAAGAGTTCCACTAACAGGAAATAAGAAACTCAAATCACACACATTTCTTCTGGGAATCATATCCACAGCTTGTCCCTTCTTCTGTGTTTCACCCACATTACAGGCTGTAGAACAGGGGTTCCTAACCTTTTTATGCTGAGGACTGGCAAACCGTGGACTGGAAGCAACCATGGACCAGCAAGCTGCAGACTGGAAGTGACCACAGATCGGCAAACTGCAGACCAGCAGTGGCCGGCATACTGCAGGCCAGTAGTGACCAGTATCCTGTGGGCAGGTAGCCAATCCTTTTTTATACTCAGTATAAAAAAAGACTTGGCTGCCAGATCATAGTATGTCAGTCACTTCCAGCCCATGGTTTGCCAGTCCACGGTTTGCTGGTCCGTGGTCACTTCTGGTCTGGCAGCCAGCCCTCCTGCAGACAGGCAGCCAACACACTGTAGGAAGTGTATGTTGGTGTGGCCAAGGTAAGTGGTGGGGCTGGAAGGAAAGAAAAGCCTTGGCTTGAAGATCTGGTATCAGGAGAGCTTACAATGGATTGCTGTCAATCCAAGGGTTGTTTTTAATGTAAACGGTCAATGGGTTAGGGCTGGACAGCAGGCCATAGGAGGAAGGAGCCTAAATAGTAGTGTAGACATATGGTGTCTCGCTCTAGGTGTCTTGAACAGCAAAATGGATACTATATTTTAAAATACAAACTGTACTTTCTGTTATGGAAATACACATATATTTTTAAGGGCTTTGTCCTACCATTTTTTTCCATTATTCTGAATGATGGCAGAATAATGGCAAGACATGACTCAGAAATGAAATACCCTAATAAAGTACTACAGAAACATGGCTTTAAAGATCTTTCTTTCTGTGTCTATTATTTTTTACCCAGGGAAAAGCAGTACTACTGAGTCTTGTCACACTTGTTTTGCTGGAGATCTTTTCTGAGGATCAGAGAATTGGGTCTCAGATTCCAGAAGGTGCTGAGTTGTTTAATTGCTATTGAGGATCTGGCCCAGGAATTCTTCATTTTGGGGACTGAGTGGTTACTTTTTTCCCCTTTTCTTCAAACAGTTCCTGGCATTTAATTTAGAGGACCTTTTAAAAAGGGATCAACTTCTACTTCAAATTAAATTAATGCTATTCTGGATTAATTTTGCTGACATGATATTCAACAGAATTTGGCTCAAAGAATCTTAAACATTCATTCATTTGTTCATTCTTATTCCGATGTATACATGGTGAAAGACCATTGATTCTCTCATCAATTTGCTGCTGTTTCCATCTGGTCAGTAGTATCTAGCAGTGGTGTCAACTGCACCACCATCCCAACTAAGCGTTCTTAAGTTTTCTCTTTGTTTCCCATATTTTCTCATGCCAGTTGGACATTCTTTGATTTTTATGTATTTTTGTTAAGTCCAGTTATTGTTTACTGTTTTATAGGGTTATATCCTACCTTCTAGTTTTCATGCAAAACTCCAATGAATGTCTTTTTCTACTCTTGAGGTCACTTTCTTCTTCAGATTTCTGTTGTCTAGTATAGTACTGCCCAGATGGATGAATTCATGTATGTGGCTACCTTTTAACATAGTGTTCTTGCTTAATTTCTGGTGTCCAAGGGTATTTGTTTTTATCAGAAGTGGTACTTACCAGTTCAACAGCACCAATTAAGTTTAGGTCTTTGAGGCATTTACTGCTACCTATGCTACAGTATGTCCAGTGTTTGTGTTGACTAAATACTTCTTCATTATCCAATCTATGGCAATGCCAAACAGCTGCAGAGGGAGAATACAGGGCTATTTCATCCATGTGTCTACATTGAACCTTCTTGTTGTCCTACTTTTCATGCTTAAAGAAGGAGCCTTGATGAAGTTGATATATTGATGAATTCAGCTTGGATTCCACCGGAAATTATATTATACCACTGTTCTGAATAGGTGTCTTTTTCCTTGACTCCACTGTACAACTCTGTCACTTTCTCCAAGTTTCATAGATTTATAGATTGTAAGGGCTCAAAGGGACCTTGCAAGATCATCGGGTACCCTCCTCACCCCTCCCTCCCCGGCACTGGCAGGAAAGACAACTGGAGTCTGGTGATTCCGGCTAGGTGACCGTCTAATCTCCTTTTGAAGATATCCAGGGTAGGTGATTGCAGCACCTCTGGAAGGAGTTTATTTCACAGTCTGGACACTATGACTGTGAAGAAGTTTTTCCTAATGTTAAGCCTGCAATGGTTTTCCAGGAGTTTGTGGCCATTACTCCTTGTTTTTCCAAAGGGTGCCCTGGTTCACCAAGCCCTTGATGTATTCTCCTGATGCAGCAGTAAGCTGCTACCAAGTCCCCTCTCAGCCTTCTCTTGTTTAGGCTGAAGAGCCCCAAGTCCCTCATCCTGTCCTCATATGCTTTTTCTTGCAAGTCTCTGATCATGTGGGTGGCTCTTCCTTGGTTTTGCTCAGTTGATGCATGCCAGAGTATTGTTTGCCCTGCTGGCTACAGCATTGCACTGATGGCTCATGTTCATATTATGGTCTGTTATTACCCCTAGGTCCCTTTAAGTTGTGGTGCTAGTCAGTTTGGTGCTGCCAAGCCTTTAAGTATGTTGGGGATTGTTTGTCCCTAGATGGGGCACTTTATACTTCTCAATGTTTAATTTCATCTGGTTCCAATCTACCCAACTTGCCAAACTGTCTAGGTTTGCCTGTATCTACAGCCTACTTTCAAGCATGACCATGCTCCCCCATAACTTGGTATCATCCGTGAACATGGCCAGTGAACTTGTTATCCCCACATCCAAATCCTTGATAAAGATGTTGAAAAGTACTGGATCAAGCACCAATCCCTGCAGGACACCACTGGTTATTTCTTGCCCAAATGACACAGATTTTTCATTAGAACACTCTGGATCCTGCCTTGAAGCCAGCTTCCTACCCCCATAACTGTTAAGCAGTTAAGCCTGCAATCCTCCAATTTTCCCATGAGAACATCATGGGATACTAGAACGAAGGTCTTTTGGAAGTCTAGGTATACAGTGTTAACCTTCTCCCTCTTATCCAGGTGGTGAGTTACTTGGTCACAGAAGGAGATAAGATTGGTAAGACAAGACCTGCCCATGATAAAGCCATGCTGGATGTCATTCAGAATACTACCTTCTGCAAGCCTATTGCATATAGACTCCTTGAAGAATTTTTCTAGGGTTTTCCCTGGGATAGAAGTTAGGTTAATTGGCCTATAGCTACTGTGGCAAGGTGGGACTCCCCGACTAGCCACAGTGCTAGTTTCCCCACTTGCCTTTGGGCACACCACCCACCTGTCTCTTCTGCCATGCCTTGTTGTTAATTAATTATGATATTAATTAAAGTGGGAGGCTGTCCATTCTTGCCCCGATGCCAGGGGGCGTTATCTGCGGCTCTGTTCCCCCGCCCCCTACATTGCAGCCCAAGCCTTGAAGATGGCATCCGGATGACAATACTCCTGGCTTAAAGCCAAACCAAGCTTAGGCCTCATTGTCAGGTCTCAGTCACTCACTCACATTCATACCGCCCTCCTCTCATGAGGGAATCTCACACTCCACCCTCTCTCATTAGGTCTCTTTCATGTGTTGACAACTTATACTGCCTTGCTCCCTCTTGGAGTGGGCCCCTTAGGCCATAGGCTTCAGCTAGCTCATACCTTGGTTGGCAGATGTACCGTCTTTTGGGTCTCTCCCACTACCCTCACTGAGGTAGTGGCCAGCAAATTACCTGACCAGATCTAAGTTCACCCTGGCCACTTCCAGGGCAATTCTATATACTCAGACACACCGGGCTCCCAGCCCTCTGGTTCTTTTCCCCCACTGGGGTCCCTCCTCTCTGTCCCCTTTCTAGGGCCACCCCTTACCGGGGCATTCTTAACTCACACCACGACTGGTATTCCGGAGTCTCACGGGGACTCTCAATCCCCTTCTGGAGCAGCAGATCATTGTGTTCAACTATAGGTCTTGCTTTTGACCCACACTCAGCCTCCCAGTGGTGGAGGACTTACCAGGTTCAGGACTTGCCCCTATCCCTTGGACTGAACCCCCTTACTCAGCCTCTGGCCCAAATTACAGCCTCAGGCATCTGAAGACATACCTAGGCCTACTGCCTTCACTCAGGGCTCCACACCTCCCCCTTCACTCAGGGCTATGGGACTTCTCTCCCCGGTGAGCTCAGGTGGCCATAGCCATGCCTGGCCCCAACTACCTTTCCTCAGGGTCCTACACCCCGCAGGGCTCAGGTGGCTGCAGCTGTGCCTGGCCCCCACTCTTCCTCCTCAGGGTCTTGCACCCTACAAGGTTCAAGTGGCCATGGCTCTGCCTGGCCCCACTACATCAGATGTTATGTAGCCCACCCAAAGGTGAAGGCTAGGGTTAAGGCACCCCTACTCACCTTTCACCAGGGTGATAACTGGCCTGGCATTTCCTGGGGGCTCCCACACCACTGAGAGCCCTACTAGGCCATTCACTCACAGCAGGGTGAAGTTTTAGGTTATGACCAGGACCAGGAATCTCCAAGCCGTCCCCTACATCTCCTGCCCTTACCTCCAGGATGTTATGGAGCCTTGCAGCCAGGCAATTTTACTGCCCTGTTTATATAGGTGGCTAGAGATATAAAATGGCCACCACCATCAAGCACCTGCTGGCTGCTTGGCTCTGCTTTTACAGTGGCAGGCACCAACAGTGCCCTGCCACAGTTACCCAGATGTTTTCTCCTCCCCTTCTTAAAGATGGGCACAACATTGACCCTCCTCCAGTCTTCAGCGACCTCCCCCGAGCACCATGAGTTTTGGAAGAGTTTTGACAGAGGTCCCGCAATGACTTCAGCCAGCTCCTTCAGCACTCTTGGATGAAGTTCATCCAGTCCTGCTGACTTATAAATGTCTAACTTTTCTAGCTGATCATGCACCAGCTCAGTGTCAACAGTAGGAAGGCAGTCATTCCCACCATACCCATTCTGTAACCTGTCTAGCATAATTTCCCCCTTAGTCCAGCAAAATACTCAAGCAAAGTAGTCATTCAGGAATTCAGTTTTCTCCTGAGTATTGGTAACCAGCTGTCCTAAATTGTTAAGCAATGGCCTCATGCTTCCATTTATTTCCCTCCTGTTCCCTACATATCTAAAGAAGAAGGACTTCTAATTGTCCTTGAGGGCTGGATGCAGTACTTTACCTTGTTGGAGCCTCTCCACAACATCTGGTATGTGGGCCCCAGGGAGGTAGCCGATCTCATGGGCTAGGGGGTCTGGATGGCAGGTGGGTCTCTCGGTCCCCCACAAGAGGGAGTCCATCATCACCACCACCTTGTGTCTCCTCTTGGAGATGGAAGATTGCTGTCTACCATCCTCCTTCATGGTGAGGGGAGCAAACCTGTTGTGCAGTGTCAGGGGAGGAGTAGCTCTACCCCTGCATGTGCTGGAGCCTGAGACAACTACCTTTCAGGTAGCTCCATGTGGGTAATTTTGGCCAGCCTTCTTGTTGGCCACCTTCTTTATCTTCTCCTCTTCTTCCTTCTTCTGGAGCAGGGTCTGGCAGGAGGCATCAATGTAGTCTTTATGGGCCCTGATGGTGCATAGCTGATGTACCTCCTCCTCAAGCTCCCACACCTGGCCCTCCAGAGATTCCATTAGGAAGCACACCCCACAAGTGGGGGTGCTCCATCCCCAGCTACCAGCAGCCCCCACAGTCCAGAGCCAGGACTCCACTCTTATCTGTGCGGGGACCTTGGCAGTGCTGGGAAGCCTGCGGGCATGATGAGTCTCCACCATGGCTGAGATGGCCCCATCCGCCTCCTTTCCCTTCCTTTCCTCTCCCATCCATTGGTCTCACCACCACAGCAGCTACTTCCTAGCTGTGGCTCTGAGCCCTGCTCCTCATGGGCAAAAATGCCAGGGTGGGGAGGGGGAGATTTGACCAGCCTAAGGCCCACACATTTGCTTGCCTAGGGCCCACTAAAGGGTTAATCCAGCTCTGCTGCTCCTCTGTTCTTTCTCAGCTTTTTGATTGCCCCTGACTCTTCTGTCATCTCTACTGAAATGTTGCTATTTCCAAATTCTCTGGTCTTACAATTGATGATTTTTTGTTTCTCTTTCATGAGGTGTTGCGTCTCTCGAACTACCTAATTCTTGCTCTAGCTTTGTGGTATCAGCTGGCTGTACTTCAGCTTGAAATGCGTTACCTGTAAATAGTGATACTTTTTTCAGTTCTAGTTTGCAGCTTATTTTCCTTTGCCTTTGACAGTGCCTTGAATCCATTCATCAGCTCAAGCTGGAATGTGTCATGGTAACCTCTTTGTTTTTAGTTTTGTGCTCTTGATTTTCTTTGCCACTTTTTCTTTAAATGTGATATATCTCAATTTCATTTTAAGTTTGGCAATAAAAAATTGTGATTGTGCTGACTGCTGCTTTCTCCTTTGCTGATCTTTCATCTTGGACATATGAACAGAATATGGAGGTGATGCAGATGTGGTTGATCTGATGTATTTGTCTGGCAACTATGTACATTTCATATTTTGTTGCATGTGTCTTCATAAGAGAACAAGGTACACTCAAACACAAGGTTAAAAATTCAATAAGTCTTGGCATATGGGTTGGTGATTCCCACCCTCTGCCTCGCCATTTCTTTTTTGATTCTTTGGTTGATTCATTCAACTTTAGAATTAAAATTTCCCATCATAAGAAGTAAGTCTTCTTTAGGTATCCTGTAAATTGCATTTTAGAGACAATTATAGAACCCATCTCTGTTGTTGCATTCCTCTGTCAGAGCATAGCACTGCATAACTGACATCTTTAGAAATCTGGTTTGGAATCTTATGTATACAATGCATAGGTTCTCATCTGATGATTTTTCTGCAGAACCTGCCATAATGAGCACTACTCCTGAGTGCTTGTTGTCACAATGACCTGAGTAGATGAGATGTTTCTTTCTCTTGCTTGAAGTGCTTCTTGTCTACACTTCTCAGTCAGCTCTCACTGATGTTCAGGATATCAAATACATAGTTGCACATTGCTCTCATGATCTGTGAGGTCTTGGATGTTTGAGACCATATTCTCACGTATTAATAATGAGCTTCAAGCTGTTTTTTTTCTACCAGCATAATATTTAGGGGGTTTTTAGCTTCCACTGAATTTTTTTAGACAGCATAAGGGGTCAATAGTGTTGAGTGTCTGTTTTTATCAGAATAATGGCCTAGTCTCATTTCTGTAACTATCAGTGTTCTTTAAAAGGCTGATTGGTTAGTTTTTCGTTCAAATTTACCCAATACATGAAGGCTTAGCACTATTTACTACAGTTTCTCAACGACCTGAATCTGAATAATTCTCTAGTTGTGTACTGCATCTCGCACATAAAACAGGGACAGCAATGGGGAAAAAAACGAGTAGGGAAAACAATTTTTAGAAATCATCTGGCTTTGAAAATATGTCTCTTCACAATCCTAGATACATTAGAGGCAGTAGCTTTATGATACTAAGATTTGAAAATGGAAGAACACCACAAAACAGTTAAATGCTATTTTACTGATTTACCAGGTAAAATCTTTGTATAAACTAACCCATATCTTTTCTTGGCTTGAACATAATCAGTTTTCTGATATCAAGTCTCTTAATAATTTTTAGTCAGGCAAAAGGCAACGGGGGGGGGGAGTGAGAGGGAGGGACACACACACACACACACACACTGAAAGACCTGTTAGATAAGCTAATTCATCTCCCTCTCAATGTAGGGCTGTTTCCTATTGCAACTTTCTAGACTTTTCCATTTCATTTTTAAATGTGCAAAGCAATGGGGCATATACCATTCCCATGACATCTGTATCAGGTTGTACAGGCAATATTAGCACTGATTCCTACTTACAGGAACTATGAATAGGCTATCATTAAGGGCTGCTGCTTAGCCCAACAGGTTAGCCTGGAGAGTTTGTCTAACCACTCTAAAGACTGAAATGTTCTTCTTTCTTAATAATAGAAGTCAAGGCGTACAGTCAGTGAAAGCTAGGGAGAGGCCCCAAGGAGGACTATATAGCAATGACCTGCACTTGTAGGGATCAGATTAGACAAGCTAAGTCCGAGCTAAGCTAAGTCTAAAATTAGCAACGGGAATCAAGGACAAGAAGTCCTTCTTTAGGTACATAGAGAACAGGAGGAAAATGAATGGGAGTGTGGGGCCATTGCTCAGTAACTCAGGACAGCTAGTCACCAGCACTCAGGAGAAAACTGAATTCCTGAATGACTACTTTGCTTCGGTCTTTCACCAGGCCAAGGGGAAAATTGTGCCAGCTAGAGTACAGAATGAGCAGGGTTCAAATAACTACTTTCCCACTATTGCCGTTGAACTGGTGTGTGATCAATTAAAGAAACTAGATATATAAGTCAGCAGGACTGGATGAACTTCATCCAAGAGTGCTGAAGGAGCTGGCTGAGGTAATCACAGAACCCCTGGCAAATCTCTTCCAAAACTCATGGTACTCCAGAGAGATGCCTGAGGACTGGAAGAGGGCCAATATTTGTCCATCTTCAAGAAAGGGAGGAGGGAGAACCCAGGTAACCATAGGCCAGTTAGTCTAACTTCCACCCCAGGGAAAATCCTGGAAAAATTTATTAAGGAAGTCTATGTATGATAGGCTTGCAGAAGGTAGGATTCTGAATGACAGCCAGCATGGCTTCATCGTGAGCAGATCTTGTTTACCAACCTCATCTCCTTTTATGAGTAGGAGGCTTCCAAAAAGCTTTTGATCTGGTATTCCACAATGTTCTTGCAAGAAAATTGGAAGACTGTGGGCTTAACTGTGAGACAGTCAGATGTGTTGGAAACTGGCTGTGGGATAGGACCCAGAGAGTTCTAACAAATGGATCTATGTCATCTTGGCAGGAAGTGGCCAGCGGTGTCCTACAGGGGCCGGTGCTTGGCCCAATGATATTCAACATCTTGATCAGTGATTTGGATGTGGGGGTGAAAAGCTCACTGGCCAAGTTTGCAAATGATACTACGTTATGGGGAAGCATGGTCACACTTGAAGATAGGCTGCAGATACATGCAGACCTAGACAGGCTTGCAAGTTGGAGGACCATAACCAAAGGAAGTTCAGTGTCAAGAAATGTAAAGTGCTCCATCTGGGGATGAACAATCTCCTGCACACCTACAGGCTTGGCAATGCCAACCTGACCAGCACTACTAATGAAAGGAACCTGGAAGTAATAATAGACCACAGTATGAACATGAGCCAGAAATGTAATGCTGTAGCCAGCAGGGCTAAAAATACCTTGGAATGCATCAATCGATACATCTCCAGCAAAACCAAAGAAGTGATCTCCCACTACTCAGCACTGGTGAGACCACAGCTGGAGTACTGCATCCAGTTCTGGGGGCTGCACTTTAACAAGAACATGGTAAAGCTTGAGAGAGTCCAGAGAAAGGCCACCTGTATGATCAGAGTGGTCATTTAACCACTCTTGTGTGGTAAGCGATATGAGGAAATGTGAGCTATCTGGGACTCATCATCCTGAAAAAAAGAAGAGCGAGAGGGGACTTGGTAGTAGCTTACCACTACATCAGAGATGTACATCAAGGGCTTGGTAAACAACTGTTCACCAGAGCACCCTTGGGGAAAACTAGGAGTAACGGTCACAAATTCCTAGAAGACTGTTTCACGTTCAACATTAGGAAAAACTTCTTCACAGTCAGTGTGTCCAGACTGTGGAATAAATTCCCTCCGGAGGTGGTGCAATCGCCTACCCTGGAAACCTTCAAGAAGAGACTAGACGGCTTGCTGGGGTCAACAGAGCCCAGTTGTCTTTCCTGCTTGGTACAGGGGGCTGGACCAGATGATCTTCCCAGGTCCCTTGCAGCCTTACTATCTATGAATCTATTATTTTTTACATGACAACAAACACAATGTGCATCTGTACAAAGATTTAAAGCAAGCTTTATTTCATACAACAACTTTTAGAACATAATTGATCCTAAAGAAACAAACAATCTGTAAATGAATATAATGTAGGCTTTCAAGTACTTGATTACATAAAAAAATCCATTTCACATTATATGACCTCATTTTGCAACCTAATAGCTAAAGAAAGTATGTTATGAATTTCCAATACAAGATAAATTGTAGTTTATAATCCATAGAGGGTGAGAGGTGTACTTGAATCTTAACTATCCTGCTGTGTAATTCTACAATTGTAAATACAGTGGTCCCTCGGTTTGCTTAGATTAATTCTGAATAGCTTAGATTACATAAGCTTTATGGTTTTATGTTAGATAAAATCAGCATTCTTCCATCTTTGATACAATGGGATATCTAACTACTTTGCTGATGTTTTGACTTCAGATGGGATGTAGATAAATCCCAAAGTATTCATGGACAGATAGTGACTGAGAATTTTCCTTTATTTCCACATTGTCTAGAAACATTATTTTGGATGACTGCTCTTTATCTTAAACCTTCTTTAGTAAAAAATAATATCTATAATAGAAATTACCCAGTCCACAGAGACTCTTTCTTTCAGCAATATATACACCTACCCATAGCATAAGACATATTAGTGTCAGTGATGAAAATGCAGAGCTGTTGGGGCACAGCAAATGAATTTTGTTCCTTCAGAGTATATTTAGTATATTTATACATAGTTCACCATATTTGACAGAATATCCAGGAACAGGAGGGGAGAACACCCAGTAAGAATCTTGCTGTTTTTCACTGTCATTTGGCAAACCTTGTAACATGAAAAGTATTTTTTCATTAGCTGAAAAAAATTACTGACACTTATTGAACCTTTTGCTTTTTAAAGCCATCTCTGCCTCTCCATCTCAGTTTCCCCATCTCATCCTGACCCGATTATTTACTTTCCCCACTTCATATTCATATTGCCCATCTGACCCAAATATCACAAACATCCTCATTCATATCTCCTTTATACTTTAATCCATCCCTCTACTCTGTTACATGAAATCTTCCTTTGTTGAAATCCTTCCAAGCCTGTCATAGGCTAAGGACACATGAACAGGTAAGCTATGAGAAGCATAAACCTGGAACAAATTTCATTGTAGTCACAATGCACAAATGAGTAGAATAACATAAATGTGGATGAGGTTAAATTTGCTACAGGTGGTATTAACAATTGGGGTGGTATATTTGCAGGGCTGCCCCTCCTACAAACAAGATATGATTTCGGCCATAGTACAATGACGCACAGTGACAAAGTGGGTCATGTGGAGAAGTCTCCCAAGTTCAAATTCTGTGGGTAAACCATGATAAAAAAAAACAAGGTTTCCATGCTTCCCAGACAAGACAGCATCATTTCCAAACTGTGAAGACAGAAACACTGTTGCACAACGACCACTGCCAGATTATTGTGATTTATCTGTCTCCCTGCTGCCAGATTAGCATTGACTGCAAGTCCTCAGCCTCCTCAGTGAAAATCTGTAAATCTGGTGGCAGTAGGAACAGCACCCAAGAGCTGGGATAGACAAATCTTTCATACAGCCCTTAATAGACTTGCGTGGCCTGCTCTCCCATGATAGCTTCAACCCACCTGAAGACGATATACATGTGTTGAAAAAGGATGGCCTAGCATTTTAATTGCCTTGTATAACATCTTCAGGAACAAGGTGAAGAACTGGGTGGGGGTTACATGGACACTAGCAGCTGAGCAGTCAGAGCTCGCACTGATCTCTAACGACAACAGTTTTGTTGAGTATCCTTGGCCGCGTCCAGACAAATGTGCATACAGTATGTGATGCCACACACCACACATTCAGGTGTTTCCTGAACATCAAGATAGCAGTGCAGGGTGTTTTTTTGAACCTGGGAGATCCCAGGATTAAAAAAACAAAAAAAAACAAAAAAAACCCGCATGAAAAAAAACCAGGGTGGTTCATGTGGAGGCAGTGCGTGCCACCCAGAACCAGAGCCTGGCCAGTCAGAGCCATGCTGGATCTTCTGAATGACTGTATTGCCATGGCTGCCACTCCCCAAGCCCCCAGGACCCCAACAACTCCCCTACCCCAGCTGGGGTAACCTGCTGCATGCCAGAGAGCATATGGCATAGGTGTTCTCTGGGGACAAGTAGCAGCGACACAAGGTGTGCCACTGCTTCTTGTCACCAGGGAAATAAACATCCACGCTTATGTGGATGCGGCTCTTAAGTACCTTTGTTGAGGAAAGTGTGTTTCTTATGTCCCACTGGGATAACCAAGGTTATCTGAGAGCAACCTTCTGTGAGCCCTACCTAACAGGGAGGGGAAAACTACTTAACTGTTCTTACAGATTTTATCTTCACATTTTCATTCCTAGAGCAGATGTTTTGGTTGTTGTAGACTTAAAGACACTTGTAATATGCAGCTACTGAATTCTTTTCTTAAAAAGCATTTTAAATTTGACACTGTTTCTTACATTTTTAAAGGAATGACCTCATTTTAAAATGATTTTCCATTACAGATGTCACTACTAAAAATATTAATATGAAAAACTTAGTATAAAATGTCTCCATTTATTAAACATCTACTGCACAGTTTTCAGCTGTCAAAAATGCAGTCATGTATCTTTGTAAATCCTAGCATTCCAAGAAGGGTTTGTTTTAAGCAAGATGCACATTTTCTTTGTGATATTATTAAAATAATATTTAAACAAATTCAAACAGTTAAAAAGTCTTTGTAAGTCTCATCTCAAAGGACCAGGAACTAAATATTAACAACACTAATAGAAATCACCTCTTTGGTATGGTAAATTCAGAAAAATCTAGTTTTCCATCTTCCAAACCTTTCATCTCTCTAACAGTATGGCAGATACTACTAACTTTAACGAATGCATATGAAATAATCCCTTATCTAAAAAACACTGGTTATCAATTTAAGTACTGATAACCAATTAAACAAGTTAGTAGAACACTTATTTTTAATTTTGAATATGTAAATATATAGGATTCATTCATTTTATTTTTTTTCTGTGATTTCAACAATTCCTACCATATATTTAAATAATCATTTAGAAAGAATTAGAGCAAGCTCCACAACACAACACAACACAACACAACACAACACAACACAACACAACACAGGCTTTTCAAAGTGATGGATATAAAAATCAATTTCTCAAAAGTATTCAGACAATATTTAATTTATTAGTCAAACCCAAGATACTTCTCTTGTGTTGATGTCAACTTTGTATAGCATTGGAGATTAAATGTTTACACAGAGGATCAAAAAAACAAACAAACCCCCAAACAAAACATATCTTAGGCATTTATAGGATTCCAGTTACTCTATCTAGACTTTATTTCAGATAGGTATATAAAATAACTTTCTCTGTTATTGTAATTTTGGACACGGTAAGGAAAGTTCACATAGCTGGAGTACTATCATGAATGGGTATAACCTGTTCAGGAAAGCCAGGCAGGGGAAAAAATGATTATATATATATATAAAAAAGAGATGTACTTGTTTTCTGAGGTTCAGTATAAAATGAAAGGTAGGTCTGTTGAAATCCTTTTTGTAAAGGTCAGAAGATACAGAAGCAGAGTGGGGGAGGTGCAGAGGTGATCACCTGCTATAGCCTACCAAGCCAGGAAAAAGAGGTGAATGAAGCATCTAGTAAACAACTAGAGCATTTATACACATGCTCTGGGATTGGGGTGGTGGGGGGGGGAAGGATGCTTTAATTAGAGTGGCTCTTAGAGCCACTCTAATTAAAGGGCCCAGAGCATCTGATATAGAAGCATCCCCATGCTGAAAAATGGTGGCAGGGGCACTTTAACTAAAGCTTGTTTAATGAGCTTTAGTTAAAGTGCCCCTGCTGCCATTTTTCAGCATGGAGACACTCATACATGAGACATCAGAGTCTACTGGAGCATGGTAATTACCACGCTCTAGCAGACTTGATTGTGTCTGCCCCAGTGCACTGTAACTACAACATATCAGAGTATCCTCATTGCACATGTGTAGGTGCCCCTATTTCTCATGGGGGACTTAAATTAACCATGATATCTACTGGGAAGGAAACACAGCAGTACCCAGGTTGTCCAGAAAATTCTTGGAGTATGTTGGAGATAATTTTTGGAACAGGTGGTAGAGAGGCCAACTAGGAAGGAAGCTCTTGACTTGCTGCCCACAAAACTGTGAAAAATTGGTTGAGAATGTGAAGGTGGTAAGTAACCTGGCTGACAGTTACCACAAAATGATAGAGTTCAGGATCCTAAGGGGAGTAAGGAAGGACAGCAACAGAATAAATATACTGGATTTTGGAAAAGGAGACCTTAGCAAACTCAGAGAATAAATGGGCAGCATCCCATTTATTCTCTGGGAGGCAAGTCTAAGGGAAAAGGAGTCATATTTTAAGGAAGTCATATTAAGGGCACAAGAGGAAGCTATCATGATGTGACAGAAAAATGGGAAGTGCAACAGGAGACCAGCCTGGTGAGACAGCAATCTCTTTGATGAGTTGAAACTCACAAAGGAATCCTACAAAAATGGAAATTATACTTTAGGGAAGAGTAAAAGTATATCGCATGGGCATGCAAGGAGAAAATTAGGATGGTGAAGGCATGAGCTGAGATGTAATTGGCAATAGGCATAAAAGGAAATAAAACGGGATTGTAAAATGAGTCAAAGGTAAGAGGAAGATCAAAGAAACCATGTGTCCCTTAAAGAATGCAAAAAGCAATCTCGTTACAGATGATGCAGAAAAGGCTGAAGTCTTTAATGCCTTTCTTCCTTCAGTGTTCATGAATAAAGTCAGTGCAAGTGAACAGTCTGGGTTCCTGAAGAGCTCCTCAGTCAGTCCTCCCAAATAAAATAGGCTTTCAGCAATAAACAAACAAACAAACACTTTTGCTGTATTGTGCCTGCATGTCTGGATCCGGCCAGTGCGGTTTGTGGTGCCACAAACTTCTTTGCAGCACCACAGACTGCATACCTTGCACTGTAAATTTGCAGCGTGGAGGTAAAAGTTGCTACCAGGAAAACCCAGTAGCAAAAAAATCACAAAAAAACAAAAACACAAAAAACTCCCCACCCCATAAAAAAGCAGTGCAGTGCATGCCACAGGAGCATGTGCTGGCTGACACGGACTCAGTCCTCCAGCGAGATGCCCTAGCTGCCAGCCAGAGCATCTCCCTTCCTTTAGTTCCACCCTGGCTCCTCCAGCATGCTGGGAGCCGGGAGAAGCAGGGAAAGGGCAGGGGTGTGCACAGTGGCAAAAAGTAGTGGCACAAATTTGTGCAAGCACATGCCCCTGCATTTGGGACATGCCCTCTGAGGCACTAGAAGACCTCTTTACTCTGGCCCCAGCACAACAGTCTTTCCTTTCCTTGTAGAAAGATATTCTGTTTATAGCTTGCTTTCTTTTCTCATGTTTAATCTTCTGGGATATTTTTAAAGTTCCCAGTGGTGTACTCCCTGCCTATCCAGATGCTCAGCAGCTAGGTTCTCACCAAGACTGACTGTTTAATTTTAAAAGGAACATACTACCCTGTTATACATCTCCCCTCATCACAAAAGTGGAGTCTGCAAGCCACTCGTCTATATCTAGTCCCCCTCCTTCCCATGAGAAAAAGTCTACATTGGCACTTGTATCTCTTGGCTGTTGTGGATGTTGAAGTGGGTTGTAGTGCCAGCTGGGCTCTCTCAACTGGGCTAATTTTTCCCTCTTAAAGGAAAATATCCCTGTTATAGTGAGCTCCTCAGTGTTGAACACAGTTGGCATTAAAAACAGAAAGGAGAAAAAGAACCTGGAGTAGGGATTACTTAAAAGATGGATGCTTTTAAATCAGCAGTGCCATATGGTAGTGAAAAAATTAGCCGAAATAATTTCAAAGACATTGCCCATCCTCTTTGAGAACTTGCGGAGGTCAGGAAGACCCAGATGAGTGGAAAAGGGCAAATGTAATACTATTTTTTAAGAAAGAGAAAAAGGATAGAGCTAGAGAATTATAGACCAGTCAACCTGACCTCTATAACTGGAAAGATCATGGAGCAGGGTCTCTGGGAATGTATTTCAAAGAACCTACAGAAGAACTAGATCAGGAACAGTGAACAGCAGGAATTCACTGAGAGCAAGACATGCCTGACCAACCTGATTTCCTTCCGTGATGAGAAGAAAGGCCTTATTAGTGGGGAGAGAGTCATAGATGTGATATTCCTTGACTTTAGCAAGACTTTTGACACAGTCTCCCACAATATTCTTTTTAACAAGCTAAGGAAATACAGTAAAATCCTAGTTAGATTGAATTTTTCACATAGTGCAGAATGACTGGTCTGACAATTGTTATGCTGTGCGAGGGCCTGGAGTAGAGTTAGTGGAACAAATATAAATTTGGTTCCTGAGATGCAGCATTCCCTCCCCCCAAATTATTTCATGTTCAAGTAGGCTGGTTCTTATTCCATTATCCATACCTAGAAAAAAGACAGCAAACATTATCTATAAACTTTACAGCACCGCTCCGCTCTTGAGCTTACCTGGCCTTTTTCTTCATGATCCAGCTTCAAAATCCAAAAGTTATTAGACTGGTGTCCAAAGTCAACCTAAGCTATGTTTAGTACATGAGTCAAAGGTTGCTTATAGACAAAGTAAGGTTGGAGCAGCAGTTCTGGCTACATTGGAAAGGGTTCTAAACTTCACAGTACAAGGTAAATCAGTCTTAAATACTTACGTTTTATCACAGGATATAGCATGGTAAAAAAATTAATCTAACTGGGGGCCATGAAGTATAACATTTGCTAATCATAACTGTACAGTGATTTTAGAGTTAAGGGGGTTTTGGGTGCCCTAAATGTACATTTTCTTTCTTCTACATGTTTGGATTTCTTTCAAGTGTAACATTAATTCTAGCTCTCTGGGGTTTGCAATGTTTGTTTTGGAGTTACTTAAAACATCCCTATGAAATATTTTACCCTAAAATACACACTCTCTATATCCATCATAACATAGTAGGTGTCTGTATATGGATAGAGAAGTGGTATCTGAATTAGCCATGCAAATTAGATCTTGAATTGCTGCTGTAAATAGCTATTCCAGCCTACAGACTTTAGGTGTGCTATGACTCATTACAGAAACACTGTGAAGTAAGTGGACTATATTCTGCACAAATATAAACCTAAAAGTGGTCCTTAGGAGCAGCCCACCTAGCATATTGTACAGTAATCTCCTGGTGACAAAGGTATAGACCCATATGGCATGGTTTATAGATGAAAAGGGCATTCTGTCCTTGTCAAACAAAAATAGGAAAGCTCTCTCGTGGCCCCTATTGATACCCAAAAACTCAACATTCAATAGGTTTCCAATGTACAAACCTTAGTGAATAGAACGTGAAAATGATTCCTCAGTTAAAGGGGCTAATCCTTCCACTCTCTTCTCCAATCATTTCCCCTAGCTAATAAGAATATTCTCTCTCTTGTATGCAGAATGAGCCCAGGTCAGCTAGCTCTCCCCAAGCTTAAAGCCAGTCAGACTCTGGAAAAGCCAAACAACCAATTATCCTACTCTGATACAGCCATGTAGAAAGGAAGGCATAATACATTTAAACTGTTTTGTATTAGCTGAAAGGATTACTACAAAGAAGCAACTATAGTTTACTGTAGACTTAGATGGTCAAAAACACTCATCTGAGTCATGATCATGTGGAGGATGAAATTGATGGTTATTTTCTTTCCCTGCAGGGCCATGCACCCAAGGAAGAAGCACCTCGGAAGGTGCCCTCCACTGCAGAGTGGCAGACGGTCACCTCCAGAACCAGGGCTGCTCGCAGCAAAGCAGTATCAGTTCCTCCAGTCTGGCTGGAGAACAGGTATGAGGGCCTAGCAACACTGCAGGAGAAGAAAGGAGAGGAGGAAGCCTCCAGAGTGGAGGCAACTCCACACTCCGAACAGGCCAAAGGAGATAAGCAGACCCGGAGGAGGAAACATTGAGTGATTGTCATAGGTGACTCCATCCTGAGAGATACAGAAGGTCTCATCTGTCGCCAGGACCCCTCGACATGTGAAGGTCTACTGCCTGCCTGGAGCAAAGATTCAGGATGTGACGGGGATGATCCAGGCCTTGATCCAGCCCACCAGTTACTACCCCATGGTCCTAATCCATGTGGATACCAATGATGCAGCCAGGAGAACCCCTGATCATCTGATGGCAGACTACCATGCTCTGGGGGGAGTGCTGAGGGAAATAGGGGCACAGGTGATATTCTCTTTTGTTCTACCAGTGAGCGGATGTGGAAGACGACACAAGACCTGCATCAGGGAGACCAACTGGCGGCTTCGGCCTTAACCAACTGGTGGCCTTAAACTAGGCTTATCAGAGGAACGGGACGATGAGGGCAGAGGAAGCTTTGGACCACTAATCCAAGCATCACCCATAAGAACATCCCAGCCAAAACTGACAACAAGCAGTACAAATATCCAGGTAAGCAACAGGGGCCAGGGCAGTACTGAGAGTAGGGAGCCAGTGCAGACATCTTCAGGAGGCCTCAAATGCCTCTACACAAATGCTCATAGTATGGGGAACAAGCAGGAGGAACTTACCCTCCTGCTAGCTGACACCAACCCAGACATACTGGGGCTCACAAAAATGTGGTGGGACTGAATACACAACTGGGCAGTGAATACCAAGGGGTATAGGCTGTACAGGAGAGATAGGACAGGGAGGAAAGGTTGGGGTGTGGTGCTCTACGTCAAGGAGGAATACACATCCTCAACAAGTAGCACTGGGTCAGAGGAGGGGCACATTGAAGTGCTCTGGGTTAGTATACAAGGAAGTCAAGGGGAAAGGGACTTAACGGTGGGGGCCTACTACAGACCACCCAACCAAGGGGAAGAGCTAGACTGGGAATTCTTAAGTCAGCTCATAGAGGTAGTTAGGTCAAAGGACGTAGTCATCATGGGTGACTTGAACTTTCCAGACATCTGCTGGGAAGACCCATCAGCCAGGACTGACCATTCATGTAGGTTCCTAGCCGAGATATAGGACCTCCATCTAACCCAGGAGGGGCACAGGCCCACCAGAGGAGACGCCTTGTTGGACCTGGTCCTGGCCATGGACAAGGACCTGGTGAGGGGGCTGCGGGTGCTCAACCACTTGAGTGACAGCGATCATCGCCTGTTGGAATTCACCATCCAGTGCAAGGTGGCAGAGGCCTGCAGCAAGGCAGCAGCCCTAGATTTCAGGAGGGCAGCCTTCAATGAGGTAAGGAAAATAGTAGGGGAGGCACTGAGGTCCTGGAGGGGAGGGGAGTCGGGTGTCCAAGAAGAGTGGTCGTTCCTTAAGGAGATGATCCTCCAAGCCCAAAGGTAATTCCAACTCGGATCAAAGGGGGCAAGAGGGTGCAAAAGCCCCCATGGCTAACTAAAAGCACACAGGAACATCTCCTGGCTAAAAGGGAGGCATATACCCACCAGGGAGGACTATACCACAGTTGCTCAGGGCTACAGGGGGCAGTCAGGAAGGCCAAGGCAGAGATGGAACTGGGACTAGCGACCCGGATCTAGGACAAGAAGTTATTTTTTAAATACATAGGGGCCAAAAAGAAGGTACTGGGTAATGTGCGGCTTGTGCAAGACATGCTAGGAAATTTGGTTGTCACACCAGATGACAAAGCTAACCTATTTAACCATTTCTTTGCCTCCATTTTCCTGATCAGAGACTGGGTCACCCCCGCTAGCCCACTGGGACCTCTGTAGGCCTCAGGGGTGGTGCACCCAGACCTAGGGTCCATGAATATCTAGTCAGAGAACTTCTAGAGGGACGGGATGTATTTAAATCAGCTGATCCTAATGATCTTGACTCCAGAGTGCTGAGGGAATTAGCAGAGGTCACTGCAGGACCCCTGGCACAGCTTTATGAGCACTCGTGGTGCTCTGGTGTGGTGCCAGAGGACTGGAAAAGGGCCAATATGGTTCCCATCTTCAAAAAAGGGAGGAAGGAGGACCCAGGAAACTATAGGCTAGTTAGTCTTACCTTGATCCTGGGGAAGCTTTTTGAGAGAATTATCATAGTGCATGTCCATGAGGGGCAGCAGGGGAGATTATGCTTAGGGGCAACCAACACAGGTTCATTAGAAGCAGGTTCTGTCAGACCAACCTGGTGGCCTTCTATGACCAGGTCACCAAATCCTTAGATGCAGGGATAGCAGTGGACGTAGTCTTTCTGGACTTTTGGAAGGCCTGCGACACTGTCTCTCACCCCATTCTCATTAAAAAGCTAGGGGACTGTGGTGTTGACACCTACACAGTCAAATGGGTCACTAACTGAGGGGGGATCTAGTGGCCATTTATAAACTAGTCAGGGGGCATCAGCAGGTATTGGGGGAGTCCCTGTTCCCCCAAGCACTGCCAGGAGTGACCAGGAAGAACGGTCACAAGCTGGCAGAGGGTAGATTTAGGCTAGATATCAGGAAGTGCTACTTCACGGTCAGGATGGCTAGGATCTGGAACCAACTTCCAAGAGAAGTGGTGCAGGCTCCTACCCTGGGGGTCTTTAAGAGGAGGCTAGATGAACAGCTTGCTGAGGTCGTTTGACCCCAGTACTTTTTTTCTGCCATGGCGGGGGGTCAGACTTGATGATCTGCTCAGGTCCCTTCCGACCCTAGAAACTATGAAACTATGAAACTATGAAATGTGACCTTCTATAATTCTGCCTAGTTGCTCACCTGGTTGGATCTTTGGAGTAACTTCCCTACTTTGCTTTTTTTTTTTTTAAACTGTGCATAAAGTTGTATTTTATTTCAGCTATCAGAAGACAGATACGGTATAAAGGTAATTGAACTCTGAACTTCTGGTTTATATTATTACCAGAAAACCTTGATAAAAATAGCCTTATTATATGTGTACTTTATTCTCACCATATATTTCAAAATGCATATCCTAATTTTATATTCCAGTATATATATATATATATATATATATATAAATAAAATAAGTCAGTACTTCCCTTTTATGTTTTTTGACAGGAACATAGGCAACATTCCAGGCAATTAGTTTGAAGAATGATTCCAAAAACAGCCATACTTCTACCTGATCCTGATGTATCTTTGGCTGATGGAGGATTTGTTGTCATTGGGTTTGGGTTTTTTTTTTAAATTCTCTCTCTCTGACTTCTTTTTGAATTTTGAGCATAATTATCACACACTTCTATGCATATTGTATGCTACTTGGTTATTTTGAAACACATTAATTCCCTGCAAAAATGTGTGGAACTCAAACAGGTACTGAAAGAGTTCACTAAGGGGTGACACATTTTCCCCTGCACTTAAGTAGTCTTTTGACTTTCATGTTTATCCTTGTTATTATCCTCTTGTATCCTGTAGTAATTTTCAGCCAAGGATCCCAAAGCGTGTTACAAACATTAATGAATTGAGCACCACTACAGAACTGAAATTAAAATATCAGCCTTATATTACAGATTGGAAAGACTTTGAGAAATCAGGGCATCTTTCCAGGCCACAACGTTGTCTGTGCAGAGATAACCAAGCTAGCTACCATACTGAAAATGGTGTAGCTCCATTAGCCTTGTGCTCTTCCTGGAGTAATTGGCCCTATTGAAAGGCATGGTTTATTAGTGTGGGCAGAACGCCCCACTAACACATCTATGCTGCTTTCAGTGCTCATTCTGAATGACACTGGCACATACCTAAAAAGCCTTTCCCAATTTCAGGAAGGAAATCTGTACCAAAGCTGAGTACACTTGAATGGCAACTAAATTTCCCCATTGCTAGTTCTGTAACCCCATGACTTCTTCAAAAGGGCACCATTTTACTTGTTTTTCTCCCCTTGTGATTCTCCTTGAAATTTTACATTATTTTAAAATCACTGTCATTTTAACTTTTTCTCCCCGTGCACTGGTAAAAGCAGTATTTTAATATTCCAACTATCTTGCATACAAAAAACAACAACTAAAAAGTCTTCTTAAAATGTGGTCCAGATTTGTAAGGAGCTGTATGGTTCACTGAACATTTTATTTAATATGGAGATTGTATTTGGAGTTGTTTGATTTGCAGAAATAACAAGCCTAAATGCTTCAGTTTCTAATGGTAATTAGTTTTCAGCCCAGACAGTCTGTTTAGCTCTATATTTACTACCTTGTAAAGAACTATCACAACAAGCCCTGAAGTCTTATTTGAAAATTAATAAGCTAAACAAGGAGGAAATTCTTTATGTTTGCATAGCAACGCTGTATGTATTATACTTTTTGATTGCAAAACCCAGCTTTTCAATTATAGGTTTACTAAACTGTGAAGCCTGAAAAACTATAAAAGGCAATTATCAATGTTTTTTAATACCATAAATGACTAATGCAAGTACATTTTACTGTAAGGGAAACAAAGAGTTGTTTTGTGAAGAGAATTCCTTTGCTTCCTGAGTCAGACTGGAATAAACTTGGTTCACATACTTTCAATATTATTCACAATTAATATTAGTTTTTTGTGGTGGTTAAAATAATCTATTGCAGATTCCATTGCAGTTTACGTGTTGTGAAATAAAGGTGCCTTTTTTCTCTGTGTTTTACAATTCACTTTACTCTTTTAATGTGACAGCCAGTTAGAAACAAGGCAGAAGCTTTCAGCAAAACCTGTGGTTTGACTCTGTCATAGATAATATTTTCCAACCCCATACCAAAATGGAGGAAACCCTTCTCTATTCAGAAATGTCCTCTTCCATTATATACCCTGCTGCTTTAAAAAAAATGACAAAAAAGTCTCCCCTTGACAAACTGCAGGGGTTTTTTTGTCTGACCACTTTTCTAATGTGAAGAACAGATGACTGCACAGACTTTAAAGTAGAGGGGGCTAACTTTTTGTCAGGCGTGCCACAAATTAGCCCTGTACCCCACCCTCCTGAGTGCCACTCTGCTCCCCTTCCTCTGCCTGCTCTGCTTACTGCTTCCTACCTTGGGCTCTCTGCCTAATCGCCTGCTCTGCTTCTGTTTAGTGTCCTATCTGCTCCTGTGCTGCCTGTCTCTGATCTGCCACATGTCACACATAGAGATGGTACTTTGGGCACTTATGCTACAGACTGGCTACCCCTGCTTTAGAGGTTAAGTGCGTCTCCATCCTCAGCTGACTCAGTCTGCTTCATCACTAGCTCCTGCCCCAGGATCATGGATGGGGAAACACATTTCAGCTAAAAGAAGGACCTCTGCACGGTATAGCTACTTCAGATGGACCCATCCCTTTATAGAAGTAGTATACAGCGTGAAAAGTAATGCACTTTTGAGAACTCTCCAGCAACTGCCTGTACAAGTCCCATCTCCCTCTTACCACCCTGAGGAGATTGCTTTTATCCCAGAGAAGAATGATTCAAATAATGTCAGTTGAGCTGGATGAAAAATTCCAATTGCTACATGTTGCGACTGTGAAAAGGCCCTGGGGTGTTGGGGTGGTCCCAGAGACATACTTTGTGTTGGGGTAAAGATGTTGCTCCCCACTCTGTTGAATGCATATGTCTAAGTATTAATTTTCCCAGAAAATCACAATTACCACAGGCATTTGGTTAGGTAATAGAAAAACAAAAGGTTTTAGTTCAAGGAAGCAAAAAAAAAAAAAAAAGAATAAGTGATCAAATGCTTTGAAAATGCAGTATGGTAAAAACAAAACTGAAAAAAATATATTTATCCTACATTCAGACTACCATTTAGTCCTCATCATGAATGTCACATGCCTCCTGAGGTGGGGGGGGGGGCATGGCAACTGCCTGCAGGTGGCGGCACTGTCAGCAGTGGGGGTGTGGTGGCAGGGAGCTCCTGCAGGTGGCTGCGGCAGTGTCGGTGGTGAGATGGGGGGGATGGTGAGCGGTGACCTCCCCCAGGCACCAACGGCATTGGCCAATCTCAGGGGGTGCATGTGCACCTGTGTGCACCTCCTATGAATTGCCAATGGCCTCATAAACATTCCTGAGAAAGTCTTACACAGTCAACCCTTCAGCTGCAACCCCCTCAGTCACAGCTAGTTCCCTCAACTGGAGATCTCAATTCCCCTTCTCCTTACAGGGAGCCCTTTCTCTAGCCAGCGCCCCCCCCTTAAGAATCACTGCATGCAGAACATTGCACACAGCCTCCCCGCTCCACACCCACCTGCAGGGGAGCCAGAGAATCCTGCAGGGTGTTTTTGGATATGAATCAGTGACACTGACAAAAAAAAAGTTTATGAACATTTTAGGAAACTATAGTTCCTTTTTTTCAACCATCTGCATCTGGAAGTCATTTCTAGTTTAAAATAGCCATTGAAATCTCCATGGCCTCCATCAAGTCTATTGAGAATTGCAGGCCACAAAGTTATTAGACATCAAAGCTTTTTCATTAGAGTGAAAACTTTCCTATTGCAGTAAAAATATTGGGCACCAGTCTAACACGATGGGGAGATAGTGACATTCAATTTCCTTCCTATCATTTTCTGAAACTCAACCCAGGAGCTTTGTGACAGAAAGCTCAGATTATTCACCTGGACTTGGAACCTGAAATCTGGAAGAAAGAGATCCTAATGATTAATAAATAGGAATATTGTCTGCAGAATGGAGGAAGTAAATTGTATACCTGGGGGCTGGAACTAAGTAGATCCCTGGAAAACTGTGGTCATTTGTGATAACTCTTTGGTTTCAATCCAAAAATTTACTTTACCAGCTAAAATGTGTTTAAGCTACATTTTTTCTTGTCTTTATTAGGTTGTTAACACATGTTAACTAGCCATGTTAACTAACATATTAATACATATACAAGTTTCAGAGTGGAGACATAGTATCTATGAATAAAACCATATTCATGATCTGTTATAGGTAAGAGAGTTGGGATAGGAATCCCTCCTCATATTTCCTGAAAGGGGGAAGTGTTTAAAGAGAGTTTCACACAGGAGAACAGTACAAAGGGCAACTGGAAAAACAAGTGGCTCTTCTGCTTTTTTTAACCCTATAATTTCCCTACCCAAACTGTTAATACAATTAATTCAGCTCTACCCCAATACAATGAGTCTAAGTTGCCTCATCCTCATACAGTTAACAGAGTCTGTCCCTCAGCCTCACTGCAATTAATACAGTTCCATCATCCATCCACAGCAATAAAGTCAGGCAATACTGTCCCACACAATTAACTGAATAAAACCTTACCATTGTGCAAGTTACTATAGCTGTCACCAATGCTCTGGGGCCCTCCTTTCTTGTCCTTCCAAATGAGAGGGGGAACCCTGCTCCCCAGGAGTCTGTTTTTCCCCCTGGAAAGATGGAGAGGAAATTCAGAAGAAACAGGAAAAACTAGTGCACTGGATATCCAGGGGTCAAAAAAACTTGTGGGAAAAAAAATGGAGCAGCACTGATAGCACAC
The DNA here is from genome assembly GCF_052110815.1 of Crocodylus siamensis. Taxonomy (NCBI): domain Eukaryota; kingdom Metazoa; phylum Chordata; order Crocodylia; family Crocodylidae; genus Crocodylus; species Crocodylus siamensis. The sequence continues at coordinate 343,639,822 of NC_143395.1, read as the reverse complement.
CCTTGCAGTGCAGAGAACACCAGACTCTGTGGCATGTGGTGCTGCTAATCTGTTTGTGGTGCCACATAGCTCATGACTGTGCTCATCTGGATACACCCTTAGAGATGGTATATAACGGTTTTGCTCAACCTTGTAACCTGTGGGCCAGAAAAGTTGTGCATGGATCACCCATGAGCTGGATCCAGAGTTGGGTTGGTACCTGAGGTTGGTCCACAGGTGCAATCTGGCATGCTGGGTCCAGCCATAGAAAAACCCCATGTACTGGCCTGACTCTGAGCACTAAATCCAGTCATGGAGTAACTCTGCACATTTACATGATCCTGCATGTAAGGTTGTGTCATCTGGCCTTCAGGGCTCCATAAATTTAGCAAAGATTGGGGAGCTGTGGCAGTATTCATTGCCCCAGCTCTGGAAGCTACAACAATGAATGCTGATAACATACCCCCACTGACAAATTCCTGGACTTGAAGGGACCCTATGGGTTGCATGACATGGTCCCACGGGTCAGTTTTGGTGCATGGGTTGGAGATTGACGCCACTTGTACAGAATGAAAATGTGAGAGATGGGTGTATTAAATTTGCATTGTTTCCAAGTCTGTGAGGGCCATCACTCAATTTTAAGTTCAAACCTCAAATCAGTTTTCCCCAAACCAAATTTGTTTTCCAAACAAATGATAGGCCATTTCTAAATGTTTTCTGAAAAGTTCTTATTCACCAATGGGAGGTAATGGGCATTAGGTCTGGGCATTCCCTGGAGGGACTTTGTCATGATGATGAAAGCAATTATTCATTTCCCAAAGATTTTCCCAGTAAAAATGCTTATTACTTTAGACAATTTTTATTGCAGCTGAATCACAGGAATTCCATAGACTGCGTATGTGAAAGACAAAGTTTTTGTGATCTCTTTTATTGGACAAATTGTATGGTTGGGATAAATTTAAGCTCTTGAATACAAGGCATTATATCTCAGCTTCCTAGTAAATCTAAGAACTCCTGCTGTTATGCAAAAGCACTGATGAATGTTAATAGAAATGAAATCAATTAAGCTAAAAAGAAAACAGACTAAAATTCCTAGACCATCATGGCTACAACATCACTGTAACACAACTGTAAAATTATTTAGAATTTAATAGAGAACAATGTCCTTTCTAGAGAAGTTTTAAAACCTATGGAATGTAACAGAGGATAATATCCCTACTACAGAATATAAAGGGATGGACTAAAAATTACATTGCAATTTTATCATTCCCTATTAAAGCCCATAGGACTTTTCTCTACAAAATTTTATAAACTCCATCTCCATAATAGATCCACAGCTTAAAAATTAAATATTCTCTTGTCCAAATGGAAATTTGTAAATTCATTACTGACCCTTAGAAGTATTCTAGAAACCAGGAAAGGTTCAAAGAGCCAGTCCCACTAAAATCAAATTGTCACAAACATAAATGTAGCTAAATGTTAACAGTAAATTTGATAATAAAATACAGATAAGTTACAAATGACCAAACATCACAGGTAATGAATACCAAGAAAATGATTAAAATATGTAATATATGAATTTATTTAAAGAAATAACACTCTTATTAACAGTTGAAAGAAATTAAAATTAATTTCTCCAAGTCCTAACCTTGTAAAAAGCTTCCAACAGGGGGCTAGTCTGTTATCAAAAAGGATTTCTCACCTAGGTTTCAAATTAAGCTTTAAAAATGCGCTTATCTTGGTTCATCTGAAGATAGGGTATTCAGCAACAACAACAGTTCAAGGCTGAAAAGCAAAGATTTTGAGATGAACCTAGATATTTCTACTCTTACATCTGGCTCAGTATAAAAAAGCTTAATAAATAAGGCCTGTTTTAAAAAGAATTCCTAATAGGTTCTAGTCTAATTAATATCCATATACCTACATTTATCCCCTGTTTAAGCTATATCTTGCCCTACATCTGAACTAACTGACATAAAACCACTAAATGTATTCTGAGCAAGCTTTAGCCTATTTTTTTTAACCTGGTTTGCTCACCTCTGACATACGCACACTTGCTCATTTCCATTGCCTCTTCTCTTACACAAACTTTAGTCAAGTGAACACAAGCAAATGCTACACCGTATTGCCATTAAACATCTAAAGGCCTACTACAGTCTACATAAAAAATGTGTTAGATGTTGATTTCCACCCTTGCTACTACTGACATGTACCTAGAAAAAAATCAACTGTGAACTCAGGGGATTCTGCCCTTTGCATTTTACTTTTTATTACATTCAAGGAAAGACCTATCTACTAAAGCAGCAAGTATTTTTTTCTTTAGGAATGCAAAGCTAGTAGTGAAATTTTTAGAACCCCATTCAGTTTTTCAGCTTGGCCACTTCAGAAATCTGAGAAACACTTATATCTAAAACCAGCAATAAATGCAGAGATTCCTCTAATTTTAAACAAGCACGATCTTCTTATGTACCAGAGAGCTGTTGGCAAACTGTTCATTCTCAAGGGCATCCAGAAATGCAATCACGTTATCCTGGACAAACAATCTATTCATACAAAGTTAGAAATATGTAAGTTCTAGTGAGCACTTACAAGCACAGAACTCAGTTTATTTCTTGACGATTGTATGGAAGAAGGTAGAGGAGAGAGAGAGATGGATGCTTTCTTAATCTTCAGGAAAGGCCAGAAAATTATTTATCTTGCTTCTTACTCTTATGTCCCTTTCTAGTTCTTCAAAACATACTGGTGAAACTAGTATACAGGCCAATAAGATTCTTTCTATTCTTTCCATTTCTGTCATTTAGACTATGGCTTCACTCAGTCCTACAGATCAAAACTTAGGAACAGAATATTCAACTATTCTTCTGTGGGTAGAAAAAGATATCCAGAAAATCATTAAACATATATAGATTTTTTTCTTTGTGGGGTAAGTTATACATAAGAGACATAAATTCCTCCCAGAATTAAGCCCCTAATCATAGATACTTTAAAAAAAGTAGAATATAGTATACGCATCCCGCCATTCAGCCCTTGCTGCCATTCTCCCCAGAGAAACCCAAATTAGGGAATAGAGACATGCTAAACAGGGCTGCCACCTCCTTATCAAAACCTGTCAAGCCAAAATACTATTACTTTGGGAATGTCAATGTCTTACTAAACTATTTAGCATTAATTGACAACTCCTCCTGCAGCATAAGAGGCTTAATTGCAAAGTTAGCACAACTGTTAGTTTGATGCAGTAGAGCCCAAGTGTCAAAGCTGGCAGTTTGAAAATTTGTTAGCCTTGGAGAACAAAAAAAAAATTCATAGGGCTAAAGATTCTGTGCGTCTGTGTAGACTAAACCCCAGCTAGAATGCAATTGTAATGGGAGGGTCCCTGGGCACCTGAAGATTGATGCCCTCCCCTTGTTATACGGCAGTCTGCCCCCACTCACCTCCCACGCTTTGATGAAAAATTAATTGATGTAAAATGTGGGATGCTGCCTTAAATGTGGCCCTGCAGTACTGGGCCAAATAGACGGCTCCACTCCACCTCTATGCCATGCTGAATGTCTCACAGATGGCTTCAAATTCTCCTTACCGCTCCCCCAGGCTGCACTCAGGCTCTGGCCCACACAGGCCCCAGGTCCCTCTAGGTGGACCTTGGCACAGGTGTGGTATTTCCTGAGAGCTGCCCCACCACAGGCAGTCCCACCACAACGTCCAAGCCCCAGGGGAATGCAGTTTCAGGTCTTACCCAGGACCAAAAGGAACCTCCTCCATCCCCATAGTTCCTACCCTAACCTCCAGGTGTTATAGGAGCTACAGTCTTCAGGCTCTGTGCTGTTACTCCTATAGTTCCCCAAATATAACTGTTAGCCCTCTTCCCAGGGTCTGGTCTTTTACACTCCCTGCCCAGCTCTCCTCCAATCTTGGGTCAGGTGACCACCTAATGGGGCCTGAGCTCACCTGCCAGCTGCTCCACAGCCTGCCTAATGTTCTTAAAGTGGCAGGAACAAAGAGTGCACTGCCACAGTAACCCTATTCTATTTCTTTGTCATCCAATGAATTCACAATGGAAATACAGTGTGCAACAATTCCTTTAATCTTGCATGGTCTGCCCCTTGTTGTTGATTAGTGGAGGACCCTGCTGCTCCCTCCTAATAAGCAGGGAAGCTAAAACCATGGTTTTAAACATGGCATCATTTTTGCCTCTCCATCAGTCAGCAACAAACAGCAGGGCTGTCCAGAGCCCCTCAGCCAATCAGTGGCAGGAGGCAAAGACAGCACCATGTTTAAAACCACTAATCAGGGGTGAGCTGCCACTAGGGCACCTCCACCAATCATCAGGGGGGTGGAGGAATCTGCAAGTTTCAAGGAGCCACAGCACACCCCACTTCCACTGTGAATTCAGTAGGTCCCTACCAATGAGCAAGACCTGGGTATATACTGTAAAGTATATTGAAATTACTGAAGATAAGAGCACTCCTTTGTGGGATCAGCTGAAGGTTTCTAGGGCCTTGTCAGATCAGATATAATCTGATACTTCATTAAAATCTCATATGATAAAAAATGTTTTCAACACATGGGGCCTAGTTTGTAGTTGGAGCAGTTAAGAATGTGATTTATCAACAATTTTTAATCCCCTCTTCTGAGAGGTGGGAGACCTGACTTCCAAATCTCATTTTGCTTAATTTGGATTGAGATGGACTTTCTACATCCCAAAATAATGCCTTGACTACTACATTACTGACTACTCTGAGCCAGGGCTTTTTAAGGCTATTCTACTAGCCAATTTCAGGGCTGCTCAGTCTTTCGTTTTCAAGTCTTGTAAAATAAGTACAAAAAATAACTATCTTTTGCCATTTTCAGGGCTTCTAATTATAGTCCTGAAACCTTGAAACTGGTAGACCTACTCAGTTTTGGGGCTGCTAATAAGACAGCCTTGACAGCAATTAAGATGGGTTATTCTGTACTTAATGAGCACGGTTTACATTAACTTTGGGTGGGTGTACTCTCCAAGTAAGTACATAGTCTTTTTTTCAGTCCCAAGGCTATGGACGTAAATGGAATGTACTGTAATTAAATGTTCATTGGAGCAGTGACTTCAAACCAAATCTCTTACAACTCCAGGAAATGCCCTGACAATTACTCTATAGTGTCAATATCTTACTTAAATGCTCCTTGTACCACAGTAAGTGCAACATGAGAAATGACAGTCTCACCCCACACTATCCAGTACCCTGGTGGTTTGAACATTCTCTGGGATTGTGAGAAATCTGACTTTATGCCTCTGGTCCAAAATAAGCACACTGTGGATTTGAGAACATGCCTCCAACTTCCCATGTGAATGTCCTAAGTACGAGTTAGAAAACTTAGGTCCTTCCCTCTTTCAGTTTTTATGTGAAAAAGAGCTGACTTGGGTGACAAAGCAGAGCAGTTAGATGGAGTGGAGATAGATGCTTCTCATGTGCCTCAAGTTAAATACCTAGGCACTTTTTGAAGGATGTGGACTGAGTCTTGTTCCTCTCCTCAGCTTTTCCTACTGGCTAGTTTAGGTTCTTATCTCTTCCCATGTATTCTGTTGGGAGTGTGAGGCACCTAACTTTGGGTTAGGGATTCTGTTATATGGTAGGATGCCTAAAGGATTGGCTCTGTCCTTATAATGCCACCTTCTGAGCAAGTTTAACTGTCAGGTTTTTTGTTTTAAAAGGCATGGCTTGCATGGTAATAGTGTAATTCATACCAATAAAGGTGCTAATGCTTTTAATGAAGACCTCTGTAGTGACACTAAGAATGGAAAATATTACTAAAATGAGGTACTCCCTGTTATACAATATAAATGATAGTGGTACAATAATGTAGAACAATGAGAAGCTGTAGAAAGAGGCTGAAGCTTTAAATCTTAAGGGAATCTTTAATAACTATGAATTTGATCAAACATTATTTACAGTAATTACATGTACAGTTAAACTTTATGCACATGTTTCAGTTACACTACTTTAGACTGGCGGAACAGTGTCTGCTCCCAGACCATAACAGATTGCTCTCACAGGACATCTGCTTCATGTGTTTCATTTTTTTAAAATTAGGCAATTCCATGTAGCTATAAAAGTGTGAAAGCATAACACTTTATTCAATTTTACACAGAAATTAGATGGTTGTAACCCATTTTTTCAAGTCTCTTTCAATGGCACAATTCTTGTGTACACATAAAATAACATCTATATTCTTAGAAGGAATAATAGAATTTAAAATGATATGGAACGACATAGTAAGTCATTTAGCCCCTCAGATGATCTCAAAATACTTTGCAAACATTAATTAACCTGGAAGATATTTTTGTAAGTTAGGCAAATATCATATCAGTTCCACAGAAAAATAGGCAAAAGCACTGCAAGGCTAAGTGACTCTCATAGTTTCACACAATAAGTCAGTGCCAGCTTGCAAAACAGCACTTAGGAGTCCTGACTCCAGCCTGCTGCTACTGAGAAACCATGGTTCTTGCAAGTCCTTCTTAAAAAAAAAAAAATTGAGAATTAGAATTAGAGACTATTAAAGAATCCTGGGTACTATTTCAATTACTCAGGTAGACTGCAGAATTGTAGAAAAGTAGGGACCTCAGGATATTCATCTAGTCCACCCACATGCTCAAGACAGTATTATCCCTATTTATGCTATTCTATACAAGTGTTCATCTAATCAATTCTGAAAACTGCATGAACAACCCCCTCATACACTACCAGGCACAATATCCCCAGACACCAGAAACACCTACATTTCCAGAGATGAAGCAGGGAGACAAGGGCAGTGTCATAACCAGGCTTTTCTTCCTTTTCAAGGCTCCTGATGTTGCTGTGGAAGGTAGATGGGGTAGAAACCTAGGCTGGAGTGACAGAAGGGTAATATGATTTCCATTTATGCAAAAATGGGAAGAGAAGCCTGCTATCAAAATGTTTTTTTGCCCTGTGGTAGGGCAAGGCAGGATACTAGTGATGGGCTATGGGACAAAATAAAAAAGCTGTTAGAAAACTGTAGAAAAACTTGGAGAAAGTCAAACAGAAAAAAGACAGACACAGATGCACATACAAAAGGAGAAGGACTAGTAACAGTCCAGAAATGAAGAGGGAAACAGAACATTTTTCCAAGCTGTTCACAACCTTGGTGGGTGACAGAGGAGCAGGAGCATGCCATCACTTCTGTTTTCTCCCACAAGCACTAGATTGGTGAGCAAAGGGGTAATGGTTTACAATATTGCCAAATACATCTTCAGATATTACTAAACTCAAATCAAGAACTTGGGACTATATTTCATGTTTTATAACCTTTTCCTATCTCTGTGTGAAGAACTTGGTCTAACTCTCTTCTGTGCCCTTCAGCAGCTGCTACTAAAATAGACAGAACTGTGTGTTCACGGCTCCTAATCAGCTGCCCCTGCAGAACTCACAGACAGCAGAAGTGGAAGCTGAGTCCAGATCGAAGCCAAAACTGACAGTCAAATCCATCTCTCCTGCACAATTGTGGAGGCCTAAGTTCAAGAATTTTTCCATCTTGAGGCAGTTTATATTTTCAAACAGGAGAGATTTATCCTGAATGATTCAAGTATTAAAATGCCAACTTTTAATGGATTCACAGAGTTTACAGTAAGACAGGACCGTAAGATCACCTAGTCTTACCTCATGCACAAACCATTGTACTTTACCTCTCTGTTCAAGCCAATAACCTGTTTGACTAAAGCCAATAACTTGTTTGACTAACCAGTTTTTGATTAAAGCATGTCTTCCTAAAGCAGAAGGGCTTCTAGTCTTGATTGGAAGACATCAAGAGATGTAGGATCCATTGCATGCCTAGTAGTATGTTTTGCCAGTTAATCACTATGGAAAAAACATTCTCCCTTGCTTCTAATTTGAATTTTTCTGGCTTTAGTTCCCAGCTACTGGTTCTTATTCCTTTCTTGACTACACTTATGAGCCCTTTGCTACCTGGCATTTTCTCCCCAGAAAGGTATTTGCATATCATGATTACTGAATTCACCTTTCAATCTTCTAAATAGATTAAGCTTCTACTGCCATAAGGCTCTCCCATTATTTTTGTAGCTCTTTTTTTGCAGATCCTTCAATCACAACCTCATCTTTAAAATATAGCTGTCAGATTTTCACAAAATGGCCTTGTATTGGTTACACTAATGACATATACAGAAGTAAAGTCACTCCCCTCTTTTTACATTCAAGGATCACATTAGCCGTTTCTTTTTTTATTTCTTTCCTTTTTTTTGGTGACAATCAAGCTGAAAGCTCATTTTGAGTTTTCTTGTTTGTTTTATTTTTGCTGCTCACTCGGACATCTCAGTCCTTCTCTGTGTTACTGCTTTCCAGGATAGTCCCCTACTGTGTAGACCCAATGACTTGTACCCAGTTTACAGCTACATACATTTGCATTTGGTTTGAATGGGGCCAGCTCATCTTAACCTCCTCAGTATTTATTACCAATCATCAGTAAATGTTATCATAATCAATTTTATATTGAATTTATGTTGTGTGTATATATGTGTTTGTGTATGTATTTTAATACATGTATATAGTTTACGTAAATACATATATATATTTTAAATGCTATATTATATTTTATATTACATCTATTAAATAAAAAGGCATTGATCCATCCAGGAGAACACTATGAAAACCCAAATTTGATGATGATTCTCCATGGACAACCACTTTTTGAGATGTCAGCTAGCTAGTTTTTATTCTAGATAATATGTGCTCTATTGAGGTTTCATAGGTCCCCTTTACACAGTACATGTAGTACACAATTTACCAGTTAATTCCACAATCAATTTAAAGTGGCTACATGTGCAAATGAACTATCATGCCATAAAAAGGTCTAGCTAGCTATAAAAGTAGAGCTTGAAAATGTGCAATACATTTATAGCTGGTTTCTAAGCAGATTTAATTTGCACGTGTAGCAGGGTCTTCCTCTGTGGCTGGGAGCCCTGTCAATTTACAAGGGATCCCAGCTTCAGGCCTGCAGCTTGGAGTCCTGCAGCTGAGAGGACTCTCTGTCTGGGCAATGCCCCACAGCTACTGGGACTGAGAGTCCCACAGCTGATGAGACTCCTGGCCCTGGCATCTTGTTAGCTGTAGGACTCCTGGCCACAGTAGCCATGAGGTACTGCTGGGTGAGAGTCCCATCAGCTGCAGGACCTGTGGCTGCAGAAGCAGGGGGAGCCCAGGATGGTGATCCTGGGCTTCCCCTATACCAGCAATAAAGTGTTATAAAATCTGATGCTGGATCCTACAATCATACCTCCCGCCCTGCATGTGTGGCATGGAGGGAGGAGTGATTAGAGGGATCCACAGTGTTACACTGGATGTTGGGTCACTTCTGGCAAGCTTATATTTTGACATGTTCATAGGGAAAGCTCTCATTAGAGCTGATGGGCATATTAGCTGCATTCTAGTCAGGGTAAACAAGGGAAACAATTAAATTATTTTGTTTATTAATGGCCAGGGCCATCATCGTTACTATTGCTAGCAGTCCCCCAGTAGGAGAGGACAGTCTTCCAGTAAACAGGGAAGTCATCAACAGGGATCCTGGTTTTCTTTGATTTAAAAAAAAATCTCCAATTTTGGGATTAAAAAAATAACCCCAAATCCACATTTTTCTGTGATTAAAATGAAAAGCCACTAATATCTGTCTTTCTCTTACTGTTTTTTCATTTTAATTACAGAAAAATGTGGATTTGGGGTTACTTTTTTCAATTCCAGAATTGGAGATTTTGGTTTTTTTTAATCAGATAAAACCAGGATTCCCTGGTCAGTGAGTCCAGGACAATACAAGATATGCATATTTGACTACAGACGTAGCAAATAAATCTGGAAGGAAGAAATGGGTCCTGGTAATGTTGGGTTACAACTCTTTCCTTTGACTTTCTTTTCTATCTGCCTCCATAGTGAGGCGAGTTTGTTTAAAATGATTGATTCTTTGTTGTACAATACAGTGCCATTGTGGGGGACAAGGGGGGCAACATTCAGTGCTCAAGTCTCCCAAGTATTGATGTTAATATTATATTTAATCAGCTTGGCCTTCAAGGTGTCCTTGAATCTCTTTTTTTGCCCACCTCTAGAATGCTAACCATTGGTGAGTTGGGACTATAGGACCTTTTTCAAAAGCAGATTGTCAGGCTTACTTATGATGTGTCCTGTCCAACAGAGTTGGTGCTATATAAATAGAGCTTCAGTGCTGGCAGAGCATTGGTATTTGTTCTTCTGTCTTTCAAACTGATATGGAGGATTTTCCAAAGATATCACTGATGGTAACGTTTCAAAACTATTGGGTTTTTCTGATATGTTGTCCAAGTTTCACACCCATACAGTAGGGCAGGGAGGACAACAGCCTGGTAGACAAGAATTTTAGTTTGAGTTCTGATATTATGGTCATAGTAGACATTTTTGGAGTTGTACAAAGGTAGCATTGGCAGATTTTATCCAATGTAGAACATTATCATCTATATTTACATTTTGGAAAAGATGGCTACCCAGGTTGGGGAAATGCTCAACATTTTCCAAAGGTTGTTTAATATGTGGAAGAACAGCTGGTTGGTTCAGGGTGGTTGGTAAAGTATCTTGGTTTTCATGAAGTTGATAGTGAATCCAAGCATTTCATATACTTCACAAAAGCAACCAAGAGTGACCTGGAGCTCTTAAACTGAATGGGCATATACTACACAGTACTATTGTACTGAAGATCAGTAACAGAGGTGTTACTTATTTCGGATTTGGACTGTAGCCAGTTGATGTTAAAGAAATTCTTGTCTATACAAACCGGGATGTTGACTCCAGATGGAAACCTGTTAGCAATGATAGGAGGAATGCCTGCAATATACGTGGAGAAGAATGTTGGTGAAATAGCACAACCTAGACTCCAGCTCTAATAATGATGGAGACCATATCCAAACGATTGCTTAGGATGTTTTCTGTCATGACATAATGAGGGAGTCTGATGATCAGGGATTCTGGTTTTCCCTGATAAAAACAATGAAAATTCTCTGATAAAAACTCAAAAATCTGTAATTAAAATGAAAGGCCCCTCACTTCCCCTCAAAGTACTCCCCCCAACCTTGCTTGTGCAAAGTGCCCCTACAGCCCCCTGGCCCTGCTTGTGCCCCTCATTCTCCCCCCCCAACCCTTTGGCCCTGCTTGTGCCCATCATGCCCCCTCCCACAGCTCCCTGGCCCTGATCATTCCCCTGGCCCCCAACCCAGCCAGAGTGGGGCCCCAGCTGCCAGAGCTATGGCGCCAGGGCTATGGGTCCATAGCCCCTGCCCCAACAGAAGATGGCAGCTGCTGCAGCAGAGCTGATCCTGGCTCCCCCTACCTGCTACCTGTTTGGTGTGAGTTTGGGCAGGGGCAGGGTCAGCTTCCTGCCATTGTGCACACTTCCATGGGGGCTGGGGAGACCCATGCCCCAAGATCTGTGCATAGGGCAAGGGCGGGGTCAGGCACGGGCTGCCCACTACAGGCTCAGGCTCCTGCTTTGTTGCCATGCCACAGGGCCTCCACAGTTCAGTAGGTGTGACCTGGTGATGCAGGGAACAGTGGGGCTATGCAGGGAAGCTCAAAGCCACTGCGAGTTCTGTACTACCCTGATGATGCATTCCCTGCATGTGTGGCAGCAGCGAGAGGTACAACCCCGCAATGCCACCCCTGCTGCTGTTGTATGCACAGGGGATGTCTCACCAGGGCAGCGCAGAGCTTGCTGAGGCAAGCAGCTGCTCTGCACAATGCCGCTCTGCCCTGCAGTGCCAGGTCACATCCACTGGACTGTGGAGGCCACAGGGAGGGCAACAGGGTGGGGGCCCACAGAGGGCAGCCTGCGCCCAGCCCCACCCCATGCACAGATCTGGGGGGCATAGGTCTCCCTGCCCCCCTGGAAGTGTGCACAGTTGTGGGGAGTCAGCCCCATTCCCGTGCCCCCCCGATGAACTGCTTGTGGCCCAGTCCCGCTCCCTGCCCCAAGCCCCATGCACCAACTGGCTGGGCAGCAGCCCGAGCCCCAGTCCTGCCCAACTCCCTCCCTCTCACCCTATGGGGGGCCTCAATCCTTCCCCCCCCCACCACTTACCTACAGAAGCTCCTCTCCAGACTGCCCGGTATATATGCACATGGCGTCCTCTGCCTGACTGCTCTCCTCCCATTCCCTTCCAGCCCCGTGCAGACTGGAACTCTGCCAGCCTGCAGAGAACTCTTTGCAAAACTGTAAAATCCATGGGTTTCTCTACTAAAGTGAGAAATCTACATTTTGCTCCAGTAAAGCGGGGAATGTGTTTTTCTCCGTTTCCCTCTGGGAAACAGAAAACTTGGATCCCTGCTGATGATGGTAACAAATTTTAACAAGCATTCAGAACTCACCAGAATCTTCTATAGGGCCTCTGTGTTGATTTAGTCAAAGGCCTTAGTCAGGTCAATGAAGGCCATTTAAGATATTGGTGTTGCTCACAGCATTTCTGCAGCTGTCTAGCAACAAGTCATATCTATTGTACCTCTGAGTGGTCTGAAACCACATTAAAACTCAGGTAGAATCTCCTCAGCAAGGAAGATGAAGAGAATGCAGGAGAGGATCTTTCTAGCTATGTACAAGACTGTGTAACATGTCAGGGTCCCAGAGGCAGATGTGATGCCTCCTGGTGGCTCTGTGAGTGTGCCCCACTCTGCCCCTAGGGTGCCTTCCCTTCTTGTCTGCCATGTCCTAATAGAATAATAAAAATATTAATAGGGAGGCTGCCCAAGGGCCTTTCCATGGCCCTGAGATGGACCCCTCCATTGGGGTTCCTCAGCACCCTACTGGCCTCTACTGCTCTCAGATCCCTTGTTGGGCTTCTCAGGTTGAGAGTGCCCTGCAGGGCACCTAAAACCTTAGGGATTTACTGCAAGTCTCCAATTCTCCTTTACACCATGCCCCAAACCTCATGGCTATTATTGTAACATCGTACCCTTGTTGGGGCTTCAGTCTCCTCAGCCTCTGCCCCTTTACTCTCAGCTAGTTCTTCTAGCCCCACAGTATTAGACCTGGCTTTGAGGCACCAACTCTGGTTTGGCCCTTTTGGGCATCAGGCCCTAGCCCCTCTCTGGTTGCACCCTTCCTGGGTGCCAGGCCCTTGGCCCCTGCATTGCTCTGTGGTCTTATGCTCAGCCTGCTCCAGGCTCAATGGTTGCACAATCACATGCCCCTTGGGCACTAATGGGACCTCCATATCCCACCCCTACAGTCCCAACCCAAACTACCAGTTCCAAACTGCGACACAAACAATAAGCCCCCAGGCTATAACATAAAGGGGAAGCAGCCCACAGCACCTTTAAGAGGGAGAATCTTCCCTCACCCCTTGTGCTGGCATACCTCCCAGCGTGGGCTCTTTGTATGCTCCCCAAGCCTCACTCTTCCCATAGGCAGCATAGCAGCCAGTCTGGCATCCCCAGGTTGCTCTCCTGGGCAGGAGGTGCTAACCCTGCAGCTTGCAGGCCCAGCCTCACTTGCTAACCCAAGTCCAAAGCTTATATCTTTCCAGGGCCCTGCCCCATTCCGGTCAGCAGACTACCATGGGGCTACCTGCAGGTGCCTGCTAATTGCCCCATTGCCCCAGCAACCTGCAGCTGCTGTGTCCTGCCTGGCCTGCCTCTTTCTTAAAGGAACAGGGAGCCCCAGGCTCTCTATTACACTGCAATACCATGATGATTGCTGCAATCAGATCTCTCTCTTTTCTTGAATATGGTAACAATTTGGCATCTCTCAGGTCACTGGGAATATGTTCATGTTTCCAGATTTTTAGAATTGTACTATGTAATTGGTGAGAGAGCTTTTTTCTACCTTGACTGTAAATTTCAACTGATATTCCATCAGGACCGCATGTTTTGTTGTTTTTCATCTACTTAAAAGGCTTTCAAGGCCTCTTGATAAGTTGGTGTATCATCAGCTTAGTCCTTAACTGGCTGTTGTAAAATGGCTTCAGTGATGTTGTGTGGCTTGCAGTGGTAGCAGCATTCCCTGGGCAGCCACCATTGTGAGTCCTGAAGCTGACAATGGGCATTTTTACATGTGTTGTGGGATGTGGCGCTAGGAACCTTAATTAGCAAGCTGTGCTAATTAAAAGCGCCAACGTATCACGTGTATAAGCGATGCTGCACATCCCTGCGCTGAAAAAATGGCAGTGAGGTGCTTTGAACTAAAGCTCACTGAACGTGTTTTATTTCAAGGTGCCCCGCCACCATCTTTTCAGCACAGCACTGACACATGTGATGCAGAAGGCTGCCAAAGTGTGCCAATTTTTGTGTTCCAGCAAACTTGACTAATCGAGTCTGTTCCAATGCGATGGATTTCTAGTGCATCGGAGCAAGCTCTGTGCACGTGTATAGGAACCCAATGCTTGCAGCAGGGGCAGCATTCTTGGTGCTGCCCACTCTGTGAGCCCTCAGCTGTGGGGCTCACCATGGCAGCAGTGCAGGGAATACTGCCAGTGCAAGCCTTGAACCTCATGTTGCTTACAGTGGAGGCAGTGTTCTTCTTGCTACCCCTGCTGTGAGCCTCACAATTGAAGATGCTGCCACCGCTGTGAGCTCTGCAGCAGAGGAGGCTTGGGAGGTGGGGAGCAATGTTCTCCCCACTGCAAGCCCCGCAGCTGCTACCGTTGCAAGCCTTGTCAGCTATCTGGTTGGCAGTGGGTGGTGCTCCCTTGTAGCTGGGAGCCCCTCAGTTGATGGGTCTCCCTGACATGGGAGCATTTGGCCATATGTTCAATTCATGCCATGATTAGAACAAGCTACAGATTTGTAGCTTATTGCTTCTTTTATCACACCATTTATTGGTTGAACATGTAGCTAGGTCACAATTTCAGGCATGATTGCCTGGTTAATCACACCTTAATGTGTGTGTCCACACACACATGCACACAGACACATATATATGACCCTTCCCTTCTCTTGTTACTTCAGTGTCTTCCTTCCTCCACCTAGTCTCCAACTGGAAAAAACTAGTCCCACAACCTCCTCCCATCTATGCCTTTCTAAACATAGTCCCTGCTCCCATTCACATGTGACTTATCATTCCATAAAACCCAGACCTGTGTCCTCTTCTCTGCTGTGCAGTCTCCAGTATCTTCTGAGAAATGATCTCTGAGAAAACAACTTGGACTTTCCTGTTCTTGAATTTCCTTTGAGAATCCCCAAAATTTTCTGCAGTCTGAACAGTTCTATGCAATGCAGGATTGTTGGTTCCCATGTGTATCATTGCAGGTGGAGGCTTGCCAGGCAGCTTCATAATCTAGTCCAGTTTTGCAGTTACAATGTATCTTGTGACTACACTGTGTAAATATGTAAACAGTATAGTTATTTACATAAAACCAGTATGAGGGAGATAAAATACTTTTCTCTTACACAGAATTTTACAATGTTTTGATATCAAAGTCTTAGTTTATGAAGTCTCTCTCATAAATGTTAATATACAATAAACAAAAGCTTACTGACACATTAAATCTAATGAAAAACCTTACTTGGGCACTTTCCAGGGTAAGGATATAGTAAAGATTGTTTTAGCCTAAAATTAGTCATATGAAAGCAAACCGAGAAAATGACAAATGCAGCCTTTGTTTTTCCTTTATGAAACACATTAACACAGCTGTAGCTTTATCTACTTGCTTTCCAATTCTGTCTATGCACTTTCATACACAGCTCCTACACCAGGGTGTTTATACCAGGTTTGTTCAGTTGTTTTCCACTGTCATAACATCACTGCTTAAGGAGAATTAGTGGGTGTGTTAGGGCCTTGTTACGTGGTAATTTTGGGAGGTTTCTCAAGCTCTTAACCTGGTTTCATTAGGGGCAGGTCCTGCCAGACCAACCTGATTGCCTTCTACGATCAGGTCACAAAAGTCACTGGATGCAAGTGTCGTAGGGGATGTGTTATGTTTCTGGACTTCAGGAAGGTCTTTGACACTGTTTCCCACCCCATTTGCATTAAAAAGAGGTGACTGTGGCATTGATGCCTACACAGTCAGATGGATAGCAAATTGGCTGAGGGGCCACACTCAGAGAGTGGTGGTAGATGGGTCATATTTGACATAGAGGGATGTGAGCAGTGGAGTACCCCAGGGCTCAGTCCTTGAGCCCACACTGTTCAATTTCTTTATTAGTGACTTGGACGAGGGGGTGAAATTCGCGGATGACACCAAGACTTGGGGTGAGGCGGGCATGCTAGAAGGGAGGGACAGGATACAGCTGGACCTGAACAGGTTACAGGGGTGGGTAAATGAAAAGAGGATGATGGGATTCAATACTGACAAGTGCAGGGTGCTGCACTTGGGCAGTAAGAACCAGCAGAATACTTACAGGTTGAGGAACTCTCTTCTCAAAAGCACAGTGGCAGAAAGAGATCTTGGAGTCATTATTGATTCCAAAATGAACATGGGCTGCCAATTCAAGGACACAGTTAGTAGGGCTTACTGCACCTTCTCGTGCATCCACAGATGCATCACAAGCAGGGCCAAGGAGGTGATCCTCTCCTTCTATGCAACACTGGTCAGGCCGCAGTTGGAGTACCGTGTCCAGTTCTGGGTGCCGTGCTTCAGGAGGGATGTGCACAGCATTGAGAGGGTCCAAAGGAGGGCTACTCACATGATCCAGGGACAGCAGGGCAGACCCTACAAAGAGAGGCTATGGGACCTTAACCTGTTCAGCCTTCACAAGAGAAGGCTGAGAGGGGACCTGGTAGCCATCTATAAACTTACTAGTGGGGACCAGTGGGGATTGGGAGAGACCTTGTTTTTCCCTGAGCACCTCCCAGAGTAACAAGGAATAATGGCCATAAGTTGTTAGAGAGTAGGTTTTGACTAGACATTAGAAGGCAATACTTCACAGTCAGGACGGCTAGGATCTGGAACCAACTTCAAAGGGAAGTGGTGCTGGCTCCTACCCTGGGGGTCTTTAAGAGGAGGCTTGACGTTTACCAAGCTGGGGTCATTTGAGCCCAGTTTTCTCTCCTGCCCAGGGCAGTGGGCCAGACTAGAAGATCTACAAGGTCCCTTCCGACCCTGCATCTATGAATCTATGATCCATGTTACCCAGCTCATGTTATGCTAAGTTTGACACTCTAGGTGTAGACCAGGGGTAGCCAAAGTGCTGAGTGTGGGCACGCCAGAAAAAAAATAAAAACAGGGTGAGGGGTATGTGGCAGGATGCATTGCATATTAATATTGGTAATAATTAGGGCTGTCAATTAATCACCATTAATGTGAATTATTAATGCAAGAACCAAATAACATGTTAGTTTTTTTTTAACACATTAATCACAGATATGGTTTTGGAAACCACACCTGGGTTCCTTTCTGCCATCATCACCACTGTCTTTGGGTCACTCAGTGGGGCAGCAGTGGCAGTGAAGAGGAGTCATAGGGTGACCTGTGCTCTGGGCTGCTGCAGCAGGAAGGGGGGGTGGGGAAGAGGCATAAATAGACACATGTTGCACACACACAGTGCACATCAGTACCATATTGGGACACCGCATATACACCAGCATACACATGGCTAGGAATGCAGCATGTACAGTAGTGCCCAGCATGTAAGTCTGTGGAGTGGAGGGGGGTGGGGGCAGATCAAGGTGAGGGAGGGAGTTGGGCAAGGGATGGGGTGAATGGGACCTGGGGCTGGGGCAGGTCATGGGACTGAGCCAGTGATATACCCATGCCCTGTGCCTGCCCATCATTCCTAAGCCACAGTACCCCAGCCCTGATTCTGCCTCTTACACCTGACCAACAGTATCCTGCATCCTGCCAGGGTGGGTGGGGATCCAACCACCCCTCCCACACACATACCCACAGCTCCCCACTCCTTCACAAATTCCCCCCCACACACACTCTGCACCCACCCTGCAACCATACAAAGTACCTCTATAATTTTACATAATTTTGAATTTTTCTGTGCATAATTCTGAGTTTTATCTGCTTAATTGCAGCTAATAGTTTTAATTGTGCAACTAATCATGATCAAATTATTAAATCATTGACAGCCCTACCAATCATAAATGTTTTCTTTTCTTTAACAGTAAATGCCAGCTTTTCTAAACATTCAAATCTGGGGGCAATAAATTAAACTTCATATACTACCTTTGTTGTTGTGTATTCTTTTTTGTTAAGTATATTGTGATGAAAGCCAGAAAAAGAGAGAGAGAAAGAAAGAAAGAAAGAAAGAAAGAAAAATAGGATTTCCTTATAAATATATATTTTAGCAGTGTTTCATTTTAGTCATGGACAAATGTGGATTTTGGTTTACTTTTTTTTAAACTGAAAATTGGGGATTTTTTTAAATCAGAAAAAACCAGGATCCCTGATGATCAACATTTGTGTGGCTCACAGTGTAACGTAGAGCAAGTGCTTAGTGTAGGCAGTGTTCCATATAACCCCTAACCAGGAAGGCATTCAAATGTGCTCAGAACATCAAAATGAAATTGTGGTTAGAAATGCTATTGGTATCATATCCACATTGTTTCTGAGACTAAACTAGTGAGAACACTGATGAGAACGTTTACTAAGTCAAGGTTAAAGTTTCAATTAATTTTGTATTGTTTTGGGGAAGGATCCATTGCTCCTAGCAACCAGATGCATGGTAGCTCATTTTTGGAAAAAGATTTTTTTTCCCAAAAAAGACTATAGGATGGAACCCTCCATGGGGGTTCCTCATGGAGGAACAATATGCTTTCAGAAAAAAAAAAAAAGGCAGTATTCTATCAGGATTGAGTAGATTTTCTAATACATGCTTACCAAATTTGGAACATGAACAAAATAAAGAGAGGTAATGATATGGAATTGGCTAAAACGGCTTCTGTAGATAAGGCCATAGGCTTCAATGGGAAATGGGCATGTATTTCAAAGGGCAAAGCCTATTCTAGTTTAATCTTATAATTACTAGAAATAAATTTCGGCAAATGATAGCAAAATATAGAAAACATTTATGAACTCTAACAGATGGACCCTGAACAAATAAATCTGTCTTTCATGTTGTTCCTGAAACCTTTTCAAGAGCCTAGAAACCAGTACATATAGACTAGGTATACATTTTCAGACATTCCCCAAATAAGATTTCCATGAAGAACAGCTTAATCTTGCAAACTAACAGTATAGTCAAAGTTTTCTGTACAATTAGCACCGATTTACCTAATTAGAGTATCCCATTACCATTTCATTAGGTGAAATGTGGTTCTAGGATACTGCTTCTCATGGATTTGTATCTGTATGGTTTGCATACCCCAAATATTTATCTTATTGAAAGCTCAGAATGCCAGTAAATGCAGTATCCATCCTTTATGTACACAGCTGTATTAAATGAAGGACGTAGGCGCCTAAAGTAGGATGTGCATACCTAAATTCCAAATAATTCCAAAATATGCTTGCTCAGGTGCTATCTAATCCTGGACATGACAAATGTACATAGATATCTAGAGATAAGTTGCTATGCAGGCCCAAAACTGCCCCATCTTGAAGGCAGCAAGGCAGATATTTCAGGCCTTGGTGCAAAATTAAGCATCGCTCTGCCTGAGTTCCTTGTTGGAGTCTTACCTAGCACTCTTACTAAAAGTAACAACACTGAAAATTAGTATTTATATAGTATGTGCCATCTGTGTGCTAACTTCTCTGCATAGACACAACTTGGTTGGAGACTTTCAGAGAAATTTCTGTTTGGCTTCAGTCAGGACCCTGCACCTGCCTCACTGTGGCTCTGCCAGGCCCAAAAACCTCACTTCAGGAATCTCACTCAGGGAGCCTACACCTGGCTGTCTCACTTCCTGGGGAACACCTGCAAGCCTGGGGTAATGATGCCACCACCCAGGCACTGGTCTCTGGTAGGGCTCTGTGCAGCCCAGGGTACACAGACTCTACAAATCTTGGGGTGCTTTGCCCACAGTAATATTTCTGGGTGCTTCTTTCAGCCCAAGGCATCCCAAGATAGCATCACGTAGAACTGAGGGAAAACGAAGACAAACTCCACTGGCCAAGCTGGGAGTGGAAAGCCTCTCTCCCCGCTCCTCAATAACACAGCAAGACAAGCTGTAGCCTGATACCATTTTTGATCAGGGGGCAGGGGAGGGAGTAGAACAAGGAAGTCAGAATACACTTTGATCAAACAAGAGCAACTAGAATCTTTACAAAGATCGGACACAGTGATTCTTTTAAGATGCGACTGGCCTACACTTAATTCCCAACTCCTAGCTATTTTCCAGATTTTTACTTACAGATAATTACCAGGCAGAAGTCTCGGGCATTTGCTTGCAGCTTTCAAAATGCCTGCCAAAAGGAACAGAGCACTCCCCTCTCCCCCTAAGAATTTATCTGACTAGGTCACCTGATTGACCAGCCTGAACCAGGAGAGAGAGGGGTCACCAACCTGAGCTGCCCAAATGAGGGGTAGAGAGAGGGGGAGGGGATTTCTTCATACTCATTACCTTTAAATTAATCTTGGTAGTACTTTATTGAGGCTATCAATGTGGAGGACTCCATAACAGGTTGACAGGCTCCCTGGAAAGTATTTGAGATTATTCTCAAAATGTAAGTTTCCATTTAACTGGCAGAATGTCTCAAAAGAAAAAAAAGCACAGTCAAATCACACAGAGCATATAGTTTATAAATAATTTATACCTAATTTACATAACTAGTTTATACCTAGTTATTAATTGGGAAGTAAATATATTAGTACGTACAATTCCTTGTTTTGGAGTTTAACTCAGTCCTATGGCTTTTGAGTGTAGAGCCTTATATCCTAAAGAAACTCTTCTCTGCCTGTTATTTAGGCCCTTCTGTTAAAACTGAGATGAGATTAACTCTTTGTTTGCTGTTGATTGGTAGCACCTAGCATATTTTGTCATCCATAACAGCAGAGCTGGTCTTTTAGTAAAAAATATAGATATTATTTGTAGTTCATATCTACCATATATAAAGTAAGAAAAGTTTTCATGTTAAATAGTATGAGACAAAATGCTGCATAATCTGACATGATATTTTCAGAATTGATAGTAGCATTTATTATAATAAATACCTAGGAGGTATTTTAACCCAAGTAATTACCTGGTGTTGGTGGATGCTACAGCTGAATTGTGCTTTGGGCCACCATTTGCAAAGAATAAATAATTATTGAATACATTACAGAGTTCAGCTAATTAAGTGCATCTTGCATGTACAATGCAAACTATGTAACTATGATTCTGGCCCACACTCTGGCTTCTACATAATACAACCCAGGGTTATTCCACTCCCCTTGAAGAGGGCTTCGGAAAGATGTCAGCTTGGCATGAAAGCTCCCTGGTCTGTTCCTAAGAAAACTCTGTACTTGGCATCAGGATTTGTTTGCAGAAGCAGATGGTGTGGACAGAGTGCTTCATTACTGGAATCAGTTTAAATCAAGACTCAGGCCCCTACATGGATGAGGCTAAATTGAACCCAGGATTAGGAGGGTATAAATGTGAGATAAAGATATTTTCTACACTGCTTTATGCTGCATCTTGTGTTATATGACTCACTGGCTAAGTACAGGCAGTCAAAAAGCCCAGGGCAGAATTGATCCAATCTTCACAGGTCTCTCTAAGCTGTACACATTGAACCAATAATGAACTGAACTCACATTTAAATTTCACTTGGGAAAGGCAGGAGGAGGCCTGAAGTGGCCCAGGCCAGGAGGCAGAGGGTGCTCAAGCACACCTCCCAGCCCAGCCAAATGGGGGTCATCCCTGACTGGCTTCCCAGAACACATCTCCAACCCCTGATGTCCACCTGTAGGAGCCCCTGTCCCAGCGCCAGTCCTCCAAGCTGGGTGTCTGGTCATGGGAGAAGCAGAGAGCCCCATGCCTTGGGGGGCATGCCACAGCCCAGAGTCCCCCAGCTCAGAGTTGTCCTGCCCGGTGGAGCCTAGGGGAATCCCCCCCCCCTTCATGCATCCAGGTGGCTTGATTTCACTGCTGCTGCAGGTGGGAGAGTGAAAGGATTCCCCCAGGCCAATCCCACACCTGTGCAGCCAGATGTAGGAAGATAGGGGGAGCCCAGCCTGGCTTGGGATTCGCTACTCCAGGGCTGCCCTGCCCCAGAAGAAGCCTTGCACCAAAGGGAATCTTCCCCTCCCCACCCCCTGCATGGCTGGGTGGCTTGGCTTTACTGATGCTGCAGGTGGGAGAGGGGTGGAGCATTCCCCGGGGAGTCCCACACCTGTGCAGCAAGGTACGGAGGCAAGGAGGGAGCCCTGTACTTGGGGTCCCCCAACCTGGGGCTGTCCTGCCCTGGGGAGCTGAGGGGAATGTTCTGTCCCTTCCACCTGCACTGGCAATGCACTCAAACTGCCCAGCTGCATATGGGGGGGGAGAAGGGGTTCCCCTTGGTTCCTTGTAGCAGGGCAGGCCATGGCTTGGCATCTGGGACTGGTGAAGGGGTGCTGTGTTCCCCTGCACTCACTGCTGACCTGCAGGGCTGACCCGTGCAGGCAAAATGTAAGCTGTAGAGCAGAGGCAGAGGCTGTGCTGCCTCAGCTCTGTGACAGCTCAGGTGGGGCCAGCTAGGCACTGGGCTGGAGAAGAAGAGTGTAAGCCATGTTCTAGTGGGCTGCCCTGTGAGATGGATGGGGGTGGGAATGCAAAGTATCCTGGGATGCTGGGGGACTGCAAGGTAGCTTGAGTTGGGAGGAGATCTGGGGCAGAAGTTCAATAGACCAGTTTAGCTTGAATTAGTTAAGTCTGATACTAAATCTATCCCAATCTATCTTAAAACTGGGTTTGGCCATTTTAGGTGCAGACTGAAGCATAGCTTTTAGGTCTAAATCATGGCAATTCACAGAAATCACCATGAGTTAGACCGATCCCTCTGATCCAACAGTCATTAACTGTTTCATAGTGTCATAGATGTTAGGGTTGGAAGGCACCTATTAGATTACTGAGTCCAACCCCCTGCCCTGGGCAGGAATGAGTGCTGGGGTCAGATGACCCCAGCCACGTGTCTGTCCAATCTCCTTTGAAATATCTCTAAGGAAGGGGACAGCACCACCTCCCTTGGAAGCGTAGTCCATATTTTGGCAACCCTCATTGTAAAGAATCTTTTCCCGATGTCCAATCTGAATTTGCTCTCTTCTAGTTTGTGGTCATTATTTCTAGTTACCCCAACAGGCACCCTGGTAAACATTGTATCCCCTATTTCTTGCTGCCCCCCGTCCCCCCCATGAGTTTGTAGGTGGCCACGTCTCCCAATTGCTCCACATAGGGTTTTTTCACATAGAGGTGAAGTATCGCCTCCCTACACCTGTTTGTGATGCACCTACTTATGCAAGAAGGGTGCATTTAACTTTACTTATTACCTCATCACACCGGTGACATGTTCATTTTGGGATTGACTATGACTCCGAGATCCCTTTCTGCAGTCGTACTTCAGTGGTACCTCCCAGGCTGTAGGAGTGTTGATGATTTTTCCTCTCCAGGTGCAACACATCACACTTATCCTTGTTAAACTGCATCCTATTCTGTTTGGCCCATTTCCCCAGCCTCGCCAAATCAGTCTGGATGTGCTCCCTGCCGTTTAGTTTGTGTACCTCTCCCCATGGTTTGGTGTTGTCAGCAAACTTGGACTGGGTGCTTTCTACTCCCTCATTGAAGTCACTAATGAAGATATTGAATAATACTGGTCCCAGAACAGAGTCTTGGGGGACTCCGTTGCCCACATTTCTCCAGGTAGAAACTGATCTGTCTGCCACTACTCTCTGGGTGCATCCCATAAGCCAATTTTCTACCCACCGGACTGTTTAATAATCTACATTGCAACTGTTTAGTCTATTCATAAGAATTAGGTGTGACACTATACCAAAGGCCTTTTTAGAATCTAAATAAATAACATCTACCTCTATTCTTTCATCCAAGCATTTTGTAACCCAGTCACAAAATGAGACCAGGTTAGTCAGGCAGGATCTGCCTGCTATAAAACCATGCTGATTGTGCCTTACCATCATTTTACCTGCTGGTCCCCCCCAAATTTTATCCTTAACAATTTTCCCAAAGGTCTTTCCAAGGATAGAGGTGAGACTAACCGGTCTATAGTTACCTGGTTCCTCCTTCCTTACTTTCTTGAAAATAGGGACCACATTGGCCCTTTTCCAATCCTCCAGGACCTGTCCTGAGCACCATGAGTGCTCAAACGGTTGTGCCAGAAGCTCCGCTACAACTCCAGCTAATTCCCTAAATACCGTGGGATGAAGATCATCAGGACTTGTTAATTTAAATACATTCAACCCCTCCAGGTACCCCTTTCCTAGGTCAGCTTGAACAGTTGGTGGGCTGGTATCTATACTGGGCTTACCTAAAGTCCCAATGGGATGCATATTTGTATTCATGTCCAGGAACAGGGATGCAAAGAAATCATTTAGAAGCTCTGCTTTGGCCATTTGTAACACGTGGCCCTTCCCAGTGCCATCTTCCTAGTAATCTGTGCCTTGCGTGGGGAGCCCTTGGAGCCTCCTTTGGGGTTCTTATGTCCTACCCTATACTCTCCTGCCAGGTCTTGATGGAAATTATTATGATGATGTTCTTGTGAGTGGGAGGCTGCCTATTGTATTGTGTATGTTGGGGCCTTTCCCCGATTTTTCTCTATCTAGGCCTCCCTGTCTAAACCCACTAAACAGGGTTTGACTCTGAGGCGCTAGCTTTTTCTGGTGTCTCGAGGCTCATGGCCCCCTTTCCTGCTCCAATCTGGAGCCCAGCCCCCAGTGGCCCAGAGGTCTGCGCACCGGCCATACAGCCAGGGGGCCACAAGCTCAAAACTGGGGGATGACCCCAAACTCACACCCTCTCAGTCCAAAACACACACAAAAAAACCAAAATAAGATTGCACCCCAGGTGCGCCAGACCTCCCTGGTGTTTTTAAGATTGCACCTTGAGGCACTGGGGTCTGTGCCCTCCCCCAAAAGCTGTGCCCTCGCTGGCGCTGGGGTCTGTGCCCCCCAAAAACTACGCCCTCACTGATGCCGGGGTCTGTGCCCCCCAAAAACTACGCCCTCGCTGGCACCTGAGTCTGTGCCTCCCAGCTAATGTGAAAAAGAAAAAAAAAAAGTCATGTCCGCTTACATTCACGCTCCCCACCATCAGCTCATGTCTTTGCTATGATGTGGTTTCCTGCCTCTCTGGGGCTTCTGTTGCTCCCCTCTTCCCGCCTTTGGGCTGCTCCTTCATGGAGCTCTTTGAGGTACTCCTTCCCCTTCAGCAGCTACCTTCCTAACTACAGCTCAGCTCAGGATTTTTATAGTCCTGCCCCTTCCAGTCAGCTGACTAACTGGCCAGGCTCAGAATTTAGCCCCTTCTTTTCCAGCCCTCCGTGCCCAGAAAGTTCTGGCTTTAAAGGGGTGGATGTGCCTTCCGGTAACAGGGCTAGGGTCCCCTGTTACACCATCCTATCTGTTACCAGTTGCCCTAGTTCATCCTGAAGGGGCCCTAAGTTACCCTGAAACTTTTTTTGCTTCCTATATACTTAAAGAATGACTTTTTGTTATCCTTAACTTTTGCTGCCAGTCTAAGCTCCATTTCTGCTTTGGCTCTCCTCACTGTTTCCCTGCAAGCTTGAGCCAAGCAGGTATACTCCTCCTTGGTGGCATCCCCATGCTTACACAACCTGTAGACCTCTTTTTTTCCCTCCAGGCTCTCCTGGATTTCCCTGCTCCACCAAGAGGGTTTCTTTGCTTTATTGCCCCCTTTTATGGTCCTTTTCTGTGCCTGCAGGATTAGTCCCTTGAGAAACACCCACCCTTCCTGAACTCCCATCTCTCCAAGGCTTTTACCAGTCAGTCCCTCCATAACTAATTTCCTGAGCTTGTTGAAGTTGGCCTTTCTGAAGTCTAGCCCTTTGTTCCTACTAGTTGTCTTTCTCACCTTCTGACTCCCCACCCCCTCCAGCTCAATTGAAGTCTCAGCAAGGCAAGGGGGAGAAGTCAGGGGAGGGAGGTCTTCTGAGGGTTTTTCAGTGTCACTGGAGTGTGGGGAGTAGGTGAATTGGAACCTCTCAGAGATGAGGGGCTCCAATCCACTACCCCCAACTTCATCAGGGCAGAGAAAACCCCAGAAGGGACCTTCCTCTCCTGCCTTCTCTTCCAATTCAGAGACAGCAGCTACAGCTCACTGTTTTGCAACCATAGCAGACAAAAATTAAGTCCCTCCACTTAGAAGCAGCTTCATTTGAACCCTCATACAATGAGGATTATTTTTTCTTGCAATTGGAGGGCTTTGCAGCCATGATCTTCTGGTTGAGTGTGTCTTTAGAGTGATTTCAATGGGCTGATCACGTGAAAAATATCATTTCTGTCTGCATCCTTTGAAACTGGTCTATGTATACTAAAGGTCTGTTCTGTTGCAGGTTTAATCTTGCTTTTTATCACTTATACCAGTGTATACGTGATTTCTGCCCCTAACCAATAGGTTCAGATCAGGGCCCAGGCTATGGTGAGAATCTATATTGAACAAAGTCTTTCACTTTGGGGAAAATACCTCTCTTCTATTACTTTCAGACCTACTCATAACACCCAGAATACAAAACAAAAAAGTACTACATTGCATTTAAGCCATGTAACAATTTAGAAAAGAATAAAGAAAAAAAGTTCAAATCTAAAATGGTTCAGCCATGCATCTCCTGTGCATTAATCTCCCATTAGGTAGCTTCCTTTGGGTGAGGTCTAAGAAAGGTTTGGGATGAGAAAATTATAGAAAAATATTTTGGGGAGTGGCTCTATGCATAATCCATAGAGTAGGACAAATAGGTTCTTCTCTGTGAGAATACTGCTGAGCCAGACAATTCCTGAATGTAAATGCACTATGAATTCATATTAGTCTTTGGGATACCTCCTGTTGCCACACTGAATAACTGGTGGAACCTTATCTACATTTCCTGTTGCTTTGTACTTCTGGTTTGTTATCTTGCTACTTCTACAATGAAAAGTGATCGTTAAAGGAACAAGAGAAATACAAAAATGAAAATAAGAAAAACAAGCAAAGGCAGCTTATTCAAGTAGTTACACTGAAATGTGTAATACAATTAATAAAATATATTAAAATACGCAAAAATGAAAAGGACTATTAGAATAACCAGCAACCATTTATAGAAAGAAAGAAGTCTTATGCTTATCATAACCACGCTTATGAGGTAATTCAGTAAAAGCTTTGAGAAAACACATATAAATTTACAATGTCACCAAAATGCCCATATTTATCTGATTCTAAGATGACTTTGAAATCAAGATGAACCCTCAAATAATTAGATTTTATACATGTAAAATTGTAAATTTGTTACAATTTTCATACACAGAATCTGGCTATTTGAGGGTCATCTTAAATTTGTTCCCCAAAGCAGAAAAAGGGGACAAAGGGCCAGATCCCAACCCCTTGTTTCCCTGTCCCTTGCCCCTAACCCCTCAGGTTGCCTCCTGTGTCTGTGTCTGCTGCCTGCCGGCCTGCCCCACCTGTCACCTGTTCCCTGCCCCCCCCCCACTCTTTGCCCTCATACCTGTGCATGCACCACTGTTACTTGTCCTCCTGATGCCTACCCCTCATGCCCGTCTGTTCCCGTGTTGCCTGTCCCTAGTGCCTGCCCCCTTGCTGCCTGCCTCCCTCACTTCTTGTCTCCCCCAGTGCTTGTTCCCCACCAATACTTACCCTTCTGGGCAGCAGCTCTGGTGGCAATGGAGGTCCTGATCCTGTCCTGACTCAGCCAGGGAGAAGCAACAGCTCTGTGCCTTACTGGGTGCAGGAGTTGGAGCTGGAGATGAAGATAAGTGGGGATGGGCAAGTAGCCAGTGCAGGGCAGGCAGCAAGGGGGCAGGCTGTGCAGTCTCCCCTGAACTTCCCCCCAAAGCTGCACACCAGAGGTGTGCACTTCCCCTGTGTGCTCCCTACCCACTGTGCAGTCTCCCCCCACACTCCCCCTGCCATGTGCCCCTTCTCCTACCACACGGGTCACCCCTGTCCAAGACAGGTGGCAGCTCAGCTCTGGCTTTGGCCTTAAGCCTCTTGTCAAAGATAGAGCTGTGGTGTTGCTTGCCCTGGGCAGATCCTCAAATCTAAGTTGAGATATCCCCCTCCCCATGGTGACGGGAAGAACAAACTATGTCTTGGATTCAAGTAGATACAGTAGATGACCTTCCCTACAATACTGAACTCATTTTTAAAAATAAATTTTCTGCATGTTTCTGATTCGTCACATCACAAAGAATAACAGCTTAATTATACCACTGTTTCTCAACCAGTGCCACAACAACCCACAATGTTGCAAGATCTGTTTTAGGTCCCACACAATATTAGCATTGTTAGATATACAAACATCTACCCATGATTTCCAAGATAAACCCAGAGATTTCAAACAGGAATACATAGTGTCAAAAATACTGTGACCTATTGTGGTCTTTCTGAGTTCTTTGTAACAGAAGGATTGCTCTGTTATTTTTATTTCACTAAGAAAGGAGCGAAAGCTAAGAGCTGGCATTTTCTGAGGGGTGCCTTGAGTCTTTAAAGCCTGAGAGCCACAAAGTTATACTAATAACAAAGAAAACAGTGAGAAAACATGAAATCTGAACAATCATTAAAATGAAGATAAGCTTCAACTCAGTAGACCTGCCATTTTAGAGAAAAATGTTCAAGTAGCCTGGAACCCCTGGCTCAATGAACTTTGTGTTTGCTTCTTTCATTTCTACTATGAATTTACTAACTTAAAAAAAGCAATGGAAAGAAATTTGAAAACAGTCATGCAGCTGCCTTAAAAATAATTTTTTAAAATAATAGATTTGCTCCCCCTCTCCCACTCACTACTCCCAGCTAAGCAGGAACTCCCCCCTCCCCACTGCCTTGCTGAGAGTTTAGATTGTGGTTGTTATAAAAGAAGATTTACTTTCAGGCATTGAACAGGGTGGAATAGAATCACACTTAGGCAACTGTGTCCATATACACCCAATCAGTGAATAGAACCTGACCCCAAGTATGCATCTGGGTTTTATTTTCATGCTTTTCTGTGCAAATATGAAGGGTGGAAACTGAGGCATCTTTCTAAAGGAAAACTGAGATTCACTTTTAATCAGAAGAGTCCAGAAGCTTTATTTTTTAAGGAGACACCAATTGTAGCTAGAATTCGCCCTAAAGGCACAAAAATTGGCATTGCTAAGAGATTCTGTCTTTAGAACTCCAAGCAGATTTGTCTGGCTTTTTTTGTGAGTCTCCTGCACCACACTTCAATATATGTGGTTGGAGAGGTCATTGTTGGGCTAACGGATAATAATGAAGGGCACATCTTTCATGACTGACCACACTGAACTCATAAACTATTTTTTAAGTAAATGCATCTTGCTTTAAAAGGCTGAGGCTATCATTTTTCATCAGTCAGCCATTCATTGCAAATGCAATGATGACATTCATTCCCACAAGTGATAACAAATTATCTTCTGAAGCAGTATTTTATGACCCCCTTTTTCAGTCCTCAAAAACATACACAGGAGAGATATAATCAGACTCATAAAAATACCTTAATCATTCATTCATTCAAATGACCTTTGAGATCTTCAAAATGAGGTCCAGGTGTTCACATACTATTGGATCTATCTTAAAGTATACATCATGAAAAGTCTGCCAGGTGCTTGTTTGCTTTTTAATGTATCTTGCATGAAAGCTTACAAAAGGGTTATTTCTGTGGCTCTAGAAAATCTGGCTGAAACAGAATAAGTTTGTATAAGAGCTTAGAAAGGAAGTTACAAGAAACAGAGAGATGTAGAGAAGACTTTTTTTTTTTCAAAAGGAATACTTTCTTTTAGGTAAAACATTCCCTAGGAGAAAAGTCAAACAGGGGAATATTTTTTAAAGGGTAAAATTCTTACAAAAGGAAAGAGCCAGTGGAGGGAAAAAAGCTATAATAAATACAATGAGCTTTTTGAGTGAATGACTGATTTCTTTATTATCCAAACTTTTTCTTCTTCTTCTTTGCCGAGGGACTTGGACTGAACATTTTGGCTGGAGTCCTCTTGGATGGGAACAGAAGAATATCACTAAGACTCTGTTGTAATAGAGAGAAACATGCCCATATCATGTGGCTCTATTCTCAGTTTCCTAGGACTTTTGTAAGGGAATGTCAGGCTACCAATGTAATGTTTACAAGCCTATGCTAGAGAATTCTGGACCTGATTTATAGGTACCTGGTTTTTCCATAATATATCCAAATCATCCTTCATGCTTCTTTCTTCTTCTCAATGGGTCATATAGGAGAGAGAATGATCTTTCATTCCATTTTAAGCCTGCACTTTTTTATTATCTATATGTGCCTGTTCTAATTCTACCAGACCTTTAAGACAACAGTATACCATTCCATTTATAAGAGCATTATTAGCCATCAGTTATTTTTATTGTTGTCTCTATGCATTAAAGTAGCCCTTGGATACCCAATGCCTATGAAGCTTTGTACAAACACATAAAGACATGATTGCTGCCCCCATGAGATTTACTTATAAAATAAGAGGCAGCAGGTGGACAGGACAACGAAACAAAGAAGCACAAGGTAAATAGGAAATGATTGTGTCATTGTATAATGCTAGGGTGCCAGACTCAAAAGTGTTATCTGTGGAAGCAAGACTTCTAGGCATGTTTACATTGATGATGGCAGTGGCAGTATAATGGACAGGCCCTAGAAACAAGACACCATACCAGTTCTAAGTTGTGGTTTTCCATGGGTCTCTAAGCCCGAATGGTTAAAACTGCTTCCTTTAGATCTATCCTGTTTGCCTGATCTCTCAGTATGAAATTAATAGAATATGGTATTTCTATTAATTGAGTCCATTAGCTAAAATCATAATTTACACCAATATTTAGACTTGTATTCTGTTACTAACATACTCCTGAATTCCTTTCAGCTCTTTAGTCATTATTTTACCAAACACAGTAGCAATTCCAGCCTCTTTCCCAAACTGAAGTTATTCCTCACTTCACCTAAAATGCATTTAAATATGTCCAAAAAAATCTCATGCATGCCTTACACCTATGGTATTAAAATGTATTAATAGGTGCAGTGTAGAACAAGATGGAATTAGAACATTTAATGTTGCCCAGGACAGAAGAGAAGGGGAAAGAAATAATTTTTCTTTGGGAAATTCTATTTGAAGGGACTCTACTTTTAGTAAGGGCCCACCAAGATAGAGCCTCAAAAGCTACACTCTCTACTGAACTTTTGAAAGGAGCATATTTGTCTGCCACAAAAATGCATCAAACAGGCTGGTTTGTACCAGCCTGCAGAAAGGGCAGTCATAAAGAAGGTACTGAACATCCACCCTTATCAGCTCATTTCTATTTCTCTGGAGGGTCTGTTTATTTAATGATTCTTTTCCTTATGATTTAACAGAAACAAGAGCAGAACAAATAATGCTGTAACATTATAATTCTATTCCCTTCTAACAGTTGTGCAAAGGAACAAGCTACAGCATCTTCATCATTCAATCACAAAACAATTAATGTGCCATCTTTGTGAACTGATGAATTACTAATTTAGCAGAATACAGCACCAATACCATGCAACATCCTTAAAAATGGTAGTGTAAGCTGAAATAAATTATGAATTTTGTGTCCATTGTAGAACTGATTAGTTTAAAACTCCATATATCAAATTTTGGCAGCAGATATATCCATAAAGTATTCCACAATGCTTTGAAAACCTTCAGAGAAGTAGTCTAGCTACATTCTTGAATTAAGAATTTGAAGTTACTGGGTGAGAGAAATCAAGCAGAAAAAACATTAGCAATTACAATGACAGTAAAAAAAAAGTTTAAAATAAATTATACATAAGAAAAATGTATTGGAAATTACAAAACTCCATACTTAGTAAAAAGTCAGCAATTAGAGGATTATTTCTAAAACAAAAGGTTCCTTTTAGTTTCTTTTGGTTAAAGATAATAATGTCGAAATGCTGATTAGAAAATGGGGAATTTCCAAAAGATGTAGGCTTTTCCAGGTGTGTTCACACCTGCAATTGGCCTATTGAAAATAAGTAGTCAACAGAAGCATTCAATATATGTAACCACTTAAAAGAATACTACTCTCAAGATGGAAGAGAATAATACTAATAGAATATGAGGCTGGAATGTAAATTTATAACCTGTGAGAAAGGAGGTAATACAATACGGGAATTGTGATTTTGAGGGCATAGCTTATGCAGCCCATGATGCAGCATTTTGAAGGGCCCAAATGTACTTAGGGGCAGATCCAGAGGGGACGTAGTGGCACAATTACCCTACCGTTTTTATCACACCACAGGAGTGGCAGTTGAAAACTTTTTAAAGTCTTTCAGGTCGGTACAAATTCCTTCCTTCCCTTTCCCTCCATGCTCAGAGGCACATCTTGTCCCCTTCCATTCCCCAGCTCCCTTGCCTGCTGCCATCACTGTCCCTAATACCTGGTGGTAGGGGGAGGTTGCAGAGCCTCTCCTGCCCACTCCAGCCAGATTGTGTGGGGACAGGACTTGGCTCAGGACAACGGGCAGATCCCTCTCCCTGCCCGGTCCTCCTGGATGTTACCTGGCAGTCCAGGAGCAGGCACAGGAAGGGAAACCCTTCCCACCACCATTGCTGTACTTTAGCTGAGACAGGCTTCCATGTAGCCCAGCTGGAGCAGGCAGGAGTAGCTCTGGAGCATCCTGCACCCATGAGATGGTGGGGGCAGCAGCAGCAGTAGTGGCACATGAGGGAGAGGGGGAAGGAAAGAGTGGGTGTTGTGCTTCTGAAGAATGGATGGAATTTTGACTTGCTTTTGGTGGAATTTAAAAAGTGTCTGATTGCTGCTCCCATAGCATGGTCAGCACAGCCTGGTGCAGGAGGTGGGGACAAGAAGAAGTCTGTGAGTCTGTTCCTGCATCCACTTCAGAAAATCCCAGATCCACTTCTGGATGTAGCCTATGTAGCAATCTCTCCCAAGTTCCTGCTCTTCAGCTTACTAGGTCAGCTAAAACTTAAAAGTAAAGAATCATGGTGCTTGGGAGAGGTCCTGGAAGACTGGAAAAGGGCTAATGTGGTGCCAATCTTTAATAAGGGGAGGAGGGAGGATCCAGAAAACTATAGGCTGGTCAGTTTGGCCTTGATACCAGGTAAAATTTTGGAAAAAAAATTATCAAGAAGTCTGTTGATGCATGATGCTGAAGGATAGCCAACATGGTTTTGTTGCAGGCAGGTCATGTCTGACCAACCTCATCTCTTTCAATGATCAAATAATGAACTGCCTAGATTTGGGAGATGTGGTTGATGTCATATACTTGGATTTTAAAAAGGCCTTTGATATGGTCTCCCCTGATTCCTTGATAAAAAAGTGGAGGATTGTGGGCTGGCAGAGTCCATGATCAGGTGGGTTGGGAACTAGCTAAGGGCTCGAACCCCGAAAGGTTTAGTGGATGGGCCTGTATTGTCTTGATGGGAAGTGGCGAGTGGTGTCCTGCAGGGTTTGGTCCTTGGCCCTGTGCTGTTCAACATCTTTATCGTGGATTTAGATGAGGATGTGGAAAGTATGCTGGCCAGGTGTGCAGACAATACTAAGTTATGGTGAAAAGCAGTCATACTAGGGGATAGGATGCAGATCCAAGCAGACCTGGACAAGCTGGAAAGGTGGGCAGAGTGGAACCAGATGCAGTTCAATAAGGATAAATGCAGAGTGCTTCATGTGGGAAGAAGTAACCTGCAACATGAATATAGGTTAGGAGGGGATGTCCTGGACAGCACAATGGCTGAAAGGGACCTCGGGGTTACGGTTGATCACAAGATGAACATGAGCTGCCAGTGCGATGCTGTAGTCAACAGAGCTAGTGGCATATTGGGATGCATTAGCTGATGTGTTATGAGCAAGGCAAAAAAAGTGATACTCCCTCTCTACTCAGTGATGGTGAGACCCCAGCTGGAGTACTGTGTCCAGTTCTGGGCTCCGTACTTCAAAAATGATGTGGAGAATCTTAAAAGGTCCAGAGAAGGGCCACAAGAATGATTAGGGGCCTGGAGGACAAACTTTATGAGGAAAGACTAAAGGATCTGGGACTATTCAGAGTGGGGAAGAGAAGACTGAGGTGGGGACTTGGTGCCCATCTATAAGTATGTAAGGGGTGAATAGCAGGAGCTGGGAGAAAACCTGTTCACTAGGGTGCTCCTGAGAAGGACAAGGAGCAATGGCCATAAACTGTTAAAGGATGGTTTCAGGTTGGATGTAAGGAAGAACTTATTAATGGTAAGAGTGACCAGAATCTGGAATAGACATCTCAGGGAGGTGGTGCAGTCCCCAACCTTGGAAGTCTTCAAGAGAAGACTGGACAGACATTGGGCTGGGAGCATTTAATCTCAGCAATATTCCTGCCCAGAGCAGAGGGGGTTAGACACTATGATCTTTCAAGGTCCCTTCCAGCTCTTAACTTCTATGATTCTATGATTTCTACCTAAAAAAATGTTGAGACAGAAGGTGGTTTCTCCATCATCAGATAGGAAGTATGGCTACAAAATATGTTGCAATTGTCCTGGGATAAACCATTTTATCACAGGACAAAGTGCACTTGTTCAGACATCTATGTCTATTGTCCCAGTTTCAAAAACATTTCATGAGAAAAGAAGGCTACCAGTTTATCCTGGGATCTCACAAAGTGAATCTGAACAGCTGTCCCAGAATATCATCATTATAATCACAGTAGCAAAGTGGCATTGCAGTTACCTTTTTGCTTAACCCTAATTAGAAACCCTGCCTATCCCAGGATATTTCTGTTCCAGGACAAGCACAGGCACAACTTGTCCAGGAACAAATGCAACATGTGTTCCTTGTCTATGTGGCTGAGCCAGGAGTTTCGCCATAGTTTCTGAGGCCTAGTTTGGAACTTAAGCTACATCATCACCCTTGCTTTCAGGAGTCCAGTATTTTTGGTAAAATTTGCCTTCCTACTATGGATCTGGGTTTTCTATTTGCCATGGAAAAATGTGGTAAAATGCAGATTTTCTTCTTTTAAGAAGAAAAATATGGATTTTCTTCTTTTCAGGAGAAGAACTCAACTTTTACCTTTTAAAGAAGAAAAACAGGGCAAAGGGATGGTTTCCCTTTGTAGACTGGCAGAGTTCCAGCCTGCAAGGGTACTGCGGGAAGCAGGAGAAGGGCAATCAGGCAGGGAGCACCACATGCATATGGTAGCCAGGCAGCATGGAGAGTAGCTCCTGCAGCTCACCACAAGTAAATTGAGGTGGGGTGGGGGTGGGATTGAGGTCCCTCAAGTGAGGGAGGGAGTTGGGCAGGGCTGGGGCTGGGTGCATTGTCTGGCCAGGGTGGTTCATGGGGCTGGGGCTTGGGGCCTGGAGCCAGGGTGCACTCCTGAACGTGCCCCACAGATTTGTGCACTGGGTGGGGGCAGATGCAGGCTCACCACTGTGGGTTTGGGGCTCCCCACCCTACTGATCTCCCTCGGGGGTTACTGTGGCCCAGCGCTCAGGTCCCAATGCAGTAGGGCAAAGCAGGGTGAGAAGGTTCAGAGCTACCCCTGGGAGCCCTACTTCACCATGGCAAGGTGTCTTCTACCCACCTGGCAGCAGCAGGGGTGGTGGCACAGAGTTGTGCCCCCTGTGCTGCTGGGTGGCCAGGGAGCACCTCGCCATGGTGTTGTGGGGCACCTGGCAGTGGCTCCAAGCCTCCCTGCCTGGCTGTACCCTGCTATAATGTGTTCTTCCCGCTGAGAAGTCACACTTGAATGGGGGACACATCTGACCAGACCTGGACCCAGTTGAGGCACGAGAGAGTTATACACCAGCATCTACAACCTCATGACCGCCTTATCTACCTGGTGACATCCAGACCCCCCAGACAGGGGCATTTCTACACATACTTTTTCCATCCCGCAACACACCAGAGATCCACTGCTTCAGAGCAGACTTGATCAATCGAGTCTGCTCGGCACGTGAGCTGACATGCACTGTGCTGCATCACGTGCAGTTGTATAAGTGGTGAAATGCACATCAGCATGCAGAAAATGGCAGTGGTGTGATTTGGAACTAAAGTACCTCTGATGTGTTTTAGTTCAAAAGCATGGAGCTGCCATTGTCTCAGCACTGATGCACATTTTGCTGTTTATACAATTGCAAGCATCACAGCACCAGGTGCTTTTCAAAGTGCCTGGCACTGCAGTACTTGCATATGTAAAAATTCAAGATGCTGAGGAAGTGATCAAACAGAGCTCAGCCCATCTTCCTCCACTACTCATAGCTAGGCATGGAACTGAGCCACTCAGAAAATGAGGGATCTCATTACCAGAGATCCTGGTCTTCTCTGATAAAAATCCTTAATTTTTGGATTTAAAAAAGTAACCCCAAATCCATATTTTTCCATGGTTAAAATGAAATGACACTAATATATTTATATGGGGTTTCATTTTAATCATGGAAAA
Organism: Crocodylus siamensis; assembly: GCF_052110815.1. Lineage (NCBI taxonomy): Eukaryota > Metazoa > Chordata > Crocodylia > Crocodylidae > Crocodylus > Crocodylus siamensis. The sequence continues at coordinate 343,603,419 of NC_143395.1, read as the reverse complement.
CTGTAAATTTTGTGTAACTTTTTTTAATCCAAAAATTGGGTTGTTTTTTTTTTAATCAGAGAAAACCAGGATCACTGCTTGTCACCATATGGGGTGTAGAGGAGTCCAAGGATCAGCTCTGTAATGTACACAGCAAGAAACAAATGTTCCAGTACATTGCTGCAGAGATCAGAGCATGGGTCCGCACCGAGGACTGATCTCAAGGAAGGTGCAAAGTGAAATGAATCCAGGGGTGCAGGTGCAGCTTCCTGGCACCATTGGAGACCCAGAAATCAAATTTCATCTGGAGCTGAATTTCAGCTCTCTTGGCCTCTTCCTGAGCTATGAAGCCATGGGCACTGAAGGGAAATACATTGGGGGACCATCCTGAAAGCAGGGTGATTGAAATGCAGGATGCTGACCCAAAAGCTATGCTGTCCACATCACAGGTGGCCCTGGGACAAGTACCTGTTCCCCTCTGAATTCTGGGTTTGCCATGTTCCCAAAGACACCATTTCCCATGTCACAGCCAAGGGTGTTTCAGTCCCTTACCTTCAGTGGCTCCTCAGAAGCCCTGCCATTGACACAGAGACCACCCACTAGTCTTCCTTGTCCCTGCATGGGGAGTCAAGCAGCACCTATCCCTCCTTTCAATCCTGGTGCTCATCTTGATGGTACCAGGGCAGAGCCCATTGTACAGGAAAGTAGGGATCAACACCACACCATGTGGATATGATGGGGTTCCAGGTGCAGAAGAAACCCTACATTCCCTGTGGTGGTAACTGAACTTGTTACAGATCCAAGGACAGGAGGGCAGGGCGATAATGGGGCATTGGGATCCTATAACCCTTAGTGCAGTGACCAGGATTATCACTTGTGAGGCTCTTTCCCTCCCTCTCCATGGTGGTTCAGTACTCACATGGCTGTAATACTCAAGTAGAAGAACCATTGTGGTGCAAAAATGGGTCTGGCCCAGTGCATGTAGAGCAGAAGGTGGGGGGCAGTATTATCTCTTCAACCTGGCTGGAAAAAGCACATAGCTTAGGTACTCAACTATTTACTCAATACTGGCCAGATCTCACCCTCACATTCTCCATTTTCTCTGATGCAGACCTGAGCTGCCCAGCCCATGTCCTTGGACATTTCATACCTCATCAGTCAACAAGTCTGGAAGTAACTCTGGCTTTCTCATAGCACCCTGAGTATCCCTCAAGGACATCCTCTGGTTGCTGGGAAGTACAAGGAGAATGGCAAGAAACAAATGTGGCTTCACAAGGAATTTTAGGATGTCTGAAATGCAAAAGGAAAGCATACAGGCAATAGAAAGACAGACAGGTTACTAAGGAAGCATACCAGAAAATAGCAAGAGCCTGCAAGGGCAATATCAGGAAGGTAAAGATAATGAATGAGCTACACCTGATAAGGAAGGTTAAAGACAACCAGAAGAGGTTCTGTAAGTATGCTGGCCAGAAAGAAAGATCAAGGAAGCTGTCGCTCCACTATTAAATAGCCAGGGTGAACTTTAAAGAAGGTGCAAAGAAGTCAGCTACTCAACAACTATTTTGTCTCAGTCTTCACAAATATAATCTAGGCTGCAATCAGGTAGCTAATAAGGATAAGGAAGGGACAAACTCAGGGACAAGATAATGAAAGAAACAGAGCTTTTGATGGGGCTGAATGAATTCAAGTCAGCAGAGCAGAGCCTAATAAACTTCATCCCAGGGTACCAAAGAAGCCATCAGGTAATATCTCGGAGCCCTTGGCAATAATATTTACAAATGTGGGTAATAAAACTGATAAAGGGCGTGAAAGGCAAGCAATACAGAGAGGTTGAGGGAAATAGGCCCATTCAGCCCACATAAAAAGCACTTAAGAGGTGACATGATAGCAGCCTTCAAATATCTGAAGGGTTGCCCTGAAGAAGAGGGAATACATCTTTTCTCTCTAGTTGCAGACAACAAGACTCAGATCAATGGCTTGAAGTTACTCCTAAGTTAGTTTAGATTGCATCATATCAGGAAAAAACTTCTTCAAAATTAAAACAGTGAGACAGTGAACTAGACTGCCTGGAGAAGTTGTGAAGTCTTCATTGCTGAAGTTGTTCAAGAAGAGGTTGGAGAAACATTGATCCGGGATAATCTAGGGGTAGGTATGGCTGTGCTATACTGTGGGTATTTTCAATGATTCTTGACTTTGTTGGTATCTGCATAGGGACAGGAAGGGTTATTGTCCCCTCCCTTTTGCTACATGTATTAAGAGGACTTTTTTTTGTCTTCCTTAGAAACATTAGGCATTCACTGGGGATTTTGACTAGGGTTTGCAAGACAAGGCTTGGGAGTACAAGCCGGGGCTGGGGAGAGGGATTGGGTTTTCCTAGCCTTGAGGCAGCCAGAGGGTGGGGTTTCCTCTGCACTTGGCTGGATCAGTGGAGTATGGCCCAACTGCCAGAGCATCTTGCTGGGGCCAGTGGAGGTGCGGAGAGGGACAGGAGCAATGTATGCGGGGAATGTGAGAGGAAAGTGGGGGAAATGTACAAATATTCATTAAACTGGTCTAACCCCTATCAAACTGAACCTAACTTTGTTAGATGAGCTTTAAATTTCCACTGCGTATACCATTTTTAGACTGGACTAAGCTTGTACTTAGTATTTCTACAGGACTAAACACAATTTATCATTAGAAATGTAGCACTTGTATGCATCCTAAGGCTGTGTCCAGACATGTGTGGATGTTTGGTTCCCTGAGGACAACTAGCAGCTGTGCTTCTGCTGCTGCTAGATATCCCCAGGGAACACCTGTGCCATGCTCATTCTGGCATGTGGGTAGGGGAGGGGAGGCTGGGGCCAGCCCAGTGCTCCCTGGTGAGAAGCCTTACTGATGTCCTGGGGGCCTCCCGGGGCTGCAGCAGCAGCAGCAATCCTGCTGTTCAGAGCTTGCCTGACAGTGGAGTGTGGCTCTGGCTGGCTCCAGCTTCGGGCAGTGCATGTTGCCACTGCGTTTTTCAATTGGCTTTTATTTTCCGCTTTTATTTTGTTTTTGTTTTTTTATCCAGGGGTCAAAAAAACCCTCTGCACTGCTCCCTTTGTAGCATGGAGAACAACTGAATGTGCAGTATGTGGTGCCACAGATGCCGTGGCGATGTGTAGGGGGTGCACGTGGGTGCACGTGCACTCCGAGATTGGCCGTGCACCCCCTGTTAGCACCAGCCATGAAACAGGAAGTGCTGGCGGAAGTGCACTTCTGATTTGCCACTGGTGGTTCCATGCTCGGCAATTGGTCTGTGATCAGCTGCTTGGGGACCCCTCCCGCGTCAGTGATCTGACATCCCCCCAGACTCAGAAGGCACCAGTCACCAATGCACAGACATATTTGTGGTGCTACATATTGCACAGCCATGCTCATCTGGATACAGCCTAAGATTGTAATTGTGGAGTAAGGTTAGGTAAAGACACTATATGGGAGAAGGACAGAGAGGCTTAGAGCAAACAGCCTATCAGCATAAGGCAGACACAATCCAGTCAACTTATCTAGCATGTTCTCTAAACAGTCAAAGGTCTCTGTGTTTGGTTCTGAAGCTGCTTTTGCCAGTAAGAGGCCCTGGTTGGTTTCTTCCATGGAAGATTCCCCAAAGCCACAAGGGAGGAAAAGGAGGGGCGCCACTTGGATTTCTGAGTCCCCAGAGAACGTACAAGAGAGTCTTCATTGCACAATTCTAGGGTTAGATGATACTGGGGGAGGAAGTGGTAGTTTTATTTTACCTTCTCAGTGACAGATTCACTTCTGTAGCTGTTCCAACCAGCTTGAGTCTCCATTTATTACTTCATGCTCCTTTGTGGCATTTCAACAAGCAACTGTATCATCATGGTGGTAGGCATACATATATTAACACTGTTAATGTCAAGTATTCAGGGTTCAGTGCTGAGCATCACTTCACATTATATCATGTGATGTCTTCAAATGCCATGTCCTGTGTTGCCCATTTTTACTGACAACCAACCATCCTAAGCATCATAGCAATTTGTCAGTTCAGCAGATCCAAAACTATCCATCACTGCTGTTATCTCTGTCATACACATTTAACTTCAGCCTCAGTCAACAGGCAACAGTTTTGGTTACTGATCAGTATTATCAGCACTGTCAGCTGGGAACATTTTTCCAAAGTCAGGTAACGTACTGGTTAATAAGAACAATTTTCATATGAGGATTTCTATTCTATGTTTGAAAGATACATATATACCTACATACACACACACACACACACACACACACACACGAATATTTACAGCATGAATTTTTCCTATTCACTAGAATTTTGCACTGGTACAGGCTGGGGATCAACTGGCTAAGCAGCACCTCTGCAGAAAAGGACCTGGGGACAACAGTGGACAATAAGGTGAACATGAGCCAACAGTTGTGCCCTTGTTGCCAAGAAGGCTAATGGACTGGGCTGCATTAGTAGGAGCATTGCCCACAGATCAAGGGAAGTGATTCTTCCCCTCCATAGGCCTCCAAACACCATAATTAAACATTGACTGCAAATCCTGAAAATGTTATTGCTTGTGTTTGCAATGAGCACTTCATTTCTAACACAAAATCAATTAATATTTTTAGCTGAAATTTCACCCCAAAATTTCAGCCTGGGGGAGAAAACGAACACAGGTAAAATTCAGAAGCTGAAAACAACTGAAGGAAATTGCTGAACAACCTTAACACTATGTTGTACTGAATAGTCCAGCCCAGGAAGTGTCATGTTTACATTCATGTACTTTTACAAACATCTTTTATACAAACATTGAATAGCTCCATAGTACTGGAAAGCTGGAAGAAAATCCTGGGTCTTTCTCTTAAAGTTATTTCTAATACTACAAAATTAACACTAGAATAATGGTACATTAGTTAATCACCATATTGCAATGGAATTTATATGGATGCACATATTATGTGGATATTAATACTACATTAGTTCATCATGATTAATCGTATAACAATTAATATTAAGTGACTGAATGATCATGCATTTATTACAAAAGAAAGCTGTGCCATAAAGTTCCTTCTGTATTAAACATTTTTAGTTAAAAGATTTTTTTTCAGATTAATGCAAAGATGATAGGAAAAGGTTAAGGTTGTGAATACTTTCTCAATTTTGAATCATGTAAGATTAAAGATGTATTGACATAATTGGGAAAACTATACAAGGAACCTCTTGTAGTTTTAATTAGAAAGCATGGCCATTCATATACAATAAGATGGAATCAACAGAGGGTGAAAAAATGTATACTTTCTCTTCATTAAACCAAATAATTGTGACTACTCTTGTTTTTCAAGGGAATAATCTAAAATGATTGTATTTTGGAACCTTATAAACAGCCAGTCTGAAACTAGTAATCTGAAAATAAAAAATTATGAAGCCTTGAAAACACAATATTTCTGACTATGACTTTGAGACCCATCCCCAAACCCAAAAGGTCAGGACCGACAAAAGATTTTGGTGACCAAGTGGGACTTAGTCAGAGATTAGGTGCCTAAGCTCAACCTACAACCTGAAAGCTCCTGTAGCTAGACATCAGCTGAGCAGAAGTGCCAAACTGTCATAGGCACCTCAGTTTATGGCACATAATTCCCTAAGGCACCTAAAGATCAGCTTCAACAGTAGTGCAGAAGTGCCTCAGTCTTAAAATGGTTAAGCTGCTCAGTGCCTACAATTGTAATCTGAAGACCAGTCATTTCCTCACCTGTCTCTCCTAGCAGGTGAAATCTAGTATAGAGGTGGTCAAAATTTCTTTGGTCACTGATCAGCAGGGGTCCTGGTTTTCTCTGATCTAAAAAAATCTCCAATTTTTGATTAAAAAAGTAACCCCACATTCTTCTGTGATTTAAATGGAACATCCTTCTCTCTCTCTCTCGATATATAGATAGAGAGAGAGAGAGAGAGAGAGAGAGTGGTTTTTCATTTTAATCATGGAAAATGTGGATTTTGGCTTACTTTTTTAAATCCAAAAAATTGGGGATTTTTTTTAAATCAGAGAAAGCCAGGATCTCTGGTGATCAGCAAATAGCATCCCAGTTTAAATAATAATTGGTTGATAAATAATTTCTTAGAATAAATAACAAACAAAAATGAAAAAAATAGAAACAACTAGTGAAGAAAGAGACAGAAACAAAAAGAGAAAAAAAGAAGAACAAAAACATGCTTTTATTTTGCTGTTTCTCTGTCTTCAGGAGATGCATTTAAACTGCTTGGGAGCCACATGCAGCTCTTGAGCCATGGTTTGACCACCCCTGATCTAGTAGATCGTTGCACAACACATCTATCAGTTTCTACAGCATTTTGTACAACAGCTCAGGATGTGGGAGATTTGAATTCAGTTCCCCCCCTAGCCTGAGGGGATTCATAGCCATCAGTCCTGTCTACCAGGACAGTGCTCCACCTATTATAAATTATTTCCAGGTGGAAGGCACTGTCCACTCAACTTCTGTTGAAATTGTTCCACTTTGCACAATGAAATTAAATGTTGCTCAAGCTAAAGATGAGAGTCAGGGGCACCCCCTCCTGGGTGAGTACTCATACCACTACTACTTGTTGGGACTTAAAAGAAAAGTCGTATATTTGTTCTTGAAAAAATGACATAGGTTCCTATATATTATATATTTCATCTGGCTCTTATATCAGGGGAGAATACCCTTATCTGGTGATCTTGGTCTTTTGTTTTAAATCCTACATTTGGACAAAAAAACCCAATGACTCTGTTCCAGTTTTGAAAGACATAAAGTGGGGTGCCTACTAGGGCTCTGTTTTCTACATACCTCAAGGTACCAGGGAGCTCATGGATGCTGCAATGCTGGGGTGCATGGAGCATCCCACAGGAGTGTGGGGGGCTCCTGGGGTCCCCCTGCAGCATATTGTTGAGCTGGGGGGGGGGGCAGCGGGGCTTCCCAGTGCACTCCCTGGCAGACCCAGAAGTGGACTGAAGTACTTCCAGGTTCACCACCAAGCATGCACCCCTCCCCCCGCTCATCCAGGATGTTCCATCTGCCCCAGCATCGCAGTGTTCACAAACCATGCCTGGTACCCTGAGGTATGTAGAAAAATCATCTGAATCAGCACTGCATCTTCAGATTCAGATTTGGCTGAATTGAATTGGGGACAGTTATCCAAATCAACAAATCAAATCACTCTGATTCAGGCCAAATCCAAATCGAATAGGACCCATTTCACACAACCCTAGTACCAACCTTCTAGAGAAGTTCTGAGGTGTGAATCCTGAGGAAGCATTCAAGCCTGGCTTCAGGTTAGTACAAAGCATGTCAAGTTTCAGCTCTAGATGAAAAACTTCCCAGCAAGTATGAGCATTTGATAACCAGTGTCTAAAAAATAATTTGATTTCACAACCGTTCTGTTACCACTAGCAAAAATTTTATCTGTTTACAGATAACGTAGCAATTCACCTAATTTATATTCATCTCTTCATATGTAAAAGAAACAGAAAGGATGCTAAATAATGGAAAAGAATAATATTTATGCTGTCTTATTGGTAAACTTCTGGCACAGTAAAATATATTTTTATTATTTAATTCTATTATTCTATTTATTATTTCATTTCTATTTATTTCTATTTCCTAATTCTATTATTATACTTATTTTAATTCTATTATTTAATTCTGTAATTATAATGCAAAACTTCAAGTTAGCAGAAGAATGCATTATACACAATTTCACATCACCAAACAAGTGGTAATTATGCTAAAATGAAAAGGACAAAGCCCATGAAAAACCCCTCTGTATTATTTTCCCCTTTTACTTAACATTAGCATAGGTTATAGCCCATAGGTAGGCTGGCACTGATTGTATCACTCTTGTATTGGGGGGCAAGGGAGGAAATCACCTCCGGTGTTTCCTTCCCAAAAGATGAATCATGATAGTCTGAAATGAATACAGAATAAGACTGTCAAGAGAAATATCTTCTGGTTGATATTTCTATAATGTTTGATACACTCAGGTTCCTTTGTCCCATAGCTATGAAAGAGAATGAATTGGCAACCGTTCAAGTTAAAAACAAACCTGCAAAATCAAACAAATCTGATCCATGTCACTTGCACATTAGGACAGTATTGAATTTGCTTCAATACTGCTGTTCTGCTCTTGGCAGATAAAATGCTATGCTATCAATAAACGTGCAATTATTATCAATAATATCCTCTATTCATATAGTAGCTTTTATTCAAAGGTCTGCTCTGGGTATCATTGCTATCATTTCATAGAACAGCAAATTAATTCACAGTTAAAAGCCAAAATAAGCCTTTACATAACTAGCACGTGGTTTCATTTATATATGTGTGTGTGTGTGTGTGTGTGTGTGTGTGTGTGTGTGTGTGTGTGTGTGTGGGCGCACCTGCATGGATACACAAAATGATATATACTACATATCATGGCTGAAAATTAGGCCAGAATAAACTTCAGGCAAGGCATGGTATGGGTACATGTGTAATTTCTATTTAAACCCAAATTACTGTGGTTGCCAGAAATGCTTCTGTGTATCATTCAATTACCGTGGCACTACTCTTGCTCTCTGGATTGAAAACTACTTTCCTCCTTTTTCAGTTTCATGCAAATACTAGGAGAATGAAATCCAGGTGTTTCATCTCTTCAGTTACCAATGTGAAAAAGCAGAGCATGTTAAAGACAGGTTTAGCTTTATACTTGGAGAATCCTGTAAACAATTACTGCACAGGAAAAGGGCCAAGGCCGCCGTGCTCATATGCTTTGCCCTAATGTGACTGTTCTCACTGGGATATTTGAATGCTTTCATCATTGACATAGTTTTGCCCCACAGCATTCCTATAAGGTAGAGATGTCTACCTTTGTTTAACCAATGTGTAGGGATCTCTGTAAATTGTGCTGGAAGTGCCTCCCACAATGGGTCCTTGAATGTTTTTTTCATTTTTCCACCTCCCCTGCTGCCGGTGATTGGCAGAGAGCCCCCAACAGCCAACCCATTTGCCATTGATCTCTAGGGAAGTCCAGGAAAGCCTGGCAATCAGCAGCAAATGGCCCAGCTGAAAGGGTCCTGCACCAATTGGGGTGGAGAGGGCAAGCAGTGAAATAAAAAACATTAAAGGACTCACTGCAGGGGCCACTTCTGGCATGATTTAGAGAGATCCTTACCAATATAGAACTGATGAACCAGGAGTTATATCTCTTGGGTCCCTGTCCAGTGCAGTTTACTTGGCCAACCCTTTTTAGTTAATGTAAGGCTCCATTCATCATGCCAGGACTATGTGGAGCCTACTCAGTGGCAACATTTTAGCCTTTTCTGTGATTATTCTTGCAAACCACAAATCTTCACAAGAAAAGAAGAAACAGTTGTGCATACCTCAGTCAAAGCATTTTCTTAAAATTGGAACAAATGCCACAATCATTTTTTGCAGCCTAGCCTGAGCTTGTAGTGGTAATGATGTTAATGAGAACATGCTCTCTCTTCATTAAATGTTTCCAAAACACTAAACACATCTAGATTTATATTACATATTAAATCACTTTGCAGCACCCCTGACTCACTCAGACTTGTTACTGGTGGCTATATAAAATCTCCTTTATTTGGGGCGGAAAGGAGGTTTCCTTACCAGGTTCATGTGAATCAGTGTACTCAAAAGAAAGTTTATTTACTTCTAAGCAGTTCTCCTGAAAGAAAAAAAAAAAATCAACATTTTCCTCAAGTTCTAGAAATTTCTCAGGACATCCTTTAGCTTGAATAGTGGTACAATGCCCAGCATCTTGGGATACTGTGAAACCATTAAGCAGTAAGTAGTTTCTGTTTGGTTTGCACCTCTCAAGAGTCTTTTGACAAACCAGTACAGTATATCCTGAGCCTCCCATCTACAAGAAGCAAATCAGTGGACCAAGAAGTTTCTTGCTTACAGACAATGAGCAGTCTTTGTAAAGCTGCTGCACAGAGATTGGCCTGCTCAGGACTGCTTAATATCATTAGTTACAAGCCTTTTTGCACTCTGACCTTCTACTAGAAATACCATTACGGCATGTTGCATTTGCCTCTCTCTGGTGGTCTGAGTAATGGGTGTTTTTTTCACTTAATCTGTATTGAGACCTGGTTGAACTATATGTGCACATGCACGTCTGTCTTTGACCATCTGTCTGATAATATTTTTTTTATTTAGCGTTTTATTAAATATCAGACAACAAAAAGTCCCTTACTGAAAAGAAAAGCCCAATCCACATGAAAAGGCACTAAGCCCAAGCTTGAATTTAGCCTGAAAATGTAAAAATATAATATAAAAGCAAATAAAAAACTTCAGCCTTCACACTCCTCACAAATATGATGATTTCAATACTTTGCTTTGAAAAGATAATATAACAATAATCCCGTTTGACTTGCAAAGAATATTTTGAGTACTGGGCTCATGCTTTTCCTTGGTTTTTTTAGACACATAAAGAAGGCTTAATAGTTCAGAGATTTGTTGTTTTGAGGACTTTGCTCTTATTTTTTTTATTCAAAATATCAGAAACTACAGTTTTGGTCTTTCTGGGTTTTGCTGCAGGTGTCAGAGAAGACAGATGAAGGAAGACATTTTATATTGTTAGTTATCATTAAATTTAAAAGGGTGAGGGAAGTCTTTAGCAAGGACTTCTTATCTATAACATGTTATTTAATTATAAAATTTAAACAGACACCAAAAAGATTTTCTGAAAATGTTTTTTGGAATTTCTTATTTTTCAGTATTTTGGCTCACAAGATGCCAACATTTCTCTCTCTCTCCAGTATAACATAATATTTTGTTATTATGTCTATTATAATAGTCATGATCTTCATTTTTAATGAGCGGTAAAGACAAATAACAGAACTCGAAATCCAACCAACCTTCAGATCTTATTCAAACACCATAAAAAAGAAAAAAAGTGCAGTGTTACCCCTGTAGATCACATTTAATAAACAATTAATTGCACTGGACAAATGCAAATAAAGACAAGTAAAATCTCATATATTATGATATGATATTATAATATTGTATATTAGGGAACCAGGCTTATTCAAGCATTTAGGTAATTATGCTACCATATTTACTGGAATACAAGATGAGAGGTTTTTTTTCTTACATTCAGGTACAAGGAAATGTCATTAAATACATTGTCTATCATTAAACTGCTGCAAAAAGCAACATATGCTCATCAGCGATCCTGCTTTGAGAGAGTGGTGTTTCATATTAATCACAGAAAAATGTTCATGGGGGGGTGTTAATCAGAAAATTTTGGACATTTTTTATCAGAGAAAAGCAGGATCCATGTTGCTTTTGGCAGCAATTTAATGATAGACATTGTGTGTGTGTGTGTGTGTGTGTGTGTGTGTGTGTGTGTAGTGGTGTTTTGTTTTAATCATGTAGTAATACAGATTTTGGAGATTTTGGATTGTTTTGTTTTCTCCTTAGTTGATGTAGCTTTGGTAATATAATATAATTAATTACACTATCTATCTCTCCATACAGTGACATTTCATTTTAATCATGTAATCATGAAAAAATATGGATTTTGGGGTGTTTTTTTAATGAGATAATTTTAGATTTTTTTTTAATCAGAGAAAACCAGGTTTCCTGGCATGAACAGCACGTGCCCCTGGCAGCTGGGCAGGGGCATGGTTGGGCTGGTGGTGGCGGGAGCATGGCAATGGTGGGAGCCCAGTAGCGGCCAGCGGGGATTGCTGAGCACCCACAGACACCGCTGGCAGTGTTGGAAGCAGGGTGGCAAACAGTGACGGCCCGCAGGCACCACCAGCAGTGTCGGTGGTGCCTTTTTGCAGGGGGTGCACCACCATGCTCAGGTCATGCATGTGAACCCCCTATGCATTGCCCCTGATTCCTGGTGCTCAGTAAAGGAAAACAAATATGAAGTTGATTAAATGCAACCAACACTGAGCATAACTAGAAAACACATGGCCTATTTTTGGCAAACATAATGAAGTTTTTTTAAATTATGAAAAACTTAAAAACTTGATTCAATCAGCTTACTTTGAGTTACAAAAGCACTCCAGCAATTACAGGCCAACAAAACAATAAAGTATTGAAATTTAGAACATGTTTCCATCAGCTTATATGACATTACCAAAACTACTTCAGCGTAGGAGAAAACAAAACAAGAAGGCATTAAAACTTAAAACCTGCTTCCATCAACTTCCAAAACTCCTACTCTGTGTCCTACCAGCAATAACACCCCAGTTCACTCAAGCCCAAATGCAAGCTATCTTCTACAGGGATTCCAGTTTTTGCAAGACAAGTTTCTTGCCTTCCACAGTGCCACGTGAAAACTCACTACAGCTTTCTGTATTCTTCCTCTGTCCTTCCTCTGGGCCTCAGTCCACACAGAACTGTTTCTAGTGTTAGTTGGCCCTTAGCACTCAGCCACTGTGTGATTTTTTCTGCTTTCCCTCAGCCTGTTATGGGAATGTCAGTTTACCAGATCACATGACTATGCTTTCTTCCCCACAACATATTTTTCAGAGCATTCAGCTGTTCAACATAGTCCCCTACTGTAACGGAGTGCCCGTACCGGTACAGTCTGATGTGCTAGCAGCCAACTGAAGTCCCAATGTGGCTTCCGTAAGCTTTAGTCAAACACCTGCTTCCAATTTGTCTGTGCTTTCACCTTCTCTCAGACTGCTTTGCCTGTCACTCACACATCGACCTCCTCTCCTAATATCTTACTTTGATCAATTCTGACCTGTAACCAAAAGAGCATGGTGTAGGGTAGGACCTTTTTTCCCCCACATTCTGAAAAAAGACTTATCTTTTTTCTTTAACTTCTTCCCAGCATCTCACTCTTCTTGTCTACATTGATTTATTGCTCACCATTCTTCACAGTAGCTCCTATACCATTTGTACATTTGTTTCTCTTCCAATAGTATTGTATTTAACTTCCATTGCCCTGTAGCTGATGTTACTTGCTCTCCCACTGCTAACACCATCCTCTGTAGCAGATGGTCAGTATTCTCTGCCGCTCAAACTTTCCAGTCTACAGATCCAAAAATGCAGTCTATGTGGGACCATGAGTCTCCTGCTGCAGCCACTCTACTAAAGCTACTTTCAACTTTAGGCCCTGTCTTTTGGGTATTGTGACATGGGGCAGCCCTTAGGGACAGTTCTCCTGTTGGCCCACCCACCTGTTGCTATGGGCAATCCACCCAGTCTCGCCTGCCATGACTTTGCTGCTCCTACAAACAGAGTACCCATTACACACCCCGATACTAGGGGGCACTATCTTTGGCTCCAAACCTTCCCTACACTGCAGCCCATGCCTCACAGATGGCATCCAGGTTAAAATTACTCCCGGGCTTAGACATGAGCAAACTGAATCCAAAGTCGGGCTGCACGCACATGTACATTCATAACACCTCCCTTCTCACAGGAGGCCTCTTCCACTCCACCCCTCTCTGACTGGGGCCTCTGGCATACTGCCCATTACTGGGCTACATTCCACCACCCTGCTCTTCCTTGAGCAACCCCTCTGGGCCATCAGGCTTTGCTACTCATATACCAGCCTTGCCATGCAGTCCCTTTGGTTCCCACAAGTTCCCCTACCCTGCATGGTTCAGCCCTGTGCCAAACCCTGAGCTAATTCTGCCTCACACCCTTCACCGGGCACAACTTCTCTTGGGGCTGGCTCTTGCACTGTCCTTCAAGCCTACTTCCCCTTCAGCCCTACTCAGGTGGCACTTGACTGGCCATGCCTGGCCCCACTACTCCCACTCCTTGGGGTATTACACCCCTGTCATGGGCTCAGGTGGCTGCAGGTATGCCTGGCCCCCTACTGCCTTAAAAGCCCACCTGAAGATGGGGGCTGGGAGTAAGGCTCCCCTTCCCAGCTTTCACTGGTGAGGTAACTGGCCTAGCATTTCCTGGGGATTCACGTGCCACCAGGAGCTCCATCAGCCCACCCTTCCCCAGCAGCATGCAGTTTTAGGTCATGCCCAGGACCAGAGACTCCAAACTATCCCCATAAGCTCCTGCTCTTACCTCCAAGATGTACCCAGGCAGCAGCACAGCCAGGCTGTGTTTCTTGTCTGACTCCCAGCAGCAAACTGCTCTTTTTTATATAGGCAGCCAGAGTTCTAAAATGGCTGCCTCGATCAAACACCTGCTGTTTGACCTCAGCCTTTAAAGTGGCAGGCACCAACAGTGCCCTGCCACAGTTGTCCTGTAGTTTATGCTCCATCCTTGCCAGTATCTGTGAAGACCTATCTGATCTAGAGGTGTCATTCCCCATCCTATCCCCATCCTATCCCCTTCCTTCAATATACAGTTAAAATCTCCAACCAATATTAGGGGTAGTGCTCCTGGTAAGAGATTGACAGTTCTTTTAAGACGGTGAAGCATGCCTCCTGCTCTGCCAGTGCACAAATGTTCAGTATTCTAAATCTTTCCCCTTCCTTCTCCCCAATAACTTGTAACTGTCTTCCCCCCTTTATCTCCTGATAGCTTATTATTCACAGCTGTGACTCTTTACTTAGTACTGCCACACCTACCACCCTTTTCTCATTACTGTCCAACCACATGGGCCATGCTTCCATAGTCCTATAAAGTCTTTTACTGCCTCTGTCCTGGGATCCCACATCCCTGCAGGCATAATATGTCTGCCTCCATCTGGTCCAAATACTGGCTCACCCCCATCCATTTTGCCTGGCTGCAAATGCTCCTTACATTAACTGATGTTACCATGATGATTGTATTTATTCAAGATATTTCCCACCACACTCCAAGTCCAATCTATGCACTCAGGTTTAGGTCTCCGCTCAGGAGAGCTCGATTTCTGATTTCAATCTCAAGGGTGATTCTTGTTTGTCCTCTTGTGTTCTTCCTCCTCTGCCTTCTCCTTTCACCATGTCCACTGCATGCAACAAACTCTGTAATTTGCCTTCCTGTAAGAATTGTACTCCAGCAGGCTTTGTCTTCCCTCTGCAGGCCCTGACAAACCTGAGAGCCATGGGACTAAGAGTGAGGGTGGGACTTGAAGGGAGTCTCCTGTTGTCTGTTCATCTCCGTTTCTTCCCTCCTGCATCTCCACCTTCTGTCAAACATTGGCCATTCTGGTTTAAGCTTCACATATCCTCCAGACCACTCCATATCATAGTCCTTTTCCTCCTCCTTCTCCTCCTCCTCTCTCTTCCTCCCCCACTCCCTACCTCTTTCCTTAACCCTCTCATCTCCATTCTCCCTTCCCCTATTCCTCCAATTGCACCCTCCCAACTACACTCTGACCCCTTCTCTCCCTTCATCTTCCCTATTTCATTCATCCCTGCATCTTCTTCCCCTCTGCCCTGTTCTCCTTCTGTATTCCCCTTTCTCTCCTCCTGTCCCCTTCTTCTCCATTTTCATTCTCATTCCCTTTCTCCTCATCTCCTGCTTCTCTCAGGCCCCAACTCCTCCTCCTCCTGTGGGCCCCATCTCTTCCTCCCCCTCCAGCATATTATTTTCCTCTACCTCATTTGTTTCCTCTTTCTTCATCTGCACCCCTTGTGATTCCTCCTTTGCTCCCTGCCCACTTTCTCCACCTTGTCTTCTTTGACTTTATTTGTAAATAAACTAGGGCAGGTGGAGATCATATGACCTGATTTTCAGCACAAATTACACTTCCATTCCTTCTTATACTTTTGCACCCTGGGGCCCTTCTTTCTACTTGCTGTGCAAATCTTACATGGGCAGGCCATTGTCAAATATCCCACCTCCTTGCACCTTAAAAATAACTTTAGCTCTAAATAGTAAATTACCCATCCTTTGTGGGGCCCTAAGGAGTTCCCTGGACACAGGTGTCATACCTCACCTCCCCTACTGAGTCTCCCCAGAATAATACATAGGTTTTCCAGGCCCCAGGGTATACTCCATTCAAATCTCATATCTTGTTCACTTTCTCCACTCTCTTGCAATGCCTCAAGAGCCAAAATTTGATATCCTCCACTTCAATGAAGTCCATATATATTTTAATTGTGACTACTCTTTCTCAGGTGTCCTTTATGACCCCAAAATCAAACTGTGCCAGGATTCATTGTAAGTCTTTGAGAACTTGCAGTATGCTCTCTCATTGCTAAATGTTACCGCCCAGTCCAAGTTGCTTGGCATCTGGATTAGGCAATTCATATCAAGAGCCCAAATCTTCAGTGTCCCCTGCAGTATCAGCCTGCTCAAATTTAGCCAAGTCATCTCTGACTTTGAAATACCCAAGTGAAAAGTGTTGCTTAAAAGTGCAGGGTTTTCAGCTGTAGCCATATTGGTCTAAGAACATAGGAAATATGTGCATATTTGGAACTGTAGATATTTACATATCTTCTTTTGCTGACTCTTAACCAAGTATCAGCCCTTAGTTTATCCTTGCATAATTGAAACTTTATGAAATTTATTACTAAAAATGAACAGATGTTTGATTCTTAAGCAGATTCTTCCATCATTTATAAGATAACTTACCTGGGATTTGGGTATTTTCTATTGCTCTAGTACAACTTGAGACTGAGGAGTTTTTAACAGATATGCTGTACATATATAAAATAGAGAATATGGACTTGATGCAGAAGTTACTGGGTCCATCTACACATGTGCTTTACTGTGGAGCTGACTTACTAGCTCTGCAGTAAAGCATCAGTGACTATACAAGCACCAGTATTAGGATGCAGTAGATTAATTAACTTTATCATAAGATAGTGGGTCTGTGTGACAGCGTTCCATTTCGACCAGTGTTTCAACATTTCACCAGAACAGCATTTCATTTCAAATTTTGTTTTGATTTGAAACAGATGTTGCATTCTGTTCTGTTCTGTTGAAATAAGGTTGAAACGGAGAAATGCCTGTCAGCAACTAGAGGTGCAGGGCCCCAGAACCCCTGCACCTATCTCCTTGACAGCTGGCAGGCTTCATGTCCTCAGCAGGGGGTAGCAGGCCTGCAGCTTTCACTGTACTGCGCCCTAACACACACAGTGTCACCCATATTACAAGTTGTCCTTGTCTGCAGCTTGAGGTACAGTTTCCTCCAATCCCCTGCACCTATCTCCTTGAAACTTAGCATGCTTTGTGGCCTCTAGGGGATAGCATTCTCACAAATTTCATCCAAATCGGGCCAGAAATTACAAAGTTATAGGCTGTTTTGTTCTTCCCCATTATAGCCTATGGGCAAAACATCGAAACAGCATCAAAACAGAACAACGTTTTGATTTGCCTCATTTTGTTTTGAGGCTGTTTCAAATATATTTGTTATGTTTTGATTTTTCTGTTTCCACCTCGAAATGAGTCGAAACAGTGTCTAAACAAAACTGGTAGCAAAATTTCACACAGCCCTATAAGATAGTACTCTTATGGCAAAATAATTAACTCCTCCAAAACACTTGTGAGGAGGTTGACCAGGACTGGCTAGGAAAAGAAGGTGAAAAAGTGCAGTGGCTGCAAGCACTTTAGCACCTTTGTACCCCAGCCACCTGCTCTGCTTTGCAACACTGGCACCTGGAGCCCAGGGCTAACTCCCTCTGCCAACCCAGGGCTACTGCACCTTAGCACTATATGCTGTAGTCCAAGGTGCATGTGAAAGGGGAAGCAAAAGCCCTTCTAGCATGTCCCAAACCCCCACCCAACAAACCCCAATACTTACCGCAGGGGTCAAGATGAGTGTCAGACAGGAAGAAACACCGATGCAGGCTCAGCAGTTCCAGAGCTGCCTGAGCCTGTGAATTGGCAAGCTCCAGGGGCATGGCCCCAGAAAAGCATGGACTGCTCAAAATGCAGCTGGAAATACAGCTGACTGGGTGGGCAGAGGAGAGCAGGATGCTGGCTATGGAGCTGGGGAGCACCAGCCCCGAGTGCTTTTCAACATCTTTTTCAATGATTTGGATGTGGGGATGAAGAGCTCACTGGCCAAGTTTGCAGATGGCACCAATTTATGGGGACACGTGGTCACACTTAAAGATAGGCTAGAGATATAGGCGGGATCTAGACGGGCTGGCAAGTTGGGAGAGTCGGAACCAGATGAAGTTCAACATTGAGAAATGTAAAGTGCTTCATCTGGCGATGAACAGCTCCCTACACACTTACAGGCTCTTGGAGGTGCCAAACTGATCAGCACCAAGAATGAAAGGGACTTGGGGGTAATAATAGACTACTGTATGAATATGATCTGGCAGTGCAATGCTGCAGCCAGTAGGGCAAATAATACTCTGGCGTGCATCAATCGATGCGTTTCCAACAAAACCAAGGAAGTGATTCTTCTGCTGTACTCAGTGTCGGGGAGACCCCAGCTGGAATACTGCATCCAGTTCTGGGCACCACAGTTTAACAAAGACATGGTAAATCTTGATAGAGTCCAGAGGAGGGCCACCCATATGATCAGAGACTTGCATGGCAAGGTATATGAGGAAAGGACTCTTCAGCTTGAAAAAAAGAGAAGGCTGAGAGGGGACTTGGTAGCAGCTTACCACTACACCAGGGGAGTACAGCAAGGGCTAGGTAAACAACTGTTCACCAGGGCACCCTTGGGGAAAACCATAGGTAATGGCCACAGACTCCTGGATGACCATTTCAGTCTCAACATTAGGAAAACCTTCTTGACAGTTAGAGTGTCCAGACTGTGGAATAAGCTCCCTCCAGAGGTGGTGCAAATGTCTACCCTGGAAATCTTCAAAAGGAGACTGGACGGTCACCCTGGACCTGACCCCAGCTGACTTTTCTGCCTGGTGCAGGGGGCTGGACCCAATGATTTTGCAAGGTCCCTTCCAGTCTTACAATCTATGAATCTATGAAAAACAGTGTGTTAGATATTAATCTATTTAAGAATAACAGTCCCAGTCAGTTCATTAGTAAGCCTCCTAACATCTCTGTGAGGCAGATACTATTATGCACACTTTACAAATGTGGGAACTGGGAAATAGAAAGGTGCTCTATGCTTGGTGTTCTCATTGTTCATATTACATTGAATTCAAATTTTTTTTTTCCTCAGGTGATATCTTCTCCTGTTTATAAAACCTTTGTGGCATTTGTAGCAATTACTGATCCAAGGCTATTGAAAGTAACTCAAATTATTACTGGGCCAGTATCCACAATTTTATTTTTCCTGTAATTTATAGAGTTTTTCCAAATTAATATATGTGCATTAATACAACATATATACAAAAATAATAATTAGTTCAGGTTTATTGACTGTATAAAATGACTTGCTAGGTATTAGGATTCACTTGAATCCTACAAACTAGGATACAGTATGTCCCAAGTTCTTTTCTTCCCTTCTCCCCATCTGCAGGAAATAAACCCAATGTTTAACAATTGAGTTTATTTTTTATTGCTGTGCCCAAGGCAAAATCTCAGATTGGGGTTTGCATTCTCAGAAGACAGACAGATTTAATATATTTGTCACTACCTTGACGGAGTGAAAATATTACTTAAATTCAGGTACAAAAGATGGGGCTTTGTGAATCAGATATAATCCCCACAAAGATATGGTATTCAGGAGCCCAAACCTCCACATTATTATTAAAATATATAGACACTTGTTTCTAAGTGTTATCAATACATCTTTTGTTCAGATAGTTTCATTTTTGTTATTCTGCTCTATGCTATATTATGAAGGTATCGTACCATATTTATTGACTTTGTGAAAATCACATACAGAAAAATAATCTGTTTATTTACAAGTAATGATAAAATACACTTAAGTAAAAAACTTAGCAGGGTCAGGGATAAAACGCTCCCATATAGATAAGCATGAATATAAATATAGCCGTAGGCTAGTAAAAATGGAGTCTTTTTTTTTAAGATCAAACAACATAGTGTCATGTTAGTGAGTATCAGGTGAGGTGTCCAGGGTTTGCATCTAAAAATGCATTTGTAATTGTCTTTTGTCTTTATTTTCTAATTCATTTTTAGGGGCTTTAAAGATCTGTTGTAACAGGACTCTTGTTACATTTAATAAGTGCCATGTTGATTGGCGTACTCTAAGTAGGCTTTTCAGTTTGCCTGTGGGGAAATTTAATATAAAAACATTCAACATTCTTTTATTAGTGTTTTTTACTATTCCCAGTCCCATCAGACCTTTGGTGCAAGCAGTGTATTATTGAAAAGCTTATCTGTAAGAAGTGAGCCAAGGGGAAATTCAGCCTTTATTAATATTGACATCATGTTCCTGCACAATGGCTGTCTAAAGAAACTTTTCAATTGGATTTCAACTGCTTTGATGCAGTATAAATGGAAACAACTGAATGCATGATTTAACATAGAACAGAGAAAAATGTTGTATCCTATGTGCTGTAACATAAAGCATATGTTCAAAGATATTATATGGCTATATTCAACAATATTTCTAGTAAACTTTTAGTTAAGAGACTAGAAAAATGCTTTGAAACTTCCTTCAAGACAGATTAGATTTACAATATTTTTTTTTTTTTGCAGAGTGAAATTTGCTGCTTCAATGTCATTTGGAGGAATAGTACACTTCTATATCAACCACAGGACTGGAAACTCCGTAACAGGTGTCTTCCCTCTGTTAATAAAACACCATACCGATCTGGGCCAGATTCTCAGTTTGTATGACTTAGTGTAGCATAATTCATTTAGATAAGTATCTACATGGACTCCCTTTTTAGAATTTTCAGAGAGATAAATAAGCAATAGTAATTAAATTGATGTGGAACCTCAATAACTGCTAAAAGACGACCAGGAGGACTGGGCTCCTCACTTCCTTTAATAATCAAGATGGATGAGGAGTTGCCACTTTATTTATAAGAGGATAGAGTTTTGGACACTCACCTAGGAAATAGAAGACCTGGCTTAAATGTTCACCTCAGCTTTAGGAGGCTCAACAGTACTACTGCTCTAATGATTAAAACCACAGGACCTTCTGCATGCTTTAATGCTCTATCCCTCCTGTTGAAGCTATGCCACTATACAGAAAGAAATTCCAGATTCCTTCTGCCAAAAAGCATACGGATACCTCAAGGAATCCATTTCTAAGTACTAGGAGGAAAAGGAAGTGATTAGGAAGTGTCAGCAGGGATTCACCAAGGGCAAGTCATACCTGACCAACCTGATTGCCTTCTATGATGCGAAGACTGGCTCTGTGGATAAGAAAAGAACAGTGAATGTGATATACCTTGACTTCAACAAGGCTTTTGATATAGCTTCCCACAACATTCTCATAAGCAAGCTAAGGAAGTATGGGTTGGATAAATGGTCTGTAAGGTGGATAAAAAACTAGCAGGATCATCAATGGCTCAATGTCTAGTTGGCAGCCAGTATCATGTGGAGTGCCCCACAGGATGGTCCCAAGGACAATTTTGTTCAATATTTTCATCAACAGCTTTGAAGATGGGCTGGAGTTTACCCTCAACAAGTTCACAGATGACACCAGGTTGTGGGGAGTAGTAGATACACTAGAGCAACAGTTCCCAAACTCTGACAGTTTTGGGCTCCCAATACAGAAAGGATGTGGACAAATTGGAGAGAGTCCAGAGAAGGGCAACAAAAATGCTTAGGGGGCTGGGGAACATGACTTCTGAGGAATTTTTGAGGAAACTGGGTTTCTTTAGTCTGGAGAAGAGAAGACTGAGGTGGGATTTAATATCAGCATTCAATGACCTGAAGGGGATGGAGTGAGACTGTTCTCAGTGACGGCAGATGACAGAACTAGGAGCAACAGTCTCAAGTTGCAGCAAGGGAAGTTTAGGTTACATATTAGGAAAAAACTTTCTCTCTAGGAAGGTAGTAAAGTACTAGAACAAGTTACTCAGAGAGTTGTGGAATCTCCATCCTTAAAACCCAGCTAGGATGGAGATTCCACCTTTGGCTGGAATGATATAGATGGCTGGGATGATATAGTTGGGGAAAGTCCTGCTTTGAGGAAGGGGTTGGAGTAGATGACCTCCTGAGATCCCTTTCAACCCTAATTTTCTACGATTCCATGATCCTTTTGTTTAGTATAGACCCAAATATAGACTTCGTTGGCAGTGCAGTGTTATAAAGTTTTGTTATTATAGTGTAGCTCTGTCCATATGGGTTGCTATTATTAGCTACTCAATACTCTAAAAGAACAGATTATTCTGTGCGATTCACAGGACTGAGTTTAAGTGCTATTCCCTAGTTTAAACTGCCCATTTAATTCCTTCTAATTTTTCACTGCAATGATTCTTTTAGTGTGCTAATAAGTGATAATGAGATGACCTTTGAGGTGTGGTTGTCTCAGAGTAGTTACACTCATTGGTGAGAAAATGAATGCTAAGTTGCTTGTGTCTTGAAATTCAAACTACTCAAGCAATTAGGTCATTAACTCTGGAGGAAGCAGAAAAAATCCCAACCTGGCAACATTTTTTTTCTTTAAAATTCAACTTTACTAGACTTATGAGTCTCCAGCAAGTATAATTAAAGCTAATAAAGGGTCTATGAGGAGCACAACAAAGAACAGGGCAGAAAAACTACCAATAAAAATTATGAGATAATTCAAGCTGGCATTCAAAAGTCACAGGGCCATGACAACAAGCATCACCTATGCTAGAAGTGCAGTATGTCAGATACATAGAATCATAGGAAGTTAGGGTTGGAAGGGACCTCAGGAGTACATCTAGTCCAACTGCCAGCTCAAAACAAGACCATTCCCAACTAGATCATCACAGCCAAAACTTTGTCTAGCCACATTTTGAAAACCTCCAAAGATGGAGTTTCCACTACCTCTCTGGGTAACCCATTCCAGTATTTTACTACCCTCCTAGTGAGAAAAATCTGCCCAATATCTAATCTAAACTTCCCTTGCTGCAACTTGAGACCATTGCTCCTGGTTCTGTCATCTGCCATCAGTAACAACAGTCTAGCTGCATCTTCTATCAAACCCCACTTCAGGTAGTTGAAGGCTGCTATTAAATCCCACCTCAATCTCCTCTTCTCTAGATTAAATAAGTCCAGTTCCCTCTGTCTGTCCTCATAAGTCATGTTCCCCAGCCCCCTAAGCATTTTTGTTGCCCTTGGCTGCACTATCTCCAATTTATTCATACCCTTTCTGTAGTGGGGTGCCCAAAACTGAACATAGTACTTCAGATGTGGCCTCACCAGTGCTGAATAGAAAGGAATAATCACTTCCCTTGACCTGCTGGCAACACTCCTAGCAATGCAGCCCAGCATGCTGTTAGCTTTTTTGGTAACAAAGGCACACTGTTGGCTCATATTCAGCTTATTGTCCACTGTAACCCCCAGGTCCTTTTCTGCAGAGCTGCTGCCCAGGCAGTCAGCCCCATCCTCTACTTCTGCTTGGGATTGGTCTGTCCTAAGTGAAGGACTTTGCACTTGTCCTTGTTTAACCTCATGAGATTACTTTTGGCCCAATCCTCCTATTTATCTAGGTCGCTCAGAATCCTAGCTCTACCCTCCAGTGTATCTAGGACTGCCCACAGCTTGATGTCATTTGCAAACTTGCTGAAGGTGCACTCTGTGCTA
Source organism: Crocodylus siamensis (assembly GCF_052110815.1). Lineage (NCBI taxonomy): Eukaryota > Metazoa > Chordata > Crocodylia > Crocodylidae > Crocodylus > Crocodylus siamensis. The sequence continues at coordinate 343,579,995 of NC_143395.1, read as the reverse complement.
TCTTCCAAATCGTTGATGCAGACACTGAACAGACCTGGCCTCAGGACCAACCCCTGGCGCACTGCACTTGATACTGGTGCCAACTAGATATCAGGCCATTGATTACTACTCTCTAAGCCTAATGTTCCACCCAGTTTTCTTTCTACCTTACAGTCCATTCATCCATCCCATATTTCCTTAGCTAGCCTGTGAGAATGCTATGGGAGACAACATCAAAAGTGTTGCTAAAATCAAGGTACAACACATCCACTGGTCTCCCTGCATCCACAGAGCCAGTCACCTCATGATAGGTGGCAATCAGGTTGGTCGTGCATGCCTTGCCCCTGGTGAATCCATGCTGACTGCTCCTAATCACTTTTTCTTCTCCAAGTGCTTAAAAATAGATCCCTTGAGGATCTGCTCCATGATTTTTCCAGGGACTGAGGTGAGACTCACTGGTATGTAGTTCCCTGGATCTTCCTTCTTCCCTTTCTTAAATATGGGCAATATGTCTGCTTTTTTCCAATCATCCAGGACCTCTCCTGATTGCCATGAGTTTTCAAAGATGCTGGCCAATGGTTCTGCAATCACATCAGCCAACTCCCTCATCACCCTTGGGTGTATTCCATCTGGTGCCATGGACCTGTACACATCCAGCTTTTCTAAGTAGTCCCTATACAGTGGTATCTTGGTTTGTGACTGGGCCTATGAATAATAATATTGACAATATGTAATCTTAAGCAACTCGTAACCTCTCAAAGTTTGTTTTACCAGTCAAAATATAGGATAGTAAAATTTACACACTTCACCGGGTGGCATCAGGGCTAATCAATTAAGGGTTTATAAGTATTTTTAAATGCCTTTAAGTGAAGAATCCTATGTTGCTAAGTAATTTAACCATACACCTTCAGTATAAAAGAAGTTGTACTCAGGTGCCACAAGAAGCCTTCTAGATTCTTGGCTACCGAGCCCCTTTTCTTATTATAAGGACTAGAAAAGGGGCAGAGCATTCTTTGTCATAGTTTCATAGTAGTTTCATAGTAGCTAGGGTCAGGAGGGACCTGAACAGTTCATCTAGCCAGACCCCCTGCCACAGCCAGGAATGAATGCTGGGTTCACAAGACCCCAGACAGATGATCATCTAACCTTTTTTGAATTTACCCAAGGTAGAGGCGAGGGCTACTTCCCTAGGAAGTTGGTTCCAGATTCTGGCAACCCTTACTGTAAAATATTGCCTCCTGATCTCTAACCTAAACCTATTCTACATCAGCTTATTACCATTGTTCCTCATCACCCCACACGATGCTGGGGAGAATGGGGCTCTACCTATTTGTTGATGATCTCCCTTGATGAGTTTGTAGGCAGCCACCAGGTCCCCTCTCAGCCTCCTCTTGCCGAGGCTGAACAGGTTCAGGTCCCTCAGTCTCTCCTCATAGGGCCTGTTCTGCTGCCCTCTCACCAATGGGTGGCCCTCCCCTGAACTCTCTCCAGGCTGGCCACATCCTTTTTAAAGTGCAGCACCCAGTACTGGATGCAGTACTCCAATTGTGGCCTGACCAGTGTTGCATTGTCAGTACCTTTCACTTTTACAAAGGGGATTCTTCAGCAGCTCTCTCAGTCACTGAGGCCATAACAGACCAGGAAAATTCAGCTCCTGGGTTTATTTCTCACAGCTAAATAAAACGGTAGCTATTTTGTCAGTAGCCTTTCTAGAAGTTTTGCAAGGGGGATGATTCTGATTTGCTATAGTGGAAGAATGAGTTACATATTTTTCTCCAAGATCCAGGTTGGAATCACAACAGAGGCTCCTTTTCATAGGAGATGAACATGTCATGCACCTCCTGGAATTTTACTTCAAGATGATGGAACTATTTGCATAGATATGGACTAGTCATTAGGGCTGTGTAAAATGGCACGGTTCGTTTTATCTTGAGTTTCAAGGTTTTGAGTGAACAGCATTTTGTACCGAATTTCATTTCGATTCGAAACAGCTGTTCCATTTTGCTTCGTCAAAACAGTCAGGCTGTTTCAACTCTGTTTCAATGTTTCGCTAGATTGGGCCAGGGCCAAATCCTATCCCTGGTGCAAGATAGAGTGGGGGGGATGGGAAGTCAGCCCAGCTGGGCTGAGTTCATTTCCCCAGTGTGATTGTCACACTGGGGTTGGGAAGTGAGCCCAGCTGAGCTAAGTTTTCCAGTGCCCAGCTGAGCTGATTTCCTTTCCCCAGCCTGATCTAGCTAGGAATAGGAACTCAGCCCAGCTGGACTGACTTCCCATCTCAAGCACTATGGTTGAAACATTTTGACTTTTGAAACATTTTGACTAGCTTTGTTTTATTTTAAGGCTGCTTAGAGGTCCTTTGTTTCATTTTGATGTTGCTGTTTTGACCTCAAAATGAGTTGAGACAGTGTCAAAATGAAACAGCCGGTGAAATTTCACACAGCCTACTAGTCATGTGAATAGGTGTTTCCAGGATCAGAACCTAAAGTCTGACATATTGAGGGGAGGGGGAGGCAATGTGCTTTCTTGAAAAAAAATGACTTTCAAATGTGGAAGCTTACTGACACAGGAGTCTAAACAGATGGAGATATTGTAAATAGTAACTATGGAGACAATACATGCAATTGAAATAATGCACTCACTATTGCCTGGTAATTGTGCAAATGAATTTGATTATCAGAAAGAAAAGTCATATCATGCAACATTTAAAAGAGAGAAGAAAAATAGATGTTCTCAATAAATGGATCAGCTGCTATGTATATATATGAGATGCAGAAGATGCTCAATATTTGTTTAACGAGCATACCATGTGCCTCTTAAAATACCATTCAGATTTCTGTTTGCTAGCTGCAAGGAGCTGCTTCTTGAGCATGATGACTGTAGGTGGCTCTCCATTCAGTTGGCTGGTTGTTTTGGATCTCATTCTGAAGTACTGAAAGTAGTGCCCTCAATTCCACCCCAGCAACTAACTAGGTGACACAAAATTATGCAGGGCAGCATCTGACATTTAAAGACCTTGTGCATCTTTACATGTGCTCTGGGGACTCTCAGGAGTCACTTTAATTAAAGTGCCTACAGTGTCTTGTGTATTCAGTGTCCCACACTTCAAAATGGCTTCAGGGGTGCTTTAACTGAAGCGTGTCAAACTTGCTTTTGTCAAAGTACCCCCACTGCCATTTTGAAGTACAGGGGGACTGAACACATGTGACACAGAGGCTGCTGGGGCATGCTAATTAGCACACTCCAGTAGATTCAATCGAGTCTGCTTTGACATGTTCTAATTAGAACACATCAGAGCAGGCAACAGGCACATGTATAAGTGCCCCTTAGTTCTTCATTGGATCTAGTCCTTCAACTTAAGTGAGACTAGTTGAGTGAACAAAGCTTTGATGGTTCTGGTCCTGTATTATACTTAGGCCCTCTCTAATTATTACAGGTATCATCATGCAGTTAACTGGCTAATTGAGGAGTTACCTTAAGACCAGCTGCATACAGCAAAGACCTATCACACGATAAAAAAGCTCCAACCAGCTACAACATTAGACCTCAAAAATGTGTACTAACCTTATAGCTGCTTGTTATCAAGCTTTAATTTGCATGTGTAGCAGGGTCTTCCAAGCAGCTGGGAGCTCCATCAGCTAACAGGGCTCCCAAGTATAGCGGGTACCATATCCAGTGTGAAATTCCTGGGCCAGGGGGATCTCGGCAGCTGCTATCCCCATAGCCCATATGCACAATCAGGACCAAGAGTCCCTGCTCCTAATCGAGAGTCCCCACACCCATGTAGCACAGCCTGGATTGAGAGACATGTCAGGTGTGGGACACTTGGTCCCAGTTGCATGTGGCCCCCCCATGGCTGGGAGCCACCTCAGCAGAGGGCATTCCCAGCCATGGGAGCCTGCTTCTTGCCAATACAGGGAAAGCTCAGGACTGGGATCCCCTTACACTTGCAATAATGCATAATTGGATTTAATAAACAATCTAATGAACAATGTGGCATGGCGGGAGGTGCAATTGTCTGGAAAACCAATTAAATCTTATCACACCTTTACCTGTACTTGCAAAGGGGGCCTTAAACTGACATTTCAAGCCCAACTGAACACGAGCTTGAGCTTGATCCGTACTTAAGCAACCTGGTCTTTGGGCCAGATCCAGAAAAAAAGGACTTAAATGCCTATGTCTAAAATCACTATCACAGTGCTCAGCTGCTCCTACCCTGGAAGTATCTAAACTCACAAGTGCCTCACTTTTTGATCTTAAAGTTCAAGCACCAAGCGTTGCAGAATTACATGGCCAGACCCTTGATCTGGTAAGTATTCTCAGAGCCCACTTTTAGCAGGAGGCTTGGAGCTCCTACTATTGTAAGGGCAGGCTGGCTGTAGCTGAGGCAGATGGCAGGTGTGGCAGGATGGCAATTAAGCTGCCTGAGAGGCAGCCTGCAGCTGTGGTCAGGGTTGATTATGGAGTCATCTGACCTAGGAGGAGGGGAGGGCTTAGACTGAATATAGGCTCAGGCCCAGAGTTCAGCCAGCAGTAACATCTGGGGAGCTGCTGAGAAAACACCTACTGAACAAGATGGCTGCAGCCTTGGAATGCCAGCAAGGGGAGTGCAGCTTGCAGCAGTCTGGCATTTTGGGAAGGAATCAAAGGGGTGGAAGAGGTTCCTAGAAACCCAGGGGGGGGGTCCAGAGAGAGGGGCTAAGTGAGACTGGAAGAGGGGTCTGAAGAGTAGAGAGAGGCCAAGTGTATGGGACCTAATTAGGGGTCCAGGGCCTAGAGAGAAGCTGAGTGAAGGGCTGAGGATCCCAGAGGAGGGCTGAGGGTGAGCCCATAGAGATCAGGGACTGACTGAGCCAAGGCCTGGGGGCCCAGAGGTGAGACTGAGCCAGGGCCTGGGGGCCTGGAGGTCTGTAGCCCAAGAGGGACAAGGAGTGGGGCTAGAAGCCCATGGCCCAGGAGGGGCATGTGATATCAGCAGGAGGCCATGACACCCAGGAGTAGCCATGAGGAGTGAAGTGCCTGGGCAAGAGAGCTAAGCCCTAGAAATAGAGGCCAGGACCCAAAATTAGTCCTGGGTAGAACCAAAAACTCCAACTTACTGGGGTCTGCGGTCCCAGAGATGGGGCTGCTTGTGGCAGGATAGCTCCTAGAAAGTGTCACTGATGGCAAACCAAAGGGAAGGGTGAGTATGGGACACCCAAACCCCCCCGTTCCCACTGCCTTGTGGGTCACGATGTTGGCAGGGAAAGGCTAGGGGAGCACATCCTGAGACAAAAACACTGGAAGGATGTTTGTAGGGGTCCTAGGGCCCTAAGCCAGGTACAGATACCAAAGCAGGGGCTATTACCAACAGGGCCAGAGAACCCATTGGCCTAGGGGCCCAGTGAGGGGGCATAAGGGAGTCCAGTGAAAGGCCTTAGAGAGCATGATCCTGGAGAAGGTCAGGTAAAGAGTGCAACCAGAGGGGTCTGGAGGCCCAGAGAAGAGCCAGACAAAAGCAAGACCAGAAAGGTTCAGAACACAGAGAAGGGACCAAGGGAGAGACCAAAGGGGTCTGATAGCTCAGAGAGGGACCAAGAGGGAGATTGAGAGGTCTAGCAGCCATGGGAGGAGCTGAGTGAGAGAAAGAGGGGTCTGAAGGCCCGGAGAGGGGCTGAGGAAGAGACCAAAGGGTTCTGAGCGCCTAGGCAGGGGATGAGTGTGTTGGTTGAAAACATGGGACAGTCATGATTAGCAACACACATGAGGCATGGGGCATGGTGTAGGAGCAGATTGGAGACAAACAATTAGCCCATAAGACATGGACCCCAGACACCTGGGGTTACAGTAAGACCAGAACACCCTCCTATATTTATATAAATTACAATAAGGTGTGGTAGGTGCAAAATTGGGCTGACTACCCATTGAACAGGGTAGGAAAGAAAAAAAAGTGCTGCCTGGGACTCTGTGGCCACCTCTGGAGATGGCACCCTGTTATACCACACATGACAGAGATAGGATCTGCTTCTTCACAAAAAGAGGTGGGTGGCATTATTTTTTTTTAAACACTGAGAGGTTTTAAAACACATGTCCCTACTCCCAGGACTGGTGAGATACCAAGTAATACTCTGTCTCATGCAATGCATCTTGAATTCTTTTCTCCACTGTAGCGCAGCATCAACAGGTGGGGTTGATGGTACTCATATGTTCAGAATAGCTTAGAGTCTAATGGTTAGGGACTTTTTCTGGGAAGTGGGAGATGTGAGTTTGATCCCTCCCAAATCAAGGCAGAAATTGGACCTCAGTATTCACCCCTAGGATGAGTTTTGTGACCACTTGTGTTATATATTACGAGTGAGGGCAGCTACACTGTCTCCTCCTCTGGCCATGCTTTCAGAGAAAAGAGAAACTCTCTGCTCAACACTCTGGAAGAAAATGTGTAGACACTCTTCTTTAGAGCCTGAGGCAGAATCAATCTAAGTTACATTTTTCTTTAAGTGGTATAAGTTAAATCGATAAAGAACAGAAAACACATTCACCCTTTGAGGGGGCATGCAGACTGCCTACAATGGCTGAGGCCAGCAAGTTGGGGGTATTCCTGCATGCCTCCCAGTGTGCCCCATTGGCTCCCTGGACTACTGGAGCCTGCTTACCACAGCCAAGCACCCACACCATCCCTGATTGGCTGCCAGGCATGGGCAAGCATTCCCACCACTTTGGGCTGCCTGCCTGCAGCTGACAGGTGATGTGGCAGGGAGAGGGGGGAATGTCCACCCATGCCCAGCAGCCCAGTGGGATTCTGTGGGGCTGCACCTGCTTGCAGGGGTTCTCCTGGACTCAGTGTCAGGCCTGTGTGTACAACATGGGGTGCTTTGTGACAGGGTTAGGGCAAGGACACAAAAGCCTCCCTTTCCCCCTACACTGCCTGCCTGTGGCTAACAAGTGGCTGAAGCAAGGAGGCAGGAGGTGGGGCTGCAGAAAGGGTCTGTGCTGGAAAGGGTCTGTGCTACCTTCGCTCCGTGAGAGCTCAGGGCGGGGCCTGCTGGGCACTCAGCCGGAGCAGCCAAGCGCGGCAAGTTCTAATGCACCTCCCTGTGACAGGGGCTAGCGGGACAGGCCACAAAGGACCTGGAATGCTGGTAGACACCAACCTAACATGAACTTATAGGGTGTATGGTACAGAAATTCATTTCACCAGCCTAACCTGAATTGATGAAGTTTTGAGTGCACATAGATCTATATCTATTACAGACTGGGTTCTGCCATTTTTAAACCAGTCTATGTGCATCAAATGTCTGTTCTGTTACGGGTATAGACCAGTTTCCAATCACTTATACCAGTAAAAGCCTAGTATCTGTACCTGGCCTGGGAGAAAGTTCCAGGATGTGCAACCTAAGTGGAGGGGGAGAAATATTTCTCCGAAACCCTGAGGTCCCCAGCGCTTTTAGAATTTTCTATTTATGCTACCTGCTGTTACAAGGTGACATTAGGCAGCTCCCCACTCAGCATACCTCCTATTTTTTATTCCATTCTGATCACCTCTCCCCTTATTTTGCATGTGGGTTAGCACCTGAAACAGTCCTAGAATCCACTCCAGTGACCAAGCAACTAAAACTAAGGCAGTGAGTACAGTACCTAACTTCTAAGTGCCACAGCCCTTTATTGGATTAACCCCTAAATTTCAGTAGGCCTAATTGTGTAAATAATGCTTTGAAGGTTCTGGTCTTGTGGTGTGCAGCATTATTCTACAAGCTGTATTCTAATTAAAAGAAAACAACAAAAACCCTCACCCTGAAGTGACGACAATATTTGCTTTCTTTGTAAAAATGAAGATAAACATAATTATTACTGTGTGTACTACTGTGTGCCTAAGACAGTAATAAATTACAACTCATAGGAGAATTATATTTTTATAGTAGACTCTATGCCTGTGTACTACTTAAAACATTTTGCAGTATGATTTATGTAAAATAATTTTCCCCGCTTTGTTTAAATAGTTTTTGCTGTGAACTCCATTAAGGCTCAGAAGATTTTACTCTGAGGTTTTGAAACTCCTGGATAAACCTAATTTAAAGGACATAACAGTATATATTGTCATAGATTTAATAGATTTCATAGACATTAGGACTGGAAGGGACCTCACAAGATCATTGGGTCCAGCCCCCTGCCCAAGGGGCAGGAAGTCAGCTGGGGTCAAATGACCTCACCGAGATAAGCATCCAGGCATTTCTTAAAGGTATACAGAGTAGGTGCTTGCACCACTTCTGGGGGAAGTTTATTCCAGACTCTGGAGACTCCAACAGTAAAAAAGTTTTTCCTTATGTCCTGTCTAAAATGGTCTTCCACCAGTTTGTGATCATTAGACTTTGTCTTCCCTTGGGGCACTCTGGTGAATAGATGTTCTTCCAGTTTCTGATGTACACCCCTTATATACTTACAGGCTGCCACCAAGTTCCCCCTGAGCCTTCGCTTCTCCAGGCTGAAGAGTCTCGTGCCTCCCGGCTTCTTCTCATAAGGCCTGCTTTCTTGACCTCTAATCATGCACATGGCTCTTTGGATTCTCAAGCTTTTCCACGTCCTTTCTAAAGTGTGGAGCCCAGAACTGGATGCAGTACTCCAGCAGTGGCCTCACTAAGGCCAAGTAAAGTGGGAGGATGACTTCTTGGGTCTTGCTTGAGGTGCATCAGTAGATGCAAGTCAGAGTTTCATTTGCTTTGCCAGCTGTCATAAGCAAGCATCTGATAAAAAAAAAAATTCCCAATTTTTGGATTAAAAAGTAACCCCAAATCCACATTTTATATATAATGGTGTTTCATTTTAATCATGGGAAAATGTGGATTTGGGGTTACTTTTTTAATCCAAAAATTGGTGGGGGGAGGGGTGGTTATCAGAGAAAACCAGGATCCCTGGTCATAAGACAGCTCTAAAAGCTTTAACTATCAGTAGTTGCTATGAGAAACACTGGCAACTTGACTGCTAACATGCAAGATTCCAAATATGCATGATCCACAGTGTTTAGATTCAGTCAACAGAAAAAAAATAATGATTGTACTTTGTACTTTGAAAACAAAAGAATGAAGGCATTTTTTATTGGCCTTGAGACTTTTTATTATTTTGGCTTCATGTGAAAACTGCTTCTCACAGATCAAAAGTTGAATGCAGAGTTTTAGCAAGTAACAGGGACAGCAGAAGTTCAAAATGAGTTTTATTTTCTCTGCAGCTGGAATTACCAAACTAATTTGGACAAAATATACAGACCCCAACCTGCATCCAAAACACAAACTCAACACTTTCTCACTTTTAAAAATGTTTTTTTCCCCACATCTGGTTTTGGTATGCTGGACAGAGGCCAGAGGAGATGCTGGTAAGACTTGGCAGTGGAGGAGAAAGCCATCTGTGAGATAGGGAGCTCAAACCTGATTTCTTTTACTGGGGTGCTGGCAAAACACATCCCATGACTACATAACTATTAGGAAAAATCTGGTTGCAGATTGTGGTGTTTCCATTCCTCTGGGTTAGGCTGAAGTGTAATTGGGGATAGTCTACTATGCATAACAACAAAAGTGTTGGGTTCTCAGACACTGAATGATCAAAATATGATCACCATCACCTTGATCACCTTACTTCTAGAATGTGAAAAACTACTCAAATTGCTCTGACTTCTCACTAATCCCTGCTCTCTTCCCTAAGCAATGAAACTAGCCATTTAGACTTCACATAGTCCAGGTTTTGGCTAGGGAAAAGATGTGAATTTTAATGTGGTATAGTTCTTGGAGGGGGTGCACAGTGAGCTAAAAGAATTAAATACAATGTCATGCAGAGCAACTGGACCCTTGCTACATATTTGTGCTTTTGTTTTCACTTTATTATCATTTCAGTGAAATGTGGATGAGAAAACTTCTGAGATCCTGTGAGGATTTGTTAATATTTGTACGACATTGAAAACAAAAAGCTGTAGCCACCACATTTTCCAAACTTTTAGACAATAGATAATGTTTGTGAACAGTACTAGATTCTGATCAGTATATCTGTACGAGTGTCAGGGCATGCACAAAAAGAAGGTACTGATGAATGGGTTAAACTTCACAACAAATACACCTAGAGCTGCATTATTATATATGAAAGTATTCTGCTAACCTATAATGATATCTTGGAAGAGCACTTTCAAAATCCTGAAAACAGAACAGCATCTGACAAACAAGAAAGCCTCTAAAACTGCCAGAGATTATAATAAAGCAGACTGGGATAAAATAGTTTAGCTCGTAAATCAGGGCTATAGAATCTACTCTAGGATAACTCAAACAGCGGAAACGGTGCTGTTTGCAAAGGAACTTTAACTCTAAACAATGCATCTAACCAATAGAAAACAAACACATTAAAAGAAAGGAAATTAGTGAAGTCATTACACAAACCCAGCTGGGAACCCAGCTGTTTAAAGATGAAGCAAACTCTCTAATTCTTGATCTTTGGGAGTGTCTAATTAGGCTACAAGCTAAAAAGTTGTTCTCACAGACAGTATAAAAAAAAAAAGGAAGCTTAATATCAGAAACAGATTTCTCTGCCGTGGCAGACGGCTTTCTGGAAAACAGAAAAAAACAAGCAGCAGATAAATGTTATTGCTGCAGAATTATGGCACCAATTATGCTTAATTAAGGGCTGCAATGTACACAAAAACAGTACTGTGAAAGAAACAGACATACTTAGTATTTTCAAGTTATGTACCATCCTTTTCCATTTTATAAAGTTGCAACCTATTGTTCAGAATGGCAAATATATATACTGGTTGCCTGAAACATTAAGCACCTCACTCCAATAAACCCTTCAAAGTAAGTATTGCACAGTTATGTAACTCCATTATTCCTAGAACTAGCATCTTTGCAGATATTATGGCAATTTCTCAGGTCTCCCATTCCTGCACAGGGGCAGTGGAACATGCTAATTTAATTAGAGAGCTGTGGTCTTACCTTTGAATAAAGACTAACAAAGGTGCTCCAAGCATAGGGGAGCAGATTGAAAGAGGCAGATAGGTGAGAGAAACAAGGAAGCAAAGAGTTTGCAAAGTGACAGAACCTTGTACACAGCAACTACTGAATAGTGGGATGGTGCAATGTTAATTTGGAACAGCCATGTATAAGATTCCCTTTAACACAAGAGCTTTTTCTAGACAGAGAATGTAATGAACCCTTCCATTTTAGGGTCTATAAGACCCAAGCCACAAAATGCAATCAAGTTCTGAAAACTGACCTTAAAACTGTTGTGATAGCCTGGACAACTCAGTTTCAGAATGTTACTAGAAAATGGTTTACCTATATTCTACCTATTTTAAAAAAATATCTGTCCATATTTTTCTCTTTTTATCAAAACATTTCCTTATGCTGCACTGCCTCTTCATGCCTTCAGACACACTTTGAAATTTTGCTTTTTTTAATTCAGTTTTGAACATCATCCTGTGGCAAATGTCAGATTTAAGGTCAAATTTCAAACATGGTTTCAGAACAGTAAGAATGTTCTGATGTTGTTAGGGTCTAAAAAAGCATCTCATGAGCTGCAATCATGAGTTTAAAGTTTTATACAACATAGTGCCAAGGAATTATTTTGAGGCATCAAGTATTTTTATTCTAAAGCATATGAAGCATGAATGTTCAGTGAAATTTTTAGAATGTGCACTGACTTTTTAGGAATATGCCTGCTGAATAGTAAACCAACATCTGAAGTTACCACAGCTAATCCTAAAAAATGGTATTTCATTCTACATTATGTGCAGAAATTTTAAAAGAAAGTGAAATATTTGGCAGAACATAGGAAGCATCTCTGTGAAACTACAAAGATACAGGGACCCCAAATCCATCAAATACAAAGCAGGGGAAGGAGCAGGAATAGAAGTCTATCAGCAGAAATTGCTTAGGCTCACCTCTATGCAGTATTCAAGCTATACAAGTTCATCCATCTTCCTTTTGACTGGCACACTGATTCAACCTTCAACCTATCTCTTGCCTTCAAACAATCCCTTGACCTTGAAGATTTCTTGAAGATTATTAGATGATTCAAGGAAGTCTTATAGCAGCAGCAGGCCTTCTCCTTCCACACACCCCTCATTTTCAAGATTGTTCAGGTGGCTTTTTCTGCCTCCTTACTCTTACATCTAAGTAAAAGTATCTCCATTCATAGCAGAGATGGCCTCTGGTATCCATGCTTTGCTTTAGATGGAAGCCTGTGCTGTTCTGTTCCCTAGATAAAATGTATCAGGGCCTTGAAACACTTGTGGAGCTGCTGCTGTAGAGTGCCACATGCCAGAAGCGTTTGGACTGACTTTCAGAATTGAGTGTTTTGACATTAGGGCAGTCTCTCTGGCCCTCACTAGCATGGACCTTGCATAAGAAAACTTTATCATAAACACATTGAAGGAATGCTAACAGAAGAGAATAAGATAATCACTGCTGTATAAATCTCAAAAGGGTTTAGATGTTGGATGTTTAACTTAAATGGAGACAGGTGAAGAAGTGATATAACTTTCTGGTTAGCCACCTGAAGCTTCAGTTTATCTTTGTTTATGAACAATGGAGTTGTTTTGTTTGATGCCGTACTAGTAAAGTGAGCTGTTCCCCTGTTGAAAAATCTGGCCACAGATTTGTTTCTAGTCAGAGAGAGAATATGATATGCAATATTTTCATGAGATTATTCAATCAGAATTTAAAATTATATACATATATAAAGAAATGGGAAGATCCAACACCAAGAAGTGCAAAAATTATTCCTGGTTAAATCCATGTCATTTAGTTCGGCTCAATCCCAAATTTATTCCAAAGTTTGAAAGAATATTTAAAACCAAATTAATTACATCAGGAGAGCAATAAAAGAAATCACCTTGAAAAAAGTAAAGATTAACATCAAATCATGGAATTGGTAAAATTTTAATAAACTTCTCAAAAATGAAGTTGTTCAGAACCATTGGACCATGCTTTTATGCATGCTTTTATGTGCACTGATCAGAATAAGCTTACCTGAAACTTGATACAGTTATCAAATTACACGACCAACTTATTATTTTCTTCTTTCTACCATCTATAATTTTTTCCCTTTCAAACATCATGCTCCTTCTGTTTTGTTAACTTGCTACCTGTTTATACTTGTCTTGACTTTCTTTGTTATGTCTTATTAAGAAGGAAATCTTCCCAGAGCAGAGAACTTGTCTGATTTATTTTTATAAAACCTTTCCTGAATTTATGATACTATATAAAAATACTTAAAAAATAATAATACTTTCTCATCTGGGTTGATTTGAGGTTCATACTGATTTTTTAATTTATTATAAAACTTACCTTGTTGCTAAATTGCACATTTTTTAACTTTGTCTATTCAAATATCTACACTTTGCTCACTGAATGTCTCAATTAGTTTGGTTTCTTTTGAATAGGTTATTTCTTATAAATATTCCTAAAGTCATAAGAGGAAATCCTAACCAACTAATGGCAATGGGAGTTTCAGACTAGTTCCAGTGCTATAGCCCAATGTTTGAACCAAACACAAGGCACTCTCTGATTCCACTGAAAATGAAGCATGGACGAGTATACAAACCTTTTGGAGATGACATACAGTGCTCCTACGTGGATAATTTAATACAAATCCAGCTATTACCAAGTTTAAGATAAGTCAGAACACAGATTTATAGGCCTGTATATGGACTTACATTTCAAGTGCTTTTTTTTTAATTTGCTACTACCTATATTCAGAGGGGATCAAACAATGCAATGATTCTACTAATGAAAACATTACTTTCTATGAAAGCTTTCCTTTCCTTTCAGGGTGGTTGTAAGATTACAATTAAAAAACAGATCTAAACTTTAACGTAATCCTGAAAGGAACAGATCATCTAGGGTCAATTATATTAGAAGTTTGACATCTACTAAGTCTGCATTTCACCTCATTTTGGGTGAAGTACTGTTGTAGCATACCTGTTTGAAATTACCTTTTCTTCTTCTGCCATCAATCTGCATAAATACAAACTGTCTGCCTGAGAAACAAAGTAATATAAAGCAAAAATTCATTATCACAGAAGTTATGTCTTTTTGGTTTATTTCCCTTTTCCATTTCTTTATTCGTTTTTTTCTATATCCAACCCATTCCATTCTCCTTGTATCATTTACTTTAATTTCTAGCTACTGTTTCCATTCTTCTCTTTAGCAGACTATTCTATTCTTGGAGCAGCAGACTCTCCTTTTCTTCCTTATTTCTCTTTCATATGCACCATCTCTCTTGTTCATACCCTTGCTTTGTCCCAGTGTTAAATAATCTGATTTTCTCAGCAGTGTATCTTGGGGAAGAGGAGGCTTGCAAAAATACCCACTGCTGCAGTGACCGGTAGTATGCTTCAGCCATCAGGACCACTGTAGACAATGATGCCTTTTGCACTGCTTCTGCCCAGAGAACAAAACTGCTGTACTATGCCTCTGGTTTCTCTTCCCTGCTCTCTATGTACTTTTTTTGTCTACATTCTCCCTCCTGTCCTTGCTTTCAACCTTTTCTTTTGCACACTCTTATCTTCATTCTTCCAAATTTACTCATTCCACCTATATAACAACATGTCTAATAACAACACTAGCTACTACCTCTGTTGCTATACAAACATTTATTAATGAAAAAGGCCTTCTGAGGTAGTTAAATATCATTATTTACCATTTTTGGTGACTGGGAATGCAAAGCAGAAAGGCATAATGATTATACCAAAGCCAGAGAAGGAATCAGTGTCTAAGACTAGGATTAGAACAGAAAACGCCTTGCAATTAGTCCTTTGAAGGATTCCATCATTTATTCTTGCACTGGCACTACTTGGAGCCAGGTGGCAATCCTGGACACTAGGAAGAATCAGGCGGCTGCAGCCTATTGGTTGCTCCTACCACCCAATAGCTACTCAAGAGGGTCTGATTCCTTTACTTTCCTACAATCCCTCCTTATAACCCCAAATCAGGGTTAATTCATATGACTGGGTATAGTCGGGTACTGAAAATTCTGAGATCAGCTTTGACATGAAAAATCAAATTGGCCCAAGTCCACAGGCTTCACTAGTCCCAAAGCAGCTCTGATGTTGTATGTAAGTATGCATACACACACGTTATATATGTTATATGGCCTGTATGGTTCTGATTTTTTTTATCTAGCTCAAGGAGAAAAAGCCTATCTATTGGGCCTTCTGAGTATTTATTTCAGTTCAGGAACTTTGATCACTTACCCATGTGTCAGGAATATTTTCATTACATTTCACTGAAAATTAAATGCAAAAAAACCCCCTCTTCTATCTATCTGTTGATTATTTCTGATGAGTTTTTGCTGGCACTGGGACTACTTACTCTAGCACAAATGTAGGACATTATTTTGGAAAAGATATATTTCAATAAATCTGAAGAATAATCACTGAGGGCTTTTGTTTCTTATAAATACTTTACACAGCTATAGTAATGATGGCAAAGATGTGTGCCAAAAAAGCTACATATTTGCCTCTACAAACTGTTCATTTCACCCTTTATCCAGTAACAGCTGGTAAAATGGTATTTAAGAACAGTTTTGATTTAATCTAATGAGAAACTATGTTGCAATGCCCTGTACTGCCTGCGGAAAATAATTGGACAAACATTGATTTTTATGTTGCTATAATAGTTTCATTTTCGATAAATAGGAATTTATATGCATAGTTTATTTGGTACCATTCCTCTCCATATAAAGGCTAGAGATTGCTATGCAAAAAACCTCACAAACAAACAAAAAGTGAAGCTTAGCCATTCTGAAGCTGCCAGAGTTGGAAAAGATCTCCCTTAAGGATTCAGTTTTGTATTCAGCTGACATTAGGCCAGGCGGGTGTCAAAGGGAACAGGACAGCAATGTCTGTAGGGAGGTAGAAGCAGATTACAGTACACTAAACCACAGACAGCAGGATAAATAATGCTCAAAACAAACCCTGAGTTCTTAATGACATGTATAGATGTCCAAACAACCCTTAAATGCACCCATCCATACTTACACTCACGATATTGTGTCCACATCAGACCTGTTCTTGATCTCAAGTGGTTCAACACCATTATAATTTTATAGGTTTTACTGGAGTTTCTCCTAACTTTTACCAGTGTCAACTAAGATCAGAGATGTAGCAATGGATCCCTAGTTAAGACATAGTTGAAAAGCTTCTGAACCTTTACCCATTTTGAAAACTCAGCCTGTATTGAACCCAATGGAAGGATGTGAACAGCTCAAAACTCAATAATCAGCTCATGTGTTATGTGGATTCAAGTATTTGGTATTTGCATGCTGAATGGTAACTTTTTCTCTGTGCTGAAGGGGTCTGGATATTGGATGCTTCGGTGCTCTGCTGGTCATCTGTAAGGAAGGAATGCCCCCACTTAAGAACTAGGCTCATTGGGCTCTGCAACAGGAAGCTTAAGTGTGTGAGAATTACACTGTGCATTGTGGGAAACTTCAACTGAAATAGATTTGTAGTAACAGAAATAGGTCTCTTTTCAGGCACCTTGAAAAACCTCCATTCCTTCAGGCTCCCTCTAACCAAGTGCCAACTCAGCCTAGCCAAGCCTGATTTTTCCCCATGTTTTTTACTGACTTTCCCCATAAATGCAACAGATCTAGCCCATACTATCAGTTTGCATATGCCAGAAGCTTACTCATTACAGCTGAAAACAATTAACCTATGTTCCTATTTCATAAGGCTCCTCCACAGGCAATGGAGGCCATGGTCTTATGGGCTTGAATGCAGTTTCTTGCAGAACTCCACAAAAGAGGATGATCTAACAATGCATTTTCAGGTATTTCAGTATTAACAATGGGACCAGTGTGGCAATAGGTCTTTGTGCAGGACTTCTTAAAACTATTGGGACTTTTGAGCGTGGATCCATTATGAAACCACCGATAACATCTGACATATTGATTTGGTTATTCATTATGACCTTCAGTGTTATGAGTGTCTTCGCTATTTACAGATACATTTGAAAGTGTGTTTATTTGTGCTTATACTGACATTACGCTGAGACTATTCCCCCCACAAAGGAAATTCATTGTATTTTGTTCGCTATTACCAAGGTATTTTTGAGCTGTTAGTCTGAAACAAATATTTAGACAAGTGAAGGAAATATTATTATTATTTCTCCCATTGCACTTTAGGAAAATGTAAAGCGCTGTGCACCTAGATTCTTATCTCCTTCTGATGAAACTTGTGATTATATTTTCTGGGTTTAGTTTGAAAGCTAAGACATCTGTTTATCTGGTGCATACAGAATAACTCTCATGTCTCTTCATCTCTAAAATTTTCAAAGGCTTTCATTCTGTTTTAAATCCTTTGAAGAATCAGTAATCAAAGACAAAAATTATCAGAGGTACATTTTTGTTTTCCAAACAATGAAAATAACAACGCTCATCCAACTCCGATTTCAGGCACTTACAATGAAACTTCAAACCTGGAGATTTGCCACACAAATCAAAAGTAATATGGGTAGCAGCAAACTCCAAAGCACTGTTTGGATTACAGGTATTGTGGGTACAACCCCCAGACTTCAGATCATCATATAAATTTAAACTAGGCATTTAAATAATAAAGACCTATAAGGCAACACAAGACATCAAAAAACACATCCCATCACAGCATGACAATGCATCAAAGTTCCCCCCCTTCTTTTTTATTCAGATAAAGAAATCAGTGAGAATAAAGAGTCTCTTTGTGGTGTGTTCTGAAAACAGAACAGTTTATAAACAATTGACCTGACCTAGCCATCTGACAAAATGTATTCTCCATTTCAAAACATAAAATGGAGTCATACGTTGTAAAAGGGGACCCAAATATGCTTGAAACAACAGAGGCATTGCATTTACAATGAACAGAAATAGGTGTATGAGACACCCACCACTCACCTACATCTACTGAAACTGGTATAAAAACCTGAATATTAAGCAATTTGAGGAAGACTGAAAAGTTTGAAATAACTTTATTTTTGCATGTCTCTGTCCCTCCTGGCTACAGTTAGAACTAAAAAGACCAAAACACTGATAGGAAATCTCTTTTATGGTTTTGCCATTCCTACAAATTCTTAAAGCCTTATGTGAAAATCTGTAGTTACAAGAAATATTCCAATGCACATTATATCATATTTAGATGGCACAGGCAACTGGAACACTCATCTAATTGCGTGATGGTAGCTGATCCCAACAATCACTCCCCCTGCCATGCCATATGGTGGTTCAAAAACCCTGGACTGTTTTGGGGCCAGGCCAACAAACAGCTGATTGGGGGCCCTGAACCAGGACAGCCCTGGGACCACTCAGCTGCAAGCACTGCTTTTAGAAGTCCCAGGACCCTGGTATCAGGGAGTCTCTCCCCCATGCCGGATATCTAAAAACTAAACATTCAGCCCAATTCCCCACTAAATAGCATTTTAAAGTAGAAAGGCTGCTTGACATGTGGGTTACCACGTTTCCATTTCCTAATTTTGGCCCCAGGACCAGGTTTGTCCATGTCCTAATGATGATCTCCATCCCCCATGCTGATGCTGATGCTGCAGGTTGCAGCTTAACCCATCAAGGGCTGCATGTAGCCCATGGGCCATTAATTAGACAACCCTGAACTAGATTATTAAGCAAACTTAATTAGATCAAACATGATTTGGTGAGGTTTGAGCTCTTAGTCCTTAGTTTCATACTAGTTCTCAATTATTTCCAGAAAATGTAAACAACTGTCCCTATCTAACAACATACTTATGATACTGCAATTACTGTAATCCAAGAGAGCCCTGAATTTAAGACACCCCCTCACACCAATAATTAAAGCCTATATATCTGATGATACATCTGCAGCAGCTGACTGTGTCCCCGCCGACCCACACACACCTTCTACTCAATTCCAAGACAAACCCATTCCCTCCCCATTAATGGGGGGAAAAAAACCTTGTCTTAGAATCAAGTAAATGTAATACTTACAACTTAAGGGGTGCATCTACACAAGACATTTACTGTGGAGCTGACTAATTTGTTCTGCAGTAAATGTCTCAGTATTTATACATGCACCCCTCTTAGGGCACAGGAAACTAGTAAATACCACAGCAGAGTAGTACTTATAAATACAAATTCTACCCTGCTGCAGATTTTTTTTCTGCATAGCAATGCACATGTAGAGGCTGACCTGGCTGCCTGGGGCATGAGGGTGCTTCAGGGCAGGGGTTGCCTGCCAGCTGGCCCTGCACTGAAGTACCCTCGTGCCTCAACCAGCCCCTCTGCAGCACACTGAGCTTGGTGGGAGAGCTTGGTGGAAGCAGCCTTGAGCTGGTAGGCCGATCCTGCTGTGTTCCCCACCAGCCAAGGCTATTGTGACCTGGCTCAATGTGCTATGGTCCAGGCGCACATGTAAACCATGTGCCTGGGATTGTCCCAAGAGCAATAAACTCTGAAGTGCATTGCTGTGCATTAATGGCACATGTAAAATGCCCAGGAACAACAGAACTGACTACCACTAAGGATATCCTTCAACTCTGGAAGGCTGCCTTGATTTGGGTATTGTAAGAGTTCTGTTCATCAGGTCACAGATGAGGTTAATAGGAAGTTTTATTTACAAGTTGTTATGGAAGTTTTCTTATAGTTTAAGATGATTAACAACAATATTTGTATCCCAGATCCTTACTCATATGATTTGCCTACTGAAGAGAGGCATAAAACAAAGGTGCACAATGATGCACATTCTATTATCAGGTTTTCAAGCATAACTTATAAAATTAATAGAATACGCAAAATGACGGTTTTAGTTAGCAAAAGTTTAAGTATGGAGGCAAATTATTTAGGAGGGTAGCTGAAAACCAAGGAAAGAAAATATTTCAAATATATATTTTTAATCTTCTCAAGTAAGTTGCTTCAAAAGTGATCAAAAAACCATGAACATTTTCCCTATTTAGGTGCCTAATTTATACTCTGAATTAGATATGTACTTCTAAAAATAAAACCATGCTCCTATCTTTGAAATTCTTTCTTTCTTGCTCTGTGCAGTTCAACAAACAAAAAAATTGATGTAAGCGAATGCCTAACAAACCATTATTAATAATTATCTACAACGGTTGATGATATAAATAAATATTTGGGTTAATAAAATAATCTAATGTTACCTGTAAAGCCAGCTTGCTGGTCTCAGTCATTAAAATAGCTGATCCTTTACATTCTGAAATATATTGAAAAAAGTGTCACACTGATTTGCTACCATGTATTTCACAGACAGAAGCATAACAGCTTTTGTGAAAGTACCACTTGAAATAACATGTTTAACTTAATGCTGGGTTTATTCTTAGAAAGGCTAATTATTTTATTCTCAGCATCTCTTTCTTCACTCCTCTGCCACCTCTAGTCGAAACACTTTAAGGAGAAAGGACAGT
Organism: Crocodylus siamensis; assembly: GCF_052110815.1. NCBI lineage: Eukaryota > Metazoa > Chordata > Crocodylia > Crocodylidae > Crocodylus > Crocodylus siamensis. Next base: position 343,559,635 of record NC_143395.1, on the reverse strand, counting down.
CTAGCTTATCCAGCTGGCTCTTCTGTGCGGATGCCTATAGATTTGTAAAAATGATCCCTGGTTGATAATGGTTTTAATGATGAGCCTTCCTTCAGTGATACAGAAAATACCTTTTGTCCTACATAGAAAGGACAAAAGTATACCCAGCAATGACAGGAGCATGTAGCGATCCAAAGTCTATCCTCAGACGTCAAAAAGAACTGGAGGCATAATTAAATTAAAATTAATCTGTGCCACCTGAGTATGCCGTCCACATCTGTACATTCATACTGATATGCATGTGTATATGGAAGCAGAACTCTGTGATAGTGAAAGATGTGTGTGTACATGCGTGTGTGTGTGTACAATCTACACAGAATCTTGTTCTTTCATCTTTTCTGTTTGTACAGATCTATGGACCACAGAGAATTGTTTGCCTTTGTTCTCCCATTTGGTTTTGTATCTCTCCAGTTCTACCTTTTCTTTATTTCCAGAAGTCCACATGGCAGCCTTCCAATTGTATTTATCCACTCCAACTAATTGAGTTACATAAATGCAAGTAATTTGAAGCATTATTGTGAGAAATTTCTGTTTGCCTCTTTAATTAAGCAGTTGTTCGCAGGTGCATACAGTTAAAGCAAAATTAATTGATAGCTTTATATTGCAGTTTTTCAGTCTGCTGCTATTTGATGTTTGCAAACAGTGCTATTAAAGACTGTGCGTCTTATCTTGTTCAATGGGAGCATTTTACTGGAAACAAAGTTAGGACAGGTTGACCTATATATTGGAAAATCTATCCAGGTAGGAAAGGTAATTTTACTAAGATGGAAACAGAATGAATGCTTATTTGTGGAATAGCTTATTACCAATGGAAAAGACTGCAACTCTGCATCCATAGCTAGCATCTTGAGTATCCAAAAGTATTGCCAGTAGAAGGTAATAGCTTCTCCTGAAAATTGTGGGTACTTCAGTTATTGCCACTAGGAGATGCATTACCTTGGGAAGCCAGTTTGGGTCTCATGTTATTAAACAGTATTTCTCGCTTTCTTTCAAATGACTTAGAACATATATTTAAAAACTAAGAAAAAAAGCTACCATAAATGCAACATTCTTTTGGAGAAGCATTTGGACGTACTTAAAATAAGTTATTTTATCTTAATTTGTATCTTTCCTCAGATATGTTTATTCCTACTTGTCAGTCAAGGCCACTATTTGAGGCCAAAGTAAGTAATCATTTGTAGTGTTAGTAGTTTTGCTGAACACTTTACTTAATATGAGCAGGGTTATCAGAATCTAGTGCTTAATAAAAAAAAGACCTAAAATAAGTTTCTGGGATAATACAAAAACCTACTGGGTGTGTCTCCATGAGAGGAGTGTGCATTTCCCAGGGGACAAAGAGCAATGATACAATGTGTGCCAGATACTTGTTCCTTGTGAACCTCTGTGCATGTGCACCCTGGTGTGTGGCACATTGCCCTGGGTGGGGTAGGGGAGGCTGGGCCCCGAACCTGGGCTGGCCTCAGCAAGCTTACCTGGGGTCCTGAGGTCCTCTGGGTGCCATAGCTGTCGCAATCCTGCAGCAGGGACCCTGACTGGCAGCTGAAGCATGGCTCTGGCTGGCCAGGCTCCAGTTTTGGGTGACATGCACTGTTGCAACATGAGCTTCCCTTCTTTTTTCAGGAGTGGGTTTTTTTGACATTAAGACATCCCAGTGACAACTCCCACCCACCGCGCTGCAAATTAGCAATGAGGGGAACACCTGCATGTGTGGTGCATGCAGTTTGCGGTGCTGTAGATGGGTCTGCGGTGCCACATACTACACATGGGCACTCATCTGGACGTGCCCACTGGGAACATCTACACATGCACTTTACTGTAGAATTGACTAATTAGCTCCGCAAGAAAGAATCATGGTTTACACATGCAATGCTAGTAAGCCAGAATGAACTAATTAACTCTGCTGTTAGACATTACTACCTAACACAAGTATTATCCTATGGTAGAGTTATTTACTCTACCACAACACATGCATAGATGGTGACCAGGGCTGGCTGCAGCACAAGGGTGCTACAGTTTGGGGGATACCTACTGGCTAGCATTGTGCCCCAGCCAGACCCTCCACAGCAGGCTGAGCCAGGGTGGAGCAGCTCTGGGCTGGCAGTCTGATCCCCTAGGTCCCCTGCCGGCCAGGGCTGCACCATGCCAGCTCAATGTGCTGTGGTCCTGAATGTACATAAATGCTGCATCCAGGAGCAATAAAATCCAGTGCAAACTTGCTGGAATTTATTGTTATGTGCTAATTGCACCCACTGGCTCTAATTCTGCTCCCAGTTTCAATATTACTCCAAATTTGGCCCTATGTTTTTTTTCCTTCATAGCTTATCTTAATGAAAAACACTTGCCATCAATACAATCCTAAAATGATTATTATAATAGTGTATTACACACAAAATGTATTTCAATAAAGTCAAAGGTAAGATAATGTCATCTGGGAATAAACCAGATAAATTGTACTTAAAAAATAGGGAATCATATCCTACAATAAATGTATATAACTAACTATACATGATCTCTCAGTTTCCTATTTTGGCTAGGAGAGCTAGTGCAATCCCTTGATATATAAATGAGGGAATATTGATTTCAGGATGGTAGCTTTCTCTGGTGAGACCATTACTGGATTATTGTGCCCAGTTCAGGTGCTACTAAAGATTCTGACAAACTGAAATCGGTTCAGAAACTAAAAAGAGTAGTGATCTGGCAACCTGCCTCACACTGAGAAACTTAAGAGATGAAGTCTGTTAAGTTTATGCAAAAGAAGTCTAAGTGGTAGCTCCATCATGAGCTACAGGTACCTACCAGGAGATGATTTCCGACGTGGAGAAATTTTTAGTGGCTGTTTTTTTAAAAGGTATTCTCTAGGTCACAGAGCCAGTTCTGGTCTAGATGCAGGAATAACTGACTGAAATTCTGCAGCCTTGTTATACAAGAGGTCAGACTAGATGATCATAATCGTTTTAGATTTAAAACCAATTAATATATGAAATATGTGCTGCCTGATATTCAGACCCAAAGAAGACCAGGTCACTGAAGAAAGTCACTGGAAAACCACTCATGGTCACTTCTTAATCTCTGCAGGATGACCCAGGATAGAACAGAATATCTGCCTAGACAGTTTAATTGAAACATCCTTTAGAATGCAAATTATGGTTTTCCATATAAAAAGCATTTTTTGTGAAAGCCTGTTCATAGCAGTCTAAAATGCAGTTCATATAATACCATTCCCATCCCTTTTTTTCTATTTGCGATTTTTCTGTGTGCCCATCACTGTAATGTCTAAGGATTTCTAGTACACATGAGCAATAGAAATGAAGGATAACATTTTATACAATAGAAAGCCACACTAAATTGTTACCATAGCATCCTAACATCATTACAAAGGATTAATCTACCTGACATTCTCTCTAGATTTGTTTCTTTCAATGGTCCAAGGGAAGTTCCCAGATGCAGACAGCTATGTCTTAAGGGTTATTAGGAGACTTGTCTGAACCCAGTCTAGAAGTTAGAGATTTATCAAGCACCACCAGGAGAGTGGTCATCCTGTATGAGTTGATTCAAATGATAATAGTTTCATCAATAGATTATAGTTCTTATATCCTGAAAAATGGCATTCCAAAACTCCATAGTGGCATTTCATATTTCATTTAACTTAGTGAATCTATTCAGTTTAATTCAGTCTGTAAACAAAAATATTTGTAACTACCAGCCATGCATATTTGCACTGGGATCTAAAAGTCAAAACTATGTTCTTTCTGTTTCACACTTCATTGCCAGCAATAAAGATTTTCTGGGCCAGATTACTTCCCCAATTACACTTGAGCAGACACATTGTCTCCAGTGAGGTTCCAAAGGTACAGATAAGGGCAGAATCTGGCCGTGCCATGGGGACTCTGGAACCAGTCTATTTCTATTAATGATATACACTTCCTCATTCATCCACCGCTGTTGGCTCTGTATGGCTGAAAGAGTTAAAAAACAAAAATAAAACACTTTTTTTCTTCTGAATAAGACTGACTCTGCTTAGCTGAAAAAGAACATGCTATTTTGAACCATTTTTCAAAGCACCACTTCACTTCGAACATTTGTTCATTTTACATAACCTAGTCATCTATAAAGGTTAATATTTAATACCTAGGTGATCATTTTGCAATTGCTGCTCACTGTAGTGTCTGGGATTCCTCGTTATTCTCCTGATCAAAATGGGAATAACTGTATTATCTCAGAGGCTGTCATGTTAGTAACCACTGTGTTTTAACAGTAACTAATGTATGCACAGAGAAAATAACTCAAATTTGTTTCTATCTATCTAAAGTTGGGGTAGATCACCAACCAGATTGTTGGCCTGCCAGAATATTTAATTCCATATTAGACACAAAAAATGGGTTTCTCATTTTAGAGTTCAGGGCAGTGAAAGGAAATTAGGATCAGGGTCCCAAGTGGAGTTATAGAATCAAGTTCGGGGTGAAAGATTTATTTTTAATCAAGTGGATAATCCCCTCCACTGTGCAATGGGAATTACCTCAGGTACAAATGTTACCCATTGTAACTATTAAATAGGGAAATATTAGATTAATTATTGTTTAGATGTGCCTTTTCAGTATGTAACGGACAAGGAGTAGAAAGTCTAAATGTTCCCTTAACTTGTTTTACCGCATACACTTTATACATTTTGATCCAATAAAAATTATATATGAGATATCATAAAATGAATTGTAGGAAAGTGTGCAGAACAGCATTTAACTGATTTTAAACAGAAAGGCTTGGATTTTCAAAGGAGACAAAGGAATTGGGTACATGAATCCACTGACTTTCATTGCAATTTAGACACCTAACTCCAGTGGACCCCTAGAAATCCTAGGTTTACTTTTAGGTAACTTTTTCACTTACGTAACCCATGCAAAATCTGATTATTGGTGGAAATCTGTATTTGCTTGAACAGCTTATATGATATGTTACATTGGGACCAATGCCTACAAGAAGCCTCCTGTGTAAGTATCACTTCTACACTCCTACTCCGAGTAGCTTTAAGTTGGTCAAAGTCAAACTGATGAGCGCTCTTAGTCAATAGCCCTAGAACAAATGCTGCAATTATTGTACTACTGGTTGGATCTTCTTTTTCTCTCTCTCTTTTAAACAAGAATTCCTCATTTTTTATTTTCTTTTTCTAGGAATATCAAGCCTCATGATGATTCTGTTAAAAACCCCCCCACCAGTTATAAAGTGCCTGAGCTATTGTAAGCCAACACTCAGAGAAATTATTTCAGTGGAAGAACATTTTTATTGTAACAATTTTGTTAAATATCTGTTTTATATAGGAATGAAGAAAAAATAAAGATTTTATCAATATATTTTCTTCTCAAACACAGAAAGGCCTAAAGTTAAACTTGTCGGCTATTAGCCTTTGATGAAGATTTACCCATTAGTCATTTTATTAGTCTTAGAAAATAGAACCTGCCACATAAGTGATAGCTTTTAAATACATGTCTATATTACCATTGTAATTGCTTCACAGTACAGACTGCAACAATATCTCAGTGATGAAAAGCATCAAGACAAAGTTATGTGGAATAGTTAATTGAAATTATTTACACTATACTGAAATAAAAATACATTTTCTCATTTAAAAATATTTGCAAAAGTCAGACATACCCTGACATCAATCACTTTATCAGCTGACTTCCATTGGAGTCCAGAAATAAAAAGAGAAGAGGACAATGCTTTTTGAACATGGTATAAATATGGCTTGAGAAAACTGTATATAAATATTATGTTGTCTGTCTAGATAGCTTTAGATTAAGGTTAATATTGTTGAAATATCTACATCTGCTTTTCACTTCACTGTGATATTTATCGCCTAATAAAAATGCTAAAGTTACCAAGGAAAGATGTTTAATTTGTTCTTGCTGCTCAGTTGCATGTTGCATCCTATTTTGTAGTAAATGGCATAATGTCCCAAGTGGGCTGCCATACTGTCAGATACATTATTTATACATAACATTACTGGTTAATCAATGAACAAAAATTCAGGAGGCTTTTTTTTTGGTCTTTTCTTCTTCATCTTTAAAGCTGCAGTAGAGAAGAGTAGTCCTGAAATGAATTACATTAGTATCCTATGCTGATAACAAATTAAGAGTTTCCTGGTACTTTTTTCACCATGCATCTGACAAATGTAATTATTGTAAAAACATAATACTAGCATGTACACTGCAGAAGAATTAGTTAATTATAAAAGCTATCTTTATTGCCTAATTACAATTGAATCAAATATCCTTTAAAAAGCGTATGAAATAGAGCAAACAAAGTAGTAAAATTTTTGCACGTGAAATCTGCACATGGAAGTTGTTTTTTTCCATAATTCTCAAATTAAAAGAGAGCCAGAAAAACCTTCATATTACTAAGAGGTTTAGCATTTCACCCTTCACCATGCAAAAGATGATATTTAAAAATGGGAAAGAAATTGTAACATTTAAATACATCTTTAAGCAAGGGAAATACAACAGTATTGTGTGGCAAATCTACAAGGGTTTTTGTTTGTACTTTGGCTCATTCTGTTGTATTTTGTTAATAGACGTTTCAGATCAATACAAAATATTCAGCTCTGTTCCAGTGATTGAATATGAATACATTATGTGCATACAAAAATAGTGATAATCTATGTTGATACAATAGTTCATTTTGCATTAGTGTCCTAGATGGGACAATGTTAAGAAGCAATTTAAATGAAATTCATTTAAATGTCAGCTCTCATGCTTGCGATTTTTCTATAATTGGTTATTTAATTAAAATAATTCTCATAGTCATTAATTTAGACTAAAACTTGCTGTGCACTGACATGTTTTAATTACATGGTATTAACAAAATTGATATGCTTTAAAAAAGCATGGTTAAATTTTAAACAAGAATAAATTAGAAATCTCATAGATCATCCTACTTAGAGTATTTATGAGAAAAAAATCAGTCATTTAAAATGTTTATTATAAACAAAGTCCCAATATTATTGTGCCTGCATCATATTTAGGTACTGTTTCTATGTGAAATGACTTTTATGTTAACACAATACCTTGTCTTTGAATTCCTTTAACCAACACAAAATAAATAAGGTAATGAACCAAATTAAATATTAATAGAAAACCACATAAACCACAAAAGACAGACATAGAAGTGTTGTTTGAATTATACCATACCTTTGATATCGTTAGGACAACATATTAATGAAGTTTTAAAGGGCTGAATCTTTATCTACTGTTCATGAAAACAGGAGAGGTTAAACCTCTCTGGCCTTACTCTAGGACATATAGCATGAAGGAAAATAATTACTATTAATACTATGCAAATAGGACAGAAGAACTAAATTCTTAGAAACTCATTCTGCACAGCAATCCCATAGCAAGGACCCTTCTGCCCTCACAGAGTTCCAGTGAAGTCACTCGGACTATTTCCAAGAATAAAGTAGGTCATTTGTTTTCAGGACTGGGCCTATCATCAGGAATGTGAGAATCAGAATTGTATTTCATTGTCTGTTAATTAGACTAGCTCTATATTACTTTGACCTTTTCAATATTCTGTGATTTAATTGGACAATAAGTCTATTCTGCCTATGATTGCCAATCATGCTGTATAATATATTTAAACCCTATCCTACTCCTTTTGACTTGAATGAGTATGGGATCAGGCCCTTAATAACATGAAACACTGATTTTATTGTGAATGGCAGGGTCCAACAAGGACACATACAGACATCTGGAACTTTATTAATTCTATAACATAACTCCTCAGTGCAATTCTTCTAGACAGCAGTGAAATAGAGGAAGACCATAGAAGCTGTCACTTATCTTCCTCCTTTTTTCATACTCAAATCAAGAACTTCACAGCCCCAAAGCTTAACAGATGTTTGAAACCAAAGGCCCAGGAGAACTCACATTACTCACAAGGCTGGTCATTGCCTCTAAAAAGAACAACCTTGAAATCCCACTGACCACACAGGACAGCTACATGCTTTACAAAAAATCTAGACTTCTCCTAGGAACGGCAAGTCGATGCCTACTTTTCAGAGAAAGGCCAGATTAAGATTCTCCAAAACTCAGACCATTCTGATTACGGCAGAGCCAACTACCAAAACGGTAACAGAAGCGAGAAATTAGATACTACTGCTAGGTCAAATTGTGCTGAAATAAAAACCCCAATAAATACATATTCTGTGCTGATTCAACAAAAAACAGTACTGTACCATGAAAACAGACATTGTCCTCAAAGTATCAGTGTTGACAAACTATAGAAATGCTCAAAGTCTACAGGATGCCAGAACTAAGTGGCTGTAGAAATTCCTGAACTCATCAAGATGGCCATGATAGTCTTCCACATCCATACATGATGGGGTTTACCAATACCTGTACATAGCTATAATCCAGGTGACCCCTGGAAACTGCCAGCTAGGACCACAGGGCCCTGTGAAAACTAAATCACAACAAGCAAATCAAACCACACAGCATGGGACAGGACAAGGAATAATGGTCTGAAACTGCAGAAATGAAAGATTGGATATTAGGAAGAAATTTCTCACTAAGAGAGTGATTAAGCACTGAACACCTGTTACAATAGACAAATGCTGGACTAGGAAGGTTTAATCAGAGATGATCATATCTTGAGCAGGGGGTTAGACTAGATGACCCCGTGAAGTCCCTTCCAGCCCTACTACTCTATGATCCTAATAGTTTTCACTGATAATCTCAAAGAAATGATGTTTATTGATACAAGCATATCGAGCAGGGACCCTCTTCTTCTTTGCTTACTATTATCAAATTGCTTATGCCTCAGCTGAAGAACTTGTTGCAGGGAACAGAAGCAATAACAGACACCTCTCAGAGGTATTGCCCCATTAGCTGAATATTGCAACTGAGCAATTCAGTGATAGCCAGGGATCCTGGGTTTCTCTGAGTTAAAAAATTCCCAATTTTCAGATTTAAAAAAGTAACCCTAAATCCACATTTTTCTGTGATTAAAATGAAACACAACTATATATATTTATCTAGTGGCACTTCATTTTAATCACAGAAAAATGTGGATTGGGGTTACTTTTTTAAATCTGAAAATTGGGGATTTTTTTAAATCAGAGAAAACCAGGATCCCTGGTTATTACCTTCCAGGTCCTATCCACTTTCCCATGCTGTTTGTCTGGCTAAGCCTCTAGGCCATATCACTACTTTGTTTTTCTTTGACACTGGCTTTCAGACTGCAGTATTTTACCTGTATATTCTGTTTTAGCATGATTTATTGTTCCCATTACCATAGCATCTGAGCACCACACAATCTTTAATGTAATTATCCTTACAATATCCTCAGGATATAGAGAATCCTGTTATTCCCATTTTATCGATGGAGAACAGAGAGGTCTGCAGTCACAAAGAGCACCTATGCCTGGGCAGGGAACTGAACCTGAGCCTTTTCTGTCCTCAATTAATGCTCTAACCATAGGCACCAACTTCAGTTTTTCCTGGGGGGTGCTTTTTTTGTGTGTGTTCCCACGCATGCCCAGAAAAGGTATCACATTACTAAAACTCAGCTCATCCAATGTACCTCATGGGTGCTGACACCTGCTAATTTTTTTTTGTGGGTGCTTGAGCCCCAGAGCACCCATGGAGTCAGTGCCTATGGCTCCAACTTAAGGCCCATGCTTCTTTAAAAAAGTGCATTTTTTCTCCATTTTGAATGTACTGCTGTTCTGTTAAAATACGGACTTATGTCTAATACATTAACAATATAGTTCTGAAATATTTTGAGTTGATTTGCATTCCAAATCACTTAAATTTAATCAAACTTTCACCTACGCAAACGTTTAGTCAGATACTAAAATGAAGGATAGAAAATGAAGGTGCAATTGTAGCACCTGTTAGCATATTTCGGTGATTTATTCCAGTTGGCATATTCTCTGGGATCCCTGGAGAGTTTGTATTCTAGATGCTAGCACATGTTTATGACAGCGCTACCGTCTTCACTGCTATCATTTCCACTGCTGTCTATATCATAGTAGTGCTACCATCCCACCTTCATACCCAACCTCAGGAAGAGAAGTATATTTGCATTAAAAGGTATATTAGGAAATTATCTTCACTTTCTGCCTTTCAAGATGAAGGAGTCTCAAGATCATACGGTTCCAGGAATATGTTGATTAATCCCTCTCTACTTTTAACGAAGCTTATGGTGATTCTGGATCTGAATCTCATTTAAATTGTGACCTTTTTACACATTTTTCACAGTGTACGAGCAAGTTTAAGTGTGTGTGCACATCTAATTTATCAATGGTGTTCATCAGGAAAAGCTAAAGGACTGCTCCCTGGAATGCTGTGCATTTGTTGCATAGCACTATGCATTCAACTTGGTATGGACTTATGCTGTTTGCTTTGACAGGGCAGTTGGGCAACCTTTGTTTAATTAGAAATCCCATGATAATCTTCCTGAAGGTTCTCCTGTTTAGTAAACTCCCACAAGTAGGAATATACAAAAAGCAACTTGAAGATTCAAAACTGGTTACATGCCACAAAAGCAGGGTTTTTTTTTTCAAATACTGCTTCTATCCCTATGTAATCAAAATACTCACCCTGTTTTTGCTCTTCCATTTGACTCCTCTTTTATAGATCTCCTGGGCTGGTGGGAAGGAACTGTTTTAACTGGTGCCAAACTCCAATTAGTAATGCTTTATGAAAAGTTCTTCAAGGTAATTGTTGCTGATATTCAAGGTAATTGTTGCTGATAAATGATATATATTTCTCATGAAAAATCTACAAGGCTGCACTATCAAAGTTGCAGCCAACCATGGAAAGTAACCCTGATTTTTTTTTCTCTTGATGAAGGGATATCCAAAGAAAGCCCTGACATAGCAAATTTTCCCTATCTTTTAAATCTGCCCTTTTCCACCAGTTCTGGAGACCTCTGATCTTCGCAGTGTTCAAATTCCCACACCAGTCCTTTTGTTAGCCTTTGCAGCTTGACCTATCTCTGATAAATTCACACAAAACTATTAATTATCAATAGCTGCAAAACAAACAATAATTACCTTTTGCAAAGTTTAGAAGTCAGTAATGCAACATGACTAACAAATATTCAGACAACTTTAAAAGCCAAATAATTTAGGAACCAGAAAGGATTAAAGGGCAGTATATGACTATTGGCATAGATTTTATCATAATTTTGTATATTTAAATAAATTTCTTTCTGAAAAAATCGAGTATTTTTAAAATTTGAAATTAAAAGCTCCCATGAAAATAGCACACATGGAGTACACAAGGAAGGGAAAGGAATTTGGCACACCACTGGGGACAGACTCATTAGTAATAAACAAATGTGGGTGATTAGCTTGGAGCCATGAAGTCAGAGTCATCAGTGTTATTACTCATTTGCCATCATTTCAATATGCTGCTTCTGCTCTACCAACTTCCAAGAACATAGCTTGTAGAGATATTGAACATACTGGTAATCCTTAGGGAATGCATCATCATGTAGTTATTTTAAGTGACACTCAGGTATACTTTAAATCATTCTTCCATTTATTAACAAGTTGCCAACCAATCTGTCAGTTTTCTGTCCAGTGGATGTATTTTCTTTGTATGTTGGTTGCCATTAAATAGGAATGAGGATGAGATTGCATGGAAAAAGGCAGAAAGATTTCATATGTAGCATTGGGTACATTTAGTATTTCCTTTAAAAAGCTGTGGAGTGTCATTAACTGACAAACAGTCTGCTGCCAAGTTCTTGCAAGAATTGTATTTGTTGTCGGATGCCAAACAGCTTCTTTAAATGCTAATGAACAAAGTATGGCATGCATTCTGTTCTTGATGGATTATGCCTATACCTTCTGTGGTCAACAGAAGGGGAATTCCCGGCCCATATGATTTCCATTCTGGCACATTCATCTCTTCTCTGCTTACAAGGCAGCAAGCACTCAAATAGATTAGTCAATCTTATTTTAAAATTAAATATAGCCTCCACACCCTAACTTGCATGTATAAAAGCTGAAGAGGCTATGCCAAACTGCCTACATACAGTATGTGTTTTGTTTTCTTTAGAGAATTAAGCTCCTGCCTTCAACCTCAATGATATTCATTGTATATTGATATTCTTGCTACATTGAAACATAAATGTTTCATGAAGAGCTGATTTACATGTTTGTCTTTACCTCTTTGGAGATTGATTTAGGGAATTACATTTTTAAGATGTCTCCTTCAGTATTTTTCATCTTTTCCTGATTCTGAACAAATTAGCTTAATAAGGAAGTACATTAAGGATGCTTCTAGGAATGCCTTGCAACCATATATGTTTGATTTCATAGGCAGTAGGATCCCAAGTTTGAACATACAGGTCCTTTAGAATATACTGGATAGCTCTCAACTCTAAATTTGATACTGTTAAACAGTAGTAAATATTATGTTCAAGTATTGGGTACCAATGACACATAAGTACTATATGACATGTTATCCCCTTTCATAAATTATTCTTATATGATGATCACCTGCTCTTCAGATTGGCATCTGATGGAAAGGAAGGAAGAGTTGTTTTAACACAAAACAGAACCAATCAACAACCATCAATGAGAAGATACAATGTATCTTTAATTCACATGCATGGCTATAAATTAAGATAGAAAATGACCTATTGGTGGAAATTAATGTCTATATGTACATGGGCCATGAAAATATTCCATCACCTCATATTTTGTGATGATCTAAATTTATCGTCAAAACACCAGTTACAAGTTAAGAACATACCCTGCTTTGCTTGGTAGCCAGAATCAGAATCTCAAATCCATACATCTTGAACACAAAAATGCGCTCATAGCAAAGTAGGTCTGGAAGTGACCTCATGAGGTCATCTAGGCCAGCCCCTTGCTAAAGGCAGGATCAACCCTGACTAAACCATAACAGCCAAGCGTCTGTCGAATCTGCTCTTGAAAATGTCAAAGGATGGAAATTCCACAAGTTGTCTATGTATCCTGTTCCAATGTTTGACCACATTCATAGTAAGAAAGTTACTTTGAATCTCCAACCTAAATTTCCTTGGTTGAAGTTTATGCCATTGCTCCTAGTCCTGTCCCCTATGATCATAGAGAAAAGCTCATCTCCATTCTCTCTATAGTTACCTTTCAGGAATTTGAAGACTTTATTGAATCCACCACTCAATCTTCTCTTCTCCAGCCTAAATAACCCTACCTCTTTTAGCCTTTCCTCATAAGTCTTGATTCCCAGGCCCTTGATCCTTTTTGTTGCTCTGTGGTGCACTCTCTTTAAACTGTTCACATCCTTCTTGAAATGTGAGTAGAATGGAAGAATCTCTTCCCTTAATTTGCCATTGACACGCCTGTTAATACAACCTAGTATGGTCTTGGCTTTTTTTGAAACAGGAACACCCTTGTTTAATATTCAAGCTATGGTCTACCACAACCCCCATGTCCATCTCTGCAGTACTGCAGCCTATCCAGTCATTTCCCAGTCTATATTTGTGAATGCAATTATTCTATTCTAAATTCAGGACTTTGCACTTGTCCTTATTGAATCTTATCTAGTTGCTTGTGGAACCTTTTTCCAATCTATCCAGTCATTCTGAATTCTAGCTCTATCTCCATCATCCAAATCATTAATGAAGATATTCAACTCTACAGTACTCAATACAGCCCCCTGGTGAACCTCACTTAATACCTCCTCCCAACTATACATTACACCATTGATGACTATTCATTGAGTATGATGTATCTACCTTCCAGTACTTTTGTCTAGTCTGTATTTCTTTAGCTTGTTAATGAGAATGTTGTGAAAAATGGAGTCAAAATCTGTGCTAAAGTCAAGATATATCACATCCACTGTTCTCCCTTCATCCACAGAGCCTGTCACCTTATTATAGAAGGAAATCAGGTTGGTCAGGCATAACTTGCTCATGGTGAATTCCTTACCTCTAGAGGCAAAGCCCTTCTGTTTGGATTTTAGTCAGTGTGGTGATATGGATAACCTTATAAGGCTGCATTTGCTGTGCCCATTCTTTTGATGATAAGCTTTTTCAGCCTTGCCCATGAGTAATAGATTCTTTTGGAGAAAAAGAATTAGGAAAATGAGCTCCTTTGTCTACATATTGCTAGAAGAGCTGGATACTCCTAAAAATGAGATATACTGGATAAATGAGGATATTCTATGAGGACATCCTATCACCTTAAATTTAGGAGTATCCTATGAAATTGAAAACAACAATAAACTTAGAAGTATCCATATTACCAGAATACAACTTGATTTAATAGCTTCTTTCCCATTTGACAAGAGAAATTTTATAGTCTTCTAACTATTTATAGTAAGACCTTTATATGCTCAAAGTAATTAATAAATGAGATCAATTTGAAGAATGTTTTTTTCTTGTTCATATCCACTTAATCATTCCATTTTAGAAACATTTTAAAGGCCACATCTAAAATAGATTTGCACCCATGTCCCTAGTGTGAATTTTTATTCTTTTCAGCATGCAATAGGTACTTTATAATGACCTTTTCTCTGTTTGGAACAGGGATTAGAATAATATATTTGACCCTTTTTTACTCATGTGGGAGAGATGCTAGTCTCCATGTTCAATAAAGTGAAATATGTCTCAAGTGTCCCAAGGTTAAGGCCATGACTTTATACTATTTAACACAAGCTATCATGCTGATTCACCTCAGACCATACAGAGAGGGTTTTATTATTAAACTGAAATATATATATAGCTATATTAAACTGAAATATCTCTCTCTCTCTCTCTATATATATATTTTTATCTCTCTCTCTCTCTATGTGTGTGTGTATATATATCCACAATACAATTAAAGGAAATATTTTGAATTACCATCAAAGCAAGTTAACCTGGTCACATTATGCATTATAACAAAATTTATGGCTGCATAAATAGCAGTGTAAACTTACAGAAAGACTAGTAATTATAGTGCCATTGATGGTCTTTGTTGCTTTAATTCTGAGGCAGCCAGAATGATTAAACTGAATCTTAATCGACTTCTCCATTAAAATTGCTGGCAGAGAAGCTCCTTTAACCTTTCTCATTGATTGAACACAACAATCACCATTCAATTATAATGCAAAAGGACATTTGTTATAATGTACAAAAGATGCATGAGCCATTTCCTTTTACTCAAGACAATCAATGAAATGACTCCTACCTCAAAGAAGGTGAGGCTACTATACCTGGAAGAGCGTTAAAGTCAAAACTGAACTCAAGTGACCGCAAAACTACAGTTTTCAGGAAATGGAAAAATTTAATGTAACATAAAACAAGCAACATGATGCAGCATAAAAGTTTCTTATTCCAGTATGAAAGATTATGATCCTTTTAAAAGAACGAATAAGAGTAAATATGGGAAATAAGTTAGCTGAATTTAATAGCATCATGAATAGGTCCAGGGAGGTGATACTTCCCTTCTGTGTGGCTTTGGTCAGGTTGCAGTTGGGGTACAGTTGCAGGTGTCCAGTTCTGGGCACTGCACTTCAAGAGGGATGTGGATAACCTTGAGAGGGTCCAGAGGGCCACTCATGTGGTTAGGGGCCTGAAGGTAAGGCCCTAGGAGGAGAGACTGAGGAATCTGGATCTCTTCAGCCTCTGCAAAAAAAGGCTGAAAGGGGATCTTGTGGTCATTTCCAAATTCATCAGGCAGGGGGAGGAGAGGAGGAAGGGAGGGAGCAGCAAGAAACTGGAGATGCTCTGTTTAACAGGGCACCCCTTGGAATAGCCAGGAGCAATGGCCACAGACTGACAGAGAACAGATTTAGGCTAGATATCAGGAAGAACTTCTTGACAGTAAGGGTTGCCAGAATCTGGAACAGACTTCTAAGGGAGGTGGTGTGCTCCCCTAACTTGTTGGGCTTTTAAGAAGAGACTGGACAAGCACCTGACAGGAGTCATATGACACCAGCGCTCTTTCCTGCCCAAGGCAGGGGGTTGGACTCAATTGAGGTTCCTTCTGACCCTAACAACTATGAAACTGTAGTTTTCTATTTTGTAAAATAATGGGTGAAAGACTGAGTCATAGTAAGAATTTTAAGGTTAAAATTTCAAAGTGTCTTCCAAATTAATCAGCAGATACAAATTTATCATGTGCACCAGCTACATTTGTGCATCTCATTGGCCATGTGTATTAGAAACTGCATGTTTTATGAATATGAAGGGATTATGTGAATTTTCATGAAACACAAATTAAAAGTCAAAGTTGGAAGTTTGGGTGTTAATGAATTTATTATGTTTTCACAGCTATATCCATAATGGGCATTTTAAACCTATATTCTGAGCACAATATGTATCTAGAATGGGACAGACTATATCACCAAATAAAAAATGTTATTGCTTGCAATGTAGCGGCAGTTGAGTCTTTTCACGTAAGTGACTTCTGTCTTTTAAATTCTATGAAGAAAATATACTGTCAGTATAGTCTATCTGTAAAAATAACCCGCAAAAACAAATAACCCTTAGAATTTACCCCAAAATAAGTAAGGATAAGTGTATGAGTCTTTCCTGAGGGCACGTCTACATATACACATTAACTGCACAGTAACCAAAATTACTGCACAGTATTGGTGTGCATTGATACATGCATGGCTGTACTGTGCAGTAAATATTGTGACTTACACCAACTTGAGCATACATTTGATACCTGTATCATGCAGTTATCAAATTTATGCTTGATTAGTTACTGCACAGAAACACAAGTCTAGACAGCTTACTATACACTAACACTGTGTATGTGAACTGACTTGGGACTAACTTTAGTCCCAATTAGTCCACACACAGAGTTAATGTGCTTTAATGCCTGCATGTGTAGATGCCAGCCTATTCCCACTTACTTTGCTGTAATTTACTGCATAGTAAATTTAAGTCAGCATAAACGCATATGTAGACAAGCCCTGAAATGAACAGCAGTCCCCTAGAGAAGTATAAGGAACATAAAAGATATTGAAAGCATCACACACAGATGTTTAATTAGATAGGGAGGGATAGCTTAACTGCCAGATTTTCCTGCTTTTCAGTATACTATTGGAGAGATCTCTATGCAGTTTTACTATGCTCTTGGTGTGGCATACATTTATCCCTACTTAAGAGAGATCTTCCAAAAGTATAGGACTGGCACAATAGTTCTTACACCACCTCCACTCCCACTTGCCAGAATAGCAAAGGAAAAGGAGACATGGAGGGCTGGCCAGGATGTTTCCATAATCTTTCTCAGCAGATCCCAACCTTTTGCAAGATATACCCTTCTTCCCAAGTTGCAATCCCGCATCAAGTGGGAATGCTATTAATGAATTACAATGGGATCTACTACACCACGTGCAACTAAGGGATCTGTTCCCCTAGTTTTGGAAATGTTGATGTACATTTCCAACTGTATTTTTGGCTCCTTGTGGCTAATAGGAGCAAGTGTAAATTCAATAAGGTCTTTATGTGGCCCAATTTCACCAATGTACACAGTGCTTCACCAGAAGACAGTGATGCCAGACTTTCAGCTCTTTTGTATTTTGTAGTTTAGCCACAGCTGAGAATTTGGCCCTTGTGCCATTTTAGTGTGCAATTATTGGCAGTGTCATAGAAAACCATGTGTATAAAGTATAGGTGTCGACCTCAGTTTTTGCTGGTACGTGTTTTTTTAGTTTGGTTTTTTTGCTGATCCCTGCACATGCCCAGAAAAGGCAGCACATTACTTCAGTCCAGCTTGCCTGATGTAGGTCATGAGTGTTAAGCACCCACTAGTGTTTTTTCAGTGGGTGCTTGAGCCCTGGAGTACCCATAGAGCCTATAGTATCATAGAATCATAGAATCATAGAAGTACGGTCAGAAGGGACCTTCTCAAGTCCAACCCCCTGCCTGGGCAGGAGAAAAAACTGGGCTCAAATGATTCCAGCCAGGTAGGCATCAAGCCTCCTCTTAAAGACCCCCAGGGTAGGAGCCAGCACCACTTCCCTTGGAAGTTGGTTCCAGATCCTAGGCGACCTGACAGTGAAGTAGTTCTTACGCATGTCTAATCTAAACCTACGCTCCAACAATTTATGGCCGTTATTCCTTGTTATGCCAGGGGGTGCTAGGGGAAAACAAGGTCTCTCCCAAACTCTTCTGGCCCCCCTAGTGAGTTTATAGACAGTCACCAGGTCCCCCCTCAGCCTTTGCTTGTGAAGGCTGAACAGGTTCAGGTCCCACAGTCTCTCACTGTAGGGTCTGCCTTGTTGTCCCCGGATTATGCAGGTGCCCCTCCTCTGGACCATCTCAATGTTGTCCACTTCCCTCCTGAAGTGGGGCGCACAGAACTGGACACAGTACTCTAGCTGTGGCCTGACCAGTGTTGCATAGAAGGGGAGGATCACCTCCTTGGCTCTGCTTGAGATGGACCTGTGGATGCACGACAAGGTCCAGTTAGCCCTGCCAACCGTGACCTCGCATTGTCGGCCCATGTTCACCTTGGAGTCAATAATGACTCCAAGATCCCTTTCTGCCTCCATGCTCTCAAGAAGGGAGTTTCCAATCTTATAAGTCTGCTGCTGGTTACTGCTGCCCAAGTGCAGCACCTTGCACTTGCCAGTATTGAAATGCATCCTGTTTTTGTTAGCCCGCCCCTGTAACTTATCCAGGTCTTGCTGCAATCTTTCCCTCCCTACTAGCGCGCTCACCTCACCCAAAATTTTGGTATCATCAGTGAATTTAAACAGGTTGCTTTTCACACCATCATCCAAATCGCTGATAAAGAAATTGAACAACGCAGGCCCAAGGACCAAGCCCTGGGGGACTCCGCTGCCCACTTCTCCCCAGGTCGAATATGACCTGTCCACCACCACCCTCTCAGTGCGACCCTTCAGCCAATCTGCAATCCATCTGACTGTGTAGGTATCAATGCCACAGTCGCCCAATTTTTTAATGAGGATGGGGTGGAAGACGGTGTCAAAGGCCTTGCTGAAGTCCAGAAAGACTACATCCACGGCAACACCTGCATCCATTGCCTTTGTGACCTGATCATAAAAGGCAATCAGGTTGGTCTGACATGACCTGCCCCTAATGAAACCATGCTGGTTGCCCTGGAGCATCATAAAGGAAGAGACTTATTTTTAATACATATACTATAGAAAGGAAAGGCTTTCTCTGGTTCGCTTCCTACTTCTCTATGCCTCTATCATCCAACACTAAAGTTCTTATTCAAGCACCCAACTTGCAGTTTATTTTCAAGAGTCCCTCTTGCCTTTGGTTTGATAACATTGGAAAGAGTTCATAGCTGATATCTATATTCCACTTGCCTCAGAAGTATAGTGCCTTTCTGTTCTGTGTTTATTTGGGAAATTGAAATAAACTGACTTATTTAGAACAGAATTACTCTCTTGATGTTCCCTTCTTTTTTCCTCATTTCCATCTAATTCCGTATCAGAACTAATGTTATCTATACAATCTTAATTTGCCACTTTTTGTATATGGAATGTTATCAGTGTTTAAATACAGCATCTCATTGGCTTTGCGACCTTGGTGCTTTTTACATAGGTTCTTTGTAGGTAACATCTCTAAATATGACAATATTTCAAAATATTTGGAAGAACACATTTTTCAAAAAATAGCATAGATGATCAAATTTACTTATATGTAAGCATGAAAATACCTGCCTCTTGAGTACTCATCACAAGTTCTTAGAGTTATGCAAGAAGTTATGCTGGAACTGTATAAAACACAGTAAGAGACTGTCTGTCTATATGCCCTAGACAGGATACTGTTTAAAATAAATACACAAAAAGATAGGATATACTGGGAAATATACTAGTTGGTAATACTTAGAGTGTTTCCCTTAACTTAATTTTTGTGAATCTCATGGCAGAAACATCATGGCAGAAATAATTTTGCATATTTAAAGTAATTTGCATAAGGAGTGATTTTTAAATATATAGGCTAGTTTCCTTCTTTTTCCTATTGTATTAACACAAATGATGTGTAAGGCTATTCTTCCTTTTGTATCATTAAAGATACTTATTAAAAATTCCTGGTTATGGTAAATATTGTCCACATTTGTAAACTGAATTACAGATATGTTTTAAATGGAACAAGAAGTTGGAGTGATGTTTGAAATAGAATTACTAGAAGAGAAAATGACTACTCAGGCAGGCATGAGTAGCAGATGGCGATTTCTACTGGGAAATGAATGAAAAGATTGAGAAAAGGCAGTATTGTATTATGGCACTTTTACCATCTGATACAGCAGAAACATCTTTTTGGTAACTGAAGTTAAATTGCATTTCAGCGTTTTATCAGCTATAGAGAAGATAGAATTGGATAGCAGTTATTAGGAAGTTTTGAGTGGCTGCAGTTTACAAAGATTTTCAGAATCAATTGGAAGACCTGAGGCACATGGAATGACCAGCCAGTGTAATTACATTAACAAACACATTGTGTTAGCATTCATATTATCTGTCACGAAATCATCAAGCCCATTGGTGCTCACACTTTTGATTCTGAGGGCCATATGAGTGGCATGGAGCTGGACTGCGGGCCAGAAAGGTCCTGTGTTCTAGGACAAGGCCCTGAATAGCCTTACTGGCAGTGGGGGAGTGGCAACTGCTTTCCCATCCAAATTTTCAGACCCATGGAGAGCACTGTGGGCTGGATGACACAGCTCCAGGGGATGAGCACTTCTGATCTAACCCAAGACTGGATGTACAACTGGTAGATAAGCCACAAACAAAAAAAGACCTAGCTCCAGACATTTTAGTGAAACACAGTTGGCTGGGAGGCTGAAACAGAAAGAGAAATGGGAGACATTCCTCAGAAAGGGAAAGACAAATGGCCAAATTCCTCAGAAACATTCTACTTAAGCTCAAAAGTCTCACAAATAATTTGTATGTCTTCAAAGTCCCCAAGATATGTGTGATTAATCAAATGCTAATATTTTAACAGAGATGTTAATATTTTAACAGAGATGATATTTATCTTCATTTCACCTTCCAAATATCATCTTCTCACCCTCAGCCCCCAACTAGACAAACACCGTTTTGTTAAAGCTAAAGTTGTAAAAGGGATTCACTGCGGCCACCTATACTCCATGATGATGATGATCCATTCCACCTGGGTAGGTGTGTAATTGTTTGTATTTCCCTGAAAGTATAGTCAAAGAAAAAACAGGAAGACCAGCTGTTTGATAGAACAGGAGAAGGAAGACGGTCATCCCCTCTTTTTGCTCAATACTCTAGAAATTAGAACATTTTGTGGTTAGGACAAGGCCACAGGTACCCTACAACCTTCCTGTTGAACATGGTAGCCAAGAGGGAAATATACATGTAGCCAGAAGGAGAGCAAGCCAGAACAAGCCTAGTTCTGTGGTCCAGAGAATGGGATCTGGGTTTTGGCTTCTCCTTTGGCATTACTGTAATTTCAATTTAATAGTTTCTGGATAAAATAGATCAACAGTATTAGCAGTCAAGGCTGTATCCACCTCATTGGGCTACAGTCTATCTGGATGTTCTATTGATCTTACATATCTTCTTTTTTCCTGCCCAGCTGACCATGAACAATAGGTGAACATTAATCATAGCCCTGCCTAGCCTATGGCCTGGTACTTAGGGAACTTTGCTAGAAATTTGGATATCGAAGGTCACACTCTTTCCAGGCAAAGACTAGCTTTGATTCAGATACTTCCATTCCTTAGTCTTTTGGGCTAAAAGGTGAGAGTGTCTTCACCTGTCAAACAGCTGGACCACCTGCTATTTCTCTGACCACACTTTTAGGGACTTAAAGAGTTATGTGCCTATCCAGACAGAAAGAAATTATCACAGAGCAAAAATGATCAGGGATCCCTTCTTAGCTTGCTCTTAACAAATCTGCTTTCACAGGTGGAGATAGGGTCTAAAATCTGCATAAGAAGTAAAAATGCCTTTTGCACAGCTATGTCTAAATACATGTATAGCATTTAGATAAGTACCACTTCAGCTTTAGAGATAGAAATAGACCTCACCAAATGAAGTCTGGTGGGACTGTCCTGCTAGAACTGATCTGCTTTATTGGGTGAAACATATGTCACCCCCTATCCCAAACTGGGACAAAGGGTGATATGTTCTCCTTCCAAGGGGATTCCTCACCCCTCTTACTGCCTTATTCTTCCTTACTGGGAGCTGTGCTGACCCATCCTTCTAGGTGAAGCATGGGTTGGTACAGGTGCAGATACAGGTCCTAGCAAAGAGACTTGGGGCAGTGTTGAAGCCAGGGAATTCTTGGTACCCCACACCCTCATGCTGGCATCCATGCCAGGACCTGTGCTGACCCATGCCTCCACATGAAGCATGGGTCAGCATGGGACCTGACATTGGTTTCAGCATGGAGGCACAGGGCACCAAGAACTCCATGGATTACCCTACTTACTTAGATATGCTTTGAGATTCCCTGGGGGGGGAAGGGGGGGCACCTCTGTATGAGGGGAAAGCAGGGCAGTTGCTTTAGGGACTTGAGGGGCCTGATTCTAGGGTGTGTAGGATCAGGCCCCTCAAGCATCCAGAGTACTTGCCAAGAGCTTCTGCCACCAAACAAATATATGTCCACTGCTATAGAACAGCATAACCTATTGCCACCTTTGTTATGGCCACAAGTTTTGGGTATTTGTAGCACATAAATGGATATGGACCTCTGTTTGTTTCACCTTTATGTCTTCATAAAAATTTTTATGGTGGTACAAAAGCGAGGAAAGGTTACATCTGTTTCCACCCTAAGTGAAATCAGATTTGGGCCTCTGCGTAGACACTCTGGCTTTCCAAAACTATTCTTTCCCATGATGGCCATGTAGTATAGCCATGTAGAAACCACTGAAGCTTGCATCACAAAGGCCCTGTTAATATTCTGAAGGTCATTCAGATTACAGGCCAGACCCAAGTTTTTGGGTTGTAACAGGCACACCTGTTCTCAAACATGAGCTTACTAATGGTACCATCCTTCCTTATTATTCCCTTTCCCCTGAACTTGATAAATTAGAGTCAACAGTTACCAAGATGGATAAATTTCATTGGGAAATGTGAATAAGGGTAGTAGTACTGGTTTTCAGTCTCTGGTAGTTCTTCAAAGTACTTCCAGTGGAATTAAACCTTCCAAAATAAATTCAAGTCCAGACAGAAATATGTATCTTTTGGGATAAATCAAGAACAAGAAGACTAAGGCTACAAATACAGCATGTGAAATTCATACACTGTTTACCACATGTATGCATGAACTCTGTATAATTGTAGCCTTCTTTTGTTCAATGGCCAGAAAGAGCAGCTGCTAGTTTGATCTACCCTGGTCAAGATTACTGACTTCTTGCACACATTTATTCATTTTTATACAGATCTAGATGTATTGGGCAGTACTCAATAGATAAGGTGTTCCTAGAGACTGAAAAGGAGGTTAAGCAAATTATACTCTGTATAAAATGGGGCGGGTAAATATTTTGTCAGGTATTTTCACATTTAGCTAGGACCTCGCTTTGCAACAGTCTAGTTCAGTGTTATGAACCAATCCCTAAAGTGCAAAAAAGTTATGTTAACCCCTGAGATATTTCAAGTTTCTTATGGACCTTAGGAGCCTCCTATTACTTCCTCACTTCTTTAAAACCCTATGTTGCATCACTTCCTTCTTGTACAAATGGAATCTGACACCACTGTATTACTCATTAATATCATTCGCTGTCATGATAAGCTGAATCTTATGTTACTACAAATACATATAGCTATCCTCAACTGTTTATAGCCTAGTGAGGAAAACAGTTCAAATAGTTCAATGGTTCTTATACATAGACATTTATTTTTTTTATTTAAAATCCTTGAGTCTAAAAAATGTAACTAAAATCTCATAAGAACAGACTCTCTTAAGATCTCCAGAGGATCTATATTCTATTTGGACTGTACATAACAAAAAAGATATTCTTATGGTATTTTGGCACTTCTGTTTCCATTCCTAGTGGGGTTGTAAATATTCATGAAAAAATGGGGAATACAGCCAAACCTTTTGGAAACGCACATATGGTTCAAGAGTTGGGTATAGTTTTCTGAAAGTTTTTTTTTTTTTTTGTATCCAAATCTGTTCCCTACAGCTTACTTAAGGGCACAACAATCAAGCAAAAAAAGCTGGACCTTCAATGTAATAATTACATATTTAACTTTGTATAGCTCAACTTTAAAAAATATACTTGAAGAATTCCCATTTAGGCAGAATGTCAGTAGTGGATTACTGGCAAATCAATAGAAAAATTAGAGAAACAAGCCAAATAACTCTCTCTGGTAGGATGCAAATCATTTGGCATGACTTTTAAAGAAAATGAACAAGAAGGTATTTCAGCTTAGGTATTAACAAAGACAAATTTCACATGCAAAGGGAATTTTTCTGAATTGCTTCGGGTCAGTCCTATTTTTTTTTAAAGCTATCCCTTGATACAAGGATAGGTCTGCCAGGAAGGGGATTATTGGTGAGTTTTAAGATGGCTGAAGAGTCCAAAAATGTTCTATAGGTTTTTCCTCAGGTATAACAGGTGGTGCCTTGCAGAAGGCACAGTGGCAGCCAGGGTGTTGTGCAATTTCCTTCCTCCTCTGCTATTTCTCATCATCCTGAGCAAGATGTTCAGGAACGTTCTCTTTGAAGTGGACTTGATTTATGGTGCAGTGCCATTGAGACCTGTTACCAGCCAGCACTTCCCAGTTTGTAAGGTTGATGCCACCCTTCTTAAGGTATGCTTTCAGAGTGTCCTTGTAGCACTTCCTCTGTCCTCTGTGGGTCCTCTTACCATGACTGAGTTGAGGGAAGAGGACTTGCTTTGGGAGACAGAGTGACCAGACCAGCTGAGTTGATGTTTAATGATTTTTGCCTCAGTGTTGGTTATGTTAGCTGCAGAGAGGATGATGGCATTGGTGTAGTGGTCTTCCCATCTACTGAGAAGGATCTTCCAGAGGCAACACTGATGGAACCATTCCAGGTACTTAAGAAGGCTTTGATATGTCACCCACATCTCACACTGGTAGAGGAGCGTGGGGATAATGACTGTATTGTAGACCAGGAACTTAGTTTTCATCTGCAGATCTCAGTTGGCAAAGCTACAACATAGCAGCTTTCTGAAGCATACTCTGGCACAGAGATTCCTATGTTTTATTTCTATATCAAGACTGACTGGGAGAGGTCAGGTATGGGAAATGCTTGACGAGAAATGCTGCCAAGGTATGGGAAATGCTTGATGTTTTCCAGGGGTTCTTCACCAACGGTAATTTGTGAGGGGAGCGGGGCAGCTTGTGCTGGGGCAGGCTGATGGAGCACCTTGGTCTCCCCAGTATTAAGGGAGAGTCTCAGGCTATGATAGGCACTTGAAAAAAGGTCAAGGGTGGGCTACAAGTCAGTCTTAGTGTACACAAGGATAACACAGTCATCAATGTACTGAAGGTTGGTTATGCCAGTCTTGATAACTTTTGTTTTGCTGTGGAGGTGCTTCAGGTTGAAAAGCTGACCATCCATTTGATACTCAACCCCAGTTCCCAGAGGAAGGTGATCACAGATGAGAATCAAAATCACAGCAACATAGATGGAGAAAAGGGTTGGGGCAATGACGCAGCCCTGCTTGACAGCAGTACAGATGGTAAATAGGTCTGTCTCTTATCCACTGCAAAGGACAGTAGTGGTCATCTCATCATGGAGTAGTCTGAGGATGCTGGTGAACTTCAGTGGACAACCAAACCTATCCAGCAGCTTCCATAAGCCTTCACGATTGATGGAGTTAAAGGCCTTGCTTAGGTTAATGAATGCTACAAATACTCCTGGTATTCCTCTCCACACTTCTACTGGATCTTTCCTGCAATAAAAATCATGTCGTTGGTAGCCTGTGATGGTCTAAAGCCACACGGGGATTCTGGAAAGACATCTTCAACTAGGGGGAGGAGGCGATTCAGAAAGACGTGAGTAAGAATCTTCCTCGCAGTGGTAAAGAGGGCAATGCCTGGATAGTTCCCATACACTGACCTGTCCTCTTTCTTGAAGATGATCACAGTGTTGGCATTCTTTAAGTCAGGTGGAGCTTTCTTGTTAACTCATATTTTGGTGAAGTTTTTGTGCTAGTGCTGGTCCACCAGCTTTGAAGATCTCTGAAGGAGTGCCGTCTGGTCCTAGCAGAAAGCTGACTGACAATCTTGTTCTTGATGGCAAAGTGCCTGTGAACGCACCTCTCTTCAGGTGACTTTACTTTCCAAAAAAAAAGTGTTACCACTGTTGACACTGAATTTATGACCCAGATACTTTGTTCCAGGTGGACTCAAACCCTCACATTGACCACCAACTTTCCATTTTATAATAGGCAAATTTTATTAATACAAAGTGATAGCAGGTAAACAATTCTATATATACCAGTCCTAGGGTGTCATCAGAGTCAGGGTATGTCTGGCCAGGACATGAACTTCACTCTGAGGTTCTCTCTTGAATGTCAGATGCCAGCAGCCTAGAAGTTGCAGGCTGAGGCCCTGCCCCCACAGTGGGATAGAAGAGATGAGCTGGTGGCATGCCCTCTGTTCATACTGCCTCAGGTTCCTCTCTCGGTGACTCTTTGTTGCTCTGAAATCCTTCTTTTGTATTCTTTTAAACCTCCTGATGACTCTTCATCCATGGGCATCACTGACTGGTCTTTCTGTGTTTGTCATACTATACATGTTCTGTTCTGTCAGCATATTCCTTTGTTTCACAAGCCCATTGCATGCACACATCCTAATTTGGGCTTTCCCAGTCTTCTAATTTGGTCTGTTCCCTAAAACCAGAAAGCCCCAGTTGGGCACTGTGGCCTGGTGCCATCTTATCTCATGTTATGGAACAGTGTGGTACATGCCTACCATTTCCCAGCCTGCGGGTCTATCTCTGTCTGCCTTGAAGGCTGTGAAACTGTATGACAACCAGGTTTTTAGAAATCAATTAACCCTTGCTGTTACCCTGGACCATTGTTCTAATGCATATCTATTTTACCTATAAGCTAATTCCCAAAAGCAAGCCCCTAAAAACCATTTTCTAGCCATCAGCCACTTCCTTCTTTTTTCAGCTGGCCTTCATCTGCCCTGTGATGAAGTAATAACATGAAAGTCATATCTTGCAAGTTCTCTAGCTACTATGGCAGTTGTTCTTTCAGGATGCTCACTATTCATGGAGTCCATGAGGCTGCAGGTATTCCATGTGGCAAATTTCAATACTTTACTTGGTTGGTTTTGGCTGCAGGTAGAGTGACTGACTCAATGCAGCAATCCAGCCAGGGGGGGTTGAGACAGCCTATGTTTAGGGCATCTTTTCTAGCCCCTTCCCCATTTAGGGTGTGCAGAGGGGATCCTAAAAAGGATTGCTCAGTTACAGTTGCAGCTGCCAAATTCTACTTCTGTCTTGGTAAGTTCAAAATGACCATCACACGACCAGCGCCTATGTGCAGATTTGTGACTAAGGACTCCCAGAGATCACTGTTCCTGTCCTCACTGCCAATCATCCATTGCCACAGGACTTGGTTTGAGGAAGACGTTAACATTCCTGGCAAAGGCATGACATTTTTTAACATGGTGCACAAGTGACATCCACACAAAATTGACAGGAAGGAGCCCAGTGGCAAGGACTTCCCAGACAACTGGAGACCTCCATCTCGCTGCACCCCTCATCCACCTTCACAGCCACAGAGAACGAGAAGGTCCTCAAGTATGTCTGTTCAGCCATTGGAGTCCTCAGGAATTTGGACCATGCTTAGCCTGGGACCTCACCTCAAACCTGTTTGCCAGGAGTACGAGGCTTCACAAGACATAGCTCTGAGGGTCATTAAAACACACACACCTCTCCACTGTGACAAGGTTATGGTCCAAGGGGACATCAGTCCTATATACTAAGCTTTTGTCTTCACTGAACACAAAAAAGCAAGAAAAAAGAAATTTCAGCATAGCTGGCACATATCTAGCACCATCTTATCTCTTCTGAGTTCTCACTATGTTAGTACTAGAAGAAAATTAGTTAATTAGCCAGTTAAAAGAGGAGGTAAACATATATTGAGGACTTTGAGGCACTGAAGGAAACAATGAATAAAAATGAAGTAGAAATACTTCACAACTGAAATAAGCAAACACAGCCTGAATAAGACTAAGGGTCTATTCACTATGTATGAATACTTGAGCTAGCTTTAAATTAACTAGTTCAGGAACCAGTAACAATTTAGCTGTAGCAATTTGGATGCTCAGCAAAGGAAAGAGACAAGGTAAATCAGCCCACAGCTCTATGCTGCCATGGACAGACTGCTATCAATGCCTGTGCCAGCAAACTTAAAGCTAGCCTGGGTTTGTCTACATTACATTTATGTCACAGTGAGGGCACAATTTTAACATTCCCTAAATACCAGCTGTGGAAATTCATAAAAAAATTGCCTACTATAAAACCTAGGCCAAATTTGGGCCTGAGGGCCACATAGGGAGTTTTGATGAGCTGTTGTGGGCCGGATCAGCACCTCCTGTCCCCCCACCCCTCCACAACAACTAAAAAAAACTCCCTGTGGGACTTTGGGTGTGTAGGGCAGGGTTTGGGAGTGAGATAGGCATAATCCACTCCCTGAATGCACTGCCCTGTGGCCATGAGGGAGGTGGAAGGGTGTATGGGGATGTGTGGAAGAGGCATGTGAGCATGGCAGGGATGGGCTTCCTGGGAGCCAACCAGGGGTGAAGGGAGAAAGGGGAGGTGGGGGGCATGTGCAGCAGAGCTCACCAGGTCAATGGCTGCTTCTCCAGCACTCTGCATGGGGCTGAGCCCTGCCCATTTCAGCTCATGCCTTGCTCCTGCCCACACCCACCAGCTCTGGCCCTGGCTCCAGCCAATGCACAGATTCTGTCAGGGCTGTTCCACACAGTGCAGCTGCAGCCAACCAGGTTCACAATGTTACTGGGAGGCAAGGGGAATAGAGCAGCACCTGGCCAGCTGCAGCCACTCCAGGGACAGCTCCAGTGGAAGCTGCACATGCTGGTCAGGCCCAGGCTGATGGGGCTGTTCTGCCCCCCTCACCTCCAGGTGGGGCTGCTCCTCCTGCTCCTGCCATAATACTCTGGGTGGGCGGGTAGGTGGGAAGCTTCAATCAGGAAGCTCCTGACCTACACATAGGGTTCTGGCTCCAGCTCTTGGATGCCTTCCACGCACTCTGCCCACCTGCAGGTATGCTCATTGCTCTGGGTGGGCAGAGTGGGTGTAAGGCAGCCAAAAGCTAAAGCCAGAGCTCCACACAGTGGTCAGGAGCCACCTGACTGAAGCGTCTCCCAGGCTTGCCTGGAGTGGCACAGCAGGAGCAGGAGCAGGAGCTGCAACTGGAAGCAAGAGGAGAAGAACAGGCCCAACAGCCTGGTCCCAGGCCCAGACAGTGTGCGCAATGACTGATAGGACTGTTTCTAGTGCAGTTGCACTTGGCCAGGTATTTGTCTGATTCTCTTGCCTCCAGCTGCAGCTCCTCCTCCAGCTCCTGCTGCACTTCTCTGGGTGGGTGGGAAGCTTCAGCCAGGCAGATCCTGCTGGAGGTGAAGGGAGCAGAGCAGTATCTGACTGCTGCAGCTGCACTGGGAACAGCCCTGTCAGAAGCTGCATGCACTGGCTAAGGCCTGGCCAGCAAGAGCATGGCATAAGCTGCCCTGGCGGGAGCAGGTAAAACTTGGCCCCATGTGAGCACCTCTGGGGCAGCTGCAGGCTGGATACTGGCAATTGGTGGGGTGAAACCAGCCTGCAGCATGTATTTTGTCCACCTCTGTATTAGTCACTTAAGTGGACTTAAGTACCTATCATGATTCTATTCCACTCCAGTCAAGTCCCTGAAAAACTATGAATACAAAAGGAGAATCCTTCTCCCTGTTGTCAATACCATTGCTTGCCATTCCACACATTGTAGGTATCCAAAAAGATAGGAGACTTGAGATGTACTAATGCTAAAAAAGGAGGATAGGTCAAGAAAGAAGCAAGGATGGATTTATGAAAAACAAATCGTGTCAAGCAAAGGTGATCTCTTTCTTTGACAAAGTAACTACTCAGGGGAGGATGAAAGGACCACTGTAGATACAGTGTATCTGGACTTCAGCAAGGCTTTTGGCAAGGTCATACATGCCTTTCTCATAAACAGATTGGAGAAATGTGGGCTAGATAAAGTGATTACAAGGTGGACAGATAACTGGTTCAATAGCCACAAACAAAAGGTAGTTATTAATCCATGTCAAAACGGCAGGAGATTTCAAAGGTAGTAGTGGGCTTGGTGCTGTCCAACATGTTTGTAAACTTCTTGAGCAAGTTTGCAGGCAACATGAAACTGGGAGGTACTACCAACATGTTGGAGGATGTGAGCACAATCTAGAATGATCTTGACAGGTTGGAAGTTGTGCTAGAGCTAACAGGATGAAAATCAATATAGACAAATATTGCAAGGTGCTACACCTCAGGAGGAATAATCAAAAACACAACTGTAAAATATTGGTGACAACTGCCTAGGTGGTAGCACTATGGAAAAGGACTTAGGAGTCTTGATAAATCACAGACTCAATATGAGTCTGAAGTGTGATGCAGCCACACAAAAGGCAAATGCAGTTTTGGAATAGATCAATAGAAGTATTACATGCAAAATACAAGAGGCAATAGTGCCTCTGTACTTGACGCTGATAAGGCCTCACCTGGAGTATTGTGTGCAGTTATGACCTCCACATTTTTAAAAGGATGTGAAGAAATTAAAGAGCATCCAGAGGCAGGCAGCAAAGATGATAAAAAACTTGGAAAGAAGTTGTATGAGGAGAGGTTAAAAGAGCTAGGCATGTTTAGCCTGTGGAAATGTGCTAAGAGGGGACATGATAGTAGTATTCAAATACTTGAAGAGTTGTCATAAAGAAGAGGGAAAACTCCTTTTTTCTCCTGCTGCAGAGAGGAGGATGAAGATCAACAGCCTGAAGCTGAAGCAAAGTAAGTTTTGATTGGATATCTAGAAATACTTCTTCACTGTTAGAATAGAAATAGTGGAATAGACTACCTAGGGAAGTTGTGGATTCTTTATCACGGGGGGGGGTGTTCAAGAAAGAGTTGGACAGCTACTGGTCAGGGGTAATCTAGCCGTAGCTGTGTCTATGTTCTATTATGGGTATTTACCATGCATCTGGGATTTTCTAATTGCCTCCCTTCACCCTTCAGTGTAAGGGTGCTTTTACACCTTCCTCAGAGGCATTGGCTATAGCCAAAGCTGGGGACTTTGACTGGAGTGTGCCAGTGCTCCTGCTTGGACCGAAGCTGGAGATTCCTAGCTAGAGGGTCCTGCCCATTTGCTCAGGGTCTAAACAGTCACCATATTTGAGGTTAGGGAATTTTACCCCATGGTGGGATTGGTATGGACTGTGGGGGGTTTTGCCTTCCTCTGGAGTGCGAAGCATGGCCATCTACCCAGGATCTTTAGACAACATTTCATAGAAGCAGGACGTTGTCTGCCATGGTTCCCCTGCTTTACATGTGGCAGTTTAGGGTGCTAGGTCTGTGTTGTGTCAGAGCTGATGGTAGTCTTACGTAGAGTTTAGATTATGGATTGTATAGCATAGCTTGGATAGGGATGATCCTGCCTCAGGCAGGGGGTTGAACTAGAAGACCTCTGGAGGTCCCTTCCAGCCCGCTTCTCTATATTCTGCAAAGATGTTGGACAGCCACTGGTAGAGGATAATCTAGATGTAGCTGTGCCAATGTTCTACTATGCGTATGGCCCATGCTTTGCTAGTTGTTGCATGGGGCTGGGAGGCAATTCCACCTCTCCTACCTGTCTCATTTCTGCTACGTATATCAAGAGGTAGGTTTTAAGAAAAACAAAACAAACAACACCCCCCCCCTGCAAATCCCAAAACTTTCCTCGGAGGCACTGGGTGTTGGCTGCTGCCAAGACTGTGGATTTTCATTAGAGTATGCCACTGCTTCTGCTAGGACTTAAACCCAGAGCTTCCTGAATAAAGGGACTTGCCCCTCTACTCAGGGTCAGACCAATCACCACATTTGGGATTAAGGAAGGAATTTTACTCCATGGTCAGACTGATATGGACTGTAGGGGAAGTTGGTTCCTCTACCACTGGGTGTGGCCCTCTTTCTGGGATCTCTTGAGCACATATTAACAATTTTTTATACAAGCAGGATATTGGCTGTCATGGTCCCCCTGGTTTACCTGTGGCAGGTTAGAGTGTTATTCCTTGTCTTGTGTCAGGGTTGATGGTAGCTTTATTAAGAAGTTAAATTATGGATTTGTATAGGATGGTTTAGATAGGGCCTATCTTGCCTCAGGCAGGGGGGTGGACTAGATTACCCCTCAAATAACCTTTCAGCCCTACTTCTCTATGATTCTATGAATAAGGTAAGGATTGTGATGAAACTAAATAGAAATGATAGTTGAAAAGGTACTTGTGAATGAGATTATCCAGTTATGTGGTATACAGGAAGGAAGAGTAGGCAAGAAATTATGTTCTAATGGTCTCATACAAAGTTGGATGGGCAAAGTGGAGGAATTTTTAAAAGAAAATCTGAAGAAACTGTTAAAAAAGCATAGGAGAACTAACGGGAAAGTGAAGAAGGATAAGATTTCAAGAGGAAAAGCCTAGCTGACAATGTAGGATGGGGTGGGCAAAATATGACCCGCAAGCTGGATCTGGTCTTCCAGCTGATTGGATCCAGCCCACAGGCAGGCACCCACCAATTAATTGTATTCGTCCTTGCCAGTGGCTGCCCCTGCTGTGCCATGAGTTCAAGTCCCACCCACTCCTGCCTGGGGCAGCATGTGCTGTGCTCCCAGCATCCCCTTTTGGAGGGTGCCAGCCCTGGCCAGCAGGCACAGCTTCCAGGCAGGGCTACTGCTGCAGCTGCTCAGAGAACTGCTGGGCTGCCCCAGCTTCCAGACACTTTTCCTCCCATCCCTGCTGCAGTGCTCTGGGCAGCAGTTACGGAGGGGAAGCTTCAGCATTGAGGGGAGTGGGGTAGGTGCTGCCTACAGCTCACTTTGGTCCTGCTCATTCATGGATGGGCAGGGGGGCATGTGGGTGGAGTGCGGGGAGAGGGGGTGAAGGAGCTGAACTGCTCACAAAGCCCCACTGGGCAAGCACAGGACAGGCAGGTAGGGAAGAAGTAGCAGCAGGAGTCAGCGCGGGCTTGGTGCAGCCTTGTCAGGCAGACATGTGGGATGGAAGCAGCAGCAGGACCCAGGGCAGTCTCAGCTGCAGCCCCACCAGGCAGGTGTGGGACAGAGATCAAGGGTGCCAAGCTTGGC
The DNA here is from genome assembly GCF_052110815.1 of Crocodylus siamensis. Classification (NCBI taxonomy): domain Eukaryota; kingdom Metazoa; phylum Chordata; order Crocodylia; family Crocodylidae; genus Crocodylus; species Crocodylus siamensis. The sequence goes on along the minus strand of NC_143395.1, from coordinate 343,526,337 downwards.
TCCTTGTCCCCACTCCGCTCTCTTGCTACCTGCTGGCAGCAGCTTCTTTCCCACCCTTTGCAGCACACTGCGACCTAGACAGGTAGTGCTGTTCTCCCTCTCCCTTCTCCTGCCAGTAGAGGGGCTGGGCTCAGCCATGACACAGAGAGCAGGCAGGGGGGAAGCTGGGTGGGGGAGGGAAGCCCCAAATACATACACACCCAACCTACCCATACCCCAGCCATACCCCGCACACGCACCCACACCTCTTACCATGCCCACATACATATGCAACACTGTCCCACACACACCAGACCTCAACCACCCACCCCATCATACCTGCACACACCACCTACACCCCCACACACATCTACACATAGACTCACATACTCACCCACACCATACCCACACCCCCTACACACACCCCAACCACAATCATACCCACATACTCCACCCCCACCTTAACCACACACTCCCCCCACACATGCACCCACACCTCCTCACACACTCCACCCCCCACCATGCCCACACACACATCCAAAACTTTCCTGCACACCCACACCCCAACTACACATCCCACGCACATCCACATCCACACATACACCCTCCACCCGCCACTATACTTACATACACACTGTAGTCTCACACACCTCAAACCTGAGCCACATCCACACCCCCACACACATCCCACACTGCACACATACTTCTCCCACACACCCCACCTGCACAATACTCACACCCCAGACACACCCACACACCCCCACCCACCACCCCCATGTACACTCCCTACCCCTCCACACATAATATACAAGCAAACCCCACTCCCCCTCCCAGAAGGAGTACTTCCTGGGCAAGGGAAGAGATTTCCAGTAGAAAAGAACAGGATTTAGAGGGTGGGACTTTGATTACAAGATGGCAACTGGCGGACAGGACACCTGACAAGAGGCAGGGCTACCCCTGTGGCCCTTGACCCCTCACCAAAACATATTACATGGCTCTCCAGGCAAAATAATTGCCCACCCCTGGTGATATCAGCAAGCCACATGTGATGAGAAAGGATTGCTGAGAGAGAATGCTAGGAAGAGACAGTGCAAATGTTTGGTGAGAACTGTTTCTGGATGTTGTTCAGGAAGAATCTTGACTGGAAACAATCCAGAGCTGAATAGCAGATACACCTGAGACAGAAGTTAGAGACAACATGGTAATATAACTGATGCAGGACAAGAAACAGAAAGAGAAATAGAAATATATATCATGGTGTTTCATTTTAATCTCAGAAAAATGTGGATTTGGGGTTACTTTTTTTAATTCTGAAAATTGGGGATTTTTTTAATCAGAGAAAACCAGGATCCCTGGAGATTATATAATACTAATGTTTTTTAATGATAACTGTTTCATTGTTTAATATAGGGCTATCCAACTGACAACCCAAAGGCTGCAAATGGTCTGTGAGGGGCCAGCAAGTGGTCTGCAAGCCACAAGTCACCCACAAGCAGTTAACATGAGGCCCACAGAGATCTGAAGACTGCCTCTGTCACTGTCATGTAATAACGAAGGGGCTGAAGTCCATTCATTGCCTACACAGACCATGTGTGCATGGTGTGGGGGAAACTCAGTCCACCATCACAACCTGAACAGTGGTAGGTAGTCATGTACCTCTAACAAGGAGAAGGCAGCCATGTGCTGCTGCTGCAGACTGCACAGCATACCACCGGCAGGGTGTGAGGGACTACATATTGTAACTGCAGCCCATGTGGCAGAAGGGATCACAGGGAGGCAATCAGCTTGCATGGTGTGTAACCTGGGGGGTGCACAGAGGCACTGTGTGTAAGCCCTGACTATGCCAAAGTTGGACATCCCTTGCTTAATATTAAGAAAAAATGAGGTTCAAAGGAAAAATGATTAAAACCACATAAAAACTCTTTTTATAATATTTGTTAATTAGTGTTGAAGAATCTGTTCAAAACAAGTGCATTAGAAACATCTATATTTTGTTTATTAAAGTATACATTTACCTGGAACCCTCAAAGGTAATATAAGGCTTTACTGTTGACTTAATAGGATTTTGAGTTCTGTTCTGTTCTCAAAACACCTTTCATTGAAGTTTCTCCTTCTTAAATAAGCCAATTGTTTTCATTAACTATTAATTACTTTTCATAAGCATAGGGGCATGTGTGACAAAGACTATGACATTATGTGAGGAAAATGTCTTTGCAGTAATTAAGAAATATTATCCCAGTCAACAATCACATGAGATCAGTATTTGGAGAATTAAAAGTAACCTAGGTTGGAATATCACTTTTATAACATAATCCCAGAAAAATATTTTCAATGAGCTTCAGTCAGATTTCATATGTTAGCAAGTATAAGAAATAACATATAACGATAGATGATATTCTATTCTGGTACCAATACATGCACTGAACTGTGAATGTCTCTCATGTTCTCTTAAAGATTTATATTTGTTTTTTAAGACAATATTCACCCCTCCAAATGGTTTATGAGTTATGTTCATGCTACATTTAAGGTTTTACCTGGGCATGTGTTGTCATACATAATAAGAAATAGCTTTTTATGGAAATGTTACCCACAAGGAAATACATTAGATAGTGTGCTGTACCTGTGATATAAGAAAAATCTCAATTTATGGAAGGCAAATATTCCCTTGAAACCAAAAAAAAATGACATTGCAATAAAAATTATCTATTACGTTGCTCTTCTCAGGAAGCACACCCCGGCATGATTTACCATCCATTAAAAAAATCTTAAATTAAAAATATTTTTGAACTAAATAAACCTTACAAAATGTTTGTGTTTTAAAGGGATAAGGATCACAGTGAAGTTAATTAATGTGGAAGCAACAAATGGAAAAAATAAACATCCTGTTTCTGTCACATCTAACCACACATTTTAACAACTGAAGAAAAAAATTGTCCTTCAAAAAATATCTTTTTTGCCTCCTTACATGCCTCCTCAAAGCAGCAACCTAGGGAGTGCTATACAACAAACAAATACACTCTGCAACTGTCCTTCACTTTGAGGAGCGCTTCACGCCTTGAACTCTCCTAGAGAAATCACAGATTATTTAGAGATCAACTAGCCTCTCAAAAATAGTAAGGATGGAAGAATATTTCTCATGAAACTTTTAAGATTGTATGGTTAGTACTTCATCCTCATAAAATGACCAATATTACATTACAAATGTAATCTTAACTTTACCCCTAATATGTGTACATTCATCATATGTCATATAATGTAATTTTTTCTACAACTGTTGTTTTATGTTATGTATTGCAGGATTCTGCGTGTCAGAAAAAGACTGTATGAAAGCAATGTATATGAAAATGCACAGAAAACTCCACTCACACAATGTAGCACTTATTTAGAGCACATAAAAAGTAATGACGAATATTTGTTGTCACATGTAAATAACAGACAGATTCTGTCTGTCTTTCTTGAATTGATTTTTACTGCACAAGTAGACCTTTTACCTAGATTATTAAGGTGGAAAAGTGTCAGACCTTAGTTAACTATAGTGACCTGGTTCACAGTATGAATTACACTTAAAAGTGGCTGTCTTACTGAACAAAAGGAAAATTCATGTTATAAATAGTACCTATAATGACAAACAGGCCTGTTTTGCAATTTTTACTCACCTAAAGGAGTTCTTCATGATTAACATTGATGAAACTAAGTAATGGATAAGATTTTGCCTATTATTACTAGTTCAAGGCTATCATGCAAGTTCTCTATTAATTCAGATAATACAAGTAGCTTGTTTAACTGTATATCTTCTGGATTTTGTGTAGTATGTTGTTTCAGCTCTAACTCATGACTGGGTTATATCAGCCCAGACCTGACAGAATGCAGGGACTAACAGAAGTTAATGAAGGCTCTTTACTTCGGAGCACCTTCATCTCATCCCTCGTTAGATGAGGATTAATTTGACATGCAATTGGGCGCTTTTAAAATGCTCTGCATTCATGCACTTCTGTTAACATGAGAGGACCTTCACTTGCTGCAATTAAATGCCCTTGAAGGGTACAGGCTGTCATGGGATACCACAAAAAATTTTGAAATTACTCCAGTCTAGGGGTAGTCTGCCCAGTTCTCACTTGCCACACCTTCATGTTAATATTACAGGAGGCTGCCCTGATCTTATTAAAATGACCATCCAACTTGTGGCCATGGCCTTGTGGGCCAATCACATGGCTCTGTATCTTCCCTACACCATCTCCCATGCATCACAGAAAGCATCCTTGCAGATGTTCTACCTATTGCTGATATAGCCCTTCACTGTGCTTTCTGACCACTTGGCCTCTCTTAGCCCCACTCTCAGCCTTCAGACCCCTTGGTCTCTCTCTTGGCCCCATTCAGGTTGCCAGACCCCTTGATATCACCTCTGGACCCTCTTTGGGCCCTCAGACCCCTCAGCCTTGCACAACTCCATCTGGGCTACCAGGCACCTCCATCTTTCTCCTGGGCCCTCTCTAGGCTGCCAGCCCCTTCTGGTCCCTCTGGACCCATTCTGTTCTCCACTGTTCTGAACACCCTCCAGGTCCTCAGGCCCATCCACTCCTGCATTCTATTTCCAGACCCTCACTGGGTTGCTGGACCTCTCTGGTCTCACTATGCCTGCTGGGCCCCACTGTGTGCCTCAGGCATCTCTCTGGGCCTCACTATCCAGGACCTTGAACCCATCCACTCCTACACTCCATTCCCAGCCCCTCAATGGACAGATAGACCCCTCTGGTCCCACTATACTTGAAGGGCCTTGCTATGTAGCTCAGCTCCCTCTCGCTGGGCCTCATTGGCTAAGGCCGCTCAGACTCATCCATCCCACTGGGCCTACAGACCCATGCAGTCCTTGTTGGGGTGTGCTTCCCTAACCTTCCCCCTCCGTGGGGAAACCCACAAGGCAGTGGGAGCTGAGGCTTTACGGTGCCTCATCCTCACCTTTTCCTGGAGTGGTCCATGAGAGACATTTCATGAAGGCTGCCCTGCCACAGGCAATGCCCTCATACTAATCAGCTCCAGTAGAGTGCAGTTTCATGTCTTACCTAGAACCGGTCTTCAGGTCTAGATGATCTTACATGTTCCTCTCTGGGCTCCCCCTAGATGTCCTACACCTCTCCTAGGCTGCTAATCACCAGGTCCCCTGACCTTGGCTCCATCTCCATTCTGAATCCTCCATCTCTGGCCCCCAACTCACTCTGGGACCTCTGTCCTTGATTCCTCCTCCTCAGACAGCCTCGCACCAGTCATCATCGTCCTGGGCTGCCCACCACTTGACCCCTGCCTTTTGGCTGTGACCTCCCTACAGGGACCTTTGACCCTGCCTCCAGGCCAGTTGAGACTGCAGACTCCTGGTTCTGGCAGTATCTCAGTTCTGGCAGTTCCTTGTGGTGGACTATTTCCCCCTTTGGCCTTTCCTGGGCCCTGGCCCCAACTTGGACCAGTCAAGGTTCCCAGGGTCAGTCCCCAAGCAGCCAGCCCTCTCCTTTCTGTGTCCACCCTCTTGGGCTCCTCCATAAATCATTTCCCTCTCTCTGGGCTCACCCAGAGCCCTCCACAGGTCTTTCTACACAGTCCTTTCCTTCTCTGGCCTCATCTGGACTCTTCATCAGATCCTCCATGCTCTGCCACACTCACTGGGTTCACCCAGGCCCTTCCTTAGGTCTCTTACAACTTTGACCATACTCTCAGGGCTCATCTAGCCCCTCAACAGGCCCACTGACAATCATCCCTTCTCTCTCTGGGCTGGGCTGGCCTTTCACTCAACCCCTGCACACACAGCCTATACTCAGTGCTCTGGACCTCCACACAGGGTCTCCGGAAACCTTCTCCATCCCCTTAGTTCCTACCCAAACCTCTGGATGTTTCAGATGTTATTCTCCAAGCTAGCATTCAGGAGATGCAGCCTTTCTCGTGGGTGATGTTCCTTCACCAGCTCCCAGGATGTTATAGCCAGCTCTGCTCCCAGGCTCTGGGCTTATACCCAGTCTAAGCCGAGCCCTCCAATCAGGGGTCTCCCTTGCAATCAGGTGTCTCCCTTGATTCAGCCAAGCCTGAATCCTGAGAACATACCTGCAGGCCTTCAACCATATGAGTAGCCCTCCTCTGAACCCTCTCAAGGTTATCCACATCCTTCTTGAAGTGCAGCGCCCAAAACTGGATGTAGTACTCCATCTGCAGCCTAACAAATGCCGCATAGTGGGGAATTATCACTTCCCTAGACGTGCTTGTGATGCATCTGCTCATGCAAGAAAGAGTGTGGTTAGCCTTGCTTATTGCCTCATCACACTGGTGGCTCATGTTCATTTTTGCGTCGACCAGGACTCCGACATCTCTTTCCACTGTTGTGGTTTTCAGAATGGTACCCCCCAGTCTATAGGTGCGTTGGAGATTCTTTCTCCCTAGGTGCAGCACCTTGCACGTATCCTTGTTGAATTGCATCCTATTCTGATCTGCCCACTTCCCCAGTCTGTCCAAATCTGCCTGAATTTACTCCCTGCCCTCCAGTGTGTTAACCGTACCCCATAGTTTAGAGTCGTCTGTGAATTTCAACACCTTAATCCAAATCATTGATGAAGATATTAAACAGCACTGGTCGAAGGACACAGCCTTGGGGGACACCACTGCCCACATCCCTCCAGGGGGAATCTGACCCATTCACCACCACACTCTGGGTGTGTCCCATGAGCCAGCTTTTCACTCACCTTACTGTGAAAAAATCCACATCACAGCTACTCAGTTTGCTCATAAGAATTGGATGCGACACTGTGTCAAAAGCCTTTTTAAAATTAAAAATAAATAATATCTACTTCCATTCCTGCATCTAAGCACTTTGTGACCTGGTCATAAAAGGAGACCAAGTTAATCATGCAGGGTCTGCCTGCTATAAACCCATGCTGGTTGCCCCTTACCATAGTGTGACTCACTGGGCCCTGGAAAATGTGTTCCTTTATGATTTTTTTCTAAGGTCTTGCTGAGAACAGAGGTGAGGCTAACTGTTCTATAATTACCTGGGTCCTCCTTCCTCCCCTTATTGAAAATAGGGACCAGGCCCTTTTCCAGTCCTCTGGGACCTGTCCCGAGTGCCACAAGCACTCGAACAGTTGCACGAGTGGTTTTGCTATGACATCAGCCAATTCCTTTAATACCCTTGGGTGAAGATTGTTGGGGCCTGCTGACTTTAATACATCCAGCCCTTCCAACTGCCCCTTCACTAGGTCAGTGCTAACTGTTGGTGGATTGCTATTCCTCACACTCCAGACTAAAGACTCATTGGGAGGTGTATTTGTATCTGTGTCCAGGAAAACAGAAGCAAAGAAATTATTTAAGAGCTCTGCTTTTTCTATCCTACCAGTTATGAGTTGCCCTAGTCCATTCTGTAGTAGCCCTATGTTACCCTGCACCTTCTTCCTGCTCCCTATGTACTTAAATAAGGACTTTTTGTTATCCTTAATCTTTATTGCCAACTTGAGTTCTGTAACAGCTTTGGACTTCCTCACTCCTTCCCTGCAAGAGTGAGCCAAGCAGGTATACTCCTCCTTGGTGGCTGCCCCCTGCTTCCACAGCCTGTAGGCCTCTTTTTTCCCCTGAAGTCTATCCTGCATTTTTCTGCTCAGCCAAGAAGGTTTTTTGGCTCTTTTGCCTGCCTCCCTTTGCATGTACTGGGATGGTGCCCCACTGCGCCTGTAGGATCAGTCCCTTGAGGAACTCCCACCATTCTTGGACTCCCAACTCACAGATGTGATTACTGTCAAGTGGCCAGCTAGGTAGCTTGCACTCCCACCAGTCTTTGCGGCCTCCTCTTTTGTTTTCTCCTTCTACAGAGAACTATACCCATATATACCTAGATATTCTATATGGGTATTTCCATAGGATCTCAGCCCGCCAGCTGAAGTGAGGGACAAGTCTCAGACAGCTCCATGACCCTGGGGCTGATGCTGGGAGATGCTTAACTTCCAGCCTGAGCTCTGCAGTCATGGGGCTTGGGCTGTGAGATACTTATCTCCCAGCAGCAGCCCTGTGGTCACGGAGCTGGCATTGGGAGCTCTCTGCTGGTGAATACTAGGGACCTTGTTCCCTGCCCAGATCCATGAGTGCAGAGCTGGGGGTGGGGGTGGGAGGGAAACAAACACCCCAGCCTGTCCCCCCCACCCTTAGTTCTGCACTCATGGAGCCAGGCAAGGAACAGGTCTCCTCGCCCCACCATGAGGAGCTTGCAGTGCCAACTCCACAACCATAGAGCTGGTGCTAGGAGACAAGGATCTCCCAGCACCCCACTGCCCAATCATGATCTCGGAACAGGAGGCTTGGAGCTCCCTGCTGCTGGGGCAGGGGGACATAGTCCCTGCTGCTGGGGCAGGGGGACATAGTCCCTGCCTGGGCTTCTGTGGCTGAGCCACCCCCCCAGAAGCAGGCAGCTCCCAGGGGCAGGAAGCTATCTTCTGCCCCCCTGGAGAATAGCTAACCGTGAGCAGATTTTGCTCCTGGTCAGGCATATCTATGAGTGCTACAGCACCATTACTAATGCTGAATAAATCTGCTATTTGCATTTGCAGGTAACAAATTTACTCAGAATCAGGGAGGCTTACTGTGAAGTAAGCATGTGGATGTATAGAAACACATTCTTACTTTGCAGTAAACTATGTTAATGCAAAGTTAAGTGCCTCATGTAGACATGCCCACTATCATCTGAATTTTAGCTTCATGTCAAGACAGCAGGAATTTATCCAGATGGTGCCATTAAAATCATGACAGACTTCTCCAGGAGTAAAACATAATTTTAACAGAATAAATTAGAAGAATCTGGCCCACAGTATGGAGATCGAGCAAGATTGGGAAGTATCTCATGTCCTACAGAGGTACACAAATTCAGTTGATCCTGATTTGTACTCAAGATTTCTAGCTTTTGCTTTTTATCCTGATGGTCGGTATTCATTAGCTGGAAAAAATTAAGTTGTGACTTGCTGATATAATGGCACCAGTTCAATAACAGAATGAGCAAGTATTTGCTTTGCAACTAAACCATTGTGAAGAACTCAGCTGAAAAGGAGCACAATTCAATATTATTAACATAGAGACAAGACAATTAAAGGTTATATTGTTTCCCTATCCAAGTACCCAGTACTGTTCTAATAAATGTTTAATTTTTGTAAACAATTTCCAGTTTCACTTCAGGAGTGATTTCCTTACAGCTGTAGTTGTGAAGGATGCCAGTCCCATCTTCTGGTGTGAATAATATACAAACATTTGGATGGCATAATATTAATAGAATATAGCTGGATTAAATGCATATATATATATATTGGAGCTTGAACACTAAGGTCTTTCCTAAATGCAATAAAATGGAACAGACCCAACCTTTCCTTTATAGCCAGGATGAGATTTTGGGAAGCGGTTGTTCATTTTGATTGCCTAACCAATGACCCTGTGAAGGAGTCAGATTTTCCAGGTATGTGTTCAGACCCTTGTTAACTTGTCTGTAGTTAGGCATCAAATATGAAGGCTTCAAATCTCACTAGAAATCCTTTAAAATCCTGGCTACTGTGATTATTAAAAATTATATAAACAAATGGTTAGGTCCCCAAATTAAATTTGGTTTGATGTTCAATCACCCCTAACAGTGCAATGAGGGGAATTATTATCACCTTTTTGCTGATAGTTGTTATTCTCTGCATGCATGTGCCTTTGCAGTAAAAGATATTTTAAAACACAGAGAGATCAGAAAGTATTTTTAATTAAAATGATTATTGTTGCGGTTACATTATTGAGCAATATTTTGTGATAAATATACTCGGTGTTAAAAGTGTAATTCTACTTTTCATCTCCATGTTAAGTAATATTTATGGAGTTCATCCTTAAATTGTGTAACATTGGACTGGATCCCAACTGCTAAAAGGTATTGTTTTTAAAACAAAGCTAAGCCAGCACAAAAGTTTTGATGATACAGATTTGATTAGCTTTCAGAAAGAACAAGTTTGGCCAGGTTGGTTTAAGCAGTTATTCCAGTCTGACTCTATGGCTTTCCACCGTGCTGACCTTATTAAGGAGGAGTGTATTTTGTTACATTCTAATAGTGCCTGTGAAAGGAAGAAATACTTGTACTGATAGAATGTGGGCCATAATGGCTGGCAGCATGCATTCAGCAATCTCTTATAGACATTTGCATTAGAGCTAATTTATTTATGGTTGTAATATAGTATGAGAGAGAGAGAGAGAAGGAATGTTAACTAAGGAACCAGTAGTATTCTCTCTTCTGCAACAACAATATATAAGAGTATTCAGAACTCTCATCAGTTTAGTACCTTCCTTTTAACAGATGCCTAGCAGAGCATATTAGCAGTTGAAGGCCATAAAAAGTATTGATGTGGGAAATCATATACAGGCTTCTATCAGATCAAAGGTACCTCAGCTACTGCCATGTAAGCTAGGCCTATTTATAGTGTTAATTTAGTGTTATCATAATGGAATGCAATCTGTAGGTTAATAATGTGAAACAGGCAATACATGGAATATTATAAAGAGTGCTATTGGTACATTAACATATAGAAGGATTAAGCAAGCAGTGTAGATCAACAGTAACATCACTGGCATGAAACACAGCCCAGAATGGAAAAAAATAGTTACTGGACACTGGAAAAGTAATAATTCACACCCCCTCCCCTTCCCCCCCCCCCCACATAACCTCCAAAAAAAACCCCAAACAAAACATCCCTGACCACACACAGATGAAAAAGAAACATGAATGATATTTGGTTACAGTTGCATGTCAGTTCCACAGGCCCCGCAGCAAAGGCATGGGCTTGCTTCTTGTCTTTTCAGGATTTTTTTCAGGATGCAGAGGGAATATTATCATTTTTAATTATACTAAATATTACAAAGGAATTTACAACAGGAAACATTTCCTCAGCATGGTATAAAATGTCAGAAGTTTGCAATATAAAAATTTTTTGCAATACACAAAGTGTGAGCATAAATCCTTGCATACTTATATCACATGGAACCAGCTGACCAAGAGACAAATCTAAATACAAATCTTTGCGAACCTAGACCAGAAGTAATTAGACACCTGAACAATTTGACCAAACCTTCATCATTTTATATCTATACTACCACATCTTGGTCTTTTCTAACCATTCAAGACACTGATTCAAAGACCAGTTCCCTGGCTTATTGCTTGACCATATCTGACTTATTTTATTATTTGTAGTATTATTAGTAATAGTAGTAGTATTCCTGCTGCTACTGTTTCTGCCGTAGCCTGGACTGTGCTGAGCTAGCAGCTGTAGAAACACAATATAAGACAGTCCTTGTCTCTTAGACTTTCTAATTTAAATACAAGACAAGAGAGACAGCTGGATGCAGATAGATAGGATGACCATAATAATTTGAGGTAAATCTGGGATGGAGTAAGGAAATCCAGGATTGGGGGAGGAGCAGCACGTGCATGCACACACAGACACACACAGCCCTGAGCCCACAGGTCCCAGGAGCAGGGCTGGGCAGGACAGCACAGTGCACACGTGCACACACATGCTCAGAGCCCTGACCCTGCAGCTCCCCATGCTCACACCTCTCCCAACCCTGACTCTACTGTGTAAACAATTCCACTTGCAGTCCAGCAGGATCCAGACCAGGGAGTAGCCCACTAGTCAGGAGCCAGGCATGTGCTGATGGGTTCACGCCAATCTGAGACTTTTGCTTTAATTTTCTCCAATGACCAAGACACTGAGACAGCCTCCAAAATCTGGGACCATCCCAGCCAATCCAGGATGTACTGGTAGATAGATAGGGCAGTTCAAAGAAACAAGGAAACAATATAATATTGCATGACAAGTGGTGGTCTAGTCGTGCCCGCTAAAACTGTTGTCAATTTTATTCGCAGGCGTCAGAGTTAAGGCAAGTATTAAGGAGAGATTTGAAGATGAACACTGAAGTAGCTCTGAAGAGCAAGAGAAAAGGGAAAACAAAAAGGGCAAGAGAAGGGAGGGGAAGAGGAGCCAGGCACCAGATCCTGCTCCAGAAAGTAAGCAACCCAGGACTGCCTGTGTGTTTGGTATGCTGAGTGTTAGTTTGGTGGACTGTGTGTTCAGGTGTGCTCTCTGAGCACCTGGAAGTGCTGCTAGCTGGGTGATGGCTGCTTGTGTCTGACAAAAGCCCTAACAAAGAGGCAGAGCCAGTTCAGGCCCAGGAGGGTATAAAAGGAGACTCCCTGAGTGACCAGGGAGTGAGCAAACAGGGATAGCAAACAAGGGTGTTTGCAAGCAGTTTGCAAGTCAGTTCACAGGTCAGTTTGCTGCCCCCTCTTTGAAGGGGAGCCTTAAAGGTAAGTTTTTTTCTTTAATTAGTATAACTAACCTACATAGTGTAAGTATTTATCTAACTGCTGAATTTTAGCTACTTAAGCCTCTTGCTTAACTAGAGTCCAGAGCAAGGGGGAATTTGATTCTATCAGATCAAAGGTACCTCAGCTACTGCCATGTAAGCTAGGCCTATTTATAGTGTTAATTTAGTATTTCCATAATGGAATGCAATCTGTAGCTTAATAATGTGAAACAGGCAACACATGGAATACTATAAAGAGTGCTATTGGTACATTAACATATAGAAGAATTAAGCAAGCAGTGTAGATCAACAGGAACATCACTGGCATGAAACACAGGCCAGAAAGAAAAAAATAGTTACTGGACAGTGGAAGAAACTAATAATTCAAACCCTCCCCCCACAAATAAATACATCCCTGACCACACACAATGCTTACTTAAAGTCCAGAGCAAGGTGGATTTTGCCTAGAAACTCCCTTTCACCTTTCTTTACTGTAAGCTTTATGAAAGGAATCAGGTTAGCACATAAAAGGGAAACTTTCAGGACCAAGGAGCAATGAACAAGCCAGTTTACAGAGGAGTTTGCTAGGAAATGTCTGTTTGGAAAGAAAGGCAGGAAGAGAGAGGCAGATTAAGAGACACCGAGAAATGGCTGGAGGACATTGCAATGCCATAGCCGCTGCCACTGCCAGTTCTTCCTCTGCTTGCACCTGTCAGGTGTCTGTTTAGGCAGGACTCCTCTCCACCTAGGTACTGGTTTGGCACCATGGAGACTTCAGCTTGCAGGCTCCTTCCAGTGACATCCAGGTCAGGAAGTGCCTCCGATGTGAGTGGTGCCTCCTGGTCAATTCCTTCAGGAAGCAGGCTGGAGAGCTACAGGAGGGGTGGTAAGGTTCCAAAGCATCTGCTGCTATGAGGACTTCTTTGTTTCAGTGCTGCAGCAGACCTCTAGGGCTGCAAAGGAAGGACTGTCAGTGTCAGCAGTGGAGCAGGAAGACATGGGATTCTAGGAAGGTGCAAGCTGGAAGCTTGTGACCTCTGGCAGCAAGCAGAAGGCTTCATCTGCACCTGCAGGGATTTGTGTGCAGAACAGATATGGAGCCCTAGTAACAGAGGAGGAGGAGCACGTTCCATTGGTGAAGAAGACCAGGCCAGGCATCCCCAAGGTTGGGAAGATTGAGACCATTGCCAGCAAGGGGGAGTAATAGGTGATGCCGGTTGGAGACTCCCTTCTGTGGGTGATGGAGGCATCCAACTGCCAGCCTGACCTGTTATTTCTAAGAGGTCATGGAGGGATTGCTGAGACTCACTTGGCACTGACTGCTCATCTGGTCCCATGCTGCCCATCCACGTGGGAACCACTAATATTGTCAGGGGTGACCCTGAGCAGATTAAAAGTGACTATAGGGCTCTGGGTGCAAGGGTGAAGGACTCCGGGGCTCAGGTGGTGTTCTTCTTGATCCTTCCAGGCAAGGAGAAGGACCCAGGCTGGAGCAGATGCATGGCAGTAAAGATGGTGTCACCATGGGATGTTGTTTTAAGAAGGATTGCTAGGAAGAGACAAGATCCACCTGGTGAAGAGAGGAAAGATAATCTTCACAGACAGGTTCACTTAGCTAGCAAGGAAGGCTTTCAACTAGGTTCGCTGTGGGATGGAGACCAATTCCCTGAGGTAAATGGTACATGTGTGACCTGGAAGAAGCACAAGCAGGAGTGGGCAACAAAGGAAGCCTTCTAATTCTTCCTGAGAAAGTAAGAAAATCAGCTAGTTACCTCAGGTGTCTGTTCACAAATGCATAGAGTCTGGGAAACAAGCAGGAAGAACTGGACTTCCTCAGACGGTCACAAAAGTAAAAGATCTATATGACTGTTCAGTCGATATCTGGGTTTTCCATTTCCCACAGAAAACCGGAGTAAATCATGGATTTTACATTTTATCACAGGCAAATGCAGATTTTTTGTTTTACCAGGGAAACCCAAAGATTTTGCTCTTTTGCAATGAGCTCCTTGAAGGCTGGCAGAGTTCCATCCTGCAGGGAGCTGGGAGGGAGGAGGAGGAGGGCAATCAGGTAGGGGACACCATGCGGTGAAAGAACAAGTTAGGGACTATTTAGAAAAGCTGGACATATATAAGTTTATGGGACTGGAAGGGATGTACCTAAAGGTGCTGAGGGTGTTGACCAATGTGATTTCAGAGTGGTTGGCCACTACCTTTGAAATCCCATGGCAATCAAGAGAGGTCCCAAATGATTGGAAAAGGGCAAGTATAACGTCCATGTTTAAGAAAGGGAAGATAGAGGATCCAGAGAACTACAGACCAGTCAGCTTCACTTCAGTCCCTGGAAAAATCATGGAGCTCCAAGAATCCATTTCTAAGCACCTTGAGGAAAAGAAGGCCCTAAACACCAGGGATCCTGGTTTTCTCTGATAAAAAATAATCCACATTCTCAGATTTAAAAAAATCCCAAAATCCACATTTTTCCGCTATCAAAATGAAACACCACTAATATACACACACACACACACAGAGAAAGAGAGAGTGATATTTCATTCTGATTACAGAAAAATGTGGATTTTGGGTTACCTTTTTAATCTGAAAATTGGGGATTTTTTTATCAGAGAAAACCAGGATCCCTGGTGATTAGGAACAGTCAGCATGGATTCACCCAGGGCAAGTCATGCCTGACCAACCTGATTGCCTTCTATAATGAGATGATTGGCTCTGTGGATGTGGGAAGAGCAGTGGACATAATATACCTTGACTTTAACAAGGCTTTTAATAGTTTCCCACAACATTCTCAAAAGCAAGCTGAGGAAATATGAGCTGGATGAATGGGCTGTAAGGAAGACAGAAAACTGACCAGATCATCAAGCTTGCAGGGTAGTAATCAATGGCTTGAAGTCTAGTTGGCAGCTGGTATCATGTAGAGTGCCCCAGGAGTTGGTCCTGGGGTTGGTTTTGTTCAGTATCTTTATCAACAACCTGGAAGATGGGAAGGAATGCACCCTCATCAAATTTGCAGATGACACCAAGCTGGGGGAAGTAGTAGTAGAGTAGGGCTAGGATTCAGAAAGACCTTGAAAAATCAGAGGATTAGACCAAAAAAAGTCTCATGAACTTCAGTAAGGAGAAGTGCATAGTCCTGCACTTAAGATGAAATAATCCTATGCAGTGGTACAGAAAGGATGGGGCCAACTGGCTAAGCAGCAGCTCTGCAGAAAAGGAACTGGGGGTTATAGTAAACAATAAGCTGAATATGAGCCAACAGTGTGTCCTTGTTGTGAAAAAGGCTAATGGCATGGTGGCTGCATTAGTAGGAGTGTTGCCAGCAGATTGAGGGAAGTGATTATTTTCCTTTCTTTCGTACTGGTAAAGCCACATATGGAGGAGTGTGTCCAGTTTTGGGCCTCCCACTACATAAGGGATGTGGTCAACTTGGAGAGAGTCCAGCAGAGGGCAACAAAAATGGTTGTGGGGTACATGACTTCTAAGGAGAGGCTGAGGGAATTAAACTTATTTAGTCTGGAGAAAAGAAAACTGAGGAGGGATTTAAAGCAGTCTTCAACTACCCAAAGGATGATTCCAAAGAGAACAGAGTGAGACTGTTCTCAGTGGTGGAAGATGACAGAACAAGGAACAATGGTTTGACATTGCAGCAAGGGAAGTTTAGGTTAGATAAGTTAGAGGAAAGCTCTCTCATGAGGAGAAAAGTAAAGTACTAGAACAAGTTACCTAAGAGGCTGTGGAATCTCCATCCTTGGAGGTTTTTAAGACCCTGTTATACAAAGCCTTGGCTAGGATGATATAGTTAGGGATGGTACTGCTTTGAGCACAGTGTCGGACTAAACTTTCTGAGGTCCCTTCCAACCTTAATTTTCTATGATTCTTAATGTTTACGGGGAGTTCCTCCCACCATAAAAGCAGCAGAAGAAATATCAGGGAGGTTCTTTTTGAAAAGATAACAAGTGGGTGATGGAGTCTGGCATCATGAACTAATCAGAGGTGGGGGCTGACTTCTCAGTACTCTGTGGATAGCCATAGAGGGCCTTGAAAGTGAAGAAAAGTAGCTTATGTCTGACAAAGGGAAGAGAGCCAGTGGCTAAGGGCACTTCTACAAGTGCACTTTAATGCACATTAGCCTATTTTAATGTGCATTAAAGTGTGTGCTTAGTTAATGTGCATTAAAATAGGCTAATGCACTTTAAACATGACTAAAAACCATGCTCTTTAATTAATGCACATTAAAACAGACTACTGTGTGTTTTCCTAGTACTTCATAATGCAGGTACTTGATTTAATGTGCATTAACTAAAGTGTGTTAATGCATGTGTAGACGTGCCTAAGAGACTAAGGATATGGACACACATAACAATTGAATTGTTCAAAGAATTTCTTTGATTGAGAACTGGTCCACAACTGTGGTGCTCAGGAGTGCCTACAATTGGCCTGATAAACATTCTAAGTAGAAAAGTCAGTTACAGAAATTGCAGTGCTATGCAACTTCCACCAGACAGTGGGAGTGTTTACCTACCTCACCATGCCTTAGTGGTTCATTTCTGAAGTTTTCCCAGGTCTTTCTTAGATGGGGATTGGCTAAACAGGGTTGAAGGTTGCTTGGACCCTTGCTTCTGTGTTACTGTGGTAGGGGGAGGGAAAGGCTGGGTATTCCAGGGGCTGCCCAAGGTCTATGACTCATGGTGCAGCTTTAAACAACCTTTCCTATAAATACCTGTAATTAATGTCAATTCATTCCACTACCCACTGTCAGGTTGGTGGTTGAGTTGGTGCACATTTCATGGTAACACCTGTCAATTTCTGGGTGAGGGAAAATTAGCCACTTCACAATGGACACTTAATATCACCAAATGGTTGTCAATTCTATGCTTGGTCAATGCAGATTGGCCTATTAACTGTTAATTATTTGATACCCAAAAGTGGGCAGTACCAGAACAGCCAGATGCCATGGGCGAAAGGGGGAAGGAGGGAGAGCAGTATAATGTAGGATACCTGGAGACTACCAAACAGTAGTCACAGAAAGCTTGGGGTCTACCCAAGATGAACCATTCAAGAACTCTTCATAGAGGACTAGTCTAAAATACATTAAAAATACCATGGGGCACTACTGCAATATCCTAACTGCAGGGGTGCATGGAGCATCCCACAGCTGGGAGACTGCAAAGGCTGGGAGAGCACAGAAGCTGCAGAGATCACTCTCGAGTAGCATAGATTGCAGCAGCTGTGGTCTTCCAGCTGTAGACTGCCTACCCATGCAAATGAAAGCTGCATAGAAAGCAGTTATAGCGTTATTAGACAGTTTTAAGCAATAACTTTATAGCTGGTTGGACCTTTTTAAGTGCCATAGTTAATATGCATATGTAATCAGTCTAAATTTATTCTACAATTCAAAAGGTAATTGTATAATAGATAAAACAAGTAGAGGGAGCCTGAAAAAAATGACCCATCTCCTTGCCATCATTGTTATGAATGACATGTGCCCCTGGAAGCTGGGAGGGTACAGGGGTGGTGGGAGCGTGGTGGCAGAAGTGGGAGCATGACAGCAGTAAACAGGAGGTCCCACAGATGACGCTGATACTGTCGGCAGCGAGGGGCGGGGGAGGTGGCGAATGCCGACCAGGGGTTGGTGACCACGCGCAGATGCCACTGGCAGCGGTGGCAGCAACAAGCAGGGATTGCTGACCACCTGCAGCTGCTGCTGGCAGTGTCAGCAGCCAGCAAGGAGAAGGGCTGAGCGGCCTTTTTGTATGGGGTGCACTGCCATGCTCAGGGAGTGCACATTGCCCTGATTGTCATCAGCAATCCCTCAATTCAAGGATGATCCCTACTATGGCTCATTGATGGGTCTTGAGATGACTTCAGAGTGCAGTCCTTGAGCCACAGATCCATCCACAGAAGTTACAGGTCTTTCCATAGAGGAGAATAGGCTACAGGCTGGGATTCCTTTCCTTTTCCTTCCTCTCCACTCTCTTCTCTGTTTTGAAAGGCAAGACATTTTTACCTCAAAATGGGCTGTCATGTTGGTTGAGGTTGTGGGACCACTGGAGTCAGTCAGCAGCCAGCTCCTCCCAACTCTTGACGTTGGCATCTGCTTTCTTGTAGCTTGCATTCAATGTGCCCTTGTAGCACTTCCTCTGGCCACCATGAGATCTCAGGCCATTATTAAGCTAGGAGTAGAGCACTTGTTTTGGGAGTTGAGAGTTAGGCATCCACACACAATTTCTGGTTGAGCAAAGTTGGTGCTTGAGGATCACTAATTCAGTGCTGGGAACACTGGCTCCAACAAGGACTTTGGCATTTGTGCGGTGATCTTCCCATTTGATGAGGCAGATTTTCTGGAGGAATCATCAGTGATAACTCTCCAGGCTCTTGAGATGGTGACAGTAGATCACCCATATTTCGTATCCATAGAGGAGGTTAGGGATGATGACTCCACTGTAGATCTGGATCCTGGTGTCTTTCCAGAGATTGCAATGAATAAAGACATGTCAAAGCAATTTCCCAAAGAAGGCACTTGAGCACTGGGTCCTATGGTGGATCTCATCATCAATGTTCACTGTCTGAGACAGGTGGCTACCAAGGTAGGGTCTTTTCTTTATGGTCATTTGGAGATGGGGGTCACATTCATGACCTGAGAATCTTTTGCATTGCTTTTGGTTATTTTCGGTGTTTCAGAGCAAGCTGGATGTTCATAGTGGATCTGACAAGATGCTAATCTGACTAGTAGTCATCAGATGACTCTTCATGTGGTTTGCATAATATGGATATCCATTTGATCATGGACTATAGCAATAACATAATCTAGGAGGTGCTAGTGCTTAGAGTGAAGGTGTCTCTACAGGGTCTTGTATTTGTCACTGAAGATGGTGTTCATGATGATAAGACCATGCTGCACACATTTGTGCAGGAGAAGGATGACACTGGACAGGGCATTCCCTACTCCTTCCTTCCCAATTGTGCCAGTCCAGAGTTGCAGGTCACGTCTGACTCTGGAATTGAAGTCACTGAGGAGAATGATCCTTTCCTCTTTTTGAGTATTAGTCAGAGCATGGTCAAAGTTGTAGTAGAACTGTTCTCTGACATCATCATCAACATCAAGTGTTGGGGTGTATGCAGTGATGATGGTGGCATACTGGTTGCTGCTGAGCTTAAGACATAGGGTTATAAGATGTTCAGTAATGTTCACAGGGAGCTTTGTGAGCTGACTGAGCTAATTCTTGATGGCAAATCTGATATCATGATTGTGTGTGCCATGGGCCAGTTTCTCTTTTCAGAAGAAAGTGTAGCTTCCACCATCTTCCCTCAGCTGACTCTCATATGGTCATCTTGTCTCTCTCAGAGCTGCAATGTTGATGCTGTGTCTCATTAATTCTCTGGAGACAATGACAGTTCCTTTTCTGGTTGTTCATTGCCTTCATTATCCATCAAAGTATGAATATTCCATGTTGAGAAAATTGTCGTCTTATGATGTTGTTTCTCCACAGAGAGAATGATCCTGTGGAGTGTGGTTATTGAGTTAGTACAAGGTAAAACAGCCTAGGTTTTCCAGCCCCTTCCATGTAGGGTGAGCAGAGGGGATCCTGACTAGGACTGGTTAGTTACAGTAGTAGTTGCCAAATTGCACTCCTGTTTTAGGCCACATGCAGGATGACTGTC
Source organism: Crocodylus siamensis (assembly GCF_052110815.1). Classification (NCBI taxonomy): domain Eukaryota; kingdom Metazoa; phylum Chordata; order Crocodylia; family Crocodylidae; genus Crocodylus; species Crocodylus siamensis. The sequence goes on along the minus strand of NC_143395.1, from coordinate 343,506,351 downwards.
AGGCTACTGCTGCCTGCATGCAGATTTGTAGCTGGAGACTGCCAGATTCACCAGTTCTGTCTCTGTCACCATGGATCCATTGCCACAGGGCTTTTGGAGTTTGTTACAGGGCAGCATGTTGTTTTCTGTGTCAGGAACCTGTGCCTTGCTTATTTTAATGTGAGGAAGCTGGCATGCAGAAACAGCAACCACATGATCTTGACAAGGTGGAGATCTAAGCCCAGTGGCAAGGAAGAACCCTAGGTGACAGGAGACCTCCATCTTGCCGCAGCCTTCTTCTCTCTTTGCAGACATTAAGATCCTGACATCTTCCTCTGCCTGATCTGCCACTGAGGACTTGGGGTTGGATCATGGTTTATCTGGAACCTCTTAATGGAGGAGGTTAAGAGGGTCTCTCCTCCTCTTCCGCAGAGCCACTAGCACAGTTTTATGTTGAATCACAAACTGTGTATAAACAGCTAAAACTGCTGGTATACAGCTATATAAGTGCCACATAGGCAGATAAAGGTAAAATAGGCCCTCTTTTGTCAGAATCCCTGAAAAAAATGCTTCACAATGATTAGGCAGTGGGTGTGTTGCAATGATGTCTCATTCTTACCTTTTACTCCTCCTTCTGTGTGTTGTATCCACCTGTTCTCTCTTGCCATATCTCTTGACTAAGCAATTCAGGGCTGAGTATCTCTGTTATTTGTTTTACAGGGTCTAGAAACATTATACAACGAGGCATTACCACAATACAAACACTTATAACAAGAACAGGAACAACATTAAATTAAACGTCTTATATTAATAGGGCTATTGTAGGATGTGTTTGCTAAGAAAAGAAAGGACTAATGGAAATATTTAGTATATGAAAATATATTCATTTTACCAACACTAAGTTGTATATTCAGCTGATACTCAACAATGGTGCTAGCCTTCTCAGTCTGAACTCATTTGGGGAAACCCATTTTAGAGAGAAAGTAGTCAATCCAAAACTGTGATCTGGTAGTTTCCCCAAGCCTCATAACAAGACTTACCTTTTGTAAGAGAGTTGATTCAGGCAAGTTCAGAACATCTATTGGGCAATCCTATTGAAGCAGAATAGCAACAGTGGGAAAGATGATGACAGAACTGAGTGACACCAGAATTCTGATGGCACCTTAGATCATGTCACCGTATCAATTCTCCAAGCGTTTCACATACACAGAATTATAACAGAGATGGCTATGGTATTCTGCAGCATCTTAAGGGAGAGTCATAATGATCTAAACCCAAACATTCATAGGTTTTTTAGATTACAGTTTTTTGGATTAAAATAGAATGTATATTCTCTGTTCTGCCCAGCCATCTGGGCATGCTATTGATTTTATCCAGATTAGAGTATAATTTTAAATGTTTCTTATAAGTGACTATTATCATCATCTGTCTTTCTCTTTATATTTCTCTAGGTCCTCTACTACTTTTACCCTCTAACCTGCACCAACCTTTGAAAAGACAAAGACCTTGAGGGTGGCTTAAAAACACCAGGGACCACGAGGTTATTGGAGAGGAGTCTGTTTGAAATTGGACTGTGTTCCATCATAGATGTCATTGTGTTCCTTGTGCAAGAGAAAGGCTACACCATTTAATATTTGTTGTCTTCTGCTGAGTTTTCTCAATTGCAAATTATTACATTATATGAAACCAAAGATAAATTCTAAATCCTGCCTTGGTTCCACGATGTTATATGATAACAATAAACTATGATTTGCTCCAGATGCTTAGAAGATCATTGGATTTGTAGTGCAATAGCTGAAGGTCTGACTCTGCCCAAGCAGAAAACACTGTTAACAGTAGAATCCTATATAGTGCCTCTTTGTGTGGCTGGTACAGCCGAGAAAAAAAATCCAATCAATACCCACAATTTGACATCAATATCCCAATTTCTGTCGAGACATCAGCAATAAGAAATGTATTGTGCAAACCATTGAAAATATGCTGTCCAACTGCACTATTGACAAAAGAGTGGTACATAATAAGAAATTAAATGAAGCTGAATGAATACTTACACTGAATGTCAGACATCAGAAATACATTGGTTGAAAACAATAACCAAAAGAAACAGAGACATATTTCACCATGAGTCCTTATGTGCTTTGGTGATGCATTGTTACTTGGGTGGTTTGTGTGCTGCAATATCAAACACAAAGAGATATGGACTGGACCAAGATCTGGACAAGGTAAGTTTTCATGAACAGCCTAGGATTATGTATGTTGTAAGATTTAGTCCACATATTTATTTCTCTAAAAGAATAATAAAGACATAGTGTGAATTGTGGCTGAATTTTCAAAAGCTAATGTGAACTAGTTCGTCTGTTTTAGGCTCCAAATAGAATTCCCTATATATTTAAGGACACATCATACTTTCAGAACAATTTGTCAATCATACACAAGTCCCTAGGAAGCTTTGAACAGGTCATAGTGTGGCTGCTTATTTGGCATTTGCAGATGGGGTTTCAAACCCCTTTCTGCTTACCCAGATGTCTCTGACTCTGGGTGAGAAACATATAAAAGATATTGTATTGGATGAATCGATTCAAACATTTGCTATGCATTGTTTGCTTGACAAGCCACACATTTACATATCCCACTACTAGCCAATGTAAAAAATAAATAAATGAACATACCTGTGGCTAAGACAGAAAGGGAGATACCCTGTTTTTCAGAGAAAGAAAAGTTCAAGGTCTTTGGGGCTAGCATTGGCCAAAGGAAGCTACTAGTCGAGACAGGGACAGGGCAAATATCAGATGCATGTTTTTCTGGGCTGATATATAGGAAAAATGTAGCATTTTTGAGTCATATGATTATCCAGTATTATATGCTGTGGGATGCTGTTTTGATTATGTTGATCTACGGTATATGTAAATGGTTGCCTGAGGCACATGTGAAGCTGAGATGGGTACACTGTATTATTGTAGAAATGTAAATAAAATAAACAAAATACTTTTGAGGATGGAACAGCTGTAACATTCAACCATATTCAGACTAGCCAGCCGAATTTCATTTTAAACATTTTCCCCGATGTTTTCTTGCTTCTAAAGCTTTTTACTATCATAATTGTTTTCCTTTTTTTTGTTGAATGCTAAAGAGCTTCACTTTACAATTGTTATGACAATAAATGATACTTATAAAGCTATTTTTAAATGTGGGAGTTTCCTGTAGTGTAACCAAAAGCTCCAGGTAGAATATTATGTATGTAGGGAAAATGCATTTGTGAAATGTATGTGCATGGCAGGAGTCTGTATCCATGACACATTCATCTTATATTGAGGGTTTCCCACTCTAAATACTCTAAAGAAAGGCTATACTGATTCCATGGTGCTCCTCAAAGTACTACTAGGAACCACATTTCTACTCACCCACTCCTGCTCCCAATGTGCTAGCTCTGGAAAAATGCAAAGCAGCTGCCTAAGCTTGCCCCCACTGCTGCACTAAAATATACTAGAGGCACTGATGTTGAGAGTGATCTTGGCACCCGGGGCTGCTCTCTGGGCAATTACTCTGCTTCATTTCCAAGTTTGGTGCATTTAGTGTAGGGCTGGATGGATAGGGACATGCTTTTTGACTGTCCTCGCAGTACCCTGTGACAGTGGTATAGACATGTCATTAGAAATATTTGAGCATGGCAGTGTTCTTTACTCTATCTTAAGTGAAGACCTGACATTTTGTATGAGGGGAGAAATAATATTAAAAACCAAAGGAGAAGGATTGACAGTGTGGTGTGAGATGGTAAAGAATTACATAGTATATATTATGAGCCCATTTCACATTTTTTGTTCTAACCCACCCTTCATGACAACAACATCACAAGTGGCCCTGCATGAATAAAGAACTATAAATTGTAATGCTTTCATTTTTTATGCAGATGTGAGTTGGGTCTATGGTATAAAAGATTTGAATGTTCCAGATGTACCATATTTAACTCACATACCATGCACCTTTTCCCCCACAAATCAAATCCTTCAAAATAAGGGTGAATGTCTTAAGCAGGGAAGCTGACTTTCTGGCTGGGAAACAAGTGCCATAATGGCTTCTGCATCTTTCTGTCTCTTCACCCAGGTGGGGACAGAAAGGAGGGGCAGAGACCAGTTTTCAGCAGCAGCTTAACCTTTTACAGCTTAATTGGAGTTGGAACGATGCTTAATCTTCAGTTCAGGCACCGTCTCTTTTCTGCAGCCTCTTTGACTTTGTGTCTGATATGCAGGATCCCGGTTTTCTCTGATAAAAAATCCCCAGTCTTTGGATTAAAAAAAGTAACCCCAAATCCACATTTTTCTATGATCAAAATGAAACACCTCTCTCTCTCTCTCTCCCCCCCCCCCCCCCCCCGGTCTCTCTCTCTCTCTCTATACATATATATCTCACAGAAAAATGTGGAGTCGGGGTTACTTTTTTAATCCAAAAATTGGGGATTTTTTTAATCTAAGAAAACCAGAATCCCTGATGATGTGTGAGCCTTGCTTTAGCTATACAGAAGGGTTGCCCTATATATCATGCCATCTACTGTCTACAAATAAACCCCTGATGCTAATATAATCAGAAAATTGGAGTATTGTATATACTCCAATACACAATAGGAACCTATTGTGCAAAGGCCCTGTACAAAACCAGAACAAAATGGTGTCCCTTGCCCCAAGATCTTACCATTAATATTTTCATTTCTTCATATACCTTTCTCCTTCCTGTGGAGCGAAGGGATATCTGCAGTGGTTAAATGTCACTGAAGCTCAGTAGGACTTGAACAGTGATTCAACACCTTTTAAAAGTGGGGATTAGGTTCTAAAGTTATTTGGGTAGTTTTTTTTAAATTTTGCCCAAACTTGTCCACCCAGAAAATACACAATACACAATACACAATTTTATGTTTCCAAATCCACATATGCTATTTCTCTAAAAATGTTTGCTGGTATAATTAACTTATTTTTCATTAATACCTTAAATGTGCAAGACTATGCACAAACACATAGGAAATAATGTTCCTGAACATCATAACAAAAATCAGTCCCTACATTAATATCCTTACTTGCTATTCAGTTTCATTACAAGTTGAATAGCCAGTGTTATTTATTTCTTCATGCCCTACTTCTGACAAGCATCTCTGCTTGATGACAGTCTCTGGGGTATGGATTTATGGTTAGCACTTTCTAGATAAAAACTATTTTCTTTTGCTAAACTAGATTGTGACTCTTTTATTTCTCCAAATATTTCCATTCTAAACAGGTGTTCTACACTGCTTAGCTGAAAAATATCTGTTATGTAAAAACAGGTATTGTTATTTAAAATGTTCTTATGGAGAATGTCTTTCTCCCATTCCTAATGAGTTGTGAGAGACTATCCTGTTTTTTCATCATTGTTTCTTACCTAATGTTAAAAAAACTGGAATAAAATTCTCAACATATAGGAAAAATGGTACTTCAGAATTCCTTTTTATTGTCTGTAGCGCAGTAGTTCTCAACTTTTTTAGACCCACGGCACCCCTCAGAAAAAGGCAACTCTTAGCTCTCACTCATTTTTGACAAGAAAAAAATAATAGAGCAATTCTTCTGTCCCAAAGGACTCAGAAAGACAACAACAGGCCAGAATGTTTTTGACATTATGAATTTGAAATCTCTGGTTTTATCTTGTGAATCATGTATACATGTTTGCATACCTTGCAGTGCTAATGTTGCATAGCACCCTGTGTCACCCTTAAAAGGATTTCATGGCACTGCAATGTGCTGCGGCACTCTGGTTGAGAAGCAGTGTTCCAGAGTTATGAAGAAAGATAAGCATGTAGCAAGAAAACCGGCAGGATCACTTATTAAATATATATATAACTAGAATATGTGTTTTTTATGGAATATTATCAAGTATCCATAAACAGAATGCTTTTAACATGTAAAGCTTAGTAATTACACCTATTCTTCAGTGGCAATAAAAGCTGTGAATTGTGTTTGCAATTTATATCCATCCTACTACCATTCTTGCAGTGGCTAAAATACAACCTAAGTGTTCGTTTAAACTCCTTAGTTCTTTCTTGGGTTTTTTTTTTTTTTTGTTCCTATTAAACACAATGGCATCAAAGTGGTTGAGCCTTTGTACATATTTTGGTAGGATTAAATAAAACCATTCTATGTTTGAAATATAAAATCAATCTTAATGCTAAAACTGGGCTATGTGGGCTATTTCTTTTAATCTTCAAGAATAATCACACTCTCTGAGGAATCAGGGTACAAACTCTGATCTGAGAGAAAATGGTGGTATTTTTACAGTTTGTGAACACAACCATCTGATTTATAGTTCAATCTGTTAATGCACTCTGTTATTAGGCCACCTGGCAGTTTTATGCATTGTGAATTTAAAGAGGAGCTCAATGTAACATAAGTTTTACAAGCTGGGGAAATATTATTGAAATGAAACATGAATGAGAACCATTTAAACAATAAAATAATGCATGTAGACTATATATTTTTTCATTTTAGTAAATACACAGTCTAGGCTTTATATGCTTGAAGTTAGATGAGGTTCTTAGGAACCTTCAAAGATGAAGCTTGAAACCAACTTATTTTTATAATCCTGGTATGTTTTAATGCTTATATCAATAAAACTAAAAAAATGCATCCATGCACAATTTCAGTAAACGTAAATTTGAAGGATATTTTCCCCATCTTTTTCAAATAAAATGTGGTGGTTGTTTGCATAGAAGTCAGTCAGTCATGGAAAATGATGTTACATATAAATGTTCCATATAAATATGATGGTGTACCAAAAAGTAAAACAGGCAAACAACTTTGGCAACCCTATGTATTAAAAATATCAGAAGACACACCCAAATAAGACTGGTTTACTAATCGTGTGATTTAAAAGTTAATGCATTCTCAATTCTTCCCAAATCTCTTTAATTTCTTCTTTATACTACAAGGGCTAAAGGATTCCTTTTAAAGTGAAATATCATGAGATTCAGAATAAAACTGCAAGAGTTGACAGAGCTGGAAATACAGCATGAGCACTGTAATTTTCCATATCACGACTCAGTTATCATAGTTACTCAAATCCAAGATGCGTTTTTTTCTCCCCATTTAACATGGAAGGAAATCCCCTTGTCTGGGATTCAAGTATGGGGTGGCAGGGAGATAGGCAGTTGCTGCAGCTCCTACTCTGGTCCTCACCCCTGGGGTTGGGGCTGAAGCCACAGCTGTTGCCTGCTCCTGCACCACATCTGCCCCCTGCCTGCACCCACCCCCCACAGCTATGGTACCCCCCCATCCCCATTGCCCTTTGCCCCCACTTCCCTACCAGCAGCCTCCGTCCCCATTCTCCCATCACTGCCTTCTGCCCCACTTTCCCATCACCTCTATTTTAAACTATAAAGTTCTCTAGATGCCTATACCCCTGGTATTATGTGTGTGCTCTGAAGTAACTCAGTGGCTGCATCTACATGTGCACTTTACTGCAGGGTAAACTAATTAGCAGGGACCCTGGTTTTCTCTGATTTAAAAAAATCTCCAATTTTCAGTTTAAAAAAAGTAACTTAAAATCCACATTTTGCCATGATTAAAATGAAACACCACTGGCAGATAGATAGTCAGAGGGGACCAGCAGGCACTGGAGAAGTCCCTGTTCTCCTGTGCATGACCAGGAGTGACCAGGAATAATGGTCACAAGCTGTCAGAGGGTAGATTCAGGCTAGACATCAGGAGGTGCTACTTCACAGTCAGGGTGGCTAGGATCTGGAACCAACTTCCAAGAGAAATGGTGCTGGCTCCTACCCTGGGGGTCTTCAAGAGGAGGCTAGATGAACACCTTGCTGGGGTCATTTGACCCCAGGACTCTTTCCTGCCATGGCAGGGGGTTGGACTCAATGATCTGCTCAGGTCCCTTCTGACCCTAGAAACTATGAAATGATAGATTGATAGATAGATAGATAGATAGATAGATAGATAGATAGATAGATAGATATAGTGGTGTTTCATTTTAATCATGGGAAAATGTGGATTTTTCATTACTTTTTTAAAACTGAAAATTGGGGATTTGTTTATTAGAGAAAGCCAGTATCCCTTCTAATTAGCTGTGGTATAAAGTGTCAGCATTTACCTGTGCAACACTATTACGCCACAATAAACAGTACTATCTTAAGGTGGAGTAATTAACTGTGGTTAAACACATATATAGATGCTGACAGTGGGTGTAAATTGTGTCCAGCCAGCCCAGCCAGCAATGGGCCAGACTCCTGCCTGGCACCTAGCCACACAGCTTTGCACTTTCAGCACCCTTGTGCCCCAGCCAGCCCCTCCTCCACCTGATGACACCATCCAGAGCCCAGGGCAAAGCAGAGCAGGAAAGGCCTGGCATAAACTGCTCCACCCCAGCTCAAATTGCTGCTGTCCAGTTTACTCTCGCTTAAACTGCCAGGGTTATTTCTATTTTTTTTTTTAACTACTGACTGTATAATATAAAATTATACGAGTCCTGAGAGCAGGACTAAAACCCTGTCCCTCAGGTGAATAGCATAACCAGGAGGTTACAGAATCAGACTCTCTGGTTCTTGTCCAGGAAATCTAGTATTTTTTTCTGAGCAGTGGAGTAGTTTTAACAGGAAAAAGTAAAGAAACCCACCAAGACTATTCTACAGCCTGATGGTTAGTGCAACCTCATAGGAGATGAAAGATATAGATGAGAGATATAGTCTTGAACTCTCTTAAGCTGAGAAAGAAATTGAACTCAAGTCCAACCTTTTGGGCAAGAACTTATTTCACTATAATCTTATATAAGAGGTCACTATCGCCTTTGGTTATAGTTGAAAAGAAAGGAGTGAGCCATGACTCATTCCATTAAAAATATAGGTAAGGACCTATATCCAGGGGAGAACAGACTATGACTACACAAGCCTCCCTACACCCCATAATCGGCCACCGAGGTTCTAGAGAGGGGCAGAATTTAAAATGCATCCCTGCACTTGGTGTTTCTATTGGCTAACTCCAAGCTCCTTAGGTAGTTGGATGTTTTTCTGGAGAGAGTAGGGTGAAGTTTTGGAAACTAACACTCCTCAAGTACTGTGTACCTAACAGTGGGTACCTAACACTGGATTAGGTATCCCAGTACCTAAAGGACAAGTGCAGTAGCCTAACTTTTAGGCACCTAAAGGTATGCGTATATGGCACAAAACAGTGAATAAGCTCTGGAACCAGAATCATTATAGCCACCTGCACTCACCAGGGTTCTTTCCTGTAGGGAAATATCATCACCATTATATATCCAATTCTAGAAAGAAAATAGGCAAATTTCTATTGCAGGAAAGTAGATCTTTAAGCACATTTTGCTGTTTGCAACACCAACTGAATCCATGACATTAGTGCATGGATCCATTCATTATAAGGCTGGTTTAATCAAAGTTTCTTCTGTTTCACAGAGGGCTTGTCTACACACACATTCAAGTGCAACTAAATTTACTCCTCCTGTGACCAATTAGGGGCCTGAGAGGTTGGCACGGGCTTGTGCATGTGGGCAGGGCTGGGGCTCGATGGGGACAATGACAAGGATGAAATTCTTGTTCTGCACTGGCTCTCTGGGCCCCCATGTGGCTGGCCCTGTGTGGCCGGCCCTGGACAGTGCTCAGAAATGCTCAGCAGATAGGCATTCCAGGGACTGGGAGCTGCGTGGCAGAGGCACTTCACCACTGCACCTGCAAAGAGACACTGATGGGGGTGAGTAGAAGCAGGGAGCAGGTGCTGGCTCTGCTGCCAGAGACAACCAGCCAGCATCCCTGGGGGGATCTCAGGGATGGACAAGGGGACCAGCAAGCTGCAGCCCTTTGCAACACTCACCTATAGCCAAGCAGCAGTTCTGCACAAGGAACAGGCTGGGCAGCTTGTGGCCTGTTCAGAGGGGCACATCAGGCCTGCTGGGCTCCTGGACAAAGACCAGACTCCCTTAGTCTTCCTGATGTGTGCCCCAAGGCACAAAATGGCTTCTGGCTTTCATACCCTGAAAGTAGGGGCTGCCAGAGAGCAGCCCAGCCTCAGAATAGGAGAGGCAGTCAGCCAGAAGCCTTGGGACTGGACTCAAACCATCCCCCTAGTAGCCAGGCATACCCGGCACTAAAGTTACTACCAGGTCACATTGACATGCTTTACTGAACATTAACTAATCATGCCTAAATTTGATACCTGTATTTGCAGGTATCAAATTTCGATGTGATTAACCTAAGTTACTAAGTAAGGGTGTGCACATGTAGACGTGTGCCTATACTGCACAGTAACTTAGACTGAGGTGCATTAAGGCATCTCACATAGATGTGCCCAGAGGGAGCTATTGCTTCCCAATAGATAGTGACTCTGTAATTAATTTTGGGCTAGTTTGGATATTAGAATTTGAGAGCAGCCTCTTCCATTCTCCCCAATGCCTAACTTTTCCTTACATAAGCAGTAGCATTTCAGCATTACACTTGGTGAATCACTTGGTACAAGAGCGGGGAAAGATTAAATTAGTTAACAGATCTTTTTCACTTCTAACTACTATGAATGTTTTTATGTCATCTCATCCCCTTTCATACTAGATTAATTCACAAAGCAAATGGAATTCTTGTTGGCAATCTCCAAAGGCAGAATGAGTCTGAAGATTCTCATCCTAGAGTGAACACAAGGTTGAGTTTGAAGCATTAAGAAAGTTAGTATCTGATGGAGTCCGCATAATAGCAAAAGGAAACAGGACAACAGAGCATCTCAGTCTCCATAGTTTGTAAAGATCACTTCCAAAACATCTTCCTCCAAGTCTGTGCAGCTGTATTTTGTGGGACCTTTTAGGAGTCTAGGAACATCTTGCTGAGATGCTCCCAACTTCTGCCAGAGTTGATGGATTAGCATCTTGAATTAAGATAGAACTCTGGCTTGTCATATAGTAGTGCAATGAGGTACAGACAGCAAACACTCAAGCTATGTGCCATCTTGGTTTCAGCATAATAGGAATAATCCATAACTTTGTGATCAAGCCATAATCAACCAACTATTTATGAATATTACTACACTGTTGCAGGTATCTGTCAACATATATCTCCAACATACAATTCACTCTTACTACTGAATGAAGTGGTAAACTGTTTTTTCTTTTATTTCCTGATCTAAGAAAAATCAGTCCAAAAATAACTGTTGCTACTTCAGCCTCTTTACATAATGTATTTAATGAATTTGCTTGGGTTGCAGGACCAAGGAGACTCATTTGCTCAAGTACACTAGTTCAGAGAACTGTTTGCACAGATGGAAGACTTGACTACATCATTTAAGTGTCTATTGTGTTTCTAACAATCCACATATGAAGGAAATGAAAGGATGTTTATATTTTTGTTTCTCAAAGAAGACTGAACAATGTTGTCATAATGTACTTTCCCTTGTCATCTCATCCCAGTTCCTCCCAGATTAATGCACAGTGTGAATGGTATTAATTAACTGTAATTCTTTTGGCAATATTCAAAGGTAGAATACGTCTGAAGATTCTTGTCCCAGAAGTTACCCACAAGGTCAGGTCTGATGTATTAAGTGGGTCAGCATTTGACACAGACAGCATAATAGTCTAAGGAAGCAGGAAAACAGTACTTCAGTCTCCATAGTTTTCAGTCTGTAGTCTTTCATATGCACTGAATTCATGCAAAGCACTTTTAAATCTTCTTTCCCTGTTAAAAAGCTTAGCTAAGAAAGTTTGAAATCAATGCCTTGTAAAAAGATTCAGTGAGAAACCAAGTGGGTGGCATTTTCCGACCATGAGATGTGTCATTACCATTGACCTCACTACTCTTCTTAAATAGCCAGAGAAGGGCAACAAAATTGTCAATTAGATTTGCAGCGAGCAGGAGTCAGCCTTACTTAACTTGTGCTTGCCTGCATAATCATGCATATCTCTCTTCTATATCAGGAGTTGTTCAAGCCTATAATAACTAGGGTTCAACAAGTCCGAACCACCTTCCCTTGCTGATGATATGGAAGTTGTTGATTTGCTACAGATTACTCGCGATTTTTCTAGCCTTGACAGGGTGTCATATTTTAAATTCCACCTCTAAGAGTTTGTGCTGTAGCTATCAAATAGGAAGGAAGGAATTTTAACATTAAGTAAAACACAAACCTATATATTTTTTAAAAAGCACAATCATTTTCATTATTATTATGCATCTTGCACAACTATTGCAGGAAATTTGGCATGACTAACATTCTCTGCTCAAGGGAATGCCAGGCTGCAAATGGTAAGGGGACTGAGGATCAGTACTGAGATCCACCAGTAAACTTGGGCATAGAAACTAGCATGAAAGGTGGCAGGACTATGACTTCTTCACATTAGCGGTCCAGTGTTTTCATAAGCACTACATTTACTGACAGGTTTTAAGAAAAGATTAAGCAAAAGCACACAGTAAAGATGTTCATTATGCTTATTGGGAGCCATATACATGCTCTGTTTCTTCCCCACAGAGAATCCACAGTGGACAAAGCATTTTTTCAGAATGAGTAGCACCCCTGCAACTTTGGCTCTAGTTGTTCTTCAGAAGACAATCCATCATCTAGTACTATATTCCATTGAATTTTCCCTGGCGTGATAATATCCTGTGTTCACATAATCATCGCTCTGACCCTCTCCCTTTTACACATGTACTATACACCTGGGCTTCTGTAACAAAGCTCCACGTATTCATGTTCCAAGTTGCACAACTCTAGATCACTTCTACAACTTCAGTTTATACGATATCAGAGACAGATAGAACCTACTGTTACACATGCAAATAATAATTTCTTTTATGGATTAATGGCTAAGATCTTACAACTATTTCCACATCACCAGGGATCCTGGTTTTCTCTGATTTAAAAAAATCCCCAATTTTTGGCTAAAAAACGTAACCCCAAATCCACATTTTTCCATGATTAAAATGAAACATGACTAATATATAAATATATATAGTGGTGTTTCATTTTAATCATGGAAAAATATGGATTTGGAGTTACTTTTTTTAACTAAAAATTGGGGATTTTTTTAAATCAGAAAAAACCAGGACCCCTGCATATTACCAATAAGTTCTCCCGCTTTTTCAGAAACATATTTCCTTTCCAATGTGGTTTGCTAGGCATTACATATTGAGACAATCACATATCTTTTTCACTACTCCACAGAGATGTTAGATAAAGCAGTTTTACTAGACATACTGTATCTCATTTTACTTTCAGTCATTTAGGCTAGGGACAGAAATTACACATAAACTGGTCTAAGTGATCGGAAACTGGTTCAAATCTGTGATACAACAGAAGTTTAGTGCACATAAACCACTTTCAACATGGCCAAAGCCAGTTTAAGATAAACCTGGATGGATGTAGTATCAGCCTTAGCTGATTTAGGATAAATTGGTTTATTGGATTTCTGTCCCAGATTCAAATTTATTCACAGTCCCCTAGCATCCCAGGATGCTTTGTACCTCCCCCCACAAACCTCCCCTTGCAGGCTGGGTGGGTTAGCCTTGACCCAAGCTGCCTGCTATAAGCTACAGCAACCCCCAACTTCTGGTCCGGGCAACTGCAGGCATGTGGCTCTATTTCTGAAATCAAAAGTGAATGTCTGTTCATTTGCTTATTAGTTCAATCTATGCACCTTAGATTAACCTGCAAAGATTGAATGGATTCAGACTCAGGCTTTTTGACTGTCTGTGCTTAGTCCTAGAGATGAGTCTGCAAAAATTTCACCAATAGTTAACCAGTCTTGTGTGCATTTTTTTTCACACAGACTAATATTGACTTATTCTTACATTGTGCTTTTTTGTTTACCTAATTTATCTTTCATTTCCTGTTAAGTTTGGGGGGAGGAAATTGATCTAGACCTGAACTTTGCACTGCAGGCCCATCCCCACCAAAAACTGCCATCTATATCAAACACACAATTACTGTTTTCTACACTTACCACTAGACTAAACTTTTTATCTGGTTGAACTTTACCATCTCTTAGGATTACATAGGACAGTTATTTTCTACTACAATTTCCCTTTGCTTTTCACATTTTGCCTTTATAGACTACATTGCTATATATATTCTTGTTTCATATAGAGAATTAATACATTTTCAAGTGCTAGTCTATGAAATTTATCAAATTTATGTCAAATACATTTAATAATACAGAAAATATAACAAAATTAGTCACTGTTAGTTATTTAAAATGGCATGACTGTGAACCACTAAATCACCATAAGAAATCTCAATTAAGCAGAATAACCATCCCCATTAAGCAGTAGTCATTGCCATTAACTATCATTGGACTTAAATTGTTCCCTGGGAGACGTCCTGATTAAGCGAACTTCCCAGCTTAAGTGTATCTCAATTAAATGGAATGCGCTGCATCAGCATTTAATTTTATGAGCACACGGAGAAGGCATTTGATTAGGTTTTTGAAATGGTTTGTTTGATTGCTATCATCATTGAGAATTTAGGCTAGAACGGAAAAGAGGCCCAAGGGAATTAATGTCATTGGGAGTTGGGCACCTAATTCACTTGGGCCCCTTTGAAAATCTTAGCCTTAAGGTATTTACTACGTTTTCCTATTTCTTGTTTGGATTTCTGGTGTTATGGTTAATTGTATTTAAAATGGTTTGACTAACCTTCTCAAATGTAAATCTAAAGGCAGCCAGCCATCTGCATTGTTTTGAAGTCAGGAAAAGCTTAAAAATTTAGTTAGCCTTTTAAACTGTTTGCTTGACTACACAGTGTTTTTTGCACATTAATTTTCAAGTATTACTTCCCTTTCTTTTCTCTTCTTTAACTTGTTCATATAGCTAATCTGACTCCTGACCTGAATGTCAGGTGAAACATTCAGTATTTTGCAACTGTTAAATGTGGCAGGACACAAAAATAAGATGTAAACCACAAATCCTCTGTCTAGGATGATATTTACTTCCATTTAATCTGGATTTCTAAAGTAGAGTTAGATTTGCTGTCAAGGGACATTTTTATAGATGTGCCTTAAATATATCTAGTAACTATCTGAAATAATGCACTTGAGAAGGTCTAAAGACAAGATGTAGATGCAAAGATCCCAAACATGGAACTAAAAAAGTATTCATTCCAGAAACTAAAAGTGATGTAGGATTCATTTCCTTTGCTGAAATGGCTCTTTTCTTTTCCATTTCATGACTCCTTTACTTCTGATGTCCACATTTCATATTGATAAGTGTGAGAAGATACCAGGGATTTTGTTGAACCTTGTTAACTTTGGGACTAAAATAGGTGATATTAATATATTATTCTTCCACTCCATCCCAAAAGGGATTGTGCAGCTTGTGAATGTCTTCCAAGCTGTATGTCTAAACATGGTTCACCATGGAAAGATATTGAGAATTCTGATGAGATAGAACAAAAATGTTCAATTGTTGCATATGTTTTATTGCTCTAGGCACTTCACTGATCATTATTAGCTACCTTCTGGTTGTACAGATGAAGCATGCGTCATATTGGAAAATGGGGGTCTACTTATCCACTAATGTAAGAAGGTATTTATCTGCCTAATTCCCATTAGCATTAATGGGAGTTACATGCTTAATTCCCCTCAACATCAGTGAGAAATACACCTTAAATTTTCAGCTGTTTGAAATAGCAACCTATGCTACTACATATAAGAGATTATAAATAAAGAAACAATAGAGACAAAGCAGGTTCCTAAGAGTACCAGTGGTATATAGAGAGTAGCAGACAATTTTCCCCACTGTAAGCTTTCCTGTTTAAATCATTTTGGTAAATAAATATTTAACAAGTGACAGAACTTAATTGATGTTTATATTTACACGGCAGTTAATTTATATTCTACAAAAGCTGAATTCTCCATCTGCAATAATACTTTATATTCCTCCATGGTAGCATACATTGAACAGCACGATTGTGTTTTGAAGAAACCATAACAACAACAACAAAAACCCCAAACCCCCACACTGCTGCAAATACTATATAAGTCATTAAATTTTTTTCTTCTCTTCAGCTGTCATCTGTATTACATTATGTTATCAGATTGATAGATCTAGTGTTATTTCAACATTTACTATTTTCTAACAACAAATAGAAAACATAAGAAAGCTTTGGTAACAAATCTTCCTTAATATGTATGTGAAGTAGACAGTTAGTCTAAAAGAAAATATAACTGATGACAGATTTCATTTCAATCTGCTTGTGCTTATTAAGATGTCTACAAACAAAAAAGCCATATCTGAATACATCTCTTTCCACAAACAAAGGAAAGTTTTAATTGCTTTAATCAGCATTTGCTTTGTCTTTGCAGTGACATAGAAAAACAAGTCAGGTATAATCAGCAAATGTCTTTGAGAGGAAATTCATATGCACAGGCTTTAAGTGACTTCTATTATTTGTATATAAAGCTTTACACAACATATTCAGGACCATTCGAATATTATGTAATTTGCTATGTATATAATGCTTGTCTATCTTTCTTTCAGGAACATTCTTTTCCTCTCTCTCTCTCTCTTCCTCTCTCTCTTTTTTTTCATATATATAAAGAAAGAGAAGACTGTACAGAAAAAGCCAGATCTTTCCTTATTTTTTTCAGCCAAATGTTAAAGGCCTCCAGCCACACCTCTGTGCCTGTCCCAAGAACAGGCCCAGCACTGGCAGGGTTGTACAGATGAAGCCTGTGTCATATTGGAAAATGGAGGTCTACTTATCCACTAAGGCGAGGAAGTATTTATCTGCCATAAGGCAGATAAATTTAAGGACTACGATAAATGGCAGGGCTGCGCAACTCAGAACATAGTTTATAACTTACTTCAGAAAGAAGGCATTTCTTTCCTTAAATTTCTTGTGAGATTTGATCTAGTAGGTGTTCTCAGAGAATGCCTAATACACACTGATCAGATTGGGCTCCTAAAAAATTCAATGGCAACCATTGCTTTCCCTTAATATGTAGATGGCAGTGTTTTTATGGAATAGACTAGCAATCAGACCACTTGTCCAGGAAGCAGAAGACTTAGATTCAATTCAAACTGTAGCGTAAGGGTTCAAATCCACATCTCATATAAATGCACCTTAAGCACCAGTCAATAGGCTATTTGAGTGAATGGAAGTATTCTCCATTGCTTCCTTTTGAGAATTCTAGCATTTAGGGCACTCTTTTAGGAAGAGAGAGTTATGGGTTCTATCCCTTTTTCTAAGATTGCTTCTATATTTAACATCAAACAATCATTGGATAAATCACAGCAACAAAGTTGGAACCAAATAGAAGCAATACCAAGCTCTAATCTTAGAAATCAGAGTGCATTTTAAATAAACAAGCTATATATTCAAAAGGTGAAAATTATCAGTTGCATCCTGTAGTAGCAGGTATGTAGACAGGTCTCAGTCAATAGGGTTTGTAGTCAATAGGGTTTACAGAAAGCAGTGGGCGTGGGCCCAGGGATATCTCCAACCTCTAGTTTTTTGTTCCATGATGAACAGATTCACAAAAAGAATATGCTCCATGCAAAGAACTCAGAGTTAAAGACACATGCTATTCCCCTGTGAGGCACTTAGCAACTTCCAGGATCAAAAAACAAAATATAACCCATTCATTGAACCTCTGTAGAAACACTGAATAAAATCCAGGCTTTGCTGAAGTAAATAGGAATTTTGCCATTGAACTCAGTGGGCCCAGGATTTCATCCATTGTCCCCACATTCAATTTCCTTAAGTTTATTGTTCCAGTGCAAAAAACTGCCTGACAGTTCAATGACCAAATCACAAAATACAGCTGAGTGAGGAGGACATGGGAAATTGTTGGTTTGTCTCTTTATGGATTTAAAAATGGGCTGTCTAGAGTTTAGTCATAAATTAGAGGATCTTAACTCTGGTCTTTGGAACTTTTTCAGGTGGTCCAGGGATTGTCACAAATTATAAACATCTGGTCAGCTTTCAAGCAGTGACACTTTCTGGTCTACACAAATTGCTTTTGCAGCAATACACATCTTAAAATGAAAACTGATTTTGTAAGACTAGGAACACTAAGGGCAGAATTCTTTTTCAGCTAGTGGATGACCAAAGTGCAGCTTGAGACTAACTTCGAATGCCCAACTGAGGTATAGAAGTGGTCCTATTGCTCCCTTTGGGCACATAAGTTCCTGCATTATAGGAGCAGGATCACCATCAACTTCAAATAGGAGAACAGACATCTGAAGCAGCCTTCCCTCTAAGCTGCGCGGCATGCATGGCTGCACAGGTGCGCCCATACCGCGCTGCCAGGCACACCTGCGCAGCTGCGCATGTCACACAGCTTAGAGGGAATGCTGATCTAAAGCCCAATACATTTTAGTTCTCAGTACGACACAGAGCTCAGTTCCAAAGTTTTCTTAGAGTATTTTCTCATAAGAAGTTGGGGCACTATGACCACAGAGACTCTCCAGTTCTTCTTCACATGGAGGCAGGAAATGTCAGGGCCCAAAGTCTACTCCAATTTCCAGGCAACAGCAAATGCCCCAAGATTTGTTCCCTGCCACTTTAAACAATCCGAGAAAGCTTCCTCCCTGGTTGCCATATGTAATTTCCCAGAAACCATCCAAACTGCTCTGGAAGAGCACTGAGCAGAGTGATTATTTCACAGTGCACCAATATTCACTAGTACTAATGTTCATTAATACACATTATGCATTCCACTCAAATAATGTAGGATGAAAATCAGAGACCCAGGTGCATTTACTTCAAATACCCTGGCGCAGTTTACACCAGTCAGGTAGTCCCTGGCATAGTATCTTCACGTGCATTCAGGACCACAGTTGTTTGAGCTGAGGCAGAGCAATCCCAGGCTAGTGGCAGACTCAGGGGGTCAGCCCTGGGCTTCCGGTAGCAATGGCAGGCAGTGGAGGGGCTGCCTGGGGCACAAAAGTGCCCAAACTGCATACCCATGTGACTGACTCCCCAAGCCTGCTTCCAGCCCAGGGCTGATCCACCCAGGCTCAAACTGCTGTGGTGCTGGTCACCACGCACACGTTTTCTATGCAGTAAATGACCGTCTTACTGTCTCCAACAGAACTATTTTATGGCAGAGTTAATTAATTTACTGTGCCCTAATGCCAGCGCACATGTAGATAGTGACGCTTTACTGCAAAGCTAATTAATCAACTCTGAATAAAGTGCATATGTAGATGCACCCACTGGCTACAAAGAGATCAGGATTACAACCTTGTTATTTTCAAACTGCCCACAGGATGGACAGTACTGCATCCTGTGGAGTTTGCATCAGTGGAGTTTTTATTTTAGGCTTAATTAAAAAGGTAAACTTTTCAAACGCTGGTCTGAGATAGAGATAGATTCATTCAGAAATAACCCTTCAAGGATAAACACTCCTTTTAAACCACTGAAGAACTTGAGTAGGACCTTACTCATAAGAACAGATTGGTGGGTCATCTTTCTGACACTTTCCACAAAATTTTGAAAATCAGCCAGAACTGGCAGGTGCAAAGTTTCTGCTCTCCTGTTTCATGCAGTAATTCAATACTGAACAGTTTATGCAGCCTTATTATATTTAAAGATATTTTGGCAACATACATTGTCCAATAGTGGGAGAAGACAGTGTAGAACTGTACCTAATTACATCAGTAAAAATCCTGATCTTTAGTAAAATAAATACACGTTCTTACGAAGTTTCTTTTGTTGTACTGCAAGTTATGTCACTGGTATACATAAAATTAAAAATGATATATATCAAAATGTATTTTGGGGTGGGGAAGAACATGAAAACAAAATCCCTACTGTACTCTAAGTAGAACCAGCTCTCTACCACAGGGGTGGGCAAAGTGTGTCCCATGGGCTGGATTTAGCCCACCAAATAATTTTACCCAGCTTGCGACTGCTCCTCTGAAGGAGAATTATGTCCATGGCTGCCCTGGCTCTCAGTGCCTCTTGCCCTTCTTTCTTCCCCATGCCAGCCAGCTGCAACAGCAGCAGCCACTGTCCTCCTCTCCCTGGCTGGCCCACTGTGTCCTGACCCACAACCCCCAGTGTAAGGTCCAAAGCAGGAGGTGCTAAGCTTCTGGCCATGCTTCTGGCCAGTAAGACTGTCTGCACACTGCTCCGACTCGGTGGCCGTTCTCAGACCAGACAGGCTGGCCCCCAGCATGTCGAAGCCCAGGTAAGGTTCTCCCCACTGGCAGGGGAGGGGTACAGGTGGAAGAGGGCCAAGAACCATGGGTTGTTCAGGCTCTGTCAGTCTGGGGCCTGGTAGGGTTGCAGGCACTGGTGCTCCACTGTTTCCAAGGTGGTGCGTGGGAATACAGTGCACCGTGAGCTCATCCCAACTGCATGCCAGGGACTCAGGATAGGGAAGGTGGTGCAAGGAGAAGGGGGCTGGGAGCTGTGGGTTAGGCAGACTCTGCTGTGCTGTGTTCCACACTTCTTCCTGCACTCCCTTCCCATCCCAAGTCCCTGGCACACAACTAGGCTGGGGATGCATGGTGTTCCTATGGACCACTTTGGGCCACGTGGGTACAGCTGGCATAGCTCTTGCCCAACCTGGACATGTGCTGGGGATTTGGTGTCAGGCAAGAGCTGGGCCAGCCACTCCAGCTGCTCCCACATGGAAACTGGGAGCCACAGGAGCCAAGCAGGGTTAGGAGCCATGGGTCATCTGGGCCAGTGCCATGCTCTGTTTCCCCCCCATCTCCCTGCACCTCTCCCCAACTCTAAGTCCACAGCATGCAGCCGGGTTGGACTAGAGCTAAGACAGCTGCACTCATGTGGCCTGAAATGACACACAGGAACACAGCACAGCACTGGTGTAGCCATGTGCTAGGGACTAGGGGAGGGGTGTATGGAAAAGCAGCGAACAAAATTTAGGTTCCCCTTACCATTGTTCTCTCTGCCCAGGAGTGGGTGCTTATTTGGGCAGGAAGGCCACTTAGGGAGTTTGGCTGAGCTGCTGTGGGGGCAAAGGGAGTGCTGACCTAACCGGTGACAGCTCACGCAAACTCCTTAAATGGCTGTCCTGCCCAAATTATTGCCCACGCCTTCTCTATTACCTAATCCTGAAAATGCTTAAGCACTTGGTTAACTTTATACACACAAGTAATCCTAATGAATCTTAATTTTTTTAGGATCAAGGTCTAACAAATGTGTATGGCAAAAGTGGTACCTGCTGGGCATACACCCTAGTTAAGAAGACTCTAGCCCTTAGTAGGATACAGGAAGGGCAACAGGGAAAATGACAAGGAAAACAATACCTAACTTAATGCAGAGCACCAATTTCCATTTTCACTGATATTTTTAGATAGTTGCTTTAAATAATTTTCATGAAATTAAAAAAAATTAAATAAAAAAATGCAAAGCAAGTATATTGATGGATAGATTAATAATAGAAGTCATATATCAAATTCTCCTGCATACATATAAAACACATTCATATCAAGGAACATAGTTAAAAATTTGTAAAAGTAACTCAACCTTGGTTAAAGGAATGGCTGATATTGCTAGCCCTAGGGTTCCAAAAACTAGTGTTTCCCTCCAAGGCTCAACCTAAAGCAAAAGACTGCAATTATTATTCATGAGAAGAGGAAAGGAAGGAAGACAAATTGGAAGGCTCTGTTGGACTAATTGCAGAAATCAGCTCTTGAGTAGGAGGCCTTTTGCTGAAAATGCCTTAGTACTAAACCTGAGGCATGATTGCTCCAGAAACTTCCACTGGAACATCAGAACAACAGCAATCTGTCCCTACTCTTTTTACCTCAGTTTCTCTCCCTTCAAAATGAATGAAAATTAAATTACTGCACTGCAGATTTTATTGCATCTCACAATGAAGATCAAATTCAATCATGTCATAGTATATTGAAAGCAATATGATTTAGCAGATACAGTAAGGCCTAGGAGCCAGAATTTTGCCTTCTATTCCTAGAGCTCCCACTGACTCATTGTGCTGCATTATACTATGTATTTTGTTGTGATGATGAACCTGCCCTGCAATATTCCCATGCACCATAAAGATTTGTGATATGACAGTCATAAAATATACTTGATTTATATTTATTTTTCTAGTATGTTGTAAAAGCAACAGAATGAAATTGAAAGTCTATATTCTCTTCTTAATGATTATTCTGCTTATTGTGTAATAGAATTCTAGTTAAGATTTTTACAAATTAACTTTAGAATCATAAAAAATAGGGTTGGAAAGGACCTGAGGAAGTCATCTAGTCCAACCCTCAAGACTCAAGGAAGAAGAAGCATATGTGCCTAAATCATTTCAACAAACGTCTGTCTAACCTGAACATACAAATTTCAAATGATGGCGATTTCACAATTTAATCATCCTCAAATTTACAAAGTTCTTCCTTATTGTCCGGGAGTTGCCTGGACTGGGAGACCCCGGGAAGCCCTTTACCCCAGAGCCAGGGGGGCGGAGTGAGCACTTACCCACTATAGGTCCCCGGACGGCCCGGCCCGCTTAAAGGACAGGCCAGAGTCAAGCCCGGGGAGGAGAGCTGCGGGACTGGAAGCGCTGGGACGGACGTCGGCGGCCAGGAGGAGAGCTGTGGGACCGGAAGCACCGGGACGGCCAGCGGCGGCCGGCAGGGGAGCTGTGGGACCTGAAGGGCCGGGACAGACATCAGCGGCTGGCAGGAGAGCTGCGGCACCAGAGGTGCCGGGACGGACGTCAGCAACTGGCGGGAGAGCAGAGGGGCAGATCCACGCCGCCCGACACGGCACCCAGACGTTCTGGGGCAGCAGTAAGGCACCCCGGGAGCAAACTGCGGAGGAGCCGGGGTCCAGCGGAGAGGTGGCTGTCGAGGGGGTGCAAAGGCACCAGGTTCCAGCGGGGGAAGGGCAGAGGAGAGCCTTGGAACCCACCGAGGTGCAAGGACCTCAGACGGAGACTCAGCTAAGAGAGGACGGAGGAGGGGCATGAGGCCCTTCACTCGAAGAGGCGCCAGTGGCAGGATCAGACTTGGAGGAGGAGACGAGCAGAACTCCTCGCACGAAGACCAGAAGCCTCTGGGATGTCATTCCCCAACACTTCTGGTAGGATCAGATTGACTTTGACTTATAGAGCGGGCAGGACATTATACAGAGGCACAGGCAAGGGTGTAGGGGTGGAGGAGCCCTCAATAAGCTCAGGGACCACCAGTCCCAATTTTGGACAATCTGGTACGCGCTGTACACAAGTTCACTGAACCATGGAAAACATCAAAGTCGTGGCAGGCGAACTCAGTGTGTATGGACTGAGAAGGAGAGGGGATTGGCTAGGAAAATAATGGACCTATGAGTAACACGGCCAGACGATAGACTCGTTCACACTTATATCCAGGGACACTGTTTTTAAATCTCACCCCCCATCCCACCCCCAATTTACGGAATAAAAAAAGTGACTCAAAATCCACAGTTTTTCATCATTAAAACGAAACACAACTAATATATACATACATACATATACACTTACAATACTTACAATATAGTATATCTAATAATATTCTATTTGCACAAAAGCCCCAGAGTGGCAATGGAGGCCAGTGGGGATCGCAAACCATCTGTAGACACTGCTGGTGTTGGCGGCATGGTGGTGAGTGGCACCTTTTTGTAGGGGGTGCACCACCACGCTCAGGGGTGCACCGCCACGCTCGGGGGCGGGGAGCACATGCACTTGCATGCACCTCCTATGCATTGCCCCCGATTTCTTCTCTTCTGCAAACTGCTCTCTTAACCTTCCCTCATCTATCACATTTCTTGGGCCTCTGCTTTCCTCTGGAATCTTTCTAATTTGTTCAAATCTTTTTTGCAGTGTGGGGCTCAAAACTGGAAATATTAGTACTACTAGTCTGTATTTCCCTTGGTCCATCTTTTCCCATTTTTTAAAGTTGGATACTTTCTGCTTTTTTTCAGTCTTCTGTTGACTCACTTTTCCATGATTTTGAAAGATAATAGGCAGTAGATCTGCCATTACCACAGCCAGTTCTTTTGAGTACTCAGAGATCTCATTCAACTTGGCTGATCAGAAAACATCCAGTTTACCTATGTGATCTCTAGTCTGCTCTCTCCCTACTCAAAAGTAATTATCTTCCTTAACTTTACTGGTTGTCATCTAAGAATTGACCTTTTATTTAAAGACGGAAGTAAAAAGGCATTAAACACTTCAGTCTTCTCTGTATCAGCCTTTATTAGCTTCCCCTCTCCATTCAGTTAAGGACCTACACTTTCCTTGGGTCTTCCTCTTACTTTTCACTGTATTTAAAGCATTTGAAATTGACCTAATCAAAATCAGAATTTCCATTCTTGATTACCACCTGAATGTTTAGCCTAATAATTAATGTATCCCTCATTCCTGTAGTTCCTTTGAGAGAACAAGGTCTGCAGAAAGGTGGCCTGGTTCTATAAAACTTCATACCTCATTTCCATGAAGCTGGATCTTTTTTATCAGAGTACAAAGGGTACTTACATTTCTGTACATAGGGTCCAAAAATTCCACCATTAAACGAAAGAGATGTCTAAAACAAGATGTAAGATTTTCATTATGTGGAACTTATTGCAAATAAACAATAATTTTTCAAACTGTACTTTAAAAAAAACCCACCAGGGTTTAAAGAAGATCAATAAGCATCTCCCATTGTACAGCTGGAAGGGACCTTGAGAGGTCATTTAGCCCAATCCACTACTTCAGGTGTATTAATTCCTATCCAAATGATCCTATACAGAGCCATTGTCTAACTTCTTAGCAAAACTACACAGTCAACCCTGACACAACACAAGATATAACATCCTAACCTGCAACAGGTAAAGCAGGAAGGCCATGGCGACCAATGTCCCGCTTCTGTAAAGGTTGTTAATATACACTCAAGAGACCCCAAAGGGTGCATCCAGATGAGCCCACACACGCCTCTTGCAGTGTCTCAAACTCCTTTAGCTGCCCAGATGTCCGGGCAGGGGGCACACATGGCAGTAGTGCCACACAAAGGCCAACTCTGCAGCCACAGCCCACTGGCAGCTGGCCCAGAGGGGCAGATGACTCATCCGGGTCTGGCAGGTGTGCAGCAGGTAATAGCCAGGCAGCAGCCCCCACTACTAGCCTGCTTCAGTGGGTAGAGTGTGCAGGAAACTCTCAGAGCAGCTTCAGCAGTCCAGTTGGCACAAGGGGTAGTGTCTCCAGATATCAATTGGCTGGACCCAAGAAGCTCCTGATAGCAAGTAGCCCTGAGCTACTTGCCAGGGCAGCTTTTTGTACTGATGGAGCCAGAACAGGAAAGCTTTTTATACTGCTGGGGACAGCACAGCTGCTGGCCTTGAGCTCTAGCTCCCCCTGGCTGCAGATCTGGGAGGAGCCAGGCTGGGTTATTATCTCCCAAGTGGCACAATTTGCTCTACACTAAAGTGCATGTCCGAGCATGTGCACTGAGGCAAAAAGCCCTGGCTCAAATTTGCACTGCTTCTAATTGAGCTGCTGCATGCGTGGACACACCCCAGAAGAGGGCCAGACCCCCTGCTACAAAGGAAGACAAAAACCTCCACAACCCACACTAATTTGACCATGGATTAAAACTCCTTTCTAACTCCAAATATGGTTATTGGTCTGACCCTGAGCACAGGAGCAATATCCTCTAGCCAGCATCCTCCAACTTTAAGTCTCAGCAAGAGCATTAGCACATACCAATTCCAAACCCTAGCCATGGCTGCAGCCAACACTCAGTGCCTCTGTGGAAGGCTTAACTAAACCCTGATGTGAGGGAGGGGGAATTCTTAAAAATCAAACCCAATTTATTATGAAAAATTCCTAACAAATGTCAGTCTTATTACTAAAACTGGTGTTCAATAACTGCACAAAAAATAATAGAATACTATTTCATGCTACACACAATAGCTAGCTCCCTCACAATTACCATAATACAAAGCATTAAAATGGCTGAAATAAAGTTCAGCAAGCTCAAATATCCAGCCAAGACAACATTAATCATATCCACCATTGAACAAGATCAATTTCTCAGTGACACAATGAACGGGAAAAGGGAATAGAAAATACAACACACATGGGGGAGCCCAGAATGCAGTAAAAAAATAAGCCAGCCCAACTCATGATTATTGTCTTTTATGGAGCCTTAGGTGTTTGTGGGGTTTTTGATGCAAATAGAAACAACTCTACAGCAAAATACTTCAAACTTTAAAAAATAATAAAAAATAAAAATAATAATCTATAGTATACTTTATGACCCACCAAAGGCAGATAAGATAAACCTTCTCCAGAACTGAATGCTACCTAGCATCCATGACTAAACCTGTTCAACACCCAGCTCAAGCTTGAACAAAAGCAGGCCTGTCCAGCTCAGTGTATGTGTTAGAAAAAGACACAAAGCTCACTTGACTACCTAGAAACCTGGATTATGAAATGCTTTATATTCCAGTACTAACCCCATGCAATATCATTTGACTTAGAAGTAGTTAGTGCACTTCATGAAAGGAACAGTACCTGAAATCTTCTTCTCTAAAGGAGCAAATGAGAACCACATAAACTGTGGCCTCAAGGAAAGCCAGTTTAATGTCAACACAGAGTAGGCTTAGGCATTGCAGACTGCAGGTATATGGGTTGGGTATATATATAGTGCATGAGGAGAACTAGGAAACCTCAGAAGTAGGATCCAAAAAAGCCAAAATGCTGACTGGGAAGCTGCCTAAAGTCAGAGATAATCAATAAAAAACCATGATGATCAGGGATGAACCTATGTCTGAGGACTCAGGTGTCTTACTCAGGACACTAGGATGCTGCATCTATTCAGTTGGAATCCATAGAAGTTTCTGCAGAAAATGATTACCTTCTTCATTTCACTCAAAAAACTGAGAAGCAGTAGCTGGCAGTAGCTACCATTTCTGGAGCTTCTCAGTCTTGCCTTATGGGCATGCTCAGAGCTAAACTATAGATACATGGAAAACCTTAAAGTAAAAAAATAAGGTACCTGTGGTGTTGAAGTTTAGGTGGAAGCTAAGAGGAGATTTTCAGGGTCACAGTTCTGAACAAAGACAGTTAAGGTCTACCTACATCACAGTCTACATAACTACTTTCCTACCTGATCAGCCCCGTAGTCTAATATGAATGTGAACCTGTCATATTTTCTTACATACAAACTGTCCCCAACTAAGATATGCACCTTGTTTTTAGAAGGCCAAAGGAAGGACAAAAGATCTCTGCTTGAAAAGAATGGTGAATATGGTATTTTCCCAGGGAAAACACAGGCATCTGCAGTAAGGAGGGAGTAAAACATCGTGGCTGCTCTGTCAACCCCACTGTTGCAGGACATCACGGGTGCTGCTGGCAGAGCTGAAGCCTTCAACCCCTCTTTTCTTCTTGACCTGAGTTGTGTCAGCAGCCAGCAACTCCTGCAGGAGGTTGCGGGCTCACGCAGCTGTTTCTGCAGGAGGCTTTGCACTAGCACCCAAGACTTGGCCCTGCTTTAGAAATATGTGAGAGTCAAGCCAGTAGCAGCTTCTGCAGCTCCAGCCTCCACTGGGAGCAGGGAAAGGAAGGAAGACTCTGAGACCATATCCACATGAGCAGGGGGTGGTGTTTGCAGCAGCACAAATAATTGCAGCACAAATGTGTGCTGCTACTTTATGCCCCAGGGCACACCCCTGCCTGTGTGCTTTGCAGCAGGGCACATTGTCCACTGTTCCATGTGCTGCAGGCATAGGCAGATTAATGCACAGGCCAAAGCCCAGGGGCCCCTGTCAATCACAGGTCCCCAGATGCCTGGGTTCCCTCAGGAAATGGCGGGCTACCTCTTGCAGGTGGGTAGTACTCCAGCCTGCAAGGGGTCCTGCTTAGGGATGCTGGGAGATGCAGGGATGGTGCCAGCTTCTTCCCGGTGGGGGGGCTGGGCTTGGCCAGGCTGGGAGCTCTGCACCTCTTCAAGCTGCAGGTGGGAGTGTGGTGGGCTGATAGTGGTAGCAATGCCAGGAGGGTTGACTATGGTGGAGCTAGGGCAAATTTTGGGATAGCTATAGTGCCCCTAAGCCTTCCCCAGCACCACCCCTTGCATGTGCATGCATATGGCTAGGAACACAGTCAGGCAGCCAGCTCCCTGCAGGCAAGTCTTATATGGGGTGGAGAGGAGCATGGAGGAGGGAAGGGGTGTGGGACAGGCAGATTGAGGCCCCCATGGTGCGGGAGGAAGTGGGACGGGTCAGGGGCAGGGGCTGGGGGCGCTGCCTAGCCAGTGGTTTGTGGGACCTGGGGCCAGGGCAGAGAGTGGGACAAAGCTACATGCAGCTCATGTGGTGGATGCAGGAGGTGAAAGGAGAGCCCTGAGCCCACAGTGGGCAACCAACATCCACCTTCACCCCACTGGGCTCTGCTCTGACTGTGGTAGAGTGAGCAGGGGCAGGGAGCAGGGAAGAGAGGTGGGCATGTGCCATCCCCCACAGCCTGGCCATGTCCACCCAGCCTGTGGCAGCAGCAGCACCAGGAGAGGAAGGGACCTCTCCCCCTGCTAGAGTCCAGCTCCCGTGGGGAGGAGGGGGACTCCAATTTTGTGTTTGCCCTGGGCCCCAGCAAATCTTAATCTGTTGCTGGTTGCAGGGGGGCTGGCTGGGGCACAGGGTGCCTCAGTGCAGGGCTAGCAAGCAGGTATCCCCTGCACTGAGGCACCATGTACCATGAGATGGGGAAGCAGGTAGCCTTGAGCTGGCTGCTCCCCTGTCTCTGTGCCCCTCGGCCCTAAGTAAGACACCTTACATCCTCAGACAGACACATCCCTGACCATCAGGGTTAGCTCTGACTTTAGGCAGCTTCCCAGTCAGTATTTTCGCTTTTTGGATCCTACTTCTGAAGTTCCCTGATTCTCCCCATGCATTATATATGTACCCAAGCAGACACCTGTAGTCATGCCTCAGGGTGCCTCAGCACAGGGAATCTACAGTGCACAGACATGGGGGGCAGGTAGTCCTGGGCTGCCTGCTCCCCTGTCTCTGCATTTGTCCTAGTGTATGATACTTTGATGTGCTATCTGTTGCTTTTTTTCAGGGTTTTCTTTTGCTACTGGGAAATCCCAGTAGCAAATTTTGCCCCAGCACTGCAAATTAGGAGTGCTGCACTTGGTTTAATATGCAACACATGCAGTTTGTGGCACTGCAAAGAGGTTTGTGGCACCACAAACTGCACATGTCTACACATCTGGATCCAGACCTACTGTCCACAGCCAGTAGCAAGGGTAGGACAGTGTTTTACTCCCTCCTTACTTCAGAAGCCCGTGTTATCCCTGGGTACACACTTGTGCAGTAAATGTAGTGTAACTTTCTCTTGTGCCTCACTTAAAGCATGAGCCCTAATTTCTAGGAGCCTACTCTGTGTTGACATTAAACTGGCTTTCCTTGAGGCCACAGTTTATGTGGTTCTCATTTGCTCCTTTAGAGAAGAAGATTTCAGGTACTGTTCCTTTCATGAAGTGCACTAACTACTTCTAAGTCAAATGATATTGCATGGGCTTAGTACTGGAGCAGATTTTTGGGAAAAGTTGAGAGTTGTATGTGAGAAAATATGATAGCACAACAGACATGATGAAGCAGATGTCTGAGAGAAATGAATATACTTTCTGAGTAAGCTGGAAATGTTAGTAGCTGCAGTGTGGCAAAATGATTCTCCATTCTGAAGGAACGCTCTAGATTGACTCCAAGTCTATCCTTCTGTTGTGCTGGTGACAATGATAGATGTTTGGCGTCAATTCTGCCACTGGGTCAGTCTAAGATCTTGGGCAAGTACCATCTTCCTCTGTCTCAATTTACCAGTTGTAAAAATGGGGAAATTATCTTCACTATGCAAAGCCTATTTGTGACCATCAGGGAGATTAAAAGAACTGGAGGAATGCCAAGTATTGTTGTTATTACGCTATTAATAGTACATGTGCGTTAACCAACAACCAACCTAGCATCATCTTAGTTTAGGGTGAGTTTCAGCCAGCACCCTCTCTACTACTGGTTTGCCAAGAAGCACATGCTAAACACATGTTGTTAAACTATGTATCATGTTAATAATAATATCACAAATCTGATCTTTGCATGATTTTATCCACAACAAAGGGGAGCTTGTTCTTCATTAACACCGTGAAAAAATGTTGCAGTGAGGTGGTATTGCCTCTCTCCCCAACAACCAATTTAGCTTAAAAACTGTCCACAATTCTGCCCGTGGCATAGCATGAACGGTATGTATGTGTGTGTTTGACTACAAACTCTGATTTTCTAATCTAATTCTAAGTGAGTTGTTTGCCGCTGGAACTCCAGCATCCTACCTAAATGCTTCTTGTCTTGTAACTCGTCCAGAAACGGGTGTAGAGTGATGGAAAACCAAACTCAGTAGTGACTCATCAGAAGAATAAACCCGTTGTGAACTCAAAAATCCTCCTCTAATTTTCTGCTGGAAATTATCTTGGACTATCCACTTTCTGGACTGAATTGTCACAACAAGTCCCTGGACTAATAAAAGCCAGGGTACTCTAGTACTTGCCTATATAAGTCAATGATGCAACCATGGCAAAATTATTTTCCAGCCATGAGGCGGGCAGGGAGGAGGGGAAGGGAATAGACCTCACCCCACCAAGTAGCTTTAGCCCCTGTCCCAGCCCCAAAATAAGATCAGTTATATGGCAGTCTCTCCTTAACAAGAGACAGATATAGATTCATAGGCTTTAATTTACCTATTTCCCAGGTACTGTTCTACTCTAGGGCTAAAATGTGGTAATATCCTGCATCTAAGTGCCTATCAAAAATCTGTCTTAAACCTGGTTTTCATCAAAACCTGCAGAAGTCTCTCTAATGTGACCCTGATAGGAGTTTTGCAGGATATTGTGAGGAGAGGTCCAATGATCATGTGACTGTTTTAAGAGCATGCGTGTAATGAGCTCAAATTTTCCTCCTTCCGGATTTCAGGGAAAAAGATTCTGTAGTTTGTGGTTTAATGGAGAGCTTGGAATCTAGAGCCCTAAATTCCTTTACTGAAACAGTGATTAAGCACTGGGTAATTCAGTTATTCCTTTTGTAAATTGGGTTAATACATCCTTGTAAACTGATTGAGATCTACTGAGGAAACATCCTAGGAACATATGGCATATTTAGTTTAATTATTTATTATTTGTTACAGCAAATATATGTATGCATGCATACATAGAATGCATACTGAATTACATATAAAATCATATGAATAATATCTAAATATTTCTATATGCTCTTAATGTACTCATGTGCAAAGACTACATATGTATATAAAGTGGAATGTAAATCTTGTCTATAAAACTTGACTCCGGCATGTTATTGCATTACTTACCTTGTGTCAGCTCTGTCTTGCTAGATACAGATCTGTATTCTGGTATCTCTAGTTATGTCAGAATCAGAGTTTGGTTTACCACTGTGTAAAAGCAATAACTCTTAGAGCTGTCCAGATAAATACAAATCTGATTTTTAAAATCAAATGAATCCTAAGGCAGCCAGAGGGGAGTCTGTAATGTTTTTGCTCCACCCTTCCACCCAGGCTTTCAACAAGAGCATTGGGAAAATATAAATGTGGTCCACACTGAGAAAAACAACATTTACAATTGACTGAGTTTCAAAACTGTCTAACTTTTCAGCTGTGTTTTTTATATGTTAAATATGGTTCAGAAGATTAAAGTCTTCATTTTAGGCAAAGAAAGGAAATAATGTTTCCTGTCCCATTTGCCAAGCTAAGTGAACAACTGTTCCTGCACAATTAGAATTGTTAATTGATTTGAAAACACAGGGCTTTGAAGGTGGAAAACTGCTGACATTATTTCAATGGGGAAATGCACTCCTGAGAGAGAACACTGCAGTACAATTTCTCTCCTTGTTTTGTTGAATATACATCTATAAAAACACTGTGAATCATGCAGTAAAAACTGCTGTGCTGATATCATAAATCTCTGATAATAAAAATTTCATTGTTGAAACAATAAAATAGACTTTTATTATAACACAGAGTATCCACCTAAACATTGTCCTTTTAGCTTCTTCGAGTTAAATGTATGCACAGTTTTACAGTCTATAAACAGATCTGGAATAAAAGTTAATAAATGTCAAAATTTGCATTTCAAAAAATTCTTGCTGCATTTTAGGGAAGATCAATCTATGAACCTTTCAACATTATGTCAAATGAAATGCTAATTGTACCTTTAGGAATTTCAGAGACAGTGACAAGAAACTAAATGCTCTGTTCCTTTGCATCAGCAAGTCGAGGATAATTGTATATCTACTCTTGTGAACTTCTAAGAAAAAAAGAAAAATGCTAAGAAAAAAGGGTTTTCTATTCTTTAACTCAGGAGGGTAAACTCCTTCAGCCACCCTTCATCAATCTACCTTCAAATAAAGTGTGTTAACATGTTGACAATGGACAAATCACACAGAGCTGCATTTATTCATTTTATAATGGGTTTGTCAAATGAGCTTCAGCTAGAGATTTAAGAGTGAGAAACATTTTCAGCAAGGAACAACTGACTTATTCTGTTCAAGTTGCTAGAATGGTTTAGCAGCCTGTTTTTTCTTTTTTGGGGACTTCCTCCTCCCCCCTGCCCACCCCCCACACAACCGTACACACATACAACCTTATTTGTAAAGCACTAGTTCTCTGAAGAATAAAAAACCCCACTAAAATACACAATGCAGAAGCATCAGAGATTTTTTTTTATATCTTATCCAGATAAACCCTTAATGCATCCCTTGTTTTGTTTAGTAATCAATATTAGCAATTTACCTCTAAAAACACAAATTATATGCTCAAATTATAAGTGCAAGAGCACATTGACTCAAAGAGAAAAGCTATTTAGAAGGTGGCACCTAATTCAGGGTTTGCAGCATTTTTTCAGTTAGTCACTTATCTGTGCTGTATTCACGATATTTCTTACAGCTACATGGAGACTATGGAGACATTCACTTACTATACACAGATTGAGAGACAGAATAAAGATGGGAATGTGTTTATGCTCTTGTTAACCTATTCAGGCAATGATAGCCTGCTCAGAGCTGGACTAGTCATTTTCTAACTCACTAAATGCTTTTATAGCAAATAGTCTGCAGTTTCTAGAGCAGAGACTGCTCTCATCCTGACTTCTTGGCAAATGAGTCTGTATTTATAGGTATTAGGTTATTCAGTGTAAAACTATTCCAAACAGTATTTCATTTCGAATGTCTATAACACACGGAGGTTTCAGACCTGGAAGAGTCTATTGCTACTGTGTGTATGAAAAACAAATTACTAATGATTCTCTAGTATTTGGGTCTCTATTTTCAGTGAAATCTACGGGAGTTTTGGCACTGACTTATGTGGGAATAGGGCCTTTCTTTTCAAAGATATCGCCAGAGAATTGTTTGTTTTACTGTAATGTCTCACTTATTTTTGATATTTGATTAAGCAAATGAAAGGTTTAACCTACAAAGAAATGTAACTTGATTCAGCTATATACAAAGATTTAAAGACAACACAAGAGCTATTCATTTATTCAGAATGACTGCTTCTTAGATGCTAATCACCATAGTAGCTGATGCTACACAACAGCTCATAGGATGACAGGAAAGTAGGGCTGGAACAGATCTCAAAAGTTCATCTAGTCCAGCCCCCTTTTTAAGACAGGATCATCCCTGACTAGACCATCCCAGCCAATTGTCAGTCTAACCCACTCTTGAAGACTTCCAGGGGTGGAAAGTCCACAATATTCATTACACTTATAACACAATACTTAGAAAGATATGGGTTATTTCCAAATGCAAGAATCGCACAAGTATGTGATTATTTTCTTTATTTTAGGTGAGCTACTCTGCACACCTTATCTCCTGTAAATGTACACTAACCTTATTTGGCTTCGTTTTCACTGCACAAAATATGCCACAACAGGAAAGAAAGAAAATAGGAATTGAAAGAATGAAGAGTGTTTAATCAGGTGTGGATAAGTGCATAATAAGAAAATGCACAATGTAATAAACAGAGGGGTAATATGAAGTTATGGTATGAATGAGTTTCTGGATGTCATTCAGTTTCATACCCATATTTGAAAATATAAAGCTAAGCATAGATCCAGTCATGTCACTGTTGACCTTTCCCCAGAACTATTTGTTTTCATAACTAAAAAATATTGTCCCAAGTATAAGTGGAAGGATTTTCACAATTATTTCACTTTTAGACTGCAAGTTATGTTAGAGAGGATAGATATAAAATGGGGAGAACTTTCTCAAGCAAAATGTTCAGCTTTTTGTTAGGAGTCAAAACGGAAGGCTAATAAAGACCATTTAAAATAAAAGGGACCATTACTCCTCAGTTTTATATGAGCTTACATGCTTTCATTGTGCAAAGTGTGTTATTAATTTAACATGCCAGATTCATAGGTTTCTGCAATATCAGGTTTGATGTATTCATTATCGGCACTCAGTACATTAATTCACGCTGAAGTCCGGTAAATCAAAATTATACCATCTGGCTTCCTGTTCTTAATGATGAATTTGATGTAGGGGTGATTAAGATTGTTAGGCTTTTGAATTTTAATGTAAAAATTAGGGGATTAAAAAGGCATTTAGAAATGACCAATAGTTAGAATAAACTTACTGACAGGATCTAATTTGTGTACTTGCTAGTAAAGCTCCATTTTAATTAGCAGCCACAGTCTTTCAGCACAAGCTCAAAGAGACAGAAGTTTAGTGATTAAGAAGATGAAGCTGTTAAATTGATAAATTGACCTTGAAATACTTGTAACTGTGGGGGATGGCCTAGGAGTTCTATGGCTGGTGTGTTGTGCTACCACATGGGGGACCCAAGATCCAGGAGTGACCTCAGTAATTCTGTTTTACTGACTGACTGACTAGCTGGGGGTTGAAAAATCATAGAGGTGACCCACTTGCCATCTAATGGTAACTGAACAAATATTATTAATATTTAGCACTTCCTGGGAAGTGGACTGGAATGTCATCTTAGCTGTATCGTGTACATTTCCACACGTTGGCCACAAAGATGTGCTAAAATACAAAAGAAAAGATGATGGGGTAGGTTTGGGTGAGGAAAAAGCATCTTCAGGTAAATAATGATCTTTACACTTTCATTTACAGCAATACAGTCAGGAACACGATGAACTCTAACATGGCATATGATGCCAGTGATGCACAAGTGGGTAACACAGAGACCTGGACAGCTGTAATCCATCCCAAACTACATGACAATAAACTGAGAGACCTATCCACTTACCATTGTCCCAGTCTGAAACAAAGTCATTTATATTGTTGCGCAGAGATAGTTATACATTTAATGGAACATATAAATGTAACAGCTAGTGAGTTAGCGAAAGGCAGGGGTATTTTTGGTATATAAGATTGATAAAGTTCTAAAACATTACATGGTATTTTATTAGAGCCAATAAGGTAAGAGGACTTGTAGTCATACAGATAGTAAAACAGAAACGAAAAAAATTACCTCCCATGTTTTTGCAACAATCCAGTTATTTACATCATCTCGCAATATGTGATAATATGTTAGATTCTCACTTCCCTTGTTAAATTTATATGGATGGTCACTACTGCGAGCTTACTATGGAGGGGATAACTTACAACAGAAAACAAGCACATTTGTACATATCAACAGTTTGAAGGATTCTTATTCCTTGGCAAGTTGGGGAATATTTTAAGTCTTATATTTTAAAGGAAATCGAATCTTGACTAACCATAGCAATTTATGTCATTTTAAATAAGATATATTTGAATAAGTATATTTTTCATGCCCTAAAAAGACTGATGTCTTCTTTTATAAGCTCATCCTGTGACACACTTGAGTAGGTAGGTATATTGATTTTTTTCTTTTTCTGATGGCAATGAAGTGTAAATGGAAAATATCAGACTTGGCAATCACTTAAACCATGTGAAAATTTCAGAGTGAAGGCTATTAGAGTCACTTTGTGATCTCCCTAGATGACCAAGGAAAAAAACATTTCTACATTTCTTCAGATCCTTTGTGTGACAGCTAAGGAGAATAACATTTTTTCTAATATGCCAGTTTTAGTCTCTAGTTGAGAATAACCTCAGTGCTTTCTTATGTCACTAGCTGAGAGAAGATGAAAGACCCAGCCTTGTGTAAATGGCTTTGTCTAACCATCAGTCTTTAGCTCTGCATGGCAGCTGTACTATTGACATTAGCTTGTGCACTGGGTGAAATTGAAGTGAGTTAAATGTGACCTTGGCTTAGTTGTTGAAGTAGAAATGAACTCTACTGGGAGTGAAAAAAAATAAGACCAGTTTCTCTAACTTCATTTTTTCTTTAATGAGTTTAACGGCACTCTTAGGATTTGATACATTTTATAAAAAAGCTTTTATTTCCTTTTCTATTATACAGTGAGTAATCACCATTTAGTAAGGTTAGCTTGCCCTTTTAGTATAAAATCCTGATTTTAGGTGTTTATATCCCAATTACTATAAAAAGCAGATCTCTTAAAAAATCCATTGCCTTATCTTCTTATTATCCACAAATATTCACTGTAACATTTCATAATGACCTGTTAACTACTTCCAGTAATTATAGTTAAAGCATTAAAAATACTTCAAGATACTGATTGCATCTAGTGACATTGTCTTGTCTATTAGGTTACATTTAGATGCACTGAACTACCCACTGGTAAATCACGTGCCTCCAAATGCAAGAGACCTGCAGGTAAGCCAGGATGGTTTGGAACCAATCCAAGCTTTTCAACATGTTTATATTATTATGTAATTCCAAGTGTGCTTCAGAGGAACATAAGGCATTTGGGAATGGACAGGGAGAGAAATAAGGAATTCTCAAAGTATCCCTACTTTGAACAGATTTGGCTCATGCTACTTTTTCCAGCTCACTATGTATCAGGGTCCAAATTGTGCAACAAGTTACACCATTCAGTTCCACTGAAGTCATGAAAGACATGGTGGAGAAATGTAAACATTTTATTCAAGTGAGGGGAAGGAACTAGATGTATTTTGGAGGGGAAAGGACCTCAGAGATAACACAATCATGAACGCCAAGTGCCCCCAGAGACTGGCAGGGGGAAACACAGTGAGCTCCTGCAGGTGGCAGAAGCATTGTCAGTGGTGGGAGCACGGCAGAGACCAGTGGGGAGCTGCCACAGGCAGCTGCAGCACTGTTGGTGGCGAAGGGTGGGGGGGTGGCTAGCGCCAACTAGTGGTTGCCAGCCACCTGCAGACACTGCTGGCAGTACTGGTGGTGGCCAGTGGCAATTGCGGACTGCCCGCAGATGCCAACCAAGGTGTCAGTGGCGAGAGGGGGTGGTGAGCATAGACCACTTGCAGGCACTGCTGACAGTGTCAGGGGCACCTTTTCACAGGGGGCGCACCGCCACGCTCAGGGGGTGCATATGCACTTGTGTGCACCCCTTACATGTTGCCAATGAACACAATATAATATGGGATGGAAAGAGATGATTCTGTATTGATTCTGTTACTTAGTGTCAACATCAGGAAAAAAGAACTTATGAAAAATCTGGGCATCAAAGTGAATGCTTCCCTTAGACTAAGGATATTTGGGGACTTGGCTGCTGCAAAACAATCATACAGGTTTCTGACAGGACACTCAGGTTCTTGGTATTATGAATGAAATGTATCATTATAAAAAGAGAGCCACAAATCTATGTGTTGCATCCAAATAACAGAGCTTGAAGCTCTTAGGTGGCTAAGGTGTAACTTCAAGTTTCTAGCATCCAGGCCAGTTCTGGGGGAGCACTTAGAGTCAAACACAACTCTGACTGCATGAGTTAGCTAGCTATTCTTTCTGTGCACTGGGGACAAGGTTTGCTCTCTGAAAACTAAAGCGTGGAAATTATCTTTTCATGTGCTACCACAAAAAGAAACTATCCTAGCTCTAGTATAATTTGAGCATTACCATATCCATGGTTAGAACAATGGTCCTTGGTAGAACCATAAACTGCATCTGACTGGAAGGCCTGGTGGCAATGTGGTAGGGCTACTTGTGGTGGCGTAGCTCCTAAAAAATACCATAATGTTGCAACCTTCATAGTAAGGTGAGTATAGGGTACCTCAAAAGCCTGCCCCCCCCCACTGCCTTATGGGTACAACTTGATTTGAGAAAGGCTAAAGGATATCACCATGACAGAAATACACCCTTGCTGAAGCGGTAGGCAGTCAGCAGCAGTTCTTCTCTGCTGCCTCCTGGCAGAAGTTACAACCATCATGGCTAGGAACAGAAGTTAAACATAAACCAGTTTAAGTGATCAGAAATTGGTTTAAACCTGTAACAGAACAGAAGTTCAGTGCACATAAACCAGTTTCAAAATGTCTGAAACTGGTTTAAGATATATCTGGTTGAATGTAGTATCAGACTTAACTGTTTTAAGTCAAACCAATTTATGAAACTTCTGTCCCAAAACCCTTCCTGGTTCAGGTTAAATCACAGTCCCCCAGCATCCCAGGATGTTTTGCAGTCCTGAGCTGGGCTGGGCTGTCTGCTTCAGAGAGAAGGGTTGGCCCAGCCCCTCCGCTCCCTAGCCAGAGCAGTGAGGGCTGGCTGACAAAGGGGTGGGAAAGCCCACTGGGGACTGCAGCTGGGTCTGCCTGGGGGTGGCAGACCCAGCTGCAGTCCCCAGTGGGCTTTCCCACCCCCACAGGGGCAGCCCCTGGCAGACTTTTCCATGCTAGAGTAGAGGGGGTGAGCAGGCAGGCTCAGGCAGAGAGCAGGGAGGAGGAGTTAAACTTCCTCTCCCACTGGCACAGGAGTCTAGCCAGGGTCTGCTTAGCAGGGGGCTGGCAAGAGACCAGCAGACTCCATCTTTTCCCACCTCTGGCCAAGCTGACGGAAGCAGTTGATAAGGGGAGCAAGAAGGGGCATAATTCGCCTCAGCTCCCCTAGGCCATGGGGGAGGGGGAAGAGTCTGGGGGACCAGGGCTGGAGGAATGGGTCCCTGCCATCTGTGAGCACAGGGCCAAGCCCTGCAGGACCAGGCTGAGAGGTGGGGGGGTGTTAGCAAAGACCTGGAACAATCATCACATATATGCGCTGGAGACAGAGCTAAGGGAAGAGGAAGGGGTCCCAGACTTCTTGGGTTGGTGTGACCAAAGAAAGCAGAGAACTACATTTACATTATCCAGCAGAACCTGTAAAAGGTGGGAGACTGGGACACCTAAGCAGAAACAAAAGAAACTGAATGCATGAGAGTCCTGCCAAAGGTGCTATAGGCGACAAGCATACTAATGTCAAGACACCCAAGTGGGGGAACGGGGTGCAATTGCACCTGTAAAAACCAAAATAGAAATGAGGCCTGTAGGATCTCTACTCCAACACCTAAACCACCTGCTGATTCCCCAAGAAGGACTTTCTGAATACCTGGCTATAAGGAGACACTACGGATTACATAAGACTAATGCAAGGCTTTCTCTTGTCTTTTAGATTTATTACATTCCATTTTAAGTTGAACTAAGTTGTGAGTGCTCATACTGGGTATTTGTACACATGCATGCGCCGCAGTGCTGGGCACCTAAAAAAAATTATTAGCTCTGCGAAGTGTGCATTTGTATAAACAGCAAAATGCATGTTAGCACATCAAAGATGTTTTAGTTCAAAAGTGCACTGCCACCATTTCCTGTGCGTTGATGCGCGTTTCGCCATTTATACAAATGCATGCGACACAGCACTGTGCAGTGCTCACGTACTCTGCAGACTTGATTAATCATGTCTGCTCTGATGTGCTGGATTTACAGTGTGTCAGAGCAGATGAAGGTATGTGTATAAATGCCCACTGTGTTTTACTGGGCTGTATCTTAGCTCAGGCAAAGATTTTTGGTTGTTCTTTTTTGTGTGCTTGAGGTTGCAAATTGCTGTGTTCTATATATGCGCTCACTTCAGAGAAAGGAGTATTTTTGTTCAAGCTTTTATGACTTCAATGCCACTACCTCTTTCTCCACCCACCCCTTCCTGAGCCTGGCAACCTCAAGTAGGAAGCCGGGGGTAAGAGGGCATAAGCTTGGCAAGCACTGCCTACCCACCCAGGCAGAACCAGGCTGGGGTCCTGTGTGGGGCCAAGGAGGGTATTTAAACCCCACCCTGTCTTTTCACTTGCTTCTTAGTTTAATTTCTGCAGTTTAAATTAATCTGCAAAGACTGAATTGATTCAGTCTTGGGCTTTTTGAGGGTCTGTACTTAGCCCAAGGCACTGAATATCTGAATTTGTTCTGGCCTTTAGATTCTCTCTTAGTGGTCTAAAGAGTCGAAGGTCAGTCTTGGGCAGCCTCCACCCCTCCATACTCTCCTCCATACACTTGCCTAGGCATATGTGATGGTCACAGACCTCTTATGTATACACCATGAACCAGAGGATGAATGGTTGCCTATGAGTTAAAACAGAGGTTCACAAACTGTGGTCTGCAGACCACCACTGCTTTGTGAGCTCCATTCAGGTTGTCTGCTGAAAGGTTGTGGAATGCCCTTAGACTATTAATATGTTTTTCCAGTCAAGAATATCTGTACTTGTAAGGCCAGACTACTGATATTAAAATTAGTTGTGTGCTTTGGTTTGTAGAACAAAGAAAAGTTTATTAAGTGATTCGCTGAAACCCTCAGCAATTTTCAAGTGGTCTGCAAAAAAAAAAGTTTGAGAACCACTGAGTTAGAACAATCATTATGGGTTTTAAATATAGAAATTTGGCATGAAGGGTTTTGTGCTGTTACAATGATGCAAAAGGAAAAGATGTTTCAAAGTATATTTGGAGATATACACAACCCCCCCGATTTAAATGGAAAAATGTATCAATAGTGTAAGGTTCCAAATTTTCCTTACTTCATATTTATCAGTTTTGCTCCTGTTTCTAAATAGTATTTTCCCAAGCCCATTAATACAAAAGTGAAATCATTTCCTTTCACTAACTCTTCACAGTCCACATTTCATTTTCTTATTATTCACTATCCTTAAGCAATGGGACAAGGGTTTAAGTTATATACCCTACTATCCCTGCATTTTCTGTACAGTCATTTGGCAATTGGGTATATTTCTTTTCATCTGCACTTTCTTTGCCTTCCATTTTTCTCTTTTATTGCATAAGCCATTTATCTGTCCCTGATCCTGCCTCTCTTTTTTTTTTTACATTAGTAACCAACTTCATTTTGACTTATTTTCCAGTGTTGTACAATCATAAAATTTTACCTCGTTACTGCACTTTGTTGCACATTACTTTTATAAAGGAAACAAAATCAGTCTTAATCCTGATAGTTTGGTTTTCCAC
This sequence comes from Crocodylus siamensis, assembly GCF_052110815.1. Classification (NCBI taxonomy): domain Eukaryota; kingdom Metazoa; phylum Chordata; order Crocodylia; family Crocodylidae; genus Crocodylus; species Crocodylus siamensis. The sequence continues at coordinate 343,465,159 of NC_143395.1, read as the reverse complement.
TTGTCTCTTATCTACAACTGTTAGAATTTATAACTACCTTTATAATATCCATGCCAATTCTCTCTCCATTAAAGTACCCACTGCCTCTACTATACATCACCTGTCCTGCAGCAAATTTCTACTTTGTTCTATATAAAAGGGTTTTCTGGAAGTTCCAGCAATAATTTGTCTTCAGTTTCTCTGTGGTTTTATCCATGTGAATTTGTCAGGCATGGTTTTACTTTTGCAAACTAAAAACTAAATGGAAAAGAAGTTTGAAACTATATTTGGAGGTAGACATAACACTACTGATTTCACTGGAAAAACATATCAATACTCTAAGGTCATTTTTACACATAAAAGCACCCGGCACTGTATCGCCTGCAGTTGTATAAGTGACAAAATGCATGTCAACCCTGAGAAAATGGCAGTGGCATGCTTTTGAACTAAAACACATAGAAGGTGTTTTAGTTCAAAGGCGCACTGCTGCCATTTTCTGCACACTGGCGCATAGTTCGCAGCTTATACAACTGCACGTGGCGCAGCACAGTTCGCATCAGCTCACTTGTAGAGCACGCTTGATTAATTGAGTCTGCTCTGAAGCGGCGGATCCCTGGCATATTGCGGGACGAAAGTTTTCCTTACTTCATATTTATAAATGTCACTCCTGTGTATACAGAATGTATCACTGTTGTATACAAGTGCTTATTCATTTAGCAAAATTTGTATAAGTTTTCCACATTCTTTTCTTGAGTCTTATACCATGGGAAAATTTTCTTCCTTCCTTTTTATGTCCTTGTGACAAAGGTATTTAGCAAAAATTGTAGACTTGCAGGAATCTGACAAGGCCACACCTTAAGTGCTTGCTGCTATGGCCTTAAACTTGCAACCTCTGGCCTGTCAACTTTGTGCAATAGTGCACACACCACACCAACTCCCAGAAAACCTCCTGAAAAGCCTGCAGATGAGGGGAAAACTCAGTGAGCTGGTATATCCAGAAGTTCAGTGAATCATTTGAAGACCATAATGTACATTATTGAAGGAAGGTGATAGAATAGGAGAACCAGAACATGCAGAAATGTAAAGCAGCCTGCATGTCCACAGATTATGGAGGAAAAAGGTCTAAACTATAAAGAAGCAGAGGCTTTCAGATTCAGGCCTAAGAAATGGCACTGCCAGGGATGAACAAGCACTTGTCTACAACAGTGATACAGTCTGTATGCACAGAGAATGCTTTTAGTTTGCTAAAGTAAAATCATCTCTGACAAATTAACTTAGATAAAACCATAGGGAAACTGCAGATAAATTATTTCCAAACTTCCAGAAAACCTGTGTAAATTTAAATTTTGTATATGTATCCTTGCTACAGATTAAGAATAGTTTTGGTTTAGTTTTCTTTTTTTCCCTTCAAAAAGCTTTTGAAGTTTCATCTGTCATGTTTAATCTTGCAAATCTGAGGCCTTCTAGATCTTACCTAGATCACTTCTTAAATGTGTGTTACGTTGCCCTTTTTGATTCCAAAGAGATTATAAATAATCTTGCTAAAGGTTTCCCAATATCTTCTGGGACTCTACATCAGATGTGTACCTTCTGGTTCTTTAGTTCTGTTAGTCTTTAAATGTTCTAATTTCTAGGTCACCTTTTCTGGCATGATCTTGATTTTCTCTAGCCTGCTTTCCATCTCTGCTCTGAAATTTATGCCTGTTTCTGGCATCTGTTCTCCATCCTCTTTTTTGAACACTGAGGCTAAGCATTCATCTAAAGTTTAAGCAATGTCAACCTACACTACCAATAAATTACTCTTGCTATCTCTGTGAGGCCTTATTGTCTCTTTCACTGATCTGTTCTTTTTATTAGTTCATTTATCCTAAGCTAAATTTTGGTTTGTCCTTTCTCTCAAAGCAGTGTAATAGCCAGGTACAGACATTAGACTTTTAGTGGTATAAACAATTGGAAACTGGTCTATACCCATAACAGAACGGAAGTTCAGCACACACGTACTGGTTTTAAAATGGCAGAATCCGCTCTAAGATTCCCCGCCACCAAAGGGTGAATGTGCGTTCTGCTCATTGCTGATTGAAACTATGCCACTTACTGGAAACTGCATAGTTTTGATTCACTGTGCCTCAGGCTTTTTGAATATCTGTACCTAGCCATAGTTTGCTCCATTAAATCAGTGACTTTATACCAGGGTAGTACTGATGTAAGCCAGGAAGAAGTGTTTGGGGGCTTTTTCAGTCTTGCTTCCTTTCAGCCTTACAAAGTTTATTCTTCTATTCTTTAGATTTTATTCTGTGAGTGCATCAGCCCTTCATCTATTCCAACAGAGAGAGATTTCCACTGACCCGCATAATTCCATTTTACTCATCCAAGTCATGCTGCATAATGGGCTTCAATCTACAGTTCTTTGCACCTTGTTCAGACCTTTAAATCTCTGCAAACTGGGCACATATACATGAGGTGTTTACTGCGAAGGAATTAGCTCTACAGTAAACGTCTTTATTGTCTACACATGGGGCCATATTAGGCTGCAGGAAACTACTTGTAAATACAAATACTATCCTGCTATGGAGTTTTTTCATGTGCAGCAGCAGATGTACAAATGCTGACCTGGCTGGCTGAGGCACAAGGGTGTGTCAGTGTGGAGGCTGTCTGCCAGCTAGCCCCACACTGGAGCACCTTTGTGCTCCTGCCAGCCCCCCTGCAGAATGCTGATCTGGGTCAGAGCAGCTCAGGGTTAGCAGGCTGACCTCCCAGGCCACCTACTAGCCAGGGCTGCTCCGACCCACCTCAATGTCCTGGGCAACAATGTAAATGTAGTGCCCAGGAGCAATGAACTCCGATGCAATATGCACCAGTTTATTGTTGCACATTAATATGCATGTGTAGATGTGCCCACTAAGTGTAAAATGTAATTGAATCAGAATGTGAGATCTCTAGTCCATTTTTCTCAAGTGTAAATGCCTATAAAGTGCAAAACAGTGAAGAAAACATCTGAACAGATACCACCAAGGATATAGCTGCATTTGCAATATTGTATCCACAGGTAGCTCATGCATATGCATCTTTAAAATACCCAGGAGTCCCTTATTAGTTTTAGTCACTTCCATATCCATCTTCTCCATTTTTTTTCTTCTCTGTCTCTAGGCATCTTGTTGTCTATTTTCTGTTTGATACCATTGCTGTCTCGTCCATCCATCTGCTTCTTTTATCTGCTTCTTCCTTCATTTCTGACTGCATAACATTCCTTATACACCTAGCCTTCTCTCCAGCACACAAGTTCAAACCCTCACTCATGTTTCTCTTTAACCTCTTAGCAGCTGGTAGGTTACTGCCTGTTCTAGTGGCCACCTTTTCAGACAGCAACACTCTCAGACAGGATATTGCAACTCTAGGTATGCTGGGATAAAACTAACATAGACAACGATTGTATTACATTTATTGCTACCTAATGTTATATAGATGCTTAAAGGGAAAGAGCTGTGGTTCTTAAAGAAACCTTAACTTCTAAACTTGTCCACTTAAATATAATTTTCATTATTGTATTTTTTATTTTTATAAAAATGTGGGTAAGTTTTAAAAACATTTATGATTTGTATTATATTACTTACATTTTTGCAGTATTCAAAAGGTGCAATTCACTTTTACTCGGATGCAGTAAAACTTGAACAAACAGAAAAGCACCTAGCAACAGAAGAGACCATTCATAGATGCTGGGGTCAGAAGCGACCTCAACAGATTGAGTCCAACCCCCTGTCTAGGCAGGAAAGAGTGCTGGGGTCAGATGACCCCTACCAAATGCCTATCCTCCAGCCTTCTCTTAAAGACCCCCAAGGTAGGGGAGAGCACCACCTCCCTTGGAAGCCCATTCCAGATTTTGGCCTCCCTTACCATGAAGTTGTTTCTGGATATAAAGCCAAAACTGCTGTCTGTCAGTTTGTGACCATTGTTTCTTGTTACCCCAAGAGGCGCCCTGGTGAACAGAGGATCTCTGATCTCTTGTTGTATCCCCCTAATGAATTTGTAGGTGGACACAAGATCGCCTCTCAGCCATCTCTTGTGGAGGCTGAAGAGGTCCAGGTCCCTCAGTCTCTCCTCATAGGGCTTGTCCTGTAAGCCCCTAACCATACAAATGGCCCTCCTCTGGACTCTCTCGAGTCTATCAACATCATTCTTGAAGTACGGCACCCAAAACTGGATGCAGTACTCCAACTGCAGTCTGACCAATGTTGCATAGAGGGGAAGTATCACCTCCTTGGTTCTAGTTGTCATGCATCTGTTGATGCATGATAAAGTGCGGTTAGGTTTGCTGATGATTTCATCACACTGATGACTCATGGTCATCTTGGAGTCCACTATGACTCTGAGATCCCTTTCTGCTTCTGTGCTGCTCAGAGGGTCACTTCCCAGCTAGTAGGTGTGCTGGATATTTTTACAGGTGCAGCACTCTACACTTGTCCTTGTTGTACTGCATCCTATTGTGTAGTGACCACTTTTCTAACTTGTCCAGGTCTGCCTGCAATCATTCCCTACCCTCTGGAGTGTGAACTTCACCCCACAATTTAGTATCATTTGCAAACTTGGACAGAGTACACTTCACACCCACATCCAAGTCACTGATGAAGATATTGAAGAGTACAGGTCCAAGGACCAAACCCTGTGGGACCCCACTGCCCATGTCCTTTCAGGTCGATACCAACCCATCTACTACCAGTCTCTGGGTGCAGCTGCTAAGCCAATTTGCCACCCACTAGACCGTGTAAACATCTATGTCACAGTCTCTTAATTTAAAAAAGACTTTTTGTTGTCTTTAATTTGTTTTGCCAGCCTCAGCTCTGTAGTTACTTTGACTTTTCTAACTGCCTCTCTGCAAGTGCGGGCCAAGTAGGTATACTCCTCCTTGGTACCTTCCCCCTGCTTCCAACACTTATATGCCTTCTTTTTTGCCCTTAGGCTCCCCTGTATTTCCCTGTTTAGCCATGGAAGTTTTCTGGCTCCTTTTCCCCTTTTCCCTAGTACTGGGATAGTCTCCCTCTATGCCCAAATGATTTCTTCCTTTAGAAACAACTCTTCCTGGACTCCCATCTCACCAATACTCTTACCCTGCAGTGCATCATTGACTAGACTCCTAAGCACACTAAAGTTAGCCTTCCTAAAGTCAAGCACTTCCACCCTACTAGTTATCTTCCCACCCTACACTATATGGTGAATTTGATTGATTGGTTGTCACTGTCGCCAAGGTGACCACAAACCTGCAGTTCCCTACAAGGTCCTCAGCATGTCTGTTCAGCCCAGCTTGTCTCTTCTTTCCTCTTCAGTCTGACTCCAAGTCTTTCTTCCTCTAGAAGTAGTTCTATCTGTCTATAAAGTGGTTCAATTACCATCTTTTGTGCCTATTACTCCTGGGATTCCAGAAGTCATATAGCTAAGTTAGCATACTGGTCTGCTTGGGGTAACAGAATCTGTTTCCAATACCTGAGCTAGTTCATATAGACCTAATTTGGGATTCTCTTCCCAGCACACTGTACACCATACCAACAATCTTCATGCAAGACAATGCCACCTGAATTACTTTGATGTAACTAGATCCTCACCTGCCATTTCACACCAGTTTTATACTACTGTAGCTCCATGAACTTTCATAGTTACTTTGATTTTCACTGAACTGAGAGAAGAAACTGGACCCTGGTTTCCTAAATTTTTGTTTTTACTGCTTAGTTTTTGTTTTACTGCTAAACCATCCTTTAAAAGTTTAAAAGTTCTTCCTAATATCTAACCTAAATCTCCCTTGTTGAAATTACTTCTTGTCCTAACCCCCAGTTGGCACAGAGAAAATTGATCATCATCCTCTTTTTGTGAACCGTTTTGGTCTCTGAGGACTGTTATCAAAACCCCTGTCGACTTTGTCCTCTTTGGACTAAAAAATGCTTCCCAGAAATTCTGTAGGAGATTTCCAATGAGTAAGCTGGCCTTGTGTTGGCAAACTTGGCAGATCTTCAGGATTTCATACCAGTGACCACACCTATTGAGTACAGACTCACCTCCATCTTGGAAAGAGGGGAGTAGGCTGTAAAAATGCTCCAATCAGACTAACCTGATTGGAGCAATAAGCTGGTGTTTCTCAGATTTATACTTCTGTAGGTATTCTGCTGACTAACTTGAAAAGTGACCATTTTTGTGTATTTTTGTGTCCTGTTTTTTACAACAGTTTCATGTTCATAGCCATATTACTCCTCCTGTTCCATGGCTTTACCCAAACCATTAATCTCAGATATAGGACTTTGTCAGATGTCTTCTGAAAATCTAAGGATAGTACATCCACTGAATTCCCTTTATCTATCTTGGCAGCAGTAGCTTTTTAAAAAAAATCAGTAAGGTAGTTAAACGTGAGTCTCCCTAGCCATTATTGCAGGTAGTAGTCCTTCATCACAAACCTCTAGGTGTTTTTCAAGGTTTTGACTACAAGCAATATTAAAACTTACTGCTGTGTAGTGTCATGGTTTGATCTCTCAACCCTCTGTTAAAAGTAATGAAGTTATAATTGTTCACCTTTCGCTTCAAGAATCTTGAGCAATTTTTATCAATCTAATACAATTGAATGACAGGAATAATGCCAATATTTCCCTTGGATCAACTGAATCATAGTGGAAAAAGTTTACTCAGTAGGTGACCAGAAACATTTTACAAGTATTCAGAAAATACAAGCACTGCCTATAAGACACTGTCTGGTGTAAAACCTAGAAATAGCAATCACTCCCATCTGTCTAAGTACACTCCTCTGATGTGTGAAATATTACTTCTGAATTGTGAAATCTCTGCATTGTCTTCAGGAATTTTTTGGTTTTCTACTCTAGAAATAAGAGAATTAGAATACATCTGACAGGTAAGGTGGAAATGCTCCATCACCAAGGACAATCCTGCAGCATGCCCTGTAAGTGGCAGATTCTGCACTAGCTTGTTCTCTGGAAATCAATGCCAAAACTGAGTGCTTTATCTCTGACTCAAGTACTTCATACAGGTCCTTGTAAATTAAAGAATTTAACAGAATCACCATTACCTGGGGAGTTGTGAGTAGAGATAGGCTGAAAATATATCTGCTTTTAGCACAGCTGCATTTTTTTTCTGGTTGTTGGGTGCTGGCCCCTCATGGATCAACTTTTCCCCATCTACTGTCTGAACATGGAAGACCATCTTGCATTACAGCATTCTATACCTGCCAAGTGGGTGAAAATTAGTATTTTAAAGGAAGATCAATACAGTGAAAAATGCACTGGCATCATAAAGGGAAACTATGGATAGATTCAACATGAGTTTGGTTACTACACTACCAACATCTGGAAATAAGACAGTAATCTTTCAGCATGGCTACAACATAGCTTTCCAGCCTACAGTGTGATTTAGAACATGTTAAATCTTTAGGGTAAAAGGAAACTATAAAAGTTGCAATATCTAACAAAAACACTTCAAATTATGCATTTCAATAATATCAACAGGTTCCACATGAAGCAGGGCATGCATTTCTTCTTGCAATACATTCTGTTAGAAGTATCTGATTGTATTTAAAGCAGAGCATTTAAAGCCAGCCACTTTTCACAACTAAATCAAGGAAAACCAGCTCAGAGCCCATAAAAAAGAGGGAGAATGGTCAGTGATGACCAGGGAAACTGCTTTTTCTCTGATTTTAAAAATCCCCAATTTTTGGTTTAAAAAAGTAACCCCAAATGCACATTTTCCTGTGATTTAAATGAAACACCACTAATATATAGATATTCATTTTGATTTAATTTAAATCATGGGAAAATGTGTATTTGGGGTTACTTTTTTTAACCAAAAATTGGGGGGGGGGTGTTAAATCAGAGAAAACCAGGATCCCTGGTGATGACCTTAGGTCAAGTTTTAAGTGCACTGTGCCTTAACTAAAGGTCATTTCTGAAAGTGAAACTCTCAAATGAGCTTGTTGAGTAAAACAAAGGTACTTTATTGGAAATGGTGATGAAGGTGCTTTAGCTTGGGAGTCCTCTGCTGGAATATGCATTTTACAGTCTAATCAGCACATGGGCCTTCTGCATTGATCCTTCAGAGCAGTTTTCTTCTCACTAACACTAGCTTAAAATAGGATTAATCCCATTCAAGTAAACAGAGTTACACTGAGGCACAAATGGTATAAATAAGAGCAATCAGGCCCATCAACAACTATGCCATTAAATTAACTTCTGTGAGTGGCACGCAGAATTGAGTTGAAGGTAAACACATTTTATTCTGATTTAATTTTCTTATATACCTGAGTAGGGCAGTACTGCAAGTCCCAAATGACAGCACTGCTACTAAGAATGGCTGTTTGATGTGAAAGGAAAGTGAGGTGATGTGAGAGAGCAAGGAGAATAAGGTAATGCCATTGTAGGAAGAGACAAAACAGCATGCCAGAATAAAACTGAAGCCATAAGGTGGGGTAAAGAAGAAAAAAGTAAACAATAATAACACTTTGCCTTTGTACAGCATCTTCCAGTCAGGAATCTCAAATACTTTCCAACGCCTGCTAGCATATTTGTATCTGGGTGCATCTACACATATGCTTTACTGCAGAGTTGCCTAATTAGGTCAGAATTAAAGCATCACCATCTACATTTGCACTGGTATTAGGGTACAGTAGATTAATTAACTGTGCCATAAAATAGTACTGTCAGGGACAATACTTTCTTAAAAGTGTAGTTATTTATTGTGCTGAACTGTATATGTAGATAGTGACTGGGGCTGGCTAGGACATGAGGGTGCAAAAGTGTAGGGGGCTGCCTGCCTCTCACCCTTGCAGTTTAGCACCCTTATGCACCAACCAGCCCCTTTGCCACCCAACGCTGCAACCTGGAGCCTAGGGTTTACCCCCTAGTCTGCTCTATCTCAGCTCAAACTGCTGCAGTCCCAGTCACAGCATCTGCACACGTGCCCAGGAGCGCAGCAGTTTATGCATCTACACAAGCCATTAAGGTGACATGATAAACTGCACCAGAGATTATCACACCACCTTATAGCATGGGTAGATGCACCCTTTGTGAAGTAATTATTATTATTCCACTTCTCAGGTGGCAGGCCTAGAAAACATAAGTAACTTCATAATGTCACAGAGCAAGATGTGACAAAATATGGAAAAAGAGCTCCAGTATCTTGACTCCTAGTTTTCCGCTTTTAGCCAATGGAACACATTTCTTTCAAGGACCAGGAGATGTAAAGTGTGACAAAAGGGCAGAAACAGAATGATGTAATGTGACACAAAAGGAGCACAATATTTAACATATCCATTCATGCAAGCTTCTTTGGGGTTTTCCATGCTCCCCTCAGTGTACAAAATCTTAAGTCCCAGCATTAATGAAACTTCTTGGCACACATCATAAATAGCATATCCCCTAGCTGTTATATTATTACTTCGCCTTGAAAAGCAGCAGTTAGAGTAGGAACAGGGAAGTAGGACTTCTGGGTTACATTTCAGCTCCTTCAGCTTACTCACCATCTGCCTGTTCATTTCTATGCATCATTTTACTATAAATCAGACTTTATAATCATATTGTAAAACAATAAAAACAACATTAAACAGCTTTTGAACTTTGCAAAGGTGTTGTGAGGACAAATTAATTTTCTCAAAGCAAAGCGATTTGAAAGTTTCAAATGACAGATACAGTACAAAATAGTTTAAGGACAGCAAACTGAACATGGCAAAATCACTAACCTCTAATATGCTAGTTTTCTTTACTTGTAATTTAAACTATACATAAATCAAAATAACATTGCATTTAACAATTGCTCTGACTGAAAAAAAATCTCATTTCTCCCATTTCTCAGCAAAAAAATTATGAATGTGAAAAAGCAACATATGCAATATTTTAGTTGCCCAATTAAAATTTAGTAAAAATGGATTTAGGGAGCATTATGGAAAAGCAACAGAACATAAGCCCTCAGTAATCCTGCTATGACATCCAGAAAGGATGTGATTCTTGGATGTGAAAACTGGGGAGTAATGAGTGATGAAAAGATCATTTTACATCTGTATAGAGAATTGGTAAAATTGCGCTAAATTTGATAAAGAACTTAGGCACTTAAAAATTAGGCGCAGTGGGTACTTTTACATGTGCTCTGGGGTGGGGTGGGAGGACCATTTTAATTAAAGCGGCTCTCTGGAGTCACTCTAATTAAAACACCTGCAGTGACTTGAGTATTCAGCGTCCCGCATTTCAAAATGGCAGCAAGAGTATTTTAACTACAACTTATTCAACAAGCTTTAGTTAAAGTGCCCCTGCCACCATTTTGAAATGTGGGATGCTGAATACACAAGACCGCAACATGCTGGAGCCTTCTGATTACAATTCTCAGCAGACTTGAGCCTGCTCTGAGGTGATATAATCAGAATGCATTGGAGCATGTGTAAAAGTGCCTGGTAGTATCAAACTTTCAGATACTTGGTTGCTAGATTGAAATCCGTAACCAGAAGTCAGATGCCAAGGCTCCTGTATTGTGCATACAGAGCATTAAGCTGCTCAGAATAGGAGAAAAACAACCAGCACATAAAGCACTGAGCTGCTATTCAGCCATCTAAGCTACAAACAGGCATTGCATTTGTCCTGGGAGAAACCGTTTTATCTTAAAACACAGTACAATCATTCAGACCTCTATGTCTGTTGACCTGGGAGAAACCCTAAAAATGTTCATGGGCTAAGAAGTACTATCAGTTTGTCCCTAGGTTTATGAAGTACATCTGAATGGCTGTCCTGGGACTGCATCATTGAATCAATGGCAGAAAAGTGGCAGTGCATTCAGCCTCTCACCAAATCCTGATTGGCAGGGCAGTGTGGAACTTTTCTGTTCAGGACAAACACAGGCATAACATGTCCCCAGACAAATTAAATGTCTGTTCCTAGCCCTAGAGTTATATAACAGGAAAAGAGGAATGTGTTAGAGATCCTGCCCATTCTCTGGAGAGGTATCCTACCCAGAGTTCCACAGAGATCAGTTATCTTCTTTGGGGTCAGTGGCAGGACTTTGCACTTGTCCTTATTGAACCTCATGGACTTTCTTTTGGTCCGATCTTCCAATTTGTCAAGGTCTTTCTGAATCTTAGCCCTACACTCCAGTGTATCTACTACATCCCAAAACTTGGTGTCAACTTCAAACTTGCCGATGATGTATTCTATCCCATCTTTCAGGTTATTGATGAAAATATTGAACAAAACTGGCTCCAGGACATGAACGATGCATAAACGATGCTCCAGGACATGAACGATGCATGCCTCTCCATAAACATGAATGATGCATGCCCCTGGAGACTGGGGGGGGGCACACCGACTGGCTGCAGGTGGTGGCAGTGACAGTGGCAGGGGCATGATGGCAGGGTCATGGTGGCAGTGACCAGGGAGCTCCCTCAGGCAGCGGCACTGGTGTTGGCAGTGGGGGCAGGTTGAGCAGGGAGCTCTGGCAGGCAGCCACACTGGTGTCAGCAGTGGGGCAGCCTGAGCGGGGAGCCCCCACAGGTGGCCACAGTGGGGGTGGCAGGAGGGAGGGTGGTGAATGCCAACTGGTGGTTGGCGACCGCCTGCAGACACTGCCAACAGTGATGGCAGCAAGGAAGGGGTGAGCAGCGACTGCCTGCAGGTGCCACCAGCAGCGTCGGCAGTGCCTTTATCAGGGTACTTCTTGGGGTAACAAGAAACAATGGTCACAAACTGACAGAGAGCAGATTTAAGCTAGATATCAGGAAAAAGTTCTTCACTGCAAGGGTGGCCAACATTTGGAATGGGCTCCCAAGGGAGGTGGTGCTTTCCCCTACCTTGGGGGTCTTTAAGAGAAGGCTGGATAGGCACCTGACCCCAACACTCTTTCCTGCCTAGTCAGGGCATCGGACTTGATGATCTGTTGAGGTCCCTTCTGGCCCTAGCATCTATGAATCTGTGTTTGGCATGATCCTCTTGGAGGCCAGTCTGAGGGGGACAGGAGTCCAGGAGAGTTGGCTGTACTTTAAAGAAAGCTCACTGAAGGCACAGGAACAAACCATCCCAATCTGCAGGAGAACCTTGCCTGCAAAGACTGAGGTGAAAAAAGCACAAACTACTTCAGCCTTTTCTGCATCCTTTGTCACTAGGTTGTCTCCTTCATTCAGTAATGGTTTCACACACTCCCTAATCTTCCTCCTGGTCCTGACATACTTGTAGAAACCCTTCTTGTTACCCTTCCTGACCCTTGCTAGCTGCAACTCTAATTGTGCCTTGTCCTTCCTGATTTCATCCTTGTGTGCCTAAGCAATGCTCTTATAATGCTCCCTAGTTGTTTGTCCAAGTTTCTACATCTTATAAACTTCCTTTTTGTTTTACCTTACTGAGGAGTTCCCTGGTAAGCCAAGCTGGTCTTCTGCCATACTTGCTAGCCCTCCTGCATATTGGGATGGTTTGTTCCTGTCTCAGTAAGTTTTCTTTAAAGTACAGCCAACTCTCCTGGACTCCTGTTGCCCTCAGACTAGCCTCTATGGGGATCATGTCTATCAGTTCTCTGAGTGAGTCAAAGTCTGCTTTTCTGAAGTCCAGAGTCCATACTCCTACTATACTATACTTATCCACTATACTTGTCATAAAATCATAGAAAATTGGGGTTGGAATGGACCTCATGAGGACACCAATCCAACCCCCTGCTCAAAGCAGGACTGGGTCATTCCAGCCACGGCTTTGTTGAACTGGGCCTTAAAAACCTTGAAGGACGGAGATTCCACCACCTCACTAGGTAATCCATTCCAGTGCTTTACCACCTTCCTAGTGAAAACATTTTTCCTAAACTTCCCTTGCTACAACTTAAGACCATTGCTCCTTGTTCTGTCATCTGCCACAACTGAGAACAGTCTAGCTCCCTCCTCTTCAGGACTAACCTTCAGACTAAATAAGCCCAGTTTCCTCAGCCTCTCCTCAGAAGTCATATCTCCCTTAACAATTTTTGTTATCCTCTGCTGGTCAGATCCTCCAATTTGTCTAGGTCATTTTGAATCCTAGCCCTACACTCCAGTGTATCTACTACTCCCCAGCTTGGTGTCATCTGCAAACTTGGTTAGGGTTTAATCCATCCCATCTTCCAGATCCATAATAAAGATATTGAACAAAACCTGCCCCAGGACTGACTCCACTTGATACTGGTTGCCAACTAGGCACTGAGCCATTGATCACTACTCATTTAGCCCAATGATCCAGCCAACCTTCTATCCACCTTACAGTCAATTCATCCAATACATACTTCTTCAACTTGCTTGCAAAGATCCTGTCAGAGACCCCACCAAAATTTCCTGTGCTTGCTTTCTTCTTCAAATCTGGAGAGGTGCTTTTTATTCAAAAACTTGTCTAGACAGTTGGACCAATAAAAGATATTACACCAAATCAACCTAGCCCTAGTTGGGTTAATCTAAGTATAATGGTACCTACCCCTAGATAAGGTCCTCATCATCATTTAGGCTAGCACCAGATGAAAATATGCACTTGTGACATTCACGAGGAGCAGGACTGTGCTTACTGCTTGGCCTGAGGACTAAACTCAGGGAAAAAGATGAGGATATTCCCAGTTTGACAGAGAGGGAGGACGTAAATTCCAATGGAAGAGTTTCAGTTGTGGAATCTGCCCCATGGACAATACCTCTACTCTGGCAATTTTTAGCACACGCTAAGGATATGTAGATCCAGATCTTTGTCATATCTAAAGCTAGGCTTCATGTCTGTTTGTCAATGGGCATTTTCTGTGGAATAGCATTAAGATATATGGGAAACATTAATATGACTGCTCTCAAAATATGGTCCTGGTATTGTATATAAGAATGAATACTTAGCACTGAGCATGCTTTACAGGTGAAAGAGGGATTATTAAATGGTAATGGTAATGTGATTCCTTAATTTTCTAAAAGTTTTTTAAAAAACTTCTAAGCCATTCAAATCAGTTATACTCCATGTAAATGTATTAACAGAGTTGGTCTGCTCTGGACTTAAGCAATTCAAGTGAGATTAGAATCTCAATTTACATTCTCGTGTTATAATCAGACATAACTTGGTCTGCTGCAACAGCAAAGAACACCTACCATGACTTAAACAATCCCAATGCAGATCAAAGGGAGCAAAAGTGCTTAAAAGCCCCCGTGGCTCACCAAAAGCATCCAGGAATGTCTCAAAGTTAAAAAGGAGGCATATACCCAATGGAAGGGAGGAGCCATCACCAAGGAGGACTATACATCCATTGCTCAAGACTGTAGGGGGGCTGTTAGGATGGCTAAGGCAGAGATGGAACTGGGACTAGCGACCCAGATCAAGGATAACAAGAAGTCCTTTTCTAAATACATAGGGAGTAAAAAGAAGGTACTGGGTATCATAGGGCATCTGCAGGACATGCTAAGAAATCTGGTGGTTACACCAGATCACAAAGCTAACCTCTTTAACAATGTCTTTGCCTCCATTTTTTTGAGGAGGGACCAGGGCATCCCCCCCACCAAGATCCCTGACAGACTGAGAGGAGGCACTGCCAGGCCCAGCGCCAGTGAGGACCTAGTCAGGGAACTTCCGGTGGGACTAGACATGTTCAAATCAGCAGGTCCTGATGATATCCATCCCAGAGTGCTGAGGGAATTAGCAAAGGTCACTGCGGGACCCCTGGCACAGCTTTACAAGTACTCATGGTGCTCTGGCGAAGTGCCAGAGGACTGGAAAAGGGCCAATGTGGTTCCCATTTTCAAAAAAGGAGGACCCAGGAAACTACCAGTCCATTAGTCTTACCTCAGTCCTAGGGAAGCTCTTTGGGAAAATTATCCAGGAACACATCTGTGAGGGACCAGCAGGGGGGATCATGCTTAGGGGTAAGAAACATGGGTTCATTTGAGGCAGTCCCGTCAGACCAAACTGGTGGCCTTCTATGACCAGGTCACAAAGTCCTTGGATGCAGGTGTTGCGGTGGATGTAGTCTTTCTGGACTTTAAAAAGGCCTTCAACACTGTCTCTTACCCCATTCTCATTAAGAAATTAAGTGATTGTGGTGTCGATACCTACACAGTCAGATGGGTCACAAATTCACTGGGGGGCCACACCCAGAGAGTGGTGGTGGACAGGTCATTTTTCAACCTGGAGGAATGTGGGTGATGGGGTCCCCCAAGGCTCAGTCCTTGGGCCTGCACTGTTCAACATCTTTATCAGTGACTTGGACAAGGGGGTGAAAAGCACCTTGTTCAAATTCACCGATGACGCTAAGATATGGGGAGAAGTGGGAACACTGGAGGACAGGGACAAGCTACAACGAGATCTGGACAGGTTACGGGATGGGCGGATGAGAACAGAATGGGTTTCAGTACTGACAAGTGCAAGGTTCTGCACCTGGAGAGGAAGAACCAGCAGCATACCTACAGGCTGGGGAACTCCCTTCTCATCAGCACAGAGGCAGAAAAGGATTTTGGATTCATTATTGATTCCAAAATGAAAATGGGCCGCCAATGTGGGGATGCAGTCAGGAAGGCTAACCGCACCTTGTCATGCATCCACAGATGCATCATAAGCAGGTCCAAGGAGGTGATCCTTCCCCTCTATACGATATTGGTCAGGCCGCAGTTGGTGTACTGCATCCAGTTCTGGGCGCCACACTTCAGGAGGAGTGTCGACAGCATCAAGAGGGTCCAGAGGAGGGCCACTCGTATGATCAGGGGGCAGCAAGGCAGGCCCTAAAAGTGGAGGCTATGGGACCTGAACCTGTTCAGCTTCCACAAGAGAAGGCTGAAGGGGGAACTTGTGGCCATCTATAAACTGGCCAAGGAGGACCAGCAGGCTATGGGAGAGTCCCTGCACCCCTGAGCCCTACCGGGAGTAACAAGGAATAACAGCCATAAGTTGACTGAGAGTAGGTTCAGGCTAGATATCAGGAGGCACTACTTCACAGTCAGGGCAGCTAGGATCTGGAACCAACTTCCAAGGAAAATGGTGCTCGCTCCTACCCTGGGGGTCTTCAAAAGGAGGCTGGATAATCACCTAGCCGGGTTCGTTTGACCCCAGCATTCTTTCCTGCCTATGGCAGGGGGTCAGACTTGGTGATCTACTTAGGTCCCTTCTGACCCTACCAACTATGAAACAAGGCAAGCATATTTTCAAGTGGTCTATACAATAGGGTCAAACACGGAGAAGAGAGCTACTTGATGAGCATATCTGTGTCTGTAGTTTTGTTGAGAATTTTAGAAACATGAAACTCAAGCCTCGGTCCCTGTGAGGATAGTATGTATGAAATCTGACTTGCCGCATCTTACAGAAAATTTTCTGCATGGTGACCTTTTGCCAAAGCAAATTGTATGACGTTTCTAGCATGTTCAGGTACTTGGCAGATTGCTGTCCAAAGCAAATGTAAGAAACTCAATGAGAAATGGCAGTTACGAAAACTGTTGTGTATAAATAAACTAATCTGCACACAGTTCCTGAGACTTAGTATTCTATCAGTTACTCATTTAAGCAAATGCTTGACAATATAGATAGAAACACTGTACATTTAAATAGCAAAAATAAACCTATGAAATCCATCTCTTCATCAAATAAAAAGAGCACAGGAGCTTTACTACCATTACCTCTACTAAGAGTTCTAAAATCTAACTATATCCTGTAGGATATGACATGTACTAAATCTACAGCACTTCTTCTGTGCAATGTTGACCCTTACTGCTGGTAATATATTAGGGGTGAAATCTTGGCACTACTGAAGCCAAAATGAGACTTGCTGCTGATTTAAAGTCAGGATTTCACTCCTGAAATTTTCCACAGTAGAGGGAAAGATGAATAATAGTTTTAGTGATCTGGGGGAAGTCTTAGTTGATGCAAGTATTTTAATTAAAAAGAATTACATATTATGCTGGCAAAAGTCCAAATAAAGCTAAGATGACTTATTGATCAGTCAGTGGTATAACAAATGAAGGCATCCCTACTACCTTATTTATTTTGAACAAAAAGCTCTAAATAGATCCTCAACTTTTCACTTTCTCCCTGAAGGCCATCCTCATTTTTTGAAACCTTTTTTATTTTCATTATACAAAACAAAGCGCAGCAAGGCAATCAGACATTAATAAGACTTTTCTGAGCATATGCATATTTTTAATTCACTCATTTCCTCTGCTCCTGAATCTTGTTTCTTAAAACATATTAAATTAGAAGACTGACAAACTTTTGCACAGCTTCTTTTTATGGGCCCAATCCTGTTCCTTACATTGATAGTCAGAAAGTTTTGCCTGTAATAGCAGCCTTGAGATTCGCAGGATCTAGTTAGTTTTACAGCTGTTAACAGCACAACACAGGTCATGTCTACACATCACCCTATGGCAACATTGTTATTGTGCCATAACCACCCATACTGTGCCATAAGCATGGCACGCTATTATTTTGAGCAGCATGCTAAAACATGGGAGCGCGCCTCTATGGCCACGTAGCTGCTGGTGATGTGTAGATGCATGTGATTACTATGGTGATGTAGCATGTCACTACAGTGACATAGGGTGATGCGTAGACTTGCCCACAGAGTGGTTGAGATGAGTTAGAGGAACTGCCCGCCCATCCACAAATGAGGACGCAATTTTTTGATTGCCAAATGAGCTCATTATATGAGGCTTAGATTGCAGTTAAGAACCTAAATTCCCAAACATAATGGGTATGCATATTGTTTTACAGAATGATGTTTAATCCTTTAGTCCATGTACTGAAGAGACTTTTCAAAAGTACTTCCCCATTCACCTATTCCTTGACAGCACAAAACAGTATAAGGAACATGGTGCATTACAGGATAGAAAGCATTTTTCTTCTCAACTTCCAACATAGCAACTTGGTAAGCAAAAGATTACTGTTATACCAACAACCAAGACATTTGAGAATGTTTATGAACACAAAGTAATTATGGAATTGAATATAAGTGTTTAATGTCTTACATGAGTGTTTTAAAGTCACATGAATTTTCTAGCTTTAAATCTTTAGGACAAAACATGCAGGAAGAAATTAGTCCAAACTAGATCTTCTTCAATGAATCAGAAAAAAACCCAAATATCTCATTTGTCTGAAGTGACTTTTCTATATGTAACCCAGGTACACCCAAGTATGTGCTCCCCACTTCAAATGGAGGGATGGGTAGCCAGGCAGGAGTGCTGAGAGAGGGGCTGTTGTGCAGGCCAGCCCCCTCTATTCTCTGTAGAGTCAGGTCAGGATGTGACAGCTTAACTATTTACAGGTTTATTAGTATACAGGTAACAATTTGTACAGGTTTACAGGAGAGTAATGGTAAATATATACAGTATCCAAATCACCAAGTACCATTATGGTCTACAATAAGAGGCCCCAAGGGTCAAACCATCCCAAAAGACATGGGTCCCTACGCAGGTAAGCAGCTGTCTGTAACAGTTAAGTACAATGGAGGCAAATGAACAACAGGTAACAGCAGGTAGGTTCAGGCTACAGCAGCTACAATAGATAGATACAGGTAAACCTCAAGAAGAAGACACAACCCAGGTCACAGTAAAAGATAACAATATATAAAGATTTACAAAATACGAGGCACCAGTCTCTCTTTCCAGGTACCCACATGTCCGTGACCAGGCGTGTTCCCCTAGGGTGCCAAACCCTGGCACCCAGATCCCACAGGGCCCCCTCTCAGGGCTTCCTCCCCTGCGGGGACCCATTTCCCAGTTACTCATGAATCCTGGGGAGCAGACCAGAAGGGGCTCCTGGACCTGCGGGTGCCTCATTGGGGCCACCCAGGGCCCTGCCTTCTGCCCTTTGCTGGGGCTCAGGCCACCTTGTGTGGGTCCCAAAACCCAAGCCCTGCTGAATTGATGCCTCCCGGGTGCCCAGCCTCACACTGGAGAGGGGTTACAAATCTGAGCAACCTGGTACTGCTCCCAGGGTTTGGGATGCCATGCACCACTGCATGCACCAACCCACAGCTGCACGCTGAGGGTAGCAGACCCGAGCTGCCACGTGCAGCTCTCAAGGTCTGGTGGCCCTGTAGACTGGCTGGGGCAGCAGTAAAAGCCACTCTCTGCTCTGGTCCTGCTGAGGGAGTCTTCTGGGGCTCTTCTGGGGAATAGCTTCCACCCGCTGGACAGCTTACCTGATTGGTGGACAGGGTCCTCCAATCGAAATGAAGATTTTCTGAGCCCGGTCAAGCCGGGCCAAGTTGGTAAGTTCGCCACATATATATTTTGTTGGGGGTGGGGAGGAAGAGACAGAAAAAAGTATCACTGCAAAGCTATTTCAATGGTAATTCTGTAGAAAATAGTGACACTTAGTAAGCAGGTAATGTGATCCCAGTTGGTTATTTCCTGTGGATGTTTCAGAAGATACCATATTGATCCACTGTCAACCTTCCTAATTGACTTCAGTGGAACCTTACGTATTCCTTGACCTCAGGTGTTTTTAATGATATATTTTTACTTTTACCAATAGCAACCTATATTAATCAGGTAGTGAACACAAGAATGCAAGTCGCCCTTGATAAGAGACTGTTGGGAAGTAACTTCCCAAAGCATCATAGTTGTACCATGGCTTTTACAACAGATGTGTGAAGATATAAAAGATATGTGACAAGGAAAGGGGTTTTTGTCCTTTGGGTTTATAGAATTCCTATTTAATAAGTTTAATCTTGTCCCTGTGAGGACCCAGTTTGTATGAAAACAGTGGTTAGCAAAGTCTGTTTGAATAATTTACGCTATGAAGAGTGTTGCCATACTATTCTCCTGGCCAGAAATGGGTTTTCACTAATTCTAGTTTGAGTAGCAGTCTTCCAGTTTCACAGTCACTATGAAATTTTCATAGGAGGAAGGAGCAAAAGCAGTAACATACAGAACTTGGGCCAATAATTATTGGAAGCTGCCCAAGAAGTGAATTAGAATTTGCTTACAACTTAATATATTTGCATTGTACAGTTCCAGGCATCATAAGACTGCAAGCATTTCTAAATCAGGTTGTACAAATTTGAGGTAGGAAATCATCCACAATTTATAAATGGAGGAAAAAGGGAAGAGATGCAATCGGATTCACATAGTGAATAAGTGGCTTGTTAATCTTGCTATCAGCTGGCCTTCTGTTTCCTTTTTTCTGTCTGCCCCTCTGCATACAAGGAAATCTAACAATAATCAAATGGGTTACATCTTCGGTCCCTTTTAGACTTTGATTCTGGAAATAATTAATCCTGTAGTCTTTGAAAGGAAGTATGTGCAACCCTTGCCAAATATGCAACTACTGGAGACATCTGGATAAATTCAAATGTTTACTGGCTGTGGTTTTATCCCAATTACATACAAAAAAGCCCCTACGTACAAAACAGGATATCTGATGTTGTCTATTAGAATGGAAGTAAATACTGGACAGATTTTATGTGGAAACTCATATCTGCTGAGGACAAGTCAGCACAGAATTGTAGAAAAGTAGGTCTAGAAGGGAGCTTAGGAGGTCATCTAGTCCAATCTCGTGCTCAAGTCAGGATCGTCCATGTCTAAACCATGCCAAACAAGGGTTTCTCTAAGCTGTTCTTAAAAACTCTGGGAACAGACCCTCACAGACAGCTATGAGGCATGTTACACAAGTAACAACAACATCCATTAACTAGCCACATACTATTGTTCCCTTATGCTAAAGGTGTTCTTGTGCCCTGGCAACCTTAGAACAAATGGAAAGTTGTATTACATGGATTACAGGCCTAACAGCTCTTATGCTAGAGAAGAATGGCATCTGTGTGCCATTCTTCTTGACTATACCTCCTATGTTAGGGACTGCAGTTGCAGGTGATATAAAAATGCCCTGTCATGTCTTTACTGGTAGGGAATGTCTCATGTTCCAGGAGAGAGATGTTTCTGATTACCTCTGTGGAATGAGGGCTAGAATCTGGCCTACTATATTTGCTTATTCGTAATAAGCAGGGATCCTGATTTTTTTTCTGATAAAAAAAAAATCCCCAATTTTTAGATGAAAAAAGGAACCCCAAATCCATATTTTTCAGTTCTTAAAATGAAACACCATTAAAATATATAGAAATTAGTGGTGTTTCATTTTAATCAAGGGAAAATGTGGATTTGAGGCTACTTTTTTTAATCTGGAAATTGGGGATTTTTTTTAATCAGAGAAAACCAGGTTCCCTGCTAATAAATATATTCCAAATATACCAAATTAAAAGTATTATACCTAAATGCTAAATATCTTTCATGTATCAGGTATCCAGATTGTAGCTGTATTGGTCTAGAGGCAAAAGCAATCAGAACTCATGGTAGAGGTGTTATCTTTTAATAGACCAACTAAATTATTGCCAAAAAAAATCTTTATTTGCAAGCTTTGGGGCGCAAGCTTCCTTCTTCAGGCATAGGAGAAAAGATTGTAAAAGTTCTCTTAGGTAGAAATGAAAGTTCATATTTCACAGGAGAGTTGAAGTTGTGGTAAAAATCTCCTGTTTGAAACAGTTCCTTTTTTTTGCAGATTAGGCTCAGAAAAAAGTGGGACTAGTCTATTTACCTCAAAGTTATTTGGTGGCAAGCAGGATGTTGAAATAGAAATAAGCTGATGGTTTCAATCTTCTTCCTCAAGAACAGGCACCCAAGTACTACAGTCATTATTCCTGTGCACATTTACTGATAGACCCCCCAAAAAGGCAACTGTCTAAATGGTTAGGAAGGCTGAACAACCTATTTAAACCCTGGTGAAGTATTCTGGGCCAGCAATCCTGGCAAGATGGGGCAAATGCTGAACTGTATCTTTTTCTTTTCTTTAACTGACAAGAAAAAACATTCAATACCTGTTTTCCTGGTACATTTCACATTCACAGCACATCATTCACTTACATGTTAACAATACAATAAAAATAAACATGCTTAAATGGTTTGTACTACACTAAAATGTGGTAAGTGAAATGCTGGGTTTTTTCTTGTTTTTTTTTTATTTCTTTTTGTTTTCTGGTATCTCCCACTTTGAGGGTTACTCTGATCCAGTCTGAACCTTCAAAAGTTACATTTCTATTAAAGTGCTTACTCATCTCCCTCAGAGCTTCAAACATAGCCAATACCTGGGCTGTTTACACAAGTCCTCCGCTTCGTATCCTGGAAATGTAAATCAACATATGAATGTCACAAAACTTGTTCCAAAACCTCACCTCCCACAAAAAAGTGCAAACATTTCTTTAAGAAGCCTCATTTTAAGAAAAAGAAAAGAAAAAGCCATGTAACCCCAAAACTCTGATTCCTTATGGATCTTATTCTCAATAATAATGATCTCAATTTACCAGGTAACTTAACTACCCATTCTCAGTCACAGGTAGCTTACATTCACTGATACAGAACCGCAGTTATTTTCAGACTACAGGGCACATCTGTAACTATATAAGCTATACAATTATAAGACTATTCTTTGGAAAAAAATATTTGAAGAGTAACAGAACTCATAGTTTATTTGACCTGCATATAAAACCATTGAAGTATAATACATTTATCATATTAAAAATGCATCATTAAAATTTAAAAGCAGGTGCAGTTACTCAATAAGCTAATGGTATAGTCTGAAGACTCCACTCAAGATTGTATTGCTGAATTCCCACTGGGATAAAAGGGAAAGAGAAAAACAGAGGGAGGGAATTAGAGTGACCTTGCACCAAGGTGCTAGTGCCTCACACAAAATATTTGGTAGGCTGTGGTTGAGCTCCACACTGAGGATCTTTGAAGCACTGCATTTGCAGTGCTGTGAATGAACGTGCATTTACAGGAGTTACAAGAGTGTGAAAAAACCCAGCATTCAGGACAGAGAGATACTGGTGTCCATGTGCACATGTGTGTGTCCACGTTGATAAGCTCATAAGGAACAAAATGAAAATATAGTGAAAGAGAAATTGAAAAGAAAGGAGGGAAAAAGAAAAGGTGCCCTTCCCTGCTATTTAGCAGGAGTCTAGTTGATACATGTAACATACAGAGTATGTGCTATTCAGCAGGACCTAAGTGTAAAGGCTTAGTAGTTTACATACTGTAGAAATCTATGACCAACTCATATGATGAACTGTATTATTTTAATAGCTCCACCTATTCATTAGTATCAATAGGAATTTATTTAACCAAATAGAGAGGAACAGGAAAATACCATTTAATTCATTAATATTTCTGTATTTTCTGCTTTGAAGTTCAGGCAGAAAACTGGAAATTCAACAAAATATACACTTACAAAAATGTCTCAGGGACAGAATACAACAAATGATCTCAAAAGCCCCAGTTCCTTTGGAGGCTGAATTAGAACTGAATTTATTATTCATTTTCTCCCATTCAACTAAGAAAATCTGATTTGCATGTTGTTAGATTTTCTATCCATATAAAATGAAATGGTTAATTTTTCAACATTTGTAGTCCATTATTCACTAAGGAAAATTAGCTATTTTATAATTTATTATTAGTGTTCTAGTTATATAGTGTGAGTGGCTGTCAGAGATTGTTTTTCACCTTTCAAAAATTAAAGATGAACTAGATTTATTGTTGTTATTCATGAATGAAAAAAAAAAACCCTGAAAAACTTGTTTTTCAAGTTTTAGATCCAGAATACATTTTGACTGCCAATTAAAATTACCTACATCATGGATTGTACTTACATACTGATTGAGTTGGCCATGTGGTTAGATGTGGTATGTTTGGAAAGACACCGTGATTTATTATCAGAGTTAGAAAACTTGTTTTATTTTCTTAATAAGTGAAGAGCAAAGCAGGATGTTCACCACTTTTTCATACGCTGATTTTCCAAAAAACTGTAAAATTCTTTTATCCAGATAGAAACACCTAAATAAATTACTCAGTTCTCAGAAGTTCCCCTGCCTTTAACTTCTGGCACTGTTGCCCTTATGGTAGAACTGCCTCCAGAAAAATGAATTCCACAAGGCATACAAATCTGTAAACAAATGAATTCCCCAATGCATGCACAAACAAGTTCATGAACATCTGCAACCATAATTTGATATTCTTATGTTTAGAAATTAACCTACCAATGTACCACTATTTATTAGTAGTCAGCACCCTTCCCTTACAAAACATAGTGTTGCCAATAATATCACAACTGTATTAATTGCTTTAAGTATCAAAATGCACCCTGTTTACACATGTAAGTGATGGAGTTAAGGGGATCTGAAAGCAGGGGAAGTCTTAAAGAGAAAGCAAGTCAAACCCTGGGAGAGGGACACAGTCTGTTGAGATCTGGCAAACAGAAACAAGCCCGGAGGAACCTCACTTCTTGGGAATGAATGGAACAACTGTCTAATTTGTTCCTCTTAGTTTTAGAGCTCACAATGCCAGCTCAAAACATCCTAGTACAGTGGTTCTCAAACTTTTTTAGACACGAGGCATCCATGGATAGACTCAGGACACCCTTCGGAAAATGCCAGCTCTTAGTTTTCCCTTGTTTTTTAACTGCATAAAAAATAATAGAACAATTCTCCTGTTGCAAAGGACTCAGACCACAAAAAGGTAAAACGTTCTTTAACACTATGGATTCCTATTTGAAATCTCTGGGTTTATCATATGAATCATGTTTACATACTTAACAGTGCTAACATTACGAGACACCCAGTATGATCTCATGGTATCCCAGGGTGACATGGCACCCTAGCTGAGAATCACTCTCCGAATAGAAAATTGGAATTTTCACATAAGTCTTAGCACCAGCAAGAAGATCCTAAAAATCCATAGGATTTGTTAGTTTTTGGGACATTAAAATACTGTCAGCTTCAGTTCTGACACACGTTTGGAATATGAGCAAAAGACTTGGTGTATGCACAATATTCGTTTCAAAGTGTACACAGCACATTCCTTAACATCACAATAGTAATTCCTCATTGCATACAAAACTAGTTTAATTGTGCATGCAGCACAGATTTCACAATGTGCATTCGTAAATTCCAGCAAGTTTAATAACAGAAAGACAACAAATTATATACCACAGGTGTAAAACAGGTTTTACAATGTGTTACACCACAAATTCCAAAGTGAATGCAACACAAATTCTGCACTGTACAAGAATACTAAATCTTTCCATATGAAGCAAATTTAGCAACACAGACATTCTAACCAAGTTTCACAAATCCCACATGATGCCAACTTTAAAACAGGCAGACACTCCTAGAATGATAAGTATAGTGGAAAGTGTCATACGTTTTGTGAAATTTGTGGTTTCCAAATTTATTTGCACAATGGATTTTTCTTTATTTCACTAAAAGCCAAGCTAAAAAAATATGAGGCCTAGGAATCCTATTTATGTGCTTTTGAAAGTGCCAGCCTGAACACACTGTAATCTGGTGGATATTGTAGGTTTTGTGTAGAAAAATGACATCTTTTATCTCTGTTTTTCATCCAGTTGATGGTACAAATAAATTTATCAGTGCTGCTTCTAGTGAAAATACTCCACACCATTCAGTTTGGGATCAAATTCTGTCAGAGATTTCAATCAAATAAAAGAAAAGAAAGATACTTCAGCCACCCAGTTTTGTCTAATAAACCTAAGGTCCCTTCCACATTCTGTTCTTATAGGACCATGAACATGATCCAAGCAAAAGGAGTCTTCTGATCAGACAGGGTGCCTGTAAACTTTCAGGGACACTGGTCTGATGCACTGTAATTACAGCACATCAGAGCAGACTCGATTAGTGAGTCTGCAGGAGTGTGCTAATTAGCACGCTCCAGCATCCTGTATGTCTCATGTATTCACCGTCCCACAGAAGACTGGTAGGGGAGGCACAGGGGGGCATGTGCCCCCTCACTCCCCTGAGATTTCCCCCCAACTCGGCACTACTCAGGACAGGGCAGATTTTTTGCCACGTGGGCCAGCAGCATGTAGGGAGGGAGCTTTTGGCTTGCCCCCAGGCCCACCCACAAGTTGTGGCTTCCCAGACTAAGGAGGCACCAGTCATCCCTGTACCATCCTATGCCTTGAAATGGCAGTGGAGGTGATTTAACTAAACTCATCAAATGAGCTTTTGTTAAAGAGCCCCTGCCACTATTTTGAAGTATAGGACACTGAATACGCAAGCCCCCAGGGGTGCTTTAATTAGAGCAGCTCTAATTAAAGCGCCTCCAATGCTCGGAGCACATGTAAAGGCATCAACAGTTCTTAAAATAATGCAGATTGTGAGGAAGGAACTTTGTTTAACTAGCTGGCTTAGTTGTTCTATTGTCTGAATGTTTGCTTACATTGCTATGGTATTCCCACTCTGTTTATCTGACCCACAATGTTTTATGTATTTGTCTTTACAACACTCCTGTGGAAGAGGGAAGAAATATTATCCCATTGTACAGATGGGGAAATGAGGCTAAAAGAAGGTAAAATGGTGCCAAAAAAAGTCTATAGAGGAGCTGGGATTTGAAATCATGTCCACTAATTCCCAGACAAACACACTTACAACTAGACCATCCTTCTTCTTGGGGTAATGTTAGTTTATAATGGTAACACCTAGATTTTAATTTTTTTTAATAGATTTTTATTATTTAAATTAAAAAGAATGTCAACAAGACAACACTTCCTTGGAGGCTAGACTTAGGTCCAGACATTTAGAGCCCTCTACCCCTGCTTAATGGTAAAGTGTATACCTTCATCATGTTCTCTCTTTGCCTGTCATGACTTAACTGCTGGAGCCATGTTTAGGTTTGGGGTAAGCTATGAAACCAGAAGCACAAATAAGCACCCCTGCCATTCCTAAGCTGCAAAAAAGAGTAAACATGCCAAATAGCCTTATAATATCTGATGGAGACAGCTTTTCTGCTTAACACATCATTCAGAAAAAGAGCAGAATAGTATAACTGTGGGGAAAGGAAATAACTCTTTCCTCTCTTTTACCCTTTTTATCAAGAATGTTACCAATATGCAAAGGACTGTTGGGGTAAAAAAAAGTCTGGAAACAGATAAAAGTGTGTGGGCATAATACATTCTTTACAGAGATATGCAGCAAACATCCAACATCTTCCTGAGCGTTCTGGTTATTGGTTATTCCCAATTCCAGGCTTTGTTAGTACTCCAGGGCTGAGAGTTAGGATTCTAACACAATTATCAAAAACCTTCCCACCAGGGATCTGAATCTGAGTTTCTTGCCTTCTTCAAGACCATCAAAGATTCATCAATATACTCTGTACAAACATGAGTAGAGCACACATCTGTTTTGATGCTCACAATAAGTCTAGTAATAAATGACAAGCAGGCTTAGGGTTGTGAAGAGTTTGGGGGAGTGTAATATGTACATTAAAAATTGAATCTGAAAATGTAACATGTCGGCATTTCCTTTCTCCCTCCCACCCTTCATATGTCATTTGTCTTCTGAGA
The DNA here is from genome assembly GCF_052110815.1 of Crocodylus siamensis. Lineage (NCBI taxonomy): Eukaryota > Metazoa > Chordata > Crocodylia > Crocodylidae > Crocodylus > Crocodylus siamensis. Next base: position 343,437,863 of record NC_143395.1, on the reverse strand, counting down.
TTGTGAGCGATTTGGGGGAGAGGGGTCTTGTCAACCTCTGTCTTTTTACAGCGCCTAGCACCAGGGGGCCTTGAATGCAACTGGGGCCTATAGGCATGTCTGCGACATAAATAATACATAATAATTAATGAAAATGTCAGATTCAGAACAAAAGTCTATCTTTATAAAAGCCTGATGCACTTAAAAAAAGGAAAGACAGGGCTTCCAATTACTCATAGGCAGTTTAGTTCTATGGATCCATTTAATTTAAAAGCCAGATTCTTATCTGAGTTACAAGACTAAGTGTCTTGAAATCACTGGAGCTGTGCTGGATTTATGCCCACCATAACTAAGAGCAGAATTTGGCCCAGAGTAGTCACTTGTATATTAACAGCTTCACATTCGGAAAAAGCATTGAATAAAATAATTACCTGTCTTATCCATGGCATGAGTCTTTAAAAAAAATTGTCCTACATAAAATCCTTAGACCAAAATGCAAAGCTACGTTGAATACATTAATTAATTGGGGAATTAATTGGGCCATGTTTCCTTTTTTAAAATGAAGCTATGTTTTTAGTTATATCTGTTAGGTGCCCAGAGGCCCCTGGGCATGGATGTCCCATAAATACAAACAGATAAAATATTATTACTGGTAAAAACAGTACAGCAAAATAGTTTCACCAGAGCATCTGTACAGTTCTGGCAGACAGACTGAAGGCTGAGGGGCAAGCAGAACACTCAGGAAGATGTTGGAGAGAAAACTGTTTTGCCACAGGAGAGGTTTCAGCTCATTGTTCCCCTCCTCTTCATGCCCAGTCCTGCACAGAGATCTTTCATCTTTATTGTTACTTGGCAACATATGGTATCCCCTATTTCTACCATGCTTGCAATCTTTCTGATGTGATTCCTACAGGAGATTATCTCAAGCAGCTCCTCCTTCCATTCTCTTTTCCTCTCCCAGGCCCCAAAATCCTCTGGTATACTTTGCTTAACCCCACACCCACTGCAAAGACATATGCTGTGTGCAATAAATTCTGCAGGGAACAAGTAGAAGCTTTAACTCTTTGTTATAGTTTGGAGGTTGCATGGCTTATTGTTTAACGAGACAGTATGAAAATGTAGCTTGTCTTTTTTTTGTTTTTTTTAAAGTCATATTTAAAAAGAATCTCTTGACTTTACCTATTCTCAGTGTAAAAACTCTTTCTGGCATTTTGACAGCAAATGATTAAAAGACTTTCTCAGTATTTTACAAGCAAATATGAATTTTAACGAGATAAGTAAACTTACAGCAATGAAATATTCTACTGTTGTCTAGTGTTAAACTAGCTGTCAAGTTTGAAACACTTGTAGTTAGTATAACGAATTATTAGAATGAGGGTATGTTAAAAAGAAATCCAGGCTAGATTTTTCATATGTCCTGTACTTATAAGGTTCAGATTTACTGCTTCTTTGCATGATATCAGCAATAACAGTGATTGCTGTGATGCGATTTTAAATTCTCTACATTGTGAAGCTATCCTATCATGACTCACGTTCATGGTCTGGGAAATAAAGGCCGCATAGTAAACTTATACTCAAAAGTGACCAGCTCTTAGTTTTCCTGTGCTGTTTTCTGGCAGGTCATTTCCTAAACCAGAAATAGTGTAGCTGAGCCTAATTCAGTTCTATATCAAAGCTAATTAGCTGGGCAGGTTAATTCACACAGTCATTCAGCACTGCTACTCAGCTGGCCTGTAGCACCACTTGGCCATAACGATACTATTTCTGACTGAGAAGGCAGCAGTGCAGCAAACTCTGAAACACAGTAAGTTGTAGACTTTGACTATACTTTCAGAGGAGGAAACCATAGACTTTGACCCCGGTGCTCTTTCCTGCTAAGGCAGGGGGTCGGACTAGATGATCTACCTAGGTCCCTTCCGACTCTAGCTACTATGAAACTATGAAACTATGAATATAGTTTCAAAAGAGGAAACCACCATGAGAAAGGAACATTGTTTCAAAGTTGTTACATCTTCTTGTGGCCATACTGTACACCTAAAAATATTTTTACAACCATAACCCATCTTTGAATATTACAAATTGGACCAGGGAGGATGAAACAAATGTGCATTCCAGGGCAGAACAAAAGGAGAGGCTGAGAGAAGGATGGCAGGAACAGGCTGTTGGGGGAAATGGGGAAATGAGAGAGGAACTCGTAATAATGAAGAGGAAGATGTGGGTGGCACACAATACGGAATTAAAAGGAGTAATATAGCCCTGACATGCTCACAACTCTATGCCTTTAAAAGGGGGGTGTTTGGGGTGCATCTCTTTGCCTCATCACTAGTTCCTATCATAGGTTCAACAAAGCTAAATCAGTTTTTTACTCTTCTTCCTTCTACTGTGCAACCCTTGTGCCTTCTTTCTCAAGGCTGAAGAAACAACTTGGGGATGTGGGGATCTTATCAAAAGGTTTCAGTCAGGGGTGTCAAACCTCCTGCCTTGGGCCAGATCCAGACTGAAGGGCTCTTTGCAGACTGGATCCAGCCTACAGCATGGGGTGGGTCTGGTGGTAGCAGTGCAAACAACTCCAGCTCCCATCCAGTGCACATGGCAACAGTGGTAACTCCAGTTTCTACCACATGCCCTATGCTGGAGCTGGACCAACTATACCTGCCACATATTTTGTGCCAGAGCAATAGCTTCAGCTCTGGGATAGAGCACACGGTAGTGGCAGCCCTGGGTCCAGGTCCAGCACAGGGCATGGGGCATGCTGTGGCTGGACCAGCAGCCAAGGAGTTAGTGCTACTACAGTGGTAATGGGTGAAGCAGCTAGAGATAATTCCTGAACTAAAGACTTTTGCTAGTATCCCCACATTTCTTTGGACAGAATGGTTGCTAATTACCTCCCCCTTGCTTCCCTCACATTTTGACTTATAAATAACTCCTTTCCTTCAGGTCCTTCAGGTCTTAGAAGGTAGGTGGCAAAGGTGGCTCCCAGCAAAATGTTACTCTTCTCTACTTTCTAGATTTCTCGCTATCCCTTTGGCTTCACCCTGCCACCTTCAAGTGGCCTCTTAGTCAACTGAGTAAACATCACATGTACTAGAGGATTAGCCAGGTTGTAAGAGTTAGATTGTTTCCATTGTTAACAGTTTGACTGCCGTGCTGAACCAGACTTTTGCAAGGAGGGATTCAGGAGTTGTAGTTCGGGTCACTTTGTTTCCACATAAACTACCAACCTCAAATAATATAGGCCAGTTACCAGTGAGACTAAGTGCACCAAAAACTGTTAACATCTACCTCCAATAATCTTTAAATGTGTCCAGCCCAAGCAGAGAGTTGACCACATTGGCTCATCCTCCTCTGCAAGTTAACAACTCAGAAGACAGTGTAAGACAGATTTCTTTGCAGAGTAAAATCATCCAGTTTAGCAATCATTGCATACTGAAGCAAGCTGGTGAGAGGGTCCAAAACAACACTTAGGAATCTGTTGTGTTCTCTGTGATTAGGGCAGTAAGAAAAGGTTGCACATGGAGAGTTCTTAAACAAAATATTTACTTAACCAAGGGTGCATACAGACATTTGAGGAAGCTAGGGGGAGGTTAGATTGCATTAAAAATGGCCATCCCATTTGACTTAGGGTACAGACAGAAATGCAGCTCCCAACTGTAAATCAGAATGACTGCTGAAAAGCATTCTGAGTTACAACATTACTCAAACCAAACAGGAGTTCACTGTTAGTGCCAGGTGGGAGAGAAATCTGTCTGTGGGCTGGGGGCCTGCAGCCAGATTCCCATAGCAATGGGCAGAGCTCTCTGCCAGGGCTCGCTGTTTTTAGAATGGGAGTTGGGGAAGGCAGTGGAGGGAGCTTGCTCTTGAGTCTCCCCAGCTGGTGCTGAGGGATGGGGTAGATGAACTGGAGCCCCCCCCCCCAACCTTGAGGGGAAGTTTCAATACACCTGCCCCATCTTCTAGAGAGGCTAAAAAATCTCAGACAACTCCCTCTGTTCCCTTTCTCTCCTTCCCATTCTGAAAACAGTGACAGGCTAGGAGCTCTGCAGACACAAGTTACAAAAGACACTACAGTTTGAAATGTCTTTATCTGATAACCCCATACAATGAGGGGGCAGATTTTCACCCAATTGGCCATTTTTAAAGCTGTCTGCAACCAAGCACTTGTGTTTGGTCACAACTATAAACTGCTTTCTGTAGCTCGATGAGGTAAAAATTGTCACTTCTGTCTGCACGCTTAGTTTGCTCAGGTGAAGACATTATACTTAGATCCCTAGTTAGGTGGATATAAGTGTGAACTGTACAGAAGTTCAAGACAGTCTAAAAATGGCCAACCTGATCTAAGTTAACCCTCCCTCCAAGGTACACTAAACTTAGATTGGGTTGTCTACTTTTAGGCTGATCTAACTGCTCTGTACAGTTCCCAGCTCATCCCCAGGGCTGGGAAAGCACAGCTGCTGGCCTCAACCCCAGGGCTGAGCTTTTCCTACCCTTTCCCTAGCACCGAGCTTTTTTTAGCCTCCTGGCCCCTCCTTCCACCACCAGGCAGACAATACTCTTCCTCCCCTGCAGATTCGCCAGCCCCACCACCTAACTCTTCCAAGCCCACACATCCTGTGAGCCAGTCCCAGTGCCAGTTTTGCTGGTGTTCACCAGTGCTGGGAGCTGAGGAAGGAAGTCCAGATGGCAGGAGGGGTGAGTGGGATTGGGAGGGGTTGTTTCATTGAGAGAAGTTGTTTGTCTGTGGGTGAAAAGGGAGTTGGGGGCTAAAAATAGCCCCCAGTGCTGGGGGGGAGGGGGAAGAGAGAGAGAGCCCTCTCATCCTGCCAAGCCTCCTGCAGACTCCACAAGCCTCCCTGATCCTACAAAACCCACCCAGACCCCACCAACCCCCCCAAATCCCCACCTGCCTTCTCTGTTCCCCCCTGCAGTCCCTTTCCTGTTCCCCTGATCACTCCCACAGACCCAGTTTTCACTCCCAACCCCCCCTGCACACCCATCTGACCCCTCAAGTGTCTGGGGCCTCCTGGAGCCTGCTTGTCCCCCAATTCCCCCAAACTGCCCCCTGATAACTTACCTTAGATTGGATGGCCATTTTGAATCCAGTCAAAGCTCCCCCAACCTCCCCGAATGTCTGTATGTGCCCCAAATATGTTTAGATAATACAAGGGATGTCTACCTGGTAAACTTGCCATGCTTGGAAGAAGCACCCTTAGCCATGGTTCAATGCAAGGGCTTCCTCCTAAACTAAATGCCATATAGCCACACCTACATGGCACTGGGGTTATGCCAATTAACACTGCTAATACTATAACCTTCTTGGGACAGGAGATTCACAGAGTCACAGAAGTTTAGGGCTGGAAGGGAACCTCGTGAGATCATCGGGTCCAGCCCCCTTGCTATGGGCAGGAAAGACTGCTGGGCTGAAATAACGCCAGCAAGGTGTGCATCCAGTCTCCTTTTGAAGATCTCCAAGGTAGGTGCCTGCACCACCCCTACTGGGAGTCTATTCCAGAGTCTGGTCACACAAACCATGAAGAAGTTTTTCTTTATATCCCATCTGAATCCTTCTTCTAGGAGTTTATAACCTTTGCTCCTGCTTTTCCCCTGGGGCATGTTGGTGAATAATTGTTTGCCTAGCCCTTGATGCTCATGCCTGATATATTTGTAAACTGCCACCAAATCCCCCCAAAGTCTTCTTTTTTCTAGGCTGAACAGTCCCATATCTGTCAGCCTTTCCTCATATGGCTTGCTCTTCAGACCTCTAATCATAGGAGTGACTTTCCTTTAGACTCTCTCAAGCTTCTCCACAACCTTCTTAAAGTATGGCACCCAAAACTGGATGCAGTACTCTAGCTGTGGCCTCACCAATACCGAGTAGATCAGGAAAATAACTTTCTTAGTTCTGCTTGAGATATATCAGTTGATGCATGCCAGCATATTGTTTGCTCTGCTAACTGCAGCATCACACTGGTGGCTCATATTCATTTTATGGTCAATAATGACCCCCAGGTCCCTTTCAGATGTGGTGCCAGCTAGTGTAGCACCTCTGAGCCTGTAAGTTTGTTGCAGATTTTTCCTCCCCAGACAGAGCACTTTATATGTCTTAGTGTCAGATTAGAGCATTCTGTTCTTTGTAGAGCACGAAGCACGGTCACGTCCTTGACTACCATGCAAGGTGTTATGGTCACAGTATTATATAAATATGCATGCAAATCAATGGGTAGCAGTGGCTCCTTCTTACCAATTAACTGGCTTCCAAGATAAGTAGCCCACCTGAAATACATGGCTAAACTATTTCTGATTTAGGAGACAGCCCTCCAGGAGTCACACAACATAATTGATGCTGCTGCTGCTGCTACTTGACTCAGTAAATTTGCCATGTTGATTATGTTCATAACCTAAATTTGCCCTACACTATAAGTACTGGAATACTGGTTAAGGGTGCAGCAATAAACCATTCCGATGTACAGAAAGACTAGCAAGTATGGCAGAAGAGCAGGAAACTCTTCAGCGAGCTAAAACACAAACTGGAAGCTTACAAGATGTGAAAACTTGGACAAATGACTAGAGAGGAGTTTGAATATTGTTTGGGCATGCAGGGATGAATTCAGGAAGGCCAAAGTGGAATTGGAGATGTAGCTAGCAAGGAATATGAAAGGTAACAAGAAGGGTTTCTACAAGTATGGTCAGCAACAAGAAGAAGATCAGGGAAAGTGTGGGTCTGAATGGGGGAGGCAACTGAATGGGGGAGGCAACTGAATGGATAAGGCAACCTAGGGACAGATGATGCAGAAAAGGATAAAGTACCCAATGCCTTTTTCACCTCAGTCTTCACTGGCAAGGTCAGCTCCCAAACTACTGCACCTGGCAGCACAGGTGAAGGAGGTGAACAGCCAGTAGTGGCAAAAGAACAGGTTAGGGATTATTTAGACAATCTGGACATGTACAAATCCATGGGGCTGGATGCAATGCATCTGAGGGTTGGCCAGTGCAATTCCAGAGCCACCGAGTCTTTGAAAACTCATGGAGACTGAGACTGAGAAAGAACCCAGATTATTGGAAAAAGGCAAATATAGTGACCATCTTTCAGAAGAAATAGAAAGAGGATCCAGGAAATTACAGACTCATCAGCCTCACTTCAGTCCCTGAAGAAATCATGCAGCATGTCTTCAAGGAATCAATTTCTATGCACCTGGAGGAGAAGAAGGTGATCCGAAACAGTCAGTATGGATTCACCAAGGGCAAGTCATGCCTGACCAACTTGACTGCCTTCTATGATGAGATGACTGGCTCTGTGGAAGCAGGGAGAACAGTGGTTGTGATATATCTTGACTTTAACAAGGCTTTTGGTACGGTCTCCCACAACATTCTCCAAAGCAAGCTAAGGAAGTATAGGTTAGAAGAATGGAGTGTAAGGTGGATAGAAAACTGGATAGACTGCCAGGCTCAGTGGGTAGTAGTCAATAGTTCAATGTCTAGTTGGCAGCTGGTGTCATGTGGAGCACCCCAGGGGTAAGTTCTGGTACTGGTTTTGTTCAATACCTTCAACAATGACCTGAAAGATGGGACGGAGTGCAACCTCAGTAAGTTTGCAGACAACGCCAAGCCAGGGTGTGTAGCAGCTACACTGGAAAGGTAGAGCTAGAATTCAGAGAGAGAGTGACAAATTGGTGGGTTGGACCAAAACAAATCTCATGAGACTCAGTAAGAAGTGCAAAGTCCTGCTGTTAAGACAGAACAATACCATGCACCGACCGGTACAGGCTGGTGGCTGACTGGCTAAGCAGCAGCTCTGCAGAGAAGGACCTGGGGGTTACAGTGGACAATAAGCTGAATATGAGCCAACAGTATGCCTTTGTTGCCAAGAAAGCTAATGACATACTGGGCTGCATTAGTAGGAGCATTGCCAGCAGATCAAGGTAAGTAATTCTTCCATTCTATCTGGCACTAGTGAGGCCACATCTGGAGTACTTTGTCCAGTTTTGGGCCTGCACTACAAAAAGGATGTGGACAAACTGAAGAAAGTCCAGTGGAGGGAAACAAAAATGGTTGTAGGTCTGGGACACATGATTTCTGAAGACAGGCTGAGGGAATTAGGTTTATTTAGGCTGGAGAAGAGAAGACTGAGGGGGAGATTTAATAATAGCCTTGAAATACCTGAAGGGTTGTTCAAAAGAGGAAGGAGCGAGACTATTTTCAGTGGTGGCAGATGACAGAATGAGGAGAAATAGTCTCAAGTTCCAGCAATGGAAGTTTAGGTTAGATATAAGAAAACTTTTTTCTCACAAGGAGGGTAGTAAAGCACTGGAACAGGTACCCAGAGATGTTGTGGAATCTCTATCCTTGGATTTTTTCAAGACTCAGATAGGCAAAGTCTTGGCTGGGATGATCTAATTGGGGATGGTCCTCCTTTGAGCAGGAAGTTGGACTAGATAACCTACTGAGGCCCCTTCCAACTCTAATTTTCTATTCTATAAAGCTTACCTGCAATCAAAACTGAATGCCAGAAAAATTACTGTAAGATGGAACAGAGGTTTTCTACTGCAAACTTCACAGTGATGTAACAATTTTAATATGATCCTATATTCACAGTCTGTGGATTATAGCTAACTGTTATTTGCTTGTTTTTTGGAAGCCCCTAGAGGCTCCAACTGAGATCATGGTCAGTTTAGGCAAGGCACAATACAGACAAATAGAAGAGTCAGTCTCTGAGCACAGAGCTCATAATCTGTATGTAAAAAATTAGAGACTATTAGGAAGCAGAATCACCTCAGCTTCAAAGATAATCAATTGAGGCCCAAAGAAATTAAATGACTTGTCCAAGGGTACATGTAAGTCTGTGTCAGAATTGGGAACTAGACTTAAATCTCATGAATTGCAGGCCAGTATATTAAACATAAGACCACCTTTCCTTCACAGGCACACAAATCCTAACATTATCTTTGTAATATCCAAGCTAAAATTGGCCATGTTTCACAGACTTTCTTCATGTTATTGGTTTTTAAGGGTAAACTTTCTGAAGGCATCTAGCTCCCATTTTCAAGAGTGATTTAGGCCCAGGCTAAATCACTCATCTCATTTATTACACCTATTAGGCATCTAAGTGAGATTCTATTCGACCTTGTCCCAGTCCTGAAAAATCCATTAATGCATCTACTTTTGTAATACTCTGCCATCTTATCCTTACTATTAAGTCACAAAAGGCAGGAAGGAGGAGGACCCACCTACCTTTGAAATTAACTACTTTTTAAGGGACTCAGGCGGGGCACTTAGGCACCTAAATCCACTTACATGACTAGTAAGTAGAATCTAATCTTGTGCTTACAGCCTTGGTTTCATTGAAAGTGAACAAAACTCAGTTTTCGCGGTGGCAAAGTTTGTTTGGGGCCTGTCTATCCTGCCTCCATACAGAGCCCAGGAGCATGCTTTGCTCAGTCGCACCAACTCAAAAAACACCAAATCCTTGATACAAGTGCTTGCTCTGCCTCTCATGCAGGCTCCCCCTCTCCTGTGTGCTTCTCAGCACATTCTCAGAATTACTCTAAGCTGGTAACACTGGCTCATTTCCAGGGCTTGGCATGAACTAAGAAAGAGTGAGAGTGTGGGACATGGCAGTCCAGGGTTTGGCATGGAGTTCCCTTGGTTTCCCAAGTCATTTTGAACTTTTGACCATTTTAGCCTAAAAGTAGTTATAAGCTAATTTCTTTTCCACAACATCGTGCCCACCCATTATCTCAATAAACTAGTAGCTGGCTCTATGAAATACAGAAGGGCAAAATCGTGGAATGAAAGTAGTCAAATGTCCCAGTGTTCAATTCTGTATTGAAATTTGTGTGAATGCCAAATACATATTCCATTCCAACTCTTTTTAAAACCTTTGATTTTTCTCTTTTTTTTGGCATAGACTAAACGTTCTTGACTCTGTATGTGGAGAGGAAGGTGTGGGACTGTTTTTCAGACTAAACTCATTCTTGGCCTAATTGTAGTCTGTGAAATTCCTTTGAGAAACTAAAAATTAATATGAGAAGGTGTGTATAATGTAACCATTGTAAAGGAATTCAGTCAGTACTTAGATACCCTGAAAGGCAGGTTCTGAATTAAGCAGAATGCATGTAATAAAATGTTACCAAAATGATTAGCATAAGTAACTGAAAAAATCTGATTATAAGAAGGCAAAGTGGTTTAACACATGACCACATTCATAAGTGTGAAATATTATAATTCTATTGTCTATTCTTTCTGTGAAAAGTTAGCTCCTTCAGGAATGTCTTAATGAATAATAAAACTGACTTGATTTTCCCACTGCAGTCAACTTTGCTGTCAGGCTATTAATGATTCATAATGACTGTATGCTTAATAGTTTTATGCCAGATAAAAGCAGTCCAACAGAAGCAAGTAGCCAGTGTCACTCCTGTGACTGCTCTCTTGATATTTTCAGCAATATTGGTAAAAACAATCACTAAAGATGCAGAACAGCTGAGTTACAATGAGAAAATGGTTTTAAATCACTCAATAACATCAGTACCAAAGTCATATAAAATTCTTTATTACATTACCTCTGTTATAGTGGAAAACACAGAGGACTAGATTGCATGCTGTTGGTAAAAATGGCATATTTTCCTATTCATATCATTTCATATTCTTGGATATATTATTTTCATAATGCAGTGATTTGCATAATACAACTAGCCAATGTTTAAATGAGAACACGATATGTACTCTGAGAATATCTTAGCAGAATAACACTCAAATCAGTTCTGCACAAGATGATAAACACCCAGTCTGCTCTGAAGCTGTAGGAGTTTATCTACTGTATATGTAAATGTTTTTCTTTGCTTTGAGGAAAGCCTTTGCAAGAACAATGTCCTTTAACAAAGGTCTAAAAATGCATGTGAAAGCCAAACATAACAACATTGTTATTCTGCCACTTATTAACAGAACAACGGGTCTTACAACAATTAGATATGAATATTGCAAACTGAATTTAATATTAAGCTGTCTTTGAAATGCCACTTTGCAGCAGGTTTTCAAATGCTTAAAGCACAGCAGGAGGCTAACTCCATCTTCAAATATTAAATCAAAACCTTTTTTTAACCTGATAAATCTTACTGAAAGCAAGTTCTCTCTTTCAAGAGAGAATTATTAAACTATCAGGAGAGAAAAGTAAACCTCCCAAGGTATTATTGGCGCACAATCTGTATCCACAATGAATAAAAATATTGAAAGGCATTAACAATATTTCAAATGCTACATGGGCACGCCTAAACCAAACAACATCTAAATTGTAAACTGCCATAAGTCGACTGCGTAGGAAATAGCGCATACTTAAACATTTAGAAGATGTTTCTGTCTACTAAGATCTAATCAGTCTGGTACAAATATTACTTAGTCACACATAAATAATGCGCTCCACCAATCCCTGTAGACAGCATATATATACTGGAAAGATCAAAGATTATCCTTTCTAGGAGATAGCAAATGTAAGAGACCATCATTGAAATATAGCATAATACAAGCACCTTCTGTGCTTCAGTCTGTACTTCTAATACATCAGTTGTCTGCATACATGAATTGGTAGATATTAGTGAAAGAAAACACCTATTAAGGTATCTAATACAGGGGTGCTCAAATGCTGGTCCCAGGCCAGATCCAGCAAGATCTGGCATGCAGGGTGATGCAGGGCCTTATCCCACCACACAGGGCTGGGCAGAGGTGACACAGAGCCCTGGGGAACCAGTCCCAGCACATGGGATGGCTTGGAGGCAGTATGGGGTCCTAGACCCTGAACCCAGCATGTGGGGCTTGGTGGAGGCAGGTCACGGTCCCAGGGCACCAAGTCTGGCATGCTAGGCTAGGTAGGGGCAGCATGATCTGGATTTAGACTTGTGCGATCGATCCTGGCACATAAGCTCCAATCCAGCCCATGGATTGGTCCCACACCACTCATTTGGTCATCAAGTCCAAAAATTGAGCACCCACTGATCTAGTACAATACATTTCCTAAAGCTTTGTCCAACACCATGTTATTGTCCCCAGTGCAACAGGTTCCTTTGGAAGACAGCCTAACACCACGGCAGGAAGTTTATCTAGGTATCTCCACCTATATTCATCCTTCTTCAGTTTTAACCTAGTATTACCAGCCATGGTATCGGCCAATTGCTCTCTATCCTTAGCAGTTAGAAGGCACTTTCAGCTGCTATTTTGTTCTATTTAATCATTGCTACCTGAGCTATACATATTTAGCTTTTTTAATCTTTCCTCCAAAGTCAATAACTTCCTGTCCCCTAATCATTTTTAGTGCTCTTTCTGACCTCTGTTCAACCTGTCAATATTTTTTGGATAATGAGGTGTCTGGTACTGAATGGAATGTTTCAGGTGGGGTCAAAGCAGGGACCTGTCAAAAGGGCCTACTACATTTATATCTTGTGGTGTAATACTTTAACCCAGAATTGCATTGGCCTTTTTTGCAGCTACCTCACCTTGCAATCTCATGTCTAATTTGCTTTCTCTCTCAGCAAAAATGCATTTAGGTTTCCATCTCCAATTTAACATCTATGTGTTAGATGTATTAACTTGTATTTGCTCAAGAAGAATGAATCCTAAGAATATTTTGTGTGACACGGTATCAACTGCTTAACTAAAATTATAATGGCTTTAATGAATTCTTTTCCTTCCATTAATTTTGATTATTTTCATAGAATTTGTCTAACAAATGTCATCATTTATAAACCTCAGTATCTGCTTATGGTTCTGTATGAACCATATTTACTCGCAGAGAGTCATATTGTTGCCAGTGTATGTGTAGGTGCTTTAAGGCATAAGTATCCTCCTCAGGTATTAATGGACCTATTTTCTCTCTAGTATATATTTTCCTGACATATTGCCTTTGAAAACCGTTTCCTACTATTAACACACTGCATATATTTCGCTGCCCCTCCCCTTTTCATGATCCTGTAAATTTGAAGTGGAATTTGTATGCAAAATAGTAATGCAAAAGATAGGTTAGCATTTTTTATCATTATTATTTTTCCTCTCCTCTCATGCTGGTGGCCTGTAACAGATATTCACTGTCATTATTTCTTTATATTTATTTGTTATTTGTGCCTTTATGCGAAAAGATCACCACTTCACCCTACTGTCCCTTGTACACGTGTACCTTGCAACACTGTAAATAGTTTTGACATATAATACTACCATTCTATATCTTCTCCTTTTCTCATCTCCTCCGTGCACAGTGCAGCCTCTTATATACCATTTATAAGAATCATTCCACCACACTGCAGCTATGCCCACTAGTTCATAACTTATTTACATGTGTTGTTCATAACTTATTTACATGTCGTTTTTCTTGCTTGTTTCCCACACTTCCTACATGTTTAAAAGCACTTAAGTACATTAATACTTTCGTTCTTTGCCTTCCATTTCAGAACAACTCCATCATCCACCTTATTTTATACGCTGTAGTTCATGTTAGATAATCTGAGTGAACTGAAAGTGTTTCAGTGTTACTTGATATGTAATTTAAAGACTACCAAATAAGTATCCGTCTTCCAGGTTTCAGCCAAAGAAATTCCATTTCATCTGACTAAATGGAGCCCAAGTGATACAAAGTCTTTTTCATGCAATTCATACCTCTCGTCACTATATCTCACTACATTTGTTAACTTCTGAAACACTCTTCCCAATTTTTCACCTGTCCTTGGTACTAAGAAAAAATCTGTGATCTTCTGGACTATTCTTGTTTTCGTGTTTTCCCCAAAAATCTTGATTATATGGAACCTTCCCTTACTACTTTTGTTGTCCTATAGATTGCAAACAATGGAAATTCCTTATTGTCATTTTAGGATATCCAGAGCTTTTTCATAGATTTCATAGATATTAGGGGTGGAAGGGACCTCGGAAGATCGAGTCCAGCCCCTGACCCGAAGGACAGGAAGTCATCTGGGGTCATAGGATCCCAGCAAGATAAGCATTCAATTTACTCTTGAAGGTGTTCAGTGTAGGTGCTTGAACCACCTCCGATGGCAGGCTATTCCAGACCTTGGGGGCTTGGACAGTAAAGAAATTTTTCTTTATGTCCAGCCTGAAACGGTCTTGCAGTAGTTTATAACCATTTGACCTCGTCAACCCTTGGGGCGCTCTGGTGAACAAATCTTCCCCCAGGTACTGGTGGTCACCCCTGATAAACTTATAGGTGGCCATCAGGTCACCCCTGGGCCTGCGCTTTTCCAGGCTAAAGAGCCCCATGGCTCTCAGCCTGTCATCATAAGGTCTGTTTTCCTGACCTCTGATCATGCGCGTGGCTCTTCACTGGACTCTCTCAAGCTTCTCCACATCCTTTTTGAATTGTGGGGCCCAAAACTGGATGCAGTACTCCAGCTGTGCCCTCACCAAGGCCGAGTACAAGGAGAGAATGATGTCTAGGGATTTGCTTGAGAAGCATCTACGGATGCAAGCCAGCATTTTGGTCACTTTACTAGCAGCTTTTTCTTTGACACCTTCAGTCTTTTCATCTTGGAAGAAACTTATTACCCTTTTCTTTTTCCTGGCCCACACAGTCATCTCTGTAGAGTCATTACTAAGAAGTTGTATACTTCTCCTTTGCATATGATGGTTTCTCTTTCATTGTTTGTTTCCTAATCATTGTCATAATTTTTTCTTAGACACCATGTGAAAAAAAAATTGTCTCCTTGCTTGTCAATGACAGAACACCTGGCAGAATTAAGTTTAAACTTCCTGTGTTTTCTGTATGCCTTTTTTATGGCTTCTGGTCTTCATTTATGCATACTGCTTCCATCTTCCCTCACTTTCTTTTCCATTCATGATCTCAGTCTCAGTTTGCCTCATTCCATTTATTCTTTATCTGGTTTCTTATTTTGCGTTTTTCAGAGTATCTTCAACTACTGCTTAGGACTCTCAACCTTTTCTCCCAGAGCAGAAACCAAATTTTAGACACATCTAGTATTTCCCCCCAAAAGTTGACATTATACAAAATGTATTCGACAGGAGGAGATACAAATATGTCCTCTCATGCTTCTGAAATCTACTGTCAGTCATTTGACATGTATTAAAAATAGACAGTCATGATGCTGTCTGCCAGATCAACGTCAGCATTAATTAACTCACCTATGCAATTCTCACTGTTTTCCACTTGTAACCTAGACTGACTATTTCCAGGAAGCAGGATATTCTGGGAAGAAAATGGAAACTTTAAATACTAAGACAGAAAAAAATTACATAGGGTGACCTTAATTGTGAAGAATAAGTAAACATTTTGCTTTCACTAGTTAAGTATGACCAAGGCAATTTGTACGCTTACGTTCTCATAGTCAGCCCTGCATGGTATCTTTTTAGCTAATAAGTGGGAAATGCATACTTCAGGGCCATTCAATCCTTGGTATCTCCGCCAAAAATGCCAAAAATAGTGACAAATGCTGGAGATTTTAAATAGAGATACCTGGTCACTAAGAACTGGACTGGCAAAAGGGTATGGGGGGTTGATATTAGCCTTGGACATGGAAAACCTAGTTACTTCTTTAACCAAAAAATTGGGGATTTTTTTAAATGAGAGAAAACCAGGATCTCTGTCCATGACATAAGAAGACCCACCCACCTGACACCAAACCTAACCCTCTTCACTGTCATATTGGTCTCAGAATTCCCTGCTCCCTCATTCATGGTCTGTGACATCAGAATGACCACTCATCTGACCCCAAAACTCACCCTTCCACTGCCATTTTGTCTACCATATTGGTCCCAGAATCCCCTGCCCCCATCACATGGTCTCTGACATTAGAAGGTCCAGCCCTTGACTAGGAAACACCGCCCCTCCAGAAGGCTTGTCCTCATGATGTATGGCCCACTCCTGGGGCCCCAGAAGTTCTTCCCCCCTAGGCCACAAGGCACAGGCATGTCCCCTCTAACAACTGGCCACATCACCCTCAACTAATCAGCGGGAGTTTCAAGGGCATCAGACCTCCCTGAGAATGGTGCTGAACCAAACAAATCAAGGGTCACACAGATAAATCTCTCCCTATCAGCCTCCACTCCCTGCTGCTGTGGGGCACAGGAGCCTGGGAAAAAGGGACATGGGGTCTGAGCCAATCTTATGCTCTGAAAATGCTGCAGAAGCCAGGTTCCCAAAGATACCAGCCACCTTCTTGTAAGAAAGGGGTATCTGTGGCTCTGGAGCATAGGCATGAGGTGCAAGCAGAAAGCTTCCTGGGCCTCTCTATGTGTCCTTCCCTGTCCAGCTATGGCCTTCAAGTCCATTCATAATCCTGAATAATCAGCCCCAGGGTCCAAGGGCAAATGGAGAAACCCCCTTTAGTGTTACCCACTTCTGCCCAGCAGCTCCAAGCAGAGCCCTCCTCCCCAGCAACCCAGAGACCAGGTCTGGGATTCATCTTCACTGTGAAAGACACTCTGCTGGCCACCCAGGGACCAAGAAATTGCTTCCCCACAACTTGGCAGTAGGAGCCTTTCCAGGTGTCTCTTGCTGCCCTGCTTGGGGCCACCAGCACAGCCAGAGCCAAAGTGCATGGGGCTCTCAGCATGTCTCAGGGCACGCCCACCCCTGCTCTTGCTTCTGTCTCTGCCCTTGCCTTTACCAGTCACATAGATGTCATTGTTGAAGCCACCACCCAGGTCCTTGGGGACCTTGGGGACCTCAGTCAGGTAGCCAAGTGGAGCTCATGGTCATGCCTGTCATAGTTGCTAGCCTGGAAGTCATGGGCAAGGAGGCCAGCACACCACCACCAGCTCTCCCTCCAGGTACACCAGCAGGTAGAAGCAGTGCATGAAGGGCAGGAACACATGGGCCAGTAGCTCTGGCAGGAGCAGTGAGCCTCCTGTGGGGACTCAGCATGGCTGTTAGCAGTGCCTGCATTCCCACCAGGGCCCCACTCAACTGGGCCCAGGTCACCTGCAGCTCCTGATTCGAGTCCCAGGCACACAGCTGGGTTGCCACACTAGCTCCATATGGCAGCACACAGTGGGGACCAGCTCAACCCAGCCCAGCCCAGATCATCCATGGCTCCCAGCCTGAGTTCAGACACACCATTCCAGGTACATGTGGCAGTACACAGCAGTACCTGGTCCAACCCAGATCACCCATGATGCCTTGCCTGAATCCCAGCTGCACAGCTAGGTCACCATGCCAGCCACACATGGCAGCACACAGTGGTGCCTGACTTGCATGGCTGGGCCTCGATCACCTGCAGCTCCCAGCCCAAGTCCCAAGCAGGCAGCCAGGTTGCTGTACCAGCTACGTGTGGCAGCACACAGCAGGGGCTGGCCTGGCCTGGATAACATGCAGCTCCTGGTCCCTTTCCCCTAAATGTGAGCCCCAACATGTGCCTGAGTTGGACACATACCTGCACTTGGACTGTTGCCAGAGGCTGGACTGCCTTCTCTGCAAATGACCACAGGGTTACAGGGCAGAAGGATTGCTGGGCAGAAGCTTTATGTCTCCAGAGTCCCCTGCCTTGGGGCTGAGGGTCAGGGCAAGGTAGGGCAAGCCAGGCCAGCTAGGCTGACTACTTAGAAACCAGAGCCAGAGCTGCTACTGCAGCTGGTGCCTACTGTAGAGGGCAGAGAAATGCCAGCTTTCAGAGGGGGAACTGCAGACCGGAGATAATTCTCCTTCAGAAAGACACCCGCAGGCTGGATAGAATCTCTTGGCAGGCTGGATCTGGCCCATGAGCCATATTTTGCCCACCCCGATATACAGGCTGTTATATCAGCAATTCAGTGCAATGTAGTGTAACAGCTGCTGCTGAATTTGGAACAGGGCTCAGGATCCCTGAAAAGGCAGAGCAGGAAAGTTTGCAGAAAGTTGTTGCTTGCAAAAGCACATGGCTCCTGAGGCAAGAGTGGGGAGGGAACTCAGCCCCAGGGACTCAGCCAGGCTCAGAGAGGGGAAGGGACCCCAGGACCACATTGCTCGGGGAGGAACCACCCTGCAGCTTGCCTGTGCAATGAACCTGCCCTTGGTGATGGGGAGAAGATAACCTGATATCCTTTTTTCCTCTGAGGCAGAGGGACCTGTGAGAAGGAAAAAGGGTGGTAAAGTAGACTTGCCTAGGAGGGTAGGGTGTTGATCTGGGAAGGCTCTGGGGAGAGTTAACTGAGAACCAACCTGGGACTAGGTGGGTGATAAACCCAGGACTGTTCCAGTTATCAGAACAAGTGGCCGTGTCTGGGAACTGGAGAAAGGTGCTTTTGAGGAAAGGGAAAAGTCTGTGTTTCTTTGCAGATACCACAGAGAGCTGGAGCAGAGGAGGACTTCTCTTCCCCCCTGAGGCTCTAGCAGAGAGCAGGACTTTCTGGAGCAGCAGCACCAGCCATGGTTATTGCATTCCCAGTGTGAAAGAGAGCTGATGTCTTGTTAACCCTGTGTGCTCCTGCTCACTGGAGTCTCAAGGTTTTAGCTGGGGAGTTGTACTGAGGGTGTCTTTGATCCTATTTGTACAGAGTGTTTTAGCTCATTAATACCTGCCTTTGACAATTCAATCATTAATATCCTGTTCAGCTATTAACCTCATTCATATGTTGACAGTTTTGTAAATAATAAACTGTGTAAATAGTTAGACTTTATGTACTTCAGTGTGCAAGAAAGCACTCCACAGAGAGGTGGCCCCAGCCTTAGGGACCGGGAGGTTGACCAAGGCTATTTGACACCCCAGGACCCTGAATCCGGATGTGGCTGTAGGCAGTACCATGGCTAGGGTTACGATAGAAATAAACAAAGGGATTTTCAAAAGCTTACTGGCTTTTGAAGCTAGAGGCAAGCTACTGTTGCTGGTCTGAATAAGAACATCCGTAAGAGCAGAGGCATAACAGGGCAGCTCCATGCCAAGCAGCTTTCACACATGGAGCATCAGCAGTAGTACAGCCACACAAAGGTTGCCCTGGCTGCTGACCCTCAGTTTAGCTACTGTATAAGAGGCATAGAATTTTTGTGATCTCTTTCATTGGACCAGTTGCATAATTGGGACAGCTATTCGACAGCTTTTGGGAATCAATTGCCATTGTGCAAAACATCTGAGATCTGAGGAAAGTCACTTGATGCCCAGAAATGTGTCCAACAGCTCTCTTAAATATACAGTCGGTCCAATAAAAGGTATCAGAAAAATATCCTCACCTCTCAGACACTTCCTGGATCATCATGGTTGCACCATTTCAACCCAACTAAATCTATAAGCCAATGAAAGTAAAAGAGAGGTACCACAGTAAGCCAGTAGATATTTAAGTAGTACCACGTATACTTAGGTGACACTTTTATTTTAGTCTAAAGACTATGAAACAAGCTCAGTGAGAAATCAAAACTGTTCTCATCTTACCTAAGGACAGCCATTGGGAAAGAAAGTCCTTGTCATTTTCATGGGATTCATTGATGTCAGGGACAGAATGACAGCAGCAACTGTCAAAGAATTTTTGTCCCTTCTCTCTCAATGGATTTCCACTGGATAGACAGCTGTTCCAAGACTGTACTTCAGGTAGAAAAATGCAGCTGCTTAAGAATAGGACTAGTAATAATATAGACATCTGTTTGGTGATTCTCATGAAAGCTCTATAAAAGCCATTTGGAATGCATATCCAAGCCTTGAGCAAACATTTCACTGATGTATCCAAGTGACATCTAGAGATTCAAAACAGCAAGCAAAGTACAGTGGACTGAGAAATATCCTTACCTCAGCAGCATTTGTTTATAACTTAGGCATAATGTATGATGCAGTTTCTGAGCTGTATGATTTATCCAAACATCTAAAAGAAAGACATAACATTGCCAGAAGCTTATTCTGGGGTGTCAAAGCAGATTCAGGTTTTTGCATCAATGGCTGACAATCCTGGCTCTTTTGCTGAAGAGGCTGTCAGTGCTTTTCAGAACATGCTCTTAAAAAAATTCTGTGCACTAGGGGAAATGTCTTAAAAGCAGTTATGAAGAATTTTCCAGGAGTCTTGAAAATAACATATAGCAAAATGCTGTTCTCATGAGCATTAGAAATCAGCAGTTATCTTTGTAGCATTTCTTGCAGAAAACCATGCAGCAGGATCGTACATTTCTTGATAGGTGATGTCAGCCCCTGTGTCCCAGCCAAATTCTACTTTAGACAAATTCATCCTGCATAGCTAAGTTCCCCTCACAGCTTCAATGAAATAAGGTCTTTCGCTTCTTCACTCAATGCCCTAAAATGTTGTCAAGTGAAAGAGCTGCCATATCTAAGCCTAAGTGGCTGTACTTCAATAAACATTGCTGTATATAACATTCTAGGTTTCAGGGAGTATTATATTTTGAACAACCACTAACTTACCACAAGAAGCAGCAAGGAGGAGAAGGAATTAACAGTTTTTCAGGACCTCAAACAGAGCAGACTAGAATCATACTTAGATTCCTAAGTCTACTTATGTGTCTAATAGGAAAAGAAGAATATGTTCCAATATGAATAAATACGTATGTATAAAACCTACAGTTCTGAATTAGAACTAATAAAGAACTCAAAAGCCAAACAACTTGAAAATGGGTGGTCCTGGACAGATCTCTTTAAGAACCGGATCTTAGTCTAGTATGGGTTGCAATCATTTGAGGGTTTTCTGTATAGGTTCCAGGGAAGGATGGTATATCATAACTAATGGTGTGCAACTCATGGGGATTTTCCTTTTGTACTGCAGCAATTGAGGATCCTAGGACTCGTGACAATAATACCTAGTTCCAGTCATGACTAGGAGGCTAATTATCAAGCACATGGAGACTTTGTGGGGGAAATTTAAAGTATACACACATACTGAGCAGTCCTGAGCTATGGGATCATCATGGCTTGAAATGCTGTTGACTCTGGCAGGACCCAGAGTCAATGAACTATCTGGTAAATTATGAGCCTTTTGGCTTTGGACTAATAGCATGCATAGGCTATACTTTATATATATAGGTGCAAAAGTGTTGCTTAAAAGCGTGCTTATGGAGTACCTGTGCTAAAACTTGCAACCGTTTCAAAAAAAGGTAAACTGCATCACTTCTGGATGAACTAAGTCTATGGGTACCCATAGTAATCTGCCTGCATGTAAATTACTACAGGCACATTTATTCAAAGTCATTGTTTTTATATTTGCCTTTCACTTACATGTGCTGAAGGACAGCAGGATCTGACAGTAAAGGAAGAGGGGGTTGCAGGGGAAGGCAGCGGGCAAGAGGCCCACATTTATTTTCCCTGTTGTAACAGCGGGAGGGGGACAAACCTCTAATAATTAGATTCTATATCTGTAAAATGATAACAAATTTTCCTTATATAGAAACTAGGATTATCTTATTTTAAGGGTTGTCTTATATTTGAGTAAGTAGGGTATTTATAATTTGAGTCCACCTCAAGATTCCACTGAAATCAATAGGGAATGCTGTCACTAACTACAGCAGAAGAAGGCCTCAACCATTTCCATTCTCTCTTTCATATTTGTTAAGTAACAACTTAAATATAACATTTAAAATGGCACTTGCAGAAGCCATTTGAAGGTGAACTAAAACTATAGCCAAACCCCACAGACTACACAGTCCAGACTGGACCTGCTCCTATTGAGGGCTATGGCAAGGTCATGGAACTGGTCTAGAATTTTCATCTGAATTATTTTCCCAACAGAAATTAAAAGAAGACAAAAGATGAAATATCACAATACCACACAGGAAAGAAATTCCAAATTTTGTTCAGTTCTAGAGTTTTGTCATGGATTTTAACAGGAATAGGACAGGACCTGAAATTAGTCAGGCAAAATTTGTATGGAAAGGAGTGCTATCAGTTGAAGACCTAAGCTAAGTTTGGATTTAAAAAGAACCCAGGTAGAAGTCTGGCCAGGGTAAGTAAGTAGTTTCTTACATTTGTTGAAAACCTTTAACAAGTCATTTATTAAATTCAATTAAAAAAACTGAATAAATGTAACTAAAAACAAAGACCCTTCACCTTCAATACTATGGATATTTAACTGCAATCAGAAAGTAGAAGGAAAAAAAGTTAAAATGAAAATCTTGAGAGATAATAAACAAGATGACTTACCCAATGCATGTTGTAATTGTAAAATTTCTATAATCAACAACTGAAATTTCATAGAATCATAGAAGTAGGGTTGGAAGGGACCTTGTAGATCTTCAAGTCCTACCCCCCGCCTGAGCAGGAGAAAAACTGGGCTCAGGTGACTCCAGCCAGGTAGGCATCAAGCCTCTTCTTAAAGACCCCCAGGGTAGAAGCCAGCACCACTTCGCTTGGAAGTTGGTTCCAGCTCCTAGCCGCCCTAACTGTGAAGTAGTTCTTACAGGTGTCTAATCTAAACCTTTTCTCCAATAACTTATGGCCGTTATTCCCTGTTATGCCAGGGGGGCGCTAGGGGAAACAAGGTCTCTCCCAAACCCTTCTGGTCCCTGATAGTGAGTTTATAGACGATCCATAAATTGAAGACACAAAAAGGCCATTTTGGCTCTTTTCTTTGATTCCTGCATCACATACGCTATCAAATTGACTTAATATAATTCTTGCATTAAAGCCAAATTTCTACTTGGGCTAGAACCTATCCATTACAAAGTAATCTAATTGCAATTTAGATACTTCAGGTAAAATCATAACTCCATGTTAATTGTTCCAATGGTTAATTACTCTTACTATCAACAATATCAGACATAGCCAAATCCTAATTTCCTGGCTTCTAAGTGCTATGTAGCTATCTAAATGTCCATTTGGGAAAGCACAAAGGATCACAGGAAGTAGGGCATAATTCCATATAAGTCCCTGAAACTAGTGGAGAGAAACTAGGGGTTAGTGACTCCTTGATGGAAGAAGAAGAAGGCCCACAGGACTTCTGGCTCAATAACCATGTGGTGAGGGGACTTTGCTAGGAAGTGGAGGAGGTAGGTTCAAAACCCTTCAAGTTGGGAAGAGGAAAGCACAGAGGACCTGGGTTGCTCCCTTCTAGGCACGTGCCGTAATCACTACACTGGTAGCTGAATGGGTCTTCCTCCTTCTTCTCCCTTGTCAGTCACTAGCTTTGTTTTTCATTCAACTACAGTTTTACCTAAGTTATATGGAGTTGAGTGCTTTTCCAGGTGAAACACAATTGCAATAGAACATAGGATTCATTTTGAGCACACCCTCAGAAGTAAAATTCTGGTTGTGTAGGTGGAAATAGGATTTAAATTTTGCGTAAGTGGCATTAAGTGTTAGTTATGTGTCTACCATTGGGTGGCAACATAGCGCTTAGAGGCCTAAGACTTGGTCCAGGATATCTTGCACAAGTTTACATGGGAAGTCATAGACTGAAATGAGTTCCATTCCAGTAGTCTACACAGTGATTTTATATATAAAAAATAAAACCTTAAAAATTATTTGAAACTACAGCAACTGAAACCATCTCTGGTAAGTAAAAACTAAAACTGCACATATACCATAGGACCTATTTTTCAAAAGCTTTCTTGAGTACAAATCCTGTTTTGAATGATGCATTCTTAGCAGTAGATAAGATTTATATGGAAGGTGACTAGATACATTCAAAATCTCTGTATGTACATGCAGTTAATTGGATCTGGTTTTAAGCAACAGTGTATACCAGGACTGTATGAGTATACGCACGTCTGGCTCATGAGGGGTTAAAGTGTGGCCCATGAGTTTCCACTGGCTGCCATTCCCCCCATTTTTCCTGCTGCTATGGTGGTAGCCACAATCTCTGGACCAGGGCAGAAACAGACCTAGTAATCCTCCTGCCCATACTTTTGCGGCAGCAGAGAGGGTGCAGTTTGGAGGGTCACCCCCCACATTGTGGCAGAAGCAGGGGGGGTCATCTACAAGGCATCTTGCAGGGAAGGGGTGCACCTGCTTGACGGCAGTGGGGGTGAGGCTTGTGCTGCTCCCACAGAAAGGAAGCTGCACATGGTAGGGACACTAAAAGCACAGTGTATGGCCCTATGTGGTGTGCAGCCTGGGGCCCACAACTTGTGTAGTGTGTGATCCCCCATCACTGTTAAGGTGGACAGCCCTGGGGTACACAATCTGTTTTCAGAATTGTTCCATGCCTATTTAGGCTCTTATTAAGCATCGTCCAAAGAAGATGATGATAATCTTCAATCAGTCTTCTACTGGCTATTATTCCAGCTCTTCACACTAAAAGGTGGAAAGACTGATTTACCCAAGGAAACAGAGATTCCACAAGAAAGAACACTAAGTGATCACATAGTTAAAACCCTATTACAATCTATATACACAAGGGAGAGAATTAAGGTTACTTCTGCAACCTTAATTCTGACATCTCTTTATTCCTAAGTGCTCGATTCCACAGCATTAACGACTTTCTTTTAGCAGGATTTTTGTATGGGATGTATGCTACTGACACCGTGCATTTGTTAAATCCTAATGCTTAATCATGTCAGTAATACATATTGTTGATGCACAACATTAGGAAAAGGAGGAAAGAACACTGTAAATATCCTAGTGGCATGGTTGCAACGTTCCATATGGCAGAATTAAGTTCAAGATAATTTTGCATTTCCCTGCTTAGGAAAGAAGCAGAGCCAAAATAGATTCAGCAATAGTTAGTTGTTGGTGTCAGGGAAATATGTAATCTGCCGCCCACTCAGTGACACTGGAGAAATGTTCTCTCTTGTTGGCAAAAAAAGTATCTATCAAAGTTGCCAAGCAGGAATGAAATCTTCCTCATAGATTTCAAACACAATGATTTTGGAAGAAAAGCATTTTTATCGAACGTTAACTGAGTATGTTTTCCAGCAGACAGCCGGTCACATTTCCTGATTAAGAAAAAGGAGTTTTAATGCTCTAAATAATTCTCTTTTTTTTCAGCCTGACCAAAACCACTTTTATATGAAAAACATCATTTCATGCATTTAGCACAGAACTCATAGTAAACATGTCACAGAACAGTAGTTAATTTTCACACTTAACTGTGGTTGGTCCAGAACTCATAATAATAGTTGAAAGGAACAAATTTATGGAATTCCCTGCCATTTATCTGAACTTGAGTTATTCTAACAACTTTATGCCAGTCACATTAGAGCATGTGTTTAATGATGAAGATAAAACTTCATATAGGTCTTTTATTTAAATAGTTACTAGTTGGATTATTGTGCTTAATAAGCTAAGCAGTCATCAGTGGTTTAATGTCTAGTTAGGAGGAGGTATCAAGTGGCATTTCCCACTACTTTGTCTTGAGTTTAGTACTGTTCATTAATTATTTTGATAATGGAACTGAGTGCATCTATAAAATTTACAGACAACAATAAGTTGAGTGGAGCTGAAGACACCCTGGAGAGCCAGCCTAGGATCCTGGATATGGTAAAAAATTGGTCAAAAAAATCAATCGGGCGACAATCAACAAGGACAAACCCAAAGCACTATACATGGTACAAAATAATTGCATGCAGAAATGTAGACTGGGGAATGACTGCGTAGGTTGCAGTACTGCAAAGAAGGACCTGGGGGTTACAGTGGAACCATAAGAATATGAGCCATCATTGTGCTCTTGTTGCAAAAAAGACCAACAGCATATTGAGTTGTATCAATAGAAATACCACTTACTAATAACCGGAAGTGATTCTTTCACTTGATTCAGTTCTGGTGAGGCCTCATCTCTCCTCCATGGACTGAGACCTTGTAGTGGTGGAGGGGCTATGTCACCCAAAGACCCAAACTCTTTGCAGGGTCACCCATGGCAAACAAGCCTGAGGAGAGGTTCCAGAAAAACCATTGTCCAACTCCCAAGTCTTCAACAGTGGATCAGGCAAAAGATGTCAGGATCTCAATAACTGTAAAGAAAAAAGCTACAGCAAAATGGAGGTCTCCCATTATCCAGGGTTCTCCCTTGCCACTGGGCCCAGATCTGCATCTTGTCGAGATTACATGGTTGCTATTTCCATGCATCAGCTTCTTCACATTAAACTATATCAGACACAGGTTTTTACCACAGAAAACAACATGCTCTCCTGTAACAACCTCCAAAAAGCCCTACAGCAATCTACCAGTAGTGAAGGAGGCAGGAGTAGTGAATCTAGCAGTCTCCAGACACAAATCTGCATGCAATGTGACCTCAAACTCTTGAGTGGCAACATTGAGAAGGAAGAAGTAGGGAATGCCAACTCCAGTAGCATCCTTCTACTGGGAACATGTACAGAGCATGGTCTTGTTATCACCAGGGATCCTGGTTTTCGCTGACAAAAAAAAAATCCCCAACTCTCAGATTCAAAAAAGGAACCAAAAATCCACATTTTTCCATGATTAAAATGAAACACCGCTCATATATAGAGTGGTGTTTCATTTTAATCATGGGAAAATGTCGATTTTCTTTTTTAAATATGAAAATTGGTGCTTAATCCATTGGCTATACGACCCATTGACATCAAGATTGGTACTATAAGAGCAATACTAAGATCGAAGCCCTCACGACTGGAAGAAAAGAGTTTATTCTGCTTGGCAAGCTGACACCTCATCTCAACTGAAGAAGGAGACATATCCTCAAAGCTAAAGCTCAAAGGAGGATCTGGGAAATCAAAACTCAGCAGTGACAAGATAAAACTAAGAAGATCCAATGCTATGCTGACAAACATGACATACATAACTCTTTCTAGGCAACAAAAGCCATCTGCGGCCTAATTTCCCATGGTCCTACTTTCCTGCAATAACAGGATGCCTTGACGCTTCTTAATGACAATAAATCTATTCAAGCTAGATGGAAAGAGCACTTTGAGGCACTCCTGAGGCAAATACCACCATTAACTCCATCCTCCAACACCCTGAAAGGGGATCCTTCACCAACCCTTCTATTCTAAAATTTGGCATGCCAACAAGGAAACCAAGAACAACAAGACTACTGGATTTGACAGCATACCTACTACTAAAATATACAAGGCTGGTGGTGAGGAACTTGTACTGGGGCTCCACAAATGTATTATATGAATTTGGATGAACAAAGAGATTCCTGGGGACCTAAGGAATAAGATATGAAGGAGATAAGCCTGTGTGTGGGAACTACTGAGGTAGGGAAAATCCTTGCACACATCCTCCTGAACCATCTTCTAGTTTTTGCTGAAGAAGTCTTGCTGGAATCTTAGTGTCGTTTCATCTTGTGGGGCAACTGATATGATATTTGTTGCCCACCAGATCCAGGAGAAGTGTCAGGAACATCATCAGGACCTGTACATGGCCTTTATTGATCTTACTAAGGCCTTTGATTCCATCAATTATGAAGCCCTGTGAAAAGTGTTCTCCAGATCTGGATGTTGTGAAAAGTACATTAAGGTTCTGAGGCTTCTCTATGACCAGATGACTGACTATTCTATGTAGTGGATTGGAGACAGATCTGTATGTCATCCAAACTGGAGTTAAGCAATGATGCATCATCACCCCAACTCTGTTCTCCATTAATTTGCCAGTTACCTTGGTTCTCATTAAAGACCACCTTCTTTCTGGAAGTGACATGGAATACTAAAAAGATGGAAGAGATCTTGAACTTGGACATTTTCACTTAAAGATCAAAGTACTCAAAACACCCATCCTTGACCTTCAGTATACTGATGACTGAGCCATTCTTGTACGTACTGAAGAAAACCTCCAGATCATGCTGGATCTTTCTAGAGAAGCCTACCAAACTATGGGCTTCTCTGTCAACATCAAGAAAACTAAAGTGCTCTATCAGCCTGCCCCAGGCTATGAATGTGAACTCTGTCCTCAAATTACCATCAACAGAAAGAACCTGGATGTAGTTTAGCACTTGCCCTTATCTCAGTAGCCACTTCTCTCAGAGAGTGAACATTGATGAGATCCAGTGCAGGATCCAGCGTGTAAGTGCTCCCTCTGGGAAATTGTTTTGGTGTGTCTTTATTCATTGTCATCTCTGGAAAGATATCATCCCCACCCTCCTCTATAATATGAAATGTGAGTGACTTATCATTGTTATCTCATGAGCCTGGAGAAGTATCACCAATAACACCACCAGAAAATCCTGCAAATCAAATGGAAAGATTGTCACACACATGGCAGCACCCTTGCTGAAGTCAGTGGTACCAGCATTGAATTGGTGATCCTCAAGCACCAACTTTGCTGGACCAGACATTGTGTACAAATGTCTGACTCAACTCTCAAAACAAATGCTGTACTCCCGGCTTAGTAATGGCTTGAGATCCCAAAGTAGCCACAGGAAACACTACAAGTGCACATTGATGGCATACTTCAAGAAAACGAATGTCAAAATCAAGAGTTGGGAGGAGCTGGCTGTCAACTGACTCCAGTGACACTGCAAACTCAACCAAGTAAGTTGCAAACCATTTCAAAATAAAGTGCCTTGCCCTTGAAGCAGAGAACAGAAGGTGGAGGAAGCAAAAGGAGAGAAACCCCAGCTTTCAGCCTACTTTCCCCTACGTAAAGACCTGCAACTTCTGTGGATGGATTGGTGACTCAAAGATTTAACTCTTAACTCACCTCAAGATCCATCACTAAACTGTTGTAGAGATCATCCTCAAATCAAAGCAAAATGTATGAGGAAAGACTTAAAGAATTAGGATTATTTTATCTGGAGAAAATTAAGTGGTAGGGGGAGGGTACAGGGACTGATAACCAGGGATCCTGGTTTTCTCAGATTAAAAAATCCCCAATTTTCAAATAAAAAAAGTTACCCAAATCCACATTTTTCCGTGATTAAAATAAAACACCACTGGATTTGGGGTACTTTTTGAATTCAAAAATTGGGGATTTTTTATCAGAGAAAACCAGGATCTCTGCTGATAACAGTCTTCAAATCCCTGGAAGACAATTACAGAGAGGATGGAGATGGGCTTTTCTCTGTGGCTGTAAGGGAAAAAGACTAGGAAAAATAGCCGCAAGCTTTAGGAAATTAGATAGGGAATTAGGAGGAACTTTCTAACTACGAGGATAGTCAAGCATTGGAACAGTCTACCTAAAGATGTTGTGGAATTTGAATCCTTGGAAATTTTCAAGAGCAGTTAAACAGAGAGGCTGAGATGATTTGACCATCAGGGAGCTGGTCAAGATTACCATGAGGTCCCTTCCAGCCCTTCTTTCTATGATCCTTCATTGTATCCTACCTGCTGAAACCTCCATGGTGCAAGGTTCACCAGGTCTGGGTAATGACTGGTTACTATGTATAGTTCTGGGTGTCTCTGAACATTTGTGGCCAGTGGGATCCCACAGTCTAGCCACGTTTGATTCTGGACCCATTTACGCAGCTGTCCTTATCTCCCAATTGCTTAAACACTTTCCCTGATGCTATCTGCGTGTGGGAGTTCTGGCTTCCTAAACTGTTTGTTTCTGATAGCCTGATGGTGAAGCTAGGAATACTGGCTTAGAAACAAAATGTCTTATCTGCAAATATTTTACTTTTGAAAAGACACCAAAAAAAAAAAAGATTGTGGGAAACAAAAAACCTTCTGCAAGAAAACACCTAGTGAACCCTGGTCCAACCCCTTTAGCCCATCTTACCCTCCTGTCTTCTTGCTTTCTTAGCCTTGTCTTCTGACTTCTGACAATGGAATGGCCATCCTTGGTTATAGGAGCAAACTTTTAAAACCTGACTCGCTCTTAACGCTACAAAAGTTAGAGGGACATCAAGATTCCAACCCTCTGGATTTAAATTCAATGACCTTAGTACTAAAAATCCCATTGTTTGGTGTCCGGACCAAATTTTGAATGTATGCTGGTAACACAAGAGTTAAGTTTGATCATGCGCAGACAAGCAGACAAGGCCTATGGAAAATTCCACAACGTGCCCAGCATGTGCCCCCTGTGTGACCCTTGGCTTGTCAATCAAGGCTGACCTAGTTTTGTAGAAACACGCATGCTCAGTTCTGCTCAGCCAATGAAGTAATCTGACCAGACGCATGCTCAGTCTACAGACTGCACGACGTAATTGGACTAGAAATTTCTTTAGAGAAGACAACCTGATTGGCTACCCGGTTGTCATAAAAGACTTGGGGGCCCCTCCCAAGGGGGTTGTTTTTTGTTAGTGAAAGAGAGAATGAGCTAGAGTTTTTTTTGGTTCTGACAGTGGTGCTGACAGGGAAGATTTGTCCTGAGAGCAGAGGCTGGCCTGACAGGGACTGCTCCTCAGGAGGGCTTTAAGCCCACTGGTCTCCCGTCCGAATCCTGAGAGCAGAGGCTGCTAATGCAGGGACTGCTCCTCAGGAGGGAGACCACGCTCGACCTGCGAACAGATACTGCCTTTGCACAGACTGTCTCACAGGGAGAGATTTGACCCAGATCGATCCATCCGAATCGTTTTCATATTGATTCCTTTGGCTACTGGACTGATTTTGGCATCAACTCTGACCACGATTTTAATCAACCCAACTTACTTCGACTACAGCCTCATCTGTATCCGGCACTGATCTCGGCATCGTTCTTCACCGTCTTCGACCATTTCTTCTCATTGTCCACTTGGACTGGCGTCACGACTTTCTACGTTACAGTTTTGTTATTTGTTCTCCTATTTCATAAGCTGTTGACCAGCCCTGGGACTATCGAGTGAGCAGCCACACCTATCCTTCAGGGTAGAAAGCAAGGGCTCACTCGGGAACCCCGTGGGCCAACAGTCTCCTTTGTTGTTCGTTTAATTCGTCGTAACTGTAACCGAAGCAAGTGTCTCTGCCTACGCTCCAAAGCGTAAGTCAATAAATCTAATCTACTTTGAAACCGAACGAATCCGCGTACCACTCAGAACTCCTCGCCGCTAATCCCACCTGTTCGTATCCAATACCAAACCACTTGGCCCACCGTGACCTGTAAGAATAGTTAAGTGTTGATGACTTGATTGCTGTATCATAGCTCTTCTAACATGGTCTGTCCACTAGGTGTCAAGCCTCTGCTACAAAATGGATGCTGTAATCCATAACAAAGGTTACAATATTGAATGATGCTTACAAAACAAAACTGAATTCATAATTTGACACATACATCCATAGCCTGTTACACTTACTACTCTTATTTATGTTACATTCCCTAATTGTAATATAATACTTCCCTTGCTGGGCATATCTGAGGCTAAGATTTTTAAAGCATGCAGATAACCATAGAAAGGCCAATAGTCTTTCAGAGTACAAGAACTGTTCCTGGGCTAATATTTCTGATGATATGGACTGCCACCTTACATCAGAAAGAAGAAACTGGAGAGGGGAATGCACATTATGCATAGCTTTTAAAAGTGATGCTAAATGGTTATGCAGCACAACCGTGCCTCCCTGAGACATCTCCAGACAGAAGGCCAGCAGGAGGTTTGTGGGTCTGCACCTTCCTTAATACCACAGTTGAGTTCAAAAGCTAAACAAACCTGTTAACATCTCTAAAATTCTGCACTGGTTTTGATGTATTAGTTGCAGGTTTCAGTGGCAACCAAGTGAAACATTATTTGTTGTTTATTGCTACTTTACTTTTGAATAGAAAATTACACCTATTCTTAAAGACTGAATTAGGGTGTATTATTCTACCACAGTACTGACTGACACATGACAATTTACTTGTCAACCATATTCAACATATCAGTATTAACATTTTCCTAAATACACTGGAACTCTTCAGTCTTAATAATCTCTCTGAAAGACCACAATATGTTTATTTTATTGGTCTTTGCATGGCTAATCTCAGCCATGAACACCTACTTTGGCAGGGTTGCAAATAAAGACCCACATTTTTACAGTGACTATCCAGTTTCAACATGTATAACTCATGCTCCAATAAGAAATTATATAAATCAATAAAATGATTCTGTATTTGTCAATTATTTCAGATTTTCAAGTGTCTGTGCTACACTGTGACTCATAGCAGTAGCATAATTATGAAGGGAAGCAAACAGTAATGTAAAAAATGGAATTCATTATTTGACATACACATCCACCATGTGTTACAGATACTACTCTTATCTATGCTCCATTCCCATATTGTAAAATAACTCTCCCCTTACTAGCCGTGTTGTGAGGCTAAGATAGAAAGGCAATACAATAAACATACTGTAGTCCCTTGGAGTACAAAAACTGCTTCTGAGCTTGTAGCTTGAATGGTGTGGGCTGCTCTTTACATCAGAAAGCAGAAACCGGACAGTGGACAGGGGTGTGCACACTATACACACCCTTTAAAAGTGATGCTAAATTGCTATTCCCAACAGTCACCTTGCTGCTAGCCAGCCACCCTGCCACCACTGTCAGCCAGAAGCCACTACTACCGCACAGACTGCTACTGCCCAGAGTGGAGAGCTGTTCTGTTATGCCTTTGGATCACCATGTTATTTAAATGAGGTTGAAATAGAATTATTATTAACTAAATAAACAAATAAACCAAGGAAAGTGTACTAAGAATCAAACTTTGTTTTTCTTTAAGTCTTCAAAGTAGTCTTACAGTTCCATAATTAAAATGTTGATAATTTTAGGGATAGTTGCAATTTTGCATATCCCATTCCCTCACATTCTGGCTGTGTGACATTGTTTGGATGACATTAGGGAACTTATATTATAAATGAATACAATATTTATTCTGTTTCATAGTCTACTCTTCTATCCATACATAAAATAAGCACCATGTTATTCTATGAGCAGACTTATCGGAAACAAAGACAGACAGATAGATAGAATAACCACTATGGTCTCAGCCACCATCTTTGATCTTAAAAGTAAAATAAAACCAAAAGAAAAGAAAAGGCCCTAAACAAACACTGCCATGAAAGTATTATCATTGCTTCATGATTTTCATAATTTGCAATGACAAAATCTCTTGTACCAGGTTCATGTTTTTCTGGCATGGAAATCACTATTTTTTAGTCTGCAGTGATGGTTTCAATCTTCACTGTGAAGAGCAATAAAACATTTGTCTTTTTGAGCTTTACTTTACATGAACAATGTGGATCAGATACTGTCAAAATGACTTGATTGGCTGGTCATTGTAACCTCACCCCTTGGGTTACACACATAGTAATGACCAGCCAATCAAAATGCAAAATATTAGCAAGGTCATAGTAGTATAACACTACTATAACTCACAGATTACAAAAGACATTAAAATTCTGATACCCCATTCATAAGGAAAAGATTGTAATGAGAATAGAAAATGGCACAACATTAATTCATTGTGTGACAAAGAATATAATGAGAATGGGAAATAGTACAAACATAACTCATTCTTGTTACAGCTTTAAGATTGTAATGTCATGGTTCATATCACATACTTAGGGAGAAAGGTATGGCAGCAGAAGTGCCACTGTATTCAGTATGGTTAATTTGAATTCAGTACACATTATTATATATGCAATATCATGCTAAAATGAAATGTTATTTAGGAATGGCTATATTAAAATGGTTATAATTTCTCTTTCAATTTTTGTTAACAAAATGTTTAATGATACTTATTGTGTAAAAGCATTTCTACATGTGTATATATATTACTATGAACATATCTAATAAACTGTACTCAAAATCCTATGGTTAGCAAGCACCTCTGTAAGATACAATCGGTGACATTTTAAAAATATATTATTTGTGAAAATAATTAATGATTGCACCGAGATATTCTATGACACATACTATGATCCTATCAACACAGAACTATATTATCATGTTTTGTCATTTTATTTTATTGAAATGTATAAAACGTGATAAAATCATACAATTTGATCCATTTAAATTTATTAGTGAATAATTTTACTTATTGCACTTCTACCAACCCACTTTTGTTGATGTGCAATATCCCACCTATCATTATAGATTGTATTGAAGTGTTTAACCTGTCAGAGATTACAGAAACTTAACTATTCATCAGAGACCCTGTTTGTTTAATTTATTAGAGTCTATGCAAGATCATCAAATCAATATATGTTATTTTGGTTTTAAAAGCAACTAATTAACTCTATGGCCATTTCTGTTAATTGACCTAGAAAAAGAGAAATATTCAC
Source organism: Crocodylus siamensis (assembly GCF_052110815.1). Taxonomy (NCBI): domain Eukaryota; kingdom Metazoa; phylum Chordata; order Crocodylia; family Crocodylidae; genus Crocodylus; species Crocodylus siamensis. The sequence continues at coordinate 343,403,963 of NC_143395.1, read as the reverse complement.
AAAGATCCTCTTGGTACATTAAAACTCTATGTGCTAACTTACTGTATGACTTGCATTCTCAAAAAATAATTTTAATGGAATAACAACACTGCTAAACATAAGCTTTTTGGAAATATCTCTATTCTGTTTCCCTGTATACATCCCCTAAAATAGTCAAGTGCAGTAAATCAGCATGCTCAATACTGAATGGCTATCATTTGGGAGTAATGTCATAAAAATGTGTATCTACCAAACATTTTAATAACTTCTGAAAACATATTCTGATTATGTTAAATTTGTTGTTGTTGTTGTATTTCTGCATTAGCTAGTAAAAAGAAAAGCCCTTACCCTAAAGAGTTGTTAACTAACTTGTACTCTGTATTAAGTCAAGAAAAAATGATGCAAGGGGAAGAAAAGGGGAATGAAATTATCTTCTTGAAAACAATGTTAAAAACTGTAGTTATGTATATGGCTTTGTAGAGTTGGAATAGAATATAGGACCATGCACATTGTAGCTACATAGATACATAGTTAGACAAGGTTATTTGGCTAAATCTGATACCTTTTATTAGACCAACTCAAGTAGTCGGAAAAAATGTTCTTAGCAAGGTTTCGGGTTAAATGCCCTTCATCATGCTGAGGAAACATCTGCATTTGGTGTCTGCTCTTCCTGGATGGAATGAATAGTAAAAAAGCCAGAAGCTGGTATGCATGCAAGAAAGCCAGTCAGTGAAGACGTAAATTGAGGAGTCACGGGGTGAGAGCCAGGCTGGGGTGGGGGCAAGGGGAATGAAAGTAGCTGATAAATAGTGGAAAGGTACCTGGGGAGTCAGATGTTAGGCAGGTTATAATGTGTCATAAATCCAATGTCTATATTTAGTCCATGATTTTTTGTACCCAGGGTGTTGATGAAGTGAAGTTCATAGGTTCATCTGTGAAAAGTGTTTTGTAAATTCCCCTTCAGGATTAGAATTTAGAGATTGGAGAGAGAGTGGCTTTCTTGTGAGAAATGTGCCCCCACTGGTAACTGGGTGTTCTTGTCTTTACTAAATTTCCAGTGTACATTCATTCTGGGGCACAATTGTTGTTTGGTCTCCTATTGTTTTCCATCAGGGCATTTGGTGCATTGAGTGAGATGTATTACATTTCTGGAGGTGCAGCTGTAAGATCCAGGAATGCAGATGGTTCTGTTGCGAGGTGTAGTAATTGTGGGGGTGGTGGAAATGTGTTGGCAGGTTTTACATTTCTTGTCATGGCATGGTCTGGATCCATTGGTGTAGATCCATCCTATGGACCAAAACACACTGAATGCACAGGATGCTTTCAGTGCTTGGCTCTCATGCTTCAAGTGCCCCAATGACTATGGCTTGCATCATCCCATCATATCCTCTCTCCCCTAGGGTACCAGGCAGTGGCCTATATTTTAACAGCTTTTGTTCCTGGCCTTCTGCAAAAGCTTTCCATCAGCTTTTGAAGGGGATGGTAATGCAATCATCATACTCCTTTTGTGGTATTTGTCTGTTACAACAACATCTGGGCATAGCTGGCTGCTGCAGCCTGGGAGAGTGTGGTTCATGTCTGCCATCCTGGCCTTCACTCCAGTTCTGTACAGCATTGTGATACAGGGTCTCACTCTTATAGCCACATCTCTGATACCTCTTGTCTCAGGTGCCAGAGGGATGACACTATTGAGTGGGAGACCATTGACTGGGAGATGGGTCCAATGGATGAAATGCCACTCTGTGAAGCTGCTGACATTCCACTTCCAAGTGACCTTGAAGACTTTGCCCTGGTCTGGTTTTTCCTTCAAGTTTCTGATGTACTTGGTGCACACAGAACCTCTTCAGGCAGGTCCTGACTCAGGGTGTGACAGTGATATGTTTAGAGGTTGGGGCTGGAAGCAGTGAGACTCCAAGCTCCTGCTGCTTCTCACCCCATGCCCAATAGTAGCCAATATGCTTCCCAAGGCATCATGCGAGGCAAAGTCCACATCTTCTCACCTGAACTCACCCTCCAGTGACCAGCTAGATGGTGGCCTCTTCTTGGTTGTCTTCTTCAGGTCATTGGTGGCAATGCTGCTCACCAAGTCATTGCAACAGGTCAGGAGGCAGAAGGTATAGGTGATAACTGTGATGTCACAGAAGTCTCACATACAAGGTATGTTGGCATCTCCCTGCTGGTAAGGGATGTGCAAGATGTTTTTGCTGACCACAGGTTCATCCACTTCTTTAGGAGCTGTCTGATTTCACCAACCACTTTCTTTAGAGATGTCTTGGGGACTGCTGAATCTCTTAGGAGAAACAAGGTGTGGGGGATGAAGGTGTTTAGAGCACCAATCTTCTGCCATGGGGAGAGCAAGGAAGAGTTAAGTTTGTGGGCAACCCACACAATCTCACAGATGGTCTCTTCTGGTATGTCTCTCACTGCTGGCTAGTGGGTGTGCCCAGGTGGAGGCAGCTCTCACCCTCTTTTAAGTCATAGGCTCACCCTGGATCTTGGAAAAAGGTGGCCATCTAAAGCTTGGTGTGGGAAAGTACTAAATATTTAAGCAAGAAGACAATTATTTGCCCTTAGAAGACATTAGTGGCCTATACCTATTCCATCTATTAAGCTATGCTTAGCTGTGTGAACTCAGATGCCTAAATGTTATCTCAACCTGTCCTGCTCAACTTCATAAAAATGATTAACATGTCTACTTTTATTATATGACTGCAGCCTTAAGACTAAGAGTATGCCAGTGCAGGTGCAGTGGAAAGTCCTAGCAAGGATGGGCTGAGCACACTCTTCCCAGTGAGTACACAGGTATGCTCCAGACCATGAAGTCTAGATATGAGGCTCTGGACTCAAGAATGGCTACTAAAAAAGACCACAGAGCAGTTTCAAAAGTGAACTTTCAGGTCTTCACTGCCCCCCTCCCCCTTACCCCACTATTATAAACATGCCTTATGTCAGTAAAAGTAGTGAGGAGGAAAACATACCCACTTTTTGCTTTGTTGATCTCTCAGGAACTTAAGCAAGATGAATTTGGGGAAGTCTGCTTAGATTCCTAATGTGTAAATTAGGATCTGGTTCCAAACTTTAACTTAGATCAGGGGTCAGCAACCTAAGATCTGCAGAGTCATTTGATCCCCAAATGTGGGGCTTTAAGTGGCAGTTGCTTTCCCTGTGCTACCACAGGAGAAACAAGTGCCAGTGCCAGGTCCTACCAGGCACATGCTCACCTGAGATGGTTCATCCCAACCCACAGCTTAAAAAAGGTTACCGACCACTGACTTTTAGTGTCCAGGCAGAAAGTGAGAGATAACAAGTACTTCCACAGGAAAGCTATACATTTATCCTACCAAGAAGCAGATCTCTGGAGAAGCCATACAAGCCAGCTTCTGCTGTGCAGGTGTTTCAGAAGTATTTAAAGGACTATGATCAAAAAGCAAGATTCATAAACATAATATAGGCCAAAACAGAGCATGCCATAGAAAAAAGTAATTAGTACCTTGAACAGCCAAACTAGGGCACTATTCCAAAGATGTATGCAAGTGAATATATTGTGATATTCTTTAGTGATATTCTTTTTTATTTGGAGGAAAAATAGAGACAGCCCTCCATAATATGCTAGTAAAGACTGCATGTCATGATATCCTACTGAAATCAAATTCATATTCCATACCACTATAGAAGCATTTGCCATATTGACTATTTCAGTGGAAATATCCACCATTTATTTATATGGAAATCAAAAATGCCAGAGAAAAGCTGAGGGATCATTAGTTTTACCAATAAAATCCAGCTTTCACCAGGCTTCTCTGTCTAGAGGGGACATGAGCAGATGAGCAGAGATCCTGGTTTTCCCTGATAAAAAAAAAATCCCCAATTTTCAGGTTTAAAAAAGTAACCCACAATCCACATTTTTCCATGATTAAAATGAAATGCCACTATATATATTGAAAAAATGTGGATTGTGAGTTACCTTTTTTAAATCTGAAACTTGGGGGGGTTGTTTTTTTATCAGAGGAAACCAGAATCCCTGCCAATGAAGCTGTCTTGTAACAGCATACGCTGTTGTTCCTTAATAGAGGAAGTACATTATTTTCTTCCTTCAATACCTGAAAATAGCTCAAGAGTTATGAAATCTCCAGATACATTTGCCCCTGAATGAAGAGCAAACACTTTTCAATTAAGATGGTGAAACTCTTGGAAAGCCATAAACAACTGAAAATGGCCACTTATTGTGGGGGAAAAATGTCCTACATTCTGACCACAAAGATATGCATACTGCAGAAAAGGAGTGTAAGAGAGGATACGATAGCAGTCTTCAAATACCTGAAGGGCTGTGATAAAGAACAGGGAAACTTTTTCTCTCTTGTTATACAGAGGAGGGTACAAACTACTAGCCTGAGTTGCAGCTAAGCAAGTTGAGCTTGGATATCCAGAAAAAACTCTTTCACTGTTAGAAAAAGAGAGGCAGTGGAACAGACTGCCTAGGGAAGTTACGGACTCTCCATCACTGGAGGTGTTTAAGAAGAGGCTGAACAGCCACTGATTGGGGATGATCTAGGTATAGCTATGCCTATGTCTTACAATGGGTATTTCCCTTGGTTCTGACTTTGCTGGTTACCTCCTCCTCCTCTCTACCCTCAAGTTTCTGCTATGTCAGGGTATATTTTTAAGCCTTCCCCAGATGCAATGTTTGTTATATATAGCTGAAGTTGGGGACTTTGGGGTGTGGCAATGCTCCTGCTGAGACCAAAGCTAGAGGCTCCTGGTTAGAGGGTCTTGTCCCTCCACTCAGGGTCAGACTGATCACCATATTTGGGGCCAGGAAGGAACTTCACCCCATGGTCAGATAAGACTATGGGGTTTTTGCCTTTCTGTCTACCCAGGATCTTTTGAATACATATTGAAGCAGGAAGTTGACTAAAGTGATTCCCCTTTTCAACCTGTTGCAGGTCAGGTGTTGGGTCTTTGCTGCATTAACATGACAGTAGTTTTATGTAGAGTTTGTATTATGGACTGTATAAGACTGTTTGGATAGGGATGATGCTGCCTTAGGCAGGGGTTGGACTAGAAGACCTCTGGGGGACCTTTCCAGCCCTACTTCTCTATGATTCCATGCCAAAAAGGGACACCTATTGAAAACAGACATGATGAACATCCTTTTTCTGGTTCAAGTGATCAAAGTGTATGTATTGCACTATAGATATAACACTATAGCAAAACTGTTGCACTGATTAAATTTGACCTATTCATTTGTCCAAAATCCCACTGATTGTCAGGGTACATAGTCTTATTTCAGTAAATTGGGCTATAATATAAAGCAAGCTGTTTCTTATGATTCAATTGCTTTGTCTAATCCAGGTGGATTTATCTGTTTCTAAATTTATATACAATAAGCACATTTCAAAAAGTGGAAACACAGCACTGAACCTTTTAGATTCCCACATTACAACCAGGTGCATTGTCAAAATGAGATAGGTGTAAAGACCATGAGCTGAGGAAAATGTGATTGTGTGAAGGATGTTATGACAGTTCTGTATGCATAATACATTCATCCCAGGAGGCAATTGTGCATCTGTTACATATATTTATGTATTTTTACTTGTACTTTTGGAGATATTTAAGATTTATGATGATAGATTCTTTCCCCTTAAAGACTATAAAAGGAAAACATGCAACAAGGGTACAATTTGGGTAGTGAGTGAAGTGAGCTGAGTGTGAAAGTGGTGAACACTGTAGGAGCTGTTGTATGTAAATTAATTATCAAGCTTTGTGAAGGTTAAGAAATCTCTGTCCTCAACACTTGCTACTCCATCTGCAGTGTCTTACAAAATTATTTTAGTATGAGTTTCTATTGGGTTTGATGTACATATAGTCAGAATGTATTTTTTGCTCTTCAAAATGAGTGAAAGAGGTAGGCAAATAATTGTTCATTTTATAAGGTAATAATGGAATGCTATGGGTATTTTCAAAGGAAAGGAAGGGTTTAAGGTTTTGGGGCATACCTGGGCCCCATAGTATAGTAACAGTGGTGTGTGGGGAGCATCAGTGGCTAAGTTACGGGCATATAGGGCAGCGTTAGTGGCTAGGATACCAGTAGTGGCTGTTTTTGCCCTTCTTCCCCTACATAATGTAACACCTAGGCCTGGTGCCCTAGTTGTCATCCACTAGCTATGCTGTTGCTAAGCTTGATAGAGAATCAGGGAAGTGGTACGAAAGGGTAAAGAAACAGAAAAGGCACAAAGGCTGTAGTGAAGAAGGCTTTACACTATTACTTGTAAGCTGCTCGCCACCCTGATCACCCCTGGCCGCCGCTAATGCTGCCGGTGGCACCTGTGGGTGGTTGCTAACCCCTGGTTGGCGCTCACAACCCTCCCCTACCCCCAACAGTGCTGGAGACATCTGTGGGAGCTCCCTCTCACTGCCACCAGGCTTCCACCCCCAGCACAGCCATGCCCCCACAGCTACTGGGGGCATGTGCTGTTCATGCACAGACCTCTACTTCTTCCAGGCTTCCCCACCAGACTGCTTCTCTCTGGGTCAGGCCTTGGGCTTATGTGCTTCTTCTGTAATCACCTGACCACCCATTTCTGCTCCAGGCCCATCAATCATTGCCCACACCAGGGGCATGGGGCCATCTTATTGAAGGGCCCTTTGCCATTATAGCTCTGTCCAAGGGGCTGGGGCCTGCCAGGTACCCTTTGGCTCCTGCTCCCTTTCAGTAATGGAGTAGGGACCTCATTATAGAAGGAAATCTTAGAAAACTGTAAAATACTACATTTGTTTTCTGGTGGGAAAGAGAATATTTCTGCAGGTTGAAGAAACTGGTAAACATTAAAAGAAAGCACCTTAACTTGAAATGTTGATTTGTCTAGCCCTCCTTTGACTCTCACTACCTTTATATAAATAAGACCATTTACAATAGCACTGCCTAGAACAGCAAACAAAAAAGAAGGACCTGCCCCATAAGGCAACTGCAACTTCCCCTGTTGGCAGATTATGCCAATATTGCCTCCTGTGTAGTTTCTTGAATCTTCATTTAGAACATCTTGTACTGTTCATTGTCAGAAGCAAATACAGAAATTAAATGAACCATTGGTCTGATCTGGGAGGGCAAGTCCCATATTTAAAACTGCCAATATTTGAAAGATAAACAGTGTTGCATATTTTTCACGGTGATAAAGAAAATAAAAAGGCAATGGATAATACATTTTGGCAGCCTCTGTAATCAGGCAGTTCTTTAAATGACTGAATAAAATGCCTATACATAAAAGAAAGACTTTTTAGTAATCTAGGAAATTCCAAAAATTTACTAAGTGATAACAATAGATTTACTAGTATCATAAGACTCACACATGTAAAGATATAAGAAGGAAATTTTATCTTGCCTACTAATACAAACACATACATTCACATAACCTCCAAAGAAATTAATAAAATTACACACGATTTAATATAATACTTTTATAATAAATTGTAAAACACAAACTTCTAATACAGAAAATGTTTATGAACACATTAATGAGACATGTACCTGCTCAAAATGCAGGTCCCTGTCTGTGTTTAAGTTTTGTAATAAACCCCAGTATTATGTAGTATTTCTATTGTAGTAGTGTACTTCAGGCTGCACATCTAAATAATATTATTAGTAGCAGTAATTAGTAATTAGTAATTATTATTAGTAGTAATTAGTAGTAGTAATTAGTAGTACTTCAGGCTGCACATCTAAATAATATTATTAGGAACCACTGTAATTTGGGCTGCAGGAGATTTAAAGGAAAACCCAAAATTTAGCTTTTACCCTGAAGCTCCAGAAAACTGCAGTTTGGCCAAAAATAACCTGAAACTGTGAGGGAGAGGGAAGACAGGGAATTTTTTTTTAAACTTACCTGAAGCACAGAGAAGAAGGGCAGCAGAGCCCTAGAAACACTGTGGAAGCTCCACACGTTTCTAGGGGCAGCCTAGTACAGGCTGAGCCCGTGCTGGGGCTCAGCCAATCAAGTTGTTTGATTCCCCACTTTGGCAAGGAGTTTAAAAGCCCTGCCGGAGTGGAGCAGGTAAATACTCCCTGCCTTACGGGCTGTAGGCATAGGTATGGGGAGGCAGTAGGGGAGCAGGAGGTAGGGGGGCAGGTGGTAGGGAGCAAGCGGTGGGGAGTCAGTTGGGGAGGGCGTGGAGGAGGCAGGCAGTAGGGGGGCTACTGGAGAGAGGAGGCAGTGGGGGGGTCAAGAAGTTTGACCCCCTGCCTTTTGACCTCCCACACCTTGCCTCCCGCTGCCTGTCCTTCCCAACTGCCTGCTGCCCCACTGCCATGCCTTCCCTCTTGGCAACTGTCTCCCACCCTACCCCCGCGCTACAACCTCTTCCTCGTCTCCTCCCCTCCTGCCACTTACCCTTGCTGTGGTTCAGTAGCAGTGGCAACAGGTCCAGCTGGCCCAGAACCAAGGCAGAGCTACAAAGCACCCACTGCCTTGTACTCGATTCTGAGGCATGCAGCCTTTTCCCCCATGTTCAATAGGGTAAAGAACATTGTCTTGCATTTGCTTAACTATGGTATTTAGAATGGACAAAATTAGAAGAAAATTAGAACAAAAATAATGTAATAATTCTTGAGTTACACATGTTATGATGAAATATATATTTATTTATACTTGCTGTAGATGATAGGCCAGAACCTCAGCTAGTACAGATAAAGCCTAGTGTATTAACTCTATGTTTTTATGTAGTCACTGTAAGATTGAATGTGCCTATTTTTATAGGCATTGAAGTGCACCCATGATGTCAGGTAAATAGACTTAACTGGTTTCCTAAATAAGATTTTTCCCTGGTTTATGTTTCTAGTTTGAAAATATTCTATATGCAATTAAACACAAGAAAAAATATATATCCTCAGAGACAGACACTGAGGTTGGGTGGAGAGGACATGTTCTACTCTGAGCTTTTACTATTTTGCTGATGTTGCCTTAAACAGAACTGCAAGGCTGATACAAAAATGGGGAGTCCAGGACTGCAAATGTGTGTTTATGGAGTTATTTAAAACTTCCATGCTTAGATGGTTTTTCTCTCTTCACAGGCAATCAACACCAAGTTACATTTGTTACAAAAGACACTTCTACAACAAGGATTTAATATACAGCAGCTTTCTTTGCTATCAGTGCTCTGCTTGGGGATAAAGGGAATGCAAAAGGAAGGACATGACAAGAAAACAGCAGAGTCCAAAAATTATATTTTTTATGAGAAGATATTGAGTAAGTAACATAATGTGATTTGGATGTTCAGCATGTTTCATTAAAGAGGAAAAATAAATATGGGTTATTATAATGCCTCCAAACATACTAAAGTTAATTTAACTTTAAAAAGCTGTTTTTCTCTAGCATTTTGTTCAACAGCTCCATTCATCAATAGAAGATAAATCAATTGTGAGCAGTTGTAGATAGCTATTTAAGATGTTCAAGCCTTATACTTAATTGGCATGTTAAAAGTTAAAAAGCTAGAGACAACTTAGGTACATAAAATGTATAAGTGCATAAACAATAGTACTGTACTCAACGGCTCAAGAGGCATCATGCCATTCACTTCATTAATCAAGGATATGCCCCAGGTTTCACCACTTGCTGATTTGCAGTTTTTCTTTTAATGGTACTTCTCCACTGAAAGAAGATAAAGGCTTCACTGCAGTGAAGGAAGCTAAAGTCAATGATTTCAGATGTTACAACTGAATTTAGTGACCCTGGTAACGAAATATTAACAGCTATACCCTAGTATAGAATGCAGCTGTTGCACCTCCTGTACTTCAGGCTACAATCTTGTGAAAGGTTAATTCAGTTTTCACAGGCATTTAATTTCTGTGTTTTTATGGAACTGGCCCTTTACCTCTTCTCTGAACTCTCTCGTCCATCCAGAATTGAATTCCCAATGCCCGACCAGCAGGCACTGGTCATGTCTTTGTTCCATCTAGGTGAGGGTTTCATCTAAGTTTAACATGTTACAGTCAAAAACCAACAGCCACCAGTTGCCTGTAGACTCACTGAAATCTACTTTTTACTATTGCTACTGACTGTCTTCACTGGGCATGTGTAGATATAACGGGGGCCCTAAATTGAAGCAGTGGGTTTTAAAAAAACACTGCTTCAATTTAGGGCTGATTAAACCCCTGGGCCATGCACACACCCCACTGACTTACCTGCCTCTCCAGTGGGGAGCCAGCAGGTGGAGCGGTCCCTGGGCTGCAGGGGCTGGGGGAGGGCTGGTGCTTTTCTCCATGGCAGCAGTGGCTCCCCCTCCAGGCACTGTTCCAAATACTCAAAGTCAAATGGTTAAAATGTAGCCCCAGGTATATTGTGAGGCACATAGGCATGGATTCATAAGTGTCTGATGCAGGACTCAGTTCAAATATAAGCTCCTGTGTCCCAAAGTCTGATCCTCCAAACCCCTGTTCAGCTGTTGCCTAAAGCAGGAGGTGCCTAAAATCTGGAGATACTTCAATTTTCCACATTAAAAGTTCCCCAGCTGCAAACATTTCTGATTCTGTACATGCCCAGAGCTGGAAAAGCTGAGCTTCTAAGTGGCCACCTCGAGGCCGAACCCTATTAGGATGTAAAAAGGAGGGCATTTCAAGCATTTATCTAGCCTGAGAACTTACCTGATAGGCATTCTCAGGGCACACCTCACTGATCACTGATCAGGCTCTGAACAGGCCCTGCTTTTTTTCACACCCTAAAGAAAGAAAGAGAGGAGACACTCTCCTCTTATGTGACAGCTCAGACATTCAGCTAAATGTGAGATGGCACTACCTCCTCCTCCTCCTGGTAGGATGCTGTTATATTTTTGAAAGAAAGGGCTTAGGTACTTCCTTCATAAGAGGGTTCAGGGCTGTGAATCCTGTATGGAGGGAAGCAGCCTCTGGAAGTGCTGAGTAAAATGCATAAATCCCAGAGACTGTACTTGCTCCCAGTATTTCCATACTGTCTAACAGAGGTGGCTCTCTACTTCATGTGCTGCTTCTTATGTATGCCATAGCGAGATACTTAACTCCTGTCATGTACTGTATAGGCATCTTATGTACCTAACATGGGGCTGTGGATTTCACTACTGGGCCCAAGAACCTAAAAGGACTTGCATCACTCAGCACTGCAATGCCAAATCTATGCCTACATTGTTTTTAAGATCAACTAACATCCATACCCACAAACCATCTACTCCAGGGGTGTTCAACCCCTGGCCTGCTGGACATATCCAGACCACAGAGCCGTGGCCTTCAGCCCACAGGGCTCCCCACAGGGTTGGGAAATTTGGTGGTAGGAGGACAACTTAAATTAATAGTGCCATCCCTCTCCCACTGCCAAATTCCCAAACCCCACACAGCCTGCACAGCTGGATTGGGGCCAGGTCACACTCCCTTCCATTCACACAGCTGGATTGGGGCTGGGCAATGCCTCCTTCACCCAATATGGCTAGATTAAGGCTGGCCAAACTCCCTACCCTCCCTGTGGCTGGATTGGGGTTGGAAGGTCCCCTACCCCATTTGGCATGGTCAGATTCGGCCCTGCCATTCTCACGCCATGTGCCAGGTTGGGCCTACTGGCTGCATGAAGCTTGAGGAGGGACTGGGCACCACCCATCCAGTCCATTGGGCAAACAGGTTGAACATCATGGATCTATACTGTAAACTTGACCCTTCCCACTCCTCCCAAATTTCAGCCCCTTTCTGAAAACTCAGATGAACTTGCAGATATGAGGTTGAAATGGCCAGTGCTTGCCTCCTAGCCCTCTCCTACCTGCTGCCAGTTTGAAATTTACTGTAGAAATCTTAAAATCAGGAAACCAATCAGAAGCAATCCCACAACTCTCTGTTCTTGACTTCTGCCCTTTCTGTACCTCTCCATTGCCTATATATAAAATGGGCCCAGAAAAAGAAATAACTACTCTATAAACTAACTCCTAGAAAGCTCCACTTTTCAAATAAACAACATAGGGCAAACACTTTATAGCCCCTACCAAAGTGATAATGTAGATGGGCAAGGACAGTTTATGCAACCCAAGAATTACCTCCAGGTCAACCCTAAATACAGATGTACACTAGGTCCTTTTTTATTTTTATTTTTTTTATCGGAGCCCTAAATAAAAGTAGTCTAATTTTTAAAGGTTCTGAGCTTCTACATTTCCCATCAGTTTCAAAGGAAACTAGCAGTGCTTAAACACATCTTAAAGAAAAAACATTTTTGTTTCCAAAACGATACAAATACTTCAGCCTAACATTTAGGCATCCAGATTTGGAGATGCTAGCAACAGTTTGTAAAGACTGCAAAAAATCTACACAGAAAATGGACAATACTGACTTTAAGAAAGTATAAAGAAAGATAATAATCCCAGGGTATGTACTGAATGAATAGCTGGCTATGGGTAGTATAATCCCCAGAAGCTAAAATCTCCTTAAAATCCATTATGAAAGTATTCCCTTTAGAACAGTAGTTAGTTTCACCAATTCACAGTTTTATGACCTAGCCAATTAATATGAGTGATATCCTGACTTCCACTCATAAAAACAATATCTAATTCTAGTATAATTTGAAGATAAAATACAATAGAGCTAACTTTGTGAGGGAAAAGAATGATAATCAATAATGAAAGGTCTGATATACCATTATCCTCACTCTGGACCACAATGATATCATAGCATCAACCTACTGATGGTGATATTTTAAATGTATTTCTGTATCACCATTATATCCAATGCTTTATATACAGACTGCATCAAGCAGTCCCAAAACAGTAATATTACAATATTTTTTTAACTGATGCTGGAATTTGCATTGCTAATCTCGTATGTAGGGCCACTTTCTATCTAGATGTAAACATGTTCACTTAGTGCCTACTCCAGGTATTTCAAACCAGTAAATTAGCAGAGCTCTGTGGAGGGCTGAACGTGAACAAGACTGTAAGGCCTTCAGATACCATTGTCATGGCAGTATCATCAATTAGAATAGGTTGAACAAAAAAAACCAGCTCTGGAGTGTCTGCCTAATTCTTTCCATGATAGAGCAAAACAGATGATGTAGGTTAAAACAGGAAAGAAGGAAGGAGTCTATATAGGCGCGTGTGTGTGTGTATCTCTATGTATGTGTGTCTATATATTTTTATATGTATGTGTGTGTATTGTATACATACATATATATAGATATAGATATATAGATATTCTAAATGAGGTGTACATTGCTTTAAGAAATGTAATGACTGTTTGTATCTACTGCACCTATGAGTTCTGGATGAGTCTCTGGCAAAGTTAGATCCTTCTCTATTTTCTGCAGTTTTTTTTAGAGAATCAACACAAGAATAAAGTAAGAGTACATAATTTATAAATAAAGACCTTCATTGTAGAGTTTTTATCTTCATTCAGTTAAAGCCATTGTAGTTAATTAAAATGGCATGAATAGGTTATTTGTGCTTGGAAGACATAACACTAAACAGGATCAAGGTGACATGATACCTTATGAGAGAGCCAGAATATATGACAGGAGGGAAGATGAGGATCAGCAGCTTTAAAGTATAACATATGTGTCATCTGTGCCAATGACAGTCATTTTAAAGAAAAATATTAACCATTTTTCCCAACCATGAGCTTGATTCCGCTATTACTCAACACAAGCTCTAAACCTGTTTAACCCCATATGGTCAAATTTCACTCTCATTTATTCTGATACAATTGTAACTGGACTCAGCTGGAGTCTAATAGAAATCAGCACTTTCTTGGGATAAATAAAGCAAAAATAAAATAAGTAATATAAAATGCATGTGTATATGAACATGTATTTACAAATTATAGGTCATTCCATACCATATAAATGGACAGGAAACTTCATATGGCTCCCCTTTGCTGACCTAGATGGTACTTTTGAAGGTACTTTTATCTTCTATATAATAAACATGGGAGAAAAACTCCTAACAAAATCTACAGAGTTCTTTAAAAAAATGTTGCCATAAATACTGCCAGCACTTAACTCAATGGCATACATTTCTCAGATTACAGAACTTCTGTAGAAAATTAACATTCTTAATGGGTTACAACTAACAAGTGTTGTTGGCCTTCTCTTTGAGAAAAAAAGCTGCTTTATAAGGACCAATGTTCATTCAGTTTTTATCTTCACCAGCTTGAGCACTAGGCAGCACTCCCATTAAAGTAATGATTAGTATAAATAGAGCAAATTTTACTCAATATTGGAATATGCTTTAAAAAAATATTTGGTAGACAAAAAAGGAGGCTTTTAACTGATGACTGAAAAATCTGGGTATTCCAGGTGTCTGAAAAGAGCTCTGAAGACATCTGAGAATTATAGAAAAAATCAGGCTTGCATACATAAACCCAAGCTGCATGTTATCTTTATGTATAGTTCAGAAATAGGAATGCATACCAAACACACATATTTTTTTAAAGTACAAATGAAAATAAAATACATGCATATGGAAAAATAGAGCACAAATAGTTTGAAAAAGACATGCATTCCTAATGGATTTACAAAGTGGCCTTAGGAACCACAGGGAATAAAAGACTAACACTTCCACAACATTGACCTGGCTGACATTTTAGAGGTCACATGATCTATTATTTGCATAGTTTATGCTTGTCAATGCTTTACTAATTTGAGCTGCTGATACCAGGCCTTAGTGAGAGTACTTTTAATACCATGATGGTTGCTATAGAATGGCATCTTGTATTAATAAAGATTAATGAGTAATATTAGCCAAAGGGGACAACTGTACCGGTCTTCAGATATTCAAAGAAAGTTCTGTCCATCACTCAAACCCTTCTGTTGAAAAGGTGCCTCTGCACCTTGTAGAAGATGCTTCAAATAGGCCTTCATTGCACGAACAGTGTAAATAACCATCAGCAAGGTGGGTAAGGCTGAGTCTATTCTTCCATAGGGCAGGACACCACACAACCCTATCAAATTCAATTAATATATATTATAGTAACTGAACCATACAAAACCTTCAGTCACAGGAAGAGGATCAACCCCCACAGTGATTTTTCAATTGTATGTTATTCAACCAATATTTTTCAACTGCAGCCCAGGTATAAACCACAAAGGTACTCTTTAACTGCCAAGATTCAAAGTGACATTATTTCTAGCTATTTTTCACTAGATGTTTGGGGGAAAATACTGTGCCACTTTGGACAACGGCAGTCTATTTGTTAAGGCATAATTTAAAACTGCCTACATCGATTTCTTCAAACTTTCTATGCCAAGACACCTTCTGCCTGAAGCAGAGAACTGAACAATTGAATGTTGTTGCCTAAAACCAATCCCAAGTTTTGTAAAAATCAAAGTTAGATGTAAGTAAATCATGGGAGGTTAAAACTGAAACTGCTTTGCAATCCTTAATAACCCTAAAAATAAGATTTGCTACCTCATGTCGGGGTACAGTCTTCTACCTTTGTTTACGCTGAATAGTAGTACTCTATGAGTCCTTCTTTTCAAGAGACTTGCTTTTGCAGAGAAAGAGTGGCACAGCAGAGGGGCCTCAAGTTATAACAAATCATCCTCATATTGCATCTAGAACACAACTATGAAAAAATAGGTATTTTCACTATTCCTGTATTCTATACGGAGGCATAGCAAGCTTCTTTGCCACTCTGGGCAAAGTTGATGGGGAGAGTTCCTGGGACATACCTGAGGCTTTGCATGATGCCCAAGATGCAGGGCTTGCGGGGGGGAGAGAGGAAGGAGGGCTCTCAGGTCCCAACAACTGCAGGGCTCCAGCCAAGACCAGCATGAAGCTAGGACAGCCACAGAGTCTTGGCAGCTAAAGGAGAAGGGGTGCTCAGCCAAGGTGTCTGCCCCCACCTCCCCTCAAAGGTTCTGCCAAACACCATACTGAGAAATAAAAATGAAGCCCCTACTTTGGCAACAGGGGAAGCACCCCTTTATCTTCACCCCCTACTGTTTTCCCAAAAGAGCTTATCTGCCAGGACCAGAAATCTCTTTAACATCACCACTCAGCCCCGAGTCCCTCTCCACATAGCCCAAGCCTAGCAGCATTGCTAATTCTTGTCTAGTGGCCCCCCCTCAAGCCTCAGTTCCAGTGCCCCTTCTTCGAAGGAGAGAAGAAAACATTTCTACAGCATTTCTCCTTTTTTAAAAAGAGAAATTTGTCTGAAATTTCTCTGAGATTGGGAACATTTTCATAGTCCCAGAGGAAATAGAACGGTGGGAAGAAGGGTGTAGGGGAAGTTATCAAAAGCTGCAGCCCACATGTGGGCTATTACATAGCTTTGCACTTTGTCACATGTCTACCATCACCATGTGTGCTATTTACACAAATGCAAATATACAATTCACTTTCTTGTTAAACAATAAATATTTGATAGCTGCACTCCATGCAAAGTATGTGCTTTCATAATACTGCTTTTCCTCCCCCTACAGCGAGTTTTAGTGCTTTGATGCTCTGTGGAGAGACTATGTTAGCACATTTATCCACAGACACAATTTGACATATCCAAAAAGCAGCCACTAACACTTTAGGTCAGCAACCACTTTTTCCTGTACCTGAAAAGCAATACCCTGGTCACCTTTCCAAATCTTTTCTTTTTCAGACATATCTGATCTAGCCTATGTGGAAGCATCCACAGTTGCACAATCTCTTGGAAATTAATATACTTTTTTTGTAAATCTAGGCCACTTCGTCCTCCAAGTAAGAATTCAAATGTCAATCATTTTTGTTCGATTTCATGGTATAGCATCATAAAAATGGTAACCAATCCAATTGCAAATCACTTGATGAATCTTCTTTGAAGAGTTGCCAATAATGCTAATCATCAGATGGCTGAATCCAGTGCTGTAGAGAAGCATTTGTGAAGAACAGCAATCTCTGTGACTTTGACAAAGGAACTGCTGACTTGCATCACTGTTTGTCTTTTGATGTGAAAGAGCAAATCGATTTATAGAGCTTTTGCTTGCAGATGTAGGATATGATTAGTATGCAGAAAGACCTTTCTACAGTGTAATTTGTTTATTTAGCTGTCTCTGCACTCAGCCCTGATTGTGTATACTTAATTAATGTATACAAAGCTAAAAGAAATAAAATCCTGGAACCATGATCATCGAATACTGTACTATGTGTCATTTGTCAGCATGAAAATACTATTTATATTTTACTGGCTATATGCAAGTGAAATGCATACATTACAAAATGCTAAAGATTTGGTATATTTGCTAGGAACAGTAAGTTATGGCTAACACAAGAATGTGTCAATGAAAGCTGTTCAGTTTGAATGGAATTTTTTCTTTTTTTCTTGTGCTTAAATTTTTATTCAAAGCAGTTGTTGAGTCTTTATAAAAAGTACCACTGATGCCTTTCTGAGGTCAAAGTACTTTGTAAAACATCCTATGAGACCTGAATCATCCCGTTCTTCAAGGCCTTACTGTTGTGTTGCTTGGAAATTTTAGCTGAGAAAGAGTTTAAAGAGAAAAGCAAAGACGCTAGAGACCTTCATGTCAATAATGAATGATCAATAGAAGTCACACACTAGAAAATTGACATTCAGTCAGCAATTCTGTGTTATTCATGCACATTTTGCATTGTCTATTCTGGTTTTGTTTGGGGAGATTGGTAGAAAAATAAAAAAGCAGTGAAAATCATCGGACTATCAAATAATGGAATTCAGAGTGACATCTAGTGACACTCTGCATTAGAGGCATTCACATTCTTACTTTTTTTTTTCTATATTTACCAGAAGTATAATTTTGCCTTTCCCAAAATGTTATTAAAATAATGTTAAATGGGTACCAGTGTTTCTTACAAAACTTTCTATAATCATATTGATGCCTTCAAAATTAAGATTTCTAAACACTGATTCAAATACCAAACCAAAGTCTTCTACATAAATATCAATGGAAGCTTAAAAAGGTGGAAACTATGTTAGCTTGTCAGGAGAGAATCAAATTACAGCAAGTTAACCCCTTCCAAGCTTGTTTCCAAATGCACAAACACTCCTGGACCAAACTTGATTTAGTCACGTAAATGGACTAAGAGCATTTCTATTTCACCCTGCTCCAGGGTGAAATATTAAAAAATAGCCAATGCAAAAGAATCTTACTCTTCCTCATTGCTTTTTTGCAACTCAATTTTAAGGGTCAGATGATGAGATGTTACAAAATAGATTAAAGGATTTTTAGCGACTTAGGCAGGGTGGGAGAGAATTATACTTTGGTGCCTGAGTCCACTAGAAAACCAATAGGTGGAACAGAATCTAGCACTTAGTGGTCTCTGTCATGAGCACTGCCTTGGAGTCATTACTTAGAGGAAGCCCACTCTCGTCTACTCAAGCTCTTGCACACATTTATCACCATGGAATAGATATCTATTGAAATTTGAATAAGGCTCACAGGATTTGTGCTCCTGAGCTTTCGGAAGAATTCAAATCACTTCCAATTCAAAAGCTAAGAGAATTGTTAGCACAAGCCTGAAATGCAGAACCTACCATTTACCACCAAGCCATGTTACTGTAATTTCATTTAGATTCTCATGTTTTTAATTTTTGTACACCAGATAAGTGGGTGTCTTGAGTCACAGGATCACCCTGTAAATTTCACCCTACAGCAAGAGAAATGTTTAAAAATACATCTTTGTAAAATCCTACAATTATTATACCTTAACTATATACCATACCTGTAGATTTATTGCAAGATTGCTTGCAAATGCTCATAAATAATAAATGTAACTAGGCAAGCAGGAAACATCACCAAATTTGACTGAAATCAGTTATTTTTTATTGAAAGGGCACATGAATGTATGAGTTAGTTGAACTATTGACCAGGGCATTATGAAAAGTATTACTCACAGATTTATTCTTTCTTTTAAAAGAACTATATAAGAAATGTCCTATCTTTCAGCTTTTCTGTAAGATCTTTCAACTGTATGGGAGATGGGGAGGGCTGCTACAATTAATTAAAGTTAATTTTAGGCTGAGACACTTCCATGTTAGTACTTCTCCACTACCAGATGAATCATATGAAAAAAATGCAGGATAAAGCTTTTTAATATTCTAAAGATTCTCAAGTCAAGTAAATAAGTGTATGTATATATGTTAGTAATTTGGGGTAAAATACATTATGGAGGTGTTGCAATTCTCACATGTGATTATGAGTTAAGTGTTTGTGGTTCCAGAGGATACCAATTTTTAGGGGTATGTATTTTTCTAATGTCATGATTTGCTCCTTGCATCACTGTTAGGGAGAATTCTGATTATTAGGTTGCCCAAAAGTCTGAATTTCTTTAAAATATTTGAGTTTCTCAAATATAACTTTGCTGTGGATATACAGTTTATAAAACTTGGTCTGTGAATAACTGCAATGATTTGCAACAATTTAAACCTTTTCCCCTAAATTACTATTATATGTTCTCAAGCCCCAACTCCATTTCAAGGTGATATTACTCTGAAATTTTCTATTTTTATAAAAATATTAAAATGTTGTACATGAACACTAAATAAGAACCTTAAGTCACAGCTTTAATGATGTGAGAAACCAATCCTAAAAATGTATTTAACTTTTATGGCCAAATTCACCAGTATGCTCTGATTGCTTTATGCTACCCCAGAGCAGTGCAAATTGCAGCATTCTGGCTAGTTAAACTACCTACAGAGCTGCTTTCTCTCACTAAGGCAGTACAAAGCATCTGAAGTTTATAACTGCTTTCAGACCTCCCCTTTCCCCTGTCCTCCAACATGGCCTTTCTTCTTGCATCTCCCTATATTTCTCGCCCATGAAAAACCAAATTCCCTCTTCTTTATACCCACGATTGTTCCCTAGTCACAAAATCCTTTTCTCTCCATTTTCTCTGCATCTTTCTTCTTGTCTTGCATATATAAACCCTGAAGTTTCTCCCACCTGTCACTCATGATGCCATGGTGCCATGAGTCACTCATGGTACCAAAGATAGCTTTTCAAAACAAAAATTTTCAGAATTGAATGTCTCTTTTCAGTTATTTTATGTTTGAAACATTATCCACCAGCAAAAAAACTGGCATAATTAGTTCATCTCCTTAACAGAAGCCCATACAAAATTACCTCTCTCTAAAAACGAGTAATAATAAAAAGTCTAACTCTTGTATTATTCTCAAAGGGACCAAGGTGAAATTATTGCCCCTTTTCAAAGTGGCTGCCATCTTATATTCCTTCCAATTAAACATGAAGCCAAGGAAGATGGTTTACTGTCAGGAAACAGAGGGGAATACACAGCTGCATTAAAAAGAATGGAAAAAGATGCTCTGCTCAAAAACTAATTTAGGTGTTTGTCAGTAAATTCTCAGAATATCCATACTGTGCTCAGAGAATGAACACATACTGTTTTTGGGGAGTGCACAATGTATTTTCATATACAATAAAGAGGGTGAATTCCTGTTTTAATCAAACAAAGAAAAAAACCCTACCTTGCCTTAACTATAAGCCACTTCCTTCATATATAAAATATTGCCCTGTCCTTTCCCTGTTAGGATGGATGTGTAATTGCAATTGTAGAATAAGCTATTGAATTTTCATTTGTTAATTACATAAAAGCTCTGAATTCTATAGTGCAAAGGCATTAGTTAATTACCAACCCATATTTAAAATGAACGAGCTTATTTCTCTTTGTTTTATTCCTTCACCCCATAGCCAAAGCCAGTTTCATATTTTTCTCTTTACCCATGCCTTGTTTTACTTGCCCTGATCATTTACAGTTCCTCCTCCTTTTTTCTTTTCTTTACTACTCTACTCAGTATATTCTCTTCAACCCTATTCGCTCTCTTCCCCCTCCATCTGCTCCTCTCTTCCTCATTGCTCAGTGGGAACTCTGCCAATGCTGCTCCTGCTTAGCTGGTTTCTTGCTCTTCCCCTGATCAGTACACATGCAAAACAAGAAATTTCCATTGCGGAAAAGCAAACCTGTCAAATGAGAGCAAGAAGAAAAGCTTGGGGATATAGCAGCAAATTCTGTTGACAACTGGGATGTCCCATGACATCTGAGACACTTGGAAAGTGTGAGGTATCCTTTAGTTAAATAAAGTTAATCCAAATGCATCATGCCTTGTACTGTCTCTGAAGCTGTTGGTACCTTATTTTCTTAAAAAGGATGGCCTAATTAAATAGATTTTGGCACAGACTCACAAAATCTGCACTTATTTTAGTCACTTATGAAAGACCTATATAATTCTTATATAACTTCAGGACAAAAATGATTTCTCGGTATTTCTGAAATGCATAATGAACATCAAAACAAGCAATGGCAGCCCAGTAGAGCGCTATTATTTTTACAAGCTGTAAAGTTATAGACTAAAGCCAGGACTCTGACTAGAACTACCTGAGAATCCTTGAAAAATTCAATCTAGAAGAGAAACATTCTCAACTGGATCACATGACAATTGACAGAACTAATTAGGATACTGTAATTCAAATTGTCAGCATAATAGGCATTAGTGCTTTTAGTTTCCTGGACCTTTTTTTTCCAGATAGTGTTTCCCCCACCCCTTGATTAGTAATAAAAACTAAATTTTCCCTTAATTTTAATAATAATTTATTAGATGGGCAAGTATCACTGTCTCCTTTTTGGTGCTGTTTTTGTATCCTACATTTTGTGTGGAGCTCATTCCTCTCAGCACATGCTAGCCATGCTCAGAGAACACCTAGTGTGAGATCTCAGTCTTGGGTATGGGCCAGGGTGACAGTGGGCCACTATGGCAATGCATGGATCTTTAGACACTGGAATGTTACTGGAAAGGTGTTAAGTGGGGGATTTGAGGATCAAAATCTTGAACTTAGTATGATCTGGGGTTAATCTTTTTGTAGATCTGGGCCAGGATTACAAGCCTATTGTGAGGCTTTTATTTATACAAAAGCACTTATCCATGTTTGAATACATACGGCTGGACTTAAATGGTGGATATTAATAACAAGGATTAGAAATGGGGGAAATAACTAAATGAATCATCTTCTGCCATTTTCTGATGATGAAAAAAATCTTTCATTCTATTTATAACTTCTCCTCTTACAATATTTGAAGAGGTTGAAAATCATTCATGATTTATAGAGTCAATGTCAGCACCCAAAATCAAATCCAATTCAAAGGCAAGTGGGCATAAGCATATAAGGTATCTGAGTACCTTTAAATATTTTTCTCTTTTGGAATCTTCAAGATTCAGGCTATTTGATTTTTGTAAGTTTTTATCACCCAGGAACTGAATTTAGCATGAAATGAGAGCCTTGAAAATCAGGCCAAATTTCTAGAGCCTAAATATATATAACTTTAGGCAGGTTTGTAGTTTCATTTTGCAGGAATGACATACTGTCAATATCTTTTAAAATGATCATTTGAAAAGTGAAAAGCATGGGTGAGATGAAGAATCTCAGATGGCACTCTCAAGCAGCTCTCCAAAAAAGGACACTTTGCTGATAATATTCAGGTAATGGAAATCTCCTTTCCAAATTAAAGAAAAAGAGTCCTAAATAATACTAGGGGTGCGTGAAGCAGACTCTATCTGATTCGGATTTGGCCTGATTGGGGGGGGGGAAGTGATACAATTTGCTGATTCGGATCACTGTCCCGATTCGATTCAGCCAAATCCGAATCTGAAGATTTCATTCTGATTCAGAGAATCAGTGATTCAGCCATAGACACATCTTTATGTTTTTTCTACATACCTTGAGGCACCAGGCATGGCTCATGAATGCTGAGATGGTGGGATGGATGGAATGTCCCACAGGAGTGTGGGGCTCCCCCCCTCCACCATGTGCTTGGTGGTGGATCCCTGATGCGCCCCCTTGGTTCAGCAATTGGCCAAGAGGAGATCCCAGGTGTTGCCCCAGACCCAGGAGGCACCAAACACTGAGCGGGGGCGGGGGGAAGCCCACGTACTCCGTGGTGGACCTGGAAGTGAACCGGAAGTGCTTCTGGTCCAACTCCAGGTCTGCCGCCGAGCACACTGGGGACCCCCCTGTGCTCCCATGGGACACTCCATCCACCCCACCATCTCAGCATTCACGAGCTGCCTGGTACCTTGAAGTATGTAGAAAAACATAAAGCTGTGTCTATGTCCAAATTGTTGAATCTTTCTGAATCAAATCTGAAGCTTCCAATTTGATTCAGAGAGATTAATGGGCCTCCTGAGTCGATTCAAATTTGGAGATTCAGCCACCGAATTAGGCCTAATCTCCTCCAATTTGAATCAATGACCAAAGCTTCACACAGGCCTACTAAATGCCTACATCAGGCAGTTTACTTCTAATTATACTCCTAGGACATGTATTCCACATATCATTACAAAGTAATGATTTGGAGTATAAGTGTAGGGGTTTTCTATCTATTCTCACATTTAGTGCATCATAATCCTACATTTTAAACTTGTGCAAAATAAATCTCAAGCTATAATATTAAATTTTAAAAAACTTGCAACATATAAAATCCTAAGTAAAAAATCAAGTTGCATATCATATCAGGAACACTGCCCACCTAAACATTTCAGACCTTGCTTTCTGTTATAGTTTGAAAGCATGACACACCCACAGCTTCATACTCCAGAAGTAAGAGGTATAATAATAGTCAGTATTACATTAATTGTAGTAGTTGTTAGATTGTAGGTGTTTTGAGAATACTTAGATAAATTAGGAGTATTTATCTGAAGATGATTCCTTCAATATTCTTTCATTGGAATGACCCTCAACCATCTCTTGAAGAAGGGATTAAGATGAAAGGGATGCAGTAGATACCTATGGTAAGACAGAGGTTTCCTGAAGTTTGGGCAAAAAGATGCAGCAACAAGAGACAGAGCTGAAATGGTGAGAAGTAGAAATCTGATTACATATCAGACTGCTGCATTAATTCTCGTAAGATTATCTTTCTTGCATTAGCAAAGCTCAAGTGAGAACTTCCATAGTTCTTATATTTTCACCCCCTCCCAACACATCTGTAGGATGACACCCTAGGTGTTCTCCAAACAATTTCCTTTGAGCCCACAGAATGTTTCAACTATTATTCAGAGAAGGAAGCAAGATCTCACCCATTTATTAATCAAAATGTGAAATGTAAAAAAAATAGTCTAAACACTCTTGAGAATAAAGTGATAACAAATCATTCCCAAGAAATAAAGGAACTTAAAATTGTGATAACAGGCTGAGTATTTTTGTAGAAGTAGAGAATGACCACTTAGATATGCTCTTTTTACAAAAACATATATGAAATTAATAGAATAACTGACTACCTGACTTGTCTCACATGTCAGTGAAAAGTACTCACTGCAATATCTGTTACTATCTCTAATGATCCATTTCTATATGGTTATTTTATTGTATTTATGACAACAGAATAAATAATTTTCTCTTTTTAAAGTTACTAGGCTAAATCAGATAAGCTTTATTCAAGAGAGAGAAATTTGTGAAATAGGTACCCTTTTTATCTAACAGAATAGTAGTATTGAATTAAAAATTAACCTTAATACAATTCATTACAAATCGGATATTTGAAAAACAAGATTTTACAATTTGGTTCAGCAAATATTAGTGATGTACAATTTTGCTTTCACTTGCAGAGTACATTCACTCCTAAGAAAAACATTGATGATAACTTTAAAGAAGATTTTGGAAGTATGATGGTGCCCTCTCTCCTTAGCCCATGTTATTGTTTGCTTTTTTTTTAAATGCACATAATTACATTTGAAAGATACCCCTTAGAAGATAGTTTGTGCAATCTCAGTGATTCCATTTAATAATCCTTTAGAACATAAAAAAACAATTCTGAATAAAATATCCTTCTCAACACATACGTCAAAGGCTATCCACATGGAAGGCTGAAAAATAATCAAATTTTGCATTCTGTCCTTTCAACAATACAACTACACTTTCAAATATGCTTTGTTGTTTTCTTTTAATTCAGTAAAATTAATCTTATAGATGTAGATGCCAGATTTGCATTAATTAAAACTCCACTGTAGAAGCCAGGCTTAATTGCAATCAAATTTGCTTAATTATGCATGGCGAGAGATTCCCAAATGAGAAAGGTTTTAGTAAGGATTTTTGTTTTTTATACTGACAAAATAAATTGAAATTGTCATTTTTTGTGTTTTATGTAACACTTGTAAATAATTTGTGGAGCACCTTAAGTCTTCTATGTAAAGCAATGTTATTGCTTAAGTAATTATAACAATCTGCATTTTTCATTGTTAATTGTGGGTGTCAGCCTCATTAATTTTAATTTACAGCCTGTAATGAAATTAAGAAAATTTTGTGCTGATCTGCTGAAACTTGTCTTTTAGGATGTTACTTAATAAAACTAAACTTTAGAAAAGTGAAGAATTATACTTGTCTTGACAATACACAAATATCAAAATTCTCCCCTCTCTTACAGATTTGGCTTGAAATATTAAACAGATAGCCAATAAAGTGATTTTTGACCATCAATTTTTGACTAGCAAAAATAGACTGAAAAATCTTAATTTGCATGTTTTGCACTGCAAAGAATGATTATCTGTGAGAATATGCTCATAAGATGCCGCTTTATGGCCAACACACATCATCTCACAAGGATTGTGAGTAAAATCTTTCAAATCTTTGCAGGTTTTATACTACCTCTATATCATTCAGTTAGCCTAGGAAGTTTAAAGCTGTATGCATTTAAAAAAATTTAAAAGACAAATGTAAAGCCCCAAAACCCTCAAAAAAAGTAAATATGAAATCTCTTATTTTTCGTGTCTAAGTGTTGCATAATGAAACGTGTCCAGAACAGGCACAAAGATTTTTTTCCCTGCAGTTGAAAACATGAAGCTTCGTATATTTTTGTATAAGAATAGAAAAACTCTGAATTTCATGTATAGCTTGTATAAACAATAGCCACACCACACCAGAGCAGGAGTGACTGCATTATGACTTTTACTCTCCTAATGCACATGGTTATGACCACTAGTTCATTGAGGTCATAATTCAGCAAGGTGTTTTAACACATGACAAGTTAAATGGAGAGAAGTCCAACAGAAGCCAATGAGATTACTCATGTGGTTAACGTTAAGTGCTGGCCCAAATATTCACTGCCTTAGGGTATATTACATTTCGGGGCAGATCCAAACAGGGGGTGGGGCATGGGGGGCACCCTACTTTCAGTCAAAGATGCCATAAGAGCAGTTGGCAGGGACTTTTCTTTTTCCTAAGTACCCCAAATTGAATTAGGCAGAGATGGGCAAATGAGAATAGGATGGAATTCAACGCGGACTAGTGCAGGGTCCTGCATCTAGGGAGAAGGAACCAGCAGCATACCAATAGACTGGGTAACTCCCTTCTTGTCAGCACAGATGCAGAAAGGGAACTTCGAATCATTGTTGACTCCAGGTTGAACATCAGCTGCCAATGCTGGGAAGCTGTCAATAAGGCTAACTGAACCTTGTCATACATCCATAGATGTAGTGCAAGCAGCTCCAGGGAGGTGATCCTCCCCCTCTATGCAGCACTGGTCAGGCCACAGTTGGAGTACTGCATCCAGTTTTGGCCACCGTACTTCAAGAGAGATGTGGCTAGTGCTGAGAGGGTCCAGAGGAGGGCCACTCGCATGATTGGGGGCAGCAGGGCAGGCCATATGAAGAGAGACTAGAGGGCCTGAACCTATTCATCCTCCACAAGAGAAGGTTGAAGAAGGATCTGGTGGCCATTTACAAATTCACCAGGGAGGATCAGCATGGAATAGGAGATGCCTTCTTCCCCCAGGCACCACCCAGTGTAACTAGGAATAACAACCAGAAGTTGATAGACAGCAGGTTCAGGCTAGTCATCAGGAGACATTACTTTATGGTTAGAACGGCTAGGACCTAGAACCAACTTCCAAGGGAAGTGGTGCTCGCTCCTACTTTGGGGGTCTTTAAGAACAGGCTGGCTAGACACCTGACGGAGGTTATATGACCCCAGAATCCATTCCTGCCCAAGGCAGGGGGTCGGACTTGTTGATCTGTTTAGATCCCTTCTGACCCTTGCTACTATGATACTATGAATTAAAATTGTCTCTCTTAGTTTCCCTTCATGATCAGTGACAACTTCTCCCTCTCTTTCTTTCAACCTCTTCACTCACCATTGCTGTTATCCCTGGCAACCCATTTCAGACAAGCTCCAGGGGGAGCTGGGCTTAGCCAGGAACAGTGCCAGCAGCAGATGCATTCCTCTTCCCTGCTGGTCCCCCTGAGAGCAGATGCACGGAAAGTGTACCTGCCTGTTGCCACTACTGCTGATGCTACTCAGTCTTGGGCTGAGCTCCATGTGCAGCCTGGCTGGAGTGAAGCAGAAGTGGCTCTGGGGCCTCTCTTCCCCCAGGATTGGGATAAGTAGGGGACAGTGTAGACAGTGGCAGCAGCATGCAGGGAAGGTAGGGAATGGGAAGGGAGGGAATATGCCACTGAGCATGGTGTGGAAGGGAAGGGGATATGACAAGGGGATTCCTACCTGATTGAGGGACTTAAATAAAGACTCTGGCTGCTGCTCCCATGGCACAAACTGTCCACCCTGGAGAGGGTGGGGCAGGAAGAAGACTGGGGCTGGGTGCAGCCACCCCTGTGGTACCAGTTACCATATGCCTGTCTATAAAAGCTTGGATCTACCTGTGATGACATTAAAGTCAGATTTTGCAAAAAAACTACTACTGGATATTCCTGCCACTATAAGCAAGTCATTGATTGTAATTCTTTGTAGTTTTGGATTCTTAGCTACATTATATCCTCATCATCACCTTATCAGTGGTAGGCTTAGGGATCTGCATTACTTAGTAAAAGACTTGTGTCTTCATTTATTAGGCCACACATCTGTGCTATTATAATAACATTAATGCACAGAATAGTCACTGTGCACAGAATTCTGCCCAACTTTTGATGGGAATTCTCTCTCAGAACAGTTACAAATTGAGCCCAATATCTACAAAATCCATTAATTTCTCAAGGGTGAAGATTTAAATCTCTGTTTATTTAAATAAAGTATTTTTGTTCTACAATAACAAAATAAGAACATGATAAAAAATTGCCATACATCTTTAGCTGTTGAAATATAACATTAAATACAATGACTTTTAACATGGTAATTTTGAGGCATTTAAAAAAATGGTTATTTAATGTCAAAGATAGAAATGATCAAAAATACTCAAAAAAGAAATTTTAGTCCATTAACTTATCATCTAACATTTAAATGCATCCTGCTACTTTGGTCAGTTGAATATCATCTCGTCTGATTTATCTTTTCTTTACTTTGTTATCCTTGTGGCTTTTCTGCATTTTTTTAAATTTCTGTCTTCAGTGCAGTTGCAAGTTTGTTCTATGTCCTGCTGTCTTTTTCTATTGTTCTTCTAACTTCCTGTTAACTTCATTCATATTCTCACAATCATCTTTCTACTTTTTCCTTCATTATAGATTCACTTGCCAATTTTTAAGCTCCGTTTCTTTTGAACAATCCCCAAACACTCCCCCTCCTTTTGTTTTCTGGCTGTGCTTCCACACATTTTATTAGGCTGCAACTTTATTAATTTAGCTGGGACTATCCAATGATAACTCGTCCAACACTAATAGTAATTCTTTTATTAACCACCCTCCAGAGTTGGTCTTCATCCTACTTCTGTGAATCCACCACCATCACTTGTGTAAAACCTAAGCAGTTAAGGAAAGCAGTTACTCAGTGAGATATTAGAAAAACGTCTACATCTCCTATTTGTAGAAATATTTAGGGTTATCCTCAACTAGTTACACAACTGACCTTTCCCACCTTCTTTATTTGTGGTGATTGTACTCACAGAGCACAGGGCACAAAGCATGAGAGACAAACAAAGGGTAGAATGATTCATGGAAGGTCTCTGCTTCAGGAAGCTTCCTTCTTCAATTAGCTCTAATGACTGGCAGTAGAGACAGGAAGTGGGAAGCTAATTATAAGAAGATGAGAGATTATTGTTGGTGGGCTTCTTATAATTACATGCTATGGTACTCAGGTTAGTTCTAAACAGACTTTGGAGAGTAGTATGCTATAGAAAAGCTTAACCTGAGACCCTGACACTCAGAAAAAGCTTCTGAGAATGGTCTGGACTACCAGTAGGAAGGGTAAGGGCCCAGAGGCAGATTAAGATGTTTTGGAGCTTTGGGCGAGAAGAGGATGAGGTTCCCCCTTGAGAGGGAAGGGGTATCCTCTCCTCTCCTCTCCTCCCCCTCCCCCCATGGGAACTGGGCTTTTTTTTTTAAGTAAAATTTTTCATGTTCCAAGCCAAATCAACCAAATCAATTCCAAATCCATGAGTGATTCAAGAACCATAGTGGCCCTACTACTAGCAAACATCCTCCACCCACAAGTGGTGCTTCAGATGTTTCCATATCATTTGGCAGATGTCCTATGTGCAGGCGTTTGGGGTTCAGATGCCCACGAGTTTCGCTTACCCTCAGCCATATGGCCACAGGAACAAGCTAGAGAGGAGTCTCTCATTTCCATAAAGTGAGTGTAAAGCCAAGATCTTCCACGGAAAATGAACATGGGAGGGTACCCATGTCAGCAAAGTGACTATCTCCTGTCCTGGGAAAACCACTGTGGTGATCATGGTATTTCCCCGGCCAGGTAAGTAAGCTAGGCTCCAGAAGAAGACGAAACATTTTCTCTTCTTGGTGCTGCTGCTACCTGGGTGTGTGACCCAGTTCACAATCACTTGTTGTGGCGAGTTATGGTGAGCAATGTGGAGTAAGTGAGGGGGATGATGTATTTGCATATTCCTGACATATGCAAAATAGGTATGCAAATTAATCTTTTTGTCTGCTTTGTATTGTTTACCATGGCGGGCCAGTGAGTGAATGAGAACTAGGTGAAAATGGAATAATTATCATATACCTAAAACCACCTTCTCTCCAGGCATCGGGGTGGGGAGGGGCAAGGGGCTTGGGCCCTGGGCTGGTGCATTAATCCATAAGGAATTTTAAATGTTCTGGAGCAAATATGGGCTACAAAAGGAAAGCCCAGAGACAATGTCTAATGACAGAAAGATACAGAAGGCAGTCGGAGACAGGCTATCAACTTTGGAGATGCTCCCTGAAGACGACTACCAGGTCATCTGGGACCAAATCTTCCACAAGGACCTCCAAAAGGACCACAAAAACTTGAACTGGCTAATAGCTCACTGTGCACTCTGAGAGAGGGCATCAAGACACCTTCAGGGGCAAGGGACTTGACCCAGCTGCCCTAGGGAAAGCTGCCAAGGCATATGAGAGACTATCAAACACCTCCTATGTTTTTGCCCCATGCCAAGAGTGTGTGGAAAAAGGTAAACCAACTCTTCAAAGAGGTGACAGGAGTCAAGCTGATGACAAGGGAGGCGGTGCTGTACAGACACCTGACTAAACATCAGGAGTCCCCGACAACCTGCTTCAACCAGTTCGTGTCCTGCATGAAGAGCACCCTGTGGAAATGCAGGAACCTCCTGAGGTACAGATGCACAGAACTTGAAGAAACAAACTGTGTTAACATGTTTCTGGGTGAGCTCCAGTCCTACTACCAGAAATCAGTGGGAGAGGACAGAGAAGATGCAGCCAACTCCACCTGGAAGAGAGACACCCAGCACAGGCTGTTCAAAGGCCCCCAAGGTGGGGCGGGACAGGGATGACATAGAGGACAGCAACACCACTGGACCTGGAGACAGTGATGAAGATGGCAACAACATCAGCAGCAGCAGAAGCAACAGAAACAGTAATAGGAACAAGGGCAGTGAATGAACTGAAAATATAAACCCCCCAAAATAGAGCTAGGACTAAGAGACTACAACTGAGTTAGGAAAAGGACTGTGGATGGGTGAGTGTGTGCGCGGGTTCACGGTTGTGTTTATTGTAATGGGTGCACGGGTTTTAATTGCAGTTCAAGGTACGTGAAGGAAAGCTTACGCTAAATGCTCTCTCTCTCTCTACACACACACACACACACACACACACACACACTTTTTAAAAATCCATAAGGAACTTTAAATGTGGATGGTTAATTGGCTTTGAAGCAGCCCTAAGTAGTAATATAAAAACACCTTGAGATTTCTGATCTTAATCTTTACCTTGAATACCTTCCTCTACCTACACTTGCAACTCTGGTTAATGATGAAAGGGAACATTTTGCAGAAAGAGTACCTGCAACTGCCTCCTGTGACATCAAGGAAACAGAATAAGAGTAGGCTTAGTCTAGATACACATTCTCTTCCCCAGAGGCTTATGGTATAAAGGCCCACCTGAGTCTCAGTACAGCAGCATAACTAGAAGTGGGCAAGAGAGCCAACAGTCCCAGGTGCCAATTCAGAGTGGGAATCAGAATGATGCCTCTTCCCTGTAGTCACTGCCACATCTGGAGCAGTAGGAGAAGCCCTGTGCCCACCAGCTGTGTGCCAGGACACAGCAGGAGCAGCCCTGTGACTCCCCACCCTAAAAGATAAGCAGGAGAAGCCCTGTGCTACTTGGCCATAGGAGCCAGGTGCAGGGACACGGTAGGAGCAGCTGGGGTCTTTGAGTCCCAGGAGCATGTTAGACCCTTCTATGCCTTTTTGGTACAGGACTGCTCAAGCTCTGCTTCAGCTCTGCTTGTAGGGCCATGTGGCACAGGGCTGTTGTCCTGGCACCCAACTCCTATAGCCCAGGGACGTGGGTCTTCTTCAGCGAGGCTCCTATTGGCCAGGGTGGTACTGGGGTGGTCCAGATGCAACAAAGGAGCACTCACTGTTGCTATCACCACTCAACGTTTTGCCTTGGGTGTCAAAGTGTATAGTTACGCCTCTGTCTCACCGGGTTGCCTTCACCCTCTGAAGAAGGGGGAACTTTAAAGAGCTACTACTCATTTTTTATGAAAATCCAGGGGGAAAAATTATTACGGGTGGGAGCGGCTTGTTTTTAAAAAGCCACTTCAAAAGCTGTCTCCCCTCCCCATCTTCAAACTCCTTGTCCTCTCTATTTCTTTATATTTTAGTTTTACTCAAAACCACCTATTATTGACATGCTTGTTTTCTTGGTAATAAATGGCATATATTGTTACAATTCTGTACCAGTTACCCAGAGCTTTGGATCAAAAGCATTATATATGAATAATTAAATATAAAGAATATGAAGACACTAACGTGGCAATGACTATCCCAGTTGTAGTAAAGGAGCCTGATTGTTCTGATTGTTGTTTAGGTCATCATTTACCTCAAAGGCATATAAAGAAGTAGGTCTTTGCCCCAAAAACACTTACAATCTAAGCCAAAGGCATGCCAAAGTGGCACCTCAGAGCAGTGGTTCTTAACTTTAAATCCTCAAAAAATCCCATCTCTTAGATTTAATTCATTTCTTGACTAAAGAAAAACAACAAAGCAATTCTTCTTTTGCAAATAACTCAGAAAGACCATGACACCTCACAGTGTTTTTGACACTGTGGGTTATTTGAAATCTCTGTCTTTATTTTGTGAAGCATGTATAGCTGTTTCCACACCTAACAAGACAAATTCCCTGTAGCACACTTAACATGATTTGGCAGCACCCTAGCTGAGAACCAGTGCTTTACAGATTAACCAGTTTACAGAGGCATAAACTTTGTTAAATAAAAGCGTACTTTGACAGATGCTGCATCCGTTTCCTCCATGCTGCAGGAGCCTTTTGCAGGTGCTCTTTCTACAGAAAATTCAGTTACTTTATGGCTGTGTATTTCAAAGTAGCATCTCTAAGGTGCCACACTGACCTGCTTTCTGTGTGACTTCAGATTAACCCTACTAACTGCCTCTAATCTAAGTAAACAAATAGATAAAGACTAGTAGGGGGGGAAAGAAGTAAGCTAGTGACTGAAGCAAAATGAAAAACATCTGAATTCCTTATTCATACTCTTCTCCTTTATTAGTTAATTGTTTTTCCTTCTATCTTTTCTCTCCTTCTACTTGCCCTGCTCTCTAATCTTGAAATCTGAAACATTTCCTGCTGAGTGGAGGAAACTCCTGTGTAAGCTCACAAGTTTTTAAGGCACCAGAGAAATGAAGTTGAAAGAATAAACAAGGCAATACTATTACAATATTTCAGTATTTGTCAAAGAAAATCACAGACATGTCTGAGGCCATATTTTTCTGCTATATGCAAAGGTATATCCTTACCTGCCTTCGAAGAAACTGTTGTTCCATTAATTCTGAGCAACAGTGATCCTTCTCCTTAGATTCCTCCTCATCCTAGGGAAAATTATGTAAATGCTAAAAAATTGTTCAAGAAAGGTGTTAAGTGATTTGCCAAAGATCACACATGAAGTCTGTACTAGACTCCCAATCCTGTGCTTGAGCTATAAGACGTGATAGTTGTCATAACACATGATATTCTGCTCAGAGAGCAATAAAAGTGTGCAATTTGTTGGATGTGTGATAAAACTTTCTACAAGAAAAATTGGACAGAAATCTGCTCAGCTTTTATTTCCCAACAGCTAAGCAGGTTTTCCTTCTCAAATGGAAACCAGCCAGTAACCTGTACATAAACACTTCTCCAGTCTTCACAAGTTTGACGTTCTTTCTGAGTGATGTGTGGAGAACAATAGCAAATCAGAGAAGAAAGGCCCTTAAGAAATTAATTCTAATTTGCATGCAACCTGCAAGCTACTTTTTCAATACTGTCTATGACTTTTTATGTCTTCTTGCGGTAGAAGCCTTTATTTCTGGTAAAATAATAGCTAGGCCTACCGTAATATATATCCTTTAAAAAGCTGAACACTATTTCTGTGTTTTGTGTTTATAATTAAACACAACTGCAGATCTTACGCTTTTGCAGTTTTTGCCAAGTATGTTTTCCAAGTTTTAACACATAGAAAAGACTCTTATGCTATCATGGAAAGGGATGAAGGATTGAATAAAGCTGGGGGGGAGGGGGACGTTATTTCCTGTTTGTCTTCACAGTTACCAAGGAACTGGGCATCAAAACAAGGAGGCAAAAAACACTTTAAAAATGAAAAAAAATCCAGAGTCTTTCTGTTTGTTGTCTTTATTGAAAGCATGGAGGTATTGCACAAATAAAAATGATTTAAATATACCGCATAACCCTAACACAACAGCCTACAGAGCCTGCTAAAACTGTAGACTACAACCCTAAAGAACCACCTTTCAAAATGGAGGATGGCTTTGGTTTTTGCAGGCATACTCACAACTTCTACTAACACAATGGCGCCTGCTTCACACACTGGTCTGGTGATAAAATATGCCAACTGAGGGCATAAAAAGTTGGAATTGCACAGCTGAAACACTGACTTTTTGCCGACAGGAGAAAATACTCTCTCTAAGCAACTGTGATATTTCTGTGATATTTCCATACAATTTGTTTTAACCAAACATGTCTACTTAACCTGATGGTGTAATTCAACATAGCAGGTTTGCAATTTGTTGAAGACATGTAAATCAAGGTGACAGCAACTTCCTTAGGGGTGGAGCTTGCATTCAAAGATCTGCTGTTCTCTTCCTTTATATACTCAACTCATTAGGAAAATGAATAGTTGTGAGAAGTGACTGTGGATTAACCAAAAAGAAGAAAAATTAAAGAAGCCCTGCTTGGAAATGAAGGGAGGACTTAAGCATATATCTATAATTAACTAAGAGACGTAGAATTCAGAGGAATTGGATTTTGACAGGAAGCTGATATGTAATACATTGCCTGAGGAGTCACAGAATATTGTTCAGCAAGACAAGTAAATTGTAGGTAGGAAACAGAATTAAATTCTGACATAACTATAAAACTAAACTGGAGGCAAGTGATTGTTCTGCTGGCAAGATACAGGATGCTGATGCATTTTGAGCTAACACTGTTGCCAAATCCTGCAGCGTTGTCATGTCTTGTGTTGTTTAACATTGTCTCAAAACCCAGCTCTTGGAGTTATGCTGTATAGGAAACATACCATCTCTCATTAAAAGCAGCCTGTTTCTAGCCCTTATAGTAGGCAAAGGTCTAACTAGCTTATTTTGTGCCCAGGGCAAAATCTTGCTGTGGTCTGAGGGAGGATGGGGGTTCTAGGGTTATCTGTTCTTGTGATAAGTCCCCATCTGCTGTTAGTGTGGGGTGATCTGCCTAACCCAGGCTGCTGCTGCTGCTGCTATAGCAGCACCACATGGACCCCCTTAGGATCCTTCATTCTGGCACCCCTTATAAGTGGCTGTTGCCCTACCTGCCACCCCAGCTTACAGTATTGATGGGAGGAGAAAATCTTAAAACACATTTTTGACTGTTTCCTAATGGTTGAGAACCCAAAGGTGACTAGAAATAACTCCAAATACATTCTTTTTTCCTTGAGTGTTTGGTATAGGCAATATTGTGTTAA
The DNA here is from genome assembly GCF_052110815.1 of Crocodylus siamensis. Taxonomy (NCBI): domain Eukaryota; kingdom Metazoa; phylum Chordata; order Crocodylia; family Crocodylidae; genus Crocodylus; species Crocodylus siamensis. The sequence goes on along the minus strand of NC_143395.1, from coordinate 343,368,702 downwards.
CTAGTGCAAACCTTCATACAAGTAAGTGAAAAGTGCATATGTTTATCAGGGTAACATGAGTAGGGCTAGACAGATTTCTTTTTGTTGAAAGACCAAAAATGAGTGAAAACCAAGACATTTCAACTGAAAAGTACCAAAATCCAAAAAGTTTAATTCTCTGATGGAATATCATTTTTTTGACAAAAGAGACAACTTTGCATGAACATTTTTATTCAGTCAAAAGCTCTCCATCTTCTATCAGAAATGTTTCCAACACAGAATTTTCAAAGAGCTCAAAAATTTGGCTTACCATTGATAGAAATGTTGGCTGCACAGCACAAGTACGTTAGGTACACCTGGACAAGATAAAGCACATAATTACACTGGACAGTAAGGGCCTGTAGTCATGGCAATAAAGAGATGCCTGATCCCACTGGGCACTCCAGCAGACGTTGTGGGTGGTACAAGTGCCTTTCTCCTTTGTGTCTGGTTGGCTGGCAGGACAAAAGGATAAATGGGGCCCAAAGTCCTCTTCCTGCTAGCTCTGGAGCGATTTGTACCCTAGAAGCACTAGAAGAGTTCATGTATTATGACAGTGCCCAGATGTCATAAAAAGATGAAATCTGTGAAAGATAGAGAGGGCCATTAGAAGAGCAGGATAAATTAGCTAAGAAGTTAAATATGTATTTTTGCCCAATTCTTTATTGTAGAAGATATAAGATAAGAAAGCTCAGTTTTCAAAGTAATTCTTGATGGCAAAACAAAGTGTGGCCTTGTCTGGAAGTGAAATCTCTGAAGAAGAAGTTATGGGGCAATCCCTCAAGTGAAGAAAATCATTTTATTATTCAAAAATAAATACAGTGTTAAATGATGGAGACACTGACAAGGACATGTAGCATATCCTTATAAACCACAATCCTTCCTGAACACTGGAAAGTGACTAAGATGAGGCTTGTTTTTAAAAAAGCATCAAACTGATATCCTGGATTTTACTGACTGGTTAGCCTTAAAATGGTACTGGTGAAACTGATCAGAAATCAAATTAAAGTTAAAACAGGACAACATTTGGGTAAGTACAATATAAATGGCAAAGAGAAAACAATAAGACTATTGTAAGGGAAATCTGTGCTTCTCTATATGTTAGAAGATTCTGAAAATATTAATAAGATAGTAGATGAAGGTGACCTGGTAGACATAATTTACTTGGATTTTCAAAAAGCTTTAGAAAAGGTCCCTCATAAAAGAATATTAAAGATAATAAATAACAATGAAGCAAGGGGCAAAGGCTTGTCTTGGATTAAAAAGTGATTAAATGATAGGAAACAAATAGTTATAACCTCACAGAAGAGATATATTAATAATGGAGCTTCTCAGAGGTCAGCATTGAAGGTAGAATTATTTCATATATTTTTAATAATTTGGAGGAGGAAGTGAATTGCAAGATGGCATATTTTGCTAATGACACTTTATTGTTTCAGGATGTTGTATAAGTAACCTCTTGGATATTCCTATAATTGTAAAGGTGGTCATGACACACTAAAAAAATTCCAAAGACTCACATATATCAGTGTGAACACAGTTGGAAACAATAATCACAGGGTACATAGTGCCATTGCAATAAGGAACTTTGTCAACTTACTCAGGATGTCCAAGTGAAGTAAGGCTGCCTAAACAGCAACAGTTCAACCCTATCTTTATCTTAAGTTTCACAAATCAAATGGATACACAACATGCCACGAGATCTAATTTAGGGACAAGGAATCTCTACATCAGATTGCATGCCAGCCTACAACCCTTTCTGAATGACATGCCTTCAGTAGACAAGTTCCATGAAGTTCTTCATAACATTCTTCACCGAATACCTGGCTGAAACTAGTTGTGACTAATTAGACATGCAGCATCCATCAGCCAGGTGTCAGACAAACAGAAATGAAAAGCTCCTTCATTATCAGTATATGGATTGCTGGGGCTGCACTGGTTACAAAAAAATCCTTACACTTCATCTTATCCTCCAAGATTCAGCAGTCTGGTTCAGATTCCAGACTACATAAAATCTCTCATCAGCACCACCAAGAATGAAAAACCTCAAAATTTGCAATCAAGCTACAAGCCCACAATGAATGGCGTTGTTCTACACTGTTGTTTTCATTAAAATGGTCATGAAAAAGACATTGCTAACACAGCTAAGAACTTCCAAGACAGCCTACAAAACCATCTACTCAGACTGTAACCTCAGAGAAACAATCCTGTCTTCTAATAGCTTTTCCATTCAATAAACTTCTTTAGGACCAATAAAGTCCCCCACTCACAAAGTAAGTAGAACACAAGCTAAGATGGATTAAAACAAATACTGTACCTTCCTGTATCACACTTGCCTTTATATGGAAGAATGAAGTTAATGGTAAAGAATAAGATGTTTCCATTCTATACACAATCTAACACTCCTCATCCACCATGAATTTTCCATCTCCAATGGGATGCTAGACCTCCATGAAAAACATTCTCTATGCCCAGAGAAGTTTTAACATGCACCAAAAGGAGAGATTCTATGGGTGCTATACGCATGCTCCTACACATTCTAATTAGAATAAATCGGAGCAGACTCAAGCATCCTAATTAGAATGCTCCAGTGTGCCACAGTGCCATGTGTATTCAGTGTCCCACATTTCAAAATAGCAGCAGGGGTGTTTTAGTTAAAACTCTTCAAACGACCTTCAGTTTTGGGTTGGGGACGGGGGGTGGATCCTGCCTGCCCTGGCTCTGGCCCACATGTGGGAGTACTCTGGCAGCCTCTGAGGAGGCTGCTGAACCATCCCTCTCCCTAGCCTCAGCCCCCCACCCCAGTTCCAGGGCTGTCAGTTGGGGAGGGAAGGGGAAGGGGAAGGGAAAGAAGCAGCCAGCACAGAGCTTCTGGCTGCTTTTGACTAGCCAGAGCTGGGTGGGGCGTGGAATGGAGTCCCCTTATGTCCATTCCCAGATACCCCAGCTGATGTACTGGGGGGAGGCAAACCAGGCCTATGAGATGAGGGGACTCTGTTTCACCCTCTCCCCTTCCTCTCACCTCTGGTCATTCAAAAGAAGCTGGCAGCTCTGTGCTGGCTGCTCCCTCTCCACTGACAGCCCTGGGGTCACGCATGTGTGTTTAAGTCATGGCTGTAGACTGCATACAGATGCTCTATCACATGAAAAAATTCACATGTGTAAGCACCCTTAACTGAAAGTTGACACAAAAGCTGAACTTACCCTATGGATCTTTTCAACCCAGACATAGGAGGAAAGGTATATTGTTAAATGAGTTACGATTAATCGAGCAATTTATGCCTACATTAAAAAAGAAAAAGAAAGTATAATTTCACATCTTTATTATTTTTAGTAAGGCATTGGACAGAAATTCTGGTTCATTGTCAGCTGGCTTAAAATTACAGTATGTTGCAGCATAATCACAAACAAATATTATAATTACAAATGCCAAGGGAAATTTAGGCCATTAGGCAAAAGAAAAAAAAAAGAATTTGACTGTGGAAAATTAAATTAATAAAACATTAAAGCATTAAAAAGAAATCTGCTGCCTGTTATAACTGAATTGTTCACATAACTAAAATAAAGAAACCCTTTCAATATTTGCATTTATTAATGTTACATGGCCATCAAAATGGAACAGTGAAGGTCAAGAAAAAGTTCTGTAATAGACTATGGTCACCTAGATGTCAAATAGATTCTGAAACTAATTTAATCTTAGAATATACTATTTAAAATAATGAAATTACGAAAATTATTATTCTTAATAAGGGTGATTTATCTTCACTTTGTTTCCTAAGGAAACAATGCTATGGTAGGTTACCATAAAAACTTATTGCATGTTATTTATCTTAGACCAGACCCAAAAAGCCTTTTTGTGCTGAAGTCAACAGGAACAAGGTTAGAAAGATAAACAGCTACAAGCTTTTTAAAATCCAACCCTATATGACTGACTTGCTCAATTTCACATTGCAAATCTGTAGAACTGAAAACTGATTTCCGGTGTTCCAGTGTTCACCAATTTTAACTGTGTATCAGTTAGATCCCTTCATCCCAGGGCTTGCTCTATGGAACTCCTACTAAATGAATTCAAATATTTTCCTATCACTTCTTTATTTGATTCCCCAAACATTTAAGTGAAAAGCAATTTGGGAAAACTGCAGCGTGATGAGTTCTTTTTTTCCCAAATGTTGGCCTACCAAATTGCAGAAACAAAAGACACAAACTGACTCATCTAATTTCCCCAAGAAAGTAAAGAAAATGGAACTGATTGCACAGAATCCAGAAACCCTCCAGCCCAAAAGCCCACTGGCTTATCTACTGGCCTTCCACATTTCATTATTTCTTTTCCTTTTAATATGTTTAATTACCTACACTACAAAGCAGAGTCCGTCTGTCCTGAATTCCACATGGATCTATTTTTCATCTGCCACAAAGCTCCAATGAGTTAAAGGTACACAACTGTTAACAACAACAAAAAATTCCTAGGAAAACACAAAGCTTCAAGGACATTTTTTGTGCAGATTTGAGGACCACCTAGAACAGCCATGACATCTGTACTAACCGAAAAAGCAAATGAGGCCACAAAGGACTGTTCTTTGACCATATAATCAATTTTCCACTCAATGCATTGTTCATTCTTGGAGGCTTTAATGCTGGAATTGATTTTAACAGCCATTACAGAAATACATAAGTCAAAGGGCTCTCAACCTTTTTTTAGCATGACCAATGGAAAAAAAAGTTTATGTATATCTGAATAAATCAATGACTATGATTCATGTACCTTATTAAAAAGGTTCTGTGAATCACAGCTTACACATGTAGCAGTGGTTAAATGGAGCAACTAGAACACAAACTGAGAAATGGCAAGATGATCATCTCTGTAATGACTGGTCTGGACCCTGATCATAAAATCATTTTAAAAACTTTCAATAATATTAAATTAACCCAGCTAAACAATGGAGTGAAGTCAGTTGTCAGAGGTTTATCGTCTTTCTTATGGAAACTTATGTTGTTTCAATGTCAAACGCATTCATTTGCTAAATTGCTAAGAATGAAAAAAAATCATTATTGAGATAATCTCTGATATCAAGATGTTTTTGGGAACTGGAAAATAAATATGAATGTACTGAGCAAAATAAATATGAAAACAGGAAAAAAAAATGAAATGTATGACTGTAGCTAGCAGTTCTACATTTGTCAATATAAACAAAAAGTATGAAATATATTGATGCTCAGATGTTTTTCTTTATTTTTTTAAAATTTGCTTTAACTAAAGATATACATGTCATTTGTACTCCATAATTTATAACAAATTTGTAAAACAGACAGGGCGAGGTGGCACCCAGCACAGTACTATATGCTCTTGTTATGGGTTAAAAGTTGCCAAAAACTAGTACCAGTTGGAGACCATCTATGAAAAGGTTAATACTGGACTGTACTCCCTCCTTCTTCCTGGAAGAAGCAAAGAAGCTGGCAGCCATCTTGTGGCACATAGTCTTCATGAAAAAGCCAACTGTAAGTCATGAGCAGGGGTCCTGGTTTTTCTCTGTTTAAAAACTGCAAATTCTCTGATAAACTCTGTGAGTTCTCTGATTTAAAAAAAACCAAATCCATATTTTCCCATGATTAAAATGAAACACCACTATAGATATAGGTATCAGTTGAACACAATGTTGCATTGACATATTTACACTTTAAAGCAATTTAGAAGCCTACTAGGCTAGGGACAGACATTCAAAAAGCCTGAATTGATTAAATCTGTGCAGGTTAATCTAACCTGACTAGGCTGAACCAGTTTGTAACTGGACAGACATTCTCTCTAAACTGAGGAAATTCAGGCACATGTCTGCAGTGGCTCAGGCTAGAAGCCAGGGTGGGAGGCACTAGAGCAGCCCTCCCTTCCCTTGTATGCTGCTGAGCTGGGGGTGCATGGCCAGGCCCCAGAAGGATGCTTTGATTAGAGAGGTCTGCCCGTACCATCCTAGGCTTTTCTCCACTAGCTGCTCAAAAGGCGGGAGTGTTGCCAGACCCCAGCCCCCTGCTAGCACTCTGAGGCAACAGCAGATGTACAGTGCATGCATCTGGTGATGATACAGAGCTTTTCAACCTCCCCCGCTGCTTCTTTATACTGTCTGGAGCAAACTGACAGGAGAGCAAGCCTTCAGGCGGGTGATAACAGTGTTTATCATCCCATCAGCAAAACAATAGCCTCTCTCCATTAGTTCAAACTCTTCTTAAACAGCTTTTTCCAAGGGATGTTACCAGCTGATTAGCCCCAAAAAGCCCTAAGTGGTCACTGTTCTGTCTGCCTGTCCCAGTGAAATTGGAGAGACACACACACACTAACACCTCTCAGCATTAGCTAGCATACCACATGCCAACGGTCCATGGGGCTGGGGTCCATGCTATGGGAGATGGGAGGGACAGAAGGAGGGGATTCCTGCTTGAACAGTAAGAAGCAAGTGGGGGTTAGGGCCAGGAAGGGCCAAGCAGACCCTGCTATGCCTGCAGTCGCTACTGGAGCTCCAGCAAGGGAGCAGAGGGGAGGGGTCAGCTGTGCTGTGGAACAGTGAGCCACACCCAGTCTAGAGAGCATGCCAGGATGCTAGCAGAGTCTCATTTAACTTAAACCAGCAAGGTACCTGGGACAGACATTGCTTAAACTAGTTTGACCCAAATCAGTTAAGTCTGATACTGCATTCAACCAGGTTTATCTCAGACCAGTTTCAGCCATTTTCAAATTGGCTTATGTGCACTGAACATTTGCTGTTACAGGTTTAAACCAGTTTCTGATCACTTAAACTGGTTTATGTGTAATGTCTGTCCCTAGCCCTAGTACCTCAATCATTATAATAAAATAAATTTCAAATACCCATACATTTTTTATATGATTTTGAGTTTTTTATCATGGAAAATCAGAACATGCCCTGCCCGCTTCACTTACCAGGATGTGGGTCCAGCTGCAGCTGTCATGTCCCGCCAACTGCTTTGTGGTACTGAGAACCCCTGATATGCCAGTACCCTGCTCATGCTATTGCCCCTCACTCCAAACCTACAGCCCCCCCGCTATGCTGTTGCCTCTGACTCCCCACCCACAGCCCCTAGCCCTGCCAATGACTCTCACTCCAGACCCATAGCCCCTTGACTCTGCCAGTGACCTTCACACTTCACCCATAGCTCCCCAGCCCTGCTGGTGCCCCTCACTTCCCATGCACAGCCCCTAACCCCATTATAGCCCTGTTGGAGGGGGCCCCCAGCTGCCAAGGCTATGGGGCCAGAGACCCAGGTCCACAGCCCCTTGCCCCCCAGTTCTGCCTGTGGGAGGTGGTGGCTGCTACAGCTGAAGTGGAGCATGAAGCCCAGATCCCTCTCCCCCATGGGTGGCACCATTGGAGTGGAGCCTGTTAGAAGGCATGGATGTGGGCTGGCAACTACAGGCTTGGGTTCCCCACCCTGCTGCCCTTCCCCTGGGGGCATCTGCAGCCCAGCAAGCAGGACCTGGTGCAGCCAGGCAGAGCTAGGTGGGGAAGCTTGGAGCTGCTGCCAGGAGCCCCATATCATCATAGTGAGGTCCTCCCTGCCCAACCAGCAGCAGTGGAAGGCATAAGACTGCGCCACTATCCAGATGGGTATGGTGTGCCTCACCATCTTGGTTCAGGGCTCCCAGTGGTGGTGCTGAGCCTCCCTACCCTGCTCTGCCCTGCTGTGCTGGGTCTTACCAGCTGGGCTGCAGAGGCTCCCAGGAGAAAGGCAGTGGGGTCAGGACCTCACAGCAGCCAGCTCTCATCTGCCTGCACCCAGCACACAAATTTGGGAGCACATGCCCCCCAAGAGTGTGTCTTGTGGCAGACAGCCAAATCCCCCACTGCCCCCTGGACAAATCACCCATGACTCTGTCCTGTTCCCCACCCAGGCTCTGTGGCTGCGAATTCCTACCCTATCCAGGGCCCCAAGACCCAAGCCCCATGCACCAACCTGGCTGGGCAATGCCCCCAGCCCTGCCCAACACCCTGACTCCCTCCCTCCTTCCCTTCATCCCTCTTTCCCTAAGTATGGGCGCCTCAATCCCACCCCTCCCCCACTTACCTGCAAGGAGTTGTGGGTTCTGGTCTCCATGCTTCCTGGCTACCATGTGCATGTGGTGCCCCCTGTCTGATTGCCATCTTTCCACTCCTGCCAGCCCTTTGCAGGCTCGAACTCTTCCAGCCTGCAAGGGGAAACCCACCCTTTTTCTCCTTTAAAGGGAAAAAAACCACATTTTTCTGCAGTGAATGGAAAACGTGGATCCCTGGTCATGACTCCAGACATGACCTACCTCTTTTTTTCTACATTCTGCCTTCCAAAAACCAGGTGTGTGTCTTATTTGGGGGTGTGTAAGATGCAAGAAAATACATGGTGGGTGCGTATTAAAAATAATATCCATTTCTTCCCCTCCCATTGTATTTAGGATTCTGACACCAACAGAACACTAGTCATTCCACCAGTTCATGATGGAGCAGAATTTCATGAAAGAGCCTGCATTTTCTGCAGCCCAAATGTTTGTATTTTATAGCTGTGGTTTTCAAACTGGGGTACACATATCCTGGGAATATCTGGTGCTTTTATAAGGGGCACATACCTAAATTTTAATAATGGTGGTGGGACTTCTGATTGGTCAATGTGTAGTGACTAATGGCATAACTAGACAATGATCTCAGTGAAGATGCAGAGACAAGTCAAAGATAAGGATTGCAAGCAGAAATATTTTACAGGTAAAGGGGTATGTGGCCAAAAAAGTTTTAAAATTACTGCTCCATAATATCACTGTATCCCAAAAGAGGGCTGCTGTGCACATCCACAGGTCTACTAGTCATTTTCTTCTCTATGTGCAAATGTGTTAACTGAAATAATGCTCATTAAGTGCCACTATGGGAAATGCTTCCTTTCCCTTCTGTAATATTCAGATACCAGTGCAGAGTGTCTTAATATGGCTATGTGCAGGAATGATCGAGATTTGGCCCTAATGAAACAGATTTGCAATATAACCTTTACATACATGCATGATATATAGTGATGTTCACGATTCTATTGTGAAATATGATGCTGTGATTTTTAGACTGATTCCCTTTGGCAGATGAGCCTTACATGATTAAATTGATAAGTATCAATGTACAGATATTGTGCCAAATATAAACTACTAGAATGTTATTCAGTAGGAGGTGTTGAATTTATTAAACTCATGCTCAATAACCAAGTTTAAAGAGTTGAGTTGCACAAAATAAAAATCACATAATTGAAAAATTACTGATGAAGCTTGTGATTAAAACTTTCCTATCTTACAGTGGTACACTGACCTACAAAAGACCTCTGACAATTTCCTGTGAATGTATCAGTGCTTTAAGATTTTTCATCATTTAAGACCATGCATGAAATTTATTTAGGCTGTTAGCTGTTTGTCATGGAGCCCTCAATATTGTTATAGCATAAAGGGCATCCCATCAGAAACATTCAGCATCATATCTGCTATTAAAGGATATCACCAGAGATCCTGGTTATCTATAATAAAAAAACCCCCAATTTTTGGATTACAAAAAGTAATCCCAAATTCACATTTTTCCATGATTAAAATTAAATGCCACTGTATATATATATTAGTGGTGTTTTATTTTAATCATGGAAAATGTGGATTTGGGGCTACTTTTTTAAATCTGAAAATTGGGAATTTTTTTTTATCACAGAAAACCAGGAGCCCTGGATATCTCCTTTATGTTGCTGTCTTGACACAGACATAACATCCAATTTAGCAATCTTCACTTAGAATTCTGCATGCACAATAAAACAGTTTTAATTTTGTTTTGAACTTCAAAACAAGGAAGGTGAGAAAAAAGTGATACCTTTTGGCATCCATATTCAAGGACACCATATTCAAGGCGTGGTGCCAAAGGACTGGAAAAGGGCCAACGTAGTTCCCATTTTCAAAAAAGGGAGGAAGGAGGACCCAGGAAACTATACAGGCTAGTTAGTCTTACCTCAATTCTAGGTAAGCTTTTTGAGAGAATTATCCTGGCACATGTTCATGAGGGGCCAGCAGGGGAGGTTATGCTTAGGGGCAACCAACACAGGTTCATTAGAGGCAGGTCTTGTCAGACAAACCTGGTGGCCTTCTATAACCAGGTCACAAAATCCTTAGATGCAGATGTAGCAGTGGACGTAGTCTATCTGGATGTTAGGAAGGCCTTTGACACTGCCTCTCACCCCATTCTCAGGAACTTGGAGTCATCATTGACACCAAGATGAACATGGGCTAACAATGTGGTGATGCAGTTAGGAAGGCCAACCATACCTTGTCATGCATCCACAGATGCATCTCGAGCAGGTCCAAAGGGATTATCCTCCCCCTCTATGCAACACCAGTCAAGCTACAGTCAGAGTACTGCATCCAGTTCTGGGCACCGCAGTTCAAGAGGGATGTGGACAACTTGGAGAGGTTCCAAAGGAGGGCCACTCGCATGATCGGGGGCAGCAGGGCAGACCCTATGAGGAGAGGCTATGGGACCTGAACCTGTTCAGCCTCCACAAGAGAAGGCTGAGAGGGGATTTAGTAGTCTGTTACAAACTAGTCAGAGGGGACCAGCAGGCATTGGGGGAGTCCCTGTTCCCCCAAGCACTACCAGGAGTGACTAGAAATAATGGTCACAAGCTGGGAGAAGGTAGATGCAGGCTAGACATTAGGAGGTGCTATTTCACTGTCAGGGCAGCTAGGATCTGGAACCAGCTTCCAAGAGAAGTGGTTCTGGCTTCTACCCTGGTCTTTAAGAGGAAGCTAAATGAACACCTTGCTGGGGTCGTTTGACCCCAGTACTCTTTCCTGCCATGGCAGGGGGTCAGTCTTGATGTTCTGCTCAGGTCCCTTCCGACCCTACCAACTATGAAACTATGAAACTATGACACTTTAGCATTATTCATTCATCTAATAGCATGGTTCACAGATGTTTTCAAGCTTAGATTTTTTTTATTAGTAAAGGCATAAAAGACAAATTGGGCCTCTTATACCAAGCACTATTGAAATATCTATTAATTGACAGTCCCTGCCTGAAAAAGACTCAAATATAAAAGGAAAAAAAAACCTTAAAATATGATTTAAACAAACAAGCAAGCCAAAGAGAGATGAAAAACTGGAGTTAATTAATACTATGAGATGTGTACATATCTTCCTCTAAATTCTTCTCAAATAAGTATTTTAAAACACAATCTGCTTTTTAATTTCAGACAGGCAAAATTGAGTTAAAATTCCCAGAGCAATTTTAAATCTTTCCTGTGGATGTTTATATGATCATACAATATTCAGAAATGTAATTTATAATCCAGGATCCTGGTTTTCTCAGTATGTATATGTCACTGGTAGGTATTGTAAGGCTTTGGGGACCTTTTTATGGGTTCCCTGCCTCCCACTGACATCAGGGTGAAACCCTATTCCGGTGCCACCTAAATGGTCTGGGCACTGCCCCTTTTTCTCTCCTGCCATGTCTTTGTTGTTATCAGTTGGGGAGGCAGTTCCTGGTCGGGGCCCACAGGTGTCTCGACTCTGGGGTTGTGTTCATGGGGCTCCAAACCTCCCCTTTACCCCACCCTTACCATGCCTTCAGCCTGGGTTGATGCTGCTCCCCACAGATTTTCCCCCCACTGCCTGCCTTGCCAGGACTGGGTCTTCTGAGCTGTGAACCTTCATGAGACCACCCCTGGTTTTCGGGCTGGTTTCCCCCTCTTCAAGAAAAATCAACTTGCCCCTGCTGGGTCACCCACAACTCAACAGAAAATGCTGGCACCTGCTGGTGGAGGTCCCGAGCCTACCTTTCTCTCGCTCTCTTTCAGGGGTCCTTTCTTTCCCCTTCCTAGGGGTTTGTCTGTCTTCTCCCCCTTTCATGGGCAGGGGTACTGGGATCTCCCCTGTGCCCCATCCCTACCCATTCCTCTGGCACCCTTACCCTAAAGCGCCCTCACCCTAGGGTCCCGTCGCCTTGGTCCCTCTTGCCAGCATCACTCTTCTACCCTTTTCTGAGGCTCATGGTTCCCCATGCTCTGCCCCCTCTGGAGCAGTCCGAGGATGATTGCGGATTTGAGGGTCTTAAGCTTAAGGATGGAAATTAATATGAAAAATATTAAGACAATATTATATAATTCAGTGGCCTCATCAGGGCAATAGTAAGCAGCTCTGATCACCCCATTTATAAAGAATTTTGGTGAATTATAGGGAATTCAGTGAAAGCTCATAAGAGTGAACAAAAATGAGAGAAAGACTGAAAAGATATAAACCATATCAAATGGTATACAGAAGTAGATTAGAGGTTCCATCCTCTCCACCTCAACATACAGGAACAAGGGACATTCAGTGAAGCTACTGTGTAAAACATTGCCACAAGATGAACAACCTAAAAATAAATTATGTGGATGCTTGCTTGCTTTCTGCAGCTCATGAACAGGGCCTTACCTGGAAAGAAATGCTTTCATATGCTTTGTGCATTACTCAAGGATTCCTCATATATCTAAATGAGTAAGTGCTCCTCCTCCAGATTAAATTCTTGAAACAGAATAAGAGTAGTTCTTGAATTCTGGACAAAAATTTAGTCTACTCTCTAGGAATGAATGGTAGATAATGAATATAAAAGCCCAGAGGTAAGTAAAGAGCCAGGGGACCTGGATATAAACCAAATAAAAAGAAGAAATAAGGGAAGCCTTAACAATCTTCCCAGAAAGAAATTAGAGCAATCAGCTCATTACCTTAAATGTTTGATCACAAATGCAAGAAGTATGGGGAATAAGCAAGAAGACTTGAAAGACCTAATACAATCAGGAAATTGTGATGTGATTGAGATAACAGAGACTTGGTGGGATAGTTCTCATAACTGGAGTACTATCATGGATGGACAGAGGTGGACCCACTGGGGTGCAGCAGCTGGGGACTTTTTAAAGTCCTTAATTCCTCCTAGGTGGATGGGTATAAAAATCATTCAAGGAAGGTAGGGGGAAAAGGAGGTGGTGTTGCTCAGAACACAAGAGAGACATAGGCTTGTTCTGAGGTATAGTACAAAGCAGGAGTTAGGCCTGTTGAAAGTCTCTGGTAATGGTAAGAGGAAAGAACGCCAAGGGTGATATCACTATCAACTGCTCTAGGCCACCAAACCAGGATGAAAAGGTGGATGAGGCCTTCTTTAAAAAAAAAGGTGAAACATCAATTACCGTGGCATCTTTGGGAATGTAACACAGCAGTGCACTGGCAGTCTATTGGGTCTGTGGTTTGTATTGGGAGTAATGTCTGGGGACAGGTATTAGACAGACCAACTCAGGAGGAAGAACTTTTTTTATTTATTGCTAGAAAACAGGAAGGAATGTGAAGGTGGAAGACAGTTTAGGGACAGTGGCTGCATCTACACAAGATGATGACTGTGCAGTTGCTACTGCACTGTCATCTAGTACTTGCATACCCAAGTACTAAATGACTACACCGTAACTCAAGTTACTGTGCAGCAGTATCACTGCATGGCTTACTGGTCATGCTGACTGTGCAGTAGCTCATTACTACTGTGAAGTAGCATTGCATCACAGTTCATGCCCTGCAACACTACTGTACAGTAGTAATGAGCTACTGTGCAGTAGTAAGAAATTACTGCCGAGTAAGCATCTTGTGTAGAGGTGGCCAGTGAACACTAAAAGACAGCATCAAGATACTAAGGAAAGGAGGGAAGGAAAGCTACAGAATAAAGAGATACTGGATTTCAGAAAACCAAATTTTAACAAACTCAGAAACTAGTGGGCAAAATCCCTTGGGAGTCAAGTCTGAGACAAAATGGGGAAGAATACAGAAAAGTTGGCTTCCCTTTAAGTAGGGTTTATTAAGGATGGGAGCAAATTATGCAAAGCAAAAATAGAAAGTACAACAGGAGGCCAGCCTAGCTAGAGAGTGAACTCTTCAGTGACTTAAAACTCAGAAGGAATCCTACTGGTAGGGGAATCTTGGACATATTACTAAGGAAAAGTGTAAGAGTAATACACAGGCATTCAGGAAAAAACTTAGGAAGGCCAAAGCATAAATAGAGATGCAATTGGCAATAAATGTAAAAGGCAATAAATAAGGATTCTACAAGTATGCCAAAAGAGGAAACTAAGGAAAATGTAGGTTCCCTAATGAATGCAGAAGGCAATCTAATAATGGATGACTTGGAGAAAGCTGAATCATTTAATGTCATTTTTACTTCAGTCTTCATGAATAAGATTGGTTACCAGATGACAGCAGTTGGTTTGTTTGGAGTAGTTTAGTAAAGTATCTTGGATTTTATAAGGTTGACAGTGAATCTAAGCATTTCAGACTCTTCACAGAAGCAGTCAAGAGTGTCCCTGAACTCTTCAACTGACTGGGCACACAAGACACAATCACCAGCATACTGAAAATCAGTAACAGAGGTGTTGGTTATCTTGGATTTGGAAGATAACCAGTTGATGTTAAAGAGATTCCTGACCATGCAGTCCTGTATGCTGACTCCAGATGCAAGTCTATCAGCAATGAGATGTGGAATAGTTGTGATATAGACAGAAAACTGTGTTGCTACAATCACACATCCTTGCTTGACTCCAATTCTAATAATGAAAGTTTCCTTTTTCAAGTCATTGCTTAGGCTGCTTACTGTTGTGTTTTGACAATGGTAACAAAAGTTGGCAGGCATCCAGATCTCATTGGGATCTTCCATAATGCTCCTCCATTGATTTAATCTTCATTGACCTTGGTCAGGACAATGAAAACTATGTAAAGATCTCAGTATTGCTTACAGCACTTCTCCTGCAGCTATCCAGCAATCAAGACAGGGGGACAGCAGTGGATGTGATATACTTTGATATTAGCAGCACTTCTGACATTTTCTCCAACGACATTACAATTAATAAGTAGGGACCTACCCAAATTGCAATTACACAAATTTCAGGGGAATCATGAAGTCAGGTGATCTTCATGAAATCTGTGGGGGGGGAAAAGACTTACTACAAATAAAATGCTGGCTCCCCAGTAAAAGCCCACAGTCCCCTGGCTGTGCAGCCCATGCAGAGAAAGAGCAGAGAGAGGC
This sequence comes from Crocodylus siamensis, assembly GCF_052110815.1. Taxonomy (NCBI): domain Eukaryota; kingdom Metazoa; phylum Chordata; order Crocodylia; family Crocodylidae; genus Crocodylus; species Crocodylus siamensis. The sequence goes on along the minus strand of NC_143395.1, from coordinate 343,353,613 downwards.
TGCCAGCACAAACACAAGCAGGTAAAATGGCTGCTAGTCCTGCCCCTCACTGCTGATTGGCTGAGAGGGCTTTTTGTTATGCTGCTCCACCCCTCACCATAAATCTGTGGTGAAAGGTGGGGCCACATGACAGACAACTCCCTCAGCCAATCAATGGTGAGGGTCGGGGCCATACAACAGACAGCCCTCTCCACCAATCAGCAGTGGTGAATGGGGATACTGAAGCCTTTCAGCTAATAAGAGGTTTCAGGGGCCCTGGCCATGATAAGCCCTTGAAATTGGCTGCCAGCCCCACAATCTGCCCATGAAATCAGCCGGCTACCTCCTCAAGTTGGGTAGACTCCTATTAATAAGTTAAGAAAATACAGAATAAATGAAAGTACTATAGGATGAATACACAACTGATTGGATCATCATGTTCAACAAGTGGTCATTAACAGCTCAATGTCAAGTTGAGAGAAGGTACTGAGTGGAGCTCCCCAAAGCTCTGTCCTAGTATTATTTAATATCAGTATTATTTAATACTAGCAAATTATCCATCAAAAATGACGGGGGGGAGGGTGGCAGGAAAAGAGCCAGCATTTGGCCCTGTATCCCCATTTCTTCCCCTGTGCTAGACCAGCCCTGCTCCCTTTAGGCCTGACCCTGTTCCCACTAGCAGTTTGGATTTGGGACCAGGGCTGCTTTCCCTCATGCCCCCACTGCCACAGGCCCAACCCTATTACCCCCCTGACCACTGCAGGCCTTCACTCACATTGGGGTCAGGTCCGCTTCCCCCAACCTTGCCCCTGCTGCTTTGGCTGTCCCCCCACCCAGTCTCTCCCCCCACTCCGGGGCAGGGGTCAGGGCCAGGCCCATGTCTGACCTTTCTGTTTGGGCCCGGGCCTTTTTTGCCCCCCCACGCCTCGCAGCTTTGGGTCTGGGCCCGCTCCCCCTTGTGGCTGCAGCTGCACCCATGCCACCAGCACCTGTGGACCTTGCAGCACAGCCGGCATAGGCCCAACAGTGGTGGCAGCAGGCATAGGCCTGGACCTGGCAGTGGATGCAGGCTCAGTGGCAGGCATAGGCATGGACATAGGCCCGGTGGGGTAGCTACAGGTGCAGGCCCAATAGAGCAGCTGCAGGCACAGGGTGGTGGCCATGGAGTGGTGGCTGCAGCTACTGGTAACTACCCCCTCCCCTCTCCCCTGCCTCCCCTACCTACCAGCTCTTGTTGTGGGGTGAGGATGGGGGTGCTCCAGCCCCTGGCTCCAAGGAGCAGACCAGGGGAGCGAGGCCAGCAGCCCTCTGTCCCCACGCTCTGTCCCCTCTGTTATGGTGGGGCTCTGGTCCCTATTGCCCTCCTCTGCCTCCAAGGAACAGGGGAGGGCCAGACAGCAAGCAGGCCTGCCCCACCCCTCCAACCCCTCAGTCCCTACTGTCATGGCTTTGACTAAAACCTGTCTTTTACATCATTTGTTTAATGCTATTCTGTGAAGCATTTTCTCTGTCCCAGTTAATTTCAGTTAATTTACATCTTTTGCACCTTTAAAATTTTCCTTCCTTTCAATAATTTCATAGTTAGTAGGGTCAGAAGGGACCTGAGCAGATCATCAAGTCTAACCCCCTGCCATGGCAGGAAAGAGGACTGGGGTCAAACATCTAGCCTTGTCTTAAAGACCCCCAGGTTAGGAGCCAGCACCACTTCGCTTGGAAGTTGGTTCCATATTGTAGCCGCCCTGACCATGAAGTAGCACCTCCTGATGTCTAATCTGAATCTACCTTCTGCCAGCTTGTGACTGTTATTTCTAGTCACTCCTGGTAGTGCTCAGGGGAACAGGGACTCCCCCAATGCCTGCTGGTCCCCTCTGACTAGTTTGTAACAGGCCACTAAATCCCCTCTCAGTCTTCTCTTGTGGAGGCTGAACAGGTTCAGGTCCCATAGCCTCTCCTCATAGGGTCTGCCCTGCTGCCCCCTGATCATGCGGGTGGCCTCCTCTGGACCTTCTCCATGTTGTCCACATCCCTCTTGAACTGAGGTGCCCAGAACAGGACGCAGTACTCTAGCTGCGGCCTGACCAGTGTTGCATAGAGGGGGAGGATCACCTCCTTGGACCTGCTCGAGATGCATCTGTGGATGCATGACAAGGTGCTGTTGGCCTTCCTAACTCCATCCACACACTGCCGGCCCATGTTCATCTTGGCATCAGTGATGACTCCAAGACCCTTTTCTGCCTCTGCACTGACGAGAAGGGAGTTCCCCAGCCTGTACGTATGGTGCTGGTTCCCCAGGTGCATCGTCTTGCACTTGTCAGTGTTGAATCCCATCCTATTCTTGTCCGCCCACCCGTTTAACCTGTCTAGGTCCGATTGTAACCTATTCCTTCCTTCTAGCTTGCTATAGGGACTATAGGAACAGGATTTTATAATTAGGGACCTACTGATTTCACGGCATAAGTGGGCTGTGTGGCAGCTCATTTAATCTTATAGGTTCTACCCTTTACTAATTGGCTGAGGAGCCCTAGTGGCCCTGCTGTTTTATGCTGATTGGCCAGGAGACAAAAATGGTGCCATATTTAAAACCACAGTTTCTGCCTCCCTGCTGATCAGGAGTGAGCAGCAGGGCTCCTCTGTTAATTGACAAGGGGGTACACAGGAGAACCTGTAAGATTAAAGGAGCTGCCATGCAGCATGTGAATTCGGTAGATCCCTATTTATCAATCACTGAAAGGAATCATAGGGTGCAAACAAGTGTTTGTATGATGAAACTCAGTTTAAGCCTCCTAAATCTGAGTTGGGCTCACCTCAAGCAAGCCTTCATCGCTTGCCACGAGGAGCCATGGGCAACCGGAGGCAAGTAAGTTAGAGGGGAGAGGAGCTGACAGATCTGCAGGGAGGTGCTGCCCCACCTGGGAAAAACAGCTTTGTAAAAGTTGAGGGGAGGGGTAAAAAAATAACAGCCCTGAGACTGTGGAGAGTGGCAGGGCCTTCCCAGCCCTAGGGGTGGGCTGGGAATGTATGCAAGCATTTGTTACATCAGGTTAATATGTGTTCAGTTGGATTAATGCATGCTGGTCTAAGTTAGTTCTTGTCGGATCTGAAGGAGAGATTACCCAGGGACTTGCTCGAGCATGTTCCAAACAGGCAACATAGAAGATGGCAGTAAAACTAATGTGGAAGGGAAGTTGGGAGGGAAGTTTGCATAGAACAAGGAAGTCAGAAGAAAACAAAAAAAATGACAATGAAGGCACATGCAAAAGCAGAGATACATAGTGCTTTGAAAAGAGCAGTTCAGATCTGGCAAGACCTGAGACATCCAGGTACCAGAATAAAAGTCCGAATAGTGTTGGTAATGTGTATTTTATATTAATGTCAGACAGACTATTTCCATCCTATGAGCCTATCTTCTGTTTTATTAATAAGTTTTGCTAATTTGCCAAAAAGAGTGCTATTTGGATGATATACATGAATAATGAATTTTAAAGAAGTATGTTTGTGAAAGTTCATTGCCCAAATATCTGAACTCTTCACTGTGAAGTAGAAGTATTCTATTGTTCTTTCAACTACACAGTTAATGTGCTAAATTATTCCTTGTGCTTTGTAAGAGATTAGTTAACATTGCTTTTAGTTTTATTCAGACAGCATGTTCTAGTTCTTCTTTGCATACAAGACGCTGACAGCTTGACCTTCCTGATTATTTCCTTATAAGACCATTATCATCAAAGTTGTGCAGCAGACAATTTACAAATGTTAATATTAAAAGACCTAGTTTTCTGACTGATGTCAAGCTTTATTTACATATATGAAAAAGCAAGAAAGGAATCTTATCACACTTTGAATGAATCAGATCTAGATAAATCTCAAGATACAGTTAGAAATGTTTATCATCACTTTTATAACAACAAGCAAGATTTCAGTGGACATCTTGAAAAATAAATTCCATATCCTTACGGACTTGGAATCCATTCTTTGAGGGGTAATTCGTTAAATTTCTGGGTTTAATTTTTACTTCATACCAACGAAATTCCAGAATACATGAAGGTAGCCAGTCACCGACACAATTAAGTTGCCTTCTTTTAAAATGCAGTTTTCTGGTACTCTGATAAGATCATATATAGACTCCATATGTAGGCTCAGGCCTCTCTGTAATCCTCTTGAGATAAGCAGCAAACTCGTGCTCCAGTTGTTGGCCTCACATCAAAGTGAAATTTCAGTACTTTAAAATGTCTCCATATTGGTGATATCTTAGGACAGTTCTCAATTATAGACATGCACAAACCATGAGAAATAAAAGGGGTAAAACCTTGCCTGAAACCTCCTAAAGCTCTGATTTCTTCTCCAAATGGAAATTTAGTGTTCATTATGTTGCAGAGGGTCAGTCAAGGTGCATGCACACAATTTGTTCTAAGTAGGTGCCATTAAGTCTGAAAATCAGGAGATCTGCTTTGCCTAAAGTTTCCCATTAAACTAAAGTCCAGCACTGTCATTTTGCATAAGAGTTCATAGTTGGCACATATACATAATCTGCATTGTATAATGCTTTTCTATGGCTAAGTAGTAGTAGTAGTAGTAGTAGTAATTTCTCATAGTTTTTTCAGTCTCTGTTGCAGTTTTTTTATTTTGTGCAAATCTACATTCAATAAGCTTTAGAAAACACACACACACACACACACACGCACTGTATGGGTATGTGGTAAGCAGAACTTACATTCTAAGAAAAAAACCTTCTTAGACCATTTACTCCTTAACATATACATATATAGATTGCCATCATTATTTATTTTTGAAAGGTTTGCCTAAGTAAAGGATGCTTAAAAATAAGAAAGAACAACAGGCTTTGGTCTTAAGGTAGCAGATAATTCTACTACAGAAAACAATTTAAAATGAAGCCCCAATTTAATTACTTGCATTAGCATCACTTCATTTTTGTCTTCAATTAAAGCTAAGGGCTGGATTCAGAGGGCAAATTCCATTCAATGGCAGCTCAAAGCAGGTTTTCTCTTTTGGTTTTGGTTTTGATTCTGGTCCTAACCATGCAGACAGCTCATACTGCCAACTAAAGCTGAGCAAATAATTAGTGGAAAATAATTTAGCTGATGAATGTAGCCTTTTTCTGTTCCTAAAATATACACACACAGATAATGGTTGTTTCAAACACATTCATATGCAAGAGTACTAAATGACTTCCTTTGCAAATTATTCTAACTCTGTAGACTAATCACAAACAGCTTACTGCTTTCAATATTGACACCTCAAACAATTTGCTGTCATTGGTCAGGCAGATCACATACTACTGCTTCTTTGCTGTGGCTGGGGAGTGTGCAAGATTGTTTCTGACTAAAAACTCAGCCTCATGAAGGTAAATTCTGGTTTCCTAAACAGAAATACACTATACATGCAGTTATGACACTTACTCAAGATGACACGGGGACCCTCACAGGTTTGCCCAAATGTGGTAGCTCTGCCCCCAACAGAGGGATAGCAGGAAAGGTCTCCTTTCCTTGCCACATAAACAGGAAACTTTTAATTAATTCTATGGTATTTATTCTATATGGCATTTGATCAAGGAAATAGTTATGTCAATTTACAGCCTATTAAAATAAGCCTTTAACATTTACACAGTTCGTACATCTTATTCTATGCTTCTGTTTAATGAAACTAATTTAACAACAGAATGCCCTATAAGCTGAAGAATTTGAATGGTATATTTAGGAACCAAAATACTAAAGGCTGAAAAGGGAAATGCTGACTTTAAAAAAAATCATATTCAATGCAAAACTGATAATGTGACCCTTATTTACTGCACCACATATTTAGCTTTAATTTGCTTTTGTTGTTTATCTTTCCCTCTATACGTTTCAGCATTTGCATGGAAAATAATGGTGAAATAGTGGGTAGGCAGGCAATGTTATTCAGTTGTGCTGGCTGTTCTAAGTGATGAAACTATAATTCACAGGGTGATAGATAACAGAAGGTAATTTTATGGTTACTAAGAATGAGTTTGCATTTGTTGAGATAGTTACTATATAAATTTATAGATCTATTTTGTATGTACTGCATTTTAAATTTTAGTGGCAGAACAAGGAACAGTATCAGAGTAACACAAGTAGTAGTCATGAACTCCTACTTTAGCAGGCACTTGTAAAGGTGTACTGTAATTCAACATGAAATAGGTTCAGAATGTTCTCACCAACTTCTTATAAATCATGCTCCTTGGAAGGCAAGGTGTTATTAAGTTTGTTTTTTGATTTTCTCTTGCCCTTCCTCCATCATCTTATCTAAGGAAAGTGTTGAAAGGTAGGAAAGGCAATTCTGTACAGGAGGCCCTTTTAAGTAGTGAATTACTGGGTACCTTGTTCCACACCTTCCAAAGCAGTGCTCTTCCTGGATTTAAAATTGTTTTGTGAGTTTAACTAACAGGTCACCTTGCTCCTTGTTGTCTGAGCACATCCTGGGTTCCCATAGAGAAAAGAATGAGACTAAAATTCTGTGAGGATTGCATGGAATATAGAAGCGAAGAGGGTTGTACATCTGCTAGTCACAAGTCCAGAAAAACCTGAATCTAATCAAGACATTGCCACATGAGGGAATACAAGTCTCAAAGAACTGGAAATCTAGCAGTCCATCTTTTTTATATAAGCATGGGGACTGGGCCTTTCAGAAGCCATTTGAAGTTTGCCAAATTTGGTCAGAACTACCAGCCTCAGAGTAAAATCTAATTGTCCAAGTGGTCTTCAAAGTTTTCATTCAACCTAAAATCTGAAGGAAGCTCAGACTGAGATGCTGGTGATGGGGTTGATGGTAACGGGAAGCAAAGAACAAAGAAGAAAAGATCTGTAAAAAAATATATATATACACACATTTTATATACACACACACTTTATACTTTTTGGAGCGTGATGATGACCACATCATCTCCTTTCTATGCTGAGGTTATGGAAATGGTGAAACCCTGCCTCCACTGCCCCAGTAGGTCTTAATGGCCTGTAAACAAAACAACTTTACCCAGTAGCATAGTGTGGGTCTCCAGCGCCCAGGGGCCAATGCTTACATTTGCACATCCCCTGCTCTCATCCATGGCCAATTGCCAACCGGGGGGGTGGGGTCCCTCCAGCAGCTGATCGCTGAGCAGGGAGGGAGGGGTCCGCTAGTGGTCGATTGCCAAGACAAGAAATGCCAGCGGAGAAACTGGAAATGCTGCCAGGGGACCGAGTAGCCCCTGGAAAGCCTGGCCAGCACCCTCCCAGGCTAGCACCCAGGGCATGACCTCCTCACCCCGCCCCCTCCATCACTACCTTTACCTTTTACTTCATACTTGTAAGCACTGAGAATACCTCAGTTGCCTCAGATAATCTGAACTATGCATTGACCAATGGTAGCAAGCTTGTGGGGGCTCAGGCCTGATGCCTCTTGATGACCCAATTTGCTGGCTGCACTCCAACTCCTATAACCTTTTGCCTCTTACCTGCCATACATTTTATGCTGATAGCCTCCCAAGTATATCACTATCTCTAGAAGCCAATTTAAATCACCTAGTACCCTCCCTCTTGGCACCTTCCTGGGACTTTTCTACCCTAAATATCATCCTAGGGTTTCTCTGCCCAAACAAAAACCTTTATGGGCACTAGCCCCTCTGGCACTCTCTCGTGCTGAGCCCTGGTCCTATTGGTGTAGGCCAGACCTGCTAACCCTCACTGAGCCTTAAGGCCTTTAAACATGGCCTCCAGCTGCCCCTATAGCCACATTGTGCCTTGCATCCTCTGGCACTACCTTCCTCTACTCGCTCCATCCTCAACACCTCTGGCTTTAGCCCAGCCCGGCCCCTGACCCTGTAAAGCTGCAGCCTCTAAATTCTTGGAGTTTCTACCTACTTAGCTCCTGAAGTCCTGGCCCTTCAGAGCTCTATGGGTTGAGTACACCTCCAGCACTGTCTCCCTAGGCCTCAAACTAGGCACATAATCACAATGTAAGCCTCCAGGAAGAATCAACACAAAACAAACTGCTTGGCTGCAACTCAGACAAACTCACCATGGGTCTCTAACTGCTGTACCTCTCCTACCCAAAGAATCTGGATTTGTTCCCAGCCTTCAAGGTACCTCTCTTATTCTCTACCAGCCAGCTCTGTCCACAGCCCTTCTCCCTGTAACCTGTAGATCTAAGGTACATGCCTCAACCCAGAGGCTGGCCTTATATTCACCTATGCCATGCGCATTCCTGACAACAGTCTTTGAAAATGGTCCCAGGGATTTTTACTCAGCTCAATGCTTAGCTTAGTCCCTTGGTCCCGTTATCCTCCAGTCCTCCCTAGCTGCTCTGAAGTCTCAGGGCTTCTGGGTTTTGGTTTTTGTTGCGACTGGCTGATGCTCAGTCTGTCCTTCTTGAACAGGAAAGTCCTATCCCCATGGAGACCCCAACGTCCTCTCTTAATCCCCCTCTCTCTATGGCTAGGGACAGAAGTTACACATAAACTAAGACAAGCAGCTCTGGGGTTCAGAAGGCAAAGAATTCCCCTCAGCTCCGTGGGGCTTCCTGGGACTGAGGGATCCTGGGCTGGGGTGAAGGGAAGTCTCCCAAGGTGGAGGCTCCCCAGTGCCCCCATGCTGGGCTGCATGGGTAGCCACCCAGCTGGGAGGACTTCTCTCCCCCTCCTACAGCAGCAGCTGAAGCAATCAGCAGCTGGGAGGAGGGAGGAGGGGAATTCCTCTTGGCTCCCCAGGGCTGGGGAACCCAGGCTGAGGGAAACCTCTTGAAGGAGAGGCTCCCCCAAAATGGGCCAGCACCCAGACAGTGGGCTCCTTAGCACCCCCCCCCACCCCGAGGGTGGGCAACAGGGAGCTGGGGATATTTGGCTGGACTGGCAATGGCCAAAGGTGGGAAACATGCTCTAGCACTCCTTGCCAACTGTCCTGGGTTACTGCAGGCCTCCCTCTGCCTTTCCCAATTGGAATCAGTTGTTTATCAGCAGGGATCCTAGTTTTCTCTGATTAACCCCTGCCCCCCGCTCATTTTTCAGTTTAAAAAAAAAACCCCAAAATCCACCTTTGCCCATAATTAAAGTGAAATACCACTATACATATATCTATATATTAGTTGCATTTCATTTTAATCATGGAAAAATGTGGATCTGGGGTTACTTTTTTTAACTCTGAAAGTTGGGGATTTTTTTTTTTAAATCAGAGAAAACCAGGATCCCTGGTTATCAGTTCAACCTATGCATCTTAGAGGAAGCTGCTGAGATTGAATTGATTCTGCCTTGGGATTTTTGACTGTATATATTTACCCTAGGGGTAACAGTGTTGGGGTTTCCTGTTATGCCAACCTAAGAGCAATCTTTGGAAACTTGGCTCTCTGTAAAGTGCCACTACCACACTAATAAATATCTAAGGAAATGTCATTTCTTCTGGTCCTGTTCCCCAACAGCTATGAGTTATTGAGATTGAGTTAGAAGTCATTAATTTAGACCATTTTTGATTTAGCTTTGCAAAATGACAGTGGTCACCATTAAAAGTGTTTGCCAACAGGTATGATAAAGTAATATCTGAGATCACATAATATTTATAAATATTTTGACTAAAAATAACAGGAATACCATCATAACTGACTGCAGAAAAATGGTGAAATTTTAATAGCAGCACCCAGTGAAACCTCAGAGTACAACCTCAAACTGATGTACTCTGAAAACCCACCTGCTGTGTAATCAGACATCAGTAAGATGTCAGAGGACTTAGAATAGGGAGAAGATACCTTGGTTACTAATAATTGGCATATGACAATATTATTGAATTAGTAGCTAAATTATCTGGAATTTAATTTTAACTTAATTTAAAGGGAACCTGTAATCATTCCTAGAGTAATATACTATTAAAAAATCAATGTTTGCACAAGACTGTATTACAGTTACAGACAATTGAGGATACAAGTGATGAGCATAATTCAAATTGTATGCATTTAACAAACATTTTGCCCATCACATTATTCAATTCAATATCCAAGGTATGATTTCTTATTGTACATTCACATCTACTTGTGTCATATGTAGTTATGGGGACCTGTAATCCTTGGTTCTTTAAGTTACACTGGCTAATACCAGTTCAAAATTATATATCACGTTATTAAAAGGCAGCCTACAGATATAGCTAAATCTTTCTTCCCAGTTTCCTTTTATATTTCCCACCTCCTCGTGTGCACTGCCTGCTAGTCTCATGAATCATGTGCTAATATGGTAAGACACCTCAGTAAAAACCAGTACCTACAAATTATAGACAAGAAACAAAAGTTCAGGTTTTCAAAATCCAGTTGATTTTCTTTATTTTCCACTATATAAGCTGTATGAACAAATATCATTTTTAAAACTATGTCTGAGTTACTAAACAAATGAACAACCCCAGTGTTACATCACTAGGAGGCACAAGCCAGAGGCAGCCCGAATTTAGGGCAAAGGCCTATCAGAGTTGCACTTTACTTATGCTTTTCAGCTTAATCATAAATTCATGGATTCATAAATGCTAGGGTGAGAAGGGACCTCAACAGATCATCAAGTCCGACCCCCTACCTAGACAGGAAATAGTGCTGGGGTCAGATGACCCCAGCTAGATGCCTATCCATCCTTCTCTTAAAGACCCCCAAGGTAGAGGAGAGAACCACCTCCCTTGGAAGCTCATTCCAAATACTGCCCACCCTTACCGTGACAAAGTTTTTCCTGTATCTGGCCTAAATTTGTTCTCTGTCAGTCTGTGACCATTGTTCCTAAGGTACCCATGAGGTACCCTGGTAAACAGAGCATCTCTGATCCCTCGCTGCACTCCCTAATGAATTATTAAGCAGCCACAAGATCACCTCTCAGCCTTCTCTTGCGGAAGGCTGAAGAGGTCCAGGTTCCTCAATCTCTCCTCATAGGGCTTGTCCTGGAAGCCCTTAACTATATGAGTGGCCCTCCTCTGGACCCTCTCAAGTCTATCAACATCCTTCTTGAAGTACAGTGCCCAAAACTGGATGCAGTACTCCAACTGTGGTCTGACCAATGCTGGTAAGGGGAAGTATCACCTTCTTGGTACTATTTATCATGCATCTGCTGATGCATGATAAAGTACAGTTAGCTTTGCTGATGATTTCATCATACTGATGACTTACGTTTATCTTGACTTACTATAACTCCGAGATCCCTTTCCACCTCTCTGCTGCTAAGGGGGTCAGTTCCCAGCCAGTATGTGTGCTGGATATTTTTGTACCCTAGGTGCAGCACTCTGCACTTGTCCTTGTTGCACTGCATCCTATTGTGTACTGCCCACTTTTCTAACCTGTCCGGATCTGCCTGCAATCATTCCCTACCCTCTGGAGTGTGCACTTCATCCCACAATTTAGTATCATCCACAAGCTTCAAGCCCACATCCAAGTCACTGATGAAGATATTGAAGAGTAAAGTCCAAGGACCCCACTACATACATCCTTCCAAGTCGATACAGACCCATTTACTACCACTCTCTGGGTGTGACCGCTAAGCCAATTTGCCACCCACCAGACAATGTAATCATCTATGGTACAGCCTCTTAATTTATTTATGAGAATAGGATGACATACCGTATCGAAGGCATTGCTAAAGTCCAAGAGAAGGACATCTACCTCTAATCCTGCATCTAAGCATTTTGTGACCCTGCCATAAAACAAAACCAGATTGGTCAGGCATGATCTACCTGCTATGAATCCATGCTGGTTTCTGTGCTGCATTATTTTTCCTGATGGACTCCCAGAAATATGATCCTTCATAATCTTTTCAAAGACCTTTTCAATTCAATATACTCTGACTTCATTCATTGATGTAAATTACATTGTGATCCAAACCAGACAGACTATATAAGCCATGTTTAGGGGCGTGACTCAGAGAGTAACAGACCACAGGCTGCTGGTAATAGGGCCTCAGAGCTAACCAACACAGGAATATATAATACCTTGAACAAAGCGAACTGAAATTGACTGGAGAAACTGAACACACAAACCAGTAGAGATTATCCTAATGTACAGTTGCTACAGTTTTTTTACACAAGACAACTTTAAACAAGAGTAGAGTGAATTGCACCCTAATATAGGGTTATAAATCAAATGTCTGTTCCAGTTTTACAGCAGCAGATTATACCAATTTAAATGCAACTGTCATAAGAACATCCACATGGAGTTAATGTGAGGTAGCTGCTACATCATAAATTTAAACTCTTCCTTAGTACCATGTATAGTGAATTCCTTAGACATAATGATTCATCCAGCAAAATCTAATTCCTAGAGGCCAGAGACATACTCATTGCTATTACTCCAATTGCTTTGCACATTCATTGATTTTTGTTTTCAATGGCTTTGAATTCAATTAATCAAAAAAATTCTGTTCTTCTATCAGAGAAGATGCAAATACAAGGAGAAAGAATTGTGTGCTTGAGTTCTGTTTTCTCAGATGTGCATCAGTTCTATCCTTAACATCTGGTTAATTGTCAACATGAATCTCTAAACTGCAAAATTTCATGGATCTCTAAACTGCAATATCCTGGTTGCTAAAGCAGCATTGTATCTTTGACCACTGAAGGTGCTGACAGACATGTGGTCCCTGCTGTAACTCATGGTGCTTTGCAGAAAGCACCTTGAGTTACAATGGTCCCCTGGGCCCAACAGACATTCACTGGTGGATCTGGGCAGCTGGGCAATCAAGTTCCAGTTTGAGGTGGCTGCATATCCTCTACCCCCATTCCCTTCTTCCTGCACCACAGCTCCAGTGCTGTCTTCAGAATAGGAGATGGGGAAGAGAGCATAGGGGACTCAGTCTGGGGTTCATTCAGCCTGTGCTGGAAGGTTGGGCAGGTGTGTTGGAGCCCCTCCCCCCCACCACCTTGGACCCCACCTCGAGGGGGCTCCAATTCACCCACCCCATCCTCCAGCACAGGCTGAGCAAACCCCAGAGGGAACTCTCTCCCCTCCTTTCTCCTCTTCCCATTCTGAAGACAGCACCAGGAGTGGGGCTTGTGTCAGGGTACACTGACAAAAGTCAATCAAGGTGCTCCTTTTTGGAGCACCTTTATCTGAACCCTCATATCACAAGGGTTCAGATTGTCTTGCAATTAGGTACTTTTAAAGCACTCTACAGCTGTGCAGTTCTGTAAGGGCATGGGTGTAGTGTGTTTTAGGGGCATGACTGCATGATAAAACATCACTTCTGTCAGCATCCTGAGTAACAACTGTCCCTCCATTTTTATAGATTAAGTATATTATTAGGCCTAATTATCGTCCTAATAATAATTAGGGGTTTCTTCCTTCCCCACAAAGATAATAGAGTCCTTTGGTTTGTCTCTCCAGTCTTTGTGGCTGTGGTAGGATGTGTCATGTTATATTCTGTATTAAGTTTATAGCTGTATTTGTATGCGTCCACAATGGGTTCTCAAGTACTAAAGCAACAAATAACAGATTTAAACCATATAGTACACAGCAATAAGGCATTATTGCTTGCTCCCTGCTTGTATTACACTGCAGCACTTGGGTATCCAGACACATACAAGCATACTCTACCCAGGCTTAGATGCACTTCAATACAGCACAGGGCAGGGGAAGGCTGAAGAACTCTATGCACAGCACAGACCTACCCCTGCCTTCTCTGACACTCATGATCCCTGCCTACATTCATTTAAAAAAGAAGCCTGCAAAGCTGTCTGGGCTGCATGCTCCAAGGATCCGTGGCAGCCCAATGTCTGCATTACAGGCGCTTTGCTTCTCTGTTCGAGGTTCTATACAGATCAGGTTCTCTCAGGAAAACAAACCTGGGAGAGTTGTCCTGGATGATCTGAATGTGTATACACAGTCAATACTAAAAGTCTGTGGCAGAACCAGGTACAGTGCCCAGATCTTTTCTCTCCATTCAACTGGAAAACATTTATCTTACAGGTCATGTTATGGTGGTGGTACTACATGTATATCTGAGGGGAGAGGAAGAAAATTCAGTGACAGCCAGATGGATGAAGTCTCCTTGAACCAGCACTGCTCACAAGCACATACAAGTTCCTTTCTTCTGCTTAAACACTGACCAGGTGCAATGGAAAGGCGGACCTTCTGACCCCATCCACAGTCACATCAGCAGTACCCATATTTAAAAGATAGGCAGAGGAGAATTTCAAATGAGATGAACTAACTAGCTGACAGGGAGAGATCCACAGGCAATGGAAAGATCCAGAGGCAGTTCTTCCTCTGAGAAAGATTTCACACTCTGCTTCACTTCAGCATTTAATCAACCGCAAAGGCTGTTTATTGCTTTGTATACTCCAGTGCCAGAAACATTATCACGTAATTAAATTGTTTCATTGTTTTGCTATATCAAGTGACATGTCTCTTTAACTCCCTGTTTTATTTAGTAGTGAGTTTATTTTAACATCATCAGAATGGGAAATTAAATTGAACTGGTGACTTCTTAAACTCAAGTTCAAATCAATAATACAGGTACACATTTCACTACTAAATTCCATTGTAATGCTTTTCACTTTGCTGCAGTCCTACACTTAAACAATGCAGTTGGCCCCTTCTCCTGTGTTCATATGATTTATGGCTATTCCTGGAGAAGGGACACATACTTCAAGGCCTTCCTTGGTGTCTAAGTTCCTTCTTATCAGTGGCATTTCCCTCTTTCTGTTATTCATGTAGTCACTCTGCTTGAGTCAATTGGATGATGGCATAAGTCAACAAAAAACCCCAACAATACAATAGCTGATTTCATTTTGGGTCTCATGCTTAAATGTGCATGGCCTTCATAAAAATGCATGTATTTAAATACACATCCTGAAGCTCTTCTAAATCAAGGTTCTATTACAAATGCCCTTTAGTTTTTGCAGTTTGTTCATTGTAAGTTGAGACTAACATGTTGAATTACGTCTCTTTATAAGTTGAAAGAGTTTCAAAAGGATGACAGCTCAAGTGTTCAAATGCCCTCAAGGTTACTCGAAGCATACCCAAGATGTTTCAAGCTGTACAGTTCCCATTCATGCAACTATAAATCACTAGCTATGTTACATGCTGCTATTTTATTATTTAATTTGCATAATGAAAATTACTATATAAATAACATTATGAAAAAGCTCCATATCACAGGATAAATAATTACTAGCTATTTAAAGGGAACAGAATGGGAACTTTGTCATCCAATGCATCCTAAAAGTGATTTTAAATTCCCTTGTGCATAGTTGAAAGGGTTACTAGATATGGCAAAATTTCATGTTACACAGATAAAAAGGAAGTAGGAAAAATATAAGTATCAATGGTTTCTTAAAGGGACCAGTTTAAGGAGAAAAATGATCATTCTGGAATAGATTGGTCCAAATTGTGGCTTTATGCTACACTGCTGTGTATTTTCTGACTGGGTAACTTTTTTTTTCCCCCCCCTTTTTTCTAATCCACTCTAGACTTCCCCAATATTTGTGGAAGTCACATTCTTCGAGTCCTTCAAAGCCAGAGCCTCAATAAATAATTCAACATCAAGGCCTTGGTCAGGCTCTGCATGGAAGCCTACTACTGTATCAACCTAGTCAAACTAGAGGTCCAAAGTAATGCACCTTCTGCAATATTAACAACTTCATTAATGCCTCATTATTTCCAATAATGGCATCTTCACCAACTACGAACACTGCTGTTACAGTATTTTCTCTGTTGTAATATCTGGATTATTTCTAATATCTTCATTCTAGCTAATAAAAGTTGACTGATAAAACTGCTCCCTCTGTTACTAACTCCAGTACATTTTTATTGTTTCATGTGCCCTTGTCACTTATTGTTCACTTCTTCACCATAAAAAAAATACAAAAATGCTTTACTATGCTGTCAAACTGTTTACGTAAAGTTTATAAGCCAAACATTTTTCTCTTTTTACCCTATAAGGAGAAATTTGGGAAATCCACATGTGACACACTCCAACATTGGATGGTAGGGTGTTTCTTAAGACACGCTACTGGGGTGTTCCTACACCATCAGGGTGCCCTTCTTCCCCAAGTTCCTTTCTCCTGTCTTCTGCTTAACCACTGAGAACCGCTGAGATATGCCAGGGGCCAGTTTCTTGGCCCATGTGTGTGTCAGGTCTAGCCAGCTCTCAACAGAGGAGATTTTGCCACCTCAAAGAATCACCCTCTTATCTGGTCATGCACTCAGAAAAGATAGATCCCCCTTTCCTTGGAAGAGTCATGCCTGTATGGTCAAATGATCTGAGATCATAGGTAACCCTAAATGAGTTAAAAATAATAAAAGGATACATTATAAAAAGCAAGAATAAGCATTAAAAAAAATCACTAATTTTACAAAGAGATAAAGAAAGAGATACAAGAATAAACAAACAACATTAAATTTCAAAACAATAATCTCATTTTACTTTGCATTTTAAGCCCAAGACTGCAGCTTCTACCCAACTCAAGTTAGAAAGCAGTTTCTACCTCCGACCTTCCTGCCACAGCCTCCTACAAATCCTCCTGTCAACCTACTTCATGGCTGAGAGCCTCAAGCCCCTATGCTCAGGAACAAACTAAAACCACCACTTGCTCTCAAGGCATATCTTAAGTAACTGTTCCTTATCTGTCAACTCAACTGTTCTATAGAATTCGTGAAGATCTCATATTATGCATTTATAACCCTTCTGGCCCTCTATTGAAAATCCATTTGACCAGTCAACCATCTTTACTGACCCATTAACGACTGGAGGAGTATCTACATCCTTTCAGATATAAAGATAAGGAAAAAAAAGAACTATCATCTGATTGGCATCACCAAGACCTAGTGGGACACCTCTTATGATTGGAATGTCAACATGGAGGGTTACACTCTGTTTCAGAAGGATAGGGTTGGGAGAAAATATTGTGGTGTTGCCTCATATGTCAAAAACACATAGACTTGTCTTCTGGTTCAGGAAGAAGACAATAGCAAAGCAGAATGTATTTGGGTAATGATTAAAGGTGAAAGATGTGACACCAGTATAACGGTGGGGGTTTAGTATAGGCCACCTAATTAGGAAGAAGAAGTAGATGAGGCATTCTTCAAGCAGGTAAAAAAAAATCTACCCAAAAGCTATGCTATAGTACTGAAGGGAGACTTCAATTTTTCAGACATCTACTGAAAGAACAATACAGCCAAACATAAAACATCGAATCAAGTCTCCTGTGTGGAGAACAACTTTCTATTCCAAAAAGTGGTGGATACAACTGGAGAATTATTTATCTTAGATCTTGGCCTGACCAACAGGGAAGAAGCAGTGGAGGATGTGAAGGTGATGGGTAACTTGGGTCACAATATGATAAAATTCCAGGTCCTGAAACAAGGAAAGCATGAGGTCAGCAAAATTAGGACGCTACATTTCAAAAGGGTGGATTTCATCAGACACAGGGAGCTAATAGGCCTGGTGTCATGGGAGGATAGATTGAAAGATAAAGGTACCCAGGAGAGCTAGAACCTTCAAAGGGCAAGGTATTGGAAGCCCATCAATGATCTCTGTGACATCAAGAAACTGTCCCAACAGAATGGAAGCACAAGAAGAATGGTAAGAGAATAATGTGGTTGCACAAGGAGCTTTTACAATGCCTCAAATGCAAAAGGAAAGCTTAAGCCAATGGAAAAAAGGGCAGGTCATCAAGGAAGCATATCAGGAAATAGCAAGAACCTGCAGGGACAGAACCCAGAAGGCAAAGATAAAAAATGAGCTGCACCTGGCGAAGGAGGTTAAGGACAACAAGAGGAGGTTCTGTAAGTATGCTGGACAGAAAAGAAGTATCAAGGAAGCTATGCATCCTCTGTTAACAAGCCAGAGGGAACTCCAAACCCAAGATGCAAAGGCAGAGATATTCAACAGCTACTTTGCCTCTCACAAAAATTAAGCTCCAAACAGATACCTTATCGGGATTATCTGGATAAGGAGAGAAGCTGAAGGAGGAGATAAGAAAAGAGACTGTCAGAGGGCTATTGTTGGGTCTGAAGGAATTCAAGTCAGCAGGGTGGATGGACTTCATCCTAAGGTCCAGAAGGAACTGGCAGAAAATATCTCAGAGCTCTTATTAATGATTTTCATGTAGTTGTGGGGGATGGGCCAGGTACCAGAGGACTGGAAATGGGCCAACATAGTGCTCCTTTTTTAAAAAAGACAAAGAGGAAGATCCAGGGAACTATAGTTAGCTTCACCTCAATACCTGGGAAGTTACTGGAGTATATCCTACAGATGGTCATTTGCAAGCATCTGGAGGAGGAAACATTGATTACAAGCAGCCAGCTTGGATTTATGAAAATGTGTGAAACAAACCTGATCTTCTTTGAAAAAATAACTGCTAGGGTGGATGAAGGGAATGCTGTGCATATAGTGTATCTGGACTTCAGCAGGGCTTTTGACAAGACCCCACACAACCTTCTCATAAACAAATTGGAGAAATGTGGGCTAGATTAAACTAATGCAAGGTGGATAAATAACTAGCTCAATAGCCACAAGCAAAGGGTAATTATTAACAGGTACACATCCAAATAGCAGGATGTTTGGAGTGGAGTCCCACATGGGTCTGTGCTGGGCCTAGCGCTGTTCAACATGTTTATTAACAATTTGGATGCTGACATACAAAGCTTCTTGAGCAAGTTGCAGACAACACAAAACTTGGAAGGATTGCAAACATGTTGAGGAGGTGAGGGCAATTCAGAAGGGTCTCAACGGATTGGAAAGTTAGGTTACAGCTAACAGGATGAATGTCAATGTGGACAAATGCAAGGTACTACACCACAGGAGAAGTCATCATAAACACAAATATAAAATGGGTGACAAATGGTTCCATGGAAGGACTATAGAAAAGGACTTGGGAGTCATAGATACTAGGGTCAGACAGGACCTCAACAGATCATTGAGTCCGACTGCCTGCCCTAGGCAGGAAAGAGTGCTGGGGTCAGATGATCCCAGCCAGATGCCTATCCAGCTTTCTCTTAAAGACCCCCAAGGTAGGGGAGAGCACCACCTCCCTTGGAAGCCCATTCTAGATTCTGGCAACCCTTACTGTGAAGAAGTTCTTCCTGATGTCCAGTCTAAATCTGCTCTCTGTCAGTTTGTGACCATTGTTCCTGGTTACCCCAAGAGGCACCCTGGTGAACAGAGCATCTCTGATTCCTTGCTGCCTCCCCCCACAACAATGAATTTGTAGGCAGCCATAAGATCACCTCTCAGCCTTTTCTTGTGCAGGCTGAAGAAATCCAGGTCCCTTAGTCTCTTCTCATACGGCCTGGCCTGCAAACCCTTAACCATACAAGTGGGCCCTCCTCTGGAACCTCTTGAAATTATCCACATCCTTCTTGAAGTACGGCACCCAAAACTGGACACAGTACTCCACCTGCAGTCTGACCAATGCCGCATAGAGGGTATTACCTCCTTCGCTCTATTCGTCATGCATCTGCTAATGCATGATAAAGTGCAATTTTGTCACACTGACGACTCATGTTCATCTTGGAGTCCACTATGACTCAGAGATCCCTTTCCACTTCTGTGCTGCTGGGAGGGTCTTTTTCCAGCCAGTAGGTGTGTTGGATATTTTTATGCCCTAAGTGCAGCACTCTGTACCTGTCCTTGTTGTACTGCATCCTATTGTGTTCTGCCCACTTTTGCAACCTGTCCAGGTCCACCTGCAACCATTCCCTACCCTCTAGTGTCTTCACTTCACCCCACAACTTAGTATCATCCACAAATTTGGACAGAGGACACTTTACATCCACATCCAAGTCACTGATGAAGACATTGAAGAGTACATGACTCCAAAGAGTTGTGGTAGATCACAGACTCAATATGAGTCTGCAGTGTGATGCAGCCATACAAAAAGTAAATGTGGTTTTGGGATGGATCAATAGAAGCATTGGGTACAAGACACAGGAGGTGATAGTGCCTCTCTACTCGGCACTGGTTAGGCCTCACCTGGAGGACTGTGTGCAGTTCTGGGCTCCACATTTTAAAAAGGACATGCAGATGTTAAAGAGGGTCCAGAGGGAGGCAGCAAATGTGGTAAAGTGCTTGGAAAGCAGGTCAGACAAGGAGAGGCTGAAGGAGCTAGGCATGTTCTGCTTGCAGAAAAGGCTCTTAAGAGGGGACATGATAGCAGTCTTCAAACTCCTAAAGGGTTGCCATAAAGAAGAGGGAAAGCTGTTTATAAACACTAAACACTCTATATTAGTAAACCTAATTCAGGGAAATATGTAGGACATATCACGGACACTTCAAAATATGGTGACTTCATATACCACACTTCACCAAAATTTTAATGTGTTCAGAACCAGGATTTTGCTTTATCCCTTTAGAGACAGGAATAATTCTCATTTGAAAATGAATTTCATCTGAGCATGTGTAACAGGGTGCTATCCCCAGTGGCCTTTAGACACACTTGTGGTGGGGACACCCCTGAGTCTCTTTATATATTACTTTCTGCTGGGAACAGACTCCCCTTCCCTCACCTACCATGTCCTGGTGTTTCTTTGATTCTTGAAGGGGAGGCTTCTCCAGGGCTTCCCAGTTATGGTCTAGGCTCAGAAACACTTGGTGGTAAGGAACCTCTGCCTTAAGGGTTATTGCAATCCTCTGACCTCCCCTTACCATGCCCCCATGCCTTGCCAGTGTTGTATATATGATGTCCCTTGTGTTGGGGCTTCAGCCTCTTTGGCCTCTACCTTTCTTCACTCTAGCTGCACCTGCCAGCATAGGCTGACTGGCTAGGACCCGACTTTGAGGCCATAGCTCCACAATGCACTCAGGCCCATAATCCTGGCCCTTTTACATTAGGGCACCGGGCTCCCCGGTCCCTTAACACTGTGCAGTTGTTGGGGCTTCAGCTTCCCCCAGCTCTGCCCCTCGTTCTTTAGCTAGGCCCACTAGATAGGACTTGACATTGGGGCACTAGCGCCTCACTCCACTCTGGGCTCTGTGCCCTGTATAGTTGTACCCACTATGGCACAGGGCTTTCTAGCCCTACAGCTGTGCCCCATGGATATTAATGAGGTCTCCACCTCCCTTACAGCCTCAGCCACAACCCACTGGGGTAAAACAGAACATAAGCAAGATACAAATAAATATGAATAAGGCAGTCTGTCTGCTTACTTTTCCAGAGCCTCTGCCTTTCTGCATAGAGCTGCCACAGCTTCTCTGGAAGTTCTCAGGACTCCACCTTCTCTGCAGCCTGGCTCCTCTGTAAGCTTAGCCTGGGGCTTATGTAGTCCTGGCCTTAGCCCTCTTCCCTTCACCTGACACCCCATCAGCTTCCCAGCCAGCAGGGCTTGGCTTTTAACCCCTGCTCTGCTGGCAGGCTGTATCCTGAAGGTTATGGTCTTAAAGGGACCACCCTGCTTTCTAGTAACAGCTTTTGCTTAATACAGTGCAAAGAATCAAACAAACAAAAGCCACCAAAAAGCAGTCTCAGGCACAGGTAAAATCAAGGTTCCATTTATAAGGTATTTATTAAAAGCCAAATAAATTAATAGATATTGTGCACCTATTTCAGACATTAGTAATGCTACAGATGATTGAAAACAACCTATTGACAAGGACTTCATAACAATTAACCCTTTTTATTAACCTGTTACCAGCCAAATGGAAGCTTACAATATGACTGCAATATCTCTTACAAGTAGATGAAGCTCTCAATAGAACACTATGACCAAAAAGGTTAATGAGATCTTTGGAAGTATAAAGTGGGAATATTGGGAAGAATAAATAGCTTTATTATCTATCTACTTAGCACTGGCACAACTTCTGCTAAAATGCCATGTCCACCTACAGTGTCCACAATACAAAAAAGAAAGTTGATACATTGGAGGGAGGAGGCCTGTGACTAATTAGAAGAACAGAAAACATGCCTTATAGCAAAAAACCCAAGCTCAACCTGTTTAAATGAGACAAGGTTAAGAGATGACTTGATCTCAGTCTAAAAGAGCCTATACGGGAGGAAAATGGCTCCTCAGTCGAAGACATAATTAGATCTACTGGCTGCAAACTGAAGTTAGACAAATCCAGACTAAAATTAAGGTGATTTTTTTTAATAATGAGGACAATTATCAGCAAAACAATCTACCCAGGGGTTGTGGTAGATGCTAACTTTGAAACATTTCAAGCTCAGATTGAATGTTTGACTAAAAGCTATAATCTAGTTCACACTGGAATTAATTCAAGGAAGTCTTATGGCCCTTGTTATGTCAGAGGTCAGACTAGATGATCAACTCTCTGCCTTGTCATTTTGAAATCTATGAATAAGCAATAGTTTGTTATGTTAAGATAAAATCGTGGGACTTCTTAGCTAAGAATACATGAATAAGTGCTGTGCTTTCCATAAAACAGAGTTTTGACAAGGGAGTTAATCTTTACAGTAAACATTCTCACCTAAAAATCCAGTAAAAAGATCACAGAACCAAACTGTGCAGTTGATGAACTAGACCACACCTACTTTGAATGCTCAATAAAAATATTAAAAAATATATATGGAATGAAAATATATAGAATCATTGGCTCATGCTTGAAAAGCATTCACAAGTCTCTATTCCCTTTACTTTTGAACTTCTATTTGTAAGGAAGGGAAATAACCTTTACTGTATTGTAGGAATAAAAGGAACTAGATGATTCATCTCTGTGAATCTGCTTGTTGAATTTGATGGATCATTCTTAAAAGCGACATTGCTAATCTTCAGGTTTTCTTTTTTAGGTTATTCACAGATCAGTGGGTTTTCCGGCTAATACAGGTCCTGATGCTCTTCTGTCTTCACACATGGTATTCATCATATCTTGACAAGAAAAGACCTTCAGTCTACAAATAACCTTCACTGAAGTAAGACATGTAAGTGGGTTTCTTTATGAAAGATAGATTTTATGGCTGAATAAAAAACAACTGTAGTTAAAAAGTGTCATTGCATGGCCTTATTTGAAGATTTTACTCAAAAGAGCTTTAGTATCTGTTGCGAAAACAACTAATAGCAAAAAAGTGTTATTTTATCGTTAAACACAAAATCAACAGGAAAGGAAGATCGGTTGAGTATTTTATCATTCTGAAATGTGCAGCCTTTAAAATATTTAAGTATCCACATTAGTTCTTGTCAAACTAGCACAAAGCAGTGCATAATATGACCTATGTGTAAAAGAAGAACAAGATAAGAGGCATCGGTAAGAGTAAAATTTTCACAATGTGATTGCTTTGAGCAACAGTTAAATAAATTGCCTTCTTAAATATTATACCATTTTTAAACTATATATACGTATACATATATTTACTCTGACACAAGATGATGAAAATATCAAATTTATTCTTTTTTTCTGTTAAGGGATTTTAAGCACCAGTACTACTGAAATCTTATCAATGGAAGCAAGACATGTCAGCAAACCTGGGAAATCAGGACTAATGGAATGCTGATCAACTTCATGGGTCCACATAGCACGACAGTTTTTGCTTTATATCTTAGGTGTGATCACATTTTCCTGTTTCTTCCACAAATGCAATCCTGCTGAAGTCTCTTCTGTCTCACCACAGGTTACAATGAACTTCTGTTGAAGTGATCTATAACCATTGATTTTATTGGGATTATTTCACTGTAATTGAGGTATCACTTTGGCCTTATATTTTTAAAGAAAACATTTAGAACTTGAAAACTAGATCTCATGTAAATGTGATCCCTCAGTACAGGCACTTCTATTTTGAAACATATGTTATACTACTGATTTAATACATACCTGATATTTTAAGAAAATACAACATGCTATCCATTACCATCCAAAACAAATAACCGGTTGAACTGCCCCATAGCATATGATTAAGAAAAAACAGTTTAAAAAATTCATTCTAATTTTTTGTCATGAACTAAATAATTAATGATGCTAAAGATCTAAAGGTTTGTACCTGTAAAGAGTTCTCTATCACTGTTTGGATGAAAATAAAAAGGGACAAAGTTAGTAAAGGGAAGGACACAGAAAAACATTTTTTTTCTGAGAAATTTAGGATCATAATCATACTCAGTCATACTCAGATGCTAACTCATGTGACCTTTGCTGTAAATATTTGAAAAAAGTTACATGCAGAGAAACACAACTCCGATGAAAAACTATCAGGAAAAAAATGCAATATTATTGCAGGATGTTTATTTATGAAAAAAACTATCTTTCTAAATTCCCTATACCAAAACCCAGGGTTCTGAGTAGAAGAGTGGAGCAGCTAGGTAAGTAGATGACTAAATACATTCGGATAGCATTGTGAAGCCTGGTAGACTTCTGATTTCTATTTTATTTTAATATTAAATGTTTAATTCATTTCAATTTGAAAATATTAGACAAATAAATGTTTGCACTGACTTGGTTTGCTATCAATTTTCAAAGCTAAGAACAATGGCGTGTTCCACAATTCCACCTAAATAAAATTTAAAAGACTTTGTATACAGAGAATGTCCTAACTTCTTTATCAAAAGTAAGATTTTTTTTTAAATGGTAAGCAGCTCTTGCAATGGACACAGCATCATTGGAATTGTTATATTCTGCTGAACAGACAAAACACTGATTATACAAACATTATTAATAGTTTATTCTCCTTGATAAATGAAGTTACATATATATACTATTGACTATCAGGCTGTAGAATTCAGTTTAGAAGACATTAAAAAAGTTATAGCTCAGTCTTTGAGCTCCACTGAGGTAATGTTCTGCCTTCATGAAGCAAGATCAGAGCTAGCACAAAAGGCAAAGAACAGAAAAGAAAGAAGCTCACCCACTTTTTCACTTTGAACATTTTTAAGACAGAGTTTTCTTTGTTCAGATGTGAAATTTTGTACACCCATTTTTATATCAGAGTAATTATTATTATAATTTTACATCTGACCTCCAGGGTTTTAAAGAATTAACATAGTTTAACAATACATCCTATCAAAGCCAGAAGTAAATGTTTCAAATAGTACCAGCAACTAGTCCTTCACTAACTTATTCTTAACAAGTAAAATAAAAATTCTATTTTAGAACAAATCAGTGCAATGCTCTAACCCAAAATGCAATAGTATTTTGCATATTTGTTCAAAATTATTTTCTCGTCAAAAAAAACAAAAAAAAATCATTTATGGCACTGGAGTACAAGCACACCAAATGCTATTACAGTAAAAGCTAGGCATTATTTCCATCTGGCTTTGAGCACACAAGATGTTGTATAAACTACCAGAAGGGCTCTATTTCATTGTAATTAAAATTTAGTGTTACACTTTCGCAATAAGGCAACTCCAGGAGATGTGATTATCATGAGATAATGACCTTGGGGTGTTACAAGGCATGCAAGCAACCAAATGCCTCTAATCCTCCAGGGGGTATGATTATTTCAGAATAACCACACCCCCTGAGGTTGCATGATTAGTATCACAGACAAAGTCTGTACTGAGAATACAAATATGATTTGGTGGGGGAATGTTGGGGGGCTGGTATAAGATAGCATTGGTAATGAAGAGTGCTGAACCAGCAGTTTCAAATGAGTTGTGTTGTTCATGTGAAAATTCTGAAATGGCTTTAGAACTCTCTGGATACATATAGAACTGTCAGTGATGTCATACCTGTATAAGTAATCCTCCATAAATGCACAGATCTAATCTTTTCCTCCTATTTTGGTTTTATAATTTCCATTTCATAATAGCAATAAAGCATGACAAGCAATGCATTTCTGGGGGATTATTCCACTTCTCAGGTGGTTGAAGTCACTCAACCTTTAGCCTAGTACCTTTCAAGACATCCGAGATGTGCAATAATTCCCCAGAAATGCACTGCCTGTCATGTCTTATTGCTTAATTACTTCGTACTTATCAAGTAGTTGCTCTTTAAATGAATGCAGAAGCACAGTATGTTTTACAATTATGGTGTGTATAGGGGCAGTATAACACTGTTATGGCAAAACATAAAATAAGTAATGGTTACAGCATAAGGACAAACTAAAGCTATACTACAAACTACACCAAACAAACTGTGGTATGTGTCAGATATTTTATTGTCCTGATAAGCTTATTTTATATGATTAAGTAGTGGGATAAGGATTATACTTAGGATTCAAAACAAGGTATAGAAAGTATAGAGAATGGCAAGTAATGCCAACTCTAAACCTTACTTACATAAAGATCAACCATCAAACTTTCCAAAATATCACAGTAATTAAAATACAATATTACTGAAACCTGAGAGATGATACAGATGAATGGGGGGAACTTACGCTAGAAATAGACATAGCTGAATGAAGCGGATCAGCTGTGTTGTAGTATGTCACGACATAACTGATCTGATTAGCTGGTGAAACACAGTCACCCTTTGTCCTGCCCGTAATGGAATGGGACACAGGGAAATGTGCTCTCCCTGTTTTCCCCACTCACCCAGATCTGGGGCATATGAAAAAGTGGGGCTTTTTGCTGCCCAGCTAAACCTGCTTCCCCATAATTGCAGAGGATTGGGTCTGTCTGGACAGAATAAAGCGTCACTTTCCCCAATCAGTCTGACCCATGTATTGGGTCTGCCTGGGTGGGGAAAAGTTGTTGCCTGCCCAGCCAGACTCGTTTCCCTGCAATCCTGGAGGAATGACCTTGACTGAGCAAGGGAAGGGCTTTTCCCCACCCAGCCAGACCCAAGACATGGGTCTGACTGAGCAGGGAAAGCACCACAGAGGTAATAAATGTAGATGTTCACCTCAATAAAGCGGCAGCCTATTACTACCTTTTGTCTCGCCACTAATTTTCCGTTCATGTGGCATGACAAAGGGTATCAATGTCTATTTCCTCAGTATTTGCGCCACTGCAAAAAAATTTATGGCAGCACAAATGCAATGTCAGATGACATACATTTCCACCCATAGACTGCAAACCAACGCTATTAGAAACAAGTGGGAGTCTGACTTAGTACATAGCTCGGGGAACAAAGGGAGCACAACAATGACATTCACAACCCAACCCCTTTCCAAGTTGTGCCACCTACTCACTGGCCAATGCTCAGAGCAAAGTAATTCTTGAGAAAAAACCTTGGGAAACAAAACTCTAGGTGTTTACTGTGTCAAATAATTTTTCATATCAATAAAAGAAAATGGAATAACTCTATCTATTACAAAAGCAGCTCCCCTTCACCTTCTGATAAAAATAGCTTCCTTCTCTTCCCAACACAGGAAATACATACACCAATTTCTACCCAGATTTATTTCCTGAGATAAGGGTCCTCCATCTTGGCAAGGACCCAGGCACCGACCCAACCAGCACAGTCATTCAGTTACAGTAGTAGGGGGTATCAACTCAAGAACTCAGCTATATTACAATGGTGTATTGATCAGGCAAAATTCAACATACACATCAAAAGAAACATGACTATGTCTGCTACAGCTTTAATCTGACACAAAAATACCACCTGAAGCAACATACAAAGACTCCATGATGTGATTCTAACAAACAGCCCGAAGGAAACCTTAACAGCTTGAACAGGCAGGAGGGAGAAGTGATTATGCCATACTGTGGATATTTCAGCATAACTCTTTTTATTGTATTGTCTATGCTATGCAAATTAACTATAATGGTAAGAATAGATTTGAATGTTAACACTGGTGGTCTCACTCACAAAAGATTCCTTGTGATCGTGTAATATTATAGCAGCAGAATTATATGCTTCATTGATGAAAAATGGTTGTCTACAGTGAAATATCAACTATCATTTTTAAACTGATTTTCAATTTTTTTAATAAATTGAGTAGATGCAAAACTCAGCATCTATCTTTAATATTTCACTATGGAATCACACACTATTGAAAAAAAAAAGGATGACACAGACTTGAAAATTTCAATTTAGACTCAGAATGTGGCAGTATCTCAGTTCATGGTTGAATACTGATCTGTTCAAGTATTAACAGTTTCCTTCAGACCCCATATCCACCAAGGTGCCATGCATTTTTCTCTATTAATGCTGAATACTGGTAGGGAAAAATTTAAATATCCTGCCATAGTATAAAAAGGATTCCCATGCCAACATCCTAATTTTCTCAATAGTTACTGTCACTGCAACCTTTAATTTAGAACAGTAAATTGGCACAATGGTAAATTACAGGGCTACTCAAAAGCTTCACCTTCCAACCCCAGCATTGTGATTGTGTCAAAATCTGAAGGAAGAACTAGAGTTTGTTTCTCAGTTAGTATGATGTCATGTTGAGCAAGAAGTAACACACAAAGTGAAGACAATCTCAGTGCCAGCGTGCTGGCTCAGAGCTCATCAATCACACCTGAATTTCTTGGCATTTTTTTGACTCGTTTCTTCTCAACTCCTTGAAAATAGCTAATGGATGATCGTGTATTGAGCTGACACAATGTTGAATAGGCAAGGCAGGACTGGATTTGAGTGGTTTTAATTTTTATTTTAAACAGCTTCGGTTGTTTTTCAAAAGGAAGGCAATGTTTGCAAGCCCTGAACTTATCTCAGCATTTTAAAAATGTTACAGTGAAGCAGAATAGAGAGGCAATTGAAAGGGGAGGTCAGAGAATTTCTTCTGATGTAATTATTTATGAGTCTCTCCTGGACTAATTTTACTGTAGTCCTAGTTGCTTGTGGCTTTTCATGCTTCAGGAAAAGGTCTGGATGTACTGAATAAGAACAGAGCAAAATTATCATATTCCCTGATATATAAAATGTACCTGTTTAAAAGATGCATTCTCAATCCCCACAAAAAGATAAAATTGTGAGGGAAAAGGGTGCATAAGATGAACCTTAATTTTAGACCTCCTTAATTGGTGGGAAAAACATATTCACCAGAAAATATGGTACAAAAAAATTGCAAACGATTTTTTTCACAAAATAGCTAAAGCAGCCAATTAATTTTGTTCATGAGTGGGTGGTTTGAGGAGTGAAAAGGAGCCCAAGGGCAACTCTCTGCAACCTCCATGGTCAAAACAAACATACAACTAAGAGTGAAAAAAGCTTGCAGCAGCATCCAAAGAGATCGTATGATTTGTGGGGTTTCTATGAACCTGGAAACTGTGAGGGGACTTGAGTTTTCCAATATGCAAACTTTGCACGTGTGCAAACTATGTACAAAATAGAAGTATGTTCAGATCATTTTAGATATAGTAATATAATATATTACTATATAATATGTCTGTCAATTTCTCCTTTTAGCATATTTTTATATATCCCTGGTCAGTATAGTTGAAGATTTGGATGAAAAGAGCTTGTTAATACCTTAGGGCCTTGGTACACATTGAGCTGTATGCTGAACAATGTTAATCAGCTTAGTGTTGCTTGGCTTAGGGGTAGTCACACTTTCAGGTAAAAAACTCTCTCTGACGGTCCTTCACCTGCATGGCTGTGACTTGTCACTAGAAGCTTGGTGATCAAGGCCAGGATGTGGAGGAAAGGGAAGGATTGACTTGCTGCTCCCAGCGGGCAGAGCAAGTGCTGCAGCCCCGGTATACTCAGTAGCCACAGTACCTCTTGCCACCACCTAGATCAGTTCACTGTTTGAGCTCTGAAGGGCCTGATCCTGATGTTCTCTGAAACCTGTTCCCCTATGTTCCCCCTGCCCTTTTTGAGGAGCCCTATCCTTTTCAGAGCTCAGGCAGCACCCAGCTGGCCAGCCAACAGCCCAGCCAGTGGTGGCATGGGAGGGTAGGAGAGGCCAAGCTCCAGAGAAAAAAATGCACCATGATATGCCAGTCTGTATAGGGTCCAGCTGACAGCTCCTCCTGCCTGGTTTGCCTGACACTTGACCACTGGGCCCAAGTGGAGTGAATGAGCCAGTGGGAGCAGTAAACCAGTGCTGCCCCTAGCTCCTAGTCCTGGTCTGGGAACATGTCTGGGGCAGGGTACAGGGACAGGACTTCCCACTTCCCTGGTCTCGAGAGGCAGCTGTGAGTGGTGCAGCCTCCCTGCTTGCTCTGTGCAGCCCCAACCTGGATAGGCAGCATTGAGTCCTGTGCTCCATGCCTGGAGCCACCACCTGCTATAGGGAGATTTAGGGCTTAAGGCACCTGCCAACCACCACTGCTGCCAACTGCCACTGCTGCTCAGTGAGCCAGGCAGGGGGAGCTGGTGGGCAGACCCTGCGCAGCCCAGCAGAGCACAGAGTCAGTGGGAACTGGCCTCGGGCCACTGCACTGAAGCCATCAAGCTCTGCAATGCAGGGCTGCAGCCTGGTACCACTAGGGCATGTGTCTGGGTACTGGGTGCATAGGCACTAGGACAGAAGAAACATGTGGCATATGTGTCTGGTTCTTGGGGTCATAGGCACCAGGTGAGAGACATGCTGCAGTGGAGCATGGGGCTGGGCACAGATTCAACTGTGGGTCAGCAGGAGGGGTGAGCATGAGCCTGCCACCCCCTGCATCATTTGGAGCAGTGAGCTGGCTGGGAGGCACTGTGCCACCGGGTATTCCATGGCTCCAGCACTGGCTCTTCCCAATGGGAGCAGTGGTACAGAGGCAGTGCCATAGCAAGGAAGTTTGGTGCCTGGGGCAAGCCTGCAGTGGCAACCCACCCTTGCCCCACATACAGATCCAGAGGGCACACACCCCACCCCCATGCTTGTCCTGGAGTGCACACAGTGGCAGGAGCTACCCTCCCGCCATCCTGGTGCCCTTCCCCCCCCACAACCAAATGAGTGGCTCACAGCTCACCTATTGGGGCCCCTTGACTTCGGTCACCCCACTTGCCCCCTGCCCCCCGCCCCTTGCTAGTGCACTACATAGAGGCATCATGCTTGGCCCTGCTGCACCCCAGCATCCCAACCCTGACTCAGGAGGGCCCACTGCATCCTAGGATTCTGGAGGACTTCAACTTGGGCACATTCACTGTGGTGAGTGGCTAGACCTTGATGGAATAGATCAAAAATAAGTGAATTAGAGATAATCCTTCCCTGGAGTGGTATAACTTTAAGCCAAATAATGAATGCTTTAAATTACTTAAAGGTGTTAATGTGCAGCCAATCTAGGGGTTAGAAACTCCAGAAGCCACCTAAAATTACTGTGTAACAAGGCCCTTAGAGAATTCTGTCTATGTTGCCACTGCACCATATTTTTTTATTTATTTTCTTCCCCATAGGCAGTGGGACATTTTGATAGTTTATTAAGTTTTTATGCATGTGATATCTCCAGGCTAACACAATTCACATTTTATAAACAAAACATTAGATGTTATTCTCTATTGTCTGTCCTCAAATGCCAGGTAAAATCCCAAAAGATTACTCTACAGTACATCTGTCCTGACACGGGGCAATTGGCTGTTTTATTACAGGGAAATCTAACCAGGTGTACTTTGATTCCTTGTTACCTTCTGCGAGGGTTTAAATGGCTCGATATTTGGAATCCAGTATGAATGAATAATTTGGATAGAAACTTAGAATGCATTTTAGACTCCAGGGAATAAAAGACAGACTCCTGAGTTAACTACATCAGTACGTTGAAGGCTAGTGAAACACAATGTATCACAAATTTAAAATTCAAGTCCAAAGTGGCAATTTTATTTGGGAGCTGGCTGAAGACTGTATTGTAGGTGGTAGGATGCAATATTGTCTGTTTTTATTTTTCCATTCTGACCAGGCAACATGAAAATGTACCACATGTTTTCCTTCCCCCTCTTTTATTTTGTCCATTCAGGTCCTGAATCAAAACAAGAAAAAAGGAAGAATCAAGAGATGTTCATCATATATATGGACTGGTGCCATTTTGGATTATATTGCAGCATGACACAACATATTAACAACTAGACTAAGGGTTAAAAACTGTATTTTATGGACATAAATAAAACATTGCAGGGTCACCAAGATGACAATAATTTCTGTGCTAAGTTATCAAAAATTTGAGAGTATTCACTGTATTCCCTGGATTGTAAATACATGCAACCCTCCCTATCTCCAACTCCAAATTAAACCAAGATAATATATTGGGAAGGGGCTAATTCTCCACTGGGGCACCTTATACTTGTATGTGGAAGGTCCTTCACAACATAGTCTGGGGAGCTAGTCAATATAGGCATCTGCCACTTACTTCACTGGAGCCATACTTTTCCCCAGGTTTTCCTTCCTTGTTCCACATATCTTGTTCCCAAATCAGTATATGAGTTAAACAAGAGAAGGCCAAAAAGATTAACTTCTGCTACAAGGAGCTTGATAGTATCTTATCAAGTAGCTACTTTGTATCAGATGACCAGATTTGTAACCCTAGCATGCCAGTTTAAAGAACTATCATGGCCATTGTCCACCTGCCATTTTTCGCTAGAACTACTCAGCCCATCTTCAGTCATTGTCTACCATGGTACATCTATTTGTTTTTTAAAGCTAGTAAGAGAGGTATATAGAAGGAAAAACCACTAAACAGCAAGTGACATATTAAACAAAAACTTGCCAAAAAAGATTTAACTGAAAGGTATAACAGTTTTAGCTGAGCAAATAGATTTCCAGTGTCCATCACAGGAGACCTGGGTAATGGCAAACATTAAAACTTTCTATGAAGTCCCAAGTCTTGAAGTGAATTAAGGTCTCTACTATAAAATATTCTCACTGCCTCCATGGCTGAAAGCCATCCAAGAATTATGTCTGCCCAGATCTGAAGCTTTCTTACCTTGGGCTGTCACAACTAACAAATACTACATAGATAGGCCTTTCATACCTATTCATTTTCAATTTATTCACCAGGATACTCATTTTTGGAAAAAAAACTGCCAAAGTCACTTTGTCCCTTTAAATCTGAGATCCATGAACAACAACATCTTATTAGAAATGTTGTTTGGCCCTTCAAAATTGGGCTTCAGGATTTATAGCAGTTAAAGACAAATAGCCTCAAGTTTAAAAGCTGTTTTCCACAGATGAGTCCTTAAATGGTTAAAATACTCACCTGATTGTTTTCCTTTTGTTTTTATAAACTGTAATATAAATTGCAGTCGATATTTTGGATATTTTGCTAGCTAGTCCAGAACACACACAGAGCCCTGGTATCCTCTTGCCTTTCTTTTAAAACTTCAGTTTCTGTATAAGCATGAAAATCCTTGATGTGATATTGAAATCAGAGCTGTCTTTTGACAGTCATCTTCATGTAATATTCAAACCTCTTTTTCGTCATCCTAAGTACACTACTAGGCTTAGATCTTTGCTTGCTGTCTATAGAGATGATGGAGAAGTTGATTCATGCCTTTGTCATCTCTAGGTTGGACTACTGGAATTAATTATTTTAGCTAAGTCTAGCTGGCACACCTTCTTCAGCATCTCTAATTTTGTTAAAGCATCGCTTACTACAAATCTATCCCAATTCAATACTGTTTATCAGCTCATTTGCTAAGGGTTTCCTTTTACTTTTAGTAAAATATCACATTTACTTTTAAGTCCTTTTGTAGACCTAGTCTTAATGTCTTAAAGTATGAAATGTATTAAGGATTCAATTTGCTTTTCATGGAATTTATTTAATGTGTGGTTCCATTAACCAACTGCCGTTCATTGGTTTGTACAAGTTTACTGAAGTAAAGGACCAACAGTGGTGATTTAAAAAAATGTTTCACAAGGTTGAAAAGAAAATATGAACCAAATCAAGGCTATCAAATCAGAGCCCTATTAAATGTACCAGAACAAGATTTCAATTCCTAGATCTCACTGGAACTTTACATTTTTGGTCCTAAATCAGATCCGCATGTGGGATTACCTTTTACTTTTCTGCTTCATATTGTTAACGTCTCAGAAGGGAAAAAATGACTGCTATGTTCAAAATGGCTACTGTCAGCTGGAATCTTGTAAAGTCAGTTGGAAATATTTTAATACTCCTAAATTGATTCTAATGTAGATATGCCATTCCCACTGAAAATGAAACTCCTGCCATATTGTCTTCCTGACTTTTTCCCCAGTGCTAAACATACCAATATATGTTCTTGCCAGCAACATTCTTCAAAACTCATAATCTGCAGGTTAGGGCCTTGCCTACATTACTGTTGTCACGTTCATCCAACAGTTTAATGGTAATTTTAAAAACATGCTGTAGTGCAGGAGGTACCAGACTGAAAGTCAGGAAACCTGTGCATTATTCCAGATTCTGTGACTAACTTGCCGAGTGAGTTTAAGCAAAACCCATAACCTGGTTGTGCTTTAGTTCCTGATCTGTTAACTAGAGGATTATTACATACCTTGCTTAAGTACTCTCTGAACCCCACTGTATAAGTACTAATTTATAATTTTATTCAATCTTTCTGAAAACAAATAGAATATGTAACAAAAGGAAAACTAGCTACGTATAGCATCGCTCCTTGTTACAATGCTATAGGCCATAGGTTGGTTTTAGAATTATGCATAAAGGAGCAAGCCTATTAACAGACAGTTGCCATGCAGTTGATAATTAAATTATTTTAATTATTCTTTGCATTAAGTAACAATACAATAAATCTAAAATACATAACCAGAGCATGTAACTTCAAGCCCTGAAATAACCTCAAAGGAATACCTTTCCAACAAAATAGCACTTGTAGAGCATTATGAGTTGCATGGTTGTGGCGTATGACCATCTCTGATCAAATCAGTGCGCATGACTTCATATCAGGGATCTTTTCAGTAATATAATGGTCTTCAAAAATTAGGATTTAGAATAATATTAATAGAATAAAATATGATGCAGGTGTTTTAACTATTGCACTGGCTTCCTGGGCAGAGGTCAGTGTGACTGTATATGAAGTTCTCACTTACGTATCTCGTTCCTACTACTACATTTTTTGCATGCAGGAATTGATATTATCCTTTCTATTTCCCAGATTCTGTAATTTCCAGTGAGAAGGAAGACTGGTCTGCATTAATTTTTGTTGACCTAGTTTCATATAGAATATGGCACTCAGAGGGTTAACAGAACATAAGACAAAATATTCACTTAACATTTAGTTCTTTACACAACATTTTTCAAAATGAGGGATTTTATAAATATGATGCTAGAAAAATCTTCCTGTGGTTAACTTCAGACGTTTATGCATGGTGATGGCAGAAAAGTGCCTCCTGAGATGCACGGACTTTCGAACCACTGTGTTACACTGTAGTCTTGACATTCTAAAAAGTCCTTGTGGGGCATGGCTCAGGCAACATTAAAGATTCCTGAAGTATGTACATAAAAATACATATACAAGAAACTAAATAAATCATGCATACTTGGAAGGAACAGTTTCTAATATTCCTGGAAAAAACCTCAAATAGCACCTTCAAAAATTCTCACTGGAGTCAGCTTTTTATTATTACATTGCATGCCAGCTGAGGGGACTCTCTCTCTTTCTCCCTGTTTTTTAATAATCTAACAAAGCATTTTTTGTGTCTCTCAGCATTTAACATTCAATTTGTTAAATGTCACTGAAGAAAAATAAAATGAAAAAGACATCCGTTAATAATGTACTCTTTTATGTTTCATCATCCCATGACTCTGTGTTTCGCCATGTTGACCTAATTTGCCATGACAGAAACATGGTCCTTGTTTCAAAATATTCCAAGTGTAGAAATGACTAAATCTTTGTGGAAAACTTATAGTACCTTAGCACACAGAACCGGGTTAGTAGTATTTGAATCACTTGGAGCAGTTCATAAGATAAATCTTTTTTAAAAATGCTATAGGATTTTAAAATGACATGGCCTTTACTTAATTAGACAATGTTTTAATTACCAAATTAAAAGCCCGATCCTTCCAGCCATTAGACTCTAAAATTCTCCTCATTTCATTATTGATTAAAGGCACTTGAGCCCCATGGACTGTAAATATATTTTGGTAGGATTGCCTAACATTTCTCATATTTACAGCAGTAATCTCACAATATAAACCCTTTGCAGGAGGGGGCAGATAGGATGGAATCAGATGAATCAGGAAAACAAAATCAACTTTTACATCTTGGTCCTTATTGTTTGAAGTTCAGTGGCTTTTGTGGACTGAATTATTGGTCTCAGTCCAAGTAATATAATGGCCAAGGATTCACAACAAAAAATTACTACCACAACTGATGTATTTGGGCAACCAATGATCAGCGAGAGGACATGAACTGAAAACACATTAAGCATCCCCTTTTCCCCCTTAATTTGGCAAAAGATAGTTTTTTTCCAGAATAGGATCAAAGTACACTAATGGTGAACTATATATAACAGAAGTTCCCAAACTTTTTGTTACTGCATACCTGCTTTCAGATTTACCAGCTGCCTGCATATCTTACCAGCATACATTGTATATTTTAACCCCCTAAATGCAAAGTATTATTATAATGAAATTTAATCCCCCATTACACAATTTCTCCCACATACACGCCAGAGGTGTTTTGCGTACCCCCAAGGGTATGCATACTACAGTTTGGGAACCCCTGGTGTATAAGATTCCTCTGCCACTGCAATAATGATAAGAATGGCCAGTGCTATTAAGAAACAGTACTCAGACATAAGGGGAGGAAGAATGGCGGGAGAGAGTGAGGAAGAGAGAGAGAAAGAAGAAGGTTTAGACTGGAATCAGGAAAACGTTGGGCTAGGAGTATTACAAAAAATGTCTGTTGACAGAAAAGCAGTACAGTCCTGTAATCTGAAAAATATTCTGTCCTCTACAATTTTTTTCATTAAGA
This sequence comes from Crocodylus siamensis, assembly GCF_052110815.1. Lineage (NCBI taxonomy): Eukaryota > Metazoa > Chordata > Crocodylia > Crocodylidae > Crocodylus > Crocodylus siamensis. The sequence goes on along the minus strand of NC_143395.1, from coordinate 343,317,084 downwards.
ATACTAATTTTTCAAATATTTTAAAAATCAACCTTCTTTCCCCTTCCATCCCGCAGAAGTCTGATTATGTGAATACCTACAATATGATCTATTTATACAATTCCTCTTCTTTTGGGGTTACAAGCTAGCTGTAATTTGTACAGTGAAATGAATGTACAATGAGTTCTATACACTTAACTAAAAGACTTGAAAAAAAGAACTTTAAGGAACCATATGAATATTTACAAGGTTATCTGCTGACACATTTTTATTAATATGCATATGCCACAGGCAATCGGCCCTAAGAAGTACATTGCCTCTTAAGAGTTCATTTTATTATTTCTAAAAGAGATAGGCCTTGTATTTGGGACTATTTTCTGGAAGCACTATTCCTATCGCAAACCTTATACAGAAGATAACTTGCTCAGATCTTGGCTGATCCTTAACTAGGATTCAGACATAACACCCCACATTTCTTTCCATTTTTCTGACCCAGAACCGATTTTTTCACATCATTCCCATTCCTACAGTGGAACCCTCTGTCTACCTTTAAAGACCTGTTGTGGCTAAGCTAAACCTGTATCTCACTTTCTGCACCTTGGGCTGTCAACAACAAATAGAATATTTTTGTCAAAAGCTTAAAACTACCTTCATATTGTTCCCCTCCACCAAAGCACCTAGGCTGGGCAACTGGAAAGAGTTCAGAGCTGGGGCTGTTCATAAAAAGGGTAGTGTTTTAACAACTTTTGAAGCTGAACACATATTTCCAGACAGCAAATCAGATGATTCTTTTTGGGGATTCAAAAGTTTTTAAGGAGGTCCATCTTTTCAACAATGTTCACCTGATTTGATGTCACCTATGTTTCCGAATTACCATATTTACTCGAATATAAGATGACCCTGAATATGTGACCCCTGATAATTAGGTTCCGATTCTATATATGGAATTCTTAGAATTTTGCAGACATAGAACCTAATTATTGGAGGTTTGGCTTGAAATTGTCCCCCTCCCACTGCTACAACAAGACAATTAAATCTGAGAGTGTCTGGTAGGCCTCTTTGCCCCCTCACCCCCAACTTCTCCCCCCTGCAGCCCCTTCCCTCTGTCCTTCCTATCAGACCCTGCTTTCCCTGAATACATGGAAGTGAGGGTCAACTTTGAAAGCACTGACCTTGAAATAAACATACCCATAGTAACTTACACAGAATAAAATAATTGCAGCTACCCATAGACTAAGCTTATCCAGGACTGATGCAGTTCATCTCTTCTGAAACTGCTGCAAGCTTTAGCACAGGTATGCCATAAACACACTTCTAAAGCACTTTTGTACTTACTTATCTATAATACAAACTATGCATGATATTAGTCCAAAACCAAAAGGCTCATGATTTACTATATAATTAATTGGGCTGGGCCCCAGCAGAGTCAACAGCATTTCAAGCCATGGTAACCTCACAGCTCAGCACTGCTCAGTATGTATGTGTACTCCAGATACCCTCCACAAAGGACCCTCCTATTCCTGACTGGAACCAGCTGTTCTTTCATGAGTCTTGGGATCCTCCCAATATTTATATGCAGATGATGTGCAGGGCAACCTGACCCAGCTCCACCTCATGGATGGTGGGGCCATACTAATCATATGTGACAGGCTGAAAAAGTAGGGAACAGGGGGATTCTAGGTAAACTGTTTCAGGCTTCATTTGGTGATGTCTGCTAAATGTTTAAGACTGGTGAAGAGACGGGGCTTACTGGAAATGTGAATGAAAGGCACAGCTTAGTTGTGAGAATGAAGAGGAAGTTGAAATGTATTCAGTGTAGTGGCTCATCATGACTTTAAAAAGTGTTGGCACTGAGGGGGACTGAGCACTATGAGCACCAGCATATACCTTATTCAGATGGACTGCACTAACTTAATCCTTGTGGTAGGTTCCCATAAGCATGTTTGCCCCACACAGCCCATGTGCTTTAGCATCATGCTTAGTGTTGGCTGCGTTTCATCAACCTCATTGCTGGTTTCTCTTGTTGAAGACATGCTACTTTTGGCAGTGGTTTAATGATGGCCAGTATATTTAGTGAGGTTTCCTTGTATGCAAATATAAGATGAAAGACTTTTCCCACCATGCTGATTGGGGGAAAAAAACCTTGTCCTGTATTCAAGTAAACATGGTATGTACTGAATCTAGTAAATTTGATAGCTTCTGTTGATAAACCCTAAACAAATACCCCATAAAATCCATAGTCTCAATGATAGCTTTAAGTCATGGTTTTGGCTGTTGGGTGGCTGTCTATTCTATAATGTTATACTTACTATAGTTCACAGTTATTGTTCTTCCTGATAGTATTATTACATTATGTTAAATTAAACCAGAAAACAAACATTCATGTTTACCAGAAAGCCTATCTGTAGTACATTTTGCCCTCTCTTTCCCTGTCAAATCTATGCCTAAGGCAGTGTTAGTCTAATTACATAGTATACTATGGATACAATCCAATCAAATAGTAAGTTAATTAATATCAAATATAAAATATCTTCATATAAAATATCGCTAGGCTTTAGGATAGGTAGATGATGTACATAATGTTCTTCACAATGAGTCTCATCTAGATGGAGAATTGAAATGAGATACAAAGATGGCACAGTGGAAGAGACTAAGAAGTCAGCTCTTCCATACCAGTTAATATATTGCATGGAGTTTGTCATTTTATGACGTACTGTAAATCCAAAAGTGCATGGGCCAGAATGATAGGAGATGAATTATTAATATATTTTTATTGATTTACTCTGTTTAAAATGTATTGGTTTTTATGAGGAAAATTTATAGTGCTTCAAAGATGAAGGATGTGTTTTCTTTTTGGCCTTTAGCCCTTTAGGAAAGCAAAGGCTAAGGTAAAAACAGACTTTAAAAGCTTCGGCATCACCTGTTTTCACTCACCTACCACACACTTGTTTAATTAATGTTATCTTGAAATAGGTCAGACACAGAAGAGGTCCTGGTCAAGTAACAGTAGGAACATTGCTATTTAGGTGTACCACTTAGAAGTGAACACTCCAGATCTAGCCCTGGGCTGTTCAGTCAGGACTGCCAATACTGATAAAGCAGACAGTGATGCACTGAAAAGTCACAGAGCTATTAAAGAGTTAAATATATAATAGAATATGCACAATTAACTACAGTGACATCTCTCCTACTTTTAATGCCAAGTGAGAATAAAGTTAAGTAACATTATAATGCCGATTTCCATATAGAGAAGTATGCAGTCTTCAGTGTTGCCAGGCACAAAAGTATAGAAACTTTAAGTTAGAACAGTTCTTTAAAAAAGAAGTTTAAATTCTCTTTCTTGGTCCATTTTCAGAGGTTTAAAATTGCTGCTGATTATTCCAAGATGCTTTTGACAATTAACGCATGGCCAATTCTATGCAAATGATCATGAATACATTAATTTTAGTTTCTTTTGAAGATGATCTCACTAGAGGACTCAGCTGAGACTGAAGACCCCACTGTGATAGTGTGTTTACAGAAACATAGCAAGATCCTGTGTCTGCATGGCAAATCTTATAATTTAGTACAAAACATAGTTGAGCTTCTAATGAAGAAGTAGGAGTTGGCAGCTACTACACTTCTCTGATAAAGAGGCCATTAGATGGAAATACTCCTTATGTTGGAGCAACTGTCAGGCTGCCATGCTGCTATGAATTAAAGCTGGTGAACTTCTGAAGAAAGGTTGTAGCTCATTCATTAGCAATGGCCAGAGCATCCACTTTCTAATAGGTGCTACTATAATGCCTTTTAGAAGGAAAAGTTCTGACTTTTTGGAAAGTACACAGGCTAAGACAGAGGTGAGCAAAGTCCAGCCTGTGGGTCAGATCAAGCCCATGGGAGACTCCATTTCCCAGCAGCCCCTGCCCGTGTCACTCTAGCCAGTCTCCATGGAGACCCCAGGAGTGGCAGAGGCATGAAAGTGCAGAGCCAGGGTCTCCATGGAGACCAGCTGGTGCAGCACTGGCAGGGTGCATGTTTGGGCATGGAGCTGCTCCACAGCTGGGGTCAGGATCTTATGGCTGGAGCCAGGGCAGAGCCATAATGTGCTGCCTGCAGACCCCTGGGGGGTGGATCACAGCTCTGCCCCAGCTCCAGCTCACGCTGTCATTGCTACACAATTCCAGCCCTGGCCCTGAAGCAACTCCACCCACCCAGTTGCATGCCATGCTAGCACCACTTGGGCTGGTCTCCGTGGGGACCCTGGCTCCACATTGTCATGGCCCACCACTCCTGGGATTTCAGTGGAGACCAGCTGGAGCAACACAGGCAGGGGACTTCTGGGAAATGGAGTCTGGCCACTGGAGTCAGATCCACCATTTTGCCCACCCCTGGGCTAGGATCTCCACTTTCATGACATACAGACAGAACCTCCTATACCAGGGATGCTCAACCACCTGCCCACAGGCCAGATCTAGATCAGCATTTTCCAACCTTTTTCACCATGCAGCACACTTAGATGGCCTGTCCCACCCCACAGCACACCAGCTGAACACGGAGCAGGGAGCAGGGGCGGGGGATGGCGGCAAGCGGCCAAAAGTGGAGTGAGGGGGTGGGTGGTGCATGGCTGAACGCAGCATGGCAGGAAGTGGGTGGCATGGTGCTAGAATCACTGGCTGGAGCCACGCTCCCCGTTTGGCTGGCTGGGGGCATGGCAGGGGCGTGGCTCCAGCCCCAAATGCCCACGGTACACCTGGACATGCCTGATGGCACGCCAGTTGGAAAATGCTGCACTAGATCACACCAGCCCATGGGGCTGGGCCAGCATGCAGCCAGATCTGGGCACGCAGGGCCCAACCCTGCATGCCAACCCCTCATAACTCATCTGGCCCGTAAAGTGAAAATGTTGGCACCACTGTCCATACACTGCTCTTAAACTCAAAATTTTTCAACTGAGTTTTCCATTCTGTTCTCAGAAAGACTGATAAGCAAAATTCAGAACACTAATTCTGCCATTAAAATGAATATCCAAAAACCATCCAGACATTTCTAAATAGAATGCAGCAGAATACTAAAAAAAAATTTCAGTCAGTAGAAATACTTCATCTTAATACATATTCATACTCGTAGTATATTAATCCTTTAGTGAAGTTTAGTAACATATCAATCAAGCAGAGTTTCAGCACTCAGTCTTCAGATCGACCGCACAATTACAGAAATAAATGGAGAGAGGGGCAGGACATACATGCCTGGAATACTCTGCATGAACTATCTCAAAATAGAAATGTACTACATATACACTGTTGAGGATCACACAAGTATATATGAGACTGTAATCTCTGTGCACCAGAGATTAGTGATGCACAGAGATCCTAACTTACATTTATGGCATATGGAGCAAAAGGTGATCTAGTTGTTACCCGCAGCATACCTAAGGGCAATAGATCCTTGTTTCTTTTATCTGAGGGAACTGAACTCAGAATTTCTCAATGTAAATATATGAACCTGTCACCTGACCTGAAGAACTAACCGTGTTAGCACAGAAGCAATTGTAGAGCATAAACCTCCCTATGGGTCTTGCTGCTGGAGGATAACACATCCACACAGTGTCAGTGTAGATGACATGAGCACTTAATTTGGCATGCTCTTTCCAAAAGGCAATGCAACCTATGAGAGAGATTTACGTCCATTACAACAAAGTTGGCCCTCATCACTACTTTTTCGAATTCCCTATATTATTGGTTCCCTACAGGACTGTTTAATAAGCATGGTAAAGAGCACATATTAATAGTAGTCAGTTAAAGTGGTGAGGTTAAAAATCATGTTCTGCTGGTTTTTACCACTGTGTATTAGTTCAAGGCTATAGGTTTTGGTTTTTTTCTGGAGGTTTTCCCTCTTCCCCTTCCAAAGCAAAAATCATGTTTTTGCAGCAGAGGCCAAAATCCAATTACTCACAAGAGCTAGTAACACCCAACTTGCCCTCTATTTTATTGATCTTCCTTAGATAATTCCTACTTTCCACTATAAATTGTGCTTCAAATTTTATTATTTCAGATGTACATGAAAATGTGCAGCTCTGTGCAGTAGCATAACAAGCCATGCTGGCACCTGGGGCAAACCTTGCGGGATTGCTGAGGTGGGGCACACAGTTAAGGGTGCAGAGGTGGGCACAAGAGCTCTGAGAGCACAGTTTATAAATCAGCAGATTATGAAAACTATAAACCATTTCAAATAACTTTTGTAATCCTCCAAATAACCTGCAATCATGAAATCACCCACAAATAGAACCCCAGATTATTTAGAAAGGTCTAGACATTTCAACCATAAATGAACCCATAGTTTTACAGCATGTGAGGCAGTTGAACTAAGTTGGGTAGTTGGGTAATAAAAAACGTTTAACCTTGAAATACACAAAAATCAAAGTTCAAAACCCTCAATGGTTTTTGTAAGTTTTTGTTTCATAGCTGTTCCTTTTTGTTCATCACTTCAAGCTGTCATTTCCTTGTTTCAGGGGCACATTTTAAAAGAATCCATGAGTAAGGTACCTGAATTCCTACATATTTGTTTGCCAACTGGCAGCTAGTGACTACAGCCATAACCGAGAAGTCAATCTATTACCGAAGTCAATGCATCTATTGGCTGAGCTCACCTTACACAGAATTGTACTCACTGCTCACACTTAAAACTCTCATCAGAACCTCTAGAATTCCTCAGAAGTGATCATGCACATGCTCGTATGTGTTGCATGCCCTCAAATCTCATTTATACATTAACTCTATGAATCCTCAGAGCTGAGGGGATTCAGCAACTTTGAGGAGGAGGTCCCAAGGGACCAGTTTTAATTGCTGAGTCAGAAATGTTCCTCTGTCTCCGCTGTGCCAAATTTGTGTCGGAAGAAACTACTGACTGAATGTATTTGAACACTACTTTGAAAATTCACCCTTACGATTTCAAAGTGACATGAGTTTCAGTGTACAAATGAGGCAAGATTTGGAAGGAAACATCAATTAATCTGCCTCTCTTTAGATATAAAAAGAATATGTTTAGACTAGAATAATCAAAGAGTTAATCTAGTTTCATTCTTACATGACTAAAACCCATTGGCAGGCTTTTATTATGTTAATTTTCAAATTTACAAAGCCAGGAACTCAGTAAACTAAAGGTAACCAACGGGGCTGTTTGGTAAAGACAGAAATGAACCGTGTCTTTTGAAGTGTTCGAAAGGAAATGTGTTTGGAATATTTAAGTTGCAAATGAGTTACAAAGGTTATTCATTCACAAGTGAGATAAATTCATACCTGTCAAATAATCTGGATCTTCTGTGTGATCATCAGGGCCTCAAATCATTTATTTTTTTATTTCCTGAAATTTCAGTATTTTTACACATCCAAATTTGGTAATATTTCCTAGGTTTGGAAGTAAATCGATTCACTTTCCTTTCTTCTTTTACTGTAGTGAAGTGCAGAGGAGGGGAATGAATTAAACAGCCAGGGTGTCTGACCCCCTTTTTTTTGTAGCCACATTTTCAAAACAATTTTACAGGAAAAGAAAGCTTGCATCCTCCAAATAATGGGTATTATATTAATCTGATTAATACAAATAATGACTGCTGTTTCATTTGGAGTGGATGGGTAAAAAAATACCATCGAATCACATTGAACCTCAGTTTTAAAATGATTAAATTCTTGTCAGGTTTGTCCTATGGCTCTGGAATTCAAACTATGTTGGAAAAACATATTAGGACTTACATGAGTCCTCTTTCCTATTGTCTGAGCTTCAACTATTGCAACATAGCTTCTTTGGAGTTTCTGCAGTGGTTAGTGCCTAATAATGAATGCCTCTTCAGCACAACTCAGCTTTTGATCAAGTCAGGATGTCTCACATTTCTCATTGCAGACAGAGTGCGTCACTAATATTAGGCCCTGTTTCTGTAGTACAGAAACCAGGACTGAGGCATAATCTCAATGCAAAGTAATACGAGCTAAAGAACCAGGGAATTCAGTAAGCTCCTAGATCTTGAAGCACAAGGAGCGGCAAGTCTCCATACTGCTGGGAGAGGCAGGGAGAGGTCTTTACCTACTCTGTTACCTGTTTTCTTCATACCATCAGCAATTGCACAAAACAGAAATTTGGAAGATTTGTTTGTGCGTGCATGCATATGTATATCTTTGTGTGCAGTATATGCATATGTGTGGTGGCTGCAAAGCTTAACTATATAGTAAGTAAAATAATAGAATTTTTTAATAATAAGTAGAATAATAGAAAAAAATAATCCTATTCTTGTAATGGATGGAAAGAAGAAAATACATTCAATAAATGTGTTACGTAATGGAATTAATTAGAGAGCATAGCTGGATCATACAGTAGAGCTGTATGACTCATCAATTTCTCAAATTTTCAGCTTTTCAAGAAAACTTACTCAACTATTTTTTCTGCTTTTTTCTAAATAAAATTCCAATATTCTAATGGCACTGAGAATACAGTGCATGAATTTGAATCAGACAACCAAATCAGGAAAGCATTTTTATGTTCACTGTCTACATAAACAATTCCAAGTACCCCTATTTCCCCAGAAGACACCATCATAACCTGAAGGCTGGGAAACTATTTCTTGTTTATCACATTAGTGCCATTCAATGGATAACTGTCTGGAGAAAGCTGGAAATAGTATCATGTAAATCTCATTGATGTCATTAACCATTTTTATCAAAATTTGTATGTGATTCCACAGAATCAAAATCTTTGCATTACACTTCTAATCTCATTTACAAAATTTCAGTTCTAAACAATGTGCATCCAAATTGTGACTGGCCATTAATATAAATTCATTATGCAATATAGTCAAAACAGTGGAGATGGAAATATTCCATGTAAGTATCTCGTATATTGCAATATAGTTTTACTGAATATCACTTGTTCATATATTTGCATACAGAGACACTTTGATGTATTTATTAATAAAATGATATAAAGAAATAGCTTTTATTGGAAGAGCTCCTTCCCAGCCTGACCTTCTGACACTATAACAGGAATTTCATGAAAGCTTTGGCCATAAGAAAACCACATGAGTTATAATATTTAACCACTATTATCCTGATCATAGTCTTATTTACACTGCTGTAATTCAAGAGCATCTCCATCAACTTGTTATCTGGTATAGCTGAGAAGAAAACTGGTTCAATGCAGTTAGATAAGGATGTAATGGCATATGTATATGATAGAAATACAAATAAAATAGATCACAAGGTAGTCAGAAAAATGACAGCCACTTTAATTCTTAGGGGCCTAGGCTCCCAACCCCTCTAGAAATTATGAAAAGAAGAATAAGAAAAAAACAACCCCCCATTATTATCCAAGCACAAGTGGTATGAGATCATTTATCTTGATGGATGTCACCTTACAGCACATATTATCCCTATCTCTCAAAGTGTTTTTTCCCCCTTATTTCATCTCTGACATTCATTGTAAATTTAATGATCCACATACGATTTGCTGGTATCTCAGTCTGGTGTTTTGAATCATGAAACTAGTGCTAAATTTATGGCACTGCAGTACCACTTAGTGAATCATTAAGCAGTACAGTGATTTTAATGATTTGGATCATACTGGACCTCATCACTATATAATGAGGTTCCATTTAGTGTAAATTTTATGTAAAAATTCAATTTGCAAACCAACAACATGAAACTACAACATTTTTTCTAATCTGACGTCGTATTTATTTATCATGATTTCTTCTGTAACCCAGTGTTTCACACAGAGAAAGGGTATTCTTGTTCATTAAAAAGGTAATTTTTTTATTGTTCTTGAACTAGTGAAAAATACACTCGCTATGACTGCCATTTTTTAAAAACACTCTGTTCCTAAATGTAAACTCCCAGTGAGCACAGGTATAATTATTAAAGCATGTTGAATTAGATGGTGATATAATTGTTAGATATAACACCTCAACTTAGCAATCACTCAAATGGCTTACAAAACTCATCCTCTGCTGTCTTGAAGAATCCATGGACATAGAAAGGAACATTTTTTACTGCCCAAATCAATAGTGCTAGGTCACCCAGTTGCTATTTCCATTACAAACTCTGTTTTTCAAGGGGGAATATATCCATAGTGAAAGTTTAGAACATGCTGCTTTGCAATTATTTCATCAATGTATTATGATCCCAAATACAAATTCTTCGTCTCAAAATAAGTTGCACCATAAACAATGCAATGGATATAATTATAATGAAGTGATGTGATTTTGGACTGGCTAATATAGAGAAAAAGTATTTCATTTTAAAAATGGAAAATTTTCAGATTTGTTATCCAAATGTTGCTTGCAGAGCAAATGTAATTTGTCACATTCACCAAGTGTGATTTTTTTTAAATACTCCCCACTTGTAGCTGAGTCATCTTCATTTGTCTTCAGTTAACCTCTGGGAAATTTGAGGCAATGAGAAAGGAACAAAATTCCACAAAGGAAAGGAAATCTCTGACCAGGAAGGAAATACGGCACTTGAAAAGTGTGATTATTCACTTCACCTGGTCCAAATGACCTCTTAGGGAATTAAGGTAATGAATGAAATTAACTCACTGAAGAACCACATATTTTTTTTAAAGTTGTGTAAAAATTGAGGAGATACCAAAACACTGTAAAAATATAGATGTGGAACTCAGCTTATGATCTCAAAGAGCTTTGTCAGTACAAATGCAATCGATTCCACAGTATTCCTCAGAGAGTTAGGCAACTTATAACATGAACAGGAACAAGAGTAAAATCCTGGCAATGATCAATAGCTCAAACTGGAATTCTTTATAAACCAACAGAATAATGCAGAGACATCTTGCTTAGAACTTTAAGGAGTGCTCATGCTGCACTATAACATAGGATAGTACAACTTTTTCTCCCTTCCTTGATTTTCCAACTAAATGTGGAGTATTAATTGCAGGAGAGAATAAGCCCCAGTAGGGCAAACTGCATTTCCTATTCTTCTACTACCCTTGTTTGGGTGACTAAATGGATTAAGATGTAGCATTTGATGGCTCTTGAATGAGAGGGAGGGAGAATGAGGTAAACAGACTCCTTACACACTCTCTCCTCTCCTTTACATGTGCGCAGTGATGTCAAAATAAGAGAACCATGAGGACTCAGCAATATGGCTTTGCAAAGAATAACTCTGGCTAGAAAATGGATTTTTTTTCCCTCCCGAGACAACAGATTTTGGAAGAATTTAACCACATGTATCAAGGATTGAATAGAGTTTTCCTCAAAGTATTTGGTATGGGGGAGATATGGTGGTAGAGCAGTTACAACATCTACTACAGCTTCAGAGGTTCAAGTTCAAGCTCCATTCTGGTCTTGTGCCAGAAACTGCCCTCAGTCATCCCAGCTGTAAATGAATACCCAGTCATGCAGGGTGGGAAGTCAGAGGTGGGCAGCTGTTATGCTAGCAATCATTATTTTTGTGTGCAATTTTGACTACAGAAGTTGGTGTGTCATAATCAGGCTATTCCTGTGGATTACAAGTCTTAGGAAGAACCTTGATTTGATATGGGCCATTTTATAAAATATTCTCTTAAAGTTGATCCAAATTTACTTGAACTTCTATCACATACTTAATTTTTTGCTCTATACAGCAAGAGCCACGTCTTTAGCAGTGTGAACAGTGTCTGGCACCATGGATGGATCCAAAAATTTGAGAAGTGGAGTGCAGGAGATGCAACTAGTGCTGCAGGAATAGGTAAACTGCACCTTGGTAGTGACTGCTGGGGACTTTCTGTCCCTGAAGCAGGTAAGACTCATTTCTCCCTGTCAAAGATTAAAGTCTTTGATTTCAGATGCCGATGGCAAAAGGTCAGATGGCAAGGCGTCAGAAGCTAACACAACAAGCTCTGTGGTTGTAATTTATGCCTCTGTATTAACAGTGTTACGTATACACACCCCTGCCTGTGCCTCATTTCAAATTATTTAAGTTTTCATACAAAAGAGAGAATCTGACCTTGACAGCCCAGCACAAAAGATAAAGTATCGATAGTAACGAAATTAGCTAACTTTAGTGAAGTTGTAAAATTAATTAAATATACTATGCGCGCCATCCTGTGACCAAACAGAACCAATACCACCCAAGTAAAAATAACCCCCCTTTTTATGAAACCGAAGCAAACAAAGAAAGCACAAGTGCGAGCTCAGTAATTATTTATAATTGGCGTGGCGTATAGTAATTGGTCACCTGTGTCAGATAAAACTTTGAAGAAACTTTCGCCCAAAGCAGAGAACAGAGAACAGAGAACTGTGTATACACTCAAGAAGAACAGATCTTGCACGAATATTTCTCTCCGCCTACGTTATCTTTTTGGCGTACCCCCGTTTATCTCTCTATCTCCGACGTTATCTTTCTTATCAAGAGCTCCAGTTAATCTGCAGACTGCAGCGACTTATATGAATCGCTCGGAAGCAACTGTCTTACCCACCCTGTAAATGCTGGGTAACATGATATCTGCATGCTGTAACTGAATGAATAAATCAACTCCACTGCCTGCGCTCTTGCCATCAAAAGCATAAGTAAAATAAACCTTTTGTGAAACCATCACACTGTGTTTAAATCATCCTGACTCCTGTTCACCGTTATCACCCACCTGCCCGGTCATAAAACCCCCTCCTCACGCCAAGCCATTCATGCCAACCCAGGCACTCAGGTCAAGGGTGCACCGGCATATGGGGCGCGACACTCCCCACTCTCGATAACCCATCCCCTCCAGTGTAGGCATGTCTCCTCCGCTCCCACTTTCCCCTTCCCCTCTCCAACAGGGTTTGCCCATGGTTTGCCTCTGGGCAAAGAAAATGCAGGGGGAGGAATGGGTGGGTGGGAGGAAATCTGCCACTGCTGCCACTGTCCCCAGCTGCCCTGGGGTGGCAGTAGGAGAAGAAGCCCAGGACTGCTTCTGCCTTGCTCTTGCCTAGGTCATCTGTGAGTAGCAGTGCAGTGTGCAGGGTTTAGCTGGGAACGGGTAATGGATGGGTCCTCCTTTCAGGTAACTCCTGTTCCGTGCCTAATCCCGCAGGGTGTTTCCTTGTTTCCTGGCCAAAAGCAGGCACTGGAAGGAGGAACTGCCCAATGCTGCTACCAGCCTAGCCAAGCCTGGCACCCCATGTAGCTGCCTCCTACAATTGGAGTCCCAAGCCCAGAAGGGAAAACACAGCGGGGGCAGGGAGCAGGAACACACCCACTGCCACTGAGCCCAGCACCCTACATAGCTGATCTCCACAGCCCCCAGCTGAAGGAGGGCAGGAGTGGGTCTGCGGGTTTCCTCTGCTCCTGGGTCAGCTGGACACAATAGTAGATCCTCCCTCCCTTCCTCCTTGCTTGGATCCCCCTGTGTCCCATGCCAGTCCAGGACCTAGCTGTGTCTGGGCTTCAGGGAATTGAGGTTGCCCATATATGACCTATACTGTAATGCGGCGAGGGGAGTGCAACTAGACCACTGAACCCCCTCAGATTCACCCCCACCTAGCACATCTTTATTTCTGCATACATAAGGGATAGTAAGGTGGTAATGGATTGAAGCCTAACTGGAGGAATCCACATATCCATACTGTCACTTGTCAGATATTCAGATAAAATACTAATGTAAGGGTGAAAAATAAAGATTTTATTGGTAAGCCCCTAATATCTTCAAAGAATAATAAAATCCTTCTATTTCTGCTGTTACCCTCTAATTTTTTGCCCAGTCATATCCTCTCATCCCCTTTCTCACATGCACCGAGTGCTAGTGTGGCAAAGTGCTCCTGCAGAAAACCACCAGTGAACTATTAAGACATTTACACTGGTTTCAGATTTGGCTCTCCAGTGAGAAGGAAGTGAGTATCTGTCACAGAACAATTTTCTCTCACAATCTGCATGCTCATTAAGAAAGTATTACATTCATAACAAATGGAATTGAAACTTGAGTTTTGCTGTTCATTTTTTAACCAATAGCTTTAATTACAGCAAACCTCATAAGGAAAGTGCCTGTCTTGTGAACTACAAAGTAAAAACTACATCCTCCTAGGCAGCATGTAATGTAAACCATAGTCGTCTTCCAGTAGAGGTTAGATTTTTAAAAGTTCTTCAGCAGAGACTAGCTCATTGGTAGGATAGCAAAGGAGCTCACTAAGGATGAACTGGTGCACCTATTGAAAAAGAGACTCTGGTTCAGCCAACAAAAGGTGCCCTCTAGAGGCTATTTTTATATATGAACAGGTAAAACATAAAACTTCCAAGTAGTTAGCATCACAGTGCTTGGGTGAGGCAGAAAGAAACACTATTATTATATTCAGATTGTTAGTGGATCACATCACAATGCACAGAAAAAATATGGTTATGACCAGTGGTTTTCAGGTAACACAAACAGAGATGCCTTAAAAGGTTCCTAAATTTTCAGACTATGGGAATTCAGCACTCTTCAAAAGGGAATGCTTTAAGGTGCCTCGAATTAGCCCTCCAAATTAGTTACTGTTGAAAATGTTGACTTGTATCTGTAGGATATTTGATTCAGTTTAGGGAATATGAAGGTTTCTTCATGCTGTACTGATCAGTCATTTATTGTATTCACTTTACAGATAGGCTCAAAGTTTAAAAAATGCTCACAATCCATCCCTTAAATTATGAAGGTACAATTTTGTGCACACAACAATTGTACCCGCAGGAAAAAAAGTCACTTGTCACAGATGAACTGGAGGATGAATGGCATTTGAATAGTTGGAAGTCTGTGTACTCTTTGATTTCAGACAGCTGAGTTTTGCCAACTGCATTTCCAAGCAACCAAGGATAGTTATAATAGGATAGTTATAACAGACACAGAAAACTAGGGCTCTTGTTCTTGGCAGCTTAACCATAGTATAACTAAAGTTGCACTTTACTAACTTTTTGATACAGTCTTACTTCTTGTGTTAGGAATGAATTCCTTTTTCATTCTCATTCAAGATTCTTAAGGTTGTACATTTTTGTTTTCTTTTAACTATTACACACTACATAACATGCTACAGACTTCTTATCAGAATGCTATCTCTGTGGCAGTACATCATCATCTCCAATACATCTCTGTTTGCTAGTCCTTATTCAAGATTGTTATATATAATGGCATGACCTGAATGTTTTGATCGAAAGCTTAATTGGTATATAATAAAAATCAATATCATAAAAACAAAAGAGAATTTTCCCTTGGGAAGAATTTCCATTTCTTTGGTCGTTTACATTTTTTCAGAACACTAGTCCATTTTGCTGATAGCAGCACATGCATTACTTCCTATGTTACCTCTACCAACACGGTCTCGATTTTATTGGTTGGCAACAACAAAATCCATGAAGACCAACTAGTGAGTATTAGACAACAACTTCTAACTACCACGTTAATAGAAAAGTACACTGAGGTGACTAGCATTGGGAGAATACTTGAATTAACACGTAACACAATGAAAAACAAGGAGACGCCTGGAGAAGCCTGGGGAAAATTCTAGTAGAGCGATTACAGTCCCAGGAGGTTTTAGATTAAATGAGTTAATTAAACATACTATTAGAAGGACCCTTGGTTTTGGCAAGTTTTTTTTTTTTACTTTATCATTCATAAGCCTAAAAATAAACTACTTGTACTTAAAAAGTCTGTGTCCTTTCCTATTAGGCAAACATTTCTATTCTATACTATTATCAAAACTGCAGAAGGCAAACATGACTACTTCTGCTAAATTCTTTCTCTGTGCATCACCCAGGGTGTTATTAAGAAAGAACATTGCACAAATTTAGGAGACAAGTGGTATTCGCCCCCAAGGGTGTATTCACTTAGCATGTTAACTTAAAACAATGGCAGTAGCAGAAAAGCTTACCACGAATCTTTCTAAGAGTCCAGCTTTTAGGCAAGTCTCATGGCAGGACTTTAGGAGGCTGGTAAGCCTTAAGGGTACATGTTCTATAGTTAATAAAGTTGTTTTTAATAACAGTTAGCTGATCACTTTAGTACTTGGCCTTAGAATATTATTTGTAAGGTTAAGAAATTTAAGAGACAAAATGGTTTATTTTAAACCTCTGAAATGTTCTTGGTAGTCTATTGTTGATCTTATCATTCAGTTTTAAAATTATCTGATCAGGGATTTTTTCTGCTCCAACAGTTTTAATTTTGCAGGCCACTGGACCTTAATGTGAACTAATCTCTTTGCCTATTTTGAGAAAAAATGTAAGGAGGCTTTTTGTTTAAAATAACGAGTTTATGAACTTTCTGAAATGTCAGTAATTGCCGTGCATGCACATATTGTTGTTCAGTGTATTGTAGGGGTCTGCATCAGGGCACCAGGGGGGAAAATCGCTTAGAAAGCAGAAACCAAATCAGATGTGAGGGTTAACACAGGACTGACTGAGTTCATTTTAATAGGAAGGCATTTACTTCATTGCATTGCACTTTAAAAGAGTTTTGAGTAGATTCAGCTTGCATTTGTGTTGGCTACCACCAGCATAAAACCTGGTATCATGGAAGGCAAACAGAATCTCTCTTTACTAGGAATACAAGCTGTAAGATCAAGCACAGCTCATAAAAGTGGCATTTGGAAAGACCTAAATATAAGAATTTATGAGTGAATTCATCTATTAAAAGCTGTATAGAAAAACTGGGGAAAAAAGTAACAAGCATGGTAGTTTCACAAATACTTGATCCGGCATTAGCATATAGTCGTAAGATACTGGGATGATTTACTCCATGGCAGATCCAAATCAGCTTTATAGGAGAACCCAGATTAAGAGCATTTTTAATCAATGACTAATATAAAATACATACAAAACAGTTTTGGAAATAGGTACCAGAATTCAGTCCCTTCCACCTCTCATTATTAGGCAGCAGTGGCATGTTTCTTTTTGCTTCATCTCCCCCTGGCCCCAGCAATCTTGCATTCTTGGCTGCCCAGTGGCCTAGTTACAACAGGATGGTTAGTAGGGGTGCCTGTACATGTGATCAGACTCTGATTAATCAAATTTGCTCTGCATTCTAATTAGAACTCTCTAGCATCACCATAGTGTCATGTGTATAAGGCCCCAAAATTTTAAAATGGCTGTTGGGGCACTTTAAGTAAAGGTCACCCAATAAGCTTTAGTTAAAGTGTCCTGAAGCCATTTTTAAATGCACAGGGGCTTACTACACATGACGCTGCAGCATTTGCCTTAAAGCAGGTCTCCGAAAACCACTCTAATTAATGCTCCCCCACCCCCAACAAGCACATGTATAGGTCCCCTAGGTGTCCGCCTTGGACTATCCTGTAGACTAGGACGACACTAGGACACTCTTGAGATGAGGGAGATTTGGAACTGATCCCCATAGGCTGAGGAAGACCCAGAATCCAGGTCTTCCATTTCCTGGGCAAATGCCCTAATCGTAAGACTGTTAAGCACAGAGCATACTATATTATACTATATTATGTACTGAACTAACTGCTGTTATTGGGCGTGTGTAGATAAAATGAGGGTTTACTTTACCCTAAACTGAAGCAGCGGATTTTTAAAAACACCACTTCAATTTAGGGCGAAGTAAACCCCTATGTCTTACCTGCCTCTCCGATGGTGGGGAGGGCGAGCTGCTGGTGGGCGCAGTGGTCTCTGGGCTGTGGGGGGGAGGGGCTGGTGCTTCCCTCACAGCAGCGGCAGCCCACCCCCAGGCAGCACCCACCCACAGGCACCCAGATTGGGCAGTCCTAGGGGGCACCGCAGCCATGGAGGAAAGGCCTGGGTCCCCGCACAGCTCATGCAGGCAGTCAGGCTCCAGGGAAAAAAAAAAAAAAAATCAGGTTCATGACTTTTTTTTTTCCTTCGGTGGAGCCTGCCTTCCTGGGGTGCTGCCAAGCTGCTTACATGGGATGCCTTCACAGTCCCTGAGCCACACAGAGCCTGGTGCTTCGCTCTGTGGTTGTAGGGCAGCAAACTAAAACTCCTCATAGGTGTTCTAGTTTGCTGCACCCCAAAGTCATTTAAGGTGCATTATGATGCCAAATGTGCTACAGTGGCTGGAATTAATGTGCAATACACCACTGATTCATGCAAACACCAATGTCATTAAAGTGGTAGAAAAGAATTTAACCCACTTTAAAGTGTCGTGCACACATGCCCCTCATTTCATCTACACATGCCTATTGTGAGTTAGGCATAGGGATGCATACAGAAACAGGGACTTAAGGAGAGTTTAGTCCTCCCCAAGCTCTTACTGGAATCACAATGAAGCTTGGGTTGGGGTTGGAATTAGATGCCCAGATATTCAAACTGGATTGTTTTTGTGTATACACAGAAGTATAAATTTAGGCTCTTTGGGATATTTTTAGACCAAACCAGCAGCAGTGCATGCATTTGTGTGCCTAGGCCCTTATGCAACTACTGACGCAGGAGCCATCTGACTTGAGCAGAATTTATACCCCTGAATTCTGCTTAGCTGCTTAGATGACTGATTTGAGTCTGTTAGATCCCCTTTGTTCAGAGCTCTCAGTGAAGCCAATGTGTATTCTGCTTGTACAAAGACTTCAGTATTTGGCCAATGCTAATGAAAATATTATTTAGATAATAAGGTCCTTTGGGGCAGGGACTGTATCTGCTTCAGTGTCTTTCCCAACACTGAGTGCGCTGCCAGGTTTAGCCAAAATGAAGCCAGATCTGCAGAGTTGAAGTCAGTGGGAGGTTTTACCACTGATGTAAATCGTAACAGGCTCAGGCCTCACAGATGCATAGAGTTTTTTGTACGTGTGCAGCAAAATCATGAGGCATTTCTACTTTCCTACATGAGGTCACCAGTTGGGAGGCTTTGGCCACTCCTGAGCAAACAGCCCCTGAGGGAATATGCACCTCTTTGTCTCCTTTCAGTCTATGCCATGGAAGCCCTAAACAAAGAATAATAATAGTGATGGTCAGCCCCCTAAAAATATTGATACATAGCAAGCCTATCTGAACTTCTTGGGTGTATCCACACATGCAGGCATGTGCACTTGCAGCAGCTCGAATAGAAGCGGTGCAAATTTGAGCCAGGGCTTTTTGCCTCAGTGCACGTGCCCAGACATGCACTTTGGTGTGGGCCAAATTGTGCCACTTGGAGCAAAATAACCCTGCCTGCCTCCTTCTGGATCTGCAGCCAGGGGGAGCTAGAGCCTGGGGCCAGCACCTGTGCTGGCTGTGACCTGCATGCCCCCAAGGCTGCATGCCTGCCATGCCTGGATGGGGACTGCATGGCCAGTAGAAGCATCTGCACATTTGGGCCAGCTGCCAGAGGGCTGTGGTTGCACAGCTGGACTTTTTGTGGCACTACTGCCATGTGTGCCACTTCCTGGCCATCTGGGCCGCTATCGCCTGGAAGATGTTCCCATGTGGTGGCCTGCTTTGAACTGTCAAAGCATGTCCTCTTGGCCCCAATTGGCAATGAGGTCAGCCACCTCCAGCTGGATCCTGAGTGCCAGCTCTGAGCCAGCTGCTCTCCCTGGGTCCTGCCACTTTCCTCACTAGCAGGAATTCTGGTGTTCCCTATTTAAAAAATGCAAAATCCATGATAAAAAAAATACCAAAGTCACTCTTTAAAATACCCCAAAATCCGTGTTCTTCCACAAGTAAAACAAAAGACCACTATACATATAAATAGCTGTTACCTGGAGCCCAGCACTACTCAGCCTGAGTGACCCCAGCTCCCAGACAACATGCAATACCCTGCCGAGCTGTGCTGCACCCGTGCAATGCGACAGCTGCTGCATGGATGCCAGGCAGGTGGCGGGGGTTCCCAACTGCCCCACGCTGCATGGGGGGGGGGGGTCTTTACCACGAGCACCCAGAGGCCCTGATTGCTGCTGCTACAGACAGTGAGTGCAGGGCTTTTTTTTTTTTTTAAAGTGCCAGGATGCTGGGGCCAGGTGGGGCAGTGGTCAGAGAGCCTGGGGGAACAGGTGGGGGTTGGAGCCATCAGGGGTCCCCCCATGGTCCCCTCCCCCAGCTCCCCTCATCCCCTTCTTACTGCCATGGATCCCAGGCCCAGCTCCCTGCAGCAGCCATGCTGCTTGCCCTGCACGGGCAGACAGCATGCTTCAGCACTGGGGTGAAGGCCAGCCATAGACATACTCTGGCTGGCTGCCAGAGTAGCTCTTATGAGGATCTGAGCCTGAGGACACAGTCCAGGACCATGCCTTGCCCTGCTGTTTTGCTATGTGTATTTTTTATTGACCACCGGATATCAAGGGGTCTAATTTTCCCCCTGCTCTGCAAATTTGCAGCATGGGGAAAGTTTTCTTGTTCCCACATGTGCTTCTTGCAGTCTCAAAGGGCTTTGAGATGCTGCAAGAGACATGTGTGCACTTGTGTGGACATGCCCCTTGAGCTGGAAAAATTGGTTTAAGATCTTACAAAAAGATACTGTCTGATAACATATAATCCTGATGCAAAGTTTTTTTTAGAAAGGGGAAGTCAAAAAGGTCAAGTCAAATGTTTTGGAACTTTGAAAGAGATCTGGTGTAGGTCCAATTCAAGTGTTTAGTGAGGGCTCAAGTACTTTTGCTTAGTTTTAACCCATTCTTAACAAAAAAGTGTCACTTTCCTAAAGCACTTCAAGAGTCTCCTACTTTTACAATATCTGACATAAAATCAGAAATGTATGAAAATGCGTATCTCTGTTTGAACTATCTCTCCTCTGATAACTATGCACATTAGGTTAGCAAGTTTTAAGGGCAGTGTTTTTGAACCCTTACTGTAATTAGATATAAAAGGACATATGGCATGATGAAGCTCTGATACCGAGTTATTTTGTTCTGATCGTTTTCTAGAAGAGGATTAACGTTACTTCCATTCATACTATGAAAATTAAACCACAGACTTGTTTCTATTTTACTTGGAATCATTTTTGATTTTTCCATTCATATATCTGCAAAAACAAAATATCTAAATGTTATAACTGCACTTAGTTTTCATAGACGTTAGGGCTGCAAGTGACCTCGGAAAATCTTTGAGTCCAGCCCCCTGCCCCAGGGGCAGGAAGTCACCAGGGGTCATAGGATCCCAGCAAGATAATCATCCAAATGTATCTTGAAGGCGTTCAAAGTAGGCACTTAAAACACCTCCAACGGCAGTCTATTCCAGACCTTGGGGGCTTGGACAGTAAAGAAGTTCTTCCTTATGTCCAGCCTGAAACGGTCATGGAGGAATTTGTGACTGTTTGATCTTGTCATCCCTTGGGGTGCCCTGGTCACTGGATGTTCCCCCAGATCCTGGTGAGCACCCTTTATAAACTTATACGTAGCCACCAGATCACCCCTGAGCCTGCACTTTTCCAGGCTGAAGAATCCCATAGCTCTCAGTCTCTCATCATAAGGTCTGTTTTCCTGACCTCTGATCATGCGTGTGGCTCTCCTCTGGACTCTCTCAAGCTACTCCACATCTTTTTTAAATTGTGGAGCCCAAAACTGGATGTAGTACTCCAGCTGCGGCCTCACCAAGGCTGAGTACAACGGGAGAGTGATGTCCTGGGATTTGCTCGAGAAGCATCTATGGATGCAAGCCAGTGTTTTGCTCACTTTACTAGCTACAGCATCAAATTGATGGCTTATGTTCATCTTGTGGTCAATGATGACCCCCAAGTCCCGTTCATCTGTAGTGCTAGCCAGCGTAGCACTGCTGAGCCTATATGCATGATGTGGGTTTTTCCTCCCAAGCTGAAGAACCTTGCATTTTTCAGTGTTAAACACCATCAGGCTCTCATCTGCCCATTTCCTGAGCCTTTCAAGGTCAGCCTGGATTGTCCTTCTGTCCTCAGGTGTGGACGCTTTACCCCAAAGTTTGGTGTCGTTGGCGAACTTGGCCAGTCCACTTCTGATACCAATGTCTACATCATCAGTGAAGATGTTGAATAGTATAGGCCCAAGGACAGAGCCTTGAGAGACCCCACTGGTCACAGCGCACCACAACGATTGACTTCCATCAGCCACCACTCTCTTGAATAAGTTATAACTAAAACATCACAAACATTACTACCCAAACACTACAATATGGATTCAATACTAAACATGATATTTATTTCAATTCATAGATTCATAGATATTAGGGTCGGAAGGGACCTCAACAGATCATCGAGTCCAACTCCCTGCATAGGCAGGAAAGAGTGCTGGGTTCAGATGATCCCAGCCAGATGCCTATCTAACCTCCTCTTGAAGACCCCCAGGGTAGGGGAGAGCACCACCTCCCTTGGGAGCCCATTCCAGACCTTGGCCACTCTAACTGTGAAGAAGTTCCTCCTAAATCTGCTCTCTGTTAGCTTATGGCCATTATTTCTTGTGACCCCCAGGTGCGCCTTGGTAAGCAGAGGCTCACCAATTCCCTTTTGTGCCCCCATGATGAATTTATAGGTAGCCACAAGGTCACCTCTCAACCTTCTCTTGCGGAGGCTGAAGAGGTCCAGGTGCCCTAGTCTCTCCTCGTAGGGCTTGGTCTGCAAGCCCTTAACCCTACAAGTGGCCCTCCTCTGGACCCTCTCCGGGTTATCCACATCCCTCTTAAAGTGTGGCGCCCAAAACTGGATGCAGTATTCCAACTGCAGTCTGACCAGTGCCTGATAGAAGGGAAGTATCACCTCCTTGGTTCTATTTGTCATGCATCTGCTGATGCATGATAAAATGCTGTTAGCTTTGCTGATGACTTCGTCGCACTGATGACTCACGTTCATGTTGGGATCCACTAGGACTCCAAGATCCCTTTCGCTTCTGTGCTACCGAGCAAGTCATTTCCTAGGCAGTAGGTGTGCTGGACATTTTTCCTCCCTAGGTGCAGTACTTTGCACTTCTCCTTGTTAAATTGCATTCTATTGTTTTCTGCCCATTTGTCCAACCTGTCCAGGTCTGCCTGTAGTTGTTCCCTGGCCTTCAGCATGTCCACTTCTCCCCACACTTTTGTATCATCTGCAGACTTGGACAGAATATACTTCACTCCCTCGTCCAAGTCACTGATGAAGACATTGAAGAGTATCTGTCCAAGGACCAAGCCCTGAGGGATCCCACTGCCCACATCCTTCCAGGTCGATACAGACCCACCCATTACCACTCTCTGGGTATGACCCTCTAGCCAATTTGTCACCCACCGGACTGTGCAATCATCCAAGTCACAGCCTCTTAATTTGTTCGCCAGTATGGGGTGAGATACCATATCGAAGGCCTTCCTGAAGTAGGGCCTACCCCTACTTCTGCATCCAGGTGTTTTGTAACCTGGTCATAAAAAGAAACTAGATTAGTCAGGCATGATCTACCTGCTATGAACCCATGCTGGTTTCCCCTCAGCATAATTTTTCCTGCTGGGCTCTTACGTATATGAGCCTTAATAATCTTTTTAAAGACTTTGCCTAGGATGAAGGTGAGACTGACTGGCCTATAGTTGCCTGGATCCTCCTTCCTCCCCTTCTTGAAAATAGGGACCACATTGGCCCTTTTTCAGTCCTCTGGGACCTGGCCCATGCACCATGAGTACTCAAATATTCTTGTCAGTGGCTGTGCAATGACATGAGCCAGTGCCTTCAGTACCCTTGGATGGAGCACATCCAGCCCTGCTGACTTAAACACATCTAGTCCTTCCAAGTGACTCCGCACCATCTCAGGGTCAATGCTTGGTATTCTGGCACCCTGCTGTTGTCTCTCTACAGTCTCATTGTGAGACTTGTCTTGCTCCTTTGTTTAGGAACACTGAGGCAAAGAACTCCTTGAGGAGTTTGGCCTTGCCCCCCCGTCTGTCACCAATTGCTTTTGCCCATTCAGTAGTGGCCCTATACTGCCCTGGACCTTCCTTTTACTCCCGGTATATTTGACAAACAATTTTTTGTTATCCTTAACTTGGGATGCCATCCGCAGCTCCATAGTAGCTTTGGCCTTTCTAACTGCCTCCCTACAACTTCGAGCTGAGGAGGTATACTCCGCTTTAGTAATGTCTCCCTGTTCCCACTGCTTATATGCCCCCCTTTTTGCCCTTAGGCTGCTCTGGATTCCTTTGGTCAGCCAAGGGAGCTTCTTGGCCCCTTTCCCCCTGCATTGAGATCGTCTCCCTCTGTGCCCAAAGGATTGCTTCCTTTAGGCACAGCCACCCTTCCTGGGTTCCCATCATGCCAAATCTCTTACTCTGCAGTGCGTCATTGACTAAATGCCTGAGCTCACTGAATAATTAGATATTATAGATTTAGTTCAACACTTATTTCTATCACTCTTCCATAGCTAGTTGCTCTTCTTTCTCTTCCTTGCCACCTCATGCTGTTACAGAATTCTGTAATTCCTTTCCTTAAATTAGGTCCTGAACTGTTTCAACTGAGCTTATCCAGTAGATCTGACTCAGATCAGACATCTTAAGTTCTTCCCTTTGGGAATCTGTAAGCAAACCACAAGATGCCCATTTTTTAAATCAAAGTTCAGTGGATTTTGCAGATAAGAACAGAGCATTTAAGAAAAAGAAATATGAAGAAAATAAATGGCATCTAAAAATAACAGCAGCAATCATGAGATTTGTAATTAATATATGTTCATAACTAATAATTAATAACAATATAGGTAATTAATAATCAATAACGAATTTGCATGGAAGAGGGCAGAATGTGCCCTATGCTAACCACTTAACTACCATATGACCATTGCTAAATGGCCTATAAAACACATAGTGTCAGTGTATAGCAGTGTAAGCAAAAACTTCATCAATACATTTTTTTAAGTATCTATTGTAAAATAAGACAGAATGCAACTCCAATTTATTATTGCTCCTAACATGAAGAATTTACCTAGCATTTTAGTTGGACACTTATTTCTACTGGTCCAATATCCCAATTTATAATAGTCACTACCTCTTACAATAAAGAGTTCTGTTTTATAGAATGGCTACATAGGGGAAATAGTTCATGTACTAATTTTTTTAAAATGTAAAAGATTGAATCAACACTCTATATCTTATGCTACAAAAGCAACAGAGAACTTGTTCTACCAAGACTCATGATTTTATCATGAGTTTTATGCTATTTAATTTCTTTCCTAAAGTTCCAAGACATTCAGTCATGTGAATAAATGAAAATCTCAACTTTCTTATAAAAAAAAAAAAGATTTGAGCTCTCATTTGTGGAGAAATGGTTGAAAATATGACCCTAGTGCCCCCTGAAGGTTCAGAAACCAGACATGAAAGAAAAACCACCCAAAATCTATTAGGCCCTCATTATGTGGTAATTTTAGGAAGCTCCTAGAGCTCTTAGCCCCTGGATTGGCTGCACGATAACACTTAAGTGGCTTAAAGCAGTTGTTGTTTGGCTCAGAGCTATGCCACTCCAGGTCAGAATGAACTGCCAACAGGCTCAAGTTCCCAGCTCCTTCCCTGAACTGAGCCCCAGCCCCTTCAAGCCAACCCCTATGTGTGTGTGGGTGCATTTTTGTAGTACTAACCAGCTTCACGAACAGATTCAGATATGGATCATTCTGAATCAATACATCTTTTTTGATCTTTTCACTGATTTTTATCTATTAAAACAAAAAATGCCATACTGAATATAACAGTTGCACTGTACACTGTGTGTATAGGTACTCACTGCAGAGAAGCATTAGCAGTAACTTGGGATGGGGCTCTCCTGGTTGGTAAGCCATGGGAACCCACTTTGAGCTTGGGGGAGCCAGGCACTGCACAGCTGTTTGCAGCAGGTGGTCCTCCTCTTGCCTTTATGTAGGGGGAGGCATCGATAGATAGATAGATAGATAGATAGATAGATAGATAGATAGTGGTGTTTCATTTTAATCATGGAAAAATGTGGATTTGGGGTTACTTTTTTTAATCTGAAAATTGGGATATTTTTAAATTAGAGAAAAACAGGATCCCTGGAAATCAGGCAGTGGCTCAGCTCTGCCCCCTGTACCTCATTCTTCATCTCTCCCACTGCCTTATAGGAGCACCCCCACCCAAGTGGATACATGTGTGGAAGAGCACATAAGGCAGTCCTGGAGGCCAGAGCAAGGTGAGAGCCCTACTGCCAGCCCCATTTCCTGCCAAGCCCTCCCAGGGCAGCCATGACCAGAGATGCTCCTCCCTGCCCATGGCACTGGCTCTGCTGGTGCTGGCAGCTGCCCCTAGTTCCAGCCCACAGCCCTGGGGCCAGGACATGATGGCAGCTCTGGGGCTGGGTCTTTGCAGAAGACATGCAGCACTTGTTTGGGGAGGAACCTCCTTGTTCTCACCCCCCGGTCCAAGAATAACAGCCTGGGGCATCT
Organism: Crocodylus siamensis; assembly: GCF_052110815.1. Taxonomy (NCBI): domain Eukaryota; kingdom Metazoa; phylum Chordata; order Crocodylia; family Crocodylidae; genus Crocodylus; species Crocodylus siamensis. Next base: position 343,290,908 of record NC_143395.1, on the reverse strand, counting down.
TTCAGTGTTGAGCCTGTCTGCATGGGTGGCCATTGCTAGACCCCAAGCCTTAGAGAGTGGAGGAGAGGATGGTCAGTCCCAGAAAACCCTCAGCCCTGGCTAGGCTTTGGCAACTCCCTTCACTCTAGGGCAGTGGTTCTCAACCAGGACACATTTGTAAACATTAATGGCCAGTCCCAACCCAGTGTCCCCTGCCCTCAGCCCCCCCAGTGTATGGGGCAGGGAGTGGCTATGTGTGGGACATGGGGGGCCCCAAGCATCCCCTTTCAGGCTGGAACTCTGCCAGCCTACAAAGGAAAACCATATTTCCCACATTTCTGTCCTGTAAAGGAGAATCCATTTTTAAAGTTTGTTTGCAATCCTTTCATATATTCTTGTAACCCTTTTTGGAGTCATGACTCAGATGTTGAGAAACACTACTCTAGGGAGCAGGAATAAAAGCCTGCCCTGGCTCACCAGCCCTCTAGTGGCAAGTCAGCAAACTCCAAGCCAATAAACATTTTGCAGCTTACAGTGTAAGGTGTAACAAGGCCGTTACTTAAAGAAAAACCTAATGTTTTTTGAATGTTTTTAAATTATTGTGGTGGACACGATGCATAACTTTTTAGTGTTTCAGTTAGTAATATTATGATAGAAAAATAGTTGTACAGATAAATCAAACCTTAAAATTAAGACAAAAGCATTAAATCACCTCAAACTTCTTGTAAGCCAAAAAAGGGGAGAGTGGGAAGACAGTCAAGGAAATCTTTAATCTCTAAAGCAGCTACTGCTGCTTTTTTGTCTCCTGGTTGATAACACAATTTAGAGTGTCATTAATGTCTGTATCCTAGCACTACCATATTTTCTATGATTGATTTCTGCATGTATGCACTGCAAGTACGGCATAAATGTTAAGAATTTACAGAATGATATAATGCAAAAGTTTCCTACCCTTGCCATAGCAACTGTCAGTTATATGCTGCAGAAATCCTGAGGCCATGCTTATATTCTTGACAAAGAGCAGATTATTTGGTCAAGTAGAACTCCTACAAGTCTCCATTCTTAAAAGCATGCATGGCTGCTCGCCTCTATCCCAGCAAACATTGGGAGTAGATCACAGTATAGCGAGCCTCCCAGATGAGCCATGAAGTTTGATAAAATACAATCTCAAGTAGCTGCTGGCACCTCCCTGTCAAGTTTACTAATGAGTGCTGTGTTACTGCTAGAGTCAACTGTCATATTATCTCAAGGCTAATAAACGGATCCTATGACAAACAATGTACAACTGAAAAGCAGCTGATAAAGGATCATTTCTTTTAATTCAGACTGTGCATATCCCCAGGATATTATCAGACTGTGAGCAAAGATGATTTTCATGTTCATGTAGGTTGGAATTTTCTTTGTTGTTGGTTTATTTTAAGGGATAACCATACTTCTCTGTACAGAGAAATAGATGACAGAATTATTTTCTGAAAGCTCAACTCAGATTGAACAACTGACATCTAAGAAAGTTTAATTTTTTCAGAATTAACCTGCACACCTCTGTACTTCCTAACTTTAACAGAGTTTAGAGAGAAGTACCAAATCTCAGAAGGCATTATTGAACATATTCCCAAACTTACCAGAAACAATTATATACAAAAAAGGAATTTAAAGAAACAGTCAGGTTGTACTCCTATGCAAGGAAAATGGCATAGTTAAGGTTGTCTGTGCCCCCACAGTTCACCCCTATCATGGGTATGTATAATGACACAGTGCATATCCACGTGCATACCCCAAAAACTCTGTGTACCACACAGTCATATGATTAAAGAATCTTAACCTTTTAAATATAAGAAAGTACATATCAGAAACTATGCTTTTTTTTTAGAAAAAACTGAATAAAAACACAAAATTCTATTGCATGCAACCACAGTGACTATTGTTGAATATCTTGATGCAGAGCACAGACCTTGAGCTAGCAGAATAAGTGGTAGCAGTAGTATCCTGTTATCCTTCCTGTGGGCCAGCCTTCTAAAAGGAATGAAACATGGTCTGCCATTGGGTTTCACAGGTATTTACAAGCAGAGGGATGTTGGGATTCAAAAATTTAGTCCCAGACTCTGAAAGGAACTGGTTTCTAGTGCTTAGAGAGACCGCTACTTATTCTCCTCTAGTTCTCCACTTCCCCATTATCTTCTATTTTGGCCTAATTGTGTCCCTCTTTCTTCTCTTACCTAGCCTTTTCATATCTGTCTGTGCGTATATTCCCTTCATACTGTAGTTTTCCTTTGTCCAATTCCCAGTCCCATTCATGGCATCTAATAATTTCTGAGAGCTGGAAATTTTGATATGTACACTGAATACATATGTTGACCTTCTCTGATGATTCTGTAGAATGTTAGAAAGAACAGCATATTTACACTTGCTTATGTCACAAAAGGCTCCCACATTCCTACCTAAGGATCAAGAGCAAGGAGGCAACAAGTGGAAGTAAGATTTATTCTTCACAAATACAAGTGAATTGATATATTTTTCTATCTGTTACATTTGAGTAATCCAGTACATACAGGGTTGGATTATTTGTGGACACTTTAGAATCCTCAGTTTGAAATCAATACATTAAATAATTCCAGTTCAGTGTGAAACCGTAATGGATTATTCTTATGAAATTAACTCTGATATTTATTTTCAGAAAGAGATCCATATTTTTTTACCTATTTTTATAATCAGACATTGTTTTTGTAGGACACAAACCACAGTGATAACTGTGCAGCAGCAGCAACAGCTTTATGGTTTCATGCCAGTTATATCTGATCTTTCCACAGAGGTACCTTTAAACTTCCACATACTCTGTACAGTGGCATGAAAAGGCACATTTCCTGGGTGACAAAAATGGTGCATTCAATTGTCATGTAAGAGGGAATATAGCTTCATGTTAATGGATTAGCTGATTTATTAAGCAAATCCATATATCCGCTAATCTTACATGAGAAAGCTTTACATAGCAACATTTTTAGTTTGGAAAGGTAATTAAAAATCAAAAGCATAGCCACCTCAGAAACTTTGCTCCTCAATCTTAAATTTGTTCTTGCTGAATTACCCATCTGCAGATGAAATAAAATTGGTGCTTATTTGATACCTAGGTAAGAAGTTCTTTGCCCTGACAGATCAGTCATTTATTAGTGATTTTTGAACCTTTAGAATAGATTTAAGACCAATTTCTCATTTAACTTTAATCATTTTTTTATTTAGGTTTATGATCCTTATATGATTAAACTATACTTTGTAGTATATTACCATTTATTAGGGCTGTGCAAAATGGCTGTGTTTCGATTTGGTTTCAGATTCAGTTGTTTTGGAGGACAGGGATTTGTTTCGGTGTTTCGGATTACTCTCCTGTTTTGTTTCAGCTGAATTGCTTCCAAATCTGTTTTGAACGGGCTGCAAGGGAAGTTCTGCATAGCCCTGCCCAGTGGGGAGCGGGATGGGACCGTGGGTGGCTCATCAATGGTGGGGAGAGGACCACTGCCTTCCATGCAAGTGAGGAGATCCCTGCGTGGATCCCTGATCCTTGTCACACCAGCAGTGAAGCAACACAGAGCAGCGAGCAAGATTGCTAGTCCCTGCCACACAGCTCAGCTTTGCAGGGAGCAGAGATCTGCACCGGGGGGTCTCCTCACTGCTGCTGCATGCCCCACATTGCCCTGGTGACATGGAGCAGTGGTGGCAAGGAGACCCTGGCATGGATCTCTGCTCCCTGCAGAGCCAGGTTGCGTGGCAGAAACCACTACTGTCCTGCCACGCGACCTAACTCCACAGGGAGCAGAGGTCCGCGCCGGGGTCCTCTCCCCACTGCTGCCCGCCCCATGCTGCCCCAGATGTCTGCTCCCTGCGGAGCCGAGCCACGTGGCAGGGCAACAGTTTCCCTGCAAGCCTGCCTCCAAAACTGAAATATTTCCAAAAGGTTTTGGTTGCCTCATTTCATTTTGTAGATGTTTCTGAGCCTTCTGTTTCAATTCAGATTCAGTGTTTCAGGCACTGAAATGGTCCAAAACACCACTGAAGCAAAACAGATGCCGACATTTCACACATCCCTACCATTTATATACTATTCAACTTGCATAGTACAATGCCATTAAATGTATTTACATATATTTCTTAAAACACCTTATTTTGGTGGGATAGGTTTCTTAAGTCTTCCTTGGCCTTCAGAACACCTCCAAGGCTAGTACTCAGACATGTGCAGAACAACTCTTAATGCTGCATCTATTGCAAGAGGCTAGGATTTTTGGGGGTGATATCTTCTATTGGACCAAATATGTAGTTGAGATAAAGTTACAGAAGTTTTCAAATGCAAGACATTCTTCCTCAGGGCTCTCTTGCATCTATTATCACGCTAGCCTGGCCAAACATTCAAGACACTGTTTCAACTTAACATTAAGCGCTAAACGTAATAGCTAAAACCAATGTGTGTTTATACACATGCTCTAAGAGTCAGGGGTGCTTTAATTAAAGCAGCTCTGAGAGCTGCTCTAATTAAAGTATCTGGAGCATCTCATGTATCAGCATCGCCATGATGAAAAATGGTGGGGGGAGGGCACTTTAACTAAAGCTCATCAAAGTTCATGTAGTTAAAGCGACCCCCACTGCCATTTTTCAGCACGAGGACACTGATACAAGTAGTTGTATGCACACATACATATGCATATATGTGTGTATGCATGTAAATATGGTTTCAAAAAATCTTGGATTGCATACAGTGCATAAGAGAAGCCTTGCTGCACGTGCATAGGTTCCCAATATCATTAACAAGCAGTGATGCCATAATATGTACAAATCAGTTCATGAACACTTAAGTGCTCTTGAGAAGGGTACACTCCCAAATTCATGAAGTGCTATTTATAGTCTTGTGAATTTTTCACTAAAACAAAAGTGAAGTAGTTGTATATACAGATACATATGCATGCATATATGTGTATATGCATGTATGTAGGTGTGTATGCATGTAAATACAGTTTTAAAAATCTCAGATTGCATACATTCTTATAATTTATACTTAATATATTAATGGAAAACACAGAGGACTACCCCTGTCCCCACACGCACACTCAAACTTTTAATTTGTCTCTAGGACTTGGAACATAGACCATATATAGGCACTGCATTCTTTTTAACCTAAATCATTTTTTTCTTGGTGGAAACTACCCGTGTATAAGCATTCATTCAATTTCATCAGAGAGAAGAACGTACCCCCTCTAGGAAAAAGATCCTTCAGGTTGACAGTTGGAAGATCTCCCTATGACAGATTCTCTCACAAGAATGAACACCTGTATGCTCTTCCACTCCCTTCCTGGTCTGCTTCCTCCCTGAGAATGGGAAAAGTGGAGTAGTAACTGCTCCCCACACTTCCCCCGGACCAGGGTGATCCCTCTCTTGGGAAGGTGCAAGAAGCAAGGCAGAGGGGGAGGTTGCAGGCTGAATGCTTGTACTGTGCCCTCTCCTGAAAACATCTCTAGTGGTAGACATTTCTCAGAAATATCCACCGCAAGAAATGAATGCCTATTCATATTTTTCTGATAAGGACACTAGGAATCTACACAAATCTCCAGTTTCCATTAATTGTGCATCTTTCAGAAGGAAAAACTGTGCTAAAATAAACAAGGACAGCAAATTAGAACTTTGTATTTTCCCAGTCTGAGGAATTGGCTTTTGCTATATGAACACAACATGAAAGAGACAGCTTCTGTAACTATGATGCGGCAACAAATAATACTGTTGGCTCTCTACTTTGTTTCAATGTCCTGCAGGGAGTGACATCTGTGCTAAAATTAAGAACAGACTCATATGAATGAACTATGTATACAACATTTGACAGATTTGGTAATTTACCTACAGAATAGCGTCGGTAATGAAGTAATTTAGTACCATTTTAAAACATTCATCTTAATGTTCACATATGCACTATTAAAATAATTATGCTCAAATCAAGGACATTATTAGAAAGATGGACTCCCACAAATTCAGTATCAATATTTTCCAGTAAACACATTCAATATGAAGTCCATCTATAATCACAGAAGGGAAGGAGAGACTGTGGGAACATTTGAAGACTGTGAATATATTCTTCTTCAAAGAACAATATTAACAATTCTGTGTTTGTGTAAGACAGCAAGTCATGAAGGTTCCAACAAGAGAACATCATTTTAAAACTATATGAATAAAATAGATGAACAGCCCTTGGAGCAGGACTTGGAACACATCTTCTTTATTTTTCCAGTGAAAACCAATGCCATAACAATTATGAAATGGAGTCATGAAATGGAGTCATGCTCTCTCTTTCTCTATGGTCCAATGTATCCACTGATTTTTAAGCAATACAGAATAGTTTCAACTGGATAAGTCAAATGACCTGGTGATTCGGGCGCTTTCCTGACAGATGTAGGTTTGAATCCTCTTGGGCATCCAAAGGAATTTAACCCCATTTTCCTACATTCTAGATAAATATTCTAACTGCTGATATTTTTTATAAAAGGGATGGTCATTGATATCACTACTAATAGCATTTTAAAGACAGCAGCTGTTGCCCATCATTCTATTTTATGTGGCACTTGGTCCTGTAGGAGAATACCCCTAGATCAAGCCTCTCAGGAGAGACAGACTGAGAAAAGCCTTATTTACAAAATCTAGGAAGGCTACAGAATGAACTACTCAGGCCTGTCAAAACTGAGGCATTTTTTGGCATTGCAAGAAAAGAATTTGGGCATTTGGGGAACTTAAAAACATAGATGTCCTTAGACTTTATGGGTTTCTGGAATTAATCGGCAGTTGACTTAATACCCTGACTTAGATTCCTAAGCTCCCATATATGCTCCACTTTGACATTTAAGTCCTTCTTGGGACCTGGAACTAAACCCCTTCCGAGTTTAATGCCGCTGCCATAAATAGGATTGCCCAAGGGATGAATTAGCTACAATCTGGCTCCAAAAGTCTCTTTTTAAAGAAAACTTCCTATTATTCTGTGGCTTCAAACAGTGTTATCCTGAACAGTATTGATTTAAATTTCCTGTTATGTTTCTTAAATATTTTCTCTTGTTATTCTTCCCCTAATAATTAGCTGTGAAATAATGATTTAGACTGGAGTTAGTTTTGAAAGTGTACCTTCTATTTAATAAATCTGCTCCTCTGATAATTATTAATGCATACACAGCAGCAGAGGAATGCTTTATTCACCATGTCATGGTACAGCTATTAATGATACTCAAAGGACTTAAAATTACCATTTCGGATATGTCCAGAGCAGTAAACTGGTAAACAAGCCTGCAGTTAGTGCTATGGATGATTTGAATCAACAAGGGTGAAAAGATTTGGTTACTCTGTGTATTAGTGTTAATAGGAATAGATTATAGAGGAATATTTGTGATGTGACCTTCTGTGCACTAATTGAAATAGTATTCAGAGTCAGCAGTGGAGTAATCAAGTTAAACACTGAATCATAAATCATCATGAAAAGTGCTGTCACAACTTAGCCATTAATGCCCTGTATTGCTGGGCAGCCTCACGAAAATATCTGCTATGCCGATCTTTAGGTTAATAGGAACAGAAATGGCATTTAAAGACTATTTGGATCAAATCTGCTCTGAGGTTGAAAGTGTTACTCTGTTAATTTACTGGTAATTTGAAATGATGTAGTTAGGGTTAGTAGCATCACAGCTGAGCCCCATATAGCTAAACAAAGGGTGATGGGACTTTTTCTAATATTTATTTAATTGGTGCATAGTGCAATATAGATTCACTTTTAACATACATGTGTAGTTTCCTTTGATTCTGCACTACATAAGATTCAGCACAGTGATCAAAATTAAAATATATCAACGTTTAAGCTGCACAGTATAATTATATTCCACACAGAGCACAAGGAACGAGTTTGATTAATAAAATTCATAGAAAACAACTTCAACTTCTAATGTAATTTTGAGAGTTGAGGCATTTCAGCAAAGAGTTCACTGAAAAAAAGAAGTCTTGTATTTTTTTCAGTGCAAAATTATTTTTATGTGGTATTTGAGAAAAGAATTCAGGCTTTCTTTTTCAAAGAAAGAGAGATACACAGGAATTCCAAAGGCAACATATTTTTGTGTAATTTTCTGATTCAGATTACGTCAAAATAACAACCATAAGAAGTATCACAGTTGGAATGATGTATACTTTTTCTAATAAAGACCTATGTCTCAACACTGAGAAAGCTTGTGCTAATTTGATTCGTTACTCATCAGATTACTTCGACAACTAGATGCAAAATGTTTGGGGGTATCTATTTATCATGATTTGCTTCAAATATAGTTAATTAACATTAATATAAATTACAATAGGCATCTGGTACAAAGGAACTTTATAACAAAAACCCAGTGAAATTGATCTTTCAGGAAATATTGACTGATACTCATAGATGCTGGTTTCAAAGAGGTTCCACAAAAAGTATGTTGATGTTTTCTGGGTTTGTTATTTTGAATTACAATGTATGAAATACTGAAAACAATGTTACTTCATACATGGCTCAGTTATGGGAAAAAAATCACAGTTTTTATAATAGTTTGTCTTCTCATAGATAAAGGATATGAAAAGTTTGGAAGTACTTTAAAAAAAATAATGATTTTAACATGATTCCACATATAAAAATAATGCCCTTAGCTTTCAGCAATCACATTTATTTTACATTTGATATGCATGCTCAAATGGTTATGGTTTTTACTCAGAGCTTTAAGGATTAGATTCTGCCTTCAGGTTAATTTATATAAGCCTAGAAGAAGATGGAAGTGTTGAAGTTACTTCAAAATTGCATGGATGTAAAACACCATCCCAACCCCCAGGCCAGAAGAGGACCACAGGGCTATTCACAGACCAGATCTAGACCCAGTGGTACCAGGACAGGCAGCAGTGGGCCAGACAGTGGCAGTAGTGGTCCAAATGATACTGTGATGGTGCTGGCTCACCCTCTGCCACCAAAGGTTGTCCCTAGTGAAGGACCATAGCCCCAAATTCTGTAGTGGGCCCCACCCCCACTTAACATGCCTCCAAATTTCCAGCTCTTCTAGGAGCCCTGAGGATCAAAGGAAACAGCTCCACAGGCCAGATATATCCCTGTGGCCATATGCTTGACACCCTGGTATAAAAGATAGCAAAAATTAGCTGTGATTCATAATGATCTGTGGGGAAGGCAAGGGCCCCCAATGGGACACTTGCCTGCCTATACACCAATGCCAGGAGCTTGAGAAATGAACAGGAGGAACTGGTCCTCCTGCTAAACAAGAATGACTATGAACTCATAGGGGTAACGGAGACCTGGTAGGACTTCATCTATGACTGGGCCACAGGTATAGATGGCTATACCCTGTACAGGCAAGATTGTACAGATGAAAGAGGTAGGGGTGTAGCTCTCTATGTCAAGGACAGCTACATATCCCTGGAAATTGACATTGGCACTCAGGAAGGATGACTGGAGTCTCTCTGGGTTAAAATACGTGAGGAACGTGGCCCAGGGGACATCATGGTAGGAGTCTACTACAGACCTCCAAACCAGAATCAAGAGCTAGGCCAGGAATTTGCCAGGGAACTGGCTGAGGTTGCACACTCTCAGTGCATGGTTATCATGGGAGACTTTAACTACCTGGACATCTCATGGAAAGAGCACTCAGCCAAGTCCTATCAGTTGCAAAGGTTTCTCACATGAGTGGATGAGCTGTACGTGACTCAAGAAGTCTAGGGGCTGACAAGTGGTAAAGCATTGCTGGACCTGTTACTGCCCAAAGGGGATAACCTAGTCAGTGACCAAAGAATCAATGGGAAGCTGGGTGATAGTGAGCACAAGCTGATCACCTTTACTATCCATTGCAAAGCTGGCAAGTCAGTCAGCAATAAAGAAGTCCTTCACTTCAGGAAAGCTGACTTTGACAAGATCAGGAGGCTCATTGTCAAGGCCCTAAGGGACCACGACTTGACAGGAAGAGGAGTCCAAGAGGAGTGGTTGCTCCTCAAGGGAGTGATCCTGACAGCACAACGGATGGCCATCCCATCTCAGAGGAAGGGTAGCAAAAGGACGCAGCAACCCCCTTGGCTAGGCAGGGAACTGGAGGACCTCCTACACCTCAAAAGAGAGACTTACAAATGATGGAAGGGTGGAATTACCACCAAGGAGAAGTACTTAGCACTGGTTCATACTGCAGGGAGTGGATCAGGAAAGCCAAGGCTGCAACTGAGCTCCACCTGGCTTCACATATCAGGGACAACAAAAAGTCCCTTTTCAGATAGGTAAGGAGTCAAAAGAAAAGCAAGGGTAACATTGGACCCCTCCTGAACCAAACAGGACAGCAGATAACTGACATCTAGGAAAAGGACAATCTACTTAATGGGTACTTTACATCAGTTTTTCATCAGTCCAATGGAACCATCCTGCCTAGCAAGACATGGGATGGCCAGGGTGAGGGTGTATTTATACCCAGCATCAGTGTTGATCTAGTAAGAGAGCACCTTGAGAGGCTGGACAACTTCAAGTCAGCTGGTCCTGACAGATTACACGCTGGGGTACTCAAGGAATTGGCAGGTGTCATAGCCTAACCATTGGCAAAAATATTTGAAAACTCGTGGTGCTCAGGTGAAGTACCTGAAGACTGGAAGAAGGCCAGTGTAGTACCCATCTTCAAGAAAGACCATAACGTAGATCCCAGGAATTACAGGCCAATCAGCTTGACCTCAATCCCTAGTAAGATTCTAGAGAAAATTATCAAAGAGACCCCTCTTCATAAGCTGGCTAAGGGCAACATCCTGAGGGACAGCCAGCATGGGTTTGTCGTGGGTAGGTCTTGCCTGACCAATCTCATCTCCTTCTATGACCAGATGACATACCACCTGGACAAGGGAGAAGAGATTGATTATCATATATCTGGACTTTTAAAAAGCCTTTGATCTGGTGTCTCATGACCTTCTCATGGAAAAATTGGCCAACTGTGGCCTCAGCTACACCACAGTCTGATGGCTGGGAAATTGGCTCCGAGGTCAGACCCAGAGAGTAGTGGTCGATGGTAGTGAATCATTATGGTGCTCCATGACCAGTGGCATCCCCCAAGGCTCTGTCCTTGGACCGGTTCTGTTTAACATCTTTATCAACAATGTAGACATTGGTGTCAGAAGTGCACTGGCTAAGTTTACTGATGACTTTAAACTTTGGGGCATAGCATCCACATCTGAGGACAGGCTAGTGAGTCAGGCTGACTTGGATAAACCTAGTAAGTGGGCAGATGCAAACCTGATGATGTTCAATACTGATAAATGTAAGCTACTCCACCTCAGGAAAAAAAACCTCACAGCATGCTTATAGGCTTGGCAGTACTACGCTTGCTAGCATCACTGCTGACAGAGACTTGGGGGTCATGACTGACCAGAAAATGAACATGAGCCACCAATGCGATGTCGCAGCTGGTAAAACTAACCAAACTGGCTTGCATCCATAGATGCATCTCAAGTAAATCTCAGGATGTCATCCTCCCGCTGTACTCAGCCTTGGTGAGGCCGCAGCTGGAGTATTGCATCCAATTCTGAGCTCCTTAATTCAAGAAGGATGTTGAGAAGCTTGAGAGAGTCCAGAGAAGAACCACATGCATGATCAGAAGATAAGAGAATAGGTTTAGGAAGAGAGGCTGAGAGTCATGGGACTCTTCAGCCTGGAAAAGCGCAGGCTCAGGGGGAACCTGGTGGCTGCCTATAAGTACATAAGGGGTGTACATCAGGATCTGGGAGAACATCTGTTCACCAGAGTGCCCCAAGGTAAAACAAGAACCATGGTCATAAACTCCCCCAAGACCATTTCAAGCAAGACATAAGAAAAATTGTTGTTACTGTTTGAGCCCTCAAGACCTGGAACAGACTCTCTCCAGAAGTGGTGCAGGCACTTACTCTGGACTCTTTCACAAAACGTTTGGATTATTATCTTGCTGGGATCCTTTGACCCTAGCTGACTTCCTGCCCCTGGGGCAGGAGGGTGGACTTGATGATATTTGAGGTCCCTTCCTGCCCTAATATCTATGAATTTATGGATCTATGAATAACAAAGTGAAAGAGAACATAAAGAAAAGAATTGAAATGAACATCAAAAGTAAATACAAATGAACAATATAGGTCAGTCCTTCTCAAAAATTTGCTGAGATAGGCAGCTTGCTTTATTAGGTTCTGCCCCAGATTTTACAGGGACACATGTAAAATCGGCTAATCAGCAAACTGTGAGGAGAAAGAAGGTTTACTGTTGGTTATAGTATCAAAGCTGATGAGTGGGGATCCTGGTTTTCTCTGATAAAGAAAAATCCCCAATTTTCAGATTAAAAAAAGTAATCCAAAATCCACTTTTTTTTGTGATCAAAATGAAATGCCACTGATCAGTGGTGTTTCATTTTAATCATGGGGAAATATCGATTTAGGGTTACTTTTTAAAATCAGAAAATTGGGGATTTTTTTTTTAATCAGAGAAAAACAGGATCCCTGCTGATGAGTTTTCATTCTCTTTGAGGAGACAAAGGAAAATCCTGGACCCAGAGCCCTCTATCACAGAACTGGCTTCAGTTCCTCGCAGAGATACAGAGCAACAAAAATTGTCCTTGGATAAAGTCTCATGCAGATCGGCATAAGTGTAGTTTTTAGGGCTGTGCGGAATTTCACCAGCTGTTTTGTTTCGATGCTGTTTTAACTCGTTTCGAGCTCAAAACAGTTAAATCAAAATGAAATGCAGGGCTTTGAAACAGCCTCGAAGTGAAATGAGGACACTCAAAAATTTTTCAAAGTTTTGAAATGTTTCAAGTTTCAAAACTCAAGCTGGGCTTGCCTACAGGGAAACAGAAAGTAAGGAAAGGGAGGGGTAAGGGGGGGAAGGACTGCTCTCATAGTGACATGTGTAGCTGGCCAGTGACTGTGATCCTTACCTGAGGTCCCTTCCAATCCCAGTGCTCTGGGGGAGGCATGCAAAAACAACATAAAAGGCAGCATTGCTTGACAGTCGCACGTCATAAGTTTTTCTTATCAGCAGCCTGAGGTGCAGTTTCCCAGAAACCCCTGCACCTATCTTCTTGAATGAACAAGAAAAGATCATTTTCATGATGATCATTTCTTGAATGAAAAAGAAAAGATCATCATGAAAGCTGGCAGGTCCTTGGAAGGGGCTACCATTCTTGCAAGTTTCATCTGAATCAAGCAAGAAATGACAAAGTTATAGGCAGTTTCATGCTTCCCTGTTATAGCCTATGGGCGAAATGTTGAAACAGCAAAACAGTTTTGATGAAATGAAACAGAACAGTGGTTCTGAAATGAAATAAAATTCTAAACAAAACACTGTCCTGTCAAAACGGAAGTCAAAATGAAATGGTGCTGTTTTGCACAGCCCTAGTAGTTATGCTAATAGATTTATTAATGTAAAACTAGTATGAGAGATAATCAAGTCCAATGGTTTACATATATATTATGAACTTCATGTTGCAAAGTTTCTGCTGGAAAGACTACAGAAGCCAGTAGCTTGCAAGAGCAGCAATCATCCCAAGAGCATTATGCCTTCTAAGACCACCTTCCACACAAATCTATGATCAACCTTAAAATGTCAGAAGGAATCAAATGAAAAATTAATAGAAATGCAAATGTTTGTAATTCCTGGCCTGTATTTTGACTGTGTTGCGGTAACTTTATGTTTTAACCGTCTTACCATGTGATATAAAAAGTACTTGATCTCTACTTTGCTAGATTTTATTCAATACAATTTTTTCCAAAATTTCCCTTCGGTGAAGAGTATTTTTTCAAATCTTCCATTGGACCTCCCCCCACTTAATTGCTGTCAAAGTGTATCCAGTATAAGCATATATAAAGTTATCTATTATCAGATACAGTTATCTATTAACAGAACAAAATTTATGTCCCTTGGGATAAGTAAATCAGGCAATCAAAGTGGCCAGATACTTCAGAATTTTATTATATTTCAAATACACATGCACAAAAACACTTAGTTAAAAACTCCTTTGCAGTAGTACCACATTGGGATGAAGTGGGACTGTTATTCTAATACACTCCACTCAATATATTAGAATAACAGTAACAATGCTGTTCTTAGGTCCATTCAGCATGTACAGTAATATAATATAGATTGAGCAGATTAATATATGACTTGGAATTACACTTCTGATGCTTGGCTCCAGCACAAACCCCCACCCCCACACCATAAGCCTCAAGCTAAAGTTTTCTCCTCCAACCTTGACTAAATCTAGGGCTTTCCTAAAGGGTTTCCCTGTGCTATTTTCCTCTGCCCTGAAAGTTTCTTCTAGTTCCTTTAGGTATGATGCCATTAACAAACTTTACCTTATAACCTGTCTTGCACTTTAAGTTACTGGAGACTTCAGCCACTTTATTCTGTAGAATGTTCCAAAAAATTACAATTTACTGCCAATTGTAAGTATGCTCGTTGTTAACTGTTTTTTTCCAGATTCTGCCTCCATATAAAAGAGTGTAATTTCACTGAAGTATATAGTAGTGCAGTACTGCTGCATATTCCCTAGCTAAATAATGGAGCTGTATATAACCAAATACATCAAAAGTAAAAATTGATTACTCTGTTTTATAGTCTTTTAGAGTGAATAAGTTTATGATTTAGAACTGTCTCATAATAAAGCCATGATGGGTAGAAATCATATCAAGAATACATGTAACAAACCAAATGTAATAGTAGCCTCAGCAAAAACAATTGCATTAACTTCAGTGGAACTGTGCCCACTTAGGGCCTTGGTCAGCTTCAAAAACAGAGAAAAATATGCTGTTGATTTGCTGTTCAGTCCACAGCAAAACAGGGCTTCTGTTCATGCTCTAATTTCAGTAATTATATGTCCCAAGCAAAATCAATATAATAAAACAGAATAAAGATTAAAAATGGCAATTTTGAGTATTATGGATTAGAGTATCTATAGATTAAGAATGTCTTATCAAAGTTACTGTAGGAATGCTTTCAAACAACAAGCAGAGCTGAGAAAAATCATAGGTTGCTCACAAACAATTCATAAAGAGACAAGAAAAGCTACATTTCCAGACTAAGGGACATATCATTAGTGATACAAAGAACACAGAGCTACCAAACTCCCCTTAAATGTGAATGGGAGCTGGGCACCTGACTGCCTGTGGAGTCTTTTCATTGTTTACATTTGTTATTGTTGTTTATTACCATTTTACTTTAATGTTATCATTTATTCATTAGAATGCTTTGCTTTTATTAACACTGAATATATTACGGTAGCACAACATGCCCGAACAGCACACAGAAAATTTGTGCTTCATAAACAAGTCTCCTTTGAATCACTCATAATTCTAACTTTAAAAAGCATGTGTTACATATGCACATACACAAACATAAAATATTTTATGGGTGTATATGCATGCACACACACACACTAACCTATGCATTATAGATTATACATATAGCAAAGGATTTTATAATACATATCAATACAACTTTTATTTGTGTGTGTGTGCATGTGTTCAAGATACAGAAGCTATATTGCTACATATTAATAAAAAAAAACACTTGCTAAATTTTGGCAAGCTAGTTCATATAGGAACATTGCCATATAGTATACCTATATTCAATTGTGTGAATGTTTGTGTGCGTTCTAACATATAACCACATAACTGAATTCTATTACACACCTTACCTTTTATCATATGGAAAATAAATAGTTTCACAGTAACAAAGAAAAGATTCAAGAGGACATACACATTTATTTGTTAAAACTGTTTTGTTTTTTTTAAGTCTGGTTTTAAAAGGCTCTCTTAGTGACCCTATCTTGCACAGTACAATTCCCTAAAACTTCTAAGTCAGTCAATGATAAAAGGCTGATCTAAATGCTTCCACTGCATTAATCAAATACCAGGTCTAATTAAAAGAGCCATGCACAAAGCTTTTTCAAAATGTTGCTCAGGTATTGCAATAATTTCTGATCACCCAAGCCTGGAAGACAAATAATTAGAGCTGCCAGAGCATTCTGATGAGTGATGTCAGCATCTCCAAGTGACCTTCCCTCCACTAATTAATTTTCATCTTAAGAAAAGAGACCCTGTTGTTGCACATTATTAATTGAGTTCACTAAAAGATGCGCCTGATTAATTTTTGTTGATAATACTTGTCATTCTATGCAGCGGCTGTAATCATTCTATTGGGTTTTATTTTTTTAAGTTGATCTAGGTCTTTTGCAATGTGACTGATACAGTATCTCTCAAACAGAATGCTGTGCGGAATGGCACATTCTACAATGCGACTATTCTGTTTTCATTGTTATTGATTGTTTAGGTCAAGTGGAACTTTGACATCTAGTTTGCTAACTTATTTTCAATTGAGTTAACAGAGTTTCTTCCCCTCGTTCCCCAGGGACTTCCTTCAAGCTCCCATTGGAGTCCAAAAGATGCTCACATCTTTCTCCAGATCCTTCTCATCATTCACAAAGGCTCCACATTTCTAGCCATCTTGCCAGCTAAAGTAGACGGGCTACCTTTTTAGAAACAATACCTGAATAATCTTA
Source organism: Crocodylus siamensis (assembly GCF_052110815.1). Lineage (NCBI taxonomy): Eukaryota > Metazoa > Chordata > Crocodylia > Crocodylidae > Crocodylus > Crocodylus siamensis. The sequence goes on along the minus strand of NC_143395.1, from coordinate 343,274,367 downwards.
TAAAAGTCATAAAAGTTACAAAAATGAGCTGGTTCAGGGTGGAAATTTCTGGTCCAAGAGAAACAGCAACAGAGACAGCACCCAGGTTGTTTAAATAATTGACGCACTCACACAGAACATCAGAGACCTAGGTTCAGTCTCCAACTAATTCAGACCAGGAAGTTGAATCATGGTCTGTTAAATCCCAGGCTAGTGTCCTGACTACTCGGCTGTAGACTACTGTGAGATTAGATTCCCTCAGTCTTGATTTTTGGAACTATTCCATTTTGTATATACAAACACTAAATGGTTCACAGAGAAACTAACTCTATAGCTCATGGTTAGAGTACTTACCTGAGACACAAGAAGCTAAGATTCAAGTCCCTGCCCCAGTACATATTTAATCTATAGGAAGTGGAATGGCTCAAAGCAACCATGAGTGAGGTACATGGGAGACTGGTGCCTCCTGAGTCTGGGGGCACCAGCAGAGCACAACTGGGGGGAGGGTCCCCCAGTGACCAATTGTGGCAACAGAGGCGGGTGTCCCCAGCAGCTGATCACACTTCTGCCACCAACGCCCCACCAATTTAGCGGAACCAATTTCAGGGGAGCATGAGTACTCTCCATGCCCCACTACCAGCTGGAGCACTTGCTCTCGGGGGGCACCAGTGCTCTCAGGGGGGACACATCCCACCCCATGTCCCTTTACACATCATCTATAGTGAGGTATCTATATTCAGTGGTCTGGTAGCAAGAGCCCTCAACTGGAATGCTACAGATCCTGGTTCCAGCTGCTGATCTGAACTGGGCATAGCAGTGACTTGAACCTAAATCTTTCATCCTGGCCATTCTTTGACTATCTCATTTTCACAAGAAACTTTGAAGGGTCTTGATTTCTTGGTGCAGAACAGGCATGTTTTACAATCTCTTAAGTTTTGAGGGATGAGAAAACCATTTCTCATCAAACTCTGCAGCTCAAGATTGTGAACCCAGCTCTTAAATTATCTAAACAAAATCTTGTGTTCTCCAGGTCAACTATGCTCCTTCAATCAATGTGGACAAGACAGCATATACCTTAGTATGTGGGAAGGATGTCATACCAAAGCTTTAGCTCTGCCCTACCCCACCTCAGCACAGTTCATCTTGACCAACTAACATAAAGTCTACATCACTTTGTCTGCATTACAATCTTAAGAGCTGTTAGCTATCCCGTTCAAACACTACATTTTAAGTCCTAGACAAAGCCTTGAATGCGCTTGTCTTTTCAATCCATATTTCATCCTACTAGTACAGAGAATGAGGAATCAAGCTTAACCCAGGAAACTTAACTGACAGCAATATCAGTAAAGCTAATTCTTTCAATAATACCATAAAATAAAAAAATTGATAGACCATTATTGATCATTTTTTGTTGTCTTGGATTATAATAAAGAAATTTATATCAAGTACATACAGTCCAGTCCTATCCAGTTCTGTAGAAAAGTACAGACTCACACACTTAAACAAGCAGGAAATCTTTACAAGTGATTCTGAGTTCTTTGCCTGGAATGAAAATAGCCAAATAGGATGAGACGAGTATACAAGAGGTATAATCATTTTTTTCAGGAGGTGCTCTGTGTACCTTGTTTATCATTTGAAACCTACTGTACTGATCTTAAAATGGACAGGCAATTTAAACTACCAAAATATAATGTTTTCTCCAGCTTTGAATAGTATTTTAATCAAGTTTTAATCATCATAACAGTGATTATCAATTTATCAAACATCAATTTAGCAACAAAGATTATGGAAATTTTCCCTAAGCCAGTGCACAAAATATGATTAAAAGAGTTCTTCAGGGTGCAGTGATGAACGTATGCATACATCTCCACTCCTCAGTTACGTTCCATCACATGAAAGGACTAACATACTGTAAAAATCATATGGGTATCAAGTTAGCTAGAAACAGTTTTTATAAACCATAATAAATAACTATTTTAAAACAGCTTTAAAATTCCTCTTGCTTTCTTCATACATTCCAATACAAACCACCTTTCCTCTGTCTTTGTGACTAGAGTCCATTCTACATCCACATCCACATACCCCCTTAATCACTGGAAACAGTTACTTAAAACCGTAAGTTGTGGGGGAACTTGTACCCAGGTGGCTAGGGTGTTGGGTTGCTTATGAAGCACTTGAGATGAGAATCAGTCCAATATGTGACTTTGGTGATGCACTACAGACTGCTGACCACCTCCTCATATGTGCAGCCCACCCGCACATCCAGGACAAGGATCTGGCAAGTGTCAGTGATAAAGCAGTTGTGTGGCTCCACTACATTCATGATGTATAGAGCGGGAAATGTAGTATATGAGAGAAAACTGGAAACAGTAGCATAATGATGAGTGAGTGACTGGGGCATGAGCCCTGGGTGCTGCTAAACTGTGGGGCATGGGGGGCATAATGGAGTTGTGGGGTGCCTGACCTTTCCATCTCTGCAACTTCCCCCCCATCCTGCAACTTCACTGCAGCTGCTGCAGCTCCAGCTCCAGCTCCAGCTTCAGGAAAGCAATGGTAATGCTCAGCTGATGGTTCTCAGCGGATGATGAATATGTCAGATCTTTTTGGTTACCAGTTAACAGTGATTTTTTGGTCGCTCAACATGCTTGTCAGTGGCAAAAAAAGCTGGTGACAACTTTCCCACCAACATTGAACCTCTGGCCATTGTAGCATGCCCTGCCACCACTCAGGACACAATACAGTTACACTCTGATTGGAAATGTACTGTTATGAATAATTTAGTTCCCAACTCTTAGCTAATAATAAAATGTAATCATACTAACATGTGCCTCAGAAATAGTTGATGCATGTGAAATTACTAGTTTTTCTTTTTTTTTAATTTAATTGCTCTGTATTTACATATATATGCATTTTTATATATTTTTATATATATAAATGCATACAGTCATTCTCACTTGGAGCCTAATACATTTAAAAACAGTCATAATTATCCTTACATAATCTTCCCAAATATGGAGTTTTGCAGTCCTATATTCGCCATTTTCCTTTAAAAATAGTATTCCTATAATTGTGACAACTTTATTATAATAAACAGATAATTTTACTGGATTCTTGTTTACATTTGTGTGTTTTTCTTTTTTTGCTGTTACTCTAGCCACATAAACAAGAAAAAAAATTATAAGCAATTGCTGATATTTACTCCTATATCAAATCTCACGTCTTTTGTTTAGTTTTCCCTGGAGCCATTCTTCACACAAATGTACAAAACCCAAGAATGCCAAACAAAAGCATGAGCTAATGATGCTATTTTCCCTAAAAACTGGGAAGGAAAAGAAAAGAAAAGAAAGAAAAAGATGTATTTTTATTCCTTCAAAAGTGCTTAGATATATCACAGATTAGGAAAAGTAAATAGTTGAGAAGGACAGAATTACTAATAATTGAGTTTCATGGAAAAGAGAAAGAAAAGTTTTTAAAGTACTAAATACAAACTTTACAGTATCCATTTAAAATTTGCATTGAGATACTATTGCACTGACATCTAAAGGACCTATGAAAAGTGGAATAGCAGGTACTTTGGTAGAAAAGATTCAAATTCAAAAGGATTTGTATGGATAAGTTGAGAAGACGGTATGATATAAATCAGAGGTGTCCAACCTTTTTGAATGTGGGGCCAGATCATGAACTTTTTATCACCCAGTGGGCCAGCGAGCCGTATTCAAAGACCTCACAGGAAGCAGTATCACATCACCCCTCCCCCTGCCGAAACAAAAGTACAGTGTTTGCTTTCGTTTCCCATCGCAGCACCTTGGGCCTCAGAAAACAACTTGAAGGGCTACATGGCAGCCCGTGGGCCATAAGCTGGTCAAGCCTGATATAAATAGTACATTCAAGAAGGACAAGTGCAAAGTACTACACTGAAGTAAATACACAAACGGAAAATGAGAAATTCTGTCTAGGCAGCAGTACTACAGAAGAGAATCTGGAGTTCTATTGGATCACAAGCTGAAGAAGAGTCAGCAATATAAGACTTGCCAAAAAAAGGCCCAACTAATAACATATTGGAACATATAAGCAAAATATGCCACATACAAGACACAAGAAGGGATTCCTTCACTCTGTTCAGTGCTGGTGAGGCCTCATCTGGAGTAGAGTGCCTAGTTTTAGCACCACAACTTAAAGTAAGTATCTAGATAAATTAGAGAGGCTCCAGAAGAGAACAATAATGACATTTGAGAAAAACTAAAGAACTGAGTTTACTTAAAGGACTAGAAGATTGAAAAGATATATAATAACAGCTTTTATAGAAAGGGTCATCTGATGAGTTAGGATTTCAGCTTACCAGTATTTTTAGTATACGCTTAATGAATTTCAGTTTAACACTGTGGGTGCTTATGCAAGTGATCACGTACATTTTTTTTGGCAATTTAAATGCCTACTTTGCAATTCAAAGTAAAACACATCTCAATGTATTTTAGTTCAGGTTGCCATGAATTAAACTCATGCATTCATGGATCTGCCACGTGAAAACAGAAATTCACTCGGTTATGTCTATTGAGCCCCTTTGTCGACCAGATACCAATGCAACTTTTGTGTAGAGACGCCCTTTACTTGGGTGTAATGTGTTTTCTTTGGGTACCAGGTGTTGCATGCCAGGTGTTGCAGGCCACCTAGCCTGAAACGAATTGATGTTCTGGTCACCTGCACAGACACCCCTACCCCCCAACTCCCAGCGGTGCCCTGGCCTGGGTGACAATGGTACTATCACCCCATAATCTGCCCCTGATTGCATCCAGGAATGAAGAATCACTTAGCCACCTAAAGCAGGAAGTGCTTTCATTTTCTTTCAGAGCAAATGGCTCCCTCTTGATCACAGGATTTATCCCATAGCCTCCACACAGAAGCTCACCCCACAGTCAGACCCATGGCAGCAGGGAGCCTTAATGAGAATGGCACCGGTTCAATCCAGAAATGAAGAACCACTTGTGCACCTAAAGGGGGCATCCTGTTCTGCTTTCGTTTGCTGTTTAGTCAAACAGAACATGGTGCCCACCTTCTCACAACACTGAGTGCATCCCATAGCCTCCATGCTTCATGTTTTTTTCTTGTGCTGGCTGCCATTCCAGTCACGATTGCACAAGCTCATCCCACAGTCAGATCCATTGTAGCAGGCAGCCCTTAATGAGAATGGCACTGTCACTGCCTAATCTACTCCTGGTTCAATCCAGGAATGAAGAACCACTTGGGTGCCTTAAGGGGGTGCCCTGGACTGCTTTCAAATGCACTTCAGAGCAAATGGTGCCTGCCCTCTCGAAGCAATGAGTGCCGCTCATAGCCACCATGCTTCATAATTTTTTTTCCTTTGTGTTACAATTGCACAGGCTCACCCCACAGTCAGACCCAGGTGCCCCTGCAATGCCAGCAAGCAGCCCTTACTGATAACATCGCTGTCACTAGCATTGCTATTTCCATTTCCAAAAGAAAACAGGTGCCCTGGCTCTGGGCATTCTCTTGCCCCTCAGCCCAAGCCACAACCCCCGCCCCCCAAGACCTCCTGCTGCCCCTCACTCCCAACCTGGTCACCTCTGGCAGTGCCCCTCACTCCCCACCTACAGTACCCTGCCCCACCCAATCCATGCTGGTGCCAATTGGAGATTTATTGGTTTTTCCAGGTTTACAAATTTAACAACCCTCTCTAATGGTGCAAACAGCTGTTGATATGGTAGTGATGAGAACAAAGCCAGGGAGAGTGGCTTGATGACCTCCTAATGGGCCACACTGAAAGAAAAGAAGTTAGAAACGTTTTTTACATAATTAACCTTCACTTATTTATTGAGCATAATTTACATAAATAACCAAACATCACAGCATTTACAAGCTAACCATGATCAAGAGGCAATACTCTTCAACTTTTAAAACCTCAGGGAATAAGCAACGAGTTTTATTACAACTTTTATAACAGCAAGCAATAACTGTAGGCATTGTTTATGCTTAAAACAACAAACAAGCAATAATCAATAATCAGCAATAATCAGCAACTTTCACTGCAGATAAGCAATACTGTTTTCTATATTTCTGAGCTGGACTGCCCTTCTCTCTCTCATCCCTTCTCTCTCCCATTCTCATACCTTCTGCTGGGTTGCCTGGATGATACTCAGCCACAGACACAACATGACTGGCTTGCTACTTCCTGCAACCACACTGCACAGGTACTGATGGCACTGATGATCCTATCTGTCCAGGCATCATTAACAGGCTTCCTACGTGGTTTGAGTTTTTTTGGCAGTGGCAGCATAACAAAAAGAGATGAAAATCAAGAAATGCAGGGAATTATTTTGTGCTCAGCAAATCAGAGAAACAGATAAAAAGCAGTTGGGGAAAAACACAGAGAAGGGCTTTCCTGCTTGTCCAAGTTGTTGGACTATAGGCCCTGAATTGCTGCAAACAATTGACCAACACAGCAGAGCCTCCCTGGTGTGCATTGCCCTGCACCTCCCTGCACTTCCTAAATCATCAAATCCTTAAAGCAGTGTATGATGCCAATCCAATCCCCGCCAACTGTCAGTTTAGATGACAGTTGACTTCCATCTCCCTGGCCCCTTCACATCACAACCCAGCCTAATTGCAGGTGTCAGTTCAAATGACAGTTGACTTAAAGATTCCCCAGGGCTTCACATACTGGTTGTGGAAGACAATGTCCCCAGTCTCTCGTCTTCAGTGGACTCTTCAAGGGCTAATACTAGTGAACTGCCACTGTCTTCCTTATTTGACGTAGCAGGACTCAGAGTCAGACCCATGGTTGGTGAGCTCTCAGGAATGGAGGACAGCCTGAATGCCTCTACTCAGGTCATTGCTTGGTGTTTGATTACCTCCATTAGTGGTTGGAGGTACCGATAATGTGGCACTTTACACATGTGGGGGGTCTTCCACTAAGCTTTTGCTACTTTGTGTCAGAAAGCAGCACTCATATTTTTGGCCTTTACCCTGCATTGGACTGCTGTCTTGTTGTGCCCACACTTGGCAAGTCTCTTGGACACATCCAGATAGATGTGCAAGTTTGCACTCGGGCTGTTGCTGATGCTGAACTGGTTTAACACCTCAAGGTCCTCCAACACCTACAGCAGGCTCTTAGTTTCTGCATAGGACCAAGTTATCCTAATCTTACGTGCTTTGGTTGGCTCTCTTCTCTTCTCAGTATCAGACATCTCAGATCAATACTGGGTACCCATACCCAGGTCCCTGTGCCCTCAATTTATAGATCTCTTGTTGAGCAGGTCCTGAAAAGTTGATCCCCCTCCAACCCTCATTTTTGTGCAAAAGATTTTTACAACAGATGTGCTGGTACCATGCTGGCAACTTTGTTTCTTTTGGGAATACTTGCTCCGGATGATTTTTTTTGCAATTCTTGGCACCTAAAGTCTGTGGACAGTGTAGCTAACCAATGAGCCATGTGCTGAAAGTATGCCAGAGAATGGTGTCCACATGGTCCCTTTCAGCCCATGGTGCAATACAGGGCTACCCAAGTGTCAAAACACTGGCCCCTGCTCACATACCTGGTGAGGCAGTGAGTGACAATATGAATGAATGAATGAATGACATATATATTGAATAACTGAATGAATGCATGATTGCTGACAAACCTTATGAGGAAAACTAAGGGAACTGAGAATGTTCAGCATGGAGAAGAGAAGACTGAGGGGGGAGTTGGTGGTTATCTTTAAGTATGTAAGAGGTGAATATCAGAAACTGGAAGAAAAACTGCTCACTATGGGGGCAGGGGCAGCGGAGTACAAGAAGCAATGGCCATAAATGTTAGAGGACAGGTTTAGTTTGGATGTAAGGAAGAACTTCTTTATGGTATGGGTGACCAGAATCTGGAATAGACTTCCAAGGGGGTGGTGCAGTCACCAACCATGGAAGTCTTCAAGAAGAGACTGGACAGACACCTTGCTGGGATCATTTGATCTCAGTAGTGTTCCTGCCCTGAGTAGAGGAGTTGGGCTCAATGGTCTTTCAAGGTCCCTTCCAGACTTTAATTTCTATGAATCTATGATTCTGTGATTACTAACCCACTATTCATAAAGCATGCCCACTGAACACTGAAGCAGGCTCACTCCCACATTGTTTGCCATGGATGACAACAGAACACCATGGATGACAGTGGCCAGCATCCATGCCGCCCCTGTCAAGTCCAGGTGCATCATGATTACCAAGGGAACCCCATCTCCCAGCCCCCTTGTGCCCATCTGTTAATCAAACACTTGCACAAAATTGATAACCACTTCTTTGCTTTGAGTGCTTTCATTTGCCATTTAAACTATCATGTATTCTCCAATTTCACAGCTGCATGCATCAGAACTACTTTACCCCATGTTAACCCCTCTCTGCCCCTGGACTTTGACCAAGTCATATATAAACCAATCAGCCAATGCCAAGGAAGGGACATGCATGATCCCAGTTGGTTGAGGGGGGGGCACCTTGAGCAGAGGTCCCCAATATCGGTGTCTGGAACAATGGGTCACAATAATCACTAAGGCTGGCAAAGGTTCTTATCCTCAGTCCAACTCCCCAGAACCCCCCTGGCAGTGGTGACATTCTGAGCATAGCATTCACAGACATCAGTGAAAAATACAAATGTTTTCTTGCAGAGAACATGTTAGCAAAACAGTGCTCCCAAAAATTTGTATGAAGGCAGTAGCCATAAGCCAGGTGGATTCAGATGTTCTGGGGCCTTGGGCCAGAAGAAGATTGGAGGTCTTGGCAGGGACGGGTCTCTTCCTCCCCACACCCACAGGAGGTAGGCTTCAGCAAGGGAAGAAACCTCTTCCCCTCTTGGTGCTTCTGCTGCAGAGGTGTGTGATCTGGTTCTCACTCACTTGTTAGTGAGATATGGTGAGCAATGTGGAGTAAGTGAGTGGGTAATTTATTTGCATCATTATTTGCATATTTGCATTGTGTGTAAATGGTATACAAATGGGCCTTCTTGTTTGCTTTGTATTGCTTATTCTGGCTGGCTAGTGAGTGAATGAGAACTAGATCAAAATAAATAATTATCATATATTTGGCAAAACCTTCCCCCCAGGTATTCAGGGGGTCCATGGGTTTGGACCTAGCTGGCCCAGGCATTAATCTACCTATGACTGCTACCCCCTACCTTCCACTAAAACATACCTTTTCAACTTATTGTGGCTGAATTTCCCAACCCCCTCTCCACAAAACCATATATTAATGCAGCAGTTTTACAGGAAACCTGACAAATGGTGTTCTGTGACCCTGTGGGACTATTAAGCATGGCTACCAGCTTTATGAATATTGGGTCAGTTCCTTCCTCAATGGGCATGACAGCACTAAAAGAAGATCTGAGTAGTTCTAGGATTACTATTGGGGTGGGATAGCATGACAGCACTGCTCTGGCCCCTTGTTCCCATCAGCACAGCACAGAAGATGCACAGGCATGATAAGGTTCATCACTTTACTTATCATCCTTTTTTCCCCCCAGTCCTGGGCAGGAGCACACTGTTCACACACCGAGGAAGGCATTGATTCCTGCAGCAGTGTTGTCCTCAGTATTAAGGGTCAGGGTCATGTAACACTGTGACAGGTATCCATCCAGCCATTGGCAGACATTGCATAGCAGGCTAGGCTTTCCTCCCATGCCATTGTAGCTTAGGGTCCTAAATGAGGAGTGCATGTGTGCATAGGGTACCAGCAGTATCAGCAGCAGCAAGGCATGGTAGCTCATGCAACCTTCCGCCTGCACAAAGAGCTGATCATACATGGCCCAAGGCACATGCAGCAGTGGCACACGCTGGGCCTTTTTGTATTGTGGGGGGGGGTGACCATCTCCAGGGTGCCTTCCTGGAGAGTCCCCCAGGAAGGATGGTGGCTGCACAGCAAGACCCTCACAGCAACTGTCTCGCAGCCCTGAGCCTAGGTATCAACAACTGTGAAGCAGAGAAGAGCAGTTGTGTTGCATGGGCAGAGAGAGGGGTGGGGAAAAGGGTTTGGAGTGGCAGCATTAGATATCTGTGGCCATCACCAAGCAGGATGCTGGCCATAGTGGACCAAGCTGGGGGGGGGGCATTTGGCTGCTTCCTCGCCACCAGGTCTGACCAGTTCACTTGCCATTCTCACTGCACACCACCATGCACAGCCAAGCCCTGATCTGAGGAAAGGCAGCAGGTGGCCCTTGGAGCTAAGCATCTCATCTGTGAAATGTTGCAATGTTTCACAAAAGACTTCTGTCTCTTGGCTCTGCCGAGCCAATATCTGTAAGCGGGGAAAAATCCATCAAAGTTTCTATATGCCTGACTTCAGATTCCATGTGTATTCTGGCCAAAGGTAGGCGCCTACATAATCTTGATGTGCAGGCAATTTCTGTTTCAATGCCGGCTCTTTATCTGGCCACTTTACTTTTCTAAGTGGGCTATTATCACATACTCAAGCCAGGCTCTCTGGATGCAAAAACAAAAGTGTTGGAGCAAAATTTTAAGTATAGGTGCTGCCAGTGCATGAACTCAGTTTGATTGAGAGTGGAAAATTCCATGCAGGGCCTGAGTTACCCCTTCTATGACCTCAGGAGCTGTCAATCAGCCCTGACCCACTTTCAGCTCTGAGCAGATTCAGTTGCTATGCAGATCTTAGTGCAGAGCATGCCCAGTGTACGACTGGAATGAGGTAATACCTCTAGAAATTTCTCTTAGCCAAGCAGCCTGATTGGCTATAGGGCTGCTATAAAAGGTCTGAGGGCCCCTCCCTCTGGGGGGAGAAGATCGCGTCACTGCAGACAGAGGCTGGTGTTTCTAGGGACTGTCTGGCAGTCAGGCTCTTGGGCCTACTGGTCTCCTTCCCCAAATTAGCACTCTGTGCTGGTTAGAGCGATTGTGACTTTGATCTCCTGGTTCCTGATTCAATTTGACTGATTGCTGACTACAATTTTGGACCATCCCACTACGATTTCACCTCAACATTCTGGCATCCTGACCTCGGCATTACTCTACGACTACTCGATCGTCCACCAATATTGGACTGGCGTCACGTCTCGTTTTCATCATTCACCGTGTTACAGTTAGTTTGTTGTTTGTGTTATCCACTCAATGAGCTGTTGACCAGCCCTGGGACTAGGTCTTTGACTGAACCTCGTGGGCCAACAGACCCCTTTGTTGTTCTTGTTGTTATTGTTGTAAACTGTAACTGAAGACATCGTTCTCCTACGCACCTAAGCGTAAGTCAAATAAATTCACAACTTGTTTAAGAAACCGCTACGCTTCCCGTGCCTCAGTTCTCCATAGCCAATAGAACTCGGCCTGTTACCGTGTCTAATTGCCACCCCGGCCCACCGTGACTCTGGGGTTTGGTTCCCCACCCCGGGACAAAAAGCAGTTGACAGAAGCACCCTTAGAGGGGTTTGTTAACATTTTAAAACAGCAAAACCTGTTAAAATTGATGATTAGCTTTGGGGGGGGGGGCAGGCACAAAAAGAAATGCTGGTAGCCAGAAGAGCAAGGCACAGGTTGGCACCCTGGTCATGCACATGTATGGCTGGGGCTGGTCCAGCAGGGACCATTTACTATTAAGGGTAAATGAAAGCACCTCTAGGTGCCCACATTAGGCACCCAAGCATTTATTAAGTCCTTGCAGAAACCAGGGGCTGATTATGGGGCACCTCAGTATTGGTGTCACCCTGGCCACGGACATACAGAGAAGTGTGGCATAGCTTCAAACACCATGGTTGGCCCCATGGCTGTCTGCACCCTGCTGTTTGCCTTCAGATACCAGTACCAGTGCTGCTATTGTAGTACAGGGCAGGCAGCTAGTACAGGCAGTTGGTTTCACACCTGGCCCACCCCTCACACCCCACCAGAATTCCACTCCACCCCTCCATGAGTTACTAAGTTACCTCCCCCTTCTTTGTCCCCTTACCCCCATTCACTGTCCACTTCGGGGGAATTAGTCTCTCTCATTACTACTCTGTGTCTGAGGCAAATCAGGGAATGTTTGGTTTTGCTTACATCACCCAACACCCAGAACCAGACATTATCAACTCTTCTGTCCCAGGGGGACACAAACAAAAGTCCCAGAACACCTTCCCATGGCAGGACCCAAGGCAGGGATGAACTTCCTGAAGAAAAAACAAAAAGCCGTAAGGAGAGGGCTCACTTACCTTTTTTTAGGAAAAGCTGTGCCGTGCTGAGAAGAGACTCTGGTACAGTTCATCAGTCACTTTTATTTGCAGCTGGGAGTGGCACCAGCAGATTACATCATAGAAAAGCACTGCCGACTTATTTAAAAGCCGGCAGTGGGGAAACATGGCAGGCAGCAGCCAAGCTGGAGACAGGAGGCAAAGCTGCTTCCTGGGCTGCATAACGGCAGAATCACCAGCTCTGCAGAGGGCTGGACAGGGACCCACAAGAAGGGTCCCAGCTCCCCTAAAAGAAATACACACCTGGCTTGACAGGACAGCCAGGTCAAGGAGGATGGTATTGAAGAATCCTGAGAACCACAGACGCTGGAGCCATGAGTAGGGTGGGCTGAAGCCCAAACCCCTACTGTTCTTTTTTTTCCTGTTTTCTTTTATGTTATCACCTTAGAGGGCATGTTGAGCCCAAACCAAGGAAGACACCCCAAGCAACCTGCAGGATCAAGAAGAAGAGAGGAGGCAGCTCTGTGGAACATAATGTCTCAAAGAAAAAGGGGAGAGCAGATGCTGAGACAGGGACAGTCCCACACCCCATAGTCACCCAGGGTAAAGAGACATCAAGGGACGGGCAAGAATAGATGAGAGCAGGAGGGAACACCAAAGAGACAGGCCAGTGGTCCATCATCTGGTCGTCCTGAGGGCTGGCGTATGGCTGGGGTGTAGGGGAAGTGGAGCCACAAGAACGCCCACAAAGGGCAGCGCCTGGTCCATGAGATTCCATGAGGGAGAGTCCCACTACTGAAGAGAAGATCAAGTCATGGCAGGAAAGTGTCAGGGCCTCCCTTGGGGGTGAACACAGCCCAACACACAAGTCCTGAGGACACACCCCGTGGCCTGAACCAGAAGTGCACTCTAAGGTTGCTAGAGAGGACCTATACAAGACCAGACGGGTGCACCTTCGCAATAAAGAATGCAGACAGGGGTTGGAAATAACTTTTATTAGACCAGAGCACTTACTAAAATGACAATGATATACTGCAGCATGCCCACTCCCCAATTTCCTGTTTACAAAGCATCATTACCTACTAAATAGAAACCCCTCTCCCATCATGTGGTGTTCTTTCCTGGCCATGCACCCCCTCGTCTGAGCCACCCTTGCTCCCTGAACAAGGGTACTCTCCTGGCTCTACTGGAATTGGGGTGACCCTCAGAAAATGTGGGTGGGGGAATAGGCTCAGCGGTCTCACTGCCGGTGACCTTCTGGTAAGAGCCAAGCCTAATGGAGCTGGCATGAACTATCCCAGGGAGGGGACCCACTTATGAATCTGAGGCTTGTTCATGTGATTAAGGACCTGATCCTTAATCAGTGCATGCAACTCCTAGAGATGTTCATGGCACAGTGAGGCCAGCTCAAGAAATTGGGTTGTGTGGTCTCAATTCAATAGTGTTGGCCACACTTTGTGTCTCCCTCTGATCAGCTGCCCTAAGCACCTCCCAGACTTCATCCGCCATCCATCCACAGTGGTCACTCATGATTGTGAGGCCTCCATCAAAGCCTCCATCATGGTCTCTCTGAAGCATTGCTGTCTGCAGCAGAATTCCCACATTCACTTTAGTCCATTGTGAGCTGGGGTCTGAGGTTCAGATGCACATCCATGGCTTCCATCAGGTGTGGTAGCAGGTAACAGGAATTAAAAAACAAAGTGTTTGTGGTAAAATATCTCATCCCCAGCCTGTAAAAAGAAGGTTAATCCCCACCTAAGCTCCTTGCAGAAATCCCCCAGCACATCCAACTCCTTGGCAATGAAACATTGCCTGCTATAGTGGAGCAAATGGATACAAGGTCCTGGCTGCGGGTCCTCTTGCATCTCCAGAACAGGAAATGATCTTTTGGGTCTCAACAACTTCTGATGTGTCTGGGGAGAAAGCACAGTTCTATCTGATGCTCCTCATCTGTGCTCACCAGAGAAACTATCAGGGAGACTGTGTCCAGGGTCAGGATCACTTCTTGGCTGTCCCCATCCACCAGCAGTTGTGAGCAGTTACCCCGTGGCTCAGACATGTGTAGCAAAACCCCCAGTTTTATCGTTTTTTTATTGCATTCCCTCCCCTTCCCCAACCATTTCTGACTTTTTCTCTCCCTCTTTATTCCCTATAGATAAGTATAAGCGAGCTCAAACTGAGGATAAGCTTTAAACATTCTTATTTTGGTACCAAGTTTTTGGTTTTGGATATCCACTGTTTTATATTGTATTATTATTAGGTTTGTATTGAGTTGTGCTATTGTATATTGTATTATTATCATTTTTGTATTGACTTTGTATTGATTTTTATTGTTTCATATGGATATTGTATGGTTTAGGCCTGTGTCTGTAAGTGAACCAAAGTAATGTCAAGTTTCCATTTTGTATGTCAAGTCTCCATCTTGTGTCCTCTACCCAGGCATCCCTTGTGTGTCACAACTGTATGCATCCCATATCCCTCCCATGTAAATTGGTTCCCCAATGAATGAATGTGACTGGGAATGATTGAAATACAATGGTAGCAGGCCTGTACTGAATGGCCTGTAACAACTAGGCCATCACCTCACATTGATTCATCCAGGAACCACGGACTTCACCCAGGAACAGAGACAAGACCAGCATTTGAAAAACAAAAGACCCTGCAGAACCAGCAACTCTCACCATTACAGACACCCAAAACTGCACATCCCTGCATGGAGCACACATGCTCAGTATGCCAGGGACTGACCCTTGCCTGGGCATGCCTCCTGTCACTAGGGTCACACAACATCTGCCCCTATAAAAAGGGGCAGTGAAGACAGACCTACTGGAACACCCTCTCCTTCTGAACCAGCACCATGCCACACCACCTATTTACCCAGAGGCCCTGCCGGCAACTCCCCTCCAGACAACATCTACTGGACAAGGACCCCTTTCCAACCTGGCTAGGTAGGTAATACCTGCACACCTCCTCCCACGATTTGGACTCTCTCACTCTCTCTCTCTGTCTCTATCTCTCCTCCTGGACTTCAGTGGACTTCAGCCCCTGCACCAAGCCTCTCTAACCCCTGCTGCCATTGTGTGGGGGGGGGTGTGGGGGGGGTAGGTGTGGGTGTGGGTGCGGGTGCAAGGGAACCAACAAGACATTGTGTCACCATCTCCCTTGTTCAATAAAACCACTGTCATTTGCAACCCTGAGTTGGGTCATGTTTTACTAAATCCCAGTTCCTTCCTTATCTTAAATTCCAGCCTCATATTCTCTCTCTCTCTCTCTCTCTCTCTCAGCTCTAGTCCCCACCCTCTCTGCTAGTTTCCCTGTCTCCTTCCAATTCCATCTCCCCTTTTCTGCCACCTGTCAGCCTTCCCTGCTCCTACTGCCTTTTCCCTGTGACTCTCTGCTGCCCTGGTGCCTGCCGCTTTTCCTGTGATTTTCCACTGTCCATCTCTCTGTTTTCAGGCTTCCCCCACACCTTCTGTAATCTTCCCCCCTCCCCACTGCAGCTTTCCAGCTCCTCTTAGCTGTCCACTTTTCTCCAACTTCCAGCACCTACTGCTGCTCCCTGCAACTTCTCTAACTGCCCTGGAGCCATTCTCTGGCTCCCCACACCCAGAGCCCCTCTCTAACACCACACACTCAGGTAGGCTCTGGAGCGGTGAGAGACATGCGGGTGAAGCCCACTGCCCCGAAGCCCACTCCCCTGAAGCCCCCCAGACACCCCCTCAGCAGCTGCCGAGCCCTCTGCCGACCCCCAGCACAGCCGGAGGTAAGCGGGCTCATGGTGGGAAGGGGTTAACTCCTCACTTGCTGGGAGGAGGCCGCTGCCTGGTGCCGGGCTGGGTCAAGCCCCCGCCCAGGCCCCTACTTGGCCCAGCCCCCCACGGAGAGTGGAATGAAGGAGGGGGTACTCACCAGTCCCCCTCCTGTAGGGCAGGGCCCCCCAAATCCCGGGCAGGGCCCCCCTGGCCTGAAAAGCCAGCGTTCCCCGATGGCAGGCCCACTGCGCATGCGCGTAGTTTAAAAGGGCCCGCCAAACGGGGGGGGAAAAAAATAACAAAAAAAACCCAAAAAAAACCCCCACACTCAGGTCGGCTCTGGAGCGGTGAGAGACGTGCGGGTGAAGCCCGCTGCACCCCCACTCCCCCGAAGCCCCCCAGACACCCCCTCAGCAGCTGCCGAGCCCTCTGCTGACCCCCAGCACAGCCGGAGGTAAGCAGGCTCATGGTGGGAAGGGGTTAACTCCTCGCTTGCTGGGAGGAGGCCGCTGCCTGGTGCCGGGCCGGGTCAAGCCCCCACCCAGGACCCTACTTGGCCCAGCCCCCCAGGGAGCCGCGCGACCAGAGCCGCGCGAACAGGCTGCGTAAACAGGCGCTTGAGTTAGCACGGAGTTCGCACAGGGGAGGGCGTGGGAGGGCACGAGACCCTGACTGCGACCCCCCCCCAGCCATAGCCAGCCCCAGCCGTAGCCAGCCTACCAGAGGCATGACACGGATGGGCACGCGCTGCACCCCGAGGGTCCCCTCGGGCTCTACGGCCCCTCCACTGGGCACCTCAGAGACGGCCGCCCAGACGGAGCCCATGGTTCCGGGCTCCATGCAGACGGAGCCCCTGGCTCTTGGCTGCGGGGGCTGCCTGTCCCTTTTTCAGGCTCTGGGGCCTGGGAGCATGGCCACCTCCCCTTGCGGGGTCTGCTACCTACTGGGGTCTCTGGTGCGCCAGCTGGAGGAGCTCCAGGCCACAGTCCAGAGACTGCGTGCCATCAGGGACTGTGAGCAGGAGATAGACTCCTACTGCCAGGCCCTTCTTCCCCGGGAGCCGCAGGGGAGAGCTCCATCTCCCTCCACGACTAAGGAGGACTCTGGGACCTCCCGCTCTGCCCAGTCAGGGGCATGGACCAAGGTGGTGAAGGGCCCCAAGGCCTGCCGCACCAAGGCCCCTGCCCCGCCGGAGCTTAGCAACAGGTTCGCACCTCTTGCAGCCCCAGCAGAGCCCACGCAGTTGCCAGCTCCCGCAGGCAACCCAGGCTCAACCACAGCTACTGGCCCCACTCTCCCCAAGACAAAGCATAAGGTGTTTGTTGTGGGAGACTCCATCCTGAAGGGCACTGAGGGGGCAATCTGCCGCCCTGACCCCTTAGCCCGGGAAGTCTGCTGCTTCCCGGGGGCCCGCATCCGAGACGTTGCGGAGAGGATGCCGCAGCTCCTCCGGCCCACAGACCACTACCCCATGCTCCTTATTCATGTGGGCACCAATGACACGGCTCGGAGCACCCCCAGCCAGGTCATGAGGCGCTACATGGAGTTGGGAGCGGGGCTTAGGGGTCTGGGAGCTCAGGTGGTGTTTTCCTCGATCCTCCCAGTCTCGGGCTATGGGCTGAGGAGGGAGAGGAGGATCCATGCGGTGAACCAAAGACTGCGGCGCTGGTCTTATCGGGAAGGCTTTGGCTTCCATGACCACAGCCCACTCTTTGGAGAGAGAGGCAGCGAGCTGCTGGGAAGAGATGGCCTCCACCTCTCTCCCCTGGGGAGGAGGCTCTTCTCAGCCAGGCTGGCTGACCTGCTCCACCGGGCTTTAAACTAAGCCCGCTGGGGGATGGGGGGACTACTACCCCTGCTGGCCCGCTGAACGGCCCTTGCAAAGCCAGCGGACCAAGGCTCTTAAAGGGGCACTTAAGGGAGCCCACCCCTGCCCCAGCCCTGGCACAATCTGTGGGCAAGGCAAGAGCCCCCAAGGGCACACTTGCCTGCCTGTACACTAATGCCAGGACCCTGGGCAACAAGCAGGATGACCTCGTCCTCCGGCTGAGTGCAAAGAAATATGATGTCATTGGGATAACGGAGACCTGGTGGGACTCCACCCATGACTGGACCACGGGTATAGAGGGCTATACCCTGTACAGGAGGGATGGTGTTGACAAAAGGGGCGGGGGTGTAACTCTCTATGTGAAGGAAAGCTACATGTCCCTGCAAGCTGATGTTGGCGACCGGCATGGACAGCTAGAGACCCTCTGGGTAAAAATTCGTGGGGAATTCGGCACAGGGGACACAACGGTGGGAGTCTACTACAGACCTCCCACTCAAAGTCCCGAGCTTGACCAGGAGTTCGCCCGGGAACTGACTGAGGCCGCTTGCTCCAGGACCTTGGTTGTCATGGGTGACTTCAATTACCCAGACATCTCGTGGGAAGATCACTCAGCTAAATCTGAGCAGGCGCAAAGCTTTCTCTCGTGCGTGGATGACCTCTACCTGACTCAAGAAGTCTATGGGCCAACGAGAGGCAAAGCGCTGCTTGACCTGGTACTGGCTATGGGGGACGACCTAATCGGCGACCTAGTGATTGATGGGAAGTTGGGTGACAGTGACCACGAGCTGATCACCTTCACCATCCACCGTAAAGCTGGCAAGTCAGTCAGCAACACAGAAGTCCTTGACTTCAGAAAAGCTGACTTTGATAAGCTCAAGAGGCTAGTCAGTCAGGCCCTCAGGGACCATGACCCCAGGGAGTTGGGAGTTCAAGAAGAGCGGTTGCTTCTCAAGGAAGCGATCCTCAGTGCACAAGCTAAATCTATTCCAACACGGAGGAAAGGCAGCAAGAAGGCACAGCAGCCCCCCTGGCTCTCCAGAGACCTAGCGGACCTACTGTGGCTAAAAAGGAAAGCCTACAAAGGATGGAGGACAGGATTCACCTCCAAGGAGGATTACTCCACGCTGGTCCGGTGCTGCAGGGAGCAAACGAGGAAAGCCAAGGCTGCAACTGAACTCCAACTAGCTTCAGGCATCAAGGACAACAAAAAGTCCTTTTTCAGATATGTGGGGAGCCGGAGGAAAAGCAAGGGCAATGTTGGACCCCTGCTAAACCAGATGGGGCAACTGACAACTGACGCCCAGGAAAAAGCCAACCTATTAAATAGGTACATTGCGTCAGTCTTTCATCAGTCACACGGGATGCCCATGCCTGCTATGGGTGAGGGGGATCCCCTACCCTCCATCAATGCTGACCTCATGAAGGAACACCTTGAGAAGCTGGATACCTTCAAGTCAGCCGGCCCTGATAATCTGCACCCCAGGGTACTCAAGGAGCTGGCAAGCGTCATAGCCCAGCCCCTGGCACGGATCTTTGAAAACTCTTGGCGCTCTGGTGTAGTGCCTGAAGACTGGACGAAGGCCAATGTGGTGCCGATCTTCAAGAAAGGGAGGAGAGTGGATCCGGCTAACTACAGGCCCATTAGCCTGACTTCTATCCTGGGGAAGATCTTAGAAAAGTTTATTAAGGAGGCCGTCCTTGAGGGACCGGCCCAGGCTAACATTCTAAGGGACAGCCAGCACGGGTTTGTTGCGGGTAGGTCTTGTTTGACCAATCTCATTTCCTTCTATGACCAGGTGACCTATCACCTGGACAAGGGAGAAGAGATTGATGTCATATATCTTGACTTCAAAAAAGCTTTTGATCTGGTATCCCATGATCACCTCTTGGCCAAACTGCCCAGTTGTGGCCTTGGCTCCACCACGATCTGCTGGCTGGGAAATTGGCTTCGTGGTCGGACCCAGAGGGTTGTGATTGATGGCAGTCACTCATCGTGGTGCCCTGTGACCAGTGGGGTCCCTCAAGGCTCTGTCCTTGGACCCATACTGTTCAACATCTTCATTAACAATGTGGACATTGGAGTCAGGAGTGGACTGGCCAAGTTCGCCGATGACACCAAACTTTGGGGCAAAGCATCCATGCCAGAAGATAGGCGGGTGATCCAGGCTGACCTGGACAAGCTCAGCAAATGGGCAGACGAGAACCTCATGATGTTTAACACCGAAAAATGCAAAGTTCTCCACCTTGGGAGGAAAAACCTGCAGCACCCTTATAGGCTCGGCAGTGCTACATTGGTTAGCACTACAGAAGAAAAAGACTTGGGGGTCATCATTGACCACAAGATGAACATGAGCCTGCAATGCGATGCTGCAGCTAGTAAAGCAACCAAAACGCTGGCATGCATCCATAGATGCTTCTCGAGCAAATCCCGGGACGTCATTCTCCCCTTATACTCTGCCTTAGTGAGGCTGCAGCTGGAGTACTGCGTCCAGTTTTGGGCTCCACAATTCAAAAAGGATGTGGAGAAGCTTGAGAGAGTCCAAAGGAGAGCCACGTGCATGATCAGAGGTCAGGAAAACAGATCTTACGATGACAGGCTGAGAGCCATGGGACTCTTTAGCTTGGAAAAGCACAGGCTCGGGGTGATCTGATGGCCACCTATAAGTTTATCAGGGGTGACCACCAGGATCTGGGGGAACATCTGTTCACCAGAGCGCCCCAAGGGATGACGAGGTCGAACGGTCACAAACTCCTGCAAGACCGTTTCAGGCTGGACATAAGGAAGAATTTCTTTACTGTCTGAGCCCCCAAGGTCTGGAACAGTCTGCCAGCGGAGGTGGTTCAAGCACCTACATTGAACACCTTCAAGAGTAAATTGGATGCTTCTCTTGCTGGGATCCTATGACCCCAGCTGACTTCCTGCCCTTTGGGCAGGGGGCTGGACTCGATGATCTCCCGAGGTCCCTTCCAGCCCTAATGTCTATGAAACTTTCCCTTAATCCCATTTTTCCCCTTCCCCATCTACCTTTTCAGCTCCCCCGTAGCTCTGTGCTGGCATGCTTCCCTGTTCTGCAGGCTTTGGGTGTTGTCTTTTAATCAATTAAGATCAATTAACCTAAAGTTACTCCCGAGCCTCAGTTCTTCAGCCCAGGCCCCTGTAGTCAACCAGTTCTAACCCTGGTAACTTTAACCCCCTACACTTCTACTTTCTTACCTTAACCTTTCCCCAGGTATCCCAAGTATGCCAAGCACATACATACATGCATACATACATATCACAATACACACAAGTGAGTTCCTAAGTTGGGTATGTATAGGTGGGTGGTATGTATGTAAATTAGTGAATACATATATTTATACATATATAGATATAATTGTGTGCATGTGTCTGGTATATGAATTAGTAATCCACATATGTGTATTGAATGTGCAGGTGTTGGTAACTGGTAACTGATTCTGTCTAAATTTGGTGTGTGTAGCGTGTATGGGCTTAAACTGGTGATAGGGGTGTATGAACCTAGACCGGTAATTTTGAATGTGTGTGTATCTGAGTTGCTAGTGTGAGTGGTGTGTGTGTGTATATATATATATGACATTGTGTGCATGATATACGAATTAGTGATCTGTGCCTAACTTTTGGGGTGTAGTGTATGTGCCTGAGCTGGTAGTGTGTGTGTATGCCTAATAGGGGTGTATGCACCTAATGAGTGTGTGCTTAATTAATTTTTATGTGTGCATGTGCAGTTGTACACCATGCCATCCTGTCTAACAGCACAATATTGAGATCCTGAGCATTGGCCTGACCCCTCAGGGCAACACATGTTTCCTATTTGAGTCTCAGGGCAGTCTGTGGTCTCTCGGTTAGGTGTGCTCTCCTATGCTCTCCAGTTCCAAATGACCAGAGGCAATCATTGCCTGCATCCTTGGCAAGAATGATAGACAGCTGGTCATTGAATGGAGCAATTGCATGTGCTGCTCCAGAACAAGAGTTCTCATCCTTGGCCTGATGAAATGCACATTTCAGGGCTTTGATCTTTCTGTGGCACTGTGTCCAATCCCAGTTATGCCCAAGCATCTTCATTTCCTTGGCAATTGCCATATACACTGGCTTATTCCATCTACTTTCCAGGCATTCAATGATCTTTTCCTCTGACCAAATATCAACCAAATCTTCAAGTTCTTCCTGGGTCCAGCTGGGGCCGTGGTTTATAGGATCAGGATCAGGCTCCTGTTCCATAACCTGCATACTAAACTTGTTCTTTGGAGATATTGAAAACTTTTTCATGGCCAAAAAGGAGTCAAGAGAGGGCTAGCTGTAGTGCCAACAGAGTCAAAAAATGCTTTCTGACAATGTTTTTGAACTGTTATATAGACATGCATTTAAAGAACCTTTTTGGAAATTCCATGTATGCATACCTATGAAGGTGTGAATTGTGTCACAGTACCAGAAGTCAGGGGAATCAGAGCAAGTAACCTTTAAGAACAAAGTAATGGTGATATGTATTGCCTGGCCCAAATTGTCCCCCGTTGTCCTGAAGGACAGATCATAATGGCTTGCTGCTGATCACACCAAAGCGTCTGTGGCTGGCAGCTCTTCCTTAGTGCATAAATTCCCCTACCCTCACTGCGTCACCTATCAAGTGCTCAACTGTTCTGGGGTTCCATCTCAGCTGAAAGGAAGGTAAATTCTGGGTTTTTACACTGAATCTTTGGCTGTTAGAACCCCCTTTTCACTGATGAGCAATTAAATAATTTCAGGGTGTTTGGTGGAGGTGTGCAAAACTGAAAGTACCAAGTTATGGGAGGTGGCTGGGTTACAGGAGCCTGCTGTGTTCGGCAACAGAAATGTAACATGGGTGTTAATGATGCCCTATTCCAAAACCAAGTGTGGATCAATTACAGACCATAGGGAATTCAAGAGAACTTGATTGTTCTGGCACCTCAATGTCTGCCATAGGTGTTCATGTGCTAACAGAAGCTATTGAGACATAGCAGTTGTCCCCACACACCCATGTTTCAAACTTGGCTTATTCTGGGTTGGGGTATATTTATGGGGAGATGCTTCTTGTGTATGCCTATGCATTGATCGGGTAGCCACCAGTGTCTGCACCCCAGGGTGTATGACAGGTTCCTGGGGTCATCCTAAACCCCACATGTTATTATTAGATGTGAAGAACATGACTTGTTCCCTGCCCCACCATGCTACAGACCAAAAACTCTGGTGTGCCTATGTCCTCCTAAGCTATGTAATCATTGAAATGCAAATAGCAGGGCAGTTCTAATGCTAATAGATTGTATTCGGCAACTTATCTATTCAGATGACCCACCTAATGAACCTTGGTGATGCTGTGTGCTGCCAAACAACATAGCTTCATGGAATTCTGACAGAGTGAGTGAGGAGGACCACATGGAGTTGAACTGCCTGCTGATGGCCTTGAATGCAATCAATATTGTAGAGACAGAGCTACTGATAGCAACACATGGTATGCTGAACCTTCTAAGTTGTGAAGACATCACAGAACATAATTATGGCTTGCATAGCCAGGTTGGTGGATTGGGAGAACTGAGAAGCAGCTGCAGAACTGGTGGCTGACAGGGCTCTGTGGATCAGCCTAAGGAGCAACAGTTGCAGGGTCTGGGCTCAAGCATGTCTGATTGGTGGGAGTGAATTGTACTGTCAACTTGGAATGATCAACAGTGGCTGGAGACATTCTGAATGACCAGGGAGACATTTAATCACATAGCCTCAATGCTGGAGCCACAAATAGTGAGGCAGGAAACTGTCATGTGTCATCCCATTGTTCCAGACAAGAGGGTAGCCCCCACCAACCTCTGCTGCATTGCAAACAAGTTCAGCGTGGCTCCCAGATGTTCTTAGTTCCAGTAACCATGGGAAGCCACCACCACCACCACCTTGTATCAGAAGCCTTGTATCAGAAGCCAACAGAAGCCAACCACCTTGTATCAGAAGCCAGCTGACTGCTACAGCGACCTTCACACCATCAGCTTTAATCCTAAGTGCACTACTGGATCCATCTTCTACGGCTAAATTCTATGTTATTGTAGCTGCTTAGAGCCCACTAACCTATATGCACACCTTAGGGATCTAGAATAGGCCTTCCTACACTTACAACATAATCTCCAATCACAGCAACTCAATAGGGCCAAACTCAGACCCTGCTCGGACCTGCTACAATACCAAGCCCATGAAAAAGACAACAGAATCCCTCTGGTCATCACCTGTAGTCTCCAGCTTGAACACTTGGCCACATCCTTAATGATCTCTAGCCCCTCCTGGAAAATGATGACCACTTCAAGGTAGATCTGGGGGAAGACCTGTCCTGGTTTACCAGCAGCCCCTCCCACCCCCATCCCTCAGTCTCAAATGATGCCTTTCCAGCAACAGACTGCCTAACTCCATTTTGCTCTAAGGCATCGTGTCTTGCTACAGACCCAGATGCTAACTATGCTCCTACCTCAAAACAGAATACATCATCACTGGACCAAACTATACTATATCATCCAGGATTACTCATGCTCTTCCTTCAATGTCATATATGCTACCACCTACTTACAGTGGCCCTTTGCTATCTGTCTACATTGCCAGATAGGGAAGTCCATACATAAGGAATTAATTGCCACCCATTTGACATCAATTCCAGAAATGTCCAAAAATCCATGGCAAAACTCCTTAACCTCCCTGGACATTCTGTCACTGACCTCAAAATCCTTAAACAATCACATTTTAAAAAGGAACTTGAAAATGAAATTTCATCATAAGAAATAATCTGCAGACTAGATGTTGTTAAGAATGGCTTTAGGGACTATGGATTCTTTTCCCATTCCCTGAAGTGGCTATTAATTTCAGCTGTCTCTAAAGGTTGTAACTGCCTGGTTTATCTTTATTTTTCTAATCAACCCATCTTTTGTGTTTCTCATTAGCATCCTCTCTCCCTGTCCTTTTCCTTTCTAACCCTCTTTTACCCCTCAAAGCCCTTTTTTCCTCAAATCCATTCAAAGCATCTAATGAAGTAGGCTATTGCTTATAAAGCTGATGCCTCACTTGAACTAGTCTCTAAGGTGTCACCATGCTCTACCTTCTAAGGTAGAAGTTACATATGAAACACTTCTCTCCCCCCTTCCTTCTTTTGGTTTTCTTTTATCCCTCTTAATTGAATGCAGTGATGGACATGCAGCTCTAGAGATTGCATCCAACAAAATAGGTATGTAATCAAGAGAAGGTCTAGCTTCCCTGTAGCACCATCCAAAACATGCCTCAAACTTGACCTGATTAACCAATTTCTATGGGTAAAACTGGTAGTTTCTTACTGTTTTCATTCAGGCACTGTCTTCTCTGCTGAGACTGCTGACAATACTGACATATCCCAGTAGCCTCAGTTGCAAAGTCACAGTGACTTAAATGAGATTATTCACATATTCAAGCAAGTAAGACAAGCAAGGTTTGGCTCACTTGTAATGTGAATGACAAAAAGTAGCTCATTTTACATTGACTTGGCACAGTTACATATCAAATAGTGACTTGTGTCTGCAACCAACCTGGACTGTATTGGAGCAGTGAGTTATGGATGAGAGGCTTTGCTGTCGGTTACAAATCTCTTGATTCCTCCAGTCCCTCATATTTTCTCCAACACCAGTGCTAAGCTATTTTGCTAATGACATGTGGTGATAAAGTTTTATTATTATTGTAGACTTTTTCCAATTTAGGATATTCTTGGAGTCATCTTTGTGTGCAACTTTATGTCAGCTGTGCATGTGCACGCTGTATATATGTAATTGTTTTGGGGTGATATAACTTTCCATCAGAAGGAAGATAAGCTGAAATTACCAAATGCATTTTCATCAATGACCTCCTATTAGGCTCAGGAGTCACTGGGTTAAATGTCAATGATCCAATATCTATCCCGCCTCAAAGCAATCTCTTCATTCAAAGACTATCTACTATTACAAGGAGTACAAATCAGAGTAACTGTTTTCCCATTTATGAGATTTATGCAGCCATTTAAAGGAATTTTTCTCGGGATTCCACTGATAATATCACCAGAAGTAGTAAAGTGAATGGTTCAAATCAGATTTCATCCATGCTAAGCATTGGTTGTGCATGTCAGCATGAACTTTTAGAAGACATTGATTTTATATAAACAAAAGAAAGGCATAGGCATCTAAAACTTCCTCCCCCACATACTCTAAACCACAATTCAAGAGCTTCAAATCACTTTGGAAAGGAAGGAAACATACACAGCAGTACTGAAAAAGTACCCTAGAATCTTTTTGTTTAGTTTGTAGTTCAGAAGGTATTCTCATTAGAGTTCCAAAGGTCAGAGACATGGTCAGATGTCTTATGGCAGCACAAAGCACAAACAGGTAGTGTTTTCCTCGATCCTCCTGGTTTTGGGTTATGGGCTGAGGAGGCAGAGGAGGAACAAGATAGTTAACCAATAACTGCGGCACTGGCGTCATTGTGAAGGCTTTGGCTTCCACAATCACAGTCCACTCTTTGGTGAGAGAGGCAGTGGTCTGCTGGGAAGAGATGGTCTCCACCTCACTGCGCTGGGGAGGAGGCTCTTCTCATCTAGGCTGGCTGACCTGCTCAACCAGGCTTTAAACTAAGCCCACTGGGGGTGGGGAGACTACTGCCACAGCAAGCCCACTGGACAACTTTTGCAAATCCAGCAGGCTAAGGCACTTAAGTGGACCAACCCCTACCCCAGCTTCAGACTGATGTGAAGGGAAAGCAAGAGCCCCCAGTGGAACACTTAAGTGCCTGTACACCAATGCCAGGAGCTTGGGGAATAGACAGGAGGAACTGGTTCTCCTGCTAAATAAAAATGACTACAATCTCATAGGGATAACGGAGACCTGGTGGGACTCCACCTATGACTAGGCCACAGGTATAGATGGCTATACCTTGTACAGGGGAGATCATGTGGACAAAAGGGGCGGGTGTGTAACTCTCTATTTTAAGGAAAGCTACATGTCCCTGCAACCTAACATTGGCACCCAGGGTGTATGACTGGAGACTTTCCAGTTTAAAATCCATGGTGAACATGGCACAGGGGACCCAATGGTGGGAATCTACTATAGACCTCCTAGTCAGGATCAAGAGTTTGACCAGGAATTCACCAGGAAACTGGCTGAGGCTGAACACTCCTGGTGCATGGTTGTCATGGGAGACTTCAACTACCCAGACATCTCATGGGAAGAGCACTCAGCCAAATCCAAACAGTCACAAAGCTTCCTCATGTGTGTAGATGAGCTCTATCTGACTCAAGAAGTCTATGGACCAATGAAAGGCAAAGCGCTGCTAAACCTGGTACTGGCAATGGGGGAAGACTTAATCAGGGACCTAATGATTGAAGGGAAGCTGAGAGACAGCAAACATGAGCTGATCACCTTCGCCATCCCCCATAAATCTGGCAAGTCTGTCAGCAATGCAGAAGTCCTTGACTTCAGGAAAGCTGACTTTGACAAGCTCAGGAGGCTTGTTGGTGAGTCCCTAAGGAGCTCTGAAGGGGAGGAGAGTTCAGGATGAGTGGTTGCTCCTCAAGGGACCAATCCTGGAAGCACAATCAATGTCTATCCCTTCTCAAAGGAAAGGCAGCAAAAGGGCACAGGAGCCTCCTTGGCTTTGCAGGGAACTAGTGAACCTCCAGCATCTAAAAAGAAAGACCTATAAAGCGTGGAAGGATGGATCCACCCCAAAGGAGAAGTACTCTGCACTGGTCCAGACCCATAGGGAGCAAACCAGAAAAACCAAGGCTGAGACTAAACTCCAACTGGCTATACGTATCAAGGACAATAAAAAGTCCTTTTTTAGATATGTGTGGAGCTGAAGGAAAAGCAAGGGTAACTTTGGAGCCCTGCTAAACTATATGGGACAACTGACAACTAATGCCCAGGAAAAAGCCAACCTGCTTAATGGGTTTTTTTGCATTGGTTTTTCACCAGCCCCAAGGGACAGCCCTGCTCAATATGGTGTGGGACAGCTAGGGTAAGGAAGAATTGTTACTCTTCATCAGTATAGACCATATGAAGGAACACCTTGAGAGGCTGGACACCTTCAAGTCAGCTGGCCCAGACAGTTTACACCTCAGGGTATTTAAAGAGCTGGCAAGCATCACAACTCAGTCACTGGCATGGATCTTCAAGAATTCATGGCACTCAGGCAAAGTGCCCAAAGATTGGAAGAAGGCCAATATGGTGCCTATCTTCAAGAAAGTGAGGAAAGTAGATCCAGGGAACTACAGGTCCATCAGCCTGACCTCTATTCTGGGGAAGATCTTGGAAAAAATTACCAAAGACACCATTCTTGACAAACTGGCTGATGGCAACATCCTGAGGGATAGCCAGCATGGGTTTGTTGCTGGTAGATCTTGCCTTACCAAACTCATCTCCTTCTATGACCAGGTGACCTATCACCTGCACAAGGAAAAAGAGATTGACGTCATACATCTTGATTTAAAAAAGCCTTTGATCTGGTATCTCGTGATCATCTCATAGAAAAACTTACCAACTGTGGCCTCGGCTACATCACAATGTGATGACTGGGGAACTGACTCCGAGGTCATACCCAGAGAGTGGTAGTTGATGGAAGTTAAGCATCATGGTGCGGTGTAACCAGTGGGTTCCCCCAGGGTTCCATCCTTTGCTCTATACTCTTTAACATCTTCATTAATGATGTGGACATTGGTATCAGAAGCAGACTGGCCAAGTTTGCCAATGACACCAAACTTTGGGGTAAAGCACCCACAACCAAGGACAGGATGGTGATCCAGGCCAACCTTGACAGGCTCAGAAAATGGGCGAATGAAAACTTGATGGCGTTCAACATCAAAATTGCAAGGCACTCCACCATGGGAAGAAAAACCTGCAGTATGCTTATAGGTTCGGCAGTGCTATGCTTCCAGCACCATGGCCAAAAGGGATTTGGTGGTCATGATTGACCACAAAATCAATATGAGCCACCAATGTGATGTTGCAGCTGGTAAAGTGAGCAAAACTCTGGATGCATGCTTCTCAAGTAAATTCAAGGATGTCATCCTCCTGCTGTACTCGGCCTTGGTGAGGCTGCAGCTGGAGCACTGCATCCAATTCTGGGCTCCAGAATTTAAAAAGGATGTGGAGAAGCTTGAGTCCAGAGGAGAGCCACAGGCATGATCAGATGGCAGGAGAACAGGCCTTATGATTAGAGGCTGAGAGCCATGAGACTCTTTAGGCTGGAGAAGCGCAGGCTCCAGGGAATACTGGTAGCTGCCTATAAGTATATAAGGGGTGTACATCAGAATCTGGTGGAGTACCTGTTCACCAGAGTGCCCCAAGGGATGACAATATCAAATGGTTACAAATTCCTCCAAGACCATTTCAGGGTGAACATAAGGAAAAACTTCTTTACTGTCTAAGCTCCCAAGGCCTGGAACAGTCTGCTGCCAGAGATGGTGCAAGCACCTACGCTGGACTCCTTTAAGAGACATTTGGATGTTTATCTTACTGGGATCCTTCGACCCCAGCTGACTTCCTGCCCCTGGGGCAGGGGACTGGTCTTGATGGTCTTCTGAGGTCCCTTCCAGCCCTAATGTCTATGAAATCTATGAAAGCAGACTTTTCTAATAAGATTCCTATCCATAGAATTAGAGACAAGTAAGGCTGGAAGGGACTTGCATGGAGCATCTAGTTCAACCTCCTGCCTGATACAGGATCAGCCCTGTCCAAAACATCCTATACACATCTATAATCTAACCTTAGTAAAACTTCTGTCAACCCTGACACAACACAAGACAAAACACCCTAACACGCCACAGTTAAAGTAGAAGGAGCATGACAGCCAATGTCCCACTTCTGTAAATGGATGTTAACATGCACTCAAGAGATCCCAAGGAGATGGCCACCACTCCCCCTCACTACAGAGGAAGGCAAAAACCACCACAACCAGACAGCTCACTACCTCTCCTTAATTGTCTCCCAGCTCGTAAGAAGACAAGAAGGCAAAAAATACTATAGTGGTTCAGACCACGGGTCTATCTAGTCCAGTAGCTTTATCACACAAAACAGAGAGGAGCAGATGGTAAGACTGATATGTCCCCTCCCCTTCTTCCCTTATGATTCCAGCATTTGGAAGCCTAGAATCTCCTGCTGTTAGTCCATCCCACCTTCCTATTTAAATAGAAAAAAGAGAGCCCTATTACTGCCCTTTTGCACTCCTGGTGCTTCTACCTGCCTTCTTCTTCTGGTATGAGTGTAACCTCTACTCTTGTGCTCTTATTCACTTCCACCTCAAGGTTGGTGGGGGCCACTCTGGAGCCACACTTGGAACTGATCTTTGTTCCCTCATCTCTCAAGTTCCTGCCAGGAACCATACAAAAGCTCTGTTGGCTTCTCTTCTGTGCTCTGGAGTGAGGATCCATTTGAGTTTCCTGTATTCAGGAGCTCCCTATTGGTTATCCTCCAGAGTTCAAACACAGAATATTTTTCTTATTCTCACCGTGGGATCGTAATAGGACTGGAACCCTAGGGATGGTCATGGCACCCGCTGGGAGCTGTAGGACTCCTGCACAACTCAATCTCTAAGATTTTTCATGTGTTGTGCCTTGTTTTCATTATGATATTATGGGAGAAAGGGAAGATTCCCATGGGTCTTAGAATGAGCTCTTGTCACTACAACCACCAGCAGGTGCCTCCCAGATCCTAACGGCTTCAACTTTTGCCCTGAACTGAGTGGGCCCTCATGGTCTGTCAGTGACTCCAGGGAACCTGCAGCCTTAAGAGCTAATCACGTGGCTCCAAACTGCCCCTTACA
Source organism: Crocodylus siamensis (assembly GCF_052110815.1). NCBI lineage: Eukaryota > Metazoa > Chordata > Crocodylia > Crocodylidae > Crocodylus > Crocodylus siamensis. The sequence continues at coordinate 343,243,858 of NC_143395.1, read as the reverse complement.
CCACACTCGTGTGTTGCAGATGTCACTGTCCCATCACTTTCCCTTGTAGGGGCCTTGGCTTTTTTGGTCTTCACCCCTTTTTCTCTTGCTGGGCCTCTTAGCCCAGTACATGGTACCAGGCCTGGATTCTGGGCTCCAGCCTCTGTCCTGCCCTACAGGGTTCTGACTTAGCCCCTCTCAGGCTTCAGGCTCCTGGCCCTGTCTCCACCCATCTTGGGTACTGGGCTCCCTGGCCCCTGTCTCCACCCGCTTGGGTGCTGGGTCCCATGGCCTTTCTCCCCAGGCCTAACTCTTACAAAGGTCTGCCTCATCAGGCAGTGGGCTCACCCACCCCTGTTCCTACTCTGGAACCATCTTGCCCCATTTTCTGCCCCTCTTTGGGCTCGCTGCTCTCTCAGTCTCTAGGCCCCAGAGGGCTCTGCCCTTCCCTGGGCTCCAGGCTCTCTATGCCTTGAGCCTGCTCCTAGCAGGGCCTAAGGCTATCACATGCCCCTAGGGCACTAATGGAACCTCCAGACCACCCCTCGCAGTCCCTTCCACAAATCACCCATCAAAATTGTAACATCAGTAGTAAGCTGTCTGGCAGGCACTGCTAAACCTTCTCTGCGTCCAAATCTAAAACAACAGTCACCTGCCTGCATAAGCAAGTATTTTTCTGCCCCAGGTAATATTCTCCTGTTCCCAGGCCTGCAGAGTTTCTAACAGCAGCTCCACTGTCATCTTAGGAGCCCTGCTGCTAGGGGCTCATCTCCCCATAGCTCTCAGGATTAGAGTGCCTGACCAGCTCAGGCCCTGAGCTTATATGACTCAAGCCCAGCCCGCTTCTGGTCAGGTGACTCTCTGATCAGCAAGGATCCTGGTTTTCTCTGATAAAAACTCCCCAATTTTCAGATTAAGAAAAGTAACCCAAAATCCACATTTTTCTGTGATTAAAATGAAATATCACTAAGATATAGCTATAGATATATATTGCAAATTATGGCAAATTGGCTAGATGTTCACACTCAGAGACTGGTGGTCGATGGATCATTTTCAACCTGGAGGGATGTGGGCAGTGGAGTCCCCCAAGCTTGGTCCTGGGGTCTATACTGTTCAACATCTTTATCAGTGATCTGGATGTGGAATGCATGCTGTCCAAATTCGCTGATGACACCAAGCTGTGTAGTGAGGTGGGCACACTGGAGGGGAGGAACAGAATCCAGCTAAATTTAGACAAATTACAGAGATGGGTGGATAAGAATAGGATGGAATTCAACACAGCTAAGTGCAAGATACTGCATCTAGGGAGAAGGAACAAGCAACACAGCTATAGATTGGGGAACACCCTTCTTGTCAACACAGTGGCAGAAAGGGATCTTGGAGTCATTGTTGACTCCAGGATGAACATGAGCCACCAATCTGAGGAAGCAGTCAGTAAGGCTAACCACACCTTGTTCTGCATCTACACATGCATTACAAGCAGGTCTAGGGAGGTGATCCTTCCTCTCTGTGGGGCATTGGTCAGGCCACAGTTGGAGTACTGCATCCAGTTCTAGGTCCCACACTTCAAGAGGGATGTGGCTATCATTAAGAGGGTCCAGAGGAAGGCCACTCGCATGATCAAACGGCAGCAGGGCAGGACCTACAAAGAGAGGATCAAGGGCCTGAACCTATTCAGCTTCCAAAAGAGAAGGCTGAGAGGGTATCTCGTGGGCATTTACAAACTCACCAGGGGGGACCAGCAGGAATTGGGGGAGACTGTATTCCCCAGGGCACCATCCAGGGTTACTAGGAATAATGGCCACAAATTGGTGAGAGAGGGTTCAGGCTAGGCATCAGGAGACATTACTTTACAGTTAGGGCTGCCAGGCTCTGGCATGGGCTCCCAAGTGAGGTGGTGCTCTCTCCTACCTTAAGGGTCTTTGAGAGGAGGCTGGACAGATATTTGACTGGGGTGATATGACCCCAGCACCTGTTCCTGCTCAAGGCAGGGGGTCAGACCTGATGATCTGTTTAGGTCCCTTCTAACCCTAAGCACTATGATACTATGATGATATACAGATAGTAGTATTTCATTTTAATCACAGAAAAATGAAGATTTTGGGTTACTTTTTTAATCTGAAAATTGGGAATTTTTTTAGCAGAGAAAACCAGGATCCTTGCTGATCAGAGTCATCTGACCAGAAGCAGGATGGGTGTTCTTCTAGCATGCAACACATATTAGACTACTAGAAGACCCCTATTAAAGGATCTTCCCAGAACCACCCATCCTACCCTTCAAACAAGCATTGAACCTCACTAACCTCATCACCAGAAGCAAACTTCCTACAGCCCAAAACACACTGAATGGATTCAGACCATGCCATAACAAGAAATATGAAACCTGTCAACATATCTCCACCACTCTCACAATTACAACAACCTATAACAGAACCATCAGCATTCCTGGATCTTACAGCTGCACCTCCAGAAATGTAATATATCTCATCCAATGCACCACATCCCCTGATGGAAAATACATAGAAGTGACCAAAGAGCTGCATAGCAGAATAAATGCACACCAGAAATCTATCAAAGACAAAAATATCCAGTTACCTGTGGGGGCACATGTCTCATAAGAAAGCCACTTTCTCTCCAATCCTCAAAGGGAATTTACAAAACACTTTTTACAGATGAGCCTACGAACTTCACTTCGTCAATCTACTGGATACAAAAAATCATAGACTAAATATAGACATTGGATTTGTGACACATTATAACCTGCCTAACATCTGACTCCCCAGGTACCTCTCCACTGTTTTCCAGCTACAGTCATTCCCCTTCCCCCACAACCTGTCTCTCACCCACAAAGTTTACATCTTTACTGACTGCTTTCTCACATGCATACTAGATTCTGGCTTCTTTACTATTCGTTCCATCCAGGAAGAGCACACAGACACACCAACTGCAGATGCTTTCTCAGCCTGACAAAGGGTTGGAATACCAGATCAAAGGCTTTTTTGAAATCAAAATACATGACATCAATCTCTTTTCCCTTGTCCAGGTGATAGGTCACCTGGTCATGGAAGGAAATGAGATTGGTCAAGCAAGACCTACCCGCAACAAACCCATGCTAGCTATCCTTTAGGATGTTGGCGTTGGCCAGTCCATTAAGGATGGCCTCTTTAATAAACTTTTCTAAGATCTTCCCTGAGATACAAGTCAGGCTGATGGGTCTATAGTTAGCTGGATCCACTTTCCTTCAAGATTGGCACCACATTGGCCTTCTTCCAGTCTTCAGGCACTATACCAGAGCGCCAGGAGTTTTCAAAGATCCGTGCCAGAGGCTGGGCTATGATGCTTGCCAGCTCCTTGTGTACCCTGAGGTGTAGATTGTCAGGGCTGGCTGACTTGAAGGAATCCAGCCTCTCAAGGTGTTCCTTCACGAGGTCAGCATTTATGGAGGGCAGGGGATCTCCCTCACCCAGACCTCCCTGTCCCTTAGCAGGCATAGGCGTCCCAAGGGACTCATGAAAGACCAATGCAAAGTACCCATTTAATAGGTTGGCTTTTTCCTGGGTGTCAATTGTCAGTTGCCCCATCTGGTTCAGCAGGGGTCCAGTGTTGCCCTTGCTTTTCCTCCGGTTCCCCACATATCTGAAAAAGGACTTTTTATTGTCCTTGATGCTCAAAGCTAGTTGGAGTTCAGTTGCAGCCTTGGCTTTCCTGGTTTGCTCCCTGCAGAACTGGACCAGTGCAGAATAATCCTCCTTGGAGGTGAATCCCATCCTCCATCCTTTGTAGGCCTTTCTTTTTAGCCTCAGGAGGTCTGATAGATCCCTGGAGAGCCAGGGGGACTGCTGTGCCCTCTTGCTGCCTTTCCTCCAAGATGGAATAGAATTAGCTTGTGCCTTGAGGATCACTCCCTTGAGGAGCAGCTACTCATCCTGAGCTCCCCTCCCCCTGGGGTCATGGTTCCTTAGGGCCTCAACGACAAACCTTCTGAGCTTGTCAAAGTCGGCTTTCCTGAAGTCAAGGATTTCCATGTTGCTGACTGACTTGCCAGCTTTACGGTGGATGATGAAGGTGATCAGCTCATGGTCACTGTCACCCAGCTTCCCATCAATCACTAGGTCACCGATTAGGTCATCTCCAGTAGCCAGTACCAGGTCAAGCAGCGCTTTACCTCTCATTGTCCCATAGACTTCTTGAGTCAGGTACAGGTCATCCATGCACAAGAGGAAGCTTTGCAACCGCTCAGATTTTGCTGAGTGATCCTCCCATGAGCTGTCTGGGTAATTTAAGTCACCCATGACAACCATGGTCCTGGAGCATGCAGCCTCAGCCAGTTCCTGGGCAAACTCCTGGTCAAGCTCTTGACTTTGGGTGGGAGACCTGTAGTAGACTCCCACTGTTGTGCCCCCTGTGCCGTGTTCTCCACAAATTTTAACTCAGAGGGTATCCATCCATCCACCCTGGTCACCAACATCAGCTTGCAGGGACGCATATCTTTCCTTAACATAGAGAGCTATATCTACTTGATCCCTCCTGTACAGATATTGGATTTACCCAAAGAACCTTGTCTTATTTACTCAACGTATTTACTCAAATTCAATACAAGGTCATCTCTGTCCCCTCCACCCCCATTCAAGATGGAGAAGAAAGCTCCTCATGTTAGATTCAAGTACAAGGCAGAGACTAAGTCAGGGTGAGGGGAACAGATTGCTGCTGGAGCTCCAGCTCTAGCTCCAGCTCTGGCCCCAGTTCTGACCTGGGTTCAAGATTGGCGTTAGACATATAACTACTGCACCCCCACCACCACTTACTCTCCATCTTGGATCCAGCTCCCCACCCAGCCCAACAGCAGTGGCAGAAGTGGCAGCAGCCCTGGCCAGGTCCCAGCTCTGACTACAGCCAGGTCCCAGCACCAGGGCCAAAGATGCCACCACCACAAGCATTGCTGCTGAGCTCATGCTCCAGGGTGGAGTGGGGCTAGAACCAAAGCCAGAGCTGCAGCACAAGGTATGCAGTGGCACGGGAAGACAGAGGTATGTGCTGGAGCATGCAGATACTGGGGGGCTGCAGGGGAAAGCAGGCATCACAGATGTGCAGGTAGCAGAGAAGGGCAGGTGGCCAGGGAGTTAGGCACCATGGAGGGGACCCCAGGGGGACCGGGAAGCAGGGAGATGGGCAACAGAGGGAACAGAGTAGCAGGACAAGGGGCAGCAGCTGTTTTCCCAGATGCAGGACTTGAGGGAGGGCATGAATTCAAGATGACCATCTAATAATTTGATTCTATACTTATAAATTATAATAAAGTTCTGTATTTTCCATGTATATAATCTAATTACTGGGTGTCATCTTAAATTCATAGCTGTGTTATATTCAGGTATATAGGGGTTGGGGGCATTCCCTTGTTTAATCTTTTAATTGATTTCTATTTTATTTCATTCTCCTTGATACATCAGAAATCATCAATTATATCATTAAAAAAGAGCTACTAAAGAATGATAAATTACCACCCAGAGCAAGGGAAAGGGAAAATATACAATAATTAAACTTATCTTGCAAAGGGATAAATAACCTTTCAACAAAATGGGCCTAGCTAGCTAAGCCAGCTTTGCTGATTTGGGGCCCAAAGCTATTATTAAATATATAGAAAAAAAAAATTTAACTTGTAAAGAGAAGAACTGGGAAGTCAGAAAATTAATGGCTTCTTGAACAAATTTAACTTTGTCTCTTCTACATATTTATTATGACTCAGTCTTTAATTACATGGTCATACAATATTTTTGCCCAGGACCCCTGCCACATTTAGTGTATGAAATGGACAGCACTTTGTGAATGAGACAGCTGCTCAATATTTCCTGTTAGCCTCATCATTCAGTATGTGGTCCCATGCCTCATTGACTGTACATCATCCAAACCTTGCTCCGAATGAGAAATTAGTTTCCTTGATAGGTTTCTCTGTGATACTCATCAACATATTATCTGAGTAACTCACAAGCAATAAGAAATTCATCCTCACAATGCCTCTGAGGAAGGAAAGTATTATTCTAATTTTGTCTGTTTGCTAAACAACAGTAGGATTCCAGCCTCCTTCCAATCACCCCTTTGTATGTCCCATGGAGCAGAACTCCCCCAGAATCCTGTCACCTAATACATACATCTTCACTAATAGGAAAAAGATAGAGCTTTACCTAACTCCCCTAAACAGGAGCATTTACAGTACCAATGCCACAGTACCAGATGTTAAGAGACCTTCCCCACCTAGACAATCTGTTGCACAAGAACAAAGTACTTTTTTAAAAATGCCCTTGTTATGAGCAGGCCTCCAAAAGTCTAAGATATGCAATTTAGGGGCTGTTTCCCTTTCTCACCAAGCTTTTCCTCAACAACTACTGACAGAAAAGGACTGTTCATAGAGACACTGCAACTTCATCATGGAAAAGGTATCTTCTCCATTCTTTGTCTCTGAAGAAGTCTAAGCTGAAGGCTCAATAGCCCCCCAGAATTGCTCCTGGAATAAGCTAGCAAATTTAGGCATACAAGATTAATCTGAAAATGACATCTTAGAGTTGGAACACTACAAGCATATTTGCATCATCAGAGCACTGCAATGAGGGATGGGAAGCACAGCACACCTGTTTCACAGGTGCTACACTCTGAAATAGGTGTGATGTAGCCACCTTGGTGACTTCAGCATGTTTACTGGCACGTACCCAACACAGCATTCAGATGGCTAAATTTTGGAGTGTGCACAGAGCAGGAATGCCATGCTTTCCTGCAAGGCTCCCTAGCATTGTCCTTTGCTGTAAGATCATATAAGGAGCAAGGAATCAAGACCAATCTCAAAGTTAAAAAGGGTGGACCAAAATAAGATATTCTGGACCAAAGTATGGGCTGTTAACAGTAGCAAAGAGTAATGAATCACTTCATGAAAAAAAAATCAGGGTGTCTCTAGCTAAGTACAGACATTTAAAAAGCCTGAGGCAGAATCAATCTAAGCTACATGGCTTTCTGTAAGCGGTGTAGTTTAGATCAGTAGCAAACAGAACACATATTCTCCCTTTGGTAGGGAAGCAACTATTAGACTGGGTTCTGCTATTTTTAAACTCGTCTGTGTGTGTTGAACTTCTTTTATGTTCTGTTCTGTTATGGGTATAAACCTGTTTGGTGTGCTGAACTTCTGTTCTGCTTTGGGTTTAAACCAGTTTCTGATCACTTATACCAGTAAAAGTGTAATGTCTGCACTTAGCCACAGGGATTCTATCAAGCATGTGTTCTCTGAAAAAGGATGAGAAGCTTGTCTCTACAACTAGCTTATTTTACAAAGTTGGGGCAATTGCAAAGGTCCAATAAGATTAAAGAACAAACTCTTTAGAAGTCACAAAGTTACAAAGCCAGGAGATAATGATCTTGTCACATCCCACAGTCCACAATGCTCCATTAATTAGCATTTCAACCCACCATCGATGGCTATGTCCTAAATTTTACAGCCTTTTGAGTAACTCCCTTGCAGAACTGTGGATAGTCTGATTCTTTGTTTCTGAAGAAGCCCCATTTTAAAAAAATGACTTCTTAACCCAATATATGCAGGAGAACCAGAGCTCACAGTTCAGAGGCAGAGCTATCCTTCTGCTTGCTTTTTGGAAACACTGCCGTGAAGCTAAAAATTCCAGGATTATAAAGCATCACAACATGGACAGAAACAGATTGATGGTTTGTGCCATGTTGCAATTCCATAAGGCAATGTTGACTTTGTTAGGTAACTTACATAGATTTACACATGCTTTTGTATCACACTGTTCAGAACATGTTAGAAAGTGTGGTTAAAAATGCACTCCCTCCGTTATTCTGAACTTATTTCAACTGCAGTGGTAAGCTCAAGCACATCACATAGTATGTAATGCAGTATCCACAAGCAAACCCTAGAGAATACAACTTTAATGCAATCAATACTACCTGAAGAGCAACATTTTTCATGACAAAATACTCTCTGTATTAATTTTCTTCATACAATCATCTATTGTTGATTGCCCTTCAGGGTATTTTTATCAGAGTTGAAGCCACCAATTTGGAAGTGTCATTTTACATAGTCTTCGTTTTCTCAGGATGATCTTATTAAGCTTCAAGGGTTTGTCATATTGGATCCATCTTCTATGTGGATCCTAGTTACTGTACAAGTGCCATTTTTGTACCACTCTCATTTTTAAATAGAAAATGGCAACATTTCTTTCCTATGTAAATATCTCATAAAAAAGACTTCAAGCAAGAGAACTCTTTAAAAGCACAGTATATTGGTTTTCTTGCAGCTGCACTATGGACATGAATAATAGAAGACATCCATATATCATTAAAAGATGTTGTTTCAAGTTTCATTATGTTTTCAATCTAATTTTTATATTCCCATGGATATCTTTTAAGGTAATACTGAAAATCAAATACTAGGTACCCAATTTTAATTTTTTATAAGGTAATATCCCTAAGATTAGTGTGTATTTTAATGTCTTCCATACATTTCTAATTGGAATCTAAATGAATGATTGCATAATTAAAATTACTTAATTTCATTTATCTAATGCTCTCATTTATTTGCTACTGCTATGCATTTACAGCAATATTGCAGGTTATTGTATTAATCTACCAACTTGATATTTATTTTTGAACCTCTGTGGATTGTATTCAGATCAGCTTGTAACAGCCAGAGCCTGATCACAGTTACATCCATGTAAATTTGGTGTAACTGCAATGAAGACAGCAAAGCTAGCTTTACTTCTACTAACCTGAGGGTAGAATCTGTTCCAAAGTTAGCATCCCAGTTACAGTAATAATGAATGTAACATAACTAAAACGTGGCAAGAATTAGGACAAGCCCAGCTGGTTAAATCTCATTTCTCTTCTCCTCAGTATAAGTGGGCCATTAGCAAAATTAGAGCACAGTAGAGAGCAAACTCCATAATTTTCTCTTTCATAGCAACTATCTGATTTGAAAAAATCAGCACTGGCATCTGACTCAGATACAACTACTCTGTTCCTTCATAGATGGAGGAAAGACACCATGGAGACAAACATATAAGAGTGAAAAAGGAAATGACATGATCAATCAAGGCAGGAGATTAAAGAAGGGAGATACTGACTGACTGATACAGCTCCGAGAAGAAAGGAGCCCCAGTATGCCCAATGATCCCTTGTCAACAACTGGATCAGGTGAAATATGGGGTTTTTCATATCCTACTTAAGATTGAATATTTTTTACTGTATATAGATGATGCTTCTTGTTATTCTGTACAGTTGAATTCCCATTCATTCTCCCTTCATACGCAATTGTGAATCTGCCCTACAGAGTCTTTTACAGTGAAATAACAATAAACTCTCTTATCAACAGCTTGTTGTAACAGATACAATACATGGGGTACTAAGATCAAAAAGAGCATGAAAAGCATTTCTGCCAACATTGTACAAAATATGAACATCTGCTATATCTGGGATCCTGGGAGTTGTAATTATAATTTTTGAAATCTGCACACAAGAGTTATAAATATTAGAACTGTAGCCTGTGAAAGCTATGAAATATTTAAGTTGTTTGGCAGGCTTAAGAAAAACTCATAAACTTAATTTAGGCAGCCAAACACTGTATTTTTACAGATTTTACATCTTTCGTGTCATTAGTCATATAAATTAAAAGGAACCCTGGAGCAGCACAGAACTTGCAGACCGCGAGTCCTATGGGCAAAGAAAAGGTCAATTTGAGATTTAAGAGTTTTACCAACACTTCAGCTTCTTACTTTCTCCATATTTCAATTATTGCATTCAGTTTATCTTAGGTTTTCTTAAGGTACCCATTAGTTTGTTATCTATTATGAGCCAAAAGTGTTCTTGACACTGTACCTTCACATACGTGTGTTATCCAGATGTACATAGATACGTTAGATTAGCCAGTACACTAACAGTTTTGCATCCTTCCAGTAACACAAAGTAGCCACTGACCTATCTTATTTGGCTTGTTAAATAATGTTTATGGCTGCTGGAGAGGCACACAAAAGAAACTTGCCTGTGTCACTCATCCAAGAAGCTCACAACCTAATGAAGACACAGAAAATAGATTTCATCTGGATGATGATTTAAACTTGAAGTGGGGCAGATAGCTTGATGAGATCAATGATGAAAGGTTTTGCAAAAAAAGTGTGCTGAGGAGCCAGTAGGGAAGTGAGGAGCTAGTTTGGCACACGAGAAGAGGAAGGCAATGCCATGCCTAAAGGGCAGCATGAAAGAAAACAAAGATAAGAGAAAGAGGAGGATACAAAGGGAATTGTGAGGATAGAGGTTTCATGTAGAGAGTTTTCAGGGGGTTGTTGCTGTTCTTCTAAAAAAGACTCATAGGATAGAAAATGCTCGGATCAAAGAGGAGCAAAATTATAACTGAATTCAGGACAGTAAATAAACAGCCAAATTCACAGAAGCTACAATATGAAAAAGACCCAAAGGCAAATCCTCATTTGTACAATGTCTGTTCAACCTGTGAGGTATCCATATGCCACCAGTGAGAAATACAAGTGCAAATGGGGCAGGGGAAGAGAAAAATAGAGGACATAAAGGCACTGGGTTTTGTATCAATAGACCAGACTGTCCTCTAAGATGGCCACCCTAGGTATGTGGTTTCTGAGAACAGGGGGTGGGGAGGTGCAGGAACTGGGTCCTGAGAGCAGGGGTAGCAGCAGCAGCCATACCCACCCAAGGAGCTCCTAAACAGACCTGGCTGAGCTGCTGCTACTGCCATACCCCAGCTCCTGTTCATAAAGCAACAGTAGCTGGGGACTATTTCAGAGTTCCTGACATAGGGATGCTGCCAGGGCACAGATTCCATGGGGGTGAGGTTGATTCTAGCATCCTTCCCAACTTGGTGCCCAAAACAGGTACCTCTCTTGCCCACCCCTAGTTATACTGCTGCCTGTAGGGACTAACTGTTGAATCAACCTACCCTCTCCATTGGGTTCTATGGGGTGGGGAAATGCAAGGTCAGTTAAGGACTTCAGGACTATGGCTCCTACAGAGAAACTGTAAAAATTGGGGGTGGATACAGAATGCAGGGCTTTCGTATATGACCATCCTATGCCCATATAAATATCCTTCAAGATCTGTACATTTTTTTTCTAGGACAAAAAATTCCAGTCTTCCTGCAGAGTGGCATAGACACAAAGCCAATATTCCTTCAGGTAGTCATCTGCCGGGGGAGAAAGTCTTGTCAGGCACATTCTCAGGGGATGATTCTCACAGTGTGCTGCTAACAAAGGCTCCCACTTAGTACAGAATCCAAGCTATTAACAGCTCTAAATTGTACCATGCTTTGGCAAGTACAAATTTTATGAACCATTTCTCAGTCACTTAAAAGCAAAACTTTAAGGAGAGGGCCTTAGAAAGCTATTCATGACCATGAAATACCAATCTTTCTAAAATATAAACATCAATTCAACTCAAGTTGTGCAATCTATGGATGTTGTCTAATTTACGGGCATCTGCTTGAAGAAGAATGAGAGAAAAGGTCACTACCAGTTTTAAACAAATTAGATAAAGCATAAAATATTGCTATATCAGGCCCACATATAATTATTACTAGGAACAGCTGAGAAAGAGCATGTATGGACCCATAAAAGTTTCTTTTTAAGATTTTTTCTTGTGATGTTAAAACATAGGAAACACTTGATGCTTTATTTATTTATAAACAACTCACGTTATATATCATGCCAATTTCAACAATCTTAAAGGTAATTATGCAACCTTTGTTAAAACTCCTGAATTCCTACCTTTAGTTTTTAGGTTGACATTTCTGCAGCAGCATTTCTGATAAAAGTAAAGGTCAAGGAAAGGTGAAAATTACTCTATCCTGAGATGATAATTTTTTAAGAACACTTCTAATATATTTTGTGAGTAGGAGCAGGAAAACACAGAAAAGAACAAAGAATCCTTTTGTTTAACCACAGATTTTTCACTCCTGAAACATACAGACAGTTGGAATCTTTATTGGAAGGGTTTTTTAGTCCTCAGTTTTCTTTCAAACACTTTTAGCTGACATAACTAAGATTGTGCAGTGTGCAGCTTTGAAGTTTTGATATTTTTTTATTTTTACTCACTAGCACTACTGCATTATTTAATGTCAGTGCCTAGTACTTATAGACAGTAATCGTAAACACTAAGATGACCAACCTGCATACATTACCATGGATAGCTGTAAAATATCTTGGATGAATACCCATTGATCTCAATGGGCCAAAGCTTCACCACACTTCTGAAAACAAAAGTTGATTCTTTAGTGGGTCATCATCAGCATAGTGTCTAAGATTTTAAACTAAATTTGTTGAATCAGAGCACATTGCTCCAAAGCCTCAGAATTCATCAGAGCAGCACTGTCTATACCATAGGGGACAGGATTAGAAGCAATGGTCTTAAACTGCAGCAAGGGACATTTAGATTGGAGATTAGGAAGAACTTTCTTCACTATAAGAGCAGTTAAGCATTGGAACAGGCTACCCAGAAAGGTAAGAAAATCTCCATCTGTGGAAGTATTTAGGGCAGATTAGATAGATACTTGACTGGGATGGTTTAGTCAGAGGTAATCCTGCCTTGAGCAGGGAGTTGGACTAAACGATTTCTTTACGGGCCTTTCAGCTGTACTTTTCTATGATTCCACAAGATCTACTTGGCGTCAGAATCCATAATTTAACTGATATACTGTATATTTTAATTTGGTAATATCCTTGAATTACTCCAAAGCAACTGAAATGATCACTGCCAAAAATATCCCAAAATATGATTGTACATTATTTGTTATGCTACCCAAAAAAACTGCTTCTGTGACTAAAGAGGATATACATTGGCTACCTAAATTATAACCTTAATCTATAGAAAATTACCTTCCTATGGTATTTTTCATAAACAAAATTTTCTGATAGCTTTGGTGTTGAACCATTCAGAATCTTCAAGTTATCTCTGTGGATTTGTGTAGAATATCTAATACTTCATATTTTGGAGAAAGTGAACAGTATCGGTTTTGCCCCTCTACCAAAGTGAGGAAAGTGTGGTTAAAAAACAGGTGCCCAGCACAAGAGACCTGACTTTACTGAAAATTACTTTTGTTTCCTCTTATATGTTATACAGGACATGACTGCCTTCAGGAAACAGGGATGCTGTTCCACAAGTTCTAAAGAACTGATCTTGAATATGCACTGAAAAATGGAAGTACTAGGATGCAAATGTCATGACCCAAATAGTTTTTAACTGAAAAATGATAGGGGGAAAAGAAGGTGGTGCTGAATAACAGTGCAATTCTCACCATCACTCCACTTGTAGTTAGTAGAGAGGTGTAATTTTGGAGCTAACTTGATAAGCTATACAGACTCTCAAAACAACTTTATGCTGGAGAATCAGGGCTGCAAAACTATGTAACTGAATAAGACTATTCCAGAACCACATTTTGATAGCAAAATACTTTGTAATGATTACCTAATAGCTAGCATTTGCTGAAACACTTTTAATAGACCCATTTTATCACATGCAAAAAGAATTTCAGTGCTAGTTCAGTCTCCTGTTTCATTCTATCATGAATCAATTTGTAGAGACATTTAGAAGTCAATAATCCACTGCAGCTTTGATGACAGGTGATTAATTTCTACATTTTAGAGACATAATAAGATTTAGCAATAAAAAGGCCTTGAAGTAACCTACCAAACAGCTTTAATCTCAGCCTTGGGACTGTTGCTAAATATGAACGCTTGTACACAAATGTGGATGATTTAAGTTGGAAGGTTTTATTGCAGACTACTTGCCTTTTCATATTAATCTTGCTTTACAATCTGGCTATCTATACAATCAGTTTATGCTGAATATTGTTTCTAACACAATACTTGGGGGAGGAGAGTTAAATTATTTGCCCACAAGGGCTCTATTCTACTAAAAACTAGTTTTACATGCTTTCCATTGTGTGACTTAGTGGTTTTCTCAGTGTGACAAGGTTAGATAGGGGGGAAAAAGAGAGAGACAAAGACTCACACTTACACTAGTAAATGACACCAAACTAAATAACCCTGCATTGTATTGAGGATTCAATCCATATTACAGAGAAATCAATGGGAGTCTTTTCTCTTGAATTCACTAGGGACTGGATCAGGTATGATGAGCAGACCTATATTAAGGGAAAAACTCCAAGCTCTTGCACCCTATCTCTTGGGTCATCTAGTTTAAACAAGACATTTTTATATTTTTATGTGGAAGGAAAGGAAAATAATACAAATCTTTAAAAATCTTCATTTTCATTTGAAAATGTCCATGTAACATTTTTTTTTTTCCACAAAGTGCTTGAGTCCAAAGCTTTAAATGCCTACAAGGCACAAGCCAGCTGCACTGAAACAGCATTAGCCAGAACTGCTAAAATGCATTAATAAAATGGCTCCCAGACACAGATTAGAAAGGATAAAGCTTATACATGGGCCATTGAAAATATATTCATGAGTGATAGCTGAGCAGATATTCCTAGAGAAGTTGGGGTTCTAAATTACCCATCCCTGGAGAATTTAAGCTCTCATTGTAAGAAGGTATGCACAGGAGCTTAAGCCGGGCAGTGCAGCATCAACATGCCTTTCAGAAGCTCAGCCCTCCAAGTGGAATTCACAAACATGACTTAGGGACCAGACTTCACTGGATAGTAAATGGGGAATGCGAGGCATCTCCAAATGGGATCCACCAGAGACAACATGCTAGGAAAGGATGTTTAAGCCAGACAATAGGAAATGCTGATGAAGCATGTTCCTGAAATCTCACCCATAGGTGTAACAAAGCAGCCAAGTGTCCAGGGCAGCAACAATTTCTGGCTGCTGTTGCACCATAGGCACAAATATGAGGCTGCAGCAACAGCAGCTGGTATTTTTTCTGCCCCCTACCCTACCCCAAAGGCAGGGCCTGGGACGGATTTCATGGTTGCCCCATCCTAGTTAAGCTATGGATCCCTTCTACTCTCTTCTAGACTTCAGTACCGAATTCAGGGCTGGCTCAGTCTATCTGAGACTGGGCTTCACAGCCTGAAACCAGTTCTTGTGCTTAGGCACCAAAGTTGTTCGCTTGGATCTGGATGAGTGACCTCACTCTTTCACTTAAAAAATACAGCTGGAAAACAAGGAAGATATCTTGCAGCTTTTAGTTAAAGTTTGCCAGTTTGTGCACTTGCTAAATAAACAGGAACCCTCCTGAGCCTGAAGGGAATTCAAATGCCCATTTCCCAGGAAAAACAACTAATTCTGTGACATGGGCAAGGCTGGAATGAGGACATTATTTTCCCCTTCTTTTGATCATGGCTCTGTAAGCTCTGAGATGAGTGAATCACTGCAGAGATGATGTGGGATGCCAGTCCCAACTCCCGACACTACTTCCACTTTTTATCCAGTGCTTACTCAAAGTGCCAAAAGCAGCCCTTGGAACAGAGACCAGAACCAGGGATCCCTCCAGCCAGGGGAGTACTGTCATCATTAGGTTACAGAGTCAGACTGCCTCTTGCTTATTCACACCAACCCTCTGGGTTTCTATAGATTAGCATGCTTAACAGAGAAGGAGAGTCTCCACAACCAAGGCTTGCTTGTAGCTTGGCAATTACAGAGAAAACATATGAGAGGGGTAAAGAAACAGGAGCCTACAGAAGTGTACAAAAGGTTGGAAGTAAGGGCTTATGGGCGACTAGGAATAGTGGTGTAGCAATGAACAGGATAAAAGGGGACAGTATTGTCAGTTCTAAGAACCAAAAATCATGATGCTGGCATAAAAACCATGAAATGCTGAAAGTAATAAATGCACATGGGGTTATTTTTCCTGCCTTCAGGTTTATTTTCCTAAAGTTTTTAAGCATCTTCTGCAGCCAGGAGGACTAGAAACATACTTAACAAAATATTAAAGTTACAATTCTTTCATACTTACAGGACCAGGCCCTTAAGGAAAATACCAACTATCATAAGACTGGTGATAAAAATCATGAGAATTGGCAACCCTGTGAAATAAAGAGAAAATCAAGAAGGCAGATGCAGATGGCAAGGGCATCTAAGCACATGTTTGTTGTTCACTCTGACCCTCTAGATTTTACACTCATTTCTACAGGGCAGCACAGCTTCAATAGGCAAGGTAGAGCTTGCCTATTGAAGCAAGCACAGGCTTGCTCGTAGCTTAGTAGTCACAGAGAAAACACGGAAAGGGGTAGAGAGGCAGAAGCCTCCATGAGAGTGCACAAGGGTGGAAGGAAGGAAATGGGACTTAAGGAAGACTGACCAACCAGGTGCTGACTTATGTGTGTAGAGGAAGGAGGGGGCAGGTTGGGCAGGGGGGTGGGGGCAACAGCAGAAGTTTATTGACAAAAGGCAAGGTAACAAGTACAAAGAAACTAACTACTGAAAATGAACTTTGGGGAAAAGATGGAGTGGATTGAAGTCAAAGATGTAATAGCTAGAGGCAGAGCCACAAGTTATTATTAATTATCTACAATATACCAACAATTCTAACAAGCAAGACAAAATGTATCCACTTGCCAATTTTATTCTTTCAGAAAGTAATCGTTAAAGCCCAGTGTTTGCAGGACTGAAATCCAAGTACGAGGACCAGCTTGTTCCCTATATAAAGTAGCAAACCTAAATAGAAGGACATACACACTTTAAGGAAATGAATTACCTCAAGAGACCAGGCAGTTGAAGCAGAGTAGACACATCAGATGGCAAACGGCGGGGTGAGGTACTGCACAGGAGCTGCCTACACTGTAGAACTGAGGAAGAGTTATGGCATTTATGCATTTTCATTTCTACAGGTGGGGACCTCAAATCATTTTGTAGGTTAGGCTCTGAGTATCTCTAATCCAGTCCTGCCAAGACCCAGTTGATATACTTCTACCTTGTCAAAGAAGGACCCAAGATGTGCTTAAATCTATTCATGGTTCTGAAAGGATACATTTTAAGTTTGAACTGTTTGTGAATCTAATACTTATTTCAACATGTCATGTCCTCAACACCATATTTATTTGCAGTTTCCAAAATGAATCTCATTTTATAAGTGGTGTTATTTAGGTGCTCTGTACAGGTCTCATTTAGTGCTTCACAATCAAAGGGATTCCTTGAGTTAATGAGAAAGTGCTTGTTGGGACCAAAGACCTTTCAAATCTTTCATGTAAAGAGGGAGAGATTCCCCAGAAAAACCAACAACCTAATGATTAGGTATATGTCCTGGCCACCACCCTACCTGCTATTTTGGAGAGGACTTCTTTGAAAAACTCTTCGGAGTTGTTCATAATTAAATAATGATATCTTCAGTGGAGTAAGGCTTTAATTATGAGATTCCCATGCCATAGATAATGCTCTACTCATAAAGCTATTGGTTATTGTGGGGTGGTACATGATTACACTCTCACTTTTTCTCAGATGCATACCACACACAAACTTCAAATAAACCCTGGTTTTGTCCAGCTTCAAAAAAAGAACATTTTGCAATCTTGAACAATTCTGTGGGAAAGAAAAAGTCTCTCTCTCCCAGCTCTACCAGAGGAAAAAAGGTAGAATTCATCACTTGGCATTTGATTTAATCACTTTGATTCTTTTGATTTGACCTGTAACTCAAGAGAAGCCTTTTCCAAAAAAGGTTTATTTTTTGACAAATCCCCCCTTGCTGAAAAGTTTTGGTTTTGACAAATCAGTATTTTGTTCCAAAAAACTGTTTCACTGGAAAATTTCCAACCAACTGCATTTATAGGAACGACTTCCAATGTTATGGATTAGCTATATACAATCTGAGACCAGTCTGAGATCAGATTTACCCTTTTAAGCTACAAATTTAAAAATATGCATCAAGATGAACAGCAATTTAACTGTACACAGTATTGTAATGTGGTGCCCCATAACTAAACACAGAATTTACAAGGGATCTTCTTAAGAAATCCATTTTTGTATCCATACCTCTATTATTTGCAAAAGCAGCTGCAAAATAGGTTATTCCTGCTTATCAGGTAAAATCACAAACCTCATGTCTAGTTCATTGTTACCTATACCTAAATTTTTATCTTATATCTGGGTGTCTTTGAGCACTTATGTTCCAGGAGTGAAATCCTGGTTCTATTGAGCCCAGGCAAAATTCCCACTGAATTAAAAAAACAAAACAAAAAACCAGGATTTCATCCTACTTGTCTTCTTGGGGGATTTTAAATTACTTCTTTCTTCCACAAAAATCACTGCTTCCAGACTAATTCAGACAGTTTCCTGTCCACATTAAACTTCTGTCAGTTCCTTTTCTGGATTTCCAAATTTATTAATTTTCATTTGCCACCTCTTATTTAATATAGTTTGTGAAATCAGCAAGTATCCAGGCTTTTGAGAGCACCACAATTCCTAGGAAAAAATAAATGAAAGAGAAAGAACAGAGAGGGAACCGTGCTATGCATGTACCTCCTTAATAAATAAGGAACAAACAGCTAACATGTCTAAAACCTTCATCCCCAAAAGGAAGCGGTAAAAAAAATAATTTTCAATTCAATACACCAGCAGACTACACATTAACAGTCTCTGGGTACAGCTACAAAACAGTTTAGATTTAGAAGGAAGTGCTTTACACCAAGGAATTGCCATATGAAGACACAATATGTATATCTGCTGCTGAAGCCAATGACACTAAATTCTCTACAGGCCCAGTCTGAAAAGCTAGCAAGATGTGCAAGACTAAATAAAATGTATCAGGGTCATGCATCCTATTAAAATCAGTATTTTAAAAACTGCTTGCTTAAAACATTTACCTTGACATTGTAGATTATCTTTAATACTGAGCCAGCTCTCATACAGTTGACCTCTACATGAAGCAACTAAATCCCAGATATATGATTGATTTTTAGGCCTCTTTATTCAAGAAAAATATGAAGCAAAATCAAATTTCAATATGTTTAAAATTTATGCTTGCAGAGACAGACTATTGTGAGATTCAACATTTTTTGTGCATTAGTACTGCGGGAGATCAGGTAGGGCTGTTACAAAGAGACCTTCATCAACAGATAACCTCATATACCCATAAATAGTGCTTTGTCCCCCACTTCCATTCAGGTTAGCATGATTCATAGATTTAGGGCTCTTGTTGACTCGATGGCTATATTAAAAAAGTAGATGCCTTCTGAACTGAGTCTAGAAGCTTTGTTTAATCCCTTGGCAATTTTATCTAGATAAAAAAAGGACAGATACATTCACACTTCTTATATTCTTCCTATATTACTTTGAAATTACTACAGGAATAGAATGTTTAAGTCTTTAGCTGGTAATAATTATTTATCAAGTAGCAATGATCGACTTAGCTCTATAGAAAACAAAACTTTTATGTCCCAAACACCTTAATATCAAAAAAGGTTCAGTGAGTGAAATCCTGACTTCACTGAACTGAGCAGAGATTTCAGTCAACTCAATCAAGATTCCACTTGGAAATAAGAGACCCAAGGAAATCTTGTGCCTAAAAGGAAGAAACAAAAAATATTCATTAATTTCTTTAAATGTATATGCACATTAAAAAGAGCATCTATTCATATGTTCAAAGCAGCTCTGGACATAACTTGAAAACGGAAAATTAATACTTAAACATAACCAAAATGCAGCACTACAATTCACTATCAACCACTACCAGACACACAACTCTAGAGTTCAGATTGCCTTCTTTCTCCAGACGCTCACTACACTTACAAAGGAAAAACATTTTACCATAAAAGTAAATTCAAGGCTACCAATCTAAGAATCTTCACCTAATATTTTAACAGAATTTGCTTTTTCTCTTAGATTATGTTGGTTACTACAAAGGTCTTGATGTTTGCTAATAAAACTTCAGTGATATTAGCACTAAAGTTGTGCTTTACCTGTCAGCAGATAAGTAACAATTTAGTAATGCCTCAGGGTGATTGATGGCAAAGTAGCAAAAAAATAACTAGTACTATAAACCCTATTTACAACATCCAAGAAGAACCTTGAAAAGATAATACTATGGATTACCTTTGTGTTATTTTCTATACTCGTTATAAAATTTGTCACAGGGTCTTTAATTGTCTCATTTTCCATTTTTTACGATCTTTGTCATGAAAATAAGTTTTCACATAATTCAGTGCCTGTTAGATTGCTTCAAACTCTGCTGAAAGAGTCTGAATACTTTAGTGATGCTATACTGTGATATCAGACTCTTCAACCCTTGTTCACGTAGTGATAAAACTTTTGAAAGAGTAGCTATAGAATTTTTATACCCTCCCTATATATTATATTACACAAACCTGCTTTTTCTTTCACTGCACTACTAGCCACTCAAAGACTAACCAATTAAAACAGAATGGAGACATTTGTTGCTGGTGCAACAATTCACTTTACCATGAATTTAAGAGTCTTTGGTGTTTTTCTAATATCCCCTAAGCTCTGGGATACATAAGATTACTTATGAATTAAACCTGTCTGAATACAGTTTTCATTTAAATAAAAAGAAAGCAAAGCGAGGTCCAAATTCAGTTTCAACTAAGGCATCCATGCAGTACTTAGGCATCTAAGTTGACCCTAAACCATAATATTTCAGTCCCTGAAAAATCATTAACACAAATGGTAGGTGGGTCTTTCTCTTGATTTATGAATTTTTAATGCCCAGGGTTGGCAATGTCGATGATTTAAGAGGGCAGATGTAAGATATGCAAAGAATGACTTCCAGAATGACACTCAGCATTTTGTACTGCCTAAGGGAAACTTCCTTTCAGCTCATCTGGCAAAGTCTGCGAGGAATGTTTTCTACTTTTTCTAGCTGGTTAACAGACTCCACTCATGGAGAATGATGACATGTCTTTAGTTATTCATACCTTTATAACATGTGGTATGGACAACAGCAATACGATATACCTGGGTGTAAAGAGTTTAGCAGTGAAGAGACTCCAGCTAGTAGGGAATGCTGTAGCTCAACTCTCAACAGTCCTCAGTACTGTAAACACATCATGCTTGTCCCTGGTCTCTTACACCAACTTTCCAAAGAATATTGACTCAAGTTAAAGATCATAATTCTTATCTGTAGGCCTAAAGTATATAAAGATTACTTAAAGCTCCAAGGCAAAGACAATTTTGCTTTTTCTGGCATAATAGAACTTCATGTACTCAGTGAGTGCATTTCCATATGCACTTACTGACGAGTTGACTAACTAGCTCCACAGTAAAGTGTCACAGATTACACGTGAGCTCTTATTAGGATGCAGTAAACTAATTCACTCCACTGTAGGATAGTACTTGACCAGGACAAATACTATTCTACAGCAAAGTAATTACATTTGTTCAAATGCACGTGTAGACTGTGACCAGGGCTGGCTGGGGCACAAGAGTGCTACAGTACAGGGACTGCCTGTCACCTAGTTCAGCACTGTAGCATCCTCATGCCCCAGTCACCCCCTTTGCAGCACACTGAGCCATGCGGGAGCAGCCCTTGGTTGCCAGGCTGGCCCCTGGGACTGCCTACCAGCTGGGGCTGCTCTGCCCCAACTTGAATTGCTACAGTCTTGGGTACACGTGAAGGTGTTGTACCCAGGAAGTAAATGACTCGAGTGCGAACTGTGCCAAAATTTATTCAGGTGCATTAACAGCACATGTAGGTGCACCCCATGTCTAATCTTTCAAGGTCCTTAAGTGTCATTGAAGTCAAGATATTTATAACTAATATTTTTTCCTGTATTTTACCCTTTATTTTTCAGTTCACTCTTCCTATCAACTATTCATTCATGTTTCTTTCCACTCTAATAAGTCTGAATGGTAAAGGTACTTTGTTGCGCCATCCAAACAGGAAATGAGTAGTGGTAATTATAGTATTTTGTCCAGGTATGTTGCAAATTTTGTGCTACTCATATTTTGAAAATCATGTGCTACAGTATAAGGATAGCTGACAGGAAGACTATAAAAAAATCAGCAGGATTCCAAATAATAAGGGTAGTGTTATCTACACTGTAATACAGAATACAAAGAAGCTAAAGTGTAGTTTTGAGGAATTAAAGTAAGTCCAAAAAGTAACATGCCTGGCTTTCGTCTCACTATAAATTGGTAATAAGTCATTTAAGTTATACTGATATAAAATCAGGAGTATGTAATATGAGAGTGTGGATCATTCTGTTCTCATCTGTTTGAGTGATATTTAATAGATGTTGCTTCAGAGTCATCTAACCATTCGGAAGGGTCCAGAGGAGGGCCACTCGCATGATCAGTGGGCAGCAGGGCAGACCCTACAAGGAGAGGCTACAGGACCTGAACCTGTTCAGCCTCCACATGAGAAGGCTGAGGGGGATCTAGTGGCCATCTATAAACTTACCAGGGTGGACCAGAGTAACAAGGAATAATGGCCACAAGTTGACTGAGAGTAGGTTCAGGTTAGACATTGGAAGGCACTACTTCAGTCAGGGTGGCCAGGGTCTGGAACCAGCTTCCAAGGGAAGCGGTGCTGGCTCCTACTTTAGGGGTCTTTAAAAGGAGGCTTGATAACTACCTAGCTGGGGTCATATGATCTTAAACTTTCCAGGGGTCATATGAGCCCAGTATTCATTCCTGCCGGTGGCAGGGGGTCAGACTTGATGATCTGCTCAGATCCCTTCCGACCCTACATCTATGAACTTATGAACCATTCAAAAGCAGTGAAATGACCTATCAAGAAAGCATCAACATTTGGATTTCAATTGCGCACAGGAAACATAAAGAAGAGGCAGCATAATTATCCTGAATCACCCTTTAGTAACATTCTTTACAAGGCTAGGAATTTCATCAAATATAGATCAGAAAAGGCAATAAATGAGAAAGTTGAGCAATATTTGAGGTGTCAAGACAAGGGTGAAAGACTCCTCCTAAAGGGGAAAAAAAGAACACAGACTCTCCAAGTCCTATTCCTGCTCTAAAGCCATATTTGTACAGTTAGTCTGGATATTAAAGAAAGGATGGATAGTCTTAGAACAGACAGCAAAGAACATAATTTTACCTCTTAAGTGCTGACTTTCAGTGAAGGCTGTGCTAATTCTTGAATTCTTTCAGAAGAAAAATAGCATAACTTGTACTCAGAGTGTTTCCAGATAAAAAGCAGCAAAAACAAAAGACATATGTAAATAATAAGATACACATGTATGCAGAGGTCCTGTTCATATTCTGTTTGCAAGAATGAGGATTGAAGCATATTGAATGCATTTTGACTTTGGTTTTCATATTTGACTTTTATTTCTTCAGTAATATTATTTAGCATTGTCAGTCTTGGGATGAAGTTACATGTTACACTTAGATGATCCTAAATCTGTGGAATGTTAAGTGGTGTAAAGTTAGAAAATGCTGTGAGCAGTCATATTTTAAGGACTAAAATTATTTCTAGAAGGCTGGTGATCAGAGGTGTGGCTAGGGAACAACATAAACCTCTCTACATGGCCTCCTTTGACCTCATGAAAGCCTTCAACTCTGTCAACCAAGAAGCACTGTGGAAAATCCTTCTGAAGTACAGATCCCCAACTGAAATTCATTACCATTCTTTGTCTGCAACAGGATGCTATGTGAGTAGTGGTTCTCAGTAACAGATCTATCACAAACCCTTTGAGGTTGGCAGGAAAGTTAAGCAAGGCTATGCCATCAGTCCAACATTCTTCTTAATATTCCTTGCCACAAATCTCCATCTGACCACCAACAAGCTTCCAGTTGTAGTAGAGCTAAATTACCAAATGGATGGCAAACTGTTTAATCTCAGTCAACTCCAGGCCAAAACCAAGACCACCTCAACCTCAATCATTGAGCTCCAGTACGCTGAGAATGCTGTAGTGTGTGCTTACTTGGAGGCAGACCCTCAGGCAATGTTGATGTCTTTATTGAGGCATACAAGAAAATGGGACTGACACTTAACATTCAGAAGACTAAAGTCCTCCATCAATGAGCCCTTAATGAGAAGTCCCCAGCTCTGGTAATTTAGATTCATGATGAGACTCTGGAGAACACTCAGTATTTCCTGTACATCAGAAGCCATCTCTTGCAGAAGGCTGACACTAATGAAGAAATCCAACATTGCCTCAAATGTGCAAGTGCAGAGTTTGGATGCCTGAGGAAATGGATATTTCCAGATCACAATATCAGATCTGAAACCAAGCTCATGGTTTATCAAGCAGTCATGATCTCCACCATACTGTACAGAATTGTGATGTAGACAATGTACAAGAGACACCTCAAGTCTCTGGAGAAGTACCATCATGGATAATCCTTCAAATCCAGTGGGAAGACAGAAGTACCAACATTAGCATCCTCTCACAAGCAAATAACATAAGCATCAAGGTGCTAATCATCCAACATGAACTTCACTGGGCTGGCCATGTCATCCAGATGTCTAACTCCAAATTCCTGAAGCAAGTGTTATTCTCCCAACTTAGTCAAGATGTATGCTCAAGAGGAGCAAGGAGAAAGTGCTTCCAGGATATCCTCAAGGCCAACTTGAAAAAACAATGCAACATTGACATCAACTCATGGGAAATTATTGCCCAGGACCATCCCAAATAGAGGACTAGTCCACTGCAAGGAACTCAGTACTTTGGAACCTTATGACAACAACAGGAGATGGAAAAGCAAAAGTGGTAGAAACAGCATGTCACAAATCAAGAATCTGCAGCCAGGAGATGAGGGGGGCAGGTGGCTCCCTGCACTGTGTGCACTCCTGGAGGCCGGGGCAGGGGGAGGGGCATGAGCCCTCCAGATCTGTGTGCAGGGTCGAGGCAGATATGAGCTGGCAGCTGCAGATTTGTGGATCCCTACCCTGCTGCCCTCCCACTGTGGGCAGTTTCCAGCGTGGCAGAGCAGACTGGGGTAGGGAAGTTCAGTGCTACCACCATGAGCCCTGTGCTGCCATGGAGAGATCCTCCCTGCCCTGCCAGGAGCAGCGAGTGTAATGGCACTGGATTTATGACCCAGATACCTTGCTCTGGGTGGACCCAAACCTTCAGACTGACCACAACTTCTCCATTCAATAATAGGCAAATTTTATTGATACACAGTGATAGCAGATACGAATAATGCAGTCAAAGCAACCAATTCTATATTTACTAGTACTAGGACTGCCACAGAGGGAAGGTAGGTACAGCCAATACGTAAGCTTCACCCTCTGGCTCATTCTTGAATGTCAGCTGTCAGTAGCCTGGAAGCTGAGGCCCAAAGCCTACCGCCCCTGCAGTAGGGTGGGTGTGATGGGCTGATGGTATGCCCTCTGTCCATGGTGGCCTCAGATTCACCTCTTAGGGGACTCTTTGCTACCATGAAACTCCTCTTTTGGTATTCTTTCTCTCCTCTGATGACTCTTCATTGGGGCATCATTGATTGGTTTTCTTATGGTTAAGATACCATCCATGTTCTGTCCTGTCAGCATATTCCTTTGTTTCCCAAACCCATCCCATGCACACATATCTTCATTTGGTAGTTTACCCGTCTCCTCATTTGGTCCAGCCACCAAAACCAGAAATCCCAAGGGCTCTGCAGTGGGGCACTGTGACCTAATGCCGCCTTATCTCATGTTATGGAAACAGTGTTATGGAAACAATGTTTCTCATGTTATTGAAACATGTCTTCAATTTCCCAGCCTGTGTGTCTCCTGGCTTCAGGCCCAGTGGGCCTTGAAGGAAACTCACAAACAGGCTTTTAGAAACCTATTAACCCTTACCATCCCTCTGGAGCATTGTCCTAATGTATATCTACTTTACCTACAAGCCAGTTCCTAAAAATAAATATCTAAATATCATTTTCTAGCCATCACCCCCTCTCCAAGCAGGATTTGGTGCAGTCAACTCATTTCTGGGGCGTCAAAGTGGCAACAGGGCAGAACATCAGGACTGCGCCTGCATGGAGGCAACCCTGTGACCTCTGCAGCTCAGCCACTGCCCACAGGTATCCAAACCAAGGGCACTGGGAG
Source organism: Crocodylus siamensis (assembly GCF_052110815.1). NCBI lineage: Eukaryota > Metazoa > Chordata > Crocodylia > Crocodylidae > Crocodylus > Crocodylus siamensis. Next base: position 343,217,950 of record NC_143395.1, on the reverse strand, counting down.
TGCTGCAAGGCTTGTCTAGCAGCTGCAGAGTCCAGGAGTTTACAAAAACTGTTTACAAAAACCTGCATAAGTTAGATCAATTCCTCCTCAGGCTTTCTGAATGTCTGTACCTGTTATAAGTGTAATGCATAACTTCACTATTTATTCAACATTAGATTATCAGATCAGTTATTCAGAAAACCAGTTTTTTATCTTGAGCAGCAGCTTAGTTTGTGATTTTGTTTTCAGCAATAACATAAGGGCAAGATTTTAATGCACCATACATATCACATCAGCAGGCTCTTAAATACAGGAAAGATGTGGTTTGTGTGAATGCTTTAAAAATAAAGGAAAATGTCCTAACTGATACAGTGAAGAATTGTTCCTTTATTGCCACTGAATATGAGACAACTATATGGTCAAAGGTAAATGCAGGGCTTTGACATTTAATTTTGATGTTACAGAAAGATGTTTCCAAAGAGTCAGATGTGCAGCAACTGCATCACATTTGCAATTGTCTTTGAAGTTTTAATTTCAGTTCATGCTACTAAATTACCATGAAGGTTTATTTTTAACTTGTTATATAAAGCTTTAAAAAAATGCAAGGAACCATCTTTGGGTATGAAACATGTCATACTGAAAGCTGTTAATTGTATAACTTCAGTATACTGTTATTTTTTTGTTTAAATTAGTTCTTTTGAAGGGTTATGGCTTTTTGATGGCCTGTAAAAAAAAAAAAAAACCTTTTTAATAGTTTTAAGATTTTATTTTTAAATTGTCTGTATGAATTTTGAGTGTCATAATTATATCATAAATTAAACAGATAGAGATTATACCACTTTACCAAATTTCCCCAACAAAGCTCTGAAAATATAATGGATTTTCTGGTCCTATTCTTTAGTAGGCAAGCTACTGCTATAACTTACGGTATGACATCAGATGGCTGCAAAAGCATGTCTTAATAGTGCATACTCTCTATAAGACACATGAATTCTGTCTCCCTTCCGTCTGTAAATTTCATAGATTCATTATTCACAATTGTTATCTAGTGTTCCACTCCAGTTCCATCCTTCTCTTGATAACCAATCTGTCCTTTATACTTTCACTCAACTGATTCTACTTTTTCCAAAGTCCCTAATTCTTTCTAAGTAAAGTTCACATCTTGGACTACACCCGTATACTCTTTCAACAGCTCAACCAGGTGCAGTACCAACCACACTCTTTTTGAAATCATATCCAACTTTTGCTTCTTCCTGTATGTTGTCTCTTGGTTTTCCTCTAACCTCTGAAACTACTCCTTCTGTGCTGCCTTTGGAGGTCTCTCCTCATCAGTCATCTGATGGATGGGATGGGCTCCACCTTTCCCCTAAAGGTAAGCGTGTGTTCTCTTCTAGGTTGGCGGACCTACTCCGGCGGGCTTTAAACTAGGCTCATCGGAAGGGGTAGACGAGGGTGGAGGAAACATCAGACTGCCAGACCAAACAGCATGACCAAACTACAGCCCAGCCCAGCCCACCGAGCGAAGCAAATAAACAGGTAAAAGATAGGGGCCAGGGTAATGCTGGGACTAGGGGGTCAGTACACACATCTACAGGAGGCCTCAAATGCCTCTACACAAATGCTCATAGTATGGGTAACAAGCAGGAGGAACTCACCCTCCTGCTGGCTGACACCAGCCCAGACATAGTGGGGATTACAGAAATGTGGTGGGACTCAACGCATGATTGGGCAGTGAATGTCACGGGCTATAGGCTGTACAGAAGGGACAGGATAGGAAAGAGAAGTGGGGGCATGGCTCTCTATATTAAGGAGGAATACACATCCTAGTCAATTAGTAAGGAGTCAGGGGAGGGGCACTCTGAAGTGCTTTGGGTTAGGGTACAAGGCAGTCGAGGGGAAAGAGACTTAACGGTGGGAGTCTACTACAGACCTCCCAAACAGGGAGAGGAGCTTGACCAGGATTTCTTGGGTCAGCTCACAGAGGTAGTGAAGGCTAAGGATGTGGTAGTCACTGGGGACCTGAACTTCCCGGACATCTGCTGGGAAGAGCAGTCAGCCAGGTCAGATCATTCACATAGGTTCTTAAACAGAGTGCAGGACCTCCATCTAACCCAGGAGGTGCACAGCCCCACCAGGGGGGACGCCTTGTTGGACCTAGTGCTGGCCACAGGTGATGACCTGGTGAGGGGGCTGCAGGTGCTCGACCACCTGGGCGACAGCGATCATCACCTGCTGGAATTCACCATCCAGCACAAGGTGGCAAAGGCAAGCAGTAAGGCAGTGGCCCTAGATTTTAAGAGGGCAAACTTCAATGAGCTAAGGAGGATAGTTGGAGAACCGCTGAGATCCCAGAGGGGAGGGGAGCCAGGTGTCCAAGGTAAGTGGTCGCTCCTTAAGGAGACGATCCTCCAAGCCCAAAGGAAGGTAATCCCGATGAGGATCAAAGGGAGCAGGAGAGCACACAAGCCTCCATGACTCACCAAAAGCATCTGGGAACATCTCCTTGCTAAAAAGGAGGTTTACACCCAATGGAAAGAAGGGGTCATCTCCAGGGAGGACTATTCTGCAGTTGCTTGGGAATGTAGGGGGGTAGTTAGGAAGGCCAAGGCGGAAATGGAACTGGAACTAGCTTCCCAAATTAAGGACAATAAGAAGTCCTTTTTTAAATACATAGGGGGTAAAAAAGAAGGTACCGGGTAATGTGGGGCCCTTGCAGGATGCGTTGGGAAACTTGGTTGTCACACCAGACGACAAAGCTAACACGTTTAATGATTTCTTTGCCTCCGTCTTCCTATGTAGGGACCAGGACAGCCACCTGCCTGCTGGCCCCCCTCGGGCCCCGGGGGAGGCACACCTTGGCCAAGGGTTAGCGAGGATTTAGTTAGGGAGCTTCTCGAGGGGCTGGACGTTTTCAAGTCAGCCGGCCCAGACGATCTCCACCCCTAGAGTTCTAAAGGAACTGGCCGAGGTCATTGCAAGTCCCCTGGCACGGCTTTATGAGCACTCGTGGTGCTCTGGAGAGGTACCGGAGGACTGGAAGAGGGCCATCGTGGTTCCCATCTTCAAAAAAGGGAAGAGGGATGACCCGGGAAACTATAGGCCAGTTAGTCTTACCTCGATCCTAGGCAAGCTGTTCGAGAACATTATGCTGGCACACATCCAGGAGGGGCCAGCAGGAGACTGCATGCTTAGGGGCAACTAGCATGGGTTCATCGGTGGCAGGTCCTGTCAGACCAACCTGGTGGCCTTTTATGATCAGATCACCAGATCATTAGATGCAGGGGTAGCAGTAGACATAGTCTTCCTGGACTTCCGGAAGGCTTTTGACACTGTCTCTCACTCCGTTCTCATTAAGAAACTGGAGGGCTGTGGCGTAGACACCCACACAGTCAAATGGGTCGCCAACTGGCTGGAGGGCTGCACTCAGAGTGTGGTAGTGGATGGGTCCTTCTCAATCTTAAAGGACGTGGGCAGTGGGGTTCTGCAGGGCTCGGTCCTCGGGCCTGCACTGTTCAACATCTTCATCAGTGATTTGGACGAGGGGGTAAAAAACACCCTGTTCAAATTTGCTGATGACACTAAAATGTGGAGGGACATGGGCACACTAGAAAGAAGCAACAGGATACAATCAGACCTAGACAGGTTACAAGGGTGGGAGGACGAGAATAAGATGGGATTCAACACAGACAAGTGCAAGGTGCTGCACCTGGGGAGGAACAACCAGCACCATACCTACAGGTTGGGGAACTCCCCTCTTGTCAGCATGGAGGCAGAAAAGGATCTTGGACTCCAAGATGAACATGGGCCGGCAGTGTGGGGAGGCAGTCAGGAAGGCCAACCGTGCCTTGTCATGCATCCACAGATGCATTTCAAGCAGGTCAAAAGAGGTGATCCTCCCCCTCTATGCAGCACTGATCAGGCCGCAGTTGGAGTACTGCGTCCAGTTCTGGGCGCCGCACTTCAAGAGGGATGTGGACAGCATGGAGAGGGTCCAGAGGAGGGCCACCTGCATGATCAGGGGACAACAGGGCAGGCCCTATGGGGAGAGGCTATGGGACCTGAACCTGTTCAGCCTCCAAAAGAGAAGGCTGAGAGGGGATGTAGTGGCCTGTTATAAACTAGTCAGGGGGGATCAGCAGGCATTGGGGGAGTCACTGTTCCTCCGAGCACTGCCAGGAATGACCAGGAATAACGGTCACAAGCTGGCAGAGGGTAGGTTTAGGTTAGACATCAGGAGGCACTACTTCACAGTCAGGGCGGCTGGGGTCTGGAACCAACTTCCAAAAGAAGTGGTGCAGGCTCCTACCCTGGGGGTGTTTAAGAGGAGGATAGATGAACACCTTGCTGGGGTTGTTTGACCCCAGTACTCTTTCCTGCCATGGCAGGGGGTCGGACTAGATGATCTGTTCAGGACCCTAGAAACTATGAAACTATCTAACTTTATGTGGGACTCCACAGGGTTCTCATACCTTAACTGAATAATATGACCTGCAAACACAAATTCATCTAGAACTTTTTTGCAGATCTCACAGGGTTACCTCTCAATAGAGCTCTCACAAAAGGCTTCACCTTCTCCTCCAAATACCACTTTACTAGCCTCTTTCACAATAATTTTTACCTGTAATGCCAACCTGCAATCTTTGACCATGTTTCCAGAGCCTCATATCCCAGATATTCCTAAACCTTGAATATGTTTTATATAAGGCAACTTTTTCCAAGTACTCAGCTGGTCCAATAAAAGATACCACATCTACTCAAAGAACCTTGCCTGCTTATATAACGCAAAAAAATGTAATACCTTATAGGACCATCTACCTACCAACTACCTACTATGACCACCAATCCTACTACATACTTCTATGTATAGCAACTCTAAAATATGGCCATTTCCTATTCATCAAAATTTCTAAAAAATTTACCAATGATCCCATTTAATGTTTCACTTATTGCAACATTCTTTTCCCACATCCATGGTGGTCTTTGAACCAAGTGCTGCTAAGAGATTTCCTCTCCCCTTAAAAGGAAAATTTCCCGAAGGGAATTCCTACCAATCATCTATTATTCACTATGTAACTGTCACCTTCTGCCTCCAGTCAGCCAATGATGGCAGGTACATTGTGGACATTACTTTTCTGAAAATACTACTTTAGGTTTTTCTGCACCTAATCTTCACATTTGAAAAGAAGCCTGTGTATTCACTGACATTCAAATCCTTTCTTTAAATAATTCTTTGTTGTATTGCCTGCAAAATAAACTTAAACTACAGTTCTGTCAATGATCCAATACCACTGTCATCATGCTGATTAATACTGTCTTATCATTCCCCTGCATTGTCCTATTTAACTGTTGTTTCTTTCCTTGTACATAGATTATAAACTCTTCAGGGCAAGGACCATAGCTTTGATTTCTGTTTATACAAAAACTAACACATGGAGATCCTGGTCTATAACTAGGTTGCCTATATCTCACAGCAATACAAGCACTCAGTAATAACAATAATATCTTTTCCTTTTGCCCAGGACTGCAAATTTCAATCTTATTTTGTATTTAGACACTTTGAGCACATTGTTCTCAGATTACTAAACAGAAATGATGCCATCTCTGGGGGGCAGGAAAGAGATCGACACATCTGTCTCTCTGACTTTCTATCTTGGTGAGCCATCCTACTTGCTGTAGGATTGCTAGTCAAAGTCATAATATATCAAATGGTGCCGATTTAAATGAAGAAAGCAAATCAGTCATTGAGGTATGCACTTACAGCTCTTTATATGAGAATTATTAAGCAGAATTGTATTATATAACATACATAGATAAGTAGCATTCAATGAACTTGTGGCAAAACTTAATTCTGTAGAGGCAGATTTCTGAAAAGCAACTTGTGTGCAAGAGCACCACCTAAAGTAGAATTTCCAGATCTATTTTACAATGGCTTAGACCACAGTCTTTCAAATAAAATGCAATTTTGAGGGATATGATGATAACACTAGAATTTGTGAATGCCTGAAATATGATCATTCAGGCACCTTTATGCACAGATATGTAAAATTGTTTTGTGCACTATAAAGAAAACATGTACAATAAAAGCTAAATATTAAATGTTAAAATAAAGGTTAGATTCAATCTTTTAAACTACAACTTCAGTATTAACTTTACATATTTTGATGTGTTTTCCAGCTTTGACTAGTATTTAACAGTAATTAATATTAACTTTTGTTAATTTCAAGTTCTTGTAATTTTATTCCTAGTGCTTATCACCTGAAATCTGTTTATTTTTTTGAGGATGAACCTTTTGATTCTGATAGTCAAATATATATGTAAAGGAAATAAAACAAATGAAGTTGACAAAGATTATTAAATAAATTTGCCAGTGAAGGCAGACATTTTCAACTTTATGTTTGTATTTAAAATAATACATATATGTAAGTCCAATAAAACAATCAATGAATATTTTTCTTTAGGAGTTTATTGCCACAAGAAAGGTAGACCTAAACAGTTATAAATCTGATACAGGAGTTAATTATTAGGGAAAGGGCCAAAAAAGTGAAAAGGAAGAGAAGAAATATCATTGCTATGACAACGATGGCTGCCAGAAATGGCTTGCAAATCATGACACTATGCCGGGACAAAAAGTTGACTCTAAATTATAGTGAGACTGGGTCTCTAAATCAGTGGGGAACAAAATGATTTCAGTAGACCTTTAATTTTCAGTTATTGAAAGTCAACATCATAGCTAGTAGCTGTAATGCTTTACAGCAGACCATCACGAAAGTATTTTATTTTTTCATTTTCCAAAAATGTATGAAATTTTTAAACATAAGCTAAAATCAATCATTTTACCGATTACACTAAAAGCAACTCCATTCCCAAGAGAAGTATGGATTAGCAAGGTCAAGAACAGGATGTACCGAGAAATCAACTGAGAATATCTTGCAATTTTATTATACTATCAACCAACCAATCCTAAATGCTGGATCAAGTATTAATTTAATCCCCCTTTCCTAGGTTAGGGAGAGCATGACAAGAGAAGAAAGACCAGAAGAAGGTTCACTTTGAGTGTGTACAAGCATTACATTTAGACTGATAGTATCCGGTTTAGTTTGGTAGAAATGCTACATGTGGTTAATCTGGTCTAAAAATGGCATGCCCAGAGGAAAATTAAACCTCATCCAACCAGGTCTAAGTCCAGGCATTAGTCAGGTTTAACATCTTTCTTGGGATTTTAAACTCAAAATGTTGTTTGAATTATAAAAATGCCATAGGCTTGCTCTAGAAGGATCACTCAAGGATGAGTTGAATTTTCATATTCATTTTACAACTGACTAGTTTGGTATAACTGTCAACAGAAATGGCAGTTAATACCAATGCCTTAAGTTTTGGATGAAATATCCATTTATTTGGGAACAGACAGACCTCAAGCTAGCTTTTAGTCAGCTCTCATTTGAAAATAGTTTTAAACGCTATCACATTGGGTCACATTAGAACCCAATGCTACAGCTGCTGAATCAAGGATTTCTCCTTTATTCACCAAATCAAAAAAAGAAAAGGAATTTAAAAAAAAAATCACTCTGCACCAGCCTAAAATGTTTAACGAGATTGGAAACAAAATAGTTCATTTGCAGATCATTCAAGTGTCCTCTTAAACTTTTCTTAATCCTCTTTTATATTTATATTTTTTTAAATGTAGGTCAATTCTGAAACAGAGATATTGATTCAAAATTTGAAACAACTGAAATGTTTCTTTTTGAAAATGGGGGGAAAAAAAGTCAACCTTCCTAGAGCAGAACACTATCTCAAGGATGATTACATAAAATGTTTCTGAATTCTTTAAATCAGTGGTCACCTGATCGACTGGTTAATCAGTGAGCCCCTGACAGTTGATTTCAGTCTGCAAGCTGGGCTCTGTGTGTCAAGCCCTGCTGCAGTTCAGGGCACAAAGCCTGGGGTGCAAAGCCCAGCATGTAGTGGCAGCTGCCTTGCCCCGTGAACAAATCGGGGGGGAACTTGCCTCCCTGGCCTCCACCAGGGTGCATGTAGCAGCAGGAGGCCCCCTACATACCTGGAGAAGCCACCCGGGTTCCGACCCTCCCCCGGCCCAGCCCAGCTGGGGCCCCACTTACCCAGTGGCAGAGGGCACAGGGGCATATGTGGTGGAGAGGGGGGCTAATGGGGCTTAGCCCCCCCCCAAATGCATGGCAACAGTAGGGCAATAAGGTATCCTGGCCATGGGCTTCTGGTGGTTGCAGCAGGGGTGAGGCACACATGCAGCGGTGAAGGAGGAGTGGGGCTGGTGCAGGCGCTGCATAGCTGGAGCATGGCACAGTATAGAGCTGTGAGCAGCTCATCTGGGGCAAAATGTGGAGGGGCATGAAGGGCACCTGCCAGGCGAGCTGAGGCTGGGGCAGTACTGGGCTCTTCCCAGCATGGTTGTTTGGGCCAGGAGGTGGCGGTGCTGGGATTGGATTGGTGGAGGGCTACAGCAAATTTTTGTAGCCTCGGTCCCAGCACTGCTGCCACCATCCAACCCAAATACCCAAGCTGGGAAGAGTCTGGCACCACCCTGGCCCCAGGCTGCCCCGCTCCACCCCACCCTGCATGCAGATCATGGGGCATGTGCCCCCTCTCCTGGGCTGTGTGCTCCCCCTCCCTGCACCCTCTGGACAAGCAATGCGACTTACAGCTCTGTCTCATGCCAAGCCCTGACTGTGCAAGTCCTGCCTCTGCCCCACTCCCTCACCCACTGCTGGGTGAAGCCAATCATGACCCCAGTGATGAGGGAGAGAACGGGGTACAGGCAGGAGCAGGGGCTCGGGGGCATTGGGGACAAACAGAGGCCTAGGGGGAATGTGCCCCTCAGGCCTCTGATTGTCCTACCACGTGGCCCAGGCAGGACCCCACTTCCCCCAGCCCCTGCTCCTGCATGTGCCTCGCTCTCTCCCTCACCACTGGGGCCTCATTCTCCCCCGTTCCCCCTGTTACCTGTCAGCTCTGTCTTCCTGAGGGAGTCCTGGCACCCAGCTTGCTGGACTTACAAAGGACTTTTTCTATTTCCCCCCACTCCCCCACCAACACACACACATATACCTCATCTAACTAGAACTAAGCAGAAGAAAAGTTTAATAGGCATCTCAGGCCATACATTCCCCAGTCCCAGTATGGGAAGCCTATTTAAACTTGATTGACTAATTGCCAGGTTAGGGAATGCTGAGGCAAGAAACTGAGTCAGAGAGGGTATGGGCAACATTTGAACAATGCTTAAGGGTTCATTGCAATGTCCAGCCTGTTGGAGCCCTGACCACAAATGCTGTCATACTTTTCCCAGGATGACTGGTGGAAGTCCTTCCCACAAACTTTATGAACACTCATGATAAACTGAGGCTTATTCACAACAAGTAAAATACAAAATCCTGACACTGCAAGCCATCTCAGAAGAAACAATGTGGTATCCCATCCAGCATATCTTCTATTCCTAAGAATTTCAAACTGGCTCCTAAGGGTCTGGTTACTCCTTAAAAACTTGTGTTCTTCCTGGTTGTTAATCAGTGTCTTGAGAGGTTCCAAACCAGATAACCTCTTGTCAATAGAAAAAGATAATTATTTACACAATTAAAAGAATGCTTTGAAGAAGCTGGACTAAGGGTATAAAAGCTGCAAAAGCAGCAAACAGGGCACTTCAAGAGGAATAAATCTCTCTGACACCATCCACTGTTGTTCTTGAGAAACTGGGAGAAACAGATCGTCTCCCTTCAAGGATCGTGCTGAGAACTTTGCTTGTCAACAGATAACCCGAGTGCCTTGGAATGGTGAGATCCCAGATCTTGCTCTCACTCTCTTTCTCTCTCTTTTTCTTTTTCTCTCTAGGCATAACTTTCTATCCTGAATTGTATTAGTTAAGCTTGAGCAAGGTTTCCCCAAATACTCAATGAAATCAGGGTAATATTGTAATTGTTTTGTTTGTTTTTCCTTGCATGTCTATTACTACTAATACCATTACATATTTCATATACTTAGCAATAAATAACTTTTATAGTCAAACTGGTGGTAACCAGGTGTATTTTTCCTTCTCTACTTCTTCCCCACTTGCTCTGCAGCAATGCTTCTTTTACTTAAGCCAAAGATCCCTGTGGAGCCCAGAAATACTGTGAGGTCCTCTCATCAAGAGGCTACCACTACTAGGACAGTTAGGGCAAAAGATTAGGACGTGCTGAGTTTATGAGTTTAAGACTCATAAAGGAATCAGCTTGTATAGGCTGATTGACCCAGTTTGGCTCAGACATGCCCTAATGAACTGAATGCTGGCCCGCGAGGGTGTCAGCTGGACACCCAGCCAGATTCAGAGGCATTCTGTTTACCTGTGTGCTTGTGTCTAACTGCATTTTATTGTTACCATAATTAACTGATTCCTGGCATATGAGGGTGTCAGCCTGTCCATACAGATCAACCTGGCTGGGTCAGATGTGTCACTTTAATCTCTGTGTGTTTGTACGTATGTGACTGATGTGGTGGCTGGAAGAACCCAACCCCATTGAACTGAGTCCTGCAAGATAGCTCCATGGGAGCAGAAGGGAGAGATACAGCTCCATATAGAAACACAAGGAACACAAGTATACTGATAGAATTACAAAGACCCTAAAACTTATCCCTAATAAATGAGCATACCCCAAAGTGATGGGCAAATCTGGTAACATCCCCACAGCCCTTTCCCTTCCCACCACAGACTTACCTACTCAGGGGCCAGGTCCCCAAATAATTTTTTCTCCCTCCACCTCAATCTGCCCCCCCCTTCCTCCCCCCTTTCCTCCCCACAGGCTGACCTGGGGAAGGGGGGGAAGGGCAGTGCAGGGTAGATCTTGGGTTGCTTTTTCATTCAAAAAGTGATCTCCTACCCAAAAAGGTTGGAGATCACTGCTTTAAATATATTTTTCCCTTTTTGGGGAGGAAGCATCTGCCAAATTCACCCCAAATGCATTATTTTGGGCCCTGAAAGCTAGCTTTCCATTGAATTATTATTTGTCAAGAAAATTTTGCCCATGACAGTATCCTGTTAACTCATTCCCAAAGACACAAAGTCCTCTTTCTTAACCAGTGTTCTTAACCACGTCTTCATGTCTTACTTAGGCATTTGCTAAATTGAGTGACAAATACTGGTAACTGTCATTTAGCTTCAAAGAATTCTACATATATGAGTTTTGAGTTCTGTATAGTGTTAACATTTTTATTTGCATAGTCTTTATATCTGCAATACAGCTCATTAGGAAACAGATTATTCATTTTCCAGAGGTCAAAATGGAGATAGAATAATTAATACCACAACTTTCAGAAGATCAATATACTGTTATCACAGTTTTGCAACTAAATGGAGTACTTGAATATCAACATTGCAAATTATGCTTCTAAATAGCCATTAGCACTCAGAGCCATGGTTACTTATGTTCACAAATTTCAAACTTCTGACATACTGGGGACCACATTGTTCCCATTCCTGTATACTGACTATGGTACTATTATATCCCTAACCCTAAAATTATGATGTAGCACCTTTCAAAATTCTAATTATTATATTTTTATTTTAATCTATAAATATATTAATGTCCTGTTTACCACAGAAAGACACAATTATCTATAAGACAAGGAAGGTTCCCTTTACCTCTTTTAACTATGTTTTTTCCTTTGGGGAAAAAAATGCAGCATATATACAGAGATGAAGACCAGCATACTAATACATACAGGGTGTGTCTACATGTGCATTTAAGCACGCCTAAATTTAATGCACATTAGCTTAATGCACATTAAGTGGGAACAGGCATCTACACATGAAGGTGTTAAAGCACATTAATGCTGTATGTGGACTCACTTGGAACTAAAGTTAGTCCCAAGTCAGTCTACACACACAGTGTTAATGTGCTTTAACATCTTTATATGTGTATTAATGTGTTTTAACTATTCATACCTACATTTGATACCTGTACTTGCAGGTATCAACTTTAAGCATGAAGTGCCTAAATTCACCATTTTTAATGTGCATTAATGGCACACACATGTAGATGCACACCCTTAATGTGCATTAATTTAGGCTAATGCACATCAAAACATGACATGTAGACGTGCCCACAATGAAAGGAAACACTCAAGGAAACTAATATTGGCTGGCACTTCTATCATTCTTTTCTTCTTGAGAGGTTAGCACAAGAAATTAATCAGGCAACACCTGCACACTTATAAGCCGGTACTTCCATGGTTCAAAAATGGGTAAACTGAGAAAGAAAGCTAAACTGACTTTTAATCCACTACAGACCACATAATCTCAAGGCATAGATGTCCAATTAAGCTTTCATGTACCAGAAAGGTACCTTATTATCACAACTGTTTGATATGATTCCCTTTTCAATCCACTTAAGGACATTATGCAGTTGGAGTTATTCTTCCACTAGGAGACCACATGCATTCAAACATGTACACAGGCAGAAGAGCTGTAAAGGGACAAAAATACCAGACTAGCACATGAGAAAATTCCATCTATATTTTATATGACCTTACCAATATCTTTTAGATTTCTGAGAGGGCCAAATAAAAATGCAAGGAGTTCAATTAAATATGCAGAAGATGCTTTAAAATAATAAATATAATATACCTAATAAAAAACAACCTAAGGCAGCTGACAAAAGCAACTCTCAGCAGCCTATTAAGCCCTCTCCATTAGTTGATTTTTTGTAATGTGTTAAACTCCACCCTAATTCATATAAAATATAAAGAAGGTTGGCCTCAGCTAAACAAAATTCTTTAACCTTCTTAATCCCTCCCTTGATATCCCTGTTATTTTAAGGGGATAGTCTTAATGCAAAATAAGGGTATTCTGGACCATATTCAAGAAAATGAGCCAAGTATGATTCGCAGGCTAGAGTTGCAGCTAAATGCATCTTGTGCTAAGAGTATTAGAGTATTTGAACAGTAGGTGATGAAAATCCAGTATGTATTAGAAAGAAAATACAAGTGCTATGATGTTAGGGAATCTGTCATTGATGGACATGCCATAGAGCACAGAAAATATGAGTTAAAATAACATACAACGTTAAACCTACTACAACAAAGATGGAAATCTTAAGAAAAGGTACAACAGCTGTAGCAAAAAAGACAACAGAAGCCAAGGTTAATAATATGAAAGTTTCTCATAAACCAGTACCAGATAGTCATTTACTACTTCTAATAAATTAATTTTTGTATTTGGTACCTGGCCACTAAAGAGAGAGGCACACAGGAAGAAGTAATTGATTAAGAGAAGTTAAGAATAATTTGCTTGTAATAAATGTGGATTTATTGGATCATATAACTTTGGATAGGCTCTTAACATGGGAGAATTTAGCATTAAATTTGCCATTGCAATTAGCTGTGATTGCAAGGCTTTTATTAGTAAATGTTTAGGATTGGGAATCCAGAAAAAAGATGACAAAGCTGATAGGGAAATACAGATCGCCCGAGCGAGGGACTAACAATAGAGGGATGGGGGTGAGGAGGGGAACGCATACTCCACGTATCACCACTCCAGAAGTTCACTGTACAAAAAAAATCTAAACAAAAAAAAAGTATTTCTTAATCAAAGTCTATAAGAAACAGATTGCCCAATGGATAAAGCATTTATGACACCTGATAATGTTCAAGAAAGACATTCTTATGAAGAAGTTAAATTATTAGTAACAAATGATTACAGAGATTCTGTATGCAAAACCAATTGAAAGAAAAGCCCCCAGAAAAAATACTTTACTACAGGTCTGTCATAGACTAACTGGCAAATGCAAAGATGGGAATGTAACAAAAGGGAAATTGATACATGATGCAATCCAGGTCCCACTTACTGAATGGTAGGATGAGCAGGGCTGAGCTCAAAATAAAACAAAGTATTTGGCCCTTTACCATCTGTAAGTTGCCATATATGTCATTCCTATAGTTTCATAGTTTCATAGTAGCTAGAGTCGGAAGGGACCTAGGTAGATCATCTAGTCCGACCCCCTGCCTTAGCAGGAAAGAGCACCGGGGTCAGATGACCCTGGCAAGGTGCTCATCTAACTTCCTTTTAAAAATCCCCAGGCTAGGAGCCTGCACCACTTCCCCTGGAAGCTGGTTCCAGGCCCTAGCCGCCCTGACTGTGAAGTAGCGCCTCCTAATATCTAATCTAAACTTACCCTCCGCCAGTTTGTGACCGTTATTCCTGGTCACTCCTGGCAGCGCACGGGGGAACAGGGACTCCCCCAATACCTGCTGATCCCCCCTGACCAGTTTGTAGCAGGCCACAAGGTCCCCCCTTAACCTTCTCTTGTGGAGGCTAAACAGGTTCAGGTCCCGTAGCCTATCCTCATAAGGCCTGCCCTGCTGACCCCTGATCATACGAGTGGCCCTCCTCTGAACTCTTTCCATATTGTCCACGTCCCTCTTGAAGTGTGGCGCCCAGAACTGGACGCAGTACTCCAGCTGCGGCCTGACCAGTGCCGCATAGAGGGGGAGGATCACCTCCCTGGACCTGCTCGAGATGCATCTGTGGATGCATGACAGGGTACGATTGGCCTTCTTGACTGCCTCCCCACACTGCCGGCCCATGTTCATCGTGGAGTCAATGACGACTCCAAGATCCTTTTCCGTCTCCGTGCTGGCAAGAGGGGAGTTCCCCAACCTGTAAGTGTGGTGCCGGTTCTTCCTCCCCATGTGCAACACCTTGCACTTATCAGTGTTAAACCCCATCCTATTCTCATCCGCCCACCGTTGCAACCTGTCAAGGTCAGCTTGTAGCCTATCGCACCCTTCTAGTGCACCCACATCCCCCCACATCTTAGTGTCATCAGCAAACTTGAACAGGGTGCTTTCTACCCCCTCATCCAAGTCACTGATGAAGATGTTGAACAGTGCAGGCCCGAGGACCGAGCCCTGCGGAACCCCACTGCCCACATCCCTCCAGGTCCTCTATACCTTCCTTCCATTACCACTTTTAGATAAGCAAAGTTTGCATTGTTCACTTTGGAATCCACAATTTAATGGCTTCTAATCAGAATGATATATTAAATTCATGTTACATTGCTTACTGTCACCTCAACTTTTGTGTACTTTGTTTCAAATTTTACAGATTATACTATGTCAACATATATGTTTTCATAAAGCAAACCCATTATAAATTAATAGAATGTTTTATACCCCAATGAAAATATTTCTCATAATAAATGTTTAATTTAAGTAAGCAGCAAAATTATATTCAACATTTAAGCCAAACCATTTTTAAAGCTTCAAAGAAAAACAATCATAATAAAAAGTGTTCTTGTTTAATCTACAAAATAAGTACATTTGATTTTAATTATCTGGATAATGACCAAGCAAGTACATCAGGCACATCCCTTCCAAGAGATAATGAAAGGCACAGAGAAGCAAACAATATCCTCAAGAATAGACCAACACATTGTGACTCTGAAGATGGCTTCAGTAATGAAAATCTGTCTTTTGCAAATGACTCATCTTCTGAAGACTGAACTGAAGATGTTGAAAATCAGGATGATGCATGTGAAAATAAAATTATGAATATGAAGATGAGGAGCAGTAGTCTATCACCAAAGAGCTATTTGATAATAATGAAATTGCAGAAACAGCTAGTGGTACAGAAACAAATGAAAGCAGAGGAAATGTCAATGATAATACTGAATCAGTAACCATTTTTTTAAATATAAGAGGAAGAGATAGCAGACAAAGAGGAAATACACTAGAAAAATCACATGCTTGACACCCTAATGAACTGAAAAGATTAACACGTAAATTAGCAAAACATTGATGTAAACTTTCCTGATCAACCAAGATTGTTTTCATGGCTTACATATTAAGATCGAAATAGGATCTTAGTGACATTGCCACCTTGCATCAAATTCTGAGAGGCAGTAAAATTAATGAATGAATACAGATGTTCAGAATTTAGTTCTTAAGTCTTTAATGACAGATAAACCCAAATTTTACTTTATAAGGAAAGGAACCTGTTTTTTTTTTTAATCTTTACATTACAGGTGATGGTGCCAGTAGCAGTAGAGATGAAAATGTACCTGATACAGCTCCACCACATGAAATTAATGATCAAATGAATCTACTTGCTGAAGTGCAAAGATACAAGCTCATAAATCTGTAAAAAATAATCACAACTAAAGATAAACAAATTATTAGCACAAATTATTGTTTTATCTTTGTTTTCATACCTGCTACATTTATTTATGGTCTTCCTTCCTCTAAATAATAAATTTCTACAAATACTATTTACAATTTTGTTCAGCTATTTTACTCTTCACTATCTTGCCTCCACAGTGCTTCCCAAAGACTTACAATATCTACTAGTTCTGTTTAATTGTCATTGTGTGATGGCTGATTAATCTCTTCCTTTCCTTTTCATCTAAAGATAATCAGTGGTTAACTGATATATAATATTGGTTCTTGCTGCAGTTAATGCTCTGTCAAATGTATTTTTAGAAGTTTATAACTTGGCCATAAATTATCTTCCTTGGCCAACATTTAAAACTGGAGTTATTATGTACAATAACAAAGAGTCAGTATAAAGGGTCAGTTTTCAAGATGGAGAGGAGTAAACAGTGGGGTCCCTCAGGGACCTGTGCTGTTTAACATATTCATAAATGATCTGGAAAAGGGGTGAGTAGCAAGGTGGCCAAATTTGCAGATAACGCAAAATTATTCAAAGTGGTAAAGACCAACTCAGACAGTGAGGAACTACAGAAGGATCTGGCACTGTTGAGTGTATGGATAACTAAATGGTAGATGAAATTCAGTGTAGATAGTGTATAGTGATGCACCTGGGCAAAAATAACCCAAACAATATCTGCACTCTCACAGGCTTTACATTAGCTGTAATCACACAGGAAAAAGATCTGGGAGTCATTGGGACAGTTCACTAAAGACATCAGCTCAGGGCTCAGCAGCCATCAAAAAGGCAAACAAAATGTTAGGATTTATTAAGCAAATTGTAAACAAAATGAAAAGTATACTTGAGCCCCTTTATATATCCATGGTGCATCCACACTTTGAATACTGTGCCCAGTTTTTGTCCCCACACCTCAAAAAGGAGGTTAGAAGAATTAGAGAAGTACAGAGAAGGGCAACAAGGATGATTAGTGCTCTGGAAGGGGTTTCACATGAGGAGAGACTAAAGAAGGTAGGCCTATTCAGTTTAGAAAAGAGATGTTTGAGGGGGATCATGATAAGGGTTTACAAAAAAGTAAATGGTGAACAGGGATTTATTATTAACCATCTCTCAGAATACAAGAACTAGGGGTCACAAAAAGAAACTAGTAGCTACTAAATTAAAAATTAACAAAATAAATGCATGTTTCATATTAAAGTATGGAACTTGTGTTGTGGAAGCTGACAGTTTAGCCAGATTAAGAAAGGGATTGGACAAATTCTTGGAGGAGAAGGGCACTAGCAGCTATTGAGCATGGGAGTTAGGGTTACGATCTCTGAATCAGAACTTCCTAGACCTTAAAAGGTATGTACAGAAGTGCTCCATGAGCATATTGCAGTACTGTAATTTAGACCACTTTTAATAGCACTATAAAGTCACAGCACTCTTAAATATGACAGAAGTTCAGTGTTGGGGCAGAGGGGTGGGGGACACCTCTGAGCCTCCCTGAACTTTCCAGGCTCAGAGGGAAGTGATGCTCCATAGCCTCCTGGGGCTTCTCCACTAGTCAGAAACTTGACTAGCATACAGAAGCTTTTAAAGTGAGGTAGGTTGCTAAAGTGCTGTAAAATATAGTGCTTGAAATTTAATACCTCATTTAACAAAAGAGTTAATGTTGGGTGCAGACAGAAGTGACAAGTTTTGCCTGATCTGGCCAGAAAAAAATTTATAGCTGTGACCAAACACAAGTTCATGGCTGCAAACAGCTTAAAAATGGCAGATTGGGTGAAAATCTGACTCCTCATTGCATGAAGTATCAGATAAAGATGTTACAAAATGTTGCGTCTTTTGTAACTTGTGTCTGCAGAGCTCCCAGCCTGTCACTGTTTTCAGAATGGGAGAGAGGAAAGGAAGCAAAGGGAATTCAGTCTGAGGGTTTTTCAGTCTCCCTGGAGGGTGGGGCAGGTGTATTAAAGCCTTCCCCAGGTTAGGTAGGGCTCCAGTGCACCCACCCTATCCTTCCACACTAGCTGAGGAGCCCCAGGAATTAGTTCCCTCCCCTGCCTTTCCCCTGTCCTGTTCTGAAAAGTGAGCACTGGCAGAGAGCCTGGCCATACTTCTATGGAAACCTGGCTGTTGGCTCCCAGCCACAGCTTGATTTCCTTTTCCCCTGGAACCAACTATGAGCTTCTGTTTGGTCTGGGATAACGTTGTAACTCAGAACACTTTGCAAAAATTGTTCTGAGTTATAGCTGGGAGCTGCACTTCTGTTTGCACCCTTAAAGCGCTGTACCCATTTTAAGGTGCTGTAAAGCCATGTGCTTCTGTTAAGTCACAGCAATAAATCCCTTTCAATGGTGAAAAAAGCAATTTCTGTATACACACTAAATGCTGAAGGCTGCAAGTGAGAGAGGAACAGTGGAAAAAATCTTGGTCATACCCAGTTCACTGTTCCTTTCAGTATCTACTCTTAGCCTGTGTGTGAAGTAAGATACTGGACAAGATGGATGTATAGCCTGGCCCAGTAAATGGTAGTTATTATGTTCTTATATGTTCTTAAGTAAAAATAAAACACACGCAACTTGCTTTTTTCTGTTTTCTGGATCTTCTGTAAAAATGCGGGATTTCCTGCAAAATTCTTGAATCAACCAAATTAGTTATCAACAGTTTTGGTCAAAGAATTATTTTAAGTCAGATTTCCATGTGCATTTTCAAGTTTTGTGCTAGGACATAGTTGTGTCAACACTCAAAATCACCTTGACTAAGTTTTAAGCACCCAGCTCCTAAAATAAAATTTACAAGTCTAAGTTAGAAACTTAAGTACCACATACAGTGTATGGAGAATCACAGCAGACAAGTGAAGGAAGGAGGTGGGATAGGGAGAGCATACCTAAACCAGCCAACAGATAATCTTAAAGAAGGAAGTGTGTCTAAAGTCCCATCTCTCTCTGAGACTTGGCTTCTCCCTGCAGCTCTTAATTAAGTTCCGGTCTGAGACTCGAATTCACAACCTAAAACCTCCTCCTGTACTTAAGCACCTAAGTCATTCTTTTGAGCATGGACAACTGGCTCACTCAGACCAGGAGCTATCCACTTAATATAGAATAACCTAATAGACCACTGCACAGGAAGCAAGTGGCCTGGGTCCAAACCCACTTTGGTCTGGTTGGCTTCCGATTCACATCTTCCCTAATTTTGAATGCAAGATTCAGTCACTGTGAAAAGGAAGCAAGAGGGAGCATAACTCTGGAGCCCAGGGTTGAAGGCACCTCTATAAGAAAGGGAAGTCTTAGGTTCCAGTCCCTGCTCACCACCCCAAATGAATGAGCAGTATAGGCATTTTGTAAATATGCATGCTGCTGTGGAAAGGCAGTACTGAATATTGGTAACATATGGACTATACTGTGAAATTTAGGCACCTTTACTTGCCTATACACATAGGCAGATCTGGGACTTTGAAAAAGAAGATGCAGGAGCAGTGACTGGAGCACAGGGGTGGCTGAACCCACCTGCTTCCAGCCTCTTCTCCGTCAGAGCATGAAAAGCACACCAGGGAGGCAGCAGCAAGAGACTTTAAGTCCCCAGATCAGGTAAGAATCCCTACCTTGCTCTCAGCACCCCATCACTTTCCCTCCATGCTGAGCAGCGTCTCCCTTCCCCTTCCCTCCCCCACCCCCCTTGCCAGTGCTGATGTCCTTAGCTGGAGTGAAAGGAGCTCCAGAGTTGCTCCTGCTCCTCTCCAGCCAGGGCCACAGGAAGTAGCTATGCAGGGACTCAGATCAGCTGGGGACAGTGGTAGCAGCAGATGGATTCCCTTTTCCTCTGCCTGCCCTCTAGCAGGCAGGGACCACTTGGGGGGAAATGGCAGGAGGGGGAATCAACACACCACTACTGCTGCCACTGCCCCCCAGCTGGGTCCAGCTTCCCCATGCAGCTGCTCTCTGCAGTCCTGGCTGAAGCAGGGCAGAAGCAACTGAGCAACACTGTGGAAAGAGTGGGGGGAAGTGGGGAGGGGATGTGACTGCCACGTTGGAGCTACCTCTGCCTATAACCAAGTGAACATGCTGTGAGTGTCATAAATCTGTCCTGAAGAAATGAATTGAGATTGGATGAAGACACTTTCTTTTCTTGTGGATAAGGATATTCAAGGAAAGGGGTTTCTTCTAGTATCTGATAATATTTCAGCTGTGGTTCTCAAGTCAATGAGAGCACTTCTGCTTGCAATAAGCTCTCATGGAAAGGATTTTGGAAGCATGACAGAGGAGGATGGCTAGTAGGGAAAGTGGGGGGGTGGGGTAAAATTAGGCAGGGCAGGCTTGATAAATAAACTCTAGCACTCATCTGTCCGCTCTTACAGCAGTCCTCAAGAATGAACTGAAGCATTTCCAAAGGTTATGCTCTTTTACCTACCTTCATTGTACTCCTAACAGTCCTACCCAATTTATTGGCATATTGGGGGACCATAGCATGTTGAAGAAGAACAAGACTATCTATTCAAGTTCTACCTAGGTTCCTCCTTTACTTGATAAGAAGACATCCCTTGCCTTTTTTTGGAATTGATGATGCTATGAGTTTTGGTATGGGACTGGGATTCTCAAAGTCTGTTAAAGAGTGCAGGCTGTTACCTGTTTCCTCACTGAATAGTTCTATGCCTTCAAAGAACAAATATTAAATTCTGGCCTCTACTTCCCTGCCTGGCAACTTAAGCTATGACACTACATCTATGGCTGTCTGCAGAGGCATCTTAGCCACCAACAGATTTTTTTAGATGTTTTCTTTTAGTTCTTCCATGTTTCCCAGAAGGAGCTTTCATACAAAGGACATAATTGTCACTCAGATCAAAATATCGTATTTGGCCAGAAGGACCTGGCAGTTTGCCATCTGTAATTATAATAGGCTTTATCTATGAAAAGTTGAGTTTCTGAATTCTTGTTCTTTTGTTCAACTTTGATTTCTCTTGAAGTTCTGAGGCAACTAAGAAGCCCACACTGGGATGGTCAAAGAAATACTAGCACTGTTTTTGAGATATTTGGTACTGAAGTTCCCCAACGCTTCCAGCAAGGTTGGTGGACCAATTAAGTACCTACCTTCCCTGCCTGTTTTGTAATAATATCATGGCAGGTCACATAGCTTTAATGGGGTGTCTTAGTCATGTTGCATCAGCACAAAGACTTTTGGCAGTATAGAAATATTGTAAAGAAAAATCATACCCCTAAAGACAGAAGAGCGTTTCTAGTGACAAGCTGGTCTTAGGTGGATAGAGTTATAGAAGTGTAATGATCCTAACAACAGCATAGTTTCTCCTGAATTTACTGAAATAAGTTACTCTAGTAGAAATAAATTAGTATACTAGTACAACTAAACCACACTAACAAGGCTATACACTTTCATAAATGCACCAGTGGATGAACCTGTTCTTCACCCTGGTTGTTATTTTTGCAATTGCAGTGATTATTCATTTTCAAAGAACTTAGTACAACATATTTAGGTCAAAATATTGTTTATTTTTAAAGAACATAGTACAGTATATTTAAGATTTAATATTAACGTGGAGCAGCATTTCAAATGACATCCAAATGCATGATCTTTATTGTAGAAAAGATTTATTTTGTTAACAATGTTCGCAGTGTTTCCTGTTGGCACCAGTATATACAATCCTCTTCAGCTACCAACTCTGGAGCAAGCCACATATAACTGTCTGTGTGAAAAGCATTATTCCCTTAAATAGTCACTGGAAGCCTCAAAAAAGGTCAAGTGAAAATTAACCTTGAACAAGTTTATTATCTGAGAAGCAAAGCAATCCCAGTCACTGGAAGCCCCAAAAAGGGTCAAGTGAAAAATAACCCACCTATAATTTTCCTTGGGTGTTATTCAGTGATTTTGGAAGGTTTAGAGTAGATAGAACCAGCCATTCTCAAGTTATAAGTGAACATGCATACATACAGACATACACTTCATTTTATATATATATATAGATATGTGTGTCTAGATGTACACAATCAGTAAAAACTCGTATGTATAGATAAGGCCGATATGTGACAGCTCTGCCCAATAACAGTTATGATAAAAAAAAACTACTATCCATAAAAAATAATAACTTTTGAGTTTTCTTGCTGAAATGACAAATTGTGCATCCATTCCTCCCAACAAAATTTGTTTCATTTCCTATTTAGCATGTGTAATCAGAGCTAGTGAAACAGAAGTCTAGATTAACAAAGCTTGAGAAGAAAGAAGAATACTTCAAACTAAAAAAGTGAATCTAGGAATGTTAAAAATAAATGTTACAATTCCAAGTTCAGTTTTTTAACACTGGAAACTAAAAGAGGCTAGGAAATGTTTCTCATCTCACAGGAGAACTCCCTACCCACCATACTAAGGAACATTCTCATACTCTCTGGCCCAATGAATGTTTAAATACTTTAATGAAAGGTAGAACAGCCTCAGTTAAGGGAATACCACTGTAGAAAACTAACCTGATTCTTGGGTTTCTTTTCTGGTAGTTAGAGATGCAGTTTTGAATCCTCTCAGGATGAGACAGAAATTGAAACCAAGTTTCCCAATATCTTCAGACCCCATCCCTAGCCCTTTACTGCTCTGCCATTTATTACAAAAAATTCAAAGAAAAAATCTTTTGGAAGTGCTGAAACAATTATTTGCAAAAATGGTGAAACAAATTCAGTAAGACTAACCACACCTTGTTGTGCATCTGCAGATGCATTACAAGCAGGTCCAAGGAGGTGATCCTTCCCCTCTGTGGGGCACTGGTCAGGCCACAGTTGGAGTACTGCATCACGTTCTGGGCACTGCACTTCAAGAGGGATGTAGACAACATGGAGAGGGTCCAGAGAAGGGCCACTTGCATGATCAGGGGGCAGTGGGTCAGGCCCTACAAAGAGAGGCTCAAGGGCCTGAACCTGTTCAGCCTCCACAAGAGAAGGCTGAGAGAGGATCTGGTGGCAGTTTACAAACTCACCAGGGGGAACCAGCGGGAATTGGGGGAGGCTCTGTTCCCCAGGGCACCACCCAGGGTTACTAGGAAAAATGGCCACAAATTGTTAGAGAGAAGGTTCAGGCTGGACATCAGGAGACATTACTTTACCATTCAGGCTGCCAGGCTCTGGAATGGGCTCCCAAGTGAGGTGGTGCTCTCTCCTACCATGGGGGTCTTCAAGAGGAGGCTGGACAGATATTTGGCTGGGGTGATATGACCCTGGCACCCATTCCTGCCCAGGGCAGGGGGTCAGACCTGATGATCTGTTTAGGTCCCTTCTGGCTCTAAGTACACGATACTACTAAGATACTATGGAATTATTTCACATTTCCAAAATATTTTGACGTTTCCAAATTCTGTCATTTTCATTTCAGACAAATCTAACTTGGCAAATTCAACCAAAGTCTTGGCTGCTCCCAAACTGCATGGTTCTTGAGTAAATGATTCACACCCCTTCCCTCCTGCAAAATTGCTCTAATTTCTACAGAACCTTGATACTTAAGGTTTCATCCAGTATACACACAGAAAACTGTACAGTACATCGATTTCAATGAAAATGATGCTTCTATGTGTTGATGTCACTTTTGAAACTGGAACTTCTGGCTAAAACACTTCCATACTTAGAGGTGCCAGAGATATGGGTATGAGAGTGGCCTACATCCTATGTGGCTGAAAGCCTCATAAGCAGGGATCCTGGTTTTCTCTGTTTAAAAATCCTTAATTATCCGATTAAACCCCAAAAATCTGCATTTTTCTGTGATTAAAATGAATATATCTATCTATATCTATATCTAACTAAATACCTATATATTTTGATATTTTGAGGTTTTATCATAGAAAATCAGAGCTCCCCTTGCCCCCTTCATTCACCAAGATGTAGGTCCATCTGTGGCCATCCCCTCCACTGCTTCGTGGCACTGAGCAGCCTTGTTATGCCAATGCCCTTTCCCTGCCCATGCTGTTGCCCCCCACTCTCAATCCACAGACCACTGACCCTCCTGGTGCCTCTGCCTCCCAACCAGCAGCCCCCCAGCCCTATTGGTGCCCACTTCCCCAGGCCAAGGCCCCAGCCCCCCAGGGTGTGAGGAAGGGGGGGCATGGGGAAGGGGGGTGCAGGCATAAGTGATGCATCTGGGAGTCATATGCCCATTTCTGTGCCTACAGTGGGGCACATGGCAGGAGCTGCTTCTGCTGCCCAGCAGATGGGATCCAACACAGAAGTGAGTGCTGTGCCACCATGGCCACCAAGGTGAAGTGCCCCCTGTTCTTCTGGCAGCAGAAGGGGCACACACCTTCATGCCACCACTGTGCCTCACCTTGGTGGCCATGGTGGTGTGGTGCTTCCTCCTGCACCGGGTCTCACCCACTGAGCCATGGAGGTGGCTTCTGCCCAGTGCAGATCCAGCAAGGTTGCAGCCCCATGCCCCACTGTGGGCACAAAAAATTTGAAAGGACACATGTCCTGCCCCCCTGCCACTTCACCTGTGCCCCCCTGCTGCACTGCCCATGCCTCCCAATGTGTCACCTATGCCCCCCACCCCTTCCCACATCACCTATGCCCCCCCACTCCCTGATGCATCACCTGTGCCCCCCATCCACATAGATTTGCCTGGAGGGAGCTGCAGAAGCTGCTCTCCATCACATGCCTGACTACCATGTTCATGTGTGTGCCTGATATGCATGTGGCACCCCCTGTATCCCATTCCCCACAGCCCCAAGCAGCCCCTTGCAGGCTGGAACTCTGCCAGCCTACAAGGGGAAACCCTGCGAAAATCCTTAAAGTAAAATCTTCATTTTGCCATGTTTTTCCACAGCAAATAGAAAACCCAGATCCTTGCACATGAGAGCACCTGGAAACTCTACCACAATGCTGTCCCAGCAACAGTTGACATAATATCCATGAACCATACTGTCCCAGGCTGCAACAGCTTGTTGCATCTAGACACTGTGGTAATGGATGAGGACAATAAAAAAAGTCCTGATGATCAACGTGACCATCTCACCTGAGAACTGGTGGCAGGCCAGGAGCAAAACCCTGACCAAATACAGGCTACTGGCTGATACCCTGAGGGAAAAGGGTTAGGATGTGACAGTACAGGCACTGATTATAGGAGTACTTGGTACATAGGACACAAACAACAAAAACATTATACTTCAGAGTACCTAACACTATGCAAAACTGATGAGGTACCTCATGGTATCCGATACCATCCAATGACCAAGAAACATGTATGTTGAACACAAAAGCCAGTGCCAATATCAAAACAGCTGGGTGACATCCAGCCAGAAGCAAGACAGAGGGGACAGACTGAAAACTCCCCTCACATGCCACCAAACAAGAAAGACTTTTAGTGCCTTTAACTTTCCCTACGCCAGCAATTCTACACCACATACACATTGTTTAAGAATGTCTTGCCCCTCATAATTTTGTATGGATCATATTACCATACACAGGGTCTTGTTCTCTTTTCTGCATAGCATTGCACTGAAATGCTTTCTCTCCCTTTATCCCAGGCTAATATAGGCTTCATGACTGCATGTTCTAGATTGCACCAACATATACCAAACATGTTCCATGTATCTACCATGCACTGATTTCTACACTTGCTTCAGTCTATGCAAATCCATGTAAATAACTGATTTTTTAATGTATACTAATAGAAAGTTTAAAATCTGAAAATGTTACCGCTTCTCTTTAAAGTTATGATTGCTTTTACTGTGAAGCAGTTTTTTCTACATTTTTAAAATACAGTTGCTGAACTTCTAGGACCTCTTCTTCAGAGAGAATTGTGATGCCTTTGTTGTTGCTACTATTTCTACTTCAGTTCTGTAGTGGAAGTAGTTCCACTTTCATCTTCATTTCATGGGGATGAGGTAAAAAGTTCAATGGTGCCAGTTCCTTCCTCTCAAGCTCCATTTACATTTGGCTGCAGCTAAACTAAGAACCTTAATGTAACTCCTACTTCAGCTTCTACAGTCAAGGCCCCTGAGTTAGGATGGGAAGAGAAATAGCAGCAGTTTCCTTTTGAAGCACAACTTTCATGACCTCGCTACAACAGCACTTCAGAGAGAAGCTGTCCCTTCTCCTTTCGGTTCAAATTATGCGCTCAGCAACTATGTGCAGCAGCAGGACTGAGTAAAGGTTTCCTAAAGAATACAGAAAGCTGACCTAGGAGCTAAATTAAGTTATGTTCTTTGTTTGTTTATTTTCTCTTGTAAATTAAATAGACAGCAAACATCTCAACATCTAGATGCCCTTAGCAATTTTTAAACGCCAATAATACAACACAGTAATAAATCTGGCAAGTAATCACCCCCATATTACAAAAAAAAAAACAGTAAGCAATTACCAAAGAAAACTTAAAGGAGCTCACCTTTCTCAGATACTAGTGTCATACATAAAGCTCCAGTGCAAAAGCCAAGGAATAAACAATGTTGCAACAATGCCAAAGACAAAAGATACAGCTAAGATAAATTAAAGTGGAATTAAAATGTTGAGAAAGGCATGTAACCACCCATCTTTTTTCAAAACAAAAAGATTCCAGTATTGTACCATAAGAAAAAAAATAGGATAGTGTTGCTTTAAATGGAATTTATACTCATCCCTTTTCTAATTATTCATGTAAATTAAATTCTACAACTGAAGAAAAATTCATAAAAGTCATACTTATTCATCTTGGAGGGAGACCTGGCATATGAATAGTGCCCATAACCTCAGAAGGTGAAATGTAGAAAATATCACAGGCAACTCCCACATCAAATTTACTGAACCAAAAAAGGGAGATTCCTGATGTGAAGGAGACTTCAAGGAGATCCTCCCTAATCACTTCTTAATAGACTCACATTTCCAACACAGGAAACAAATCAAGAATTCTGAAGATGTGAAATTGTTAACCACTTACATTTACTCTCAGATCCAATAAAAGGTAAAAGTGCAGATAATGAACAATGTGTTCATATTTAAATAATAAGACTTATAGGAAGGAATATTCATATAGATGAGTCCATAAAATTCTATAATGTGTTGATGTGCACAACAGCCCTGAAAAATTCACTCTACCTACACAATTCTCTTAAACTGCCTCCAATACAATAAAAAAATATTCTCTTCATCTCCAATAATAAATACTTTTAGTACGTTTTCTTTTCTCACGCCTGTCTGGTAAAATTCTGGTGATAATTAGATATGTATTTTACACTATTTGTTATACCATCTCATAGCCTGGGTAAAAGGAGAAAACATATTATATGAATATCAGACTGATGTTCCACTATTGATAACATATTTTTCCTTCAGTTTTTGAGACATACTTATATGCAAATGCACAAATCAGCATTATGTATGTTGCATTTGTTGATCTGTCGAGAGCTTTTGACAGTATAGATAGAAGTAAACTATGGGAGAAACTGTTAAATTATGGGATTGACCCTTCTCTTTTCCATCTGCTGATAGAATATTGTAAAGATACACGGGCCCAAGTTAGGTGGGGCCTGAGGGGTAAACTTACTCAGAAATTTCCAAAATCAGAAGGGGTTAGACAAGGATGTATTTTGGCTCCTCTTCCTTGCACCCTGAGGGGCAGGGGCCTTACCCTTTATATGAATGACATTACTGGAAACATGCAGGACATTCATTTTCATCCCCCAAAATTATTAGCAACCCTGATCTCTATCTTAATGTACACAGATGACACTGTCATACTGTCAAGAACCCCCATCAGATTACAGAGAGCAATTACAATTTCTGAACATCTTTGTGGACAAAATAACTTAAATATAAATTATGATAAATCCAAAATAATGTTTTGGGGAAACCATTTGATAAAATACCCATAGAATATAGGGGGAATCAAACTAGAAGTTGTTAAAACCTATAGGTGCTTGGGTGTGATGTTTACAGCTTTTCCATCATGGAAACACCACATTCATTCAGTTAAAACTAAGGCAGCCCAATTGGCAGTGCCTATACAGGCAACCCCCGCTTAACACGGTTTCACTTAGCACAGTTTCATTATAGTGCTAATTTAAAATACCTACCTGGTTTCCCTTGTCGCTGAGCATGTTTTGTTATATTGCTCAGAGCAGGAGTGTGGAGAAGCAGTGGCGGTGGTGGCAGCAGGAGCCCAGCAGGCAAGCCAGCAGGAGCCCAGGGCAAGATGGCAGGAGCACAGGGTCCTCTCTGACACTTGGTGCTGGAGTGGCCAGCGGGGGGAAGGAGCAGTGGTGGCAGCGAGAAGGGCAGGTGGGCGGTAGGTATGCAGGGCCTGGGCCAGCAGGGCAGCAGGAGTGTGGGGCCCAAGGCCAGTGCAAGCCAAGCCCACAGAGCTCCCACGCCCCTGCCCCTGCAGCAATCTGGCTGTGGCAGCTCATCCCAGTGCCGGGTGCCCTGGAAGAAGTCCCCACTGGGCAAATCGGAGCACAGGCAAGTGGGTGGCCCCACCTCTTACACCATCCCTGCACTGGTGGCTGGCAGGTGCAGGCTGGCAGGGGCATCACAGCAGGAAAACAATGAGGCTGGGAGGATCTGATGCCTTCCCTGTCAGAGCCCACGTGGTGCCTTGCTGGGAGCAGCCTGGCCAGGGCCAAGCAGGAATGCAGGGCCCGGGTTGGCAAGGCACAGGGTGGGGCTGCAGGAGCAAGGGGTCTGCACTGGCAGGAGGTGTGAAACCAATTATCTTTATTGACATTAAATCCAATGGGGAAATGGGTTTTACTTAATGCTGTTTTGCTTAGCACTCAGTTTTTCCAGAACCAATTAAGGGCGCTAAGCAGGAGTTGTCTGTAAAGAAATTTTATGAGACCACAGCAGAATGATCAGTCCAAGCTCCTGTATTAGCATATAAAGATAGCATCTCTCCACAAAAGGTAAGAGTCTCTTTTCTTACAGGTTGGCTGACCTCCTACGTTGGGCTTTAAACTAAGTATGATGGGAGACAGGGAAGCGGAAGATGGAGAGAGTCTAGAATCTACAAACTATGAGACATGCAGCAGTACACTCCAGGTAAGTACCAAGGGGCCCTTTGGGCACCAAAGGCACCATTCAGAGGGCTCAAGTGCCTCTATATTAATGCTAGGAGCATGGGGATCAAGCAGAAAGAACTCACACTCCTGCTTGCAGACAATAACTTTGATTTAGTGGGGCTAATGGACTGGGCAGTACACATTGAGGGCTACAGGTTGTACAGAAGGGGCAGAGTAGGGAGGAAAGTGGGTGGGGATGCTCTCCATGTAAAGGAGCATTATACATCTACCCTAATTAAAATGGGATCAGAGGAGGAGAAAGTTGAGGTATTGTAGGTTAGGATACATGGAGGTCGAGGGAAAAGGGGCTTGGTGGTGAGGGTCTCCTACAGACCGCCACACCAAGAGGAAAAGCTAGACTTGGAATTCTTGAGGCAGCTCTCAGAGGCTGTACTGTCTAGGGATGTGGTTGTCATGGGGGACCTAAATTACACTGACATCTGCTGGAAGGAGCAGTCAGCCAATTCCAACCATTCATGAAGGTTCTTGACCTGCAGGCAGGACCTTCACCTAATGCAGGAGGTATACGGTCCCACAAGAGGGAATGCCTTACTGGACTTGGTGTTGGCTACTGGGGACCTGGTAGGGGAGCTGCAGATACATGGTCACCTTGGGGACAGTGACCACCAATCAATCAAATTCACCATACGGCATAGGGTGGGTAAGATAACTAGTAGGGTGGAAGTGCTTGACTTTAGGAAGGTGTAACAGGGAACCCAGCCCTGTTACTAGGAGGCAGGGCTGCCCCTTTAAGACCAGAATCTATAGGAACATCAAGTACCAAAACAGTAGGGCTTAAAAGCCCAACCAGCCCAGCCAGTCAGCTGACAGGAAGAGGATAGGGCTCTGGGCACATATAAACCCCAGGGCTGAAGTAGGCAGGAGGAGGCCTCTGACACACTGCCAGGGGAAGGGAGGTCCTGCATGGCAGAACTACCCAGGAACACTGTGACTGCAGGCCAGACTGTTGTTATGGCTAATGAGGCTCCAGGAGTCTACAAGGTACCCAGAGCCTGGAGGCACTCAATACTAGAGGAGCGGTTCAGGGGTTTTAAGGAGCCAGAGTGTGACTTGTAGGACTGGTATTATGTCCAGCTCAGGGGCTCATATTTATGTTGTTGTTTTATCCAGAGGACTGGGATGAGGCTATTGGGGAGGAGGAGTTCTTATGGGGGCATACTACTGTGCAGAGCCGCAGTGCCAGGGGACACAGCAACAGGGGGTGAGCAGACCCCAGCGCCAGGGGGCACAGTGCCAAGGGGCATGGTGGCAGGGAGTGAGCAGACTCAGTGCCATAGGGCACAGCTCAACATCAATATACCGTCTGTGAGGCGTGGGCCACTACATGTTGGCATAGTTAATGGGCAGCCTTCCACCTGAGTAACATCATAACTATTGTTCCATCAAGGCATGGCAGGTAAGAAAGGTGGGTGGGTAGCCCAGACAGAGAGAGTCAGGCCTACATTAGACAGGCCCAGGGATGGACCCCTGTCACAGAAGGCTAACTTCGGTGTGCTTAGGAATCTAGTCAATGATGCACTGCAAGATAAGAGTATTGGTGAGATGGGAGTCCAGGAAGGGTAGTCATTTCTAAAGGAAGCAATCCTTCAGGAGCAGAGGGAAAGTATCCCAGTATGAGGGAAAAGCGGGGAAAGGAGCCAAAAAACTTCCTTGGCTAAACAGGGAAATCCAGGGGAGCCTAAGGGCAAAAAGAAGATATATAGGTGGTGGAAGCAGGGGGCGTATACCAAGGAGGAGTATATCTACTTGGCCCACACTTGCAGGGAGGCAGTTAGAAAAGCCAAAGCAACTACAGAGCTGAGGCTGGCAACACAAATTAAAGATAACAGAAAGTCTTTTTTTTAGGCATGTAGGAAGTAAAAGGAGGGCACAGGGCAGCATAGGACCCCTACTGAACAAGAAGGAGGAATTAGTGACAGACAGGGGCGGACAAGGCTGAGCTATTCAATGAGTTTTTTGCCTCAGTGTTCCTGAACAGGGATCAAGATAAGTCTCCTAGTGAGTTCTTAGATGGGCATCAGAGGGACACCAGCCCATGAACTGTCAATGATGACTTAGTGCAGAGTCACTTGGATGAACTGGATGTGTTCAAGTCAGCAGGCCTGGATGAGCTGCATCCCAGGGTACTGAAGGAATTGGCCGGTGTAATAGCAGAACCACTGGCACAACTGTTTGAACACTCATGGTGCTCAGGTCAGGTCCCGGAGAACTGGAAAAGGGCCAATGTGGTCCCTATTTTCAAGTAGGGGAGGAAGGAGGAGCGGAGTAATTATAAGCCAGTCAGTCTCACCTCCATCCTTGGAAAAGTCTTTGAAAAGATTATGAAGAATTGTATTTGTGGGAATCCAGAGGGAAAAATAATGCAGCAGGAAAACCAGCATGGGTTCTTAGCAAGTAGATCATGCATGACCAATCTGGCTTTGTTTTATGACAGCGTCACAAAATACTTAGATGCAGTAATAGAGAAGGATGTCTTTTTCTTGAATTTTAGGAAGGCCTTCAATATGGTATCTCATCCTATTCTCATAAATAAATTAAGAGTCCGTGACACAGATGTTTACATGGTCCAGTGGGTGGCAAATTGGCTTAGTGGTCACACCCAGAGAGTGGTAGTAGATGGGTCAGTATCGACCTGGAAGGATGTGGGTAGTGAGGCCCCACAGGGTTTGGTCCTTGGACCTGTGCTCCTCATCAGTGACTTGGATGTGGGTGTGAAGTGTACTCTGTCCAAATTTGCAGACAATACTAAATTATGGGGTGAAGTGCACACTCCAGAGGGTAGGGAACAATTACAGGCAGACCTAGACAGGTTGAAAAAGTGGGCAGTACATAATAGGATGCAGTACAATAAGGACAAGTGCAGAGTGCTGTACCTAGGGTACAAAAATATCCAGCATGCCTACTGGCTGGGAAGTGACCCTCTCAGCAGCACAGAAGCGGAAAGGGAACTCAGAGTCATAGTGGACTTGAAGGTGAACATGAGTCATCAGTGTGACGAAATCATCAGCAAAGCTAACTGCACTTTATCATGCATCTGCATGATAAAGAATCAAGGAGGTGGTACTTCCCTTCTATGTGGCATTAGTCAGACCGCAGGTGGAGTACTGCATCCAGTTTGGGGTATCGTACTTCAAGAAGGATGTTGATAGACTCGAGAGAGTCCAGAGGAGGGCCATTCGTATGGTTAAGGACTTACAGGACAGGCCCTATGAGGAGAGACTGAGGGACCTGGACTTCTTTAGCTTCCACAAGAAAAGGCTGAGAGGTGATCTTGTGGCCACCTACAAATTCATTACGGGGTGCAGCAAGGGATCGGAGATGCTCTGTTTACCAGGGCGCCTCTTGTCGTAACAATGGTCACAAACTGCCAGAAAGCAGATTTAGGCTGGACATCAGGAAGAACTTCTTCATGGTAAGGGTTGCCAGAATCTAGAATGGGCTTCCAAGGGAGGTGGTGCTCTCCCCTACCTTGAGGGTCTTTAAGAGAAGGCTGGATAGGCATCTAGATGGGGTCATCTGACCCCAGCACTATTTCCTGCCTAGGCATGAGGTTGGACTTGATGATCTGTTGAGGTCTCTTCCAATCCTAGCATTTATGAATCTATGAAAGCCAAAGATGCAACTCAAATCTTGTATGGTGCTTAAGGATTGGGGAATGCTGCCAGTAATGATATAGATATACACCAAAATAAGTTTTCCCAGGGCTCTTCTGGGTCTTCCTCCTTCAACTCCCGCATCTTTCTTGAGATTAGAGACAGGATTAGATTCCATTTTAACTAATATTATTATTAGAATGGCAGGATTCTAGTTTAAAATCCTGCCTTTTCTACCATCTTGCTTGCTCAAATTGTGCTCATCAATAATCCCCCTTCTCTTCAATTCTCTGGGATGGGACATTATGTCAAAGACAATGAAAGACAATGAAAGACTCTTCTCCCCCATAGAAAAGGTCTGGGTTTTCCAGAGGGTCTGAGATGTTGCCAGGCAGAAAGATTTTTCAGTGGTGAGGGCTACTTGCTTCACCCCTCTATATATTCTTTGGAAATTAGATTGTGGGGGAGAAAAATATTTATAGCTGGATCTCAACAACAAATGGTGAACCTCTTTCACTAGACTCAGGACTGAACAGGTGCCCATAGCTGTTTTGGCTAGACATAGATTTTCCATTCTAAGAGCTAAAAGATGTTGCATAGCCAGTCCAGGAGTTTTGAAAGATACTATTCACTATATTTTAGAATGTCCTCTATATAATAACATAAGGAGAAAGTATTTATTGCCGTTCTTGCAGACATTGACATCCTTCTCAAAAAGAGGGAAGTTAATATGGCACCTCCAGGAAACAGACACATATTTAGTAAATCCTCTTTGCAATTTTTGCTTACAAGGCTGAAGCAATCAGAACGAAGCATCCTTTACTGTTGATATGACCAATAAACTTGACCACTATATTTGTTTTTTACTGTCTTAATTGTGGACCTATGCACATTTTTATAGACTCATGATCTGATTTGTCACCATATTTGTACCTGGTTATGTCAATTCTAGGAGTAAAAACAATTCTTTTATAATGGTTGGCCCCATTTTATTTTTGTTTAAATTTATATTATGGTTGTATGTCTGTTATGTTGTTTTGGGGAGCATGACTTTCAGGCAGAATCCTTAATAAACTGAAACTGAATTGATATGTACTTCGGAACAGTTTTTTAATAAAGGAAAGGGGGATTTCTTAAAGCTAGCAGAAGTGTGAGTCTGAAAAAAGAAACAGATCAAGAGAAGAAAGTTTCAATTAATGAACCTTCCATTAACATACTGTACATGATGTGCACTAACTGGAATGACAGGGCTTCTTTAGAAGCTGAAGTTGCAGATTCCTTGAGATTTTCTCTGCTAATAAAGAAATGGAGCTGAGAAAACAGGCAAAAGAAAGCAAGCAGAAGGCTACCGGATAATCTATATGTACCAGGAAATGGTGGCATGATAAAAAGGTCCAAAAGAATGAATGAGAATTCTGTAGATCTTCACCTAGTATATATTTTATCTCATGCCAAAGCGCACACTGTCTCATATTGGTGTGACCTCTTTTCCAAAGGTTTCTCTGCAACAGTAATAACAAGGAAACAACAAACTAGGCTCCTGTCTACATACAAAGGTTGTATTGATAAAGTTCTATCACTTTTCCAGACTTTGTCTCTAATAGAGTTTTCCAGTGGAGGTATGTTATACCACCAAAGCTGCCAGTGTAAATAAAGTTTA
Organism: Crocodylus siamensis; assembly: GCF_052110815.1. Lineage (NCBI taxonomy): Eukaryota > Metazoa > Chordata > Crocodylia > Crocodylidae > Crocodylus > Crocodylus siamensis. The sequence continues at coordinate 343,183,541 of NC_143395.1, read as the reverse complement.
CACCAGAAAAATCAGTGCTTTCCCAGTATAACTTATACCAGTTCTGCAAATAAAAGCTGTCATCAAATGCACTTTATGCCGATATCACTGCAATTACAAAGCTTTTCCCAGTATTGAAACCTAAAATATAAAAACACACTTTAACCAACATTATAGAACTACTACAGTAAAGGGATAAGACTATATTAACATGCAAGTGCTTTCTACTGGAATAACAGGGCATATTTACAAGTTCTCCGGGGGTAGGGTGGGGGGCACTTTAACTAGAATGGCTCTTGGGAACTGCTAATTAAAGCACCCACAATGTTTCAGGTATTCAACATCCCGTATTTCAGAATGGCAGCAGGGGCACTTTAACTAAAGTTTGTTCAACAAGCATTAGTTAAAGCACCCCCAGTGCCATTTTGAATTATGAGGATGCTGAATACATGAGACACCAAGGCTGCTGAAGAGTACTAATTAGCACTCTGTAGCAGACTCAATCAATACAGTCTGCTCCGACATGATGTAATTAGAGTGTGTCAGAGCAGACATCCCACATGTCTACAGACACACACACACTATACCAGTAGTTATACCAGCATAACGCAGGAAAAACATTACACCCTAACCAACACAGTTATAGAGGTATACATTTTGTGTGCAGACTAGGCTTAATGATGTGATCCACATCAGGATATCTTCATATGAACTTGCTCAGAAATACATTTAGGAAACCACTGACTGGGCCAGGTAACTACATTCCATCCAGTGACTGTGGTAATGGTAGCTTGTTTCCCCAAAAGAGCTGATACAGGCTTTTCATTTCAGCCCCATCTTCCCTGTCTTCAATCTAATGGCAAAATCTCCTAGGATGCCGACAGCTAAGCCAGCAGACAGTTTGGGGTCCAAAACAATCTTATATAGCAAAGTTGCCAAGGGATTTTCACCTTCCATTCAGTACCCAGGAGGCTCTTTTGGAGTGGAGGGGGGAATTCAATTATAGTTCTCTCTATTTTGGCTGATTACAGGATGATTGGTAGTTTAGAAAGGCCAGTGAACTTCTTGGCATTCATGCAAAGCATTCTATATAATGGTAAGGAGTTATATATTTACATTTTGCATGGTTTGTGGACCACCCCCCACCACCACCCTTCTCCCCACTTCACCTAAATATCCAGTGCGAAAAGTGTCAGGACTCTGACATTCAGTCACATGCCTTACCTGGCAGTAGAAGGGTTATGGCTCTTAACACTAATTTAGGTTTATACTACACTGAAAGGTGCTGGGGCCAACTGTAATCCTTACTGGAAAAATCTTACAAAAAAAGAGTGCTTGCAAGAGGTCGTAAATTATGCAGATCCTGCATCTGACTGCAAATACATCTATATCAAAGACAGGTTTCAACTATACCCAAAACTATATCTTAATGTAGGTTTTGTTTCCTTGGTTTTTGAAAACTGTTCTGCAACACTGTGGGTGCATCTCCACGAGATGCTATTGCTGAGTTGCTGATTAACAGGGTTCCTGGTTTTCTCTGATAAAAAAAAAATCCCCAATTTTTGGATTAAAAAATGTAATCCAAAATCCACATTTTTCCATGATTAAAATGAAATGTCACTAATATATAGGTAATTGGGGGAGTGTTTTATCAGAGAAAACCAGGACCTCTGTTAATTAGCTCCACAATAAAGCATCATCGGTCTATATGTGAAGAGCTATTAGGCTGGAGTAAACTAATTAATTCCACCATAGATTAGTACTGCCAGATACAAGATATTTACTCTGCTGCAACACACATGTAGATGTTGATGGGGCTGGCTGGGGTATGAGGGTGCTTCAGTGTGGGGGCTGCTTGCCAGCTAGCCCCACATTGAAGCCGTCTTATGCCCCAGCCAGCCTCTCTGCAGCACATTGAGCTGGGTCAGAGCAACCCTGGGCCAGCAGGCTGACTCCCAGGGTCATGAGACACATGTGTAAAGACTTCAACCAGGAGCAAGCATGTAGGTTGTAGCCATGTTAGACTAAGGACATAGGCAGACAAGGTTCTTTGATGAAACTGATATCTTTTATTAGGCCAACTTAAATAGTTGGAAAAAATTGTCTTAGTAAGCTTTCGGGTTTAAAAACCCTTTGTCAGGCTGAGGAAGCATCTGCAGTTGGTGTGTGCTCTTCCTGGATGGCATGAATAGGAAAGAAGCCAGAGGCTGGTATGCATGCAAGAAAGGCAGTCAGTGAAGATGTAAATTGAGTCGTCAGTGGGCGAGAGAAAGGCAGGGGGTGGAGGGGGGAGGACGAAAGGGGGATGAATGTAGCAGATAAAAAGTGGAGAGGTACTTGTTCACCCAGGAGCAACAAACACAGACGTGAACTGCACTGGAGTTTATTGCGCCACATTAATATTCACGTGTAGACACGCCCTGTGACTATAGAACAGATATTGTCTTTGGATCAGCTGTATCAGGCTGACATCCTGGCACAGCTGATCATGCTCCAATTTATTAGTGTCTACAGACATCATGGGGACTGTTGTCTTACAAAATTAAATTCCTGACACTCCCAGGGCTTCAGGAGCCACACCCTAAGTGACAATGCCCCAAGTGCTGCAGCCTGGCATGAGAATGAGCAGCAAGGCATGTGCCCTCCAGGAATCCTCTGAAGAGGATTCCCATAGCATGCATCTGCAAGCAGGGGAACCTACATGCAGGTTCCCCAGCTTGAAGATGCACAACCTGAGTTTGGGTGTGGCAGCCTGATATGTGCACCACAAGACTCCTCTGCACTGGAATTCCTGTAGCAATCAATAAGCAAATAAGCAGTCTCCCATTTAAGGTGTCACAAACTGACTGTCTTTGGTTGCAGCAACATTTTTGGGCACTTAGAGTACACAAAGAAGCTACGACTTCTGTTTATTCACAACTTGTGCCACCATAAACATTTTTATGGTGGCACATAGGCAATGTCTATTTGCACCCTATGTGAGTCATTACTAGCTTCAGAACCTGTCTACATAAAGTTAATAACCCGCACTAGTGTCTGTGTAGTAATACCTCTAAACAGTCAATGCAGTTTTTACCCTACAGATTCAGGCAGAGCTTTCAACTTTGACAAGGAACATTAAAAGGGTTATTATGAAGATAGCTTCACAATCATTATGATTTATGGGTTCTATAGATTTACCTAAATTATTTAGGTTCATATTAAATACAGCAAATAACTCCAAAATTAGCACAACAAACTTACCCAGGATAGTATCAGACAACTGTCCTGAGAAGGTCAATGAAATAAATTTGAAGTTTCAGCTGTTTGAATTACATTATTTATTTTTTTCAACAGCAAAAAACCTGTGTTTTTATTTTAAAATTCTCATTTCTGAATAATAGAATGTACAACTAACCCCAAAACTTCAAAATTCTCCCTTAATATAGACACATGATTATTTTCTAATACATTGATTTATTTTTGGTGTCGTTAGAAGGGAAATCAAAATTGGCCTTAAAAGTGAAAGCTAGTTACAACCTTAACTATGAAGAGACTAGCTGCTCTCCATAATTAGCCCATCAAACAGGGAATGTGCTTGTCAGCCACTGAATGAATATACAATTATTTAGCAATGTTTAAAGGAATAAACATGATCAAAGAGCATCCAAGAATTAGGAGTATATCATTTTAATCTCTGAAAATTGCTCCACACATCAAATGCATGACATACAGAATAAATAATATTAGAAATTTAATTTATAAAGTTAAAGATACTTTAGGGAGTCTGTTAACATCACACACCATAAAGAAATCAGAATTCCAAAAGAAAATTATAGTCTCAAAATTTGCCAATTTTTATTTTATATAACATTGAAAAGTGCTCAGAAAAAAATTCCCCAAATACATCATTCATTACCTTATAGTTCGATTCTGTCACTTCACTTGAGTCGGGTATTCTTGTTTTAAAGCTTTTTCTTCTATTATCTTGCTTAAAAATAGGACATCTCATTCAATGCCAACACAATGTAATCTAATTTGGTTTCAGGGGCTGCTTTAAACAATTCTATTGATATCAAAATATTCTGCCTACCTTAACTTCTCTGTTAATATAGCAAAAACCTCGTATTTAAAATCCAGTTACCTGGTCATTTCTACCTTTTAACACGCAGGGTTTTTAATTGTGACATTATGGGTAAATACACTTTCTGCAGGAATTTAACACGTGTTAATGTTTTGCCTGAACATTCCTTATTTTAAAGGAACAAAAGCTATAGTAAGAGCATAAATTAGTCTTCTACAACTTTTACAAAGTTCCAATAGACTCCTGAACACATTCTACCTCATCACACATGTTTTAAAGTTCCCAAGACTGGATTCTTGTGATACTATGCCAGGCTCTAAAACTGTACAGATGCACACCACTTGGGATAATTCCCTTTATATCAGATTCTTTGATGCTGCATAAAATTGTAGATCTGTTCTGTTGACTTGTCCTGATTGCATGATCTGTGTGTGGCTGGGGAAGAGTGTATTAGCATCGGTGCTCCCCCTGCCTCCCAGTCTCCCCCAGTCCGCTAGTTCTTGGGTTTGAGGATGCAATCTCAGGAAAGCCAGGCTCACAAAACAAACTTTGGCATGAAACTTATGCCTGCTTTTGTTTAGGTTAACACAAAAGACATACCAGCTAGACAAAACATTGGGGCACTGCTGAATGTTTCTATTTTTGTTAAGATTAGGGTAATAATACACTTCCTTATGGCCTCTTGTTCACATTATCTTTCAGTAGTTCCAGCTTATGTCTTATTTTAGATGGTATGCCTGCCTTAGGAGAAGCTACAGACCTAGCTCACAAACTTGTTTGCAACTGCGGAAGTCAGTCCAGGAAGACGAAGGAAGGACTTGGCACAATATAATTCATGAAACGTCTTCTCAGAATATTCCACACAAGTCTTCATGGACTAAAGTCTGTTCACTGTAATACTGTGCTAAGTGCATGAACCTTCAATAAACAAATAAGTCTCAATGCAGAAAGACTTGTGTTTTACTACTGCATGTGATACAAAAAGCTCCAGCATAGTAACAGCTTGTGGAACTACACCATTGTGCGTCAACCAGATGCTTCTGTCTTAGCCTTGATCTCCCTATCCAAAGTTAATCTGACATCTGCTTATCAAAGGAACCATGAGTTATAATACAATCTACTTTTCATATAACTTACCTTGTAGTAGTGTCCAGAGAATCTAGTCAAGGTCAGGATATCACTGTGGTAGGGGTTGCACAAGCACACAAGAATATACAGCCCCTGCTTCGAAGAGTTCCGTACATCTAAAATAAGGGAGGGAAAAAAAAGAAAGTCAGGTAATCAAGGAAGACAAGAGGCACACAGCGGGAGCATCTACATGAGACACTACAGCGCAGCAGCAAAGAACTACTGTGGCATAGCTTGATGCTACCACTCAGTAGCATTGCCGGACACTAACTGTATGGCAACAATACAGCGTGGTAGTAAAGAGCTATGAGGCAGTAGCTCATTGCTATTGTGTAGCATTGGACAAAAACCATGTGGCGACAGTACCACGCAGTAATGCTGGTTACCGCGCAGTCATTTAGTACTTGAGCAAGCACTAAATACCATGCAGTAACAACAGTGTGCAGCCACTGAGGTTCAAACTTTCTCTTTCCTCTTCTAGACATACACCAAGCAAAAAGGTGCAGTATTTACATATACTACATTTGTACGTACTACAAATGTGTAGGTGTTTTGGTCAGCATCAGGTAGAACTAGCTGTCAGTTTTCAATATATTCCATATACAGGGATACTGCTAATAGTCATTTCACAAGCACTTCACAAACTTGTATTTTTTTTTAATCTAAAATTCTTCCACTGAAAAAGCATTTGTTCAGTTGCCTTCAAATTTCCAGAAGTATTCTGATTTGGTCTTGAAGTCAGCTTTAAAATGTTAACCATAAAAAGATGACACACACACACACATGCTTAAAAGGAAGTAACAGGGCTAAAAAACAATCATCTAACAAAAACTGCAGTTGCAGACTAGGTACATATTTTCATGTGCCCTCAAAGCTTCCTATCCTGAAAGCAGGCAATAAGCAAACCTTTAATATTGAAAACGATAGCAGAGTTTTCCTAAATATGCCACTGTTTACAGAGAACATGTTTCAGAGGTAAATTAATGGAGTGCTTGAGTGAACCATTTCTCCAGATTTAAGAAAGGAAGCCAAGGATTTAAACAAAAATGTTGATTACTCACAAGCTCAAAGGAGAAATGCAACAAGCAGCAACAGCACACAAAATGGCCACATGAGGCTGCTGCCAATTTTAAAGATTCAGTGAACAGAAAGGAATGCTTGGTGGGGGATGTCATAATACAATTTCATTTACTTAGGGCAAAATCCAGTAATATGTACCTTTTAAGTGCATAGCCCTCAAAGTGGAATATAGACGCCTTTGTTAGGTGGGTTCTTAAAACCATCAGCTTATAACATCTACAAGTAAAAACCAACTAATAAAAAGCAATGTAACCCCCTCTATTCCAAGATGCTTCAGTCTTAACAGACATTACAACCAAGGTCCTAACCATGTACCCTCAAAGCTCTGTATCTTGAAAGCAAGCAATAAGCAAACCCTTAATACTGGAAATGATAGCACTGCTTTTCTAAATATGCCACAGTTTACAGGAACATGTTTTGGAGGAGGAGGTGGATTTTGTGTGGGTTTGTTTCTCTTCATATCACATGTGATCTGCCGTTATGCTGTCAGCAGTCTAGAGTGCTCTTTGTAGTTATTCTGGTACTTAATGAGGCATAAGAAAGATTATTTTTTATTTTTCTGGTATGGTAAATAGGTAAAATATGAAGTATCAGCTGAAGCACAGAGGCATAGAGACCCCCAATCAAGACTGTGCCCAGGATGTCCAAAATCATTAAAACAGCCCTGCCCCACAGGAAAAATGCTGAAGGCTCAGTGATGTAGGACATGTTCCAAATACCTAATTTCAAATATGATTACAACTAAAACCGTAGCATATCATCATACAAAGAATTTACCCTGCAGTTAGAGGGGAAGGAACTTATTGTGCATTAACCGCCCTGCAGTATTTGCTTGTGTGTATGCTCTTTCCTCAGGGTTAGTGGAAGTTAACCCCAGGTGACTTAGCCCTTGGCGAAAGAGGACTAAGTTACTGTAGTTTAGCTCTTCTGTGGGGTAAAAGTGTGTACACAGGTTGTTACCAGAGAGGAATGCGTGATACTTGTAAGGCTCCATCCCTTTTATCACCAGGGTAAAATGTTTACATATCTATACCCTTGGACCATTTCTAATAGCCACACATAGACTACAAAGGAGTTTTAGCTCTTTTATGATGATTTATTTCACTAACAAGTGGTGCAGAACCGCCCCTTTCTTCATTTAGCCCCTTTTTTCCTGTCCCTTTCCACATCTCATCCCAGTCAAGCTAAGTGTCTTCTGCAGCTCCCAGCAGCATCTGAATAACTTCCTCAGGTTTCTCCATCTCACAGCTCACACATTCATGAAAATAAATCCTGCCATCAGACCTGAATAAAACTACTGAAGTAATTAATCTCTTCAAATGTTGGACATTTGCACATATTCACAAAAGACAGGTGCTTAAAATTATCTTTGAGAATACCTGTAGAAAAATAGTAAGCATACAGTTCACTGTTTGCATTCCTACCACACTAAGCACAGAGACAAGAAGCTTTCAAAATCCTGGCATGTTTTAATATTTCTGAAATAATCTCAAAATGGAACGTGTGGTGTGTGTGTTTCAAAACTACTCTTCCAACATCATACTAGAGAATTGCTGCCATTCTAATTCTTAGCAAACAGTTGGTCACCTGCTGAGTCCACTGTTAGTCTGAAGTTTTCTGTCATTTAAAAGCAGTCTCCTGCCTTAAATATAAAATCAGTGGCTTACACAGTGAATCATTACAAATCTCTAGCAACCTTTTAAATCAATCAGTCAAGCTTAGAATTCAGTGATTTGGAGAATCGTAGCTCTGAGGCTTTGGGGCCTTTCTGTGTAAGGGTAATAAATGTAAATGATTTTGTAGCTTGTAGGAACATTGGTTACTTCGCTTTTTACCTCCCAAGGAGCGACCCGTTTGACTAAGGAGGTTTACCACAATCCTGGAAAAAATCCATTGTATCATATTATTTTTAAATCCTAAGAGAAAGAATGGCACAAGGAAAGCACAGTTAATCTGTTGACCATAAAATCAGTTCTAAAATGAACTATACTCAACAAAATTGATTATTTTCTGGTATATGTTACAGACTTGGGCCTCATACAGGCATTCAGTTTCTCCTGCACAGGTTGCTGCTATCCCAGGGGAAACCATGAGTATAAAGACATTCATGCTTTTTATTCCAGAATACAAATGGATACCCCAAGAGAAAAATAATCTGGAAACAAACAGGGTTAAATCACTCCCAGCAGTTTCTCCTGGAAGACTGAAGATCTATACTTGATTTTCTCAGAAGAGAACATAGTCCTCCAGCATCCTCTCTTCTCCCCTAAAGGAAATGTGATGCTTGCTGGACTCTGCAGCTCTAGCCTGGAGCAGGACACACCCCCTTCACAATTCTCATGTTGTACTTCAAGGAAAACACAGGGTAGCCACGGGCAGGTCTAGGTCAGCCAGTCAGGGCTGCCCTATGCACTGCTGCCATCTATCCCCAGGCAAACTAAGGGAGCTTGCAGAGCATGATGAGATATGTGCACAGCCCCTTCTCTTCCCCTACCCCCCGCTCACTGCAAACTGTCCACTTTTCAGAGCTCAGGATTTGAATGTCTGCACATGTGGCTCTGGGTAAGTTTTTCTACCAGGCAAACAAACCTGAAAAAATTATTCCAAATTATTTGAACATGTGTACAGAGTTAAACTAACTTCATTTCATTTCAAGAGTAGATGGAGAATTATTACCTAGGTGGCACAGGTAAGTAATCTATAACTAAGGTTACTTACACTCTCTAGTATAAATGCCTGTTTCCAATTGTTAGCTGTTTTGTACCACCCTTAAAACTGTGAGGGCTGACATTTTTCATGCTAGTTGTTTTCTTCAGCCTGAATTTTTTGGAAAGTTTGGATGTTCTCAAAATGAGTTAGGGAAAGATGTTACTTTACCCTTAATGAAATGGACTGGACTGATCTCCCAAGCACTTCATTGGGAAACACTAGTGCCTTCATCCCTTCAATCAGAAACTTGAAAATTTACAGAACAGAGATATCTTATTGTCAAAGGACAGGTCCAATGATGCGTGAACAACGCGTGTCCCTGGTAGTTGGGGAGGCACGGCTGTGGCAGGAGCGCAGCAGCAGTAAGCGGGAGCTTCCGCAGATACCACCGGCCCTGTCAGTGGTGGGGAGAGGAGTGGTGAGCACCGACCAGAGGTCAGCGACCACTTGCAGACACCAGCAGCAGCATCCGGTGGGGATTACTGACCACCTGCAGGCACCACCAGCGGTGTTGGCGGTGGGGGGTTAGCAAACAGTGACCCATGCGTGCACCCCCTGTGCATCACCCCTGCAATGGTGGCTGGTGCCATTATTCTAAATATGCCCTGTTCAGGTACTGTCCTTCTAAAGCAGGGGTGACCAACGTGAGGCATAAGTGGCAACGGCAACCTCTGTGTGTGGCATGCAGCAGATCAGGGAGGGATCATGCAGCAGAGAAGCAGATAAGGTAGGAGCAAAAGGCAAAGCAAAAGATCAGGCAGAGAAAGGGAATAAGAGTGGCAGTCAAGGAGAGTAAGATGCAAACTTGTGGAATACCTGCCAAAAAGGCTGGTTCCCGCTGTTCTAAAATATTTACTACTTGCCACTGTCAGATGTACGAAACTGGGACAAATGACCACTCGTCTGCCTCACTATAACATTGCTAATATTCTTATGCAATATTAGACAAGTTTTCACAGGTAGTCCTTATGTGTTCCTCACTTTCTGCAAACTTAACTTGAGATACATGGCTCTGATTTGCACAAGTGCTGAGCCAACATAAACCTCAGTTGTGGTTTAAATTACACTCATGTGTGCATGGGTGTGTGTGTGTATGTGTGTGTGTTACATATAATCTTAACATATAAACACTACAAATGCTAAGTCATCTTAAAAGTCATGGCCTAGGTTTTTCAAATTGACAATCAAAATTAGTTAGCACTTTTGATTATTTTAGCTGTAATTTCAGTGCCTTGCTTTCCTCTGTGTAAAACCTGGATAATAATACCACTACACCTCAGAGGGATGTTGTGAAGATTAATTAATGTTTGTCAAAAATGTTAAGAACTCTGAAGAGAGCACCATAGGAAAGACTACAAGGAAATTAACAGTTCTGTATTCCGTGCAGGGTTTGCATGCTTTGCAGAAAATAAAGCATAGGACCAATAATGCAGAAAATTATGTTAGGATAAAACAAAATGTTGAACAGTATCAATTCAATGATCAGTGACCATTATGTGCATTGAATGAAACAAATATTTTTATATTGAGGTTATCACCAAGCGACCAAGCAGCATGTATGCCCTACTGTTCTAAAAACAGTAGAGCAGGGGTGCTTAACTCCCAGCCCGATGGAGCCAGCTAATCAAGCCCACAGATCTCCCAACAGGTCCAGAAATTTGATGGTGGAGGAGCAGTGGCAATTAATAACACCATTGCTCCCCCACCACCAAATTTCCAATCCCCATGTGGCTGGATCAGCCCCTGCTGGGCCAGCCCCAAGAAGAGGGATCAGGACCCATTCCCACATAGCTGGATTTGTATCATATCATCCCTGAACAACCTGGTACCTCAAACAGCTTTTTCTGATAGTTACTTACTGTTTCTTTCTCACTTCCTTATAAAATTTAATCAGATCCCAATTCACACCTCATCTGGCCTTGACAAACCACACAGGAGGTTTGACATTTTAAAAATGGGGACAAAAAAAAGTGAACCCTGGAAAAAAGTTTGCTCTGAAACTCCCCGTGTAATGATAATCAAGTCAAACCTCTTCCAAAATCCTAAATCATTCATAATAATCATTGCTGATGGCTGATTCCTGGCTGCTGAAGAGTTTAAGGATGGTATCAGCTAGTACCAGAGCATCCCCACTCTTACTCTATCAGCTCATATTTGCTTCACTACTGAAGTTGAGCTGAAAGCCTACATGAAAGTACTGATGGACATATGGTCACAATTCAAACATTGGCTCTTATGACCCATTCTCTTGTTCGCCATCATAGATTTCATAGACATTAGGGCTGGGAGGGACCTCAGGAGATCATTGAGTCCAGCCCCCTGCCCCAAGGTCAGAAAGTCATCTGGAGTCAAAGGATACCAGCAAGATAAGCGTCCATACACTTCTTAAAGAAGTCCAGAATAGGGGCTTGCACTACCTTTGGAATAAAGACTTTTTCCTTACGTCCAACCTAAAACGATCTTGGAGGAGTTTCTGACCATTGGTCCTGGTCATCCCTTGGTGTGCTCTGGTGAACAGACATTCCCCCGGATCCTGATGTACTTATAGGCTACCACCATGTCCCCCCTGAGCCCATGCTTTTCCAGGCTGAAGTGTCCCATGGCTCTCAGCCTCTCTTCATAAGGTCTATTCTCCTGCCCTCTGATCATATGCATGGATCTCTTCTAGACTCTCTCAACCTTCTCCACATCCTTCCTGAATTGTGGAGCCCAGAATTGGGTGCAGTACTCCAGCTGCAGCCTCACCAAGGCTGAATACAGTGGGAGAATGACATCCTGAGTTTACTTTGCTTTGCTTTACCAGCTGCAACATCATATTAGTGGCTCATGTTCATCTTGGGGTCAGTCATGACCCACAAATCTCTTTTAGCCTTGGTGCTAACAAGCGTAGCACCTCCAAGCCTATAAGCATGCTGCGGTGTTTTTTCCCCAAGGTGGAGTACCTTACATTTGTCAGTATTGAAAGTCATCTGGTTTGTATCTGCCCACTTTTTCAGCCTTTCCAAGTCAGCCTGGATCACCAGCCTATCCTCTGGTGTGGATGCTGTACCCCAAAGTTTGGTGTCATTGGCAAACTTGGCCAGTCCACTCCTGGCACCTGTATCCAGGTCGTTGATAAAGATGTTAAAGAGGACAGCTCCAAGGATGGAGACTTGCAGGACATTACTGGTCAGAGAGTGCCATGATTCACTTCTGTTGACTACCACTTTCTGAGTCCAGCCTCAGAGCCAATTCTCCAGCCAACGGACTGTGATGTAGCTAAGACCATAGTTGGCCAGTTTTTCCAAGAGGAGATCTTGGGACACCAGATCAAAGGCTTTTTTGAAGTCCACATATATGACATCAGCATCTTCTTCCTTGTCCAAGTGATATGTCACCTGGTCATAGAAGGAGATGAGATTGGTCAGGCAAGATCTACCCACAACAAGCCCATGCTTGCTATCCCTCAGGATGTTGCCATCAGCCAGTTTGTCAAGAACAAAGTTTTTGATGATTTTATCCAGAATCCTACCAGGGATTGTGGTCAAACCGATTGGTCTTTAGTTTTCTGGATTTACTTTTCTCCCTTTCTTGAAGATGGGCACCACATTGGCCTTCTTCCAATCTTCAGGTACTTCACCTGAGCACCAGGAGTTTTCAAAAATCTTTGCCAGTGGTTGGGCTATGACTCCTGCTAGCTCCTTAAGTACTCTGGGGTGCAATCCATCAGGACCCGCTGACTTGAAGGTATCCAGCCTCTCAAGGTGTTCCTTTACAAGGTCTCCACTGATGCTGGGTATAAATTCACCCTCACCCTGGCTGTCCCATATCTTGCTAGGCAGGGCAGATCCTTGGGTTGATAAAAAACTGACGTGACGTATTCATTAAGCAGGTTAGCTTTTTCCTGGGAGTCACTTGTCATCTGTCCCATTTGGTTTAGCAGAGGCCTAATGCTACCCTTGCTTTTCTTCCAACTCTCCACATATCTAAAAACAGACCTTTTATCGTCCTTGATATATGTAGCCAGGTAGAGTTCGGTTGCAACCTTGGCTTTCCTGGTTTGCTCCTACAGGTACAGACCAGTGCAGAGTACTCCTCCTTTGTGGCGATTCCTATCTTCCATACTTTATAAGGCTCTCTCTTTTGGCTTAGGAGGTCCGTGAGTTCCCTGCTGAGCCAAGAGGGTTGTTGTGCCCTTTTGCTACCTTTCCTCTGTGCTTCCAGGATTGCTCAATTAAGGCGCAACCACTCCTTTTGGATGCCTCTCCCTGCAAAGTCTTGGTTCCTTAGTGCCGTGATAACAAGCCTCTTGAACTTATCAAAGTCAGCTTTCCTAAAGTTGAGGACTTCTGCATTGCTGACTGACTTGCCAACTTTGTGATGGATAGCAAAACTGATAAACTCATGGTCATTGTTTCCCAGCTTTTCTTCGATCTTTAGATTGCTGACTAGATCATCCCCTTTAGCCAGTATCAGGTTCAGCAGCACTTTATCAGGTCCAGCAGCACTCTTGTCAGTCCATAGACTTCTTGGGTCAGGTAGAGTTCATCTGAGGGCAAAAAAAGAGGTGTACAAACAGTGGAAGCAAGGGGCTATCACCAAGAAGGATTACACCTTTGTTGCTTAGAACTGCAGGGAGGCTGTTAGTAACGCCAAGGCAGAGATGGAGCTAGGGCTGGCAACCAGAATTAAGGATAATAAAAAGTCCTTTTTCAAATACATAGGAAGTAAAAAGAAGGCACCAGGTAACATGGGGCCCCTACAGGATAGGCTTGGCAATCTGGTGATTGCGGAAAATTAAAAAGCTGACCTCTTTAATGAATTCTTTGCTTCCATATTCCTGAACAGGGACCATGACATCTCCCCCTTTAGAATTGCGGATGGACCCAGGGAAGGCACTGCCATGCCTACAGTCAGGGATGACTTAGTTAGGGAACTTTTGGAGGGGCTGGATGTGTTTAAAACAGTAGATCCAGATGCTTTTCACCCGAGGGTGCTGAGGAAATTGGCTGGGGTCATAATGGGGCCCCTGGCATGGCTTTATGAGCACTTGTGTGGCACTGGCCAGGTACCAGAGGATTTGAAATGAGCCATTCTGGTCCCCATTTACAAGAAGGGGAGAAAGGAGGACCCTGGCAATTATAGGTCAGTTAGTCTTACCTCGGTCCTTGGGAAGATCTTTCAGAAAATTATCAAGGAGCACATCTGCAAGGGACCAGCAGGGGAGGTAATGCTCAGGAGAAACCAATATGGTTTCATTGAGGGCAGGTCCTGACTGACTAACCTGGGTGTTTTATGAACAAGTCACAAAGTCTCTGGATGAGGGTGTTGGGGTGGATGTCATCTTCCTGGACTTTAAGAAGGCCTTTGACATGGTTTCCCACCACATCATCTTAAAAAAACCAGGTAACTGTGCCACTGAAGCCTACACAGTAAGATGAGTGGCAAATTGGCTAGATGGTCCCACCCAGAGAGTGGTGGTGGATGGATCATTTTCAACTTGGAGGGATGTGGGCAGTGGAGCCCCCCAGGCTCGGTCCTGGGGCCTGTACTGTTCAACATCTTTATTAGCAATCTGGATGTGGGTGTGGAATGCACGCTGTCCAAATTCACTGATGACACCAAGTTGTGTGGCAAGGTGGGCACGCTGGAGGGGAAGGACAGAATCCAGCTAGATCTAGACAAGTTACAGAGGTGGGCAGATAAGAATAAGATGGAATTCAGACAATTGTAAGGTACTGCATCTAGGAAGAAAGAACCAGCAACATACCTATAGGCTGGGAAACACTCTCCTTGTCAACACGGTGGCAGAAAGGGATCTTGGAGTCTTTGTTGACTCCAGGATGAACATGAGCTGCCAATGCAAGGAAACGGTCAGTAAGGCTAACCGCACCTTGTTGTGCATCTACAGATGCATCACAAGCAAGCCTAGGGAGGTGATCCTTCCCCTCTATGTTGCAGTGGTCGGGCATCCAGTTCTGGATGTCGCACTTCAAGAGGGATGTGGCTAGCATTAAGAGGGTCCAGAGGAGGGCCACTCACATGGTCAAGGGGCAGCAGGGCAGGCCCTATGAAGAGAGGCTAAAGGGCCTGAACCTATTCAGCCTCAACAAGAGAAGGCTGAGAGGGGATCTGGTGGCGGTTTACAAACTCACCAGGGGGGACCAGCAGGAATTGGGGGAGACTCTGTTCCCCACGTCACCACCCAGGGTTACTAGGAAAAATGGCGACAAATTGTTAGAGAGAAGGTTCAGGACATCAGGAGACATTACTTTACAATTAGTGCTGTCAGGCTCTGGAATGGGCTCCCAAGTGAGGTGGTACTCTCTCCTACCTTGGGGGTCTTCAAGAGGAGGCTGGACAGATATTTGGCTGGAGTTATATGACCCCGGCACCCATTCCTGCCCAGAGCAGGGGGTCGGACCTGATGATCTGTTTAGGTCACTTCTAACCCTAAGCACTATGATACTATGATAGCTTTGCGACCATTTAGATTTGGCCGAGTGCTCTTCCCACAAGATGTCTGGGTAGTTGAAGTCTCCCATGACAACCATGCACTGAGAGCATGTAGCCTCAGCCAATTCCCTGGTGAATCATGTGTCCTTCTATCCATGCCACTTCAGAGCTGTTGTGGTCCATGAGTGAACTTGACACCTCCACGTACACCAAAAGGACAACACTGTGCTTGTGCATCCAGTCACCCATTCCTGTGACTGGTTCACCCAAACCTGAAGAAAGAGTGGGGTGGACCTCATTCAACTACTCTCTAAAGGATACCCCTCTGTCTCACCACAAGTTGAAGGAGAGAAATAGGGTTTAAGAAGTATATTATATCAATTATCCTACTGCTGGAGAGGCAAAGCCCTTCACACATATAGATCACAGGGACCACGATCTACCCAGTACTGTATTCCCACCTCAATGGCCATATTTCAAATGGTGATTATATAATGATTCTTGAAACAGCATTATTTCCCATCTGCCTTCTGTTGACAACAATCCTAGAACTCATGAAGCATTATAGCCACTGTATTGTAACTGCAGAGGCAGTGATGCTGAAGATGAAAAGGAGCCTGAGAAGAAAGTACCGGTTCAAGGATCCGTTAATTTGAAGCCAGAATTTCCTGTACCATTTCTAATCCCTGCAGTTAAAAGGGAAGAATGCACAAATGCTACATTGTAATTGATGGATTTTTTAATGTCTTTTTCCCATGGAGGGTGGGAGGAGGGTGTCTGCGTCTGTCATAGGATATAATATTTATTTTAGAGATGTGCTGTGGAACTCAAACCAACCCTTGCTCTCCAGAAGTTAGAAAGAAGCTTCTCTCATTGGTAGATATTTCAAAATGGTCCAGTATGCAGTTTCTTGCACCTTGATACTAAGCCTCTAGTACAGAATTTCATCAAGGATAGGTTTCTGAAATAAGCTGCAAGCCTAACCCAATATGGCATTTTCTATGTTCTTGTGTTGAGAGAGGTCCCACATTGCATATATATAGTTGCATATCTACCAATGAAAGAAGCTTCTTTCTAACCTCTGGAGAGCAGGGGCTGGCTCAAGTCCCATAGCACATGTCTCTAAAATAAGTGTTATATCCTATCTAGTATAATACTATATATTCTATTTTTATGAATATGTTTATTGTATATACTTATAAATATCATCTTTATTCCAATACAAGACCCAGCTACAATGGAGGGGAAAGCCCCTTGTCTTGTAACTGCGTACAAAGAAATCTCACTAAATATACTGCCTATCATTAAACTGCTGCCAAAAGCAGCATGTGCTCAGCAATGGAAACCAGCTATGATAGATTAAATGCAGCCAACACTGTGCATGAATGAAGCACTTGGCTCATAGAAGATGACCAACCTGATTGCCTTCTATGATGAGATAACTGGCTCGATGGATGTGGGAAAAGCAGTGGACATAATATACCTTAACTTTAGCAAGGCTTTTTATACCATCTCCCACAGCATTCTTGCAAACAAGCTAAGGAAGTATGGGTTGGAAGAATGGATTGTAAGGTGGACAGAAAATTGGCTGGATTGTTGGGCTCAACAGGTAGTAATCAATGGCTCAGTGTCTAGCTGGCAGCTAGTATCAAGTGGAATGTCCCAGGGGTTAGTCCTGGGGCTGGTTTTATTCAGTATATTAACAATCTGGAAGATGGGATGAATTGCACCCTCAGCAAGTGTATGGATGGCATCAATCTGGGAGGGTGTAGTAGATGCACTGGACAGTAGAGCTAGGATTCAGTGACCTAGACAAATTAGAGGATTGGGCCAAAAGAAATGAGAATAGGATGGAATTCAACAAGCATAAATGCAAAGACCTGCACTTAGGACAGAAGAATCCCATGCACTGCTATAGCCTGGGGACTGACTGGCCAAGCAGCAGCACTGCAGAAAAGGACCTGGGGGTTACAGTGGACAATAAGATGTGTATGAGTCAGCAGTGTGCCCTTGTCACCAAGAAGGCTAATGGCACACTGGGCTGCAGTAGGAGCATTGCCATTAGATCAAGGCAAGAAACTATTCTGCTCTATTCTGCACTGGTAAGGCCACATCTGGAGTACTGTGTCCAGTTTTGTGTGTCCCCCCCAATATAGAAAGGATGTATCATCCATATGTTCTCCTTTCAATCTATTATCTCTCAACTTTTTCCACACATCTGACTTTCCATCAGATTCCCAACTATTGTTGTTATCTTTTCTTCTTGTCATATTAATCGCCTTCTTACAGTCTTTCAAGAATTCTGATCCCATTCCCTCATGTGTATTTACCCTTATGGAGCTCTCTGGCTTTGCATAGTGGGCCAGAGGGTGCCACACCCACAGCTTTTTCTAATCTCCCCTGCACATGCCCCAACTTCCTAATGTTCTTCCCACAAGGTAATGACAGAAACATGCAGTCTTCCCCACCCCCTCTGTTGTCTCTTTCCAGAACATACATACACAAAGCTTTCCAAATCTGGCATTCCCCAGCCTCCTAATTCCCTCTACCTAACACCCCTCTACCACCTGTACCCCAAATTTCTGTAAAATACCTTCATCTTTTTTCAAAACTCACTTCCAAACAGGGCACCCAGAGATCGCTGAAGATCACATCTAAGATCTCCTTCTTTCCAAACTCTAGCCCATTTGATGTTAATACAAAATCAGTACTTGCCATTTGTCTCCCATTCGGTTCCATCCTTGTAATCATGTTCTCACTGGTCCATACATCCTTTTTAAAACTTTCTTTTACTACATTAAATCAGTAATTTTGACAAGTTGTATAGCTCTCCCTCCCCTTCATCCCCTCTCCTATCCCCCTCCTCAATAATGCAGCTGAAATCCCCCATCAGAATTTGCTGCCCACCTCCACCTACATACACCTCTAATTTCTTAAACAATGCAATCTTTCCTTCTTTTTCTGCTGGTTTATATAGATTAAAAATCTCTAACACTTTTTTTCAAACTCCACCACCATCCATTGCAGCCTCCCTTCCAAAATCACCTGCACTTGGTGCATTTTCACTTCCTCATTCTTATTCTTGAGCAAAATCATGACTCCAGATGCTTTGTTTACATCTGACCCTGCCCACCATGATGGTTCACACCCCCATCTCTTTACAGAACACTTGTAATCCCTCTCCTATGGGATTCCACACCTGTAAACATATGTCTACTTTTACTCCACTCAGTATTGGCACAATCTTAACCCACCTCTTCCACAATAACACGCTTCTGACATTTATGAATGCAATACACAATTACGTTTGTCCATTTACATTTAACTTCTCTACCACTTTAATGAGTCTTCTACACTGCTACTTAATAAAATCAGCTCTAATCCTCCTCCTCTTCACATCCCCAAAGGCTTTGCCAGTTGTTTTATTGCTTTAACATTTAAGAAAGTTTCCCCTTGCCCCTACCTTTCTGCTTCCCTCTCTCCTTTCCCTTCTCCATTAGTCCTAGACCAAATTTGCTCCACTGAGCTTTTCATCAGCCCATCTCCCTTCCCCACTCTTTCTCCACCTTCTTCTTTCTAAGCTTCATAGCATGTGATTCCTTCTTTTTCCCAAGTTGGCTCTCTTCTTCTTTCTCCTGTTCTATCTTCACTCCTCCTTCTTCTCCATGTACCATTCTCTCTTTTTTCCCTTCTTTCTCTTCTGTCCCGAAGTCATTTATTCCACTTATCTTTCCTGCTTTTTCCTCCTCTGTCACCAGCTGCACTACTTTGACTACTGAAATCTCATTCTCTTCCTCCCCGGCTCTTCCTTCTTATGGCGTCTTCTCCATTAGCATGCATTCCAGTTCAACACCATTTTCCCTACCTTCCCTTTCCTGTCTCTACTGCTCCTCTGTAGATGTAGGTTTTTTGGAGAAGGACTATGGCCCTTGCTGCTGTAAGTGTCCTTCTTCCCCACAAAGAATGCAATTTCTTGGCACTCTGCCTACTTGCCTTACTTGGATTACTAGCAGTAAGTGCATTTTCCACCAGGACTCCTCTCATCTGCCCTCTTTACCACTTGAATTCCACTCAATCCTGTCTGTATACTATATTTATTTTACATCTTCTCAACATACATACTTTCTGTACATAATTCTCCAACCATTTTTCTCTCTCTCCTATCTCACGCATGTTTGTGTACATTTGAATAATTATTGTTCTTTCTCCCACAATAAAACTTATCCTATTTATTTCTTCTCTCTCACCTATTACCACATACATCTTCCAAAAGTCCTTACAACCTTCTCCACTTCAGTAAAAAAATCCCAAGATTTCAGGTTAGAAAAGGTGACCAGGCTATTCAAATGTTCTGCTTTAACAATATTTGCAAACAATATTTTTTCTATAAATTCATGTCTGTTCATCATCTGACTTGTTTCCCTTCCCCTGTTACTACTGCTCTTATTCTCAAGCCAAGATTTACCTGCTGCTTCATCTCTCACTTCATCCCATTTTCTTTCTCTTTATAGTTCTAGCCCAAGTGCAATCCCCCTCACTGCTACCTCTTTTTCAAGCCATGGTGAAGCACTACATTGTACATTTTTACTTCTTCTTCACTCCCATAGTTGAGCTGTGCCTTATTTTCCCATTTCCAATGAGTACTGTTTCTTCACCTGCTTTAAATGCCTGACAAACATCACCAAATGGGGCCCCAAACAGTTCACCCAGAATCCCTCTGTCACCCCCTCTCTTACCCTGACACATATCATTAGTGTGGCCCCACCATCCATGGGATGAAGACACCAGACAAGGCTGTCCTGCACCTTTTCCATCTATAAATTTTTGGAACATCCCAGGACTCATGACAAGAACACCCAGTTCCAGTCATGAGTAGGGGGCTAATTACCACATGAATCCTTTGTTGGAGGCATTTGGAGTACACACACATAGGGCTTGTCCACACATGCAAGCATGTGCACTTGCAGCAGCTCAAAAAGAAGTGGTGCAAATTTACGCCAGAGCTTTTTGCTTCAGCGCACGTGCTCAGACATGCACTTTGTTGTGGAGCAAATTGTGCCACTTGGGGCAAAATAAACCTGCCTGGCTCCTCCTGGATCTGCAACTAAGGGAGCCAGGGCCCAGGGCTAGCACCTGTGCTGTCCCCAGCAGTATAAAAAGCTGCCCTGTACTGGCTCCAGCAGTACAAAAACCTGCCCTGGACAGCAGCTCAGAGTTACTTGACCTCAGGAGCTTCTGGGGCCTAGGTTATTGGTATCTGGGGACACTAGCCCCTTGTGTCAGCTAGACTGCTGAAGCAGCATCCCAAATTCACTTTCTAAAATACTCTAAAATCCTCATTCTTCCACAATTAGAGCAAAAGAGAGAAAGAAACGGGGATTGATCAGATGGGCAATGTTTTATTGTTATATTGACAATGTTAAAGAAATTTGGAAGTCTATCAGTGTCTCTAGCATCATAATAAAATAAATACTAATATCTATATGTTTTAATATTTGCTTTGGTTTTCCTTATCACATGGTGGGTGTGTGATCGGGGGATGTGGGGTTGGCAGGAGGGGGTGGTAAGGGGGGTGGGGGGATGTGGGTGGGTCTGGAGGGATGTAGGGGGATGCGAGTCACTTTGTGGGTAGGTGTGGGAGGACTGAGGGTGTGGGGGCTGCTTAGGAGGGGTGAGTCTCCTGCATGAATGCCGTATGCCCCCTGTGGCTGGTGAGGCAGGGTGGTGCTGGTGGTGATGGGAGTGTGGTGGCAGTGGTAAGTGGGGAGCTCCCACAGACTCTGCAGGCACTGTCAGCATTGGGAAGAGGGATGGTGAGCAGCAAGCACCCACAGACACCACTGGCAGTGACAGCAGTAGCCAGCAGTGATCGCTGAGTGCCCGCAGACACCACTGGTGGTGGTGGCAAGTGACAACCACCTACAGGAACCACCAACAGTGCTGGTGGCACCTTTTTTGAAGGGGTGCACTGCCATGCTCAGAGAGTGTATGTGCACCCCCTACGCATTGCCAATGGTACCCTGCCCCCCACAGGACAGAACCTCCCCAGCACATGGACTACCCTGCCTGCAGGGTCTCAGGGCCCCCAGGGGTGACAGCTCCTCTCCTACCCACCCACCCACCTGCTGGTCTCCAGCCCCCTGCTCATTCCCATGCTCTTCTCCAGCCTCTGGAGGCTGGAGTTGAGCAGGAGAAAAAGCAGGAGGCTGGAAAGAATAGGAGAATGAACAGGAGGCTCATTGCCCCCACCCCTGTTGGTTCCCCCTGCTCCCCACTCATTTCCCTAATCCCCATTCATTCCACCATCCACTGTTCATTCCCCCTGCTCCCCATTTATTCCCCTGCTCCCCACTCATTCCCCCTGTCCCCTTTCATTCCCTCCCTCCTGTTCATTCTCCCCACCCTCCGTTCATTCCCACAGCTCCCTGCTTGCTCTCCCAGCACCCCTCATCCCCACCGGAAGTAGCAGAGAATAAGCAGGAGACTGGAGACAGCAGGGAAAGGAGCAAAGGGCTGGAAACAGCCACAGAGACATTCCCCTGCTGCCTCCAGCCTCCCCAGATCCCCTCCCCGCTCCTCCTGCCCCAAAAGCCCCTGCTTACCTGGCAAAAGCTGGATCTGGGTCCCTGCAGCTTGCACTGCTGCCTGCCCAGCACAGGCAGGCAGCATACTTCAGGAGCGGAAAAAGGGCCAACCATAGAAACGCTCTGCCACTCTGCCAGAGTGTCTCTGGAGTACTGAGCCTCTGGTTGCCTCAGCATGCCCTGACCCGGTTTTTCCCCCAGGTTTTTGTTTGACCCCTGGATATCCAGGGGGCTAATTTTCTTCCCACCCTGCAAGTTTGCAGTGCGGGGAACATTCTTTCTTTCCTGCATGTGCCTCTTGCCCCGTCTCAAAGGGGCTTGAGATAGGACAAGAGGCACATGCATGCTTGTCTGGACCTGCCCATTAGGGGCAATACTGAGCTGTGAGGGGTCAGCATGGTTTGAAATGCTGCTGCCTCTGCTGGAGTTCATCATGAGACTTTGGCATTGGATTAATATCATGCATAGTTTGTACTACATATGAGTAGGTGCTCAAGTGCTGCTCAGAAGTGTGTCTATGAAGTACCTGTGCTAAAACTTGAAGCAGTTTCAAAAAAAGGTACTTGCATCAATTCAGAATCAACTAAGTGTATGGGTACTATATCAAATTACTATAGTCTTGTTCATTTTCAAGGTTATTGTTTACAAATTTGTTTCTCGCTTCCATGTGCTCAGGGAGAGCTGGGTCTGACAGTAAGGAGAGGGAGAAGGGGCTGGAGGTGGGGGGAGCAGAGAGCAAGGGGATATCTGACCCCCCAGATTTATTTTCTGTGCTGTATCAGTGGGAGAGGGGAACAATTTCAAGGCAGACTTCCAATAATTAGATCCTATACCTAAAAAATTACTGGGGGGTCATCTTATAATCAGGTTCGTCTTCAATTTGATTAAATATAGTAATACCTAGCTCTTGGCCTGATTGATACCTTATGTTAATTATGTGTTGCATAAAACAATACTTTTTTATTCCTTTCCTTTCAAATGTTGACTTTTTACATTATTGAGTGTCCTTTGATCTTGCATTATGAGGAGGGGAAAATATCAGTATTAATATACCTGTGATCCCATTGCCTTTAGTGGGATTAGTGAGAGCTCTATACTTCTGAAAAGCCTGACAATTGTGAAGTTAGGAAACTTATTTTGTTCACTTAGGTTTATGAATGTTAGTCAATGACCACAGGTTAGCATTCAGCTACATATATATCCAATAATATTTTTTGTGAACATAGTCTGCTTGCATGGACAAGGGCAGAGACCCCCCTGTGCTTTTTCTCTCATTCCCAGGTCTCCTTTGATCAATGTACAGTAGTAATAGCAGTAGTTGTTGTCTATTTCTCATAGAGAAATAAGGCTGGGATTAAACCTGCAGCCTTGTGGTTTTAGCATTATCTCTAACCAACTGAGCTAAACACCACTGTTTGCCAGATCATAAGCACTAGTGCACAAATCTTACTACATAAATTATTATAAAATACACTACTTGAAAAAGGGAGCTGACCCAAAGCCCACTCAGTGAAAAAGCCCACGACTTCAATAGCTGTTGAATCAGGCGTAAGGTAGGCAAGATCCTTTTGCTCCAAGAACACTTGTTTAGAATTTCCTGAGCTTTGTGCCCTTAAATTTTCAAACCTAGCACTGCATTAACACTTTTTTTTTATTGAATTATATTTCTCATTCATGTTAAACTGAAAAATTAAGAGCTCACGGCAAACTAAATTCAGGTAGATATAACATCATAGGAGCTGTGTTTCAATGGAAGCATGAATCAGGTAATAAATAGCTCTCTTTGATCATTGTTTTTAAAATCTCTTGAACCATACTTTGATTAGTTCTATTTAATATTTAACATCTGGTTAGTCAATTTCAATCTGCAAGGAGCACTGCTGGAAAAATTCTGTGCTGACTAAATACATTTATAATACTACAAAGCTGACATGCAATTGATTTTAGTTCCCATAAAAGGATTATGTTAACTTTTCTTAATCCATATATTAGTGTTTTGTGAAGTCCAGTGAATTCACACCAGGGATACTAAGTGTTTATACCTTATCAATATTTTATGTGGAAGTGATGGAATTATATTTTAGCCTAAGTGCTGCTTTCTAGTTTTTTCCACTGAGCAATGGCAAACATCCGGGCGGGGGGGAAAGAAAAAAACCAACACCGCAGTGTTTCAACTGACTGTATAGAACCATATTGGACTGAAACTTGGTACAGATCTCAATCACTAGAGCTCCCTTTTCGACTGCTCAAATACGTAATGAGACATTCCTGATTTTATTTTTATAGTTTAGGTTGTAGCCAAGTTAAGGGATCAAATCACTAACACAGATCTTCAGACTAGGTAAGGGTTTATGGGGTCCTGAATACTGAAGGAAGATACCAATGCCCATTTTCCCCATGATTTTTTGTTTACTTGAACTATCTTGTGATTTTTGTTTATTATTAATTATATATGTAGTCTCTTACAGGCAAATTACAGATCTCTCATGATCACAGGACAAGTTCCTACCTATGCTGCTCTTGCCTTGTTTAAATAATTACAGCTATAAAGAGCAGGACGTCAGATTTAGATCCAAACTCAGCCAATTATGAGCCAAGCACCCCAGTCTAGAAAAGGCACAGGGCAGGGCGGGGGGTTCAGCTGCTTCCACCAATCCCATAGACTGGGAATGGAAGGGAGGAGCAGCCACCTGCTGCTCCTTACCCATTCCTCAGACCAAGGTCTCCAGTTTAAGGAGCAGGTCAGGAGGGAGAGGTAAGGGGCATTGCTGGGCTGTTCCTCCACTCAGCTCCAGCCACAGGGAGCCAAATCAAACAACAACCTCTTCTTGCTCACCACCTGCTCCTCAAACTGGCTTCCCTGGTATAAGGACCAGGCAGGGGACTTTACCCCCACTGTTGCCCACACTTTCTGCAGACTGGGATCACCCAGTCTTTGGAAACACCAAGGAGCAGGAGAGATGAGGTGATTACAGGCTGAACACCTGTACTGCTTCCTCTCCCAGAAACACTTCTAGCAGTGGAAAATTTCCACTACTAGAAACAAATGCCTGTTCATGGCTTTGGACTTAGCTGGAATTTAAGCCTTAAGTCCTTTTATAGATCTGGACCATGCTGTTTTCACACCACTCTGGTTCTCGTGAAGTGTAAGCCAGACAATGAGATGGAACAATTGAGTAAAAAAATTGAAGGTAATACAGAAATTGTGTCATATAAATCAACATGTAGAGCTAATTTTATGTTTCCTTGTATTCGTGTATCCTTTTACCTTCACTTGATTGTATCTAAACCATAATAATAACATCTACTTCTGCGATTAAATCTGCACTCTGAATTATTTGTCAGAATGAGCTAGGGATAATATCACTGGCAGCTATGAAATAGGAGAGCTTTTTGGATTAAAATCATCCAGAAAGCAAAGAAGAAGGCTCCACCATCTCACCTTACCTATACCATCTCACCTTACCTATATAGCCCTTTATTCTTTTGGGCCACACTCTGTGTGTGTGTGTGTGTGTGTGTGTGTGTGTGTGTGTGAGAAAAGACTCAAGAATCAGTGCAAATATTGTGATATCCAAAATTATAATTTTCTACCTCTTTCTGATGAAACTGTTTAAACCCTAGATTTTGGCCACATAGCGTATGCCCTGATGAATACATACATGCAGTTTGTGGAACATGTAGACCCATTCGCCCCACTGCTAATTTGCAGCACAACAATTTTTTTTTCACCAGGAGGTCTCAGCACGATGCACACAGCAGCAGCATGTGCCACCAGAAATGAAGCTTGGAGCCATCCAGCCTCTCCTACCACACCCAGGTCAATTTGCCACAGGAAACATGTGCCTCTACACATGCATGCTTGTCAGGATGCACCTGTGTAGGTAACAGTATAGAGGTAATAAGAGAAGTTCTCTTACTTACCAGGTGTGCTAGTAGTTACTGAGACTGAAGAGTCACTTTTTAAATTTAAAATGTAGTGTGTAAATCATATCAATTCAGTATACATCCAATATAAAATACATCCAATATAAAATACTTATGGAAAAGCTGTTCTAGTGTCTGTTTTCTCTAACATTGTTGTTTTTTGTGGGGTTTTTTACACATATTCAGTTAGATTCCTCATAGCCCCATTTATCTACCAATATTACTAACCCATTAAGTGTATACTATATTATATGAACAACTTCTTTTTAATTGATTCTACAAGAACCATCCAAATGATAGAATTAAACAAACAGTTTGAACAGACTAGATTTTGTTATTGTATAAGGTGTTGTTCAGAAATGTTAGCTAGCTAAATAGTTGTAAGACTATCTCAAGCCATTGACCCTTAACTGACAATAAAACCCTAGGTGGGATATTTAAATCATAAAGTGAGTGGTCAGTTAAGTGCCTGCAGAGGTAAAAGGACAGATAGCATATTTGGTATGCTAATAGAAATCTATTTACTGGAGGAAATGACAAAAACATCAATCATATCAGAAGAGGCTATTAAGGATTGTTAACTCCCTTTCAGATGAGCAATGATTTCCATTGGGATGTAAATAAATATTCATGACAAGGGCCAGTGACAAGTTTCACCAAAATTAAACTGTGGTTAGCCTTCTACCCCAGACAGATCCTAAAAGAAAGGTTGACTTCCAGCTTGAAGAGGGGGTTGAATATTTGCAGACAGCCCTTTTCTTTCTCTCTCCACTCTGAAATCCACTGCAGATGTTCTTTCTCATGGTCTACAAGTAACATCATTCAAAAATGATGTTTTAAAGGAGCTTCCTGCTTATTTCGGTGTCATTAAAGACCTTTATACACATCTTCGTATCAATATATTTTTACAAAGACCATTTCTTCTTCAAATCAGATTAGAAAAAAATATTTCAAGAATATAACCAGATACTTCTAGAGGAAACTGTGTTAAAAACATTTCAGTACATCAATACCCTGTGTCCAAGTCACATATGGCTGCCCCACAAACTTACATACTAGCTGGCAAGGCACAAGGCCCACCATGACCAGAAATGAGGACTCATTCAGCAGTGCAATAATTAGGTATAGAAAATGGTAGCAGAATGCCTCATTATGTTATGATGTCTATAGACTCTTTTTCGTAGTAGTCTTAGCATCTTCCAAAGATATAAAACATATGTCATGTCAGTAATACTTCTGCTCTAGTTCTGTTCCTAGAGTGGTGAAGTCTAGTGTGTGTATGAGAAGTTCATGGTGATAGTTATGGGGATTCCTTGGGTTAACTATAGTCTGAATGCAGGTGACTGGACTCCACAGTCCACCAGGCCCCTTCCAGTCCTAGGGTGTTCTTACAGGTTACATTTATGCTATACTAAGGGCTGTTGAGTGGTGATAATGTCATAATAAGCTTAAAGCAGTCAGATGTAAATGCAAGGGTAGGCAATAGTTTGGGCTGGAGGGCCACTTAAGAAGTATTGGTGAACTGTTGAGGGTCGGGAGGGTGGGGCAGACTGTTGACCTGACCTTGCCTCCCCTCCCCTCCTCCCCATCACAGTTGTTTATGCCACCCAGTCTGGCAAGGGGGTGGACCAGGGAGATGCCAATTAATCCTGTCTGGCCCCAGGCCTGTCTGCCCTGTACCCACTTCCTAGGGCACTAGACAGAGTAGGCAGGTAGGATCTCCATGGAGACCAGCCAAGGACCCCCATGGGCAAGGTACACTTGGCCAGGCAAATAGGATGGGACTGCAGGCAGGTGGGGAGCAGCATCCAAGAGTGAGAGAGATGGGCAGGGCTGGAGCTGGGATCTCAGGGCGGTGACAGCACAGGACCAGCACCTGTCACAGGGACATGCAGGGGGTAAATCACAGCTCTGGCCCAGGTCCTGATATTGCAGTGTCACCACTCCAGCCCCACACATCCCATTCCAGGACACCACTCACTGCCAACCCAAGGCCCCATCCCATACACTCAGCCAAGAATACCCTGTTCACAGGGTCCCAGGCCAGTCTCCATGGAGACCCTGCCCACCCACCCACTCCATTCAGCACCCCCAATGGTGGGTGCAGGACAGACAAGCTGGGTTGAGTGAGCAGCAGGGCCAGGTCTGGCAGTGGAGGCACTGGCAGCAATTGCTGGAAGTGTGAGGACAGAGTGAGCTGCTACCAAAAAGGCTGCTAGGAAGCTCAGTCCAACCACCATGTCACCCCCACCCCACTCCACTACCCCGCCCCACCCAGCTGCACACACCATAACCAGGGCTGCCTCCATGCCTGGGCTGGGTGGAGTCAATGGACCCACTGTGGGCTAGAGAGAATCCCTTGGCAAGCTGTATCCTCTCCATGGGCCACAGTTTGCCCACCTCTGCATTAAAGCTTAATGCCATCTCTGACCTGCACAACTGTGACTTTCCACTAAGGGGTTGGTGAGCAGGAGTGTGACTAGGAACCACAACTGAGACTACTTCTCACATTAGGGAATGATGGTCCTCACTGTACCCAATACTTTGTTGGCATCCCTGCCCCTTATATACTGTGACTTCAGGGACTTAATTTTGGTACAGAACTACACCCAGTCCTGATGGTGCCCCAAAGCCACCATCTGAGCTGAAATCTACTCCTAGACCACCTGATTCTGCCTTTTGCTATTCATGCCCTTGGTAGTGGTGGTGATGGTCCTCTCCTCACCCCAAATTGTGATGAGGTCCAACAGTCTGATGGAGTCCAGGGGGAAATCCTTTATTTCATTCTCTGCTTCTTGTTGATGAAAGTAGGTAGGTAAAACTGGCTTGACAGTTGCTTGCTTGCATTGTTGGTTGCTTGCTCTGACTGCATGAGATCACACCTCCTGAGGGATGGAAGTAGAGTCGGCTTGGTGCCAGTATCACCCTCTGGGCAGTAGAGTTTAGGGAACTGGAAAATTTGTCTACAAAGAGAAGGATCCAGGAGGAGGGAACAGTGCATTCTGGGATGCTGAAGGACTGAAAATTTGGCTATTTTATCTCCTCGGAGAGGTCACACATCACTGTAATATGAGCTAGGTAACACAGATCGAAGAAAAATCTCACCTGAAGTGGTGTAATTTTAAGATACCAAGAGGGTGCTTACACTGCTTTTCATATTTTAACATATGTACAGTTCAATATTAAGAAATCTTAGTATAGCCTAACAGTAGCATAGAACAACTTTATAGTCCTCATTTTTTATGGGAACCAGATATGCAGCCTAATACCAGTATTTAGATTTATAATTAGCATGGAGTGAGGGTCAGTACTTCCCTAGACGGATATCAGGGGTTGAGTTGTGGGAAGTAATCATCACCCTTTACCTGCTTCCAATTGCTTCCTTTTCAGTGGAAATGTTCTGGACAGCAGAGTCACAGCTTTACCTACTCCCAGCCAACTTGTGCAGGAGGGAGACTATTTTGCGTGTCTTTTTTTTTTTTTCAGGAAATAAAATCAATGCAGGTCAATAAATATAACACTTCACAATACATTAGTATATTAGTAATGTAACCTAAAATTAAATAACCTACTTACAAAAATAGCAGCCTTCTATGCCAAGTTTCAGCCTGAAGGCAATTTTTATAGCTAATTTATGAACCTCTAAAAACTGACACAGCCTTAATATACTACCTTACATATTATCTTCCTAGTGTTTAGTTATTTTTATATAAATTAAGGGACAGTTTTTGGAAAAATTAGCCCTGCATATACATGTGCAGCACCCACCTTGAGTGTAGTTGCTACAATGCTGTGAATAAATACCCAGCTCTCATCTCCAAGCATCCAACACAAAATGTTGGATTATAAAAGCAAGAAAAACACAATTCTTTAGGTTTGGAGAGAAAGGAGAAGGGGATAGGGAGGTTTATTTGCTCCCGAGTCATATTTTCTGTCCATAATGTACTTGGAAATCATGCTGGAGTAAGGAAGTGGAGAAAACGATGAAAGTTCTTTATCTTTTCCAGCTGCCAGTAATCTAAGCCAGTGGCTTTCAAACCTCCTGAAGTCATGGAACATTTTTATATCACTACTTCTACCACAAAACATCTCACCCCTGTGAACTGAGGCAAAGCCAGGAAACCTGGCCCAGCAATAGTTGCACACCACTTCCTGACTTTCTCTGCCATTACCCCAAATCTCTTTGCAGAACCCCTGATGATCTATCACAGGACTACAGGGTTCCATGGGATATCATTTGAAAACCATTGAGCTAGGGCATGCAAGGGGAAGGGAGAGATGATTGTCTCATGAGCCCCTTCTTTCTTTCCAACTTGTTGTATATGGAGGCTTCCTGACATATAGCAGGCATTTTGCTCTAATGAAGGCATTGTTTAAATGGTGTTTCCCATATGCTATGGGGTTGACCAATTAAGCTGTTTTTAGGATCACAATCCTTTCCATGGACTGCCACCTTGACAGGATGGAAAGGTTTCTGTGCACTGATGACCATTGACAGCCATCTCTCAGAGAAGGCCAAAGTTGACAAAGAGATACAGTATAGGATCTGATGTGCCAGCTTTGCCTCTGGAAGACTGTATCATTATGTGTTCAATGATCACAACATCAGGTCTTGAACAAAGCTCCTATTATATAAGGCTGTGGTAATCCCAACTCTTTTATAGCTGTGAAGCTTGGCTGACCTACAGGGACCCCCAGAAAACCTTCACCAGCACTACCTTGGTATAAAGTGGGAGGATCCTTGCACAGTGTCTTTACCAATGCTAATACCACCAGCATAAAAATGCTGATTATTCAACATCAGCTGTGGTGGACAAAGTATAGTGTGCTCGTGTCTGATGTACATTTACCAAAACACTGCTATACTCACAAATCAGCCAAGGACAAAAGACACATGGGGAACAGAGAAAATACTTCAAAGACACCCTCAAGGTGAACATTAAGCAGTGTGGCATTGACATCACAAATTAGGAAAAACTAGCCCAAAACTAGGCTACATGGCAACACCTTGTGAGAAGGTACATCTTACTTTGAAGAAAACCATCTCACTCTGGAGGCAGAAAAACAGCAGAAATGGAAGAAAAGGAAAGACCAAAAAATCCATGGTTCAGCCCCCTCTTTAACCACCACCTGTGGCATTTGCCAGTCTGCAGCTCTAGGATCAGGTTTCATAGCCATCAATGGACTCATTTACAACCCTTTACTTGACCCGTGTGTGATCATCATTGACTTTGAAAGAATCACTGACGATGATGCCTAGGATGAGGATCAGGAAGGATTTTTTTCCCTTGAGCCAAGACTGACAGAGTGTCTGGTAAACTTTACCTTCCTTACAGCATCCTGGAGTCTTTCGGTTAACAAGGACTAAGGACAGGATATCAACATGGAGAATTTGTAGGTGAGTTTTTAATTTAATTGCCACTTGCAGCTTGTTGTCGACTACCAATAAAAGTTCAAGAGCCAGCACCCCCAGCAAACAGCAGACATGGGAGAAAACTGACAGACTTTATTAGCCTGGAGAGAAAAAAAGGAAGGACCTTAAAACCCGTTTTTGTGTCTATCTTCATTACTTTAGGAAGGGTGAGGGAGAGACCTAGAGATCTGGGATGACAATTAGAAGTGAAACGAAAGAGGTTCAATCCTCATCTTGGCACAGAGGCCATGTTACATTACACAGGGTCCAAGAAAGTTTGATATTTAGGATAATGTAGACTTGCAGCCTTCTACTTTAAAATTCATCCCTAA
Source organism: Crocodylus siamensis (assembly GCF_052110815.1). Taxonomy (NCBI): domain Eukaryota; kingdom Metazoa; phylum Chordata; order Crocodylia; family Crocodylidae; genus Crocodylus; species Crocodylus siamensis. Next base: position 343,151,891 of record NC_143395.1, on the reverse strand, counting down.
ACAGCCTGTCTTATTAACTATATATGCACATGGCCCTATTCAAGGTAAATTAGGGCAACTGAACCCACAAATGCATGCGTCATTTAGATGACAATCTAACCTATACAAGACCTCAGAAAGAAACAATGAAAATGCACACAACCATCTTCAAAAGGGGTGAGCAGAAGCATTTTCACACCTTGACATAAATAATTCTGCTCCTACAAATCCTACTATTCTTTCCAAATTTTCCTTCCATTCAGTATTTATTAGATGCATTACTTTGAGGCAGATTTTGAAGAAGGAAACTGCAATTTATTGCATATATTATATGTCTGCACATAATTAAATTACTATAGTTACTCTTATCATAATGGATAGGCAAGGGACAAGATGATTCAAACAATACCATATTTCCCCTTTTGTGTCCATTTCCTGGTAGTAAAAATTATGTTGTATCAGATGTATGTAACTGTTAAATCATTAGTCAAAGGAAGGCACCAAGTATTCTCTTGTCTGTTTACTGTCCTTATTGATATTCACTTTCAAGCAAGGGAATATATTTTACTTGCCATTAGCCAAATATTGATGTCATATCATATAACAGAATTTCTTTCTAAGGTGTTGCGTATGACCAATATGAAATATTTAATTCATTTCTTTGAACAAAGTATTAAAAATTCCCCCCTAAAATAAACCATCATTTTATGATATTACCAGCCATCCTCATTTTCTAAGCACTAGTTATGTGGGTTTGCAGGAATTAGAGCTGGTGCCACTGTGTGTATAAGAAGGTCATGTCTAATCATTGTGGTTGCTAAGTACCTCCATTTTTTCCAGAGTGACAGACTTCATCAAGACTACAGCTGACTCACTGGTCAAAGTCACATTTAGCCTTTGAAAACTGCTCAAAAGTTCTTATGTCAGTTTTTAAGTTTTTTGTCCTCAGAAGGCCTTAGAGATTGTTAAAAACCTAAGCCTAAAGGCCCCCTTACCTTTGTTTAAGGGACCAAGAAATCTCAGAGTTAGCATCAGTTTCCAATTTTAATGAAGAACATTTCTAGAGCTTCTCCTTGCAGCTGTACACCTTTGGAAATGTAAACAGATGTCAAATGTTCACTAGGCTGATGTATACCCCTAATTAATGTGTAAAAACATAGTTATTGTTAATCCTTGTTACCACCAAAGTAGAGCAAATTTCTTTAATCCCTGAAAACCAGAGACACTTTTTCCTTGATATTCTGGGAGAAACGCATCTAAAAATCATAACTCTGTGGGGTTGGAACTACATAGGCTGCTACTGCTGGCAGTAGGACTCTGTCAAGCAGTTTTTATTTTTCCTGACTCTTCTGCTTTCAAAGTAAACGTGACCTCTAGGTGAGAGCCAGGTACAGACATTACACTTTTACTGGTCTATATCCATAACAGACCAGAAATTTGGACACAGACTGGTTTAAAAATGGTGGAATCCATTCTAAGATTTACCACCACCCTCCTCCCTCCCCCCAGAGGGTGAATGGGTTCTGTTCACTACTGATCTAACCCATGCCACTTAGGCTAAGTACAGACAGTCAAAAAGCCCAAGGCTGAATCAATTCAATCTTCTCAGTTTAATCTAAGTTGTATATATTGGACCAATAAGCAAGTGAACAGACATTCTCTTTTGATTCCAGAAATGCAACCACATGTCTGCCGTGGCTCAGGCCAGAAGGTTGGCTGGATCAGACAGCTTGGGCCAAGGCTAGCCTGCCTACTCTGCAAGGGGGAGCAGGGTTTTATGGGGGAGATGCAAAACATCCTGGGACGCTGGGGGACTGTGAGTCAAGTTTAATCTGGAGGGGATCTGGGACAGAAATTCAATAAATTGATTTAACCTAAATCAGTTCCGTTTGATACTAGATCCATCCAGGTTTATCTTAAAATCAGTTCTGGCCATTTTGAAAGCAGCTTATGTGCACTGAACTTCTGTTCTGTTTCAGATTTGAACTGGTTTCCAATCACTTATACCAGTTTTTGTGTAACCCTAGCCTTACAGAAAGCCACGTAATTTAGACTGATCCCACCTCAGGCTTTTTGAATGCTTGTTCCTAGCTGAGGAGTTGTAGCTCCATTACATGAAAAACAGCATGAGTCTGGCAGACTAAACATATAACTGAAAACAAGGAACTTCCATATTCTAACCCAGATTCTTTGTAAAGAGAGTCATAGGCAACTTCAGGAAAAAACATTTAAGTTCCTTGCTTCAATCTTTCCATCTGTAGAAAGGGGCAGATGTTTTTATAGACATGCAAAAGATTTAATAGGAGCAATGTGAAACTAGGTAGAGGCAAAGTCAGCTCATTCATTCTTTTCATTTTAAAAGAAAAATGCTACAATGAAATTAGAGAAGAAATGTTGTCTTTCCAGGACTTGCAATTATGACAATATGCTTATAAATTATACATGTTTTAAAGAGCACTATTTCCAGGAACCCAAGGAAATCAAAAACAAAGAGTCAAATAAAAGTCTATTAATTTGGAAAGAAAACTATAAAAATAAAAGTTGATGTTGGAAATGTATACAGTATTATAAATGTAACCTGGGTACACCCAAGGTTATTCTCAGTTGGATGGGATGAGTAGGCAGGAGGGGGTGCTGTGAGAGGGATGGCAGAATTTCAAGCAGATCCCTCTTTCCTCTATAAAGTTAGCCCAAGCCCTATGTTCTTAATTATATACAATTTATTAAGTTATAATATACATAAAGATAAAACTAAATATCATATACATATATTTACACAGTGAACATTAACTAATAACCAAGGTCAAACCATAAATAACACTATTTACAACATCACAATACAACATTTCATTTAAAAAATATAAGGCGCAAACATGAACAATCTTAATATAGTTCTTAATATATACAATATATAACAATCTTAATATTCCTTATAGTCCCTGACCCATGGCAAGAGATAGTCCTCCTTCCAATGGGGTCCTTTGAGGCAGGGTGTCCAGGAAACACTAGGAGTCCCTCCCCTTAGGGCCTTGACTAGGCGGTGGGCTACTCACTCAGCCCCTTTTCTGGGTTTGCCTGCACCAAACGTCTTTCCCCTGTGGGACCCAAGGGCCCAATGACTCATGCTCCCTCAGGTGGCGGTGGTCAGGGTGCAGCTTGTTGGGGTCTCCTTTGCTGGAGCACCTCTCCAGACTTCTCCCACACCACTGGGCTCCTCCCCACTCTGTGCCCTGCTCTGGGCACCGAGGGCTCAGCTCCTCTCAGCTGCTGAACCACCGCTGCTGGTTTCTGGGCCTCATGCTGCAGCATTACTATTTCCCTGTGCCCTGGCTTCAGCACCAAGGGCTCTTTTAGCACAGACCAGGCCCTTCAGGTTCCAGCCGGCCATCCTCACGCTGGTTGGCTAATCCAAGCAGCCTCCATGGCTCCCTTGCTCCCAAGGCTTGGGCTTGTGCACTACCCTGTACACCGTGGAACCTGACCGCTTGCCAGGAGATGGGGCCTCAGCCACCTCACTGCAGCCACAAGGCCTTTGCCCCATGCACCACCCCACGCACTGTGTGGCAGCTGGCCCTGCCGGGGTTGCAGGCTTAAGCCACTGCTTACAGCCCCCAAAGCCTAGGCTCCATGCACTGAACCATGCACTGTGATGGGCCAAAGCAGTCTCACACCACTCCCCAGGCCAGGTTTCCGTGCACCTTCCTGTGCATCATCAACAGCCCACGTGATCTCGCACTACTTCCAAAACTGCTCCTCCAGTGGCAGCTTCAGAAACCTTGGGCCTATTGCCCACTAGGGAAGAGCTCCCCAAGCTTTTCTTGGCTCCACTCTTCTTGAGTCCCTCACCACATCTGCCCCTTGTGCTGCACACACAGCTCTTTTTATACACTCCAGGACTCTGCCTCTGAAGTCTTCTGGACCTGACAGTTTCCTGCTGCCTCCTGATTGGTGGATGGGCTCTGCCAATTAAAACCACAGGATCTCAAGCCTGGAACTCAACCCAAGCTCTGAAAGATGCTGGCACCTGGGACCCAGCTGGCTGTGGCTGACCTCCTGGCTAGCTGTGACCATGAGGACAGGCTTTGACAGTTCAAAGTAGGCCACCACACCCAGAACATCTGCCCAGATGGCTGGGCAGGGGGTACACATGGCAGTAGTGCCACACAGAGGCCAACCCTGCAGCCATAGCCCACTGGCAGCTGGCCCAGAGGGGCAGATGTCTCTACTGGCTGTGCAGTCCCCATCGGGTCTGGCAGGTGCACAGCAGATCACAGCCAGGCAGCAGCCCCCACTGCCAGACCCCTGCAGTGGGTAGAGGTTGCAGGGAAATCTCAGTAGCTGCCCTCAGCTTCTTGCCAGAGCAGCTTTTTATACTGCTGGGGACAGCACAGGTGCTGGCCCTGGGCTCTGGCTCCCCCTGGCTGCAGATCCAGGAGGAGCCAGGCAAGGTTATGTTGCCCCAAGTGGCACGATTTGCTCCACAACAAAGTACATATCCGAGCACGTGTGCAGAGGCAAAAAGGACCTGTGCTGTCCCTAGCAGTATAAAAGCTGTCCTGTCCTGGCCCCAACAGTATAAAAAGCCACCCTGGCAAGTAGCTCATTTTTTCATTCCCACACACGCCTGTTGCCCCACCTCAAAGGGGTTTGAGACAGGGTAAGAGGCACGTGCGTGCTCATCTGGACACACCCTATGAGTGCATGTTCTAACCACTAAGCTGAGATGCCTTACTCTGTCCAGGCACTCTTCAGGGACCAAAGATACATAATACAGGGTTTTGAATTCCACTCTAGGGGCCAGGTCAGGCATTGCAACACCTAACTAACAGAAGCCTAAAAGTTGTATGGGTTATAGACCTCAGGAAATAATAACAAGCATGTCTGCTAACAAAAGAGAAGGGGAAAGACCAAGAGTGCATTAGTCTGTTAGATAGTTATTTAATGTATTAGATAACTACAAACCATTGGTGTGATGAACCATGAAAAGGCTAATGTGAACCTTAGGATGCATCACAAAAGGTAAGTCCAGCAGAAACAGGGAAGCATTAACGCCATTATACAAGGCATCAGTAAGATCTCACTGAATAACCTGTACAGGTCTTGTCATCTATGATCAAGAAAACTGAATTCACACTGCGGTAGGTGCAGAGAAGAGCTACTGGGACGATTGGGGAAATGGAGAGCCTGTCTCACCAAAGGAGACCAAAGGTTCTTTGCTTACTTAGCCTAGGAAATGCAGTGCTAAAGGGTATGATTACTTTGTATAAAAACCACCTGAAGATAAATGTGAGGAGGAGGGGGTGGGGAAGAACTGTTTAAACTAAAGGGCAATGTTGACAAACATAAATAGGCATAAACTGAATACATTTAGGCTGGAAATTAGAAGGTTTCTAAGCATCAAAGGAGTCAGGTTTTGGGACAGCTCTCAAATCAGAGTAGTAGGAGCACAAAACCTACTTAGCTCTGGTAATGGAGCTTGATCGTTTTATAAAAAGGATTGTTCTATAGGATTGCCTGTGTTAGTGGGGGGATTAAACACAGTGACACAGGAGATCCCTTCCAACATTATGTTCTTGTGGGCTTGTTCAAATGTATATGCATTATTTTAGAAATGTGTCATTTTTTCCTCTTTACTGCAAAAACACATAATAGCACAGCTTCAGAAGCAAAATAATCTTCCAAAGGAAGAAGAATGGATTAATAAAGCCTGCAAATTACAGTCATTGACAAATTAACTTTCCCTCTAAGAGATCAATATCAAAATTATGTTGCAATGGGGGCTCCATTTCATGCTCCACACAAAAAGTAGAAACTGCTAAACTAATCTTTTTTTATGAACATTTAAAATAAATTACCATTATTATTCAGAGAGCTGGGGAGCACTTAGTGGATTTGTACATTTCTTCGTCTGTGAGGTGGATTTAATATGTACACATTTTACTTTATGTATATACATAACAATAAATATGTTTAAAAATTAAATTAGAAAACATTTACTATTCAATAAACGTACCGGTGAACAAGAGTTGGAGGCAGTGGAGCAGGCATGCAACATCCTGTTAACTGAGCCTCTTAGAGAACTGTGGAGAAAGAGGCCAGTGTGCTATGACAAGTTTCTTTGTATTCAGCTTTATCAGCAACTTTTGGAGCCACCGTGTTGCTATTTCTACTACTGTCAATAGTTCTAATGAACTTGACCCCAGACAGTAAGATCTGTCCCTAAAGCCTCTTCCTGGAGGCCAGAGGAGCTGTGCTGGGATGTTAAGAAATGGCCCCTAACTAGAAACCAGGAGAGCGGTGGGTACCATCCTTCCTCACTGGTGAGGGGTCCCATGACTGACAGGACACTAAAGCATAGGAATATCCACTATCCTCCTTGGAATCAAAAGGAGTGTAAACCTGAAGCCCAAGCTGACAGTTCTTCTTAGCCTGCAAAATAAGGGACTTGCATTTCTGGGGACACAGTTTCTAGGGTCATGCAAGCGCCCCAGAGAGCAAAGGTACTCAGCAGGCCCAGTGGTGGCAGGCAGAAATTCACTGCAGGAGGGGCAGGGTTTGGAGACAAGAAAGCCATATGAAAAAAAGTCAAAGCATGGGCCTGCTCAAAATTAGAGGCAGGGAGAAGTGGGGTGGGGGTGAAAATAAAGGCTCACTTGAATTCCACAAGCTACATCAAATAGGCTACAACACCCACCATCTTCCACATAGAAAGTATAAAGGCAGAGAAAAGGAGGAGAAACAGGTAAAAAAGCTAACTGAAAACACTAAATGGTAAAAGTTAAAAACCAACAATGGAAAAGAAAGAGACAAGAAATGAAAAGAAACTTGTTCTGAAAAAAGTAGGTATTAGCCAAAGGGGCAATCTAGGTTGGACACCAGATGCTCTGTGGTGGTGGAGAAGAACTGAGAAATGGGAAGTGCACGTCATGCTTTATGTTGTCAGTGCAGAAGCTGAGGAGAAGCACGGCACATAAACACTGTACATACTAAAAAGGCAAAAAAAGTCTCAGAGCTTGAGATGCCCATGTACCTGCAGTGAAGTGGGCATATGGACAAGCACTTGTAGGAGACTGGAATATTTTTTCTAAAATAGGTGTACAGAAGTTGAGACAGAAGTTATGGGCCTAATGCAAAAACCACATGGTGAAACAAAATGGCCTCTGTTCTGAAGGTTAAGTGTGTACTAGACTAGATGAGCATAACTATATCTTCTTGCCTTAAAATCTGTTAAACAAACTCGTCTCATCTAGAAGCTACCAGACATCCATTTGACAGAAATAACTTTTAAATCTCTACTGGGCTGGGTTGGGCTGGGTTAAAACTAGTGACCTATGGGTAAAAAATCTTGTAGATCATTAGTGATGCCCTAAGGCATCCAGTCCTCAGTAAGCAATAATGTTACACCTTCAGAAATAAAGCTTACTTTCTGGAAAGATAAGTTTATTAATTCAAGTTCTGACCTTTATGGCATTGATGTGGACAGGATTGTCCACCTTCTGGACACACAAGCAAAATATTCAACACATTGCTTTTAGTCTCAAATACATCCTATAATAAAAGACCCCAACCACTTTCTACAGCTTCCATTAATTAGAATATACACAATACAAATGCAACACTACAGCAATTATTAACAGAATATCCAAATTAACTTCTAAATATGTTTGCAATTAAAATAATTATAATTATTTCAATTATAACTATAATTTCAATTATAACAATTACTCCAGGGTCCTTACACCTTTTCTGTATGCATGTGTGCACACAGACACACACACAGATATTTTGCCTGTCATGATCATTGTTTGAAGCCACATCTTTCATATCCAAACCACAGAGCTCTTTTACTCCAGCTATAAGAATATTCATATAACTGGGGAAGAGAAAGTGTTTTATCCTCTATAGAGAACAGTCCACAGAAAGATAAACCACACAATCTGCTGATAGATAGGCTATGCATCTATCTGTGAGATCAAAGTGGACATCTGGATTCTTGATTCCACAAAATATGGTCTGGGGGTTACAGATAACATATCCAAGTATAACACCACCCCTACTTGGACTGTTTGCAGGGGACTGAACCCAGGTTTTCATGAGTTTTTATCCAGAACTTGTGTGTCCTGAGACTCTCTTTACATTCTTCCATATATAGCTTGTGGTAAAATAAATCAATTGTATACAACGCTACTGCTGTCTCCATATTAATATCACCGTTATTCTCTAGTAGAGGCTGACAGTCATGCAATTAACATGGTTTACCCAAGGACTGAGTTTTGCCTGCTATTTTCTTAATACAGGTTTCTAGTTCTAGGTCTGCCTCAGTTATATTACCTCAAAATGAATAACATCTTCCTACCTAAAGAGATGTATGAGGCATGATGTAATAAGAACCACCAAATAGGACAGAAACCACAAACTGCACATGTGAAATGTTAAAATGTGCCCTACACTGCAAGTTTGCAGCATGGAGTCAAAATTTACTACTTGGATTTCCTGGGTGCATCCAGATGTGCATGGACATTTGGTTCCCCAGGGACAAATAGCGGTGGTGTACTGTGCACGGCCACTTCTTGTCCCCAGAGAACACCTATGCCATATGTGCTTTGGCATGTGGCAAGTTGCCCCAGGTGGGGTAAGGGAGGCTGGGGCCAGCACTGGGCTGGCCCCAGAAGCCTTACCTGGGGTCCTGGGCACCTCCAGGGTTTGCAGCCATGGCAATTCTGCCGCACATAGTCTGGATGGCAGCAGAGTGCAGCTCTGGGCGGGCCAGCTCCGCTTTCCTCAGCATGCACTGGCCAAGCATGCATTGCTCTGGGTGGGGGTCTGGGGTTTTTTTTTTTTGGCCCCTGAATTTCCAGGGGTCAATACAGCCCATGGAAAAAAAAGCCGACGGAAAAAAACCGAGTGCAGTGCACATTCAGCCAGCATTATTAATGGGCATGTGTTTGCAGCACCATATACCACATGACTGCGCTCATCTGGATGTGCCCTATAGTAGGAAAAAAAAAGAGGAGCATGGAAAAAAAAGTGGTGCAGCACACGCTACAATAGCATGCACACAGGAACAAATGGAGGATTGGTCCTCTAGCGGGACACTCTGGCTACCGGCCAAAGCATATCTATGCTCCATTTGTGCCCCAACTGCTCTAGCATGCCAGAAGTCAGGAGGAGATGGGCAAAGGCAGTTTGACAGCAGCAGGATAAAGCATCCCACAACAAAGAGCACGTGCAGGGGCATGCGCTGTGGCACAAATTTGTGCTACTACTATTTGATCCACTGCAAATGCTCACTCTGCTTGTCTGGACTTGGCCATAGGCTTCTAACTTACAGCTCAGTGCAAGATCCCTTTGAGAACAGATTAACAATAATGGTAATCTCTTCCATCCTGTGAGAATTTGTGGAGGGCAGGAGAAATCCAGAAAAACAAAGAAGGAAAATGTAATAATACTATTCTTTAAAATGGGAAAACATGAACAATTATAGACTAGGCATCCTAGCTTCAATCCCCTGAAAACATCTTGAACAAATTACTGAACAATTAATTTACAAGTACCTAGAAGATAATAAAATGATTTTAAAAAAAGCCAGCCAACATGACTTTGTCAAGAAGGGTTATGTCAAACCAATCTAATTTCCCTTTTTGCTAGGGTAATTGGCCTTGTGGATAAGGGGGAGGTGATAGATGTGATGTATCTTGACTTCAGCTAAGATATTGATGCTGTCCCACATGACAGTCTCATAAACAAGCTAACAAGGGCTACCATAGTTTGATTCCATCTGTCATAGATTAAGATTAAGTGTAGTCTAGGTATAATCACCATCAAGTAGATGCATAACTGCTTGAAAAAGTGCTCTACAAGAGGTTCTAAATGGATCACTGTCAAACTGGGAGGGTATCTCAAAGGCCTTCTGCAGGGGTAGATTTAAGCCCCATTCTATTCAGTATTTTCAATTACTTCCACGGTGGACTAAAAGCTCTGCTTTTAAAATGTGTTGCGAGCCCATTGGACAATAGGATAAGAATTCAAAATGATCTTGACATTTTAGCAAGATGGTCTAAAATCAACAAGATGAAATTCAATAAAGACAAATGTAAACATTACATTTAGGAAGGAGAAATCAAGAATAAAGATTTAAAGTGGGGAATATCTGGCTGGCAATAATATGGCATTAAAAGTACCCAGGATTATAGTAGATCAGGGCTATCCAGCTTCTAAGTTGTCAGGAGCTGTGTGCCCTACAGACTGCACTAGTGGGGGCCATGGGCCCCCAAGAACACTGATATTGATTTTATGACATGACGATTTACCCGATTCTTGAAATTCTTCCTACACACTACAGGTGATAATAACCCTTCTCCTTTTTCACAGATCTCATTCTCCCAAATTTCTTTTCTTCCGCTAATCGTTTGCCTGCTACCCCTGGGAATTTCTCCCCCATCCAATTTCACAGCTCTAGCTACTATTCTTAACAATCACTGTGCTTGCTTCCATTTCCAGACCTGAGGAAGCATGTTTTGCATTCAAAAGCTTGTCTGGATGCATGGGATTGTTCCATCCAAAGTGCAGGACTTTGCACTTCTCTATATTGAACTTCATGAGATTTATTTTGCTCCCATCATCCAATTTGTCAAGATCTCTCTGAAGCCTAGCCCTGCCCACCAATATATCTACTATGCTACCTAGTTTGGTGTCATCTGCAAACTTGCTGAGAATGCACTCCATTTCATCTTCCAGGTCATTGATGAAGATTTTGAACAAAACCAGCCCTAGGACTGACCCCTGGGGCACTCCACCTGACACCAGCTAACAATTAGACATCAAACCACTGATTACTACCATTTGATCCCAATGATCCAGCCATTTTTCCATCCACCTTATAGTCCATTCATCCCACCTATACTTTTTTAACTTGCTTGTGAGAATGTTGTGGGAGACCATACCAAAAACCTTACTGAAGTCAAGGAATATCACATCCATCTCTCCCCGCATCCACAGAGCCACTCATATTATCATTAAAGGCAATCAGGTTGGTCAGTCATGATTTGCCTTTGGTGAATCCATGATGACTATTCCTAATCATCTTCTTCTCCTCCATGTGCTCAGAAATTGATTCCATGAGGACCTGCACCATGATTTTTCCAGGGACTGTGGTGAGGCTGACCAGTCTGAAATTCCCTGGATCCTCCTTTTTCCCTTTCTTAAAGATGGACACTATATTTGCCCTTTTCCAATCATCCAGCATCTCTTCCAGTCACTATGGGTTTTCAAAGATAAGACTCAGCAGCTCCGCAATCACATTGGTCAGCTTCCTCAGCACCTTTGGGTGTACCATGTCTGGCCCCATGGACTTGTCCACATCCAACTTTTCTATATAGTTCCTAACCTGCTCTTTAGCCACTGCTGGCTGCTCACCTCCTCCCAAACTATGCTGCCCAGTGCAGTAGCCTAGGATCTGATGATCTGACCTTGCCTGAAAGACTGAGTGAAAAACACATTGAGTACTTCAGCCTTTTCTGCATCCTCTGTCATTAGGTTGCCTCCCCCATTCAGTAAGAGACCCACACTTTCCCTGATCTTCCTTTGTTTCTCACATACTTGTAGAAACCTTCCTTGTTACCCTTTATGTCCCTTCCTAGCTGCAACTTCAATTACACTTTTTCCTTCCTGATTTCATCCCTGCATGCCGAGCAATACTCTTATACTCCTCCCTAGTTTTTGTCCAAGTTTCCACCTCTTGTAAGCTTCCTTTTTATGTTTTAGCTCACTTGAAGAGTTCCCTGCTAAGCCAAGCTGGTCTTCTGACATACTTGGCAGTATTCCTGTGCAATGGGAATCAGAGATGAGAGAGACAAAGGGAAAGAGCTGTGACCCAGTATTGCCAAGTTCCATTTCTTCCTCCTAGCTGCTGTTCATTGATTCTTTTCCCCTGCTGATGAATTCTGGGTGAAGGGAGGAGGGCAAACAAGCAGCCATTTTCACAGCCTGGGCTCAAGAGCTATATGAAAATGGGGACTCTGGCCAAACCCTGTGTCAACCAGTTAGTGAGCTTAGAGCATGTGGAGCATTGGCAGAAGCTGAACTAACATGCCAGTAAACTCAGAAAGCTCATTGATACCTAGGGTCACAACTGGGTGGCAACCATGCTCTTTTTGGCTGCACAACTCATGTGCAGTGAGCGCTCTTCACTATATACACACCACACAGCCAAAACGGGCCGGCCTCTATCCTCTCACCATAATCCTGGGTCAGCCCATGGCTCCATGAGCCAGATCTGGCTGGCAGAATGTAGGTTGTTAATCCCACCTCTAATGGCCTTTTCCCAACAAAAGCTTTCTCTTTGCATCGAATGGTGAATACATCCTTCATTGGTAGGACTGAGCAGATTACTTTGTGTCAGTAATGGTTCAGGAGGTTGTTAGCTAGTAAATGCATAGTTTTCTTTTTTTTCTTTTTTTCTTTTTTATAGGACGAGTTCCTGCTTAAAATAAGGAACTAATGTCACAAAATCCTTCACCAAAGCTTTGCCAAAACAGTAATTCATCTTAAGAGCACACTTCGTTGCTAGGAGCATGCATGTACAGGCAATTTGCTTTGTGAGATTATGTTGGAAAAACGCATCTTAATTCTCCACTCTGCTAGTATTTTTATGGTGATCTTTTCTCTTCTAACAAAGATGTCTCAAGTGGGGCTTGTGCACTTAAAACAAAAAGGCTTTCAATTTTCTAAAAATCTTTAATCTTGCTTATTTCATAAGAAACTCCACACCACAGTAGCTTCTTCAAACAGTTGTTCTGATACTAAGGTAAATCCAGTCAAGGAAGGGAAATAATGCCACTTGACCTATGTGACCAATCGGCAAAAATTATGCAGCTTAATTTTCTTGTGGAATTAAAAAAAAATCCTGTGATCAATACATACATTAAAAATCATCAAAAATACAAGCAAATGCAAATTAATACACCTGACAACTGCAATCTCAACATTCTACCAGCTGAAAAGGAAGCTACATTCATAAAGCAGACTATTTTATGAAAATTATTTGCTTTATTCTAGTTGAGACATTCTCTGATTAATTCACATGAGACTAGTTAGGTAGGAAATGAAAATTATGCAGACAATATTTCTTATGGCAATAAGGAAAAAGTCTCCTGACTCCTTTTTTGGTCTTGTTGAGTCATAAAAGAGACCTCTTACCCAGCTCTTCCTAATTTCTTTAGCAATAGTGTAGCTGGAATGAGGAAAGTTGAAGCCACCATAGCTCTGAAGCAGAAAGAAAAAGGGAAAATGCAAGGCAACTGCTCTCTGATCTTGGTGTGCATCAATTATCTGCAATAAATTCCCTGCTGTTTGAGCTTAGACAGAATCTCAAATGCACATATACTTCGGCTATTAGAAAGTATAAACTAAATAGTGATGAATAGTGACTATTTGTTGTTTAGATTTATTTTCTGAGTAATATAACTGGGAAAAGAAAACAACCTAGTATTGAAGAATGTATCATTTTTAATCTCAGTGCTTTAGCTACAGCTAGCATCAGATAGAATGTCATATTGCAATAATTCAAAGATCTTTCTATTAGTTTCCCTAAGCCCTTAAAGTAAATGAAGCTGTTACAACAGGAGATGTTAGACACATTCTCTAATTCTCCTTTGCTCTGAGACCTAAATGTATTTCAAGGAGGAATTCAAGATAAACTAAATTTTACTTAACTGCATTAGTCTTCTTATCCATTAGTGTTTGATACACTGTTCAGCAATTTTTTTCCAATGACTGCAATAAAACGGTATGCTCCTTTTCACAGTTCACAAATATTAGCAGAAGCAGTATATCTGTAAGCCACTACTTACCACTACCAACTTTGGAAAGTAATATTCTCTAATTACTTAAAATTAGCACTTAAAGAAAGGGTTAACCAGCTGAATCAGCTAGCCTAAAGAACAATAGAAAAATCATTAGTGTGTTAACTGAAACAATACCATACTTTTCTCTCTGTTGTTTAACCTTTTGTCCACATTACAAATATCTCAATGTAGTTCTTATCTTTGACCTTGAAGGACTGTAGCTTTATCAGTGCTTCCTTTTAGATCACAGATGACCTTCAGCTGATATCATTGAGCCCTGACCTGCCTCAGTGATCTGCTCACACAGAATACATATGCTGAACAGTGCTGGTGTGTGCAGTAGGGGTAAGTGAATTATTTACAAAAATTTGAGTTGACACCTTTTATCAAATGTGGAAAGATGAAGACAAAACAGCTGCTATTGCTGTCGTAAGCAATCTGCTGGTGATTGAATAAAAGTGTCAAGAAAATGGCTGCTTGATGGCCTTTTGTTCTCTCTCATCCAGCTTGATGTTAGTTTGAGCTGTCAGTTAGGAATCACGGCACAGTGATTTATCAATAGGCTGAGTGACCTTCTATTTCAGTTAGTGATACAATGAGAAGACAGCACCCTCTATTGAGGGCATGCTGCATTTCCACATGCAGAGCCATTATTCCTAGGAACGGGCTATCACTTTCTAGCAAGACATGAATCTGAAAAATACAATTGTCTATTTCGCTTTTGTTTTATTTTTACCCAGTCTAAAATGCTTAGCTGTGAAAAACTGAAAAAGCCACAGACTGGAATGCAGATTCACAGGCCTTGTAACAAATGAGAGCATAACAAGCAAATCAATCACTGGTATTCAGTCCAAACAAACTTGCTGTAATTAGACAATAGAACCTGGAAATGTAAGGGGAGCAACACAAAGCTGATTTATGGCTTCAGTCTGAAATGTTGTAGTTATATCAAACAAAATAATCAATACTTTGCATTCATTTATTTTATGGTTCCCATCTGCATGGCTGTTTTCCCTCAAATAGTCTCACATACAGAAACTTACGCCCTGCCATGCTGTTATCTGAACAAGGTTATGTTGAATATCAGGGACCAAATAATGACATTAGTGTTTGGGGTGGTAAGGTAGTGACAGCATTCTTATTCTTCTATGGGCCTGCAACTCTTCCTCAGCAAGCATTAAGCGTTTATTTGCAAAGACGGTTCTAACTTCCTGCACCAGTGATTTTACATGAACGGTTGATCCAAGCAGAGATTGTGAACTTTTACACACCACTTCAATCTCTGCTGCCTACTCTTCCAGGTGTAATTCTTGTTTTTAATTCTCTTCACAGCCACTTAGCAGCCATCTGAGGAGATATTCTTTCATCCCAAGGACAGGCCATATGGACACCTAAAAGCGGTCAGAGCAAACCCCTTCTGTCACTGCTGAAATACTCTCAGTTCTAGTAACACAAGTCTTGAAAAGCCCAAGGCTGCCCACAACAGTGCTGGCTGTGAGCTTCATTCTGGGCACATCTACACATGCAATTAATGCACACAATCTGGAGTTTATTGCTCTAGATTTTTTTGCTGCTGGGTGCACCATTTGAATGTGCATCCAGAAGCATAAAACTCCACACTATTCTGATCCAGAGTTTATTCATTCACAGCACATTGAGCCCAGTCGGAGCAGCCCCAGTTGGCAGCAGCCTGGGGTTGTGCTGCAGAGTACAGAGGGACTGACTAAGGCAAAATGCAGCCCGGGAGCTGGATGTGGCCTGCCAGGCCATTCTATCAAGCCCATGGGGCCTCTAAAAAATTTTAAAAATTAATATTTATCTTCCCCTGGCTGCCTATCATGCAGCGCTCTATGGCTTGTCAAAACTCAGTAAGCGACTTTCTGCCCGAAATAATTGCCTGCCCCTGGGCTAAGGCATGAGAGTGCTTCAGCATGGGGCTAGCTAGCAGGTAGCCCTGCACTGAAACACCCTCATGCCCCAACCAGCCAGGCAGCATCTATGCATGCACTGCTATGCATGAAAAAACACGTACAAGTACTAGCCTGCTCTGGAGACTGTTAGTTTTGTTTGCCCTAATAAGAGTGCACATGTAGATGCAGAGACATTTACTGTAGAGCTAATTTGGCAGCTGCTCTGCAGTAATCGTCTTGTGTAGATGTGCCTTTTTGATAGCTTTCAAAAGCACTTCCATAACGGGCAGCTTTCTGACTCATTTCTTGTTTCCTGAAACTTGTTTCCTTTCATGGACTTTTGTTAAATATTACTTTTGCTCAATTTTCCTTTATAAGAGACTTTTTTTCCTCTTGTACCCCATGAGGTTGCACTTCCTGTGGGAGAGTAAAGAGATATGAGTCCTTTCACTCCTGTCATGAATGAAAGCAGCCTCTCCTGCCTCCCTCAGCCTCAGATAGCATCTCATGAAGTAGGCTATCACCTATAAAACCTATCTGAACCAGTTAGTCTCTAAGAATATGTACAAATATTTGCCACACCCAGTCTAGGTTTAGATGGCTTTCCTTAAGACATCTAAATCTAGACTAGAAGTGGCATGTACAGATGTTTGTCTCTGCCAGGAGTGGTACAGGCAGTCCAAAGTAAATCAGGATGGGGGGGAAAGGGCTGATAGGACTAGGGGAGAATGCCTACACAAGTGGGCAGTCAGATTCAGACTGACCTAACCCTGGTTAGGAAGAACTAATTGTAACACTTGCACATACCCTGTCCTGCATTCAGCCTCAGGTAGTAATTGTGGATGCAATGGAACTTTTCTTTTGCTCTGACAAGAATAATGAATTGTTTTTCTTTTCAGTCTCTTTCTCTCTTTTGCCTTTGATTGACCTTTTTAGCCATTTCTCTCTAAGAGTTTCATTTTTTTTGAAAGGCAAAAGGAAGTTCAGTGGCTTTACAGACCAGTAAGGCCTGGAATAATTTAGGTTGCAAAAAATGCACTTTAAAAAGCACATGTCAATAATTTCTTTCTATAAACTGCTAAAATGACACTCAAAAACCCAGCAACTGCAAGACTAGCGAACAAATATTTCCTCAGTACCTTCAGTTTATTATATGCAAGGACAGCACTTTTTGTATAATCAGTTTCGCTGTTTCCCCCTTTTTGTCAGCAAATTAGTCAGTTCCATAGCTGCCAAGTTTGACTCACCTCCAGTCAAAGTAAACCATAGTGGGAAGATATGTTGGGGGAGGCAGCTCTGAAGCATAAACAGGTAGCTAGAATGAGGAGGAATAGGCAGTGGTAGCTGAAAACCAGGAAATACCTGGCGTTGCAGAAAGCTACTGTAGAGACTGAAGATGTGTAAACCAGATGTTGAAGCATGGCTGATTCTGTCGGATTGCAGTGAAACACAGGAGATACCTGGTCAGATACAACCACCGGATCCACATTCAGTGATCCTTCCACTTGCATACTGCCCTACTGATTCCAGAGGTCTTAGTCCCTTGATTCCTTCAGCAGCAGTTTTTCCTTGGGGCTCTTTGAGATGCTTGAATAAGGAATGGGTTTGTGCCTGAATAAAGGAGGTCAAAACAAAGGGTCCCCTGGGAAATGTCTGTTGAGTACAAAGGTAAATGAATTGAATGACAGGAAATTCTTTCCTTACAAAGAGACAGGGTTTCCTAGGATTCTCTGTCCTACCCTGACTACAGGAAACAGCTGTTTGTGGCCTAGCCAGGAGCTGAATGAGAAGATGTTATATACCATCTTATTACATCCTCTCCTTCTCTATTTTTTCAACAAACTTTTAAGCCTTTTATCTTCCATCATAAAACGACCCCCTGATTTCATGGGATTGATGCTTCTTTCTTATTTGTGTAAATCCAGAGCAACTCAACTGAAGTCACAGACTTCTGCTGAGATCAAGCTGATGGAAAGTAAAATTAGAATTGGGTCCTTTATTTGCCTGAGGGGGGAAAATAATCCTGGCTGCGATTTTTTTTTTGCTCACAGCCCTGCTACTGAAGCAGCACCTTGATCATTTGTGTGAAGGTTATGGAACTGCAAACTCTGCACAGGTCTTAAAGCAAACTTACTTGAATTGTGAGAGCTTTAAATAGAACAAAAACTGGTGGTTCATTGACTGGGCATGTCTATACAAGATGTTTACTGCACTTTGACTAATTAGCTGATCAGTAAACATCTTGGCATCTACACGTGTGCCCCTGAGATTATATTATGAGCTTTATTACCTAATACAATATTTCACTATAAAAAATTAGAAAATATATGCTATGAGTTTAAATTGCAATTTCTTTAATTTCCTTTTTGTTTAAATGATTTTCTTGTTAAAGAATGATATCTTGCTTCTTTCTTACCTCTTAAAAATTACTATAGCTGAAGGAGGATATAGATGAGTAAAAGTATATGGAGTGCTAGGGATACTTTTTGTTACTGAGGACACTTTGTTGAGAGAAGAGGTTATAATTTAAAAGGTAATACAATTTGTATTTGCATTTACATAGTGTCTTTCACTCAAGGATTTGAAATCATTGGAAAAATGTTAATTAGTGAAGTACACCACCTATGATTAAGATCACCTGACTCTTCCTGTTGTAAGACCTTATTTCAGTTGCTTAAAACTGACACATTTTAAACTTTTTAAGCTAGATTTTTAGATACTGGGTGTCTGCCTCTTATTGAAATATGTGGAGCAAACTGGAAAAAGGAGGAAACTATACCTGGCAGAGCAGGCTAACTGGCAAATGGGGGAGGGAAAACTAGGCCTGTTAATCACAAAAGCCTGTGAGCTGGTAGATGGGTCAGAGACTCAAGCTGGATGAAGGCCTGAGAAGACTGACTGAGTGAAAAGACTAGGATAAGATATGTGTTGTGGACATAAGTTAAGGGTGAATGACAAACTTGAGAAGGGATTTTGGATCTCAGAGTCAATGGGGATAGAGATTGGTCAATGACTGAAAGCTAGGGAAAGATTGAGGCAGATTAGATGAGGAGCTGAGATTGGAGAAAATGGGATGGCTGGCCAATGACAGAAGGATTGGGAGGGCTGGCTAGTCAAGAACAGTGCTGAAAGGGCCCAAAATGAAAAGCCTAATTAGTGGGGGTAGCTATATGAGGAGAAGGAAACTGGGATGAGGAGAAAGGACTAGAATATGGACTGGTTGGAGAGGCAAGGCAGTGAGAGGTCAAAGATACTGGCAGAATAGTCTGAGTCCTCAAGAGTATACTCTCCTTCAGAGTCTGGAAAGGACGCAAAAGTCCCATGTGTCACCATTGTCCTGTGGTCAGTAAAGCTATGTAAAACTCACTGGTCAATCTCTCCGCATCCCCAAGGGTTGGCTAATATGAAACACACTTTTGACAAGTTACTCCATTAGCAGCCATGGCAGAAGTCAGAGAAATGAAATTATCAGGCCCACAGTCATCCCTAGGGGTGTGCAGTGCCTGGGGCATATCAGCCTGTGTGGGGCCCGGGGGGTGGTGAGCGGCTGTAGCTGGCAGAGCTGGCGGGGGGCAGCGGCAGAGCCGGCAGCTCTGGGCAGCAGCAGCGCATGGTGGCCAGAGTGGGGCTGATACAGCACTGATCACAGGGTCCCCCCAAAGCACAGGGCCTGGGGCGGTCACCCCAATTTCCCCTCCTTCTTCCAGGGATGGCCCTGATGAGGCCTCAGATTTAAAACGAAGAAAGGGAAATGCTTTTTTATGCGACAAATGAATAACATAGATTCATAGATTCCTAGAGTTGGAAAGGACCTCAGTGGGCCATCTAGTCTGACCTCTGCCCTTGGCAGGCAAGAAAAGTCACCAACCCTGGGGTCATGTGATCTCAGCCAGGTGCCTGTCCAGTCTCCTCCTGAAGACCCCCAAGGATGGGGCGAGCACCGCCTCCCTTGGGAGCCCATTCCAGATCCTGGCAAACCTGATCATGTAGAACTTTTTTCTACTGTCCAGTCTAAACCTTCTCTCCAGCAGCTTATGACCATTGTTCCTTGTTGTTCCATGGGGTGCTGTGGTAAATAGATTGTTGCCTACTTCATGTTGCTCTCCCCTTATGAATTTGTACGCTGTCACAAGGTCCCCTCTCAGCCTTCTCTTGGAGAGGCTGGAGTGGTTAAGGTCCCTTAGCCGTTCCTCGTAGGCCCTTCCCTGCAGGCCTCTGATCAGAAAAGTGGCTCTTCTTTGGACCCTCTCCAGGTTGTCCGCATCCCGCTTGAACTGCAGCATCCAGAACTGGACACAGTACTCCAGCTGCAGTCTGACTAGTGCCACACAGAGAGGGAGAATCACTTTCCTGGACGTGTTTGTGAAGCACCTACAGATGCATGACAAGATGCAATTGGCTCTGCCAACTGCTTCATCACATTGACAACTCATGTTCATCCTGGAGTCAACGGTGACTCCAAGATCTCTTTCTTCCTCAGTGGAGCTGAGAATGTCACCCCCCCAGCCTATAGGTATGATGGCAGTTCTTTTTCCCTAGATGCAGCACCTTGCACTTGTCCTTATTGAATTGCATCCTGTTGCTCTCTGCCTACTTCCCCAACCTGTCTAGTCATCCTGGATCTAGTTCCTCCTTTCCAGGGTGTTAGCTTCACCCCATATTTTTGTGTCATCTGCAAATTTGGCCAGGGTGCTTGCCACCCCCTCATCCAGATCACTGATAAAGATGTTGAACAGCACCGGCCCCAGAACTGAGCCCTGAGGGACTCCACTGTGCACATCTTTCCAGGTTGACACTGACCCATCCACCACCACTCTCTATGTGTGACCCTTGAGCCAGTTTGCTATCCAATCTACTATATAATCATCCAAGGCAAACCTCCTCAGTTTATTTATAAGGATGGTATGGGATACCATGTCAAAGGCCTTCTTGAAGTCATGTGGAACTCATTGTGACAGAATGTTATGGAAGCCAAAAATTCAAAAAGGGATTAGACAAATGTTTGAAGACCATGCCCATCAGGGCTGGACACAACATGACACAAGAGTCAGGGATGTAACCTCAGGCTCAGGACATCCATCTGGAAGCCTATGCTGGCTGGTAACTATGAGGGCATGGCAACAGAAAGAACAATTTACAAATGCCCTGTTTCTTAAACTCTAAAGCATTTGCTACTTGCTACTGTCAGAAACAGCATAGTGGGCAAAATGGAACTATGATCTGACATAGTGTGACACTTCTTATGTTCTTATGTAGCCCCTTAATGACCCATGTAATGTCAATATGATGCCACCTGACAGAACATGGGGGTTTTTTCAGTTTGACCTTTTTAAAAATCAAACAAATTACACACACAAACTGTTTTATAAGAACATTATTATTGTTAGGGAAAGTACAGACATACAACTGATTTACTGTGGCACAACCTGGAGAAGGGCTTTACTGGATATCAGCTGCTCTGTGGTAAATGTCTATGGGAAGGCTCTTACCCTGTGGTAAATGGAAGCTAAACTGTGGTAGATTAACTCTCAGTGAAACAGGAATAAGTTATTGTGGTAATTTACTGCTCAGAATGGGCAGTGCTCAAATAATGAGAAGCTATTCAATATTGTGTTCTCTCCCCTTTGTTCAATGTGTGGCCTTGTACCTTATTTACTGCAAACTATTCATACACTGCTCTAAATGAAGGATTATTAATTTCCTCATACTATAGTATCTGGGTGCTTCACAAATATTAATGAATTCATTATCACAGAACTCTTTTGAGATGAGGGGGGATTATTATTCTTATATTATAGTTGGGAACAGAAGCACAGTGATATTAATGTCAAAAGAGCCCTTTAATTTTGGGTGCCAAATCTGATATGCTTGAGACCTGATTAGCATCATATAGAACTCTTATATGTTCAAAACTCACCTCCCTTAACTCTGTACCTGTAGGTATTCAGTACTTCTGCAAATCAGGCCTCAAGTCTCCAGTGATACACCCTTAAAATAAGGATCACATAATTATTAATCACCCTTGAAAAGCATGAATTACCTAACACCAAATAGGAACACTGCAGTAGATGCAGAGATAGGGGAGTACATGAAGATAGAATCAGGTTCCTCAGAAGAGCATTCACCAGTATCCCTGTATCCATGCACTTGATCTTAGCATAAAGGCCGAGAAAAGACTTTCTGTTCTTCCTGCAATAGCCTGTCTCAGTCACTATACAACATCCAACTTCTGCACCAAATGAAACAGTAGGGACCTGCTCTACACAACTCAGATTTAGCTCCTGAGCAAGCTCTTCCTCTGCACTGAAATAGGAAGTTGCCATGGAAAAAAATAGCACAAGATCACATATTTAAAGAAGTCTCAGAAATTGCACTGGCAGTCTAAATCCTAGCATTCCCTATTTTCCACGTGCTTGATTTTGCAAGGTTAATAATATTCTTTTAACACAGATTTGTGCATATATTTGAGAGATGGGTAAACTGAGAAACAGTTGCCAAAAACCGTAAAGGCCGTGTCAGGATGGGCACAGAAAACAAGAACTCTGTCCTTACCCCACTTCACCATTCACCACATTGTCTCTGGTGTGTTCTATTCAAATTCCCAAAGTCCCTGTGAAAAGAATACAGCAGCATTCTTCATAGAAATGATTTCATGGGTTTAAAAGTGAGTCCTTCTCAAACTACTATATATTTTTATTTCATGCTGCCTGCTGTCTCTTCATATGCATGGATACTTGTCCCCCTTAAATCTCATGTGCGCATGCATCATGACTTCTTCATAAAAGGTCTGTGGAATGTTGAATACTATGTAAATTTTATGTTGTAATGAATTGGGTCCTAAGATCTTTAAAGGTCAGACACCTGATATAATACATCATGTTCTTTAATATCAACTACAAAATAACTGTAATAAATTTTTCCACCACCACATCCTCACACGCTGTTGCCCACAAGGAAGCACCAAAGGAAATGTGTCATTTGTCAAAACAGGTTGGAAACTGGCATGTGTACAAGTAATTTTAAAAGAGTTGCTAAGGTTAGGCACAGCTGTGTAAGTGAATATTACAAGGTTAACTTTTGAGTGTAGTAGCACACTAACAAGTGTTTGGAGAGAAAGGGAATGTTTCCACTGCATCTGTGGTCTTGGGGAGGAGGCACTGTAAACCTGGGAGAGCATGCCCTACCTACTTGCTCCCATAATAAAGCTCCTCTGGAGATGTCCCCAGCCAGCGATCAAGAGCAGCTATTGGGCTCAGTCCTAGAATGGTTTCATGGCTACATTTCCAGATTGGGCATGTGGGAGCAGGAGTGGGCATGCTCCAAAGCGGCCATGTACACATACTTGAAGGGTTAGGCACCTTGGCCACTTACCTCTTTCTTTGTGCAAACTCTCCAAAAGATGCAAGCTCTCCAAAACTGCAATCTTTTTTATATTAAAAGCCATCTTTAAGACTTACATACTTACAAACAATACTACTGTATTTACTCAAATATAATATGACCCTGAATATAAGATGATTCCCCCCCTTAATTACATTCTGTGTATATAAATTTGTTATAATTTTCAGGTATAGAATCTAATTATTAGAGGTTTCCCTTGAACTTTTCATCTTCCCACTGCTACAGCAGGATAATTAAATCTGAGGGGATCAGGTGGCCCTCTGTCCCACTCAACTCCTTCCATTTTCCATGCTACTTACTGTCAGACCTTGGTCTCCCTGAGCACATGGAAGTGAGGGGCCAATTAGAAATACTTATTTTGAAATAATCATGCCTGTAGTGATTTGCTATAGTCTTAGTTCACCCAAAATTGATACAGTTTATCTTTTTTGAAACTGTTGCAAGTTTTAGCATAGGCACAGAAGACAGAGGGATTCTGGGTGAACACTTTAGGGCCGTGTTCAGTGATTTTTGCCAGACATT
This sequence comes from Crocodylus siamensis, assembly GCF_052110815.1. Classification (NCBI taxonomy): domain Eukaryota; kingdom Metazoa; phylum Chordata; order Crocodylia; family Crocodylidae; genus Crocodylus; species Crocodylus siamensis. The sequence continues at coordinate 343,128,235 of NC_143395.1, read as the reverse complement.
TAAGGGTGGTGAAGAAACAAGACTCACTGTAAATGAGAAAGAAAGTTTCAGCTCAGCTGTTGGAGTGAAAAGAAGTTTAAAATGTTTTCAATGTAGTGGCTCATCATGACTTTAAAAAGAGTCAATGCCAAGGGGGACTAAGTACAATGAGCATTATCCTGTATCTTAGTCAGGTGGGCTGCACTAGTTTATTTTTGTGGTGGATCAGTATATTTGTCCCATATGGGCCTGGTGTTTTATAGTTATGCTCAGTGTTGGCTGTATTGAATCATTTAACTTCATAGGTGGTTTCCAATGCTGCACACAAGCTGCTTTAGGCAGTAGTTTAGCGATGGACAATGTATTTAATGATGAGAAAAGATGAACATGGAGGAAAGATGAACCCAATACCCAACATACAATAAAATTATTGAGCTACCACCATCTCACCCCCCATGAGATTCCAAGAGTTTTCCTGTAGTGTCTCGCTTTTTCATTCTTTTATCATATAGCACAGGGGTTGTCAACCTGGGGTAGACATACCCCTGGGAGTACTCGGGAAGGCCCTAGGGGTATGTGCGGGTGGGCAGGGATGGAGCACCACCACTCACTACCCTGCGCTGATGCCTCCACGTCCCACTGCACCTCCCCTTCCTTCCCCTCCCCCCCCCTGCATCCAGCCACCTAGGGTACACTTATTAAAAAAGGTTGAAAACCCCTGATATAGCAAGCTAAAAGGAAGTATGCTTTTGGTAAGGGGGGAGTAGCCAGCTGGCAACATTTTATATTCTTTGATTTGTCACCTCCCTGGAAAATGTGCACATGTACGCAAGGCCAAGTACAAGCAGTGCATTAAATCATACACTCTACCATTGCTTTATTCTCTCTCTGCGGATTGTTCCTGCCTGTGTGGCTTTAGAGACATAGAGCCACTCAATGGGCAAATGCACAGCACCAGATCTTGTAAGAGTGAGGAAAAATGGGAAGTCGCTGTTTTCAGAGCAGAGGCCAAAGGGATCTCAGGAAAGGGGTGCATGATTGTAACTATAAGATAGATCCCACTGGAGCAGGACTGCTATCACTGATAAACTGTTGACACATTACTAAACAAAGTTTCACAGTAGGAAGGACACAGGGATTGTTGTGGTACTACCACCAGCAGAACCCAGCACATACCTGTCCTCTGAGACAAATTCAGTAATTCCTCGCAAACTGCACACAGTCATACTAACCTATGCATGATTAACCTTTGCCTTCACTCTCTCTTTTTGTGGATGAGAATATGAGGCATTTGATTATCCATGTCTGTTAGCAGTGAGCAAGGTAGAACAAGAGATTTATTCTGACTCTGTAGTGGCTTGTTAAATATATACAGAAATTATATATTACTCTTACTGCTTGCACCTGGCTTAGGTGTGCTGAGGGGGAACAATTAGTATACAGTGGACTCCTCAGTCTTATGTGACCTGTGCTGCATTGGAAGATAAAAGCATTCCTACAATGGGTGATGCAATCATTTTAATCAGTTAGGCCTGACTGTGTCTTTAAGAGGAGCCCTGAGAAACACATGCCTCAAGTACAGATATCTAAAGGACAATTTCCTCCCTGTTTTTCCCTGCATTGGAGGAAAAAATAGTTTAGTGTTGTTCTATAGCAATATCTAACACCATCACCTCTTGCGCTGGCTTATTTCCATGTACTTCCCAGCCATCTATTCTTGGACATGCGTACTGGAAGGCTGAATTATTCCCATTTGTGTTTTCTGTCTTTCTCCCTTCCTTCACCAAGCTCTTGTCTTTCTTACTGTTTATAATACCCCATAGAAAAGGATGTCCACTTACTAAGAGTAACAGGGTCTGTGAGAGACATGTTTGTGAGACAAATTTGGGGGCCTGTTACATCTGTATAGGGGGTGCCCCCCACCTTCCACTTTGGGAAAAAATAAACTGCGTGATCTGATTTTAAGAGCCTTCTGAGTTTGGCAGCCTAGTAGAACTGTACCCCCATTTCCCCTGTATCTCATAGGCCCTGAAGAACAGCCAGAGTACTTTAGTAGGAGAAGTTACTGGAACCAGTGATGGCTCAGTAGGGGAATTTCAGCTAATTGTGAGTCCTCAGCTGATAAGATCCAGATAATTTCCAGTTCATTTTGGATCTCTGAGTAGCACAAAGGGACCAGAGAACCTCATCCGTAATTTATGGCTTTTTAACAAAAATTACTTATTTAATATTTCTACAGGAAGAATGTGCTACTGCAAGTGCAGGCAGATAATGAACATATAGGTAATGCAAGAATTCAGACCTCTCCTGAATAATTTGTGGGGCAAATTATTTTAGCATAGTATTTTTATATAGGTCTTCATTAATGTTCACATATTGGTGGTGTTCTGTTCCAGATGTGACTGTAATTGACACTGCTGTTTTTTGTCATTATTAGATAGATATAATAGTCCCCTTTCACCTCGAGCCTTAAGAACAAAGAGGCCAGAATAAAACAAGCCTAAGAATCAGAAAGCAACAACTGCTGTCTGCTTAATGGGGTGATTATACTCACCTCACAAAAGTCTTATGAATATTAATTAGTTTAAGTTTGCACAGCACTTTGCAATAGATGATGACATGTGTGAAGTATTATTTTATACATCTTTGCTTTGGTATTGATGCTCCCCTTGATACAGGCATATAACTAGCATGTATTAAAGAAATAAGAATGTCCCCATTAGCGTAAAACAGATGTATAATATAGGATTAGCACCTGATGAATATAATTTTAATTTTGCAATTTCATAAAGAAGCCATAATTCATAAATATTAATGACACAAAGAAGTAACTGTCTTCCCTCTGGAGAGAGATTAAAACTTATGCTGGATTGTATATTTCTTGGACACAGTTACATTATTTTTTATTATCATGCACATTCAATGATTTTTAAGTTGATTTTATTCCCCTTACAGAAAATATTTTCCTTTACATGGAAATTTGGGATTTTAAGATACATGATACAAGGATAATATTTTTGATCACTATAATTTTTACTGCACATTTCCTTTCATGTATTGGTGTGCACCATATTGGTATGTCAAATGAAAATGTTTTCCATATATACACAGTGGTGATGTTTACCGTAATATGTGATACACATTCCCCTAAAATATTTTTCAACACTTTAAATTAATTTTAATATAGGTTTATCAGCCCCTTGTTATGGTGCAGAACTTATATTAAATTCTGTGATCCATAAAATCTTTTTTTGAATGACACATAGTTTAGTTTTTCATTTAGAGGCTATAAAAGTGTTCACAAAAGTTATGTTGAAAAAAAATGATTGAAAGTGCTAAAACACTGTACAGAATATAAAATCCTTTCATAGACTTTTTATGACACATGAAACATGAGTCTTAAAGGTTTAATGTTACTGACTTTTATACAAGGCTTTTTAATTCTTGATTCCAGTTATGGTTCTGCAAATGAACTGTGACATTAAAAAGAATCAGGCTGGAACTGCCTTAGCTCTCTCTCTAGATGAGTTTCTCCTGGTCATGAAGGGTTCACTTAATCTGCCCCACCCTGCCCACATCTGGTTAGCACTAACTCGCTTTAGCAGCACTGAAGTGTAAATCCTGCACTGCATTAAATCTGCTTAACACATCTCATCCTCCTCAAACTCATCATTAAGATGAGGTGGGTTTATAAATTATTAAGAAGGGTGAAGTGTTGCTTAATTTTCCTTTCTCTTAATATTCAATAGTGTTCTGCAACAATTGGGTGCACGGTGTAATTGACTGAATACAGAACCAGTCCTAGTACATGCTTCCAACTAAAGACCAGCTCTACAAAAGAGACGAATAGCTCCGCTAGTTGCATTGGAATAAAGAAGTTCTGTCATCGGTGCCACACTGGGGGTAGGACCAGCTATACTATGGGGTAGACAGTCAGCTCCACTTCCAGCTAGGGACACCTGAGAATTCCCTCCGTGCTGGCAAATTCTGGGATGACACAACAGCAGAGTAGGAATGCAGCCAGGATCCAGGGCACAGGGGCAGTGGCACCACAATCATGATCATGCACCTGCCAGCAGCCATGGCTTTCTTTTTCCTTTTTTTTTTTTGCCAAATCAGAATTCAGGGCAGTTGCCTCATTTGTCCTACCCTCCTTACACCACTGTGACATAAAACAGTGGTGCTCAGCCTATGGCCCATAGGTCAGATCTAGTCACCAAAGTGACTAGATCTATGCTGCAGCATGGGGCATCAGTGGCAAGCATCTCAGCCCAGCATGTCTCTTCCTGGCTCTGTGCCTTGCTGCTCTTCCCCTCTGAAGCCCTCCCTCTTTCCCATCCCCTACAGCAGGTTCTGCTTACTCTATCCTCACTTCCCACTATGGAAGGTCCTGTTAACTGGAGGTAAATGCTGTTCCTCTTTCCCTTCCCCCCTCTCTCATCAGCTCCCTGCTGGTTCCAGCATCTTAGAAGACAGAGGTGTAGCTTATCAACAGCTTTGTTTTGCCTGTTCCCTTACACAACACAAGGAGTAAGATCAGTACACTGGGGGCCTATGACCAATATCAACATGGAGAGTCTATCTGCTACAGTTGTTCCACTCCTGCACTGAGAAATTTTGTGGAACCAGAGGATACAAGTCATTTTGAAACTGAGGTTAAAATCCAGCAAATTCCAAGACTTATATCCAAATGCTCTCTGCAACTCTGGAAATTTATGACGGTGATATCAATTATGTAAGAGCAGAGATCTTTCCTTTCACTGGCATGATTCACTGAAATATGAAGATACAGCATTTCACTGTAGTGTTTCTGTTCCTATTAGAGGACTGTCTAGTCCCTAAAAACCCTAAAGCTGGACCAGGAACACTTTGTGTCAGGTACTGTGCAAACACAGAACAAAAAAGAGTATTCTTGCCCCATTTTGAAAGACTGCACTTAAAAGTACGTTGTTTAACTTCATGTAGTATAGAAATGATAACTGTACAACACAAAATCACTTTGTGCTTTTCATCTTCAAAGCACTTTGTAAACATTTCTTGATTAGTCCTCACAGTTTCTGTGAAGGTGATGTACAAGTGGCACAAAGTGACATACAAAGAGTGATTTTGATCGCTCCCTGACTTCACAACAGTACAGGTTTCTTAGTGACTGGGCAGGCAAACTGGTTACCACTAAGCAAAGGACACGGCTTTTTAAACCGTCAGCTGTTGTGCTCTAATTGCCTAACCGCGTGCTTGTAGCCAACAGTAAATGAAAGCTAGCTCCTCCATGAGAGAGGGGTAAGAGAGCATTGGTTCGTTCTTTTTTGCCCTGGGATAAAAGCAGTTGTCACAGAGCATAGAATCATAGGGTTAAAAGGAACCTCCAGGGTCACCTGGTTCATCACTCTGCCTCAATGCAGGATGCATTATTCTTCTGCTATCCCAAACAAATGCTTATCCAGCTTCTTCTTGAAAACCTTCATTGAAGGGGATTACACAACTTCCCTGGGCAGCTTTTTCTACCACTGTACTGTTCTATCAATGAGATAGATTAAAAAAAAAAAAGATGAAAAGCAGCTGCCACACTATAAAGTCTCATCTTCCTTTGCCTTGTGGTAACTTGGCTGTGAGCCCATATCCCTAGTGCCAGTAAAGTACTCTAGACTTACTTTGGTGTAAATGAGATCAGGATTATGGTAAACCTGCGTTTTCTATAAGACCATTCTATTATTCAGAAGTAAACAAGTGTTAAAAGGCAGAGATTTCTCACTTCCAATCCAATGTTCAAACTACTAGCCTGTTCCCTTTTGCACATTTCATTTAAAATTGTCAAACTTGAAGGGAAATTTCATAAAATTAAAGTGTGCATATTTCCTTCCATTTTTGGTTAAAATTTCATTTTTTTAAATTACTATTTGTACTGCATGATAAATTACTATTTCACTTTTATCCAAAAAGTCATCAGCAAACATGTTCTTATAATATCATTATTGGAAAGTGGTTCTCTTCAGAAATCACTGTGCTGAGTATTACCAGTATTTTAATGCTAACTATATTGTATTAGTAATGGGAGAGCATTAGTGTTCCATATTCAGTTTTCTCCCTGTCTTCGTGTCATCAGCACCATACCTTCTTTTTTGCTATTTAGTGGCTCCTGCAGGACAGTTAGTCCATGTAATCTGTAAAATGATCAAAAATAGATGGCATGACATACTGGTTATACACCAGTTTCGGTGCATCATGAGATCACAGAATTTTCTCTCTCATTCTCTGTATTCTCATTATCACTCATCACTTGCTACTTCAATCACAAGCCTATTACATCTGAATCCATGAGCACATTACCAATTTCAATTCTTCCCTGATCCTCCATGTGCCAATGTTACTAGTAAATATTTCTCCATTCTCAATAGTCTCAGTTTTCATCAAATTATTAATCCACACACATATTTACAATAGTGCATAACTGTGAAATAATCCAGGTCATGAGTAGTGTGTCCAGCAAATAACATGGATTATGTGATTCAGTTGATGATGAGAGAAAAATCCTTTGTCGGCTGTTTAGTATGTTGATCCATCCCTCAACAATTTTGCTCTTAGAAAATGTGCATATTTTCTTGGCCTAGGAGATTGCCAAAATTGCTATGTTTTGGCAGAGAAATACAATTTTCATTGTAATATTGTATCAATATTAACATACCATCTGACACAATCCCCTTAATAGGTTAAAGTTTTGCATCTCGCCTCTGCTGGATGGGTAAACGAAGGCTGTGTTTGTAGGACAGAACACAATTTGCATGTTGTGAAGGAAGAAACCCTGGGTGTTTCACAAAAAGCTGTCTGCTAGAAGTGCAATTTTCTCTACTGCCAGATACATTCTAAAATCCTTTTCCACACCCCCTCTCTAAACTCTAATGCATTGATCCAGGCTTTCTATTGCTTGTTTGCTCCCCAGGTTGATTATGAACTCCATAAAAAGTCTGAGGCATTGTAAAGTCTGAGGTGGTGTAAAGTTTCCAACAAGAAAAGACATATTGCTTATCCATGCCTAACATGAAGCAAAACAGCATTTTGAGCCAACCTTATTCCCACCCACTTGCCATTTCCACTAGGGATGTAAATATCATTTAAACAGTATTAGTTTAGCTGCCTCTAATTATATCAGTTAAACGGATAATGGATGACACAGCTACTGCTGGGAGCCCTTCTCGGGGCTCTTTGAAGGCTGGGGGGGGCATACGCAACTAGACAACACAGCCCAGGTAAAGCCCTACACTGGGAGGGAGGGAGAACTTGTGAAGGTGCAACTAATTCCTTAATTGTTGAGTCATTAGGCCACCTTCTGTTTTCTTCTTAGGCTATGGGTACTAGTCCCCATCCATTTTCCATTCCCCCTCCCCTCCTCCTCACTCCTCCCTCCTGCCTGCCCTGCTGACTTCCGATTCTTGCTGGAGCACCATGCAGCTTTCCTTTCTCCCCCTTCCCTTCCAGACTGCACCTCAACCCACACTGAACAATAACCGGTAAGATAACCAGATATCACTGGGCTTATTGGCTACACGATTAATTGTTTAGTCTTTCACATCCCTAATTTCCACCCCCAATGACGGAATAAAATGGCTCATTTCTGAGTATTTTCCAAAACTGCCCATTCTCATTATGGTTAGAGATATTTTCATTATCTAAATTTTAAGAAAAGTGACAAAAATGAAGTTCTCAACGTACCAAATTTAGACTGCCCTTTCACTCATCCATTCTTTAAAAATAAGACCCTGGCCCAGATTATGTCCTACTGTAACTGGTGCATCTCATCACTTTCAACTTTTTATTCAGTGGCCTGCTTCAAGCCTACTAGTGTTGGGAGCGGGGATTCAGTCCGTTTATGTTGGCCAGTTCCCTTTCCTAATTTCAAACTCCTCCACTGTCCTTCCCCTCTATTTTGTTCTTTCCCTGAAACTGCAGCTTCTGAGATTTTCATGTGCAGCCAGAATAAACGTCAGGTGGAAACTGGTTTATGCTCTTTTGAGAGAGATGTCTGCAGAATAGAAAGTGGTACTTTCTCCATCATGTTGAGAAATGGAAGGTTAAAAATGAAGCAGTACTTACACAGCATTAAACTCAAAAGATTTTTTTATTTGGTTTTAAGAAATAGGATGTACAGTGAAAGACTAAATCTATTCACTGAAAGTATATACTTGTTTGTTTTTGGTTTTTTCTTTTTGTCAACATTGCCCTTTAACTTAAACAGTTATGTCTTTACTGATTTATTTATAAACAGCATTTATATCCCCTCGCAGCTTTTGTTTTGCTGGGGAAATATACTCTTGTTTGATGGGGTCTCTATTCCCCTGATCATCCTAAAAGCCCATTTCTGCACCCATACTAGTCTGAATGCATCTTTCTTCAATATGTATCACTAGGATTGTATACTGCATTCAAGTTTTCTTGGGGCCTGGAACAAAATGGCATCTATATTTCCTTATTTCTATTGCTAATACTATTATTGTGACACAACCTAGTATCACATTTACTTTTCATAATGTCTACATCACAATGGTGGCTCATCATTCTGATGTGAGTGGGTAGTATACCCTGGTCCTTTTCTTCCTCAGTTATTTCCACTGATGAGTTCCCAGATGAGAATTTCTTTTACCTTTACTCGTTTCTACTACGTGAATTGGAACTTTGTACCACTGATTTCATTCCATTTCTATCACTCTAATCCTCAAGGCCATCCAGTTCTTCTTTCGAGATATCTTGCTCCTTATCCATATTGCAAAGCATCCTAACTCTGTCATCAGCAAACTTCACTAGCATAGCCAAGGTCATTTATAAAAAAATATTAAATTAGACAAATCCCACACTTGATCCTTGAGGAGCAATACAAGTTATCTCAGTTACCTCTCTAGGCTCATATGTCTTCTTTCAACACTGCTCATTTTTGTGTAATCTTTAGTCAAATCCTTACCTCCCAAGTGGCACCTGATCACCCTTGTATTAATCCCCAGTTTCTTCATTTTAACTCATAAGTTTAGAATGTGGCAGAGGATCAAATACTTCACCGAAGTCCAGGGGGATTACATCTATTGCATTTCTCTTGTCTAGATACTCACTTATGATATTAAAGAAAGACATTGTGTCAGTCTGACACAACATGGGTAAATCCATGTTGCATTTTATTCCATTTACCTTCATGTCTAATTATTCTTTCCTTCAACATTTGTTCTCAACCTTGCATATCATGGAGACTAAAATAATGGCCCTGTAGCTCCCTCCTTCCCTCCTCCCCCCCCATGTACCTTTCTTTTTAACTATAGACATTATATTTGCTATTTTCCAGTCATATAGTATCAACCTCAACTTGACAGGTTTGTTAAAAAGACTTGCCATCAAACCAAGGATTTCATTGTGCCAGTTTTTTCATAATTTTAGGCTTCAGGTTATCTGTTACTCTCTTACCACAGTTTTTGAGTTTTTCTTCTATCTCAGTTGCATTAATTTAAATTTCAATACACTTATTCCCATTAGCCATACAGGCTTTCTCCCATGCTCAGTAACATTAATCACAGTTTGTTTAGATTTTGGGCTAAACAAAGATATCTTTAATCTAATTCCATCCTCACTGAATAGCAGTCCCAGTTCTCTCCTTGTTCTCTTTTTGCTTATATGACTAAGAAAATTTTTGCTACTTACAGAACCATAGAAAATTAGGGTTGGAAGGGACCTCAGGAGGTCATGTAGTCCCTGCTCAGAGCAGGACCATCTCCAACTAGATCATCCCAGCCAAAGCTTTGTCTAGCCAAGTCTTGAAAACCTCCAAGGAAGGAGATTCTACCACCTCTCTGGGTAACCTGTTCCAGTGGTTTACTACTCTCCTAGTGAGAAATTTCTTCTTAAAATCTAACCTAAACATCCCTTGCTGAAACTTGAGACCATTGCTCCTTGTTCTGTCATCTGCCACCACTGAGAACAGATAAAGTCAAATGCTCTAGGTGAGGCTTGAGCTCAGAACCTTGGCATCACTTCCCCACTACTGCCCTATAACTACCACATACTAACCCGTTGCACTAGTGGAACTACTATTGCTATTTGTTTACTATTCTTTGCAGGATTTAACACAGTGTCACTTTTGACAATTCTCACTTTGTTTATACCCTTGATCTCTAAGACTTTGCTGAATAGTCCTTTTTCTCATTCCTTTTAAGCTTTCTGCATATTCCTAATATCTTTTTTGAGGTAGCTAGTTACTGAGTTAGGTGTAGATATTTCCTACAAGGCTTTTCCTAATCTTTAGAATACAACATTCCAAATAATTTCAGCTTTCTTTGACTTAAAGCCTGGCATAATGTCTCTGAGCTCCTCAGTGCACCTGATTACACTGAACAGTTTCCTAGGTTTATCAATGTTTGGCCCTTTGAAATCAATATCTTTACTTCCAGAATCACTTTTGTTTATCCTGACATTTAATTGAAACTGAACCAACCTGCAAAACTCTATCCAAGGTTATTTTGTTTGATCATCCCTTCTAAAAATCTTCTTACTCTGTGCCAAAATTATGTCTAAAACAGAATCTCTTCTTCCTGGTTTTGTGACTCCTTGGTGAAGTTTATTGGCTATCACTTCCAGGAATCCAACTATTAGTCACAGTTTCTCCAAATTATATTTTGGAAGTTAAAAATTCTAATAATGATAATTCCAGTAGTACCTAGCTCTCTGTTACCAATACAAAAAACCATATTCATATGGAAATCTGACCCTGAGTCTTTAGGTTCTACCCCAGTGGAATCTCTTTTTACATTATTTCTACTATCATTGCACAAACTGATCTTGAGCCAAATTAGTTTGTTTTATCCATGCTTTTTCTTCTTATTTCTTTGCAATCTATCCTGTCATTTAATATACATGCTGCCCCACAACTTGCACCTTTCTATCTCTCCTTGGGCACATCTACAGGTGCAACTAATGATATAAAGTCTTAAGGTGCAGTAAAATACCATGCATTAAGCCTTTCCTGGGAGCTCATCTACACGTGCTTCCTGTTAGGGAGCAAATCAGCTTCCAATAGGAACAGCCCAGTATAAGGCTACCCCATCCCACTGTATCCCCAGCAGTAACCAGGAGAGCCCCAGGCTCCCCTTCGGTGCTAGCATAGGGGCTGGCAGGGAGCACAGGACCAGTCCCTATGCACACAGGGCCAGGAGAGCTCTACCAGAGAGGGGTTCTGATATGCATAGGGCCAGGAGACAGGTGCTGCTGCACAGCATTCTCACCCCATACACATGGAAACAAGTTCTGTGCCCAAGACCTGTGCTTAGCAGGGTTTCCCCACACAGCCCAGGGCTAACCAGGAACTGTCCCAGCCAGTTTGGGGATGCATAAGGATTTCTCCACCCAGCCCAGAGCTGGCCAGGAACTGTCCTGCTTCTGGGGTAGCACGCAGCCAGCTCCAGGCTGAGTGGAAATTTCTGTCTTCTAGGGCAGCTCCTAGCCAGCTCTGGACTGTGCAGGGATTTCCCCATCCAGCTCAGAGCTGGCTGTAAACTATTCCATTTCTGGGGCAAGTCCCAGCCAGCTCTGAGTTGCATGAGGATTTCCCCAACCCAAGAGGGACAGTTTCCAACCAAAATGCTTAAACGCAGGAATTGAGGTAGATGTCATTTACTTGGACTTTAAGAAGGCCTTCGATATGGTATCTCATCCTATTCTCATAAATAAACTGAGCGGCTGTGATGTAGATGATTACATGGTCAGGTGGGTGGCAAATTAGCTTAGGGGGGGTCGCACCCAGAGAGTGGTGGTGGATGGGTTGGTATTGACCTGGAAAAATGTGAGCCATGGAGTTTGATCCTTGGACCTGTGCTGTTCAATGTTTTCATCAGTGACTTGGATAAGGGTGTGGAAAGCACTCTGTCCAAATTTACAGATGATACCAAATTATGGGGTAAAGTTAACACATTAGAGGGTGGAGAATGAATCCAGGTGGATCTGGACAGGTTGGAAAAGTGGGCAGACTAGAATAGGATGCAGTTCATCAAACACAAGTGCGAAGTGCTGCACCTAGGGAGAAGGAATCACCAGCACACGTACAGGCTAGGGGAGGACCTTCTCAACAGCACAACAGAGGAAAGGGATCTTAGAGTCATTGTTGACATCAAGATGAACATGAGTCATCAATGTGACAAAGTGATCAGTAAAGCTAACCACACTTTATCATGCATTAGCAGGTACATGGTGAACAGGTCCAGGGAGGTGATACTTCCCCTCTGTGTGGCATTGGTCAGGCTGCAGTTGGAGTACTATGTCCAGTTTTGGGCACCTCACTTCAAGAGGGATATGGACAACCTTGAGAGGGTTTAAAGGAGGGCCACTCATATGATTAGGGGCCTGCACACAAAGCTGTACTAGGAGGGATTGAGGGACCTGGATCTCTTCAGCCTTTGCAAGAGAAGGCTGAGAGAGAACCTTGTGGCTGCCTGAAAATTCATCGGGGGTGGGGGGCATCAATGAATAGGAAATGCTCTGTTTACCAGGGCACCCCTTGGAGTAACTAGGAACAATGGCCACAAACTGATGGGGAGCAGATTTAGGTTGGACATCAGGAAGAACTTCTTTATGGTAAGGATTGCCAGAATATGGAATGGGCTTCCAAGGGAGTGGTGCTCTCCCCTACCTTGGGGGTTTTAAGAGGAGACTAGACATGCACCTGGCTGAGGTCATCTAACCCCAGCACTCTTTCCTGCACAGGACAAGGAGTTGGACTTGATAATCTACTGAGGTCCCTTTCAACCCAAACAACTATGAATCTATGAAATACCTGTCTCTGGAGGGTAGCAAGGTCTGGGCCATAAAAAGGGTGTTGAAACAGTGCCAAAGCATGGACAGGATGAGCTGGTGGATGAGTAGTGTTCTCCTATGAAGGGCAGGGGACTAGAGGAGCCCAATCCATGCTTACAGCCACTCAGACACCCTGACTTTGAGTTGGTCCCAGTTCTCTGATGGGAAGATGTAACTGGGGGATAAGTAGACCCTCATATAAAGCAGCAAGCCTGCATTGGTGGGAGATGAGACAACCTACTGCTCACCACCTACTGTCAGGCCAGAGCTCTTGGCCCAGTTAATCTAAGAAAGGGAGGCTTCAGAGTAGATGGAATAGCAGAGCTCTACCAGCACCTGGTCACCCCAACCTGTGTGATGAGGAGCACATCATCAGTGTATGCCAAGAGAACCATGCTCATGGTTGGCTCCCTGAGTACCAGCTCTGTTATCTACTTGGACAAGAGGCAGAGGAAGGGCTTGAGAGTGACAGTATAGAGCTGGTGTGACAGTGGGCAGCCTTGGTGTACTGCCCACCTGAAGGGGATGGGCTTCATCAACATCTAGGTGAGCTTGACCTAGCACCGTGCAGAGGTATACAGCACATAGAGAAACCACACAAAGCTGGGAATGAAGCTGTATTCCCTCAAAATGCCTGTCTAATACTTTTTGAGGGACAGGAGGGTGAGTGACAGGCCATCCTTGCAAGCAAACAGGTTGTCAAAGATGGTATATCTGGAACCCAGGTACATCTGGTTGGGATAGATCATGTCCACTAGAACTGGGGGTCTTTAAGGGAAGGTGAGATAGGCATCTGGCTGGGGTCTTCTGACCCCAGCACTCTTTCCTGCCTAGGCAGGGGGTCAGACTCGATGATCTGTTGAGATCCCTTCCAACCCTAGCATCTATGAATCTATGACTTCAGCCACAGTGAGATGGCTTCCACTATGATCTTGTAGTACATGTAGAGCAGTGAGACTGGGAGGCAGTTCTTCAGGTCATGGAGGGTCCTTTTTGGGCAGCAGGGTTAGCACAGCCCTCCTGCACAACAGGGGAAGCTCTCTGTCTCCTTTGGACTCAGCCCAGACTGTGGTGAATTGTGAGCTAAGGACATCCCAGAAAGTGTGGTAGAACTCCACCATCAGCCTGTTGATATTGGGCATCAGGTGGAAGGCTTCCAAGTACTTGGTCAGGGTGAGATGACCCTCCAGTAAGTGCCAGTCATGCATGCTGACTTATGGCAGTCCATCATACAGACTCTGGCAGGCATAAGTGTTTTCAGGATCCAACAAAAATAATGTGGTGTAGAATGCCCTTATTCTGGCTCACAGATCACCAGGACTGGTATAGGGGTGTGGGGGTACTTTCCTCTGCTAGAAGGCAGGTGATGTACTTCATGCACCCCTCCTCTTCTTCAGAGTATAGAAGAGGCAGGAGCCATGGGCCATCTCCTGGAGGACCTGGATTGGAAGAAAGCACAGTGAGCATGGCAGTCATTCAAAGCCCAGAGTTCTTCCTGCGTCTCTCAACACGCTGTGCAGAGTGATAGGTTGTCTGGGTCAATGACAAGGTGCCTCTCCAACTCTGACACCTCCCTCTTGAGCTGCTCTCTGGCCACCTTCCCTTTGCCAGGTATGCTGCAGCATGTACCTACCACAAAAGAGCCTGACTCATACCTTCCCCGCAGCCACCATTACCATGCTGAGGGAATGATCTGCTGCTGCTCATGGCACACCAGCTAGAACTCCTGGAATGAAGTCACAAAGCCCATATTCTCCAGCATGCTTCTGCTAAGTTCCAATAAACCAGCTCTGGGCACTAAGCCCACAGAGTGATCCAAGCGTAAGTTATATGATGGTCACTGAAGGGGGCCAACATAATGCCAAAGGCATGGGCTTGGGCAGTGTTTAGGAAGAAGTTTATCCTATCGATCTAGGAATGGTGTGCCAGAGGCTCCTCCATCTCAATGAAGGTGAAAGTAGTGGTATCAACAGGATGGTGGGCGCATCAGATATCTATCAGGGGCAGTCAGAGATACCTGCTTGAGGATGTCCACATTGCCCAGGCTCCACTTCTTGCCGGTTCTGTCCTGCACTTCTAGGATGATGTTAAAGTGCTCCCCAAGGACCAAACACTTGTGACAGCTGAGCAGGAAGAAGTAAGAGAGTAGATGGCAGCTGCAGAGACCAGTCCTGTAGCTGTAGACATTGAAAGTGATGATGGTGAGGGACCACATGGATAGAGAGCAGTGGGGAGCTCACTGGGGGCAACACCAGTTGCAGGCCTGTCAGAAACTCCACTGGCCTCCACTAGCCATAGAGGGCATTGTGGAAGTGGAGGGCTTGCTGATAGTTTTTAGCATTGTGTCGCCTGCGTCCCTTGCTCTCCCCCACCAGAGTCCTCACAGCACTGAGAACCTGATGGATATCTCCACAGTCATCCAAGGTGAGCTTTACCTTGCTCCCAGAGCACAGTGTGCTCTCTAGAATAAGAGCAGCTCCTCTCTGAGTACTGGTGAGACCAAGAGATCTGCAGGCTCCACTGAGACCATAGATTCCCAGTCATCCTCTTTTTGGTCCTGGGGTTCTGCAGTGGGCTTCTCCTGGCTTCCAGGTGGGGATGATGTTTCCCTGTCCTCCCCCCTCAGTGAGGGCACAGGCCTGTCAGAACACCATCCAAACCACCCAGTCTGCTACATCTCCTGACACTGGTTGAAGAAGTAGTGCAGCCGTAGTGCAGCCCCTTGAGGTATGGAAGGAGTAGGTACAGAGGATAGCTGGGCAAGAGAGAGGGATGGGGGTCTGTGCAATGCCCCTCTCAGGGTTGGTTTGGGTTTGGAAGATCCTGCTTCTCCCCACTCCATATTAGAGCCACAGGGAGTGTTGGGACCTGTGGCAGGGTGGCTTCCATAGGGTCTGGAGGAGACTATATAAGCACCATGATGGTGGTGGTACTGTCCTTAGTGTATGTCACCACCGTGAGCTTCACAGTGCCTCCCTCTGATGGTTCATGGGGCAATTCACAGTGCCCACCACTGGAAGCACCTCATCTCCCCCACCATAAAATGTATCTTTGAGGAACACCTGGAAGGGATTTAAGATATGAACAGGAACAATCAGGAACAGGTAAGTGGATCCAAGTCAGGGGTTTTGAGCATGGAGGCACAAGCCAGAGACAGCTTGCTGCTGTCTGGTCTGGGCCAGTGTGGGTGGAGCCTTCTCCCTGAAGGATAATTCAGCCTGATTCCCTGATTACTTCCAGGTGGGGCCTGGGACTAGCTCTGCCTCATCCAGGCCTTGGCTCATTAAAGTCCTTGTGTTGTGATATTGCTTTATCAATTGCCATGTACATATTTACCTAATTTTCTTCTTTCTGTGTGCTATAAGCAGACACAGAAAATATGAGTCTTTCCCAGCTTTCTCCCTTTGTTTGTTGTTTAAAGCTCTTGTCAGTTGTACAAGCCTTGATCCTAGATGGCTATTTCGCTAGACACAGGTGGAGTTCATCTGGCAGGACGAGTACTCCTTTGTGAATCCATTGCAGTAGTTACACATCATGATACCAATCCTTGAGCATGTAGTACCTATATAGTACCTACCAGTCTTTATTATCTTGTTACTCCTTTGCCCTCAGTTTCTAGGGACCAGAATAATTCCTCTGAAGAGGAGGAACTGATGTACAAAGGAAACCTGGAAAGGAGAATACAAAGGAATTGGAGGATGAACAAGTATAAGAGGACTGTGGAAGGGATAAAAAAGAAAAATATTTCAGTATTCAATAAAGACTTAAAATATTCTTGACTGTAGGGCATTCTGTGGATTAAATATAACTATAGATCAAAGGTGTTTGAGCTTTTCAAGAAAAAAAATATGCTAAGGAAAGAAGGAAAAAGAAATGCAGAAAGTGGCATAAGTGCAAAGAATTATCCAAATTAATATATCAAAGATACAAGAGAGGAGAGGTGGGAGAGGGCTTGGGCTCAGTGATCTGCCAGTCTGTTCAAAGAGAACTGACTGGGATATCATTGGGCATCTTTACATGTGCTCTGGGATGGTGGAGAGCACTTTGAACAGTTCCCCGGAGCCACTCTAAAGCACCCACAGCATCTTGTGTATTCAGCTTCCCACATTTCAAAATGGCAAGAGGGGCTTTTTAACTAGAGCTCATTAAACTAAAGCTTTAGTTAAAGAGCTCCCACTGCCATTTTGAAGCATTGAGATGCTGAACAGACATGACAGGGAGGCTGCTGGAGTGATTAATTGAGTCTGCTCCAATTCATTTTAATTAGAATGCATTGGAGCAGGCATCAGACACATGTATAGGTGCCCATTGAGATCAGTACGTATCTCTTGATCTATTTAAATCTGTGACAGAGGGCCAGCTCATGGCCAGTCATGGTACCAGCTCACCCTGTCTAGGGCAGTCTGCCCTGTCTCACTTTTCACAACTTGTTGTAATAAACTTGATGTTAGATGTGGGAGGCTTCCCATTTAATGCCCCAATGACTAGGGCATTACATGCAGCTCTGACCTCCCTTATAGTGTACCCATGTGTCATGGATGCATCCAAAGTTCTTCCTCTCTGACCCACACTCAGCCTCACCATGTCTGGGGACTTACTGGGGTCCAACTCCTCCATCCTCTCACTGGGCAACAACTCATGCCCCCTCACTGGGGCTTACTCCCTGAACTACTTGTGGGGGTGGCCTATATTTAAACCTTTAAGTCGCTCTTGCGGCCCTACTCTGCATGCCCCCAGAGCAACCCTTTAGGCCACCCTTGTGGCCCTACCCTACATGGCCCGTTCTCTCGCTGTGCCCCTTCACTGGGGCCAACTCCACACCCCCTTATGTGGGCCTTGGGGTCTTGAACCCCACAGGATCAGGTGTCCAAAGATGTGCCTGGCCCCACTGCATGGCCCTACTCTGGGTTACCCACCAGGTTGTGGGGGCTTTAAGGTGTCTTATCCTCACCTTTCACTAGGGAGGCAACTGTCATGGCATTTCCTGGGGACCACCCTGCCATGGGCAGACCCACCACACCATCCTACCCTGGCAGGATGTAGTTTTACATCACGCCCCAGGACCAGGAGCCTCCTCCCATCCCCATAGCTCCTGCCCTTACTTCCAAGAATGTTCCATGAGTAGCAGCTCAGCTAAGCAATGCTCTTCCTTGGCTACTTGCAGCAAACTGCTGGCTCAGCCCTGAGAGCCTGGGTTAAAATGGAGGCTGCTCAGCCCCTTCCTCCTATCCCAGGGCTCTCCTGCCAGCTGCCCTGCTGACTGTTCTGGCCCTTTACAGTGGCAGGCACCAAAGATGCTCTGCCACAAAATGTCTCTCAGGAAGTAAGCCAGCTGTGAGAGGCATAGACCTTCCTTCTTTACTCTCTATATTGCTGCTAACTGGATATGTCTGCATGTACAATTAATGCAATTTAGATTTACTGCACAGTAAAATAAGGCACAGTAAGCCTTCCCTGGGCACAGATTTGCTCCTTATGGGAGTAGGGAGATGCAGGACTGCTCCTTCCTTGCTCTGTCACTCTGCAGCAGCCAGAGGGAGCTGCCAGGTGCCAGGGGGCTCTAAGGAGGCAGACTCAGACTGGAAGAGGTTTCCAGGGAAGGAGAAGGCTTGGGCTGGAAGGGGGCTCCAGGCGGGCAGGGTTAACCTGGCAGGGGGTTCTGGGAGTGCCAGGCAGGCAAGAGATGCTGTCCCAGGAGCCTGTGGCCAATGCACCGTGGACATCTCCCTCCCCCCAGCAGCAGTGGACAGGGCACCATGTCTGTGAGGTTCTCATGGACCACATCCTCCCCAACCCCCCACAGTAGGGCACCTGGATGGTCACCCATGGATTTCAGGCCCACAGGGCAACCCCAAGACCGCACACACTATAGGCAGTTTCAAGTAACAGTCTTTATTTCCCTCTCCAACAACAGACTCTGTCCTTCTCTCCCTTCCCAACAGCAAACCC
Source organism: Crocodylus siamensis (assembly GCF_052110815.1). Classification (NCBI taxonomy): domain Eukaryota; kingdom Metazoa; phylum Chordata; order Crocodylia; family Crocodylidae; genus Crocodylus; species Crocodylus siamensis. Next base: position 343,109,491 of record NC_143395.1, on the reverse strand, counting down.
CAACTCTAACCCTTTGCCCACCACCAATAAATCACCCTCTTCTCCATGAAACTATATATACTGTGGGGTGTGCCCTCCCCGGGGGGAGCAGAGGGGTGGAAGCACCTCTGGGGTGAAGCCCAGGGAGAGGTGCCCAACACCCCAGCCTCTGGTCACACTACCACGGGTGCGGACACTGCGGTGGAGGCTCAGCCAGGGGCAAGCAGTCACTGTTCAGGCTGTGCATCCTGCTCCCCTTCCTCTACCATGGAATCAGGGTCAACAGGGCCTGCATGTGGTGCTGGCCCTGCTGCAGGCAGCTCCTGCTCAGGGGCTACATGGTGCCCAGGTGAGTAGTGGGGGGAAGCCCAGGTGGGGAGGCACAGTCACCTGAGGAACTAACTCAGAAGCAGGGGCAGGGAACTGTAGTCACTGCAGGTGGTGCTAACCCTTGTCCCAAACACACTGGGGCTTGGAGCTGGACCGTGTGTAGCAGACAGGGCTGGGGATGTGGCCAGGCCCAGGGGCAGGGCAGGGGCAGGGCTGGGGTCAGGGGCTGGGCCTCAAGTGGAATGAAGGTGGCCACCAGAAGCAAGATGGTGTCTAACATCTGGCAGACCTCCTCCATTACCTCCACTGCCCAGGTCACCATGGTGACCTGCTGATCCTGAGCCTCCCGGATCCCCTCAAGGGGGGGCAATATGTCTCCCTTGGAGGGTGAGGCAGTGTGAACCTCCTGGTGTATCTTCTGCTTGCACTCCACATCCTTGGCATGGTGGGCCCACAACTCTGTGAGCTGCTCCTCTGCCATGGTGACCAGCTAGTCCAGCAGGAGAGTGCAGTCTTGTGTACACTGCTGATGGATGTGGTGCATGTGGAGGGCACTGGATAACAGTGGCAGCATCCTTGGAGGCACATCTCTGGTGGTGGTTGGTGCTTCTCCCCCATGTGCAGCTGCTGGACCTGCAGAGCCAGAAGGGAGAAGCTCTTTGTGAAAGTTTTCAATTTTTAGAGATAAGAAGCAGTATACCAAAGGGCTGTGCACCTCCCAGCCTCAGATTGTGGTTTGTGCATACATGGGTTCTCAAAGACCATGGTAAATTGGCCAGGTGGCCTCTGCCACAGGTGGCTGCTGGATGAGCCCTCCATCCCCACTCCCACTATGGGGGACAGGTGACCTGCTTGGCACTTGCTGCAGGCAGTCTGCCTTCCCGGTCCCCATCCAGGCCAGACCAGGACTGCCTCCTGCCAGCAGCTGCCACAGCAGCTCCAGACCAACTCCCCCATCTTCTCCTCCCTGTATGTTGGCAGGGAACTCTGGGGGGCATGCAGCCCCAGAGTGGACAGATTAACTGGCACAGGCATGGGTGACCATGGCACCTCCTTCCCCCTGGCTCTCCTCCCTTTCTGGGGCTTACTGGTGGCAGGCAGGCCTGGCGGTCTGACTCAGTACCTGCTGATAGCAAGGTGGTATGGCTGCCTGCCCAGGCAGTGGCCCCCTCTAGGGAGGACCTGGGGCTGGTCATGGCTGGCACCATCCCCAGCCTGCCCTTCCTGCTGGGGCTGTGCACTCAGAGTTGGTGCTGCAGGTGCTGGCCTGGGCTCCCTGAGCAGCCAGACGAGGCTAGGGGAGTGTGCCAAGACCTGTGGCTGGTGCCCTGAAGGGCCCTCCCCTGGAGACTACTCATCACTAGCAGGCCCTGTAGGAGGCTCTGGCAGGCCATCTCTGCTGGAGTAGACATAGCAGCCATGTTCAGGCTCCCTTAAGGCCAAGATGTGATCTAGCTGCCATATAAAGGGCACGATCCTGCAGGAAGCCCTGGACCAGCAGTTGTGATCCATGATGTGGACTCACTGAGCCCACAGGACCTTGAACTTTATGCAGCACTGCAGCCCATACCACTGGTGGCCATGCTTCTGCATGTGGGTCACCATGACATTTGAGCAGCTGCCCTGGGGAAATTGCCTCTACACTTTGACATTGCCCCACACCGCTATGAAGTTAGCAGTTTCTCCCCCTGAACAGTTGGGGCCCCAGGACACTGTCTGTGGCACAGTAGAGGCTGCCATTGTGGATGTTTCCAGAGACCTCAAGGGCGCAGAGACTATGGGTGCCAGTAGGGCTTGGCACATGCCCACAGTGGAGGGGCATGGTGCCCAGGAGGCAGGCAGCTTGTGGAATAGGTCCCAGGGGCCAAAGTCAGGGTCTGCAGGCCTGCTGCAGTCGGCACATGCCTACACTCCTGGGGTCCAATACCCAAGGGCAGGCAGCAGTGGCACAGGCCCTGGGGGCCAGATCAGGGGTCTGAAAGCCAGGCTGGGACAGCCAAAGATCTATCCCTACTATGCAGCATGAGAAACTCCCAGCCCAAGGAGGAGGTTAACCCCCTGCCAGTCTTGCTAACCAGGCACAGATTTGCACCCAAGTCAGCATCTGCACATGTGCTACTGCATAGTAGCTACTGCATGGTTTATCTACTACCTGTATTTACACGTAGTAGCCAACCATGTAGTAGACTAATTTACTGCACAGTAAATTCTGTGCATGTGTAAATGGTAATTCTTTATCATGCAGTAGATTAGTCTAGAGTGCAGTAAACCATCTCATGTAGATGCACCTGATGTGCCTTTAACAAGAGTTCTTTGTGGATTATAGGGTTTTGACTTACATACGGCATTATGAAATACAGGGATTTTTATACAATGTAAGATCTCGTGGTTACAGTCTTCTTGATGTCTAGAGCTCTGGATCAGGTCAGTGGTGATGAACTACTTTGCTTCCACCACAAAACTATGTAAATGTAAAAGATTGCTTCCTTATGCCAATATATATCTACATCTCTAACGTGTGAAACAACTAAGTTAGTGTGATATCTGCATTGCACTGACTGAAATAATATCCTTTTCACTGCCATTATACTAGTACAATATAATTGGGGAATTGCCTGAGTCCCTATATTTAATTTTAGTGCCTTGGCAAATGATCCTAATAGCCTAATGGCTAGATGCTGCTGTTGCTAATGCTGTTCAATTGACTAGGTTTCAAAGTGTATCAATGAGTCTTTTAAGTATCCACTAGAGCTGTGAGGTTTCAGATTACAGCTCTTAAACTATATGTGATCTCTAATGAAAAAACGGGAAAAAAAGAATTGATAAAGCTAGCAAAGGCAGCAGCGTCAGCAAAAAAATGTGCAGGCTATCTAACTTCACACTATAGCAGGGTGAGCAAATAAATTAAATTTGGTCAGTAAATAATACACCAGGGAAGGTAAGCAACAATGCAAATAATAATCCATTTTTTTATAATTAAATCTTAGCCAGACCATCATTCGGTCACAATGATGATTTTTTTTATAGAACTATAAATATGATCATGGGATTTGTAAAGAAAATTGCCTTGTAGCATTTTTATGAAAATTAACGCGCGTCCAATATTGATCCTGATTTGCGCATGTTAGACTGAACCTCCTTGGGTAAAATATTCTTGAAGGAGTCAATAATATGCTGTAATCTCATGTGACACTAATAAAATAACACAAATGACAATTCATTTTTGTTTACTTGTCTCCTCCTTAATAGATTGATAAATTTTGTTAAAAAAAAGAAAACAAGAACTTGGTGCATAGTAGGCATATTTATAAAACAATTCTGATTGATTTTTTTGGTCATTTTTCAAAGAAACAATCAATCTCTGGAATTCTTTTCTGAAATGTTTTTTAATAGCTGTTGATATACATTGCACACACCACAGTGGTCTGAAATGCAGTTTTTGCATTGCCATTAAAGTTGGGGACCTTAATCATGCAAACACTCACATACATGCTTAAATCTACCTACGAAGTTAGTCCCATTGACTTCAATAAAGCTCAGTTGATTTCACATGCTTCAAGTTAAATATGCATCTTAGGTCCCCTCTACATGTTATATATATTATGCAATACACCGGTTATTAATTGCACAATTTAAGCCAGCTACATGTGCAAATTAACTATCATGCTATACAATGGTTCATCCAGCTATAAAGTTAGAGCTGGAACATGTGTACTAACTTTATGGGTGATTTCTATCCAGCTTTAATTTGCACATATAGCAAGGTATGTTCCACAGCTGGGAGCCCCATAAGCTGCAAGTAGCAGGCTCCTGGAGCCATAAATCCTGAAGGTGACAGGTAGGGTGGCCATGATAGAGGACAGTCCGATTATCCTCTGTCCTCTACTGATATGAAACCGGACTCCTTTATGTCCTCTATTTTTCCCTTCAAGAATAAAATTGTTTTCATATTTCACATGCTTCAAGTTAACTATGAAGCATGAAGAGAAAAATAGAGGACATAAAGGCATCCGGTTTCATATCAATAGAGGACAGAACAGCAGAAAACCATGGTCCTCTATGATGGCCACCATAGTGACAGGGCTCCCAGCTGTGAGGATGCACCATGCGCTGCCACAGCTGCAAGTCCCATCAGCTATAGGACTTCCAGCTGAAGGAACTTGCTATTTGCCAGTGTATGGCGTGAGCCTTAGCTCCCCCTGCACCAGCAGTAGGACATGATTGGATTTGAAGCTGGATCCCACAATCATACCTCCTGCTATGCACACGTGGCATGGCAGGAGGCACGATTGTATGCATCATGCATCAGATCCTATCCTGCCTTTACCCAAACATCTAGAGGGGCTGTAATGGTTAGAAAATATACCCCCAAAGAAACTATAAAGCAATTCTGCTATAATGAGATCATAGTTGTATATCATACTAGCTCTGTTTACTTTAAATTGCCTGAATTAGGAGGACTAAAGCTATGTTCAGGGATAAAGGTTGCAGCCGTGTTGGTCTAAAAGTGAAAGCAGTCAGTGTGGTAGAGGTGATATCTTTTATTAGACCAACTAGACAGCTGCAAAAATAATTCTTTATTTGCAGTATTGTTTTGCAGTATTCTCCTTTGCCTAAGGAAGGGTTGCGTGAGCCTGAAAGCTTGCAAATAAAGTTGGTCTAATAAAAGATATCAACTATACCACACTGAAGGCTATTTTCATTTACTGAAGTGACTATATTTGGTAGCTTTTTTTTTTGGCAAAAGATAATTTTTGCATCTCATTAATTACATGAGGGGGAAATAGCTTAATTTGCCCGTAGTTTAATATGCATTAAATATGAACTAGTGCTTTTGTAGCTCACTTTTTAATAAAATTAATTTTGACAGAAGTAGATGGTGGCTTCAGTCCATTTCAGAGGGCATGTCTACACAAGATGCTTAATGAGCAGTAGGCTAATTCCACTGCACATTAACACGTCACAGCAAAAGCTGTGCTAATGCACAGTAGAATTAGTCTACTGTGCATTAAGCATCATGAAAAGACCATGCACCTTTGCCTAGTGTGCAGTAGCACCGGCTACTGTGCATTTAGCTAGTACTTCATATTACAGGTACTAAATTTAATGTACAATGGTGCTTTATACAACAGCACATTAATGCATGTGTAGACATGCCCGAGTGTCCAAAATAAGTTGTACGGTTATTGTTCTGGTTGGAAATCAGGCTAAGGAGTAAATGAGAAAGGAAACTAAGCTCAACAATGGAGGTGGGTCTCTCACATTGTTGAAACAGCCTGATAAACTAATAATGAAAGCAGGTATTTCCATGACTGATCTCAAAAACCCTGTTGAGTTCAATAGCAGTGGACACAGACCCAGACCATGGATAAATATGCCAGTTCTTTGTATGGAATATACCCTCTGCCTCATCCCATTTATTTCACACACAAATAATATTAAACAGCAAACAAACATAAAAAACTATAAAGTCACTCCTTCAACCCAAAACTATGTTTTCTTTCTTTCTTGTGATCCATGAACTTTCTGAAAAAGGCACTGCATGCATCTTGTCTTGTACAGTAAAGAGCCCACAGTCAGTGCTTAACAAGCAAAACAGTTGTAACCAACAAACCACAGATTTACACTATTAAATCCACTGAAAAGTATATTCTTAAAAATGGACAAAAATGGACATCTTTTATAAATTAAAAGTCTGAATTTAACAAATCCTGGCAACATCAAACTCTGTACATCAAAAAGGTACATCTTTAATACATGTTTAAACTGGAGAGGTTTTTAAGTATGGAAGCCAAAATCCATCTTTGTTATTGCTTTTAAGATATCAACAGAATTACCACAGAAATAGATTTGGCCATATAGTTTTTGGATAACTGTATGTATGCAGTCACTTATATACCTTTTTAGCTTTTAGTCTGGCACAATTTAAGAAATCTGATTATTTGACTTAGCATCTTACATAATGAATTGTTTACATTTCTTGGATGCCTTAAAAATCCAGTCTCGGGTTTCTACAAATTCCAGTCAGGATCTGTAATGTTCATTACAATACCCACTGTCTATTTTATTATTTGTAGTTCTGACATCTCCCTACTAAAACAAAAGGGCAGATTGTCTTCTACAAGGTACACCTGGAAGATATATGAAGTACAAAGGCCAGAATTCAAAAGAGTTCTCAGTGTATTCAACAAGCAATTACTTTTGCATGTGATAGGAGACTGTCAGCTTCAAACACAAGACATTCTTTGGGAAGATTAGTCCAAATTACATTTTATTACATTGGCCTGCTTGGATGGCCTAAACTTCATCTAGTTCTTATTCTAATGGAATTCAATCAAGGGTATTAATATATTGTTTATGACATGTTTGGAGTTCTTGTGTTATCAGCATGCATTCATGAGAGGAGCTTCAAACAGTATCAGATAACAGTGAGCTGGATGTTGGATGTTGTACAGCACAGGGGATTTTATCATCTTGTTGAACCAGTGGCAGTGATTAAATTAAACTGTCTGAACAAAGCTTTTGCATGTCAGACTGTTGAATGGCAAAATGAAAGAGTGACACACTTCAAAGATCAGAGAAAGTGAAAGCTGGAAAACCATAGTTATGTAAGTTCTTATTTACTGTATTGAATAAATGAACCATTTTGCTGCATGGACTTTTAGCAACAAATAATCAAAACAAAAATCCTTTAGTGCATTCTAGCTTTAATGCATTGCATTTGAATGCCATCCATCCTGCCATGTCCTCAAGCTTTTGGGTCCCTCGTGCTTATATTGTATATTCTTTCCTCTCAGTGGCTGTAACACTGAAACATTCATTTTTATTAATTTCCTTCTGTAGGAATTTACAGAATATGTGACCTTTTCTAGTTTCCTTAACATGCCTTCAGGTAAGCTTTAAGAGCCTAATCCTTCAATTCATACTAATAACCAATACTCAGACAAGTAAGCTTATGAACATCAGTAGAAATATTTGCATTAATCAGGATTGTTCACATGAGTAAGGGTTACAATATTCAGCCCCAAACTCATGAAATTGAAAAAATAATAAATAACATATTTACATCACAGTTTAAGTGACAAATAAGAAAGAGTTAATATAGAAAGTCTGATTAAAGACTGGCAAACAAAAACATTTATATGTTCAATTATTCTGACTTGTCTGCTTCCTGAAAAGTTAGGAGAGGTCCATTAAAACCATTTTTAGCAAATTTTATCTGCATGTTACAAAGTTTCTAGATTATAAAACATATTTTACAGTGTAATATACAGCTTACTAATACTTTTGGTAAAAATGCAGATGTCTTCTTTCTACTAAATCTCACATACAACAAATATTGCTACCATTTCACTGACTATACTGCAATCTCCATAAAAATATTTTTCTTCTTAAATTTAGAATAAGAGCAGGCCCAGATTCAGCACAAACAGACTGAACTGGAATGCGATTTCTATTATGAGGTTTAGATGAATTTCAACAGAGAATTGAATATTGGTTAGACAGGTAATTTGCTTTTATTCATGGCTACAGTAGGTCAAATTTTGAAAAACACTGCTATCCTAGCAGTGATGTCTTTAAATCTTTGTACAGCACCATACAGAATAGGTCCTCATTAAAAATAAATTAATTCACTGATTTTATTTTGCACATTTGAAAAAAAAGGTTTAATATGCTGTCCTACATAAATCAATTTATGTTATTTCTACTGCAACTTAATTTGTTTCTATGCAAAAAATAATGAAAGAATCCTTATTTTTATCAGCACTGTGACTTAATCCATTTTCTTCACAAGTTGTAGTGTTTTTATTTGATAGTAATATTTTTCTTTTTGTAGAGTCATAGTGCAATGACATCCATTAACATTCAAAACCACAGAACGCTTTTAAATTCAAATCCACTTGAGATGGAATAGTAGCAGAAATGAAGCCTGAGGAAAAGAATTTTGAGAATAAACAGAGGACAGCCTATTAGAATAAACCACTATGCATATAGTTTTATAAAACTGGTTATATATATGTACACAAACATACTTAGGCTTCAGTATAACCCTGCAAATCAGGTTTTTCTATATATAGCAAACAGCATAAAGATTAGTTTTTGTAAAGCAATATATTCTTTATCCAAATAACGCAAAATGCCTAATTCTGTAATGCATGCATATGCATATAGATATGTGTGTTTACTGAAGTAATATTATACAGCAGGCTTTGAATGAATGTTTTTATGAGATATCCCAGAAAATATCTGATATGCTGGAGAGATGCATTATGTAACTTTTTAGTCACTTTTTTCCTTTATTACCAAATAGCAATACAAAAGACAGCTTTATATGAAGGAAAGTTGTAATTTGTTTAGAGAAGGTGTGTCCAACTTCTAAGTGGCTAGGATAGCACACCCTGTAATGTTAAAGTGATAAAAGTGAAAAAGTTATAATTTAGAGACACTCCCTAATTTAGAACAGCTAAGAATTGGGAGATAGTCTCTCAGTTAGGCAGTAGCTGTTAGTTAAAGAGAAACCAAGGGTCTGCAGATGTTGCCTACTGTTCTATAATAAAGATCATTATTTGGTTCTTCTCATTGATCTACACCAGTGTCGATTGAATCCAGTGATCACTACCAACTGTCAGAAGTGGTGAATAAGAAAAAATCTTGAAAGAATTTGAATTTCAAACTGAAAAAGAGGTTGGAAATTGAAAGCAAGTGGAGCAAAGCAGTCATGTGGAAAGACAAGGGCCTCTTTATGTGATCTGCCTGCCCAGTTAAGTAAAAGGATAGTTAGTCATGGAAGTTTTGCAACCTCAACCTGACATTCTGGTTGGGATACAGACATTGTACTTTTCCCTGTTCAGGTGGTCTGACACTAGTCTATACCCATAACAGAACAGAAGTTTGGGACACACAGACTGCTTTAAAAATAGCAGATCCTGGTGAGCAAACACTGCTTCTTCTACCTATGTTCTTTGAAACTGTTTTTACAAGCAGTTTAGTTACCTACATCTTAGTGCAGAGATGGGTCAGACTAAGAAGGATCTCTCTTGCTAAGTATGCAGCTCCCCTGAGTGCTAGCTAGCCCCAGCACCTGCTCCTGCCTCGCCTCTTCTTGGGGAGCAAAGATGCACATAGCATCGGGGCTGGGGAACAGAGCAGTTCCCCAGAGCTGGCGGAGCAGTTCCCTGGTGTCAGCCCCCAGCCCTAGCCCCTGTCTCTCCTCGGGGAGTGAGGAGGCACTTTGCCCCAGCCCCAGCCCCGCCCCTGTCCCCGCTCCCACCTCACATTGGGGAGGAGCTGCTGCCTGCCCTATATAAGGATCTTACCTCCAGTAAGTATCCCACGCCAGCCAGGGTGCCTCTGCCATGCTAGGTGCCCAGCTCCTGTCTGGGCATGTGTGTCGCACAAAAAAATTAATGCGTGGCAAGATTTTAAATTGTGCACGGCCATGCACATATGCAGCTGAGAGGGAACCTTGGTCAAGGGGGCACAGAGTGTCCCTTTTCTGTCCTGGTTCCACCTGAGCCCTGGGACCATGTACTGAAGTGGTTCTGGGAAGATCTTACAGTATTCCCACCCCCACCAACCAGTGCTGAGTTCCCAGCTGAAGCCACTTCCATGTAACCATTGGGCTCCAGTCCCTAGGGGGGAGTGAGGCAGCTATGCCTTTGCAGCTGCATGGGAGGGGCTTCATCTGGGAATTAGACACTGGCTCCTAATTTCCCCCGGGAGGGGAAATCCTCTGAGCCCTTCCTGGAGCCGCTCCAGTACATTGTCCAGAGTGTCCCTTCCCTCTCCCAGTTCCATCCAAGCCCCAGGACTGTGTGCTGGAGTGGCATGCAGGACCATCCCCTGCCTTCTGCCCTTAGCCAATGAAGGAATTTGCATGCCCTCCCACCAAAGGGCAAATATGAGTTCCATTCCCTCTTGATCTAATCTACATACCTTAGAGGAACCCACATAGATTGGATCGATCCATCTCGGGCTTTTTGAATGTCTGTACTTAGCTCTGATGTTGGGCAATATAGCAGAGAACTGGAGTGCATTCAAACAAAGTTTTGAGTGATACCTAGTAGCTATAGGGGCAGAAGACAAAAAATGACCAAGTCAATTCCTCAGTCTTCTTGTATATTTTGAGGAAGGAATCATTGGCTGTTTATAACACCATAACCTTTGAAAAAGGTCAAAATATGAAATGAAGCAAAATACTGTCCAAATTGAAGGAGTACTGTATGCCAAAAAAAGATTTAGACAGATTTTTTTATGTCCAGACAAACAACAGAAGAAGTTATAAATCATATGTTACTTAACTAAAGACAATGAGTAAGAATTGTACTTTTGGGAACTTGTCAGATTTTTTGATTACAGATAGGATTATTTGTGGTATTGCAGACACTGATTACAAGAAAGTCTTTTGCATGAGGGAGACTTGTCCCTAAAAAAGTCCCCAAATATGCAGGACAGCAGGAACAGTGAAGGCCTAGACTGGAGATGTAAATACACTGAAAGGGATCACCCATGCAGTAGGCATGAAAAAATGGCCACAAAAAAACTTACAGGGTAGAGTCTTCCACTGGCAAGGAGAATGCTAAGGGTGAGAAAGCAAACAAGCAAATGTATACCAAGTGTGGAAACTATCAGACCCCAACCATTGTGATGCATTTGGAAAGATCTTTTTTAACCGTAACAAGAGGAACCATTTTGCCAAGTGCTTCAGATCCCAAACATAAAAGCCTCAAGTACACACAATTGAGCATAAAATGGAGATGATTTTTTTTTTTTATAGATACAGCTGAATCAAGCAAAATCAATGAAAGGGACTGGAATTTGCCAGTGGAGATAGAAGGAACAATGAGTTCATTCAAATTGCATACTGGAACTCAGGTTAATATTTTACCAAAGCAAATTAATATGGAAACTTAAAATTCAGACCAAAAATGAATGCAGCAAATATCAAAATAATTGCCTATTCAGGAAGAAATATACCATTGAAAGGGAGATGCGCTGCTAGCATCCACATGAAAAATAGACTATACAAATTTCTGTTCATTTTGGTACCTAGGGAGGTGACACCGATTTAATCTTTAGCAGCATGTGACAAACTGAATCTAGTTAAGTGTGTGCTTGCAGTACAAAAGGATACAACAGTCAGGCCTCTTGATGATCTCGGGCATCATGACCCAAACCTGGACAATCTTCTTAGAAACTAATTGTTCCAGAATACAAGAAGCAACTATGTCCCTATGTGAAGAAATGTATCTATGGACAAAAATGCAAATATCCTGCAAAAAGAGAAAAATCAGACTCAGTGGTCTATAGCTAATGAATTTTGTGCTATGTTTAAAAGCAAAGCTGCCAAAAGTGTAAGTTAATTGGTTCCCAGTATAAGAACTCAAGTCGATCAAAACTTGGAGGAAAAGCTTCATGTCAAAAACAAATCAAAACCTGGATCTGAAGCATCATCCATCCAGGAGAAAAGGAAAATCTCCTGAAAGACTCTCAGAGACTTATTCAAAGAGCTTCAGAAAAGGGAGAACAGGAAAATGAGTGCTAAAGACTCGCTTCAGAATGATGGACTGGTAACCTCTCCTTTGCAGATGAACATTAATCGATGTATATGTTAATTGACTCTTATGGTTATTGCTAAGAGGAATAATATAGTGATAAAAGTTATAATTTAGAGACACTCCCTAATTTTAGAAAGGTTGGGACTTAGAGATCTTCCCTCAGTTATGCAGTAGCTATTAGTTAGAGACCAAGGGTCTGAAGAGGTTGCCTACAGCTCCACAGTAAAGTTCATTGTTTAGTTCTTATTCATGTAGGCCTGTGTTTACTGAAATAAGTGATCACAACCCACAGGTTGCACCAGCACAAGCCATGGGCCCCCAGGTTTCATGATGAATGGGAACACTCCTTGCTGCACTGCACATGAGGGCACCCCAGACCCCATACTTAGCTTCCTGTCCATGGGTTCCCCTGCTACTCCAGGCCACATAGGTGCCACAGGTTCCCCACCACCATGAGTTGTGCCAGGCTGCAGCACCTAGCTCCCTGGGACAGGGGCAGGAATTGGAAGCTGGAGGAGGGAGGGGGAATCCAGAGACCCTGTCTGCTGCTGTGGCTGGAGCAATGTAAGGAGTGGCAACTGAGTGGGAGACAGAGGGCTTCAAATTAACCTCTCTTGGGCCACATGCATCCTACAGACTGCTAGTTGGAGAGTCCTGGTTTAGAATATGGTATTTTAAAATATTTTCTGGAATAAGAAAATAGTACAGATCCATTATTTAAGAAGTAGGTGTTGTTTATTCAAAATATGATGGTTATTTTACTAAAAATAAATTCTATGGTTTTATTCTTCCAACTGGTTTCCCTCACATTCATTTTTAAATTAATTATACCTAAAATATGTATAAAAGTAAAGTAGCATTTACAATCATGGAGAATCCTGTGTCAGACTGAGAAGCACAGCATTCTACTAAAAATTAGGGGTGCGCCGATAGAAATTTTTTGGGCCGATACTGAGAGTTGATTTTTAAGGAAGCGTATCGGCTGATACCAATCCGATTTCCAATACACAGCCCGGCAGCTTGAAGAGCAGTGTCCAGCCAGTAAGTCTGTTGTGGTGGAAAGGGAGGGGAAAGGTAAGGGACATGGGAGGGAAGATCGAGGCCCCCGTTGTGAGGGAAGAAGTGGGGCTGCCGCTGAGGCAGGGGCTGGGGCAGGTGCCCAGCCAGGGTGGGCCAGGGCACGGGATGGAGCCATGGCTCATTCAGGGGTGGAGGGGAGGGGCTTCCACCACTGCATGTACCCCAGGAGGGCATGAGGGGTGTGTGCCCCTGGATCTGCGTGGGGTGGGGTGGGGTGGGCTGCTGCTGTGGGCTGGGCTGGGGACTGCCTCAGACTCCTCCTGGTGGGGGAGGCTGGGCCGACTGCACTCATGTTGGGTGGTGGTGGTGCTGGGCTGGGCTGGGCTGCACTCAGGGTGGGTGGTGGTGGTACTGAGAGGGATGTTGGGGGGCTATGACACATTTTCACTACTAAGGCAGTGGTTCTCCACCTTTTTAAAGGAAGGGCACCCCTGCATAATTTTTTAGAATTTTGTGGCACCCCAACTGAGAACCACTGTTGTACTACATGAGGCCCTATAAAGTTTCAAGCAACCCAAGTCTTACTTGCTGTTTTTGCCATACAAAGGCGTACCTCACAGCAGTCTTTGAAAGGTATAAACTTGTTTTATTGTTTTACACTAGGGCTCTGAGGTGCTCTATTTTATTAGTAAAAAGAACCTGTAAAACCTAGGATCATGCTTGTAAATTATAGAGATGCAGACTTTTTACATGAAACCTTCAAAGCTGCCATGCCAGTACAAACCAGCGCCATTTGTCTTGTCTCCAACCACTCTAAACAAAATCATGAAATGGTAAAGAGGTAGCACACACTGAGAACCAAACTCTTCATGTAATAGGTTTCTACCATGGATAACTTTGCTGTTTTTAAAAAAGTATTTAAAAGGACAAAACAAGAAACAGAATATCTCCACCCCATCTTCCTTCCTCCCAGTTACCTAAATCCATGGTTCTCATCAGAGTGATGCGCTGCCAACAGGTGGAGCTGTACAGTGCTCCTCTAGCAGAGCCAGGTCAAGAAGTGGTTATGGCAGCAGCATGTTCCCTTGCCACAGTCCTTCTCAGTTTGACCTTGCATGACATGTCCCAGAAAGAGAGGTGTAGGGCAGGTGAAACTGCCCTGTGTGCCTCTGTTTTCAGGAGACACATCAGAGTTGCATCGGAAAGAACTGCAACAGAAACAATGTGCTTGCATGCATAATATAATGCAGGCAGGCATGCCTTTGTGTGGCAGTTGTAACAGCAGTTTCACCTGCCAGCATCTGCTGGCAGATTGTCCCATGGTGCCTCAGCATGCTGTAGTATCCCAGCTGAAAACCACTAATATAAGGAGTGTGTGGGGAAGCTTCAACCTAAAAGAAAAGCAGGGGAGTTAATTAATCAATTAATCTATAAAGCCTTTAAAAACAAAGCTATTTAATATGACATTCTTTGGTGAGTGGACACAATACCAGATATTGCATTGCTACATATATCACTTCAACTGAGATGACCTTGGAAGCCAGTAGCATCCTCAATATCTGTGACTGTGTTAATGAATTTTAATCACTACTCATTAACACATTGACTTGAGACTCAGGGAAAGGCAACCTGGAGTGAAGAAGGGGCAAGGCCATATTTTACAGTCTAAACTGCAAGCCTGTGCTAATACTTGTGGTTGAAATCCATCATAATGCATCAAGTCATGCCAGGTTTTATAGAAATGAAGCACTACTCTAACTGGCAGCCATAGCATGGATCAAAAGACCAGAGTGATATGCTAATTTGGTTTAAGATGAATAAGCATGTCAGCTGCTGTATTTTATGTAAAACAGAACTTGTGAAGTTTTACAATCAGGTAGACACCAGAAAGGAATTACAATAATCCACCTTGCAGGTGACAGATGTACTATATGGATTAGCATTTCAGCCATGGCCTGAAAAAATATTATCCTCAAGCCAGCAAACGCAAACTCATGTAGTTATGACTGTGTGCAAATGGTCACTAAAGAGCTCAAAGAGAATGATAACTACGATTTTCTCTGGGAAAGAATACAGAAAGAAAGAAGTGGCAACAAAGGATGCAAAGGATCTGTTTATATGGCCTGAAACTATCACAGCACCTGAAACACTTTTGTAGCTTTATTTGGTGGCCCAGATTCAGCAAAGAGCCCAAGCACATGCTTTGATATGTATGCAGAAGAGTTGGCATAATACGTTTTAGTGCCCAGATTGAAGATGTCTGACTGCTGTGTGTAACATAGCAATATAGTTAATGTGACATTAGTTCCTGAGGCACTCCTAAATGATTGAGTCAGCTGTGGCTCAAACTGCCATTTTTTTCAATTTGTACAAGATAAGAAGACTATGAATCTTCCTCTTTGAAATGGACACCACTACCATTGTCTAGGCTTTTGACATCTTAAGATTGGATATTGTTGACACTTAGAGTAGATTTGGGAGTCTTAAGGTTTCTTTTGGCAGCTTCTGTTCTTATGCAGCCTCAGTCCTTCAATGAAGTGATACAGAAACTGTGAGAATTCTCCATTACAAGTTTTTCTAGAATAACATAATACATATCTAGATCTACTTTTATGGTCCAAGCAAAATTATGCAGTCTTACAGTTTAGAATCTCTACAACTGAAAATTCTACAAGTTGGTAACAGGTGGC
Organism: Crocodylus siamensis; assembly: GCF_052110815.1. NCBI lineage: Eukaryota > Metazoa > Chordata > Crocodylia > Crocodylidae > Crocodylus > Crocodylus siamensis. The sequence continues at coordinate 343,093,914 of NC_143395.1, read as the reverse complement.
CAGTAGGGCTGTGCAAAGCTTTGGGTGCTGATTCAATTCAGAGGAGATTCTGCCCGATTTGGCAGCTGAATCTCCAAATCCAATTGGGAGACCAATAAAAAGGTCCAAATCAATTCGAAGCTCTCTGAATCAATTTGGAAAAGATTCGGAGAGCTTCGGAGAGATTCGGGCAGTCCCCACTTGCTGCTGCAGGGAGCTGAACCTGGACTCCGTGCAGGTAAGTGGTGGCGGGGCTCCAGGAGTGGGGAGGAAAACATGGGGGACCCCACCAGGCCCCATCCCCTGCTTGCTTCTGTAGCACCTCTGAGTGGCCCCCGCCCATTCTCCCAGCCCTGTCAATGGCTGCTTTGCCTAGCCCTACCGTCCTAGCTCTTTTTAAAAAAAAAGAAAAAAAAAGCCCCAAATTCACTGGTTGCTGCAGTGGCCATCAGGGCTTCTGGGGGCTCGTGGCAGAGCCCCCCATGCAGCACAGGGCAGTGGTGAAAAGTAGGCATTGCCCCCACCCTGCCTGGAAGCAGCCAGTGAGTGTGGGTTGTTTTTTGTAAAGTGACAGGATGCTGGGGCTGAGCAGGGCAGCCATTGATGGGACTGGGAGAGAGTGGGTGGGAGATGATGCCTGCTTGATTCGGAGATTTGGCCCATTTGGTGGCAGCCAAATCTCCAAATTAGATTTGGCCGAATCAATTCAGAACAGTGATTCGAATCACCAAATTGAATCACTGTCCCCCGAATCAGCTGAATCCAAATCCAAAGAGAATACTAGCCATTTTGCACAGGCTTAGTGGTTAGCCTGGCAGGGAGATCTTACCCAAATTCAGAGACTCAGTTCTAAGAGATGCTGGATTATATCTTCAGGCAGGAACCATAGCAAAGGGTGCCAGAGGAACCCATCTCAAATCATTGAGCTCCTCTTTATCTCTTCCTCAAACAAAGGCTTATAACATTACTTGATGGATACTGACAAATACGGTCAGAGAAATGTTATCCTGTTGGTTAAGCTAGAATGCACTGACATGAACTCATAATCAAGATCTGATGTCCTAAGACTGACTAGTCATTTCAAGAAGCTTCTCTTGCCTATGGTTCTGTCGTGCCTATAACCCTCCTCAGCCTCATTTATGCTAACACGACCTAGCTTAAAATTAACACAACAAAAAACCTACGAAAGCTACGAGAATGCAAGCTGTCAAGGAAAAATCTTAAGTTTGGTGCTGCCATCACAGGGAGTTGAAATTACAGACAGGCCCCTAGAAAGTGCCCTCTGGGTGACCTGGAGGCTTGTCAATCACAGAGCATGAGGTAATCTGATCTAACGCACATGCTCAGTTCACTGACTGCATGATGTAATTTGACTAGAAATTTCTCTGTGAAGAGCGTTCTGATTGGCCACTAAATTCTTATAAAAGGTTTGTGAGCCGCCACCCGGGTGTAGTGAGGTAGTGTGTGTGTGTTTTGGGGGAGAGACTGTGCTCGATCCTGTGAGCAGAGGCTGCCTTTGCAGGGACTGTCTCACAGGGAGAGAACGATCCTGTGAGCAGAGGCTGCATATGGCAGGGACTGTGAGGCGCAAGCAGAGGCTGCGGACGGCGGGGGAGCGACTCGTCTTTTCGATCTCAGTTACGGGACTGTTTGGCTTCGATTTTGACTTCAGCTTACTTCGTTCTGGCTTCTCATCTCCAACCTCGGTTTATGGACTGTCTTTTGGACTGGCGTCACGACCCCATTCCTCGATTCACTATATTACAGTTTTTGTTGTTTGTTATCCCGTTCATGAGCTGTTGACCAGCCCTGGGACTAGCTAGTGGGCAGCCGCACCTATCCCTCAGGGGGTAGAAAGCAAGGGCTCGCTATTGAACCCTATGGGCCAACAGACCCCTTTGTTGTTCGCTATACTGTAACTGAAGAAATATCTGAGCCTCCGCTTCCCAAGTGTGAGTAAATAAATCATCTTTGTTTAAATTTCCTGTACAGCTCACACACCACTGCCGCTAATCCCACCTGTTCGTATTCCAATTGCCACCCCGGCCCACCGTGACCTTGGGGCCCGATTCACTCGGTGTTCGGTTACCCCGACACAAGCCAGAAAGATTCCATTTCATGACTAAGGTCTACAATGTAATGCATTTTGCCTGAGGTGAAACAGTGAGACCACTGGAAACTAAAATGAATACAGAATATGGCTGTCCATTAATATATTGTGCATCTCATGGGGAGCATATTATGCCACTGCACTAGAATTTGAGGTGGCTGTCTTCTCATTTGAAGTGGCTACCAATATATTTCCAGATGGAATTAAAGATCCTTGGTTTAACCACATGCTTGAAATGTTTTTCACTAGGACGATACTTCTACAAATCTAAGTTAGATTGGTTCAACACCCCCATCTTCAAATTAGATAAAGATGAAGTTTACTTCAAAAGTAAAAGTGCAGACTTTTCTAGACTTGACCTTAAAAACTGAAACTGATTCTGAGTGTGCATTAAAGTATCCATGGTTTACTTGTAACAATATTTATTTGCCCTAATGTAAATGTACCAAATAACATCTTCCTATACTTCTGTGGGGCATCTTTCATTACAACTGGCTGTTGTGATTCTATAGTGCTCTTTGCATTTTAACCTTAAATGCATTCACATTGCAATGAACAATGATATGCAAAGATAACTATTATAACAGTATAGTTTTGTTCATGGCATATCTAGAGAGGTTTTTAATGGGACATCCTTCAAAAATGATCAGTCTGATTATAGCAAATAGAAATAGACAATTAATTGGGAAAAATGTTAGTATATATATTTAGTGTTGGGTAGTTTAATGGTGTTTTATGAGAAGTCAACTAAGTTTCAAAGTTTAAGCTCCAATTTTTATATGTTACAAAATAAAGATTAAGTAACTATATGTCACATGGTAGGTCATAGCTAAGAAAAAGTCATATAAAAGTCATAGCTAAGAATAGCAGAATTCTGGTAATGTCTGGTTAAATTTGGGCCAGAATTTCAGTTGTACACATACATGAAAATCATTTTCTATGAAATGTGAAATATGAAATGTGAAGTATTAAATATACTTCACAGAAATATATATAACATTTACTTGCCATGGAAAGCAAAATACTCTCTCTAGGGTATGCCAGGGTTTACTGCTGATTGCTAACACTGAGCCTTTCAATAACTATGCCATGGAAAGAGGTGAAATAGCTCCACTATATAGCCACATCTCACTGAGCCTGTCCCTATCATCTGTCTTGTCACAGCCCTTGTCAAGTCATAATTTAAACTGGCTTATAAATATAACCCCCTTGTACTGTCTGAGGAAACTTTTCAAAACAGAACCTGAGCATTGTTGACACTGGATTTGGACCCAGCACCTATAACTTTGTTTTGGGTGGGCACAACCCTCAGACTGACCACAACATCTGCCAGTTGATAATAGGCAAATTTATTGATACGGAGTAAGAACCAAAAAGCAACAATACAAAAAAATGAAACAATTCTATATCTACCAATCCTAGGGCTGTCATCAGAGTCAATGTACATCTGGTCAGGATGCAGGCTCCACTCTGAGGCTCTCTGTTAGGTGTCAGCAGTCTGGAGGTGGGATGCCAAGGCCCACAGCCCCCCCTCCAGTGGGGTGGATGAGATGGGCTGCTGGTGTGTGCCCTCTGTCCATGGTGGCCTTGGGGACCCTTCCCAGGGGATAGAGATGGGGACACTTCTCAGGGAGGAGAAGGAGGAGGACAACAGGAGGGACAGACAAGACAAAGGGAAGGACCCTTTGTTAATCTCAATTCTCTGCTTTTGTATTCTCCTTCCCCCTTGATGACTCCTGATGACTCTTCATCCATGGCTATCTCTGGTTGGTTGACTCTCTGTGGTCACACATCCACATCGACTTCTGGGCCTTCTCCTAATTTGGGCTGTTCCCCCTAAGCAGGACTTAGGCACCCCTGCTCTTGGAGGCGTGGTTGCTGGTGTCATTTATCTTGTGTTATGGGACAGTATGGTACATACTTTTTTGGTTCCCAGGCTGTTTCCTAGAATATGTGTCTTTGTTGGCCTTGTTGTATTAGACAACCTATTAGACAACAGCCTTGAAGGCTGTGATCTCATGTTATGGCAAGCCCCTCTTCATTCTCAGGCTGTGTCCATCCATTGGCCTTGCTGTGCTAGACCGCCCATCTACTTCCAGGGTAATGAAAAGCTGTGTGTGTGTCTCCCAAGCTCTTTAGCAATTCATTTAAGCCCTGCTGCCTATCTTGACCCCTTATAATGCATATACATATACCTATAAGCCAATTCCCTAAAAACAGCCCTTTAAATAACTTTTCTAAACCAACAAACACGTTCAGTAGAATGATGGGTAGATACTGCATCCATCTTAGGCAGGTCAGACCTTCTTGAACATGCTTAGTGGGGCAATGTTGATAGCTGGCAGCCCTGCTGGATGTGCCACACATACCTGCGGGAGGAAATATGATGCTAGCAAACAGCTTCTTTAAGTACAGTGGAGTCCTTGATATATTCAGTTCTGCCAGAAGCATTTCTGAACGGGGGACCAGTTTTCTGTCATGGAATTACCACAGCAGAAAGCTTATCTGATTACTCTTTGTTTTTTATAGAGCAATAAGACTTGAAACCAGAGTCAAGATGTCTAGGAATAGCTGTTTCCCTTTCATGGACTCAGAATACAGATTTGAACTTGGGGGTGGTCCTGCTTTGAGCAGGGAGTTGGATTAGATGACCTCCTGAGGTCCCTTCCAACCCTAATTTTCTGTGAATACTAGGAGTTCTCCAGGACTGTGCATCTCTGGTTTATGGGATATCCTCCCTAGAGGAACAACGTTACATATATATCATGGTTATCAATGTTTTCTTTGTATAATTTTCATTTATTGTTATCATTTAGCTGTTACTGTAAAAGGAATTGACAATTTTAGATACTTACTTTGTTAGTCACTGAGGCACATTAAATGAAAAGTGCCCAACAATAGGTGCTACTGGTCTATATACTAATCCAGAAGGGTGGTGTACTTTACTCTGCAAAACATTTATATAAAACATTTGGAACTGACATTGGGCTAAGAACAGACAGCCAAAAAGCCTGAGGCTAAATTGATTCAATCTTTGCAGGTTAGTCTAAGCTGCACAGATTGAACCAACAAGCAAGTGAACAGACATTCACTTTTGATTCCAGAAATGCAGCCATATGCCTGCAGTGGCCAAAGCAAAAGCTGACGAGGCAGGGGAGGTGGGGGGTGCTAGAGCACACCTCCCTGCTTAGCTGGAGAAAACAGCTTGGGCCAAAGCTAACCTTCCCCTGAGGTGGGGGGAGGTTGCAGGGGGGTGCAAAACGTCATGGGATGCTGAGGAACTGAGAGTTAAATTGAATCTGGAGGGGATCTGGGAGAGAAGTTTGCTAAACTGATTTAACCTAAATCAGCTAAGTCTGATACTACATCCATCCAGGTTGATCTTAAACTGCTTTCATAGATGACTCATAGGGGGTACACGGGCTGTACGAGGGTGCCTCCCCTGATGGGTCTGGTACCCCTCCTTACTGTTGACACTGATGCTGTCACTAGGGCTGGTGCCCCTCTGACAGGGCTGCTACTGCTGGCAGCTTCTGTAGGTGTACCCCCAGAGTCAGGAGGCACCAGGCATTCATGACTGATTTCAACCATTTTGAAAGTGGTTTATGTACACTGAACTTCTGTTGTGTTATAGATTTGAACTGGTTTCTGATCACTTATATCCGTTTATGTGTAATTTTTGTCTCTAGTCTGGAAGGAACTGAACAGATATTAGGGGGAGATCTGTACCACCAATGTGCTGTTTCTGGGAATGACACCAAGACACAGCCCACTGCTGACCCTTGGAAAAGATTAAGGAATCTGAGGGTTACTTTTGACAGACTCTTTTCTCAGTAAAGTAAGACTTGCAGTGCAGTCAATGGAAAAGCAAACTTTATTAAAATTTTCAAATTATGAATATTGCTAACAAATAAAGAATAATACAATATCTCTCTACATACACCTTTACAATCCAAGCAGAAAGAAGCAGTCTTACAACTTAAAATCGCTACATCTTAAAATCCTAAGAATTTCTAAGTGGTGGCAACTCTGTTAGGGAGACATTACCCATATTTGGAGATTAAGTTCTAAGAAGTGTTGGATCTTCATTACATCAACAGATGGGAACTTCAGCAAGAGGAACGTATCGCAGAATAGTAAGCCCCTCCCCCCCCACCTGTATCCCCTTTCTCAAATAAGTTTTGCAATGTTATTTGATCAAAACAAAACAAATATGGTCAGAAATGAAATCTTTTTGTCTCATATTGGGGCCAGGCTAGAACACACTGATCTTCACTAATGTAGCTGAGGTAGCCTTTCCTAGAATGTTCTCTCACCTGTGACTCAATTCCTTTTATGCTATTTGCTTTAGTCTCACTTATGCTAACTTGGCTTAATTTAACACAGCCAAAGATGTACTAAAGCCGCTATAATGTAAGCTAACTGGACTCAAACTTAACACAAAGGCCTACATCACCCATTCAGCATGTACCAAATCCCAGAAATGAAGCAATATAGCTGCCCTTACAGCACTGCTACTGCTGCTCATCTCCTTTTTCCACTACTGTCACTCTTTTCCCATGCTGCTGAATTCAGAAGGGGGGAAACGGGGGGGATGGGAAGAATAGGATGAATAGCAGTGGCACTCACTCCCTGGGTTCTGGAGCCATATGAAAACAAGAACTGTGGTCAAAGCCCATGTTAATCAGCTGGTGATCACAACATATGCAGAGCTCTGGTAGGAGAGAGATCTCCCTGCACGTGCACTAACCAGCACCCCCCCCCCCCCCGCAACACACACCATGATCCTGGCTCTGCCTACTAGCATGCTCCTTGGAGTTCCTGTACTCCATCTCTCGTATGTTTCTTGGCATGTATTCAGGGCTACTCTAAAGAGGCTTTACTGTTTCATTTCCAGGATGTGGCTCGTGTAAAGCAGGAGGCAGTAGGCAAACAGTGCTGCTTGGTGGTGCTCTTTAATAATGGCATAGCTTTTTCTCTTTAGGTGACATACCAAGTAGACATTTAGGAATGTCTCTACCTTTCTGTCCAACCCTCTGAAATCAGCTGGAAATGTTGTTTGTATTTATTTCACTCTTTCATGTTTTCCAGTTAATTTTGGATAACTGAACTCTACCAAACCACATAATCTTAGCCTTCTCTCTCAGGCCATTTCCATACTTAAGTTTTTTGACACTAAGGGACCAGAGAGAGGACTCTCTTGGGCAGGAGGCATAATAGTGGATAGAGTGGGACAGCTGCAGTCTCTAATAGGAAGGTACTAAATTGGGAGGACACCAAGGGATGTGGGGGACTCAACTGGGTGTTAGGAATGGTAGTGGGAGCAGGTAGGAATGGGAGGGAAGACAGGAAGATTTTTTTCCCTATTTTTTCTTCTTTATGAAGGCAGTGAATGGGGCTTGGGAGGTGATGTTTGGTTGGGCAGGGGGGATGCTCTTCCAGGTAAGAGGCAGGGAAGCAAGAGTGGGCAGCATGGATTGCTTTTGAATTTGGGGGTATTTGATGGTGATTTGTTTTCTATCTTAATATTTTATTTTGTTTTAATAAGTTATTTTGTCTTTTATGATAAGCTGTCCTTAGCTTTTTCAGGATGGGCAGCATACATATCAAATGAATAAATAAATCATGTTTTTCTGATCACTTGGTATTAATTGTGCATTACAAACATAGCTAAGAAAAATATTAAATTTCTGAGAGATTCTTGATTTATGACAAGCCTCACTGGTGACAGGAAAAAGCTGCATCTCAGATGAGTCAGTGAGTACATCTATACTGCACTAAGACACTGACTGCACAGTAGCCAAATAATACTGCTCAGCAGTATGTCTCAACACTAATAGTGCTAACACACTACTGCACAGTTTTATTAGGCTATTGTGCAGTAGCATCACTTAAAAGGCCTTCACTGGTATTACTGCATAGTAACTCTGGTTACCGTGCATTTATCTAGTACTTGATCATACAAGTACTAAATAAATGCACAGTAACCACTTCACAGTAGCATCTCATAGGTAAACACACCCAGTATGTCTTTTAACAACTAATTCCTATATAGTCCATGGAAAATAAATAGCAAGCCACTTGCAATTGTGCCATCTGGTGATTCCCAATAACATAACACTGGATATGTCATGCAGGCAGAAATAAAACATCCATTCGAGTTTCCAGAAACTATAGATATTATAGTCATTTAAACTTCTAGCACAAAAGATATTACACCCAACACATAATAATTCTGTTTTGGACCTCATTTTAAGAGAAAGACAAATTAACTACTGGGCTAAAAAAGTGGCGATTCATGAGGGCCCAGTGACATGGCTTGACTACATTCAATCTAGACATATGGATGAAAGTCCAAAATGTATATATTAGCAGCACCATTAATACTGAAATCAATGAGATTGGCAAATAGCTTAGTGTAATTTAAATGGTAATTAATTTACTTATTAGTGTGGTTTGCACTGTATTTACTTCCAGGTCACTAAGGTACACATTAAAAAGTTATCAGGCCTAGTACTGACCACTGCAAAATCCACTAGAAGTACTCTTATTCCATCCATTTTACATACACACACACACACACACACACACACACACGTATGCATGTATATATGATGCTGCAAAGGCCCAATCTACATGTTACACTTAGGCTAAGTATAGTAAAAAAAACAGAGGCTGAATTGGTTCAATCTTTGCAGGTTAGTCTAAACTGTGTAGATTGAACCAATAAACAAGTGAACAGACATGCATTTTTAATTCCAGAAATGGAGCCATATGCCTTCAGTAGCTCAGGCTTGACTCTGGGGGGGGCACTAGAGCATGACTCAGCTGGAGCAGACAGTTTGGGCCAAGGCTAGTCCAACAACCCTGCAAGGGGAGTGGGGATTAATGGGTAGGTTCAAAGCATCTTGGGATGCCAAGGAATTGAGTTAACGTGAATCTGAAAGGGATCTGGGACAGAAGTTCAATAAAATGATTTAATCTAAATCAGTTAAGTCTGATACTACATCCATCTACGCTTGTCTTAAACCAGTTTCAGACATTTTGAAAAAGGTTTATGTGTACTGAGCTTCTGTGTGTTACAGATTTGAACCAGTTTCCAATCACTTATACTGGTTTATGTGTAATTTCTGTCCCTAGCCTTAAGGAATGATTAACCAGTTAATCACACTTAAAGTGGTCACCTGGCCACACATTCAGTCAATTAATGGTGTGACAGAAAAAGGAATGAGTTACAAATTTATTCTACAAGATATATGTAATAATTCTGTAGCTGCTCCTTATCACACCATTAACTGAACATGTGGCCAGGGTCCCTTTGGCTGGGAACTGTATCAGTTGATCAGAGCTTCTAGCTGGAGCTCCCAGGTCATGCTGGCTCCTAGCCCCCATGAGTGGGAACCTCATCAGCTGATGGAGCACCCAGCTGTGCGGACACCCCAGTGACTGGGAGACCACAGCTGATACAATCTCCCAGTCGCAGAGGTGCTTTATCCATCCTTGTGGCTGAGAGATCATATCAGCTGTGGTCTCCCCGTGGCACCCCCATGGCTGGGACACTGCATCAGCTGCAGTCTCACTGTTCCGGGGACCCCTGGGGCAGTTCTGTGGCTGGAAGCCTGGGTCAGCTGATGTGTTTCCCAGGCATGACAGCTTGCTTCTTGCCAGTGCAGGGGCAAGTGGTAATAATGTTGGCAATAAGGTGCAATGGTATCTAATGTGCAATCACACAATCATGTCTCGTGCGTAGCAAAACTAATACTTTTTGTGCTAAAATTTGTGGGTGCTACAAATATTAGTGGAATAATCAAAAAAGGGGACAAGGCTGTTTGTTTTGCCCTTTCTTTTGCCTTTCTAAAACAAGGTGTGTATCTTGTTTGGGGCCTGTTTTATGAAAAAGGAATGTGGCATATGGAAGCTGAAGCTATACGCAATCTGATTAGAAATAAGGCACTATTTTTGTTCCAGTTTGCCAACATCAGTTCCCACTGGAACAACCTTGTAACATAAGTGATAGCCTCAACATTGTAATATCTTTAAATCAGGCCTGTAAGACATGCTTAGATTAACACAGTGGTAATGGAATGAAATTCAAGAGCCTCTAATATATATGAAATTAGACTAGGTCAGGGGTTGGCAAATTTTGCTACCACAGGCCACTATTGGTGACATAGCCTCCACTATGGGCCACACCCCTGAAATTCCCAGGAATTACTAAAGGCTACAAAGGGCACAGATAGCAAAAGGCAGATGGCAGGACCCTAGGGATGCCTCTCTTGCAGCAGAGAGAATAACCTAAACACAGCAGCAAAGACCCTGGGGACACCGCCTCTGCCACTATGGCTGGAACATACTGCCAATCAACTCAGTTACTATGGGTTGGATTCAGACTATTCATGGCTTGGATCTGGCCCACTACTCATGGCTCAGATCTGATTGCTGACACCTGAACTAGGTAATCAATCAGCACTTCTTGCTTTAAACTCTATGGATCTCAATCAACTGCAACAAGAAGTTATAAACACCAAAAAAAGAAAAGTTGGCACTTACAGACTACAGTGGAGAAAGAATCATGAAACTTTCTTCTGTGTGTTTTTATAGGACTCTTTTTCAGCTAATTTAAGAACCATACAGAAGGATAAATATTTCAATATAAAATTGTTTCCTTCATTAAGAACTTTCTTTGAATAATTTGGTTGTAATAGTAGAAGTTCCTGAATGAAGCCAGGTTTTTAATTGCACAAATCTCAGGTCTCTTCAGGACTGTAGCCTTCAAAACAATCACATACATGTTTCTTAAAGACACTTATACACCTAACTTAACTTTTGTTAACTTATAACATGTTTTTATAAATTAATTAAAAGAATAATTTCCAGTCCTTTATTAAAATTAATATTGAACCTATAGTGCCATTTATTAAAATCCATGCAAAAGAAGTGGAAGTGTGTTTTCTGGAGCCCTAATGACCATTGTAAATGTTTGTCTGCCATCTAGTGGAATATTTAATAATTTTCAATAACATTTGTAGTTCCCAATTTTCATTCTCTCCTTTTGTAATTTATCAACAAGCATTTTCAAAATATCGCAATTTAAAAAAAAAATCAAGGTGAAAATCTCACTTAAAAAATGTAAAGTCTATGACAAATTAATATTTACTGAAGTTTTGGTGGATAAAATCTCCAATATCATTTGAATGAAAAGGTGGGGCTACATAGTCATCTTATTTAAATTATACGTGGGGATTTAAGTTACAAAAGATGAACATGTTGAAAAGTACAGGAGAGATAATCATATAAACCATTTTGTTTTTTCTCTCTCTGAAATCTTCAGAAAAGATACTTTAGCATATTCAGACTTACCCACAAAGGCTAAACATGACACATGTTTCCAAGCATTCCAAGTGTTAAACTCTAAACCATTTATTTTCACAAGGACAATATAATTAGAAGTCATTGATATGCATTGATTTAACAGAAGCAAGGATATGTCAGCTGGCATTCATACCAAATATGCCTCTCAATGCAACAAGGTTTACACAAGTGTATAATGGAGTGCTAGTGAGACACTAGGACCGGTCAGAAACTTCCCATCCAAATTGAAAAACGGGTTTCCAAAGATAAATGTTCATGGAATGTAACTCCTTATCATGAAAAAATAATTGCCAGAAAACTGAAAATTTTTGAATAACTCTCTCTGTGTCTCCAACAAAATCCTTCAACTGGGGAAAAGTTATGTCAGAAAAAGATCATCCGGAGTGCTAAATTCATTGACTGGACTGGGAGTACATGGCCCCCAAGTTAAATGAGACTCCATGATTTATGGCAGCAACACTTTGATTAAAAATATTTTAAATTTTGGTTCTAATATTATGGAGAATGTGGGGAAAAAAATCTGTTTTGTGATTAACTCTAGTGCATATTTTTGCCACCTCTAGTGATAATGGCAGGAGCTGAACAATCTGGTCCACCAAAGCCATTTGCTTGTATCCCCTTACTTGCCCACACTTAAAACAAACATAAGATGATTTACCATCTTATTGTGAAGTTTGTTTAATAAATACTATAGAGAAAATCCTCTGATGAAAAATATAATGAAAACTATCATTTGGGCAGCAAGCAGGGACATTCAGATAGTCTAAGAGCATTCATTTACTAGAGCAAATGATCTGGATAACCTCAGTGTCACACAACAAGAAAAACGGAAATGAACGAGTGCAACTGGGTTTGCATCATCTAACACATCAAAAATAGGAGTGGTTAGACATAGAAGGAAAAAGCTAACCACAGCAGTGGCATCCAGAGTGGCAAACAATATAAATATGACAAGCCACAGCAGGCTCTTGGGAGGCTGGAACTGCATGTCCAAAATATCACAGAATGTGACATATTCCATGCTGATTTATACTCTGTACCATTTAACTAGTTTTAGTAAGGCTGCATGGGGTGCCAGTAAGTGCTGAATATGGTGTAAGACGATTAAAAATACAGTGGTAATTGAAAAGTTGACCAGCTGGGGCAAACATCCAACCAGCCATTGACAGAAGCAGATTGGCAGGTTTACTACTACTTTTTTCTCCTGTAGAGAAGAGCATAATTCTGGGTATCCTATGAACAATATTAGCCAGTTTTACGGATTAAATGTGCAAGGGCACAGTTATTGTTGCAGCATGTAGAACTGACTAGTTATGCATCTAATCTGCTAAGTCATTATTAAACCTAACCTGCCTTAACTCAGCTATATACAAGGGGTAAACTTGTACTAAACTAAATAAAAAAAGAAAGTAGATTTAACAGGTAGGATTAGTCTTAGCCCAATGGTTCCCAATCTTTTTTCACCATAACCCCACTTTCAGTCAACAGGTGGTTCCACTTTGAGTCTAAGCTTGACTTCTTTAATTTCTGATGGACTCATAACTCTACTCCTTGAGCGCCATAACCCTGTTTGGGGTTGTAACTCCCAGTATGAAAACTGATGTGTTAGCCCTTCATTCAAACTACAGTTTTCTACAGTACTTTGAGAACAACAAAAGGAAGTATGATATGTGTAAAATGGCTTTACTTCTTATTATTTAACTCTGCTAATGTAAGTAGAACATGACTTAGGTACAAAATTCTAGTATACTAAATGATTACCAATAAGGAATACGGTGTGTTTTCTTTGATTCCTTTTATCCTTATTTTGTTTGGTGAAAGAGAATAATATATTTGAAAGTTATCTCTACGGGAATAGCCACCCTACACACTGTAGGCAGGGTGTGTATAGTATGGTGGCATCCCCAAGGGTGGCTGTAAGCCCCTAGAGGCCCCCCACAAATCCTTTTTTGCCCTGCTTGCTCTGGGAACAGCCTCCCTTTCACTCTCCTGCCATGCCCTGATGTCTTTTATGGTTATAAAAAGGGGGCTACCCCAGGGCTTCCCAGACCTTGTCTTGTTTTAATAACCACCTGGTGACTGTGGTCCTTTGCCTTATGGGCTAATTGCATAGCTTCATACCTTCCCTACATCATGCCTCATGCCTCACATATGGCATCATCATGGATGCTCTCTATTGCATGTCTACACTCATGCAGACCTCCTCCCCCTCTGACCCTCGATCTCTCAAACAACTGTCCTCTGGTACCTCAAACTGCTTGGTCTCTCACACAGTGCTGCTTGAGTCTCCAGGTCCCTCAGTCCCACATTCAGTCACTCTCTTGGCTGCCAGACCCCTCGGTCTCTCATTCGACTACCCTTCAAACTGCCAGATCCCTTGGTCCCTCATTTGGCCCTTTCCTGGGTCCTCAGACCTCTCAGCCCCTCAATCAGCCCTTCTCTGGGTTGCCAGGCCCCTTGGTCTTTTCCTGTGGCCCCTCGATGGGCCTCACTCTATTCCCGGCCCCTTGCTGGACTGCTGGACCTTCCAGTCCCACTACACTCTTCCTGCCCTTGCTGAGCAGCTGGATCCCTCTGGTTCCACTACTTCTGGCCCCTTTCTGGGCCTCTGGACCCTCCTGATCCTGGTCTTGCTTGGTCCATACCTGGGCCTCTGGACCATCTGGTCCTGCTCTTCCTTGGCCCTTGCCTGGGTCTCTGGATCATCTGATCCTGCTCTTGCTTTTACATTAGGGTCAAATCCTCTAGCCTTTCCCTGCCAAGGGGTAACCCACAAGGCACTGGGGGCTGGGGTTTTAGGGCACCCCAGACTTGCTCTTCCCAGGGATTTGTCCCTGGTGGCATTTTCTAGGGGCTGCTCTGCCATGGGCAGTCCGACCACCGTGACTCCAAACTGCAGTAGGGTGCAGTTTTTTCATGCCCAGGACCAGCTTAGGCCCTGACCTACATCCCCAGAGCCAGGCTATCCCTGTCCAACAACTGTGGCTACAAGCTCCTTGGCCCCTTACTGATGTCACCTGTCCAGGCTCCTGTGGCCCCAGCTCTCTATTTCTCAGCCCCATGTCTCTCTGGCTGTCATGCAGCTCAGCTCTCTCTCTAGGTTCAGCTCTCTTCTTCTTGGCTACCTCTGGCTGTGGCTCTCTTACTTCAGGGCCCTTGGTCTTGGTGATGTTTTGGACCCTCCTCTACATCTGATGGCCCTGTCCCAGCCATCCTCATTCTGGGCCTCTACCACTTTCTCTCCTAGGCCCTCCTGCTTTTTAGACAGCCCTGGCTTGACCATCTTCACTCTGGGCTGCAGGCCCCTGATCCACCTTCCTTTCTGGCAGTGGTCCTTCCTGACTGCAGCCTCTCCTAGGCCCTGGACGCCGCCCGGGTCTCTAGGAACCTCCTCTAGCCCCTTGGTTCCTACCCAAACCTCAAGCCCTCCTGCTAGGGTGATGTTCTCTTAGCAGGCTCCAGATCTTACTGTAGGGCTTTTCTCAGGACCTGGGCTAATACCTGCCCTAAGTCCAACCCTCCTGAGTCAGATAAGTCCCTCCTGAGTCAGGCGAGTTCCTCTACCACACCTAACCTCATCTGCTGACTTCCTGAGTCAGCTGTCTCCCTAATAGCTCTGTTCCACAGCTGCCACCAGCTTTGCAAGCTTCTTGACCAGTGTTGCCACGTCTACTTATAATAAACAGAATGGGACGTGTTTTTTTTAAAAGTCACTTTAATTTTTTGAGAGTTGCAGATTGGAAAGCACCTCATTCCCTTCTCTTTGAAATGGGCTTGGCTTGTTTTGAAAAGCAGTGCCATTTTTTTTTCTCCCAAGACTTGGCAACACTATACCTGACCTCTTAAGGTGGCATGGACCCCAAGTGCTCTGCCATAGTGCGCTGCTATAATTGTTTGTACAACAAAGCACTGGAGTTCTTTCTTAATTTTGCAAGTTCTTCAGAGATCCATTCACCTGGATTTGATTATCATTACGTGAAAAGCAGAGAAGGAAAAACTGATTATTTAGGCTGCAGGAGGTAGGTTGGTCATACGCACTTTTCAGGATTGAATTGTTCATTAATAGTGCATTTGCTACCATCTTAGCTAGTATACTTTTAATGTACCAAACACTGCTTCCCTTGGAAGACTATTTCACAATTTAAATCGTCTTACTGACAGGATATTCACTCTGAATGTTCCTTTTCTTTATTTCATCCCATTATCTTTTCTTAACCTTTTAATGCTTTCCTATAATTGCATAGATTCATAGATCCTAAGGCCAGAAGGGACCGCTAGGAACAACTAGTCTGACTTCCTTTATACATCAGCTGTAGAATTTTTTCCCTAAAAGCTGGGTTAAAGCATATCTCTAAGGGGGAAAAATCTTAAAGGCACCATGTTATAATGAGTCCGTGCGTCCCATAGTAAGTTTTATCATCTTCACTGCTAGGAAGGTATTGCTTACCTAAATTCAACTTCTAGTCACTGGATCATTGTTTGCCAGATTTAAAAAAAAATCCCTCTATCACATATCTTTCCAACTAGGGGTAGTTTTACATGCTGATTAAGTCACCTCTCAACTTTCTCATCAACAGGGATCCGGGTTTTCTGTTTCCCACAGGAAAATGGAGAAAACCATGGATTCCGCGTTTTTATCGGAGAAAATGCAGATTTCTCTTTTTAGCAGAGAAATCTGAAGATTCTCTGCTTTTGCAAAGAGTTCTTGCAGGCTGGCACAGCTCTAGCCTGCAAGAGCTGATTGTAAAAAGGGCAGGAAACCCCCAGCCCTGCCCGGAGATGGAGGAAGAGGGGGGAGGGCGGGGCCTGAGCTGCTGAGGCAGCCAAGGCTGGGCTCAGCCTCCGACTCACCTTCGTCCCTGGAGCTGAGGTTAGTGGGGCTGTGGGGCAAGGCTGGGGAAGATGGTTGGGGGCTGAGGGAGTTGGGGGTGCTGCTGGCCCCAGGTGGCACATCACAGCTGGGAGCAGGGCCAGGGGGTAAGGGCAGGGGTACCCCTCTGCGGGGGAGCTTTGTAGGCAAGTGATGTGGGGCGCAGTGTGGTGGTGCCCGCTATGTGAGGGCCACGCATATGCCATCTGGCTGGCTGCCCAAGGGAGGGGGAGAGGGAAGCTGACATGTAGCCGGAGCACAGCTCCATGGTCAGCTCTGCAGCCACAACGAGGGATGGGGGCGTGGGTTGAGGGTTTGGGCTCACACGCAGCGACTGCCACAAGCTGTAGGCAGGGGTAGCCCAAGAGACACGTTCCTTTTTTATTTGAAAGTTGTTGAGGTACCTGCACTTCTACAGTATATACCCAAAACTAATCCAGACTGAATGTTTCACACACGGTTTCATTAGGGGCAGGTCATGTCAGACCAACCTGATTGCCTTTTATGATCAGGTCACAAAGGCAATGGATGCAGGTGTTGCCGTGGATGTAGTCTGTCTAGACTTCAGCAAGGCCTTTGACACCGTCTCCCACCCCATCCTCATTAAAAAACTAGGCGACTGTGGCATTGATGCCTACACCGTCAGATGGATTGCAGATTGGCTCAAGGGTCATACTCAGAGGGTGGTAGTGGATGGGTCATATTCAACCTGGGGGGAAGTGGGCAGTGGAGTCCCCCAGGGCTCGGTCCTTGGGCCTGCGCTGTTCAATTTCTTCATCAGCGATTTGGACAATGGGGTGAAATGCAACCTGTTTAAATTCACTGATGATACCAAAATTTGGGGTGAGGTGAGCATGCTAGAAGGGAGGGAAAGATTGCAGCAAGATCTGGATAGGTTACAGGAGTGGGCTGAAATAAACAGGATGCACTTCAACACTGACAAGTGCAGGGTGCTGCACTGAGGCAGTAGAAACCAGCAGCACACTTATAGAATGGGAAACTCCCTTCTCGAGAGCACGGAGGCAGAAAGGGATCTTGGAGTCATTATTGACTCCAAGACGAACATGGGCCGACAATGCAAGGTCACAGTTGGCAGGACTAACCAGACCTTGTTGTGCATCCACAGGTGCATCTCAAGTAGAGTCAGGGAGGTGATCCTCCCCCTCTATGCAACACTGGTCAGGCCACAGCTGGAGTACTGCGTCCAATTCTGTGCGCCCCATTTCAGGAGGGATGTGGACAACACTGAAAGGGTCCAGAGGAGGGCCACCCGCATGATCCAGGGACAACAGGGCAGACCCTACAATGAAAGACTGCGGGACCTGAACCTGTTCAGCCTTCACAAGCAAAGGCTGAGGGGGGACCTGGTGACAGTCTATAAATTCACTAGGGGGGACCAGAAGGGTTTGGGGGAGACACTGTTTCCCCTAGGGCCCCCTGGCATGACAAGGAACAATGGACACAAATTATTGGAGAGTAGGTTTAGATTAGACATCTGCAAGAACTACTTCACAGTTAGGGTGGCTAGGAGCTGGAATCAACTTCCAAGGGAAGTGGTGCTGGCTCCTACCCTGGGGATCTTTAAGAAGAGGCTTGATGCCTACCTGGCTGGACTCATTTGAGTCCAGTTTTTTTCTCCCGCCCAGGCGGGGGGTAGGACTTGAAGATCTACAAGGTTCCTTCCGACCCTACTTCTACGATTCTATGACTCCTGCATAAGCCCCATTGGGATCCAGTAACTAGGTGGAGCAGCACCCCATCCTCAGAAGGGCCTAATTCAATAGGAGTGATTTGAGCATACCAAATGTACACCCATAGCAATAACAGAGAGCGACAAAAATGGTGAGGGGACCAGGGGACATGACTAATGAGGAAAGACTGGGGAACTGGGTTTATTTAGTCTAGAGAAGAGGAGGCTGAGAAGAGAGTTAATAGCAGCCTTTAACTACCTGAAGGGGGTTTAAAAGAGGATGGAACTAGGCAATTCTCAGTGGTGGTAGATGACAGAACAAGGAGCTATGGTCTCAAGTTGCAGCAAGGGAAGTTTTGGTTAGATATTCACAAGAATTTTCTCACTAGGAGGGTAGTAAGACACTGGAACAAGTTACCCAGAGAGGTGGTGGAAGCTCCATCCTTTTGGGTTTTCAAAACTTGTCTAGACAAAGCTTTGGCCGGGATGATATAGTTGGCGCTGGTCCTGCTTTGAGCAGGGGGTTGGTCTAGATGACCTCCTGAGGTCCCTTCTAACCCTAATTTTCTATGATTCAATGATTCAAGGTTAAGGACCAAACAGAGCATCCTTGGCCATTTTCATTTAAAAACATAGATGGACAATGTGCTGTTTTTCCATTTTTATATTATAGAAATCATAAAGAAATAAAGCTGGAAGGGCCCTCAAGAGATCACCTAGTTCAACCAGGGATCAAACCAGCAATCAAAGTGTTATCTAGCCCCATGCTCTAGCCAATTGTGCCAAATGGCTACACAGTGGAGCTGAACAGCCACAAGTTTATAGCCTTGGGATTATAAAAAACGCTTATCCAGTAAGGGGGAGGCCTGAGTTCAATGCCTTCCTCAAGTCTGAGGGAATTCAAATCCACGTGCTACACTTTTCAGAACAGAGCCTTATCACCAGGGTACAGGTTAACTCTTCTTTGGATCTAGGCCTAGACCAGAGGTTGGCAACATACAGTTTATGAGCTGAATCTGGCCTGCGGAGCCAAAGGGCTTTGCCTCTGTCTGTGCTCACGCTGGGACTGGGCAAGGAGGAGCTACACTGGACCGGGCCACTGGAAGCTGCACCTGCATGACTGCCCCTTGTCCCCACCCTCTGCTACCCAGCTGCAGTAAGGGCACAGTTTCCAGCCAGTGGGAACTGATCCAGGGCTGAACAGCTTCCAGCTGGGCAGTGGGGAGAAGCAGCAGCAGTAGTGTGGCTGCAGCTGCTTGGCCCTGGCACAGCTCCTCACCAACTGCAGCTGGGAAATAGGGATAAGGAAAAGTGACAGCAGAAGCATGGGTAACTGATCCCAGTTGCCCAGCCACAGTGGATCCTGTTGGAAGCTGTGCTTGTGCCCCAACTGGGGGGTGAAGGACTGGGAAAAGCAGCCTTGGTATCAGTACAGCCCCCGCTGCCTGGACCTGGAATGGGTGTAGGTAAATCCCCCTCACTGCTGATGTGCCCCCAAAGCCATCCAGCCTGTGTTGGACTGGAATCAGGTTCATCTGGCTCATCCCTTAAAAAGGTTGCTAGGCCCTGGCCTAGATGTTCTAGACTTAGTATTTACCTACAGGCCATATTGAGGCAGTTATCTAAGATGGTCTCTAAACCCTTCTCTATTCTTCTTTCCAAGACAGAGTTGCTCATACTGAAAGGATAATCTACATTCCTATTTCTCAGATGTATTGCCTTGCATTTAACCTCATTAAATACATGACTAGGACTGTAACCACTTAACCAGGTGATTCAGAAGACTCTGACCTGTCCTCTTATTTACTAAATTATTGATCTTTGTGACATCTGAAAATTTAACTTAGAAGTTAAATTTATAGATTTTGTAGATTTCATAGACATCAGGGCTGGAAGGGACCTCGGGAGATCATCGAGTCCAGCCCCCTGCCCAAAGGGCAGGAAGTCAGTTGGGGTCATAGGATCCCAGCAAGATAAGCATCCAATTTACTCTTGAAGGTGTTCAATGTAGGTGCTTGAACCACCTCCGCTGGCAGACCGTTCCAGACCTTGGGGGCTTGGACAGTAAAGAAATTCTTCCTTATGTCCAGCCTGAAACAGTCTTGCAGGAGTTTGTGACCATTCGACCTCGTCATCCCTTGGGGCGCTCTGGTGAACAAATGTTCCCCCAGATCCTGGTGGTCACCCCTGATAAACTTATAGGTGGCCATCAGATCACCCCTGAGCCTATGCTTTTCCAGGCTAAAGAGTCCCATGTCTCTCAGCCTGTCATCGTAAGATTTGTTTTCCTGACCTCTGATCATGCGCGTGGCTCTCCTCTGGACTCTCTCAAGCTTCTCCACATCCTTTTTGAATTGTGGAGCCCAAAACTGGACGCAGTACTCCAGCTGCAGCCTCACCAAGGCCGAGTACAAGGGGAGAATGACGTCCCGGGATTTGCTCGAGAAGCATCTATGGATGCAAGCCAGCGTTTTGGTTGCTTTATTAGCTGCAGCATCGTATTGCAGGCTCATGTTCATCTTGTGGTTAATGATGACCCCCAAGTCTCTTTCTTCTGTAGTGCTATCCAACGTAGCACTGCCGAGCCTATAAGGGTGCTGCAGGTTTTTCCTCCCAAGGTGGAGAACCTTGCATTTTTTGGTGTTAAACACCATCAGGTTCTCATCTGCCCATTTGCTGAGCTTGTCCAGGTCAGCCTGGATCACCCACCTATCTTCTGGCGAACTTTGAGGTCAGGAAAACAGATCTTACGATGACAGGCTGAGAGCCATGGGACTCTTTAGCCTGGAAAAGCGTAGGCTCAGGGGTGATCTGATGGCCACCTATAAATTTATCAAGGGTGACCACCAGGATCTGGGGGAACGTTTGTTCACCAGAGCGCCCCAAGGGATGACGAGGTCGAACAGTCACAAACTCCTGCAAGACCGTTTCAGGCTGGACATAAGGAAGAATTTCTTTACTGTCCGAGCCCCCAAGGTCTGGAACAGTCTGCCAGCAGAGGTGGTTCAAGCACCTACATTGAAGATGTAGGTAAATTGGATGCTTATCTTGCTGGGATCCTATGACCCCAGCTGACTTCCTGCCCTTTGGGCTGGACTCGATGATCTCCCGAAGTCCCTTCCAGCCCTAATGTCTATGAAATCTATGAAACTTGGCCAGTCCACTCCTGACTCCAATGTCCACATCATTAACGAAGGTGTTGAACAGTATGGGTCCAAGGACAGAGCCTTGAGGGACCCCACTGGTCACAGGGCACCACAATGAGTGACTGCCATCAATTACAACCCTCTGGGTCCGACCACGGAGCCAATTTCCCAGCCAGTGGATCGTGGTGGAGCCAAGGCCACAACTGGCCAGTTTGGCCAAGAGGTGATCATGGGACACCAGATCAAAAGCTTTTTTGAAGTCAAGATATATGACATCAATCTCTTCTCCCTCGTCCAGGTGATAGGTCACCTGGTCATAGAAGGAAATAAGATTGGTTAAACAAGACCTAGCCGCAACAAACTTGTGCTGACTATCCCTTAGGATGTTAGCCTGGGCCAGTCCATGAAGGATGGCCTCCTTAATAAACTTTTCTGTAATAGATATAATCTATATTCTATAGGTCTATATAGATTTAATCTATATTCCCAGAAGCTATAGTACTTATGACTAACAACCACAATTGAAATGTGCCCTGTTAAATCCATATAAAACAAGTACTTATCAAAATGTCATATGGTACCAAGTCAAATGCTCTGGAGAAATCCGAATATCTGTATCAACATAATTACCTTTCATAACTAGACCCCGTAACTTTGTCAAAAAAATTTAACAGGTTTGTTGTGAAATTGCTGACTGGCATCAATTGCATTTTTAACCGCTAAGTCTTCATTGATGGAGTTCCACATTAATTGTTCTATTTTTTTAATACTGAATTGACCTCAAACCAACTTGGACTATAGTTTCCTTGTTCATCCCTTCCACCCTTTTTAATTCTTGAAATTACATTATTAGCCATCCAATCAGTTGAAATATTCAGTTTTGCAACATGTGGTAAAAAATAACATTACTTGTTCAGATAACTCCTCAGCTAGTTCATTTAAATCTTCTAGCTGTACATTATCTGGGCCTACTGCTATGAAAATGTTTAATTTTTAGTAGATGCTATCTCATACCCTTCTTGCTACAGTAAACTTTCTATACTATCTAAAACATATAGCATACATCCTTGGAGACAAGCTCTTGTTTTTTGCATATATAGAACAGAAACAGCTATTGGACTTTACTGTCTCATTATACTGTATTAGTCATTCATTTTGCCCCTTATTAAAAAAAATATATATATTTTCTCATTGTCTTAAATAGTGGCCTGTTGGATGGTGATATTTCCTTGAAAACTTTAGCATCCTTTATAGTCATATGCATATAACTTGTAATCTATATTTGTTGCCATTATCTTTCCCTTATAGCCAGTCTTTGTGCAGAGTTTTTATCATCACTCTCACATCTCCTTTTAACCATGATTTATCTATTTTTTTTTTAGCTAAACTTTTTGTGCGTTAACATTTCATGGCATTTTATCAGTTTGGTCATCGAGTAAAACAGTTGCCTGTTTTCGTGAACTTTTCTTCATTTACATATATGCTTCCAGTAAATGATGCTAATTGCTTTAAGCTTTGGGAAACTGTACCTTTTATAGTTTGGACTCACTCAAAAGCAGATATTTCAGCACCTAGAGAACTCTATTGACTGATAAGCCAATGTTTCTGGACATTTGGCACCTCAAAATTAGGTAGCAGTAGAGCAGAAATTTAGGGACCTACATTAGATGCAGTCACTTATAGGTAAGGTGTAGTGCCTAAGTCCTCTTGTGGAACTTTCCTGTGGCTCCTAGAGTTTATATACAAACCATTAAAATGATGATTCTGTATAGTTCCCTTTTCTTGGATTTCTCATGTACTTGACAGCTCATGTGCTTTTTTAACTTGATTGCCTTGTTACACTCCTTCCCCAGAATGCTCTTATGCCAAGAAAAGAGTGTGTTAATTTACTGGCCTCGTACTACAGTTGCTGCAAACAGGGCCAAAATGGGACCACGAATTTAATTCTTTAATCTTCAATTGTGAGTTAACTCCCAGGCATGTCTGATGATTTTGTTTCACTTCTCTGAACTCCCTCCAGTCTGCTTATCAACAACAAAGCAAAACAGATATAAATAAATAGCACTTCACTCGAACCAAACTAAAACTAAAAAACTTTCTGGTATTAGGAGTTCCAGCACTAAACTTATGTTTCTCTCCCAGGAACCTGATATTTTAATGTTGCTCAGAAACACAGAATCTTCATCTTCTGCAGGGCCTAGTACTTGGGGCTTAATGCATCAACAGCCTACTTTATGGTAGGGATTGGATTTACAGCCTCCTGACCAGAAAGAAGCCTGTATCTATCTTTCAGATGTCCCACTAGCCAATACCTTTATCCCAGCACCTGAATAGCCATTTATTTCGCCATGAATTATTTCCTCTTGTAACAAAATGAAGGTTTCCTATCAATTTGAATTATTATCACTAAATGCTAAAACACTTTGGACACTTGTGATATATTTGATACTAAAGAAGATACTCAGTGAATGTATCTGAAAAAATGTAGCATCACTACATTTAGCTCATACTTTATCAACAAATTAGGGATGCTGCTTATCTTTACAAGATTTATATCCAAGACACACACTTGCATTTATAAAAGGTCAACAATAAAAACAAACACAAAAGGCTAAGAGCTTGAATAGCTCCCAATTTTTATTTTTTAGTTTTACTTTTTTCCAATTTTTAAAAAAGTGAAACATGAAAAAATTACCTTTGGATCCAGATTTCATTATGAATCCTATATTGTTTAAAATAAAATGGTAATAAGTACATATGTGCCTATATAACCTTTCATCTAAAAGTTCATTATTTAAACTTAAGCTATATCTACTTGTGCAGCTCTATTAGACAACAGGAAAATAATAAACTCTGCAGCAGGTTAGTACTTGGAAATACAAGTACTATTCTGATGCAGTTTTTTTGTGCATAGTAATGGGCACATTGGACCACCCTCATGTCCCAGCCAGCACCTCTGCAGCATGTTGAGCCAGGTAAGAACAGCTCCAGGCTGGCAGGCTGGTCCCCGCCCCCCTGACTCCCTTTTAGCCAGGAGTGCTCTGATCCAGCTCAATATGCTGTGGTCCTGGGCACACATTCAAAATGTGTGCCCAGGAGCAATAAACTCCAGTGTGATATGTGCCAGTTTATTGCTGTGAATTAGTGACATGTGTAGACATGCCCACATTGTAGCAGCTTGTATCAATATCATTTGATACTGCTGCAATTGCTATGTTTACCGTTACCCCTATAGTGAAATACTTGCTAAATGGACGCAGCATGGAAGTGCTGCCCGAGTGCCCCCATCCTGTAGACTTACTGTTGATCTCTGCTTACTGCATAAAGGTAGGCATGTTAATAACATTTCAGTTTGGGGAAGTTAAAGGAATCCTTTAACATCTAACAAAAATAAATATGAGAATTTTTAGTTGCTAAGACTCTAATTCATTCTCTTCCTCAAGGGACTGATCCTAGGTTATGAACACCTTCAACTTCAACTGGCTGCTCAGCCCTAGTTGGTTCAAACTAACTGTGAGAGAGTGTAAGAGCACCACCTTGTGAGGGTTTAATATACTGAAAGGTGATTTGGATTGCAAATATAACAAGAGCCATTCAAACTCTTGTGTTTGAAGGTATAGAAAGATGTACACCTGGTAATTTCAAAGAGAGAGAGAGCTGTCCACCTAGAGCATGCAGGAGCTCTCTTACATTTTAAGTTTCATATATGCAAGCCAGAAGCAATATCAATGAAATAAAACAGCTCCAGCTTTAACCCTGGATGAATATTTGTGGTGGTTCCATGGCACAGGGGATTAAACGCAAATAGATGCTACGAAGTGCGTAGCAACTTCAGCATAATATAGCAACCTATAGTCCATAGGCCAAGTCTGGCTCAGAATGACCAACCTGGCCATGGGTGGCATGGGGGATTGGGCAGCACAAACCTGCCCTGTGCAACCTGTCCCTTCTTCAGCACCTGCCCCTGCAGCCCTTCCTGCTGCTCTCACCTAACTGCAGAAGGGCCAAGTGTGTGCAGTAAGGATAACCAGACAGCTTGATCTTGGAGGGTAAGGGGGCAAAGGAAAGGCAGGGAGGAGAGATTAGAGACTAGCAGCTTGTGGCTGGTCACTGGGAGTGATGTTGCAAGCTCCAGCCTGTGGGGGGCAAAAGGTTCCCAAACCCTAGTGCAGGGGTGTCCAACCTTTTTTAATGTGGGGTTGGATCATGAACTTTTTATTGCCCAGTGGGCCAACGAGCCATATTCAAATACCTCACAGGAAGTGGTATCACATCAGGAAGTGATGTCACGTGACCTTTGACACCAATGAAGTTGTAGGGAGTGACAATGAAATGGGTCTGGAAATGTGGTTTAAAATCCAAAATAAAAACAATATAAAAGCAACAATTAAATAATACCAAACACTTGACTAAAATAAACACTTTCACATCTACTCTCTTCTCAATGAATGAGAAAAGCATAAAGCAAGTCAACAGATCCAATGTGGAAAAGATCTCAGTAGAAACTAATCAAAGCTACAAAATATGGGCATTTTTGAGAATAATCTTCAAGTAGATTTACTTTTATTGTATTAACAACTTGTTAGTAACACATCTTTTACAAGTAGTAACAAGTTGAACCCCCAATCCCCCACAAAGAAACAGAAGCAAACACAATCCAAACGCTGGACAATATTTTTACAAAGATTTTTACCTGCTGGTTAGGGGGAAGAAATGTAGCTGCCTCCCTCCCATGTGCCCTTGCCCCGCTTCTTGAGAGCACACAGCAGCAACACCAGCCAGGCTGATGATGCAAGGAACTTCCAGCACTGCTGTGGCTGTTTGTTTTTATTCCTCCTGAGAATGAGCAGGGGGGTTTTGGGATGTGAATCTCCCGCTCTCCCCCTCACCTCTCTCAGAGGATGCAGGGGCATGTCCCAGCAGGTAAATCAGGTGGCAGGGAGCTCCCTAGCAGCTGCCTGGGGAAGGGGAGAGGGGGGACAGCATGGTGCGGGTGAGGAATCAGGTATGGCAGAGCTGGTGGGGAAAGGAAACTCCTGCCTGCTGCTGCAGCCGCTTCCTTATTCAACCAGTGGTTGCTCATCCTGAAAATCAAGCAACAAGAGCCAGCAGCAGCCTTCTGTCCCAGCCCAGATGCTTGCTCCTCCCCACCCCCAGCAGCTCAGCTGGGCACGGCCACAGCTGCAGCCAGGTGCCTGGCTTCTCTTCCTCCTGTTGCTCTCAGGAAACTGCTCTATTTCTTATTTCTACTTTGTACGTGGGTACGTGCATGGGGTGCGAGCGAGAGAGAAGGGAAAGTGTGCGACTGTATAATTCATATTATTTTCATAAAACACCATGCATTGAGTATCTCGGCAGCTCTGAAAGAAAGATACCAGTAGCCGTTTTGTACTTTTAACTAAAGAAAAAGGAGCCACAGACTAATCTCACTTCAGTGACTGATGTTTTGCTACAGCTTTTACAAGAGGAAATGGTGTTGTTCACAGACAAGATGGCCATGATCTCACTTTTTCCTATGGGAGAAAAATGAAGTGGTCCTCAGGGAAGCTGGCCACCCCTGGCTTTTATGGCTATGAAACCAAGTGGAAAAGTAGCAGGAAGTGCATATGTCAACATTACAGGTAGGTTCTTCAACTTTATTTATTTACTATGCTTTTCCCCCTGAATTCTTATCTGTATTTTCATGACCTTTTTGACATTTTTCATCAGCGTTTAATAACGTACTAACACATTTTCTTATAGTAATACTTTGAAAGCATACTTTTGTGATATATGTAACAGGACGGGTGTCCTAGAGGTCACCATGCTCTCCCCTAGCACCCCCTTACCATGCCAAGTTGCCTAAAGGGCATCCTCCAGTCTTGCCTGCCACGTCTTTGATGTAATATACGTCTTATAGGGAGGCTGCCTTTCCGTTCTTTTGGCCACAGTTTCCTGTTGTACACTAGCTTGTTCTATATTGGGCGTTTCTGGGCACCCCCAGCCTTATGGGCTATGCGTGGGCTCCACCCCTTTACCATGCCCCAAGCCTTGCAGATGTAGCAGATGTTGTTTGATCTCGCTCTGCGCCTCCCTGGTGCTCTGAATTTCCTCAGCCCTGTCTCGCTCTGTGCCTCCCTGGTGCTCGTCGAATCACTGCCCCTTTCCCTGGGGCTTCTCGCTGCCCCCCTCCGGGGCTCAGGGTCGGCACACCTCAATGCTGCATCTTACCTGGTGCTCGGGTCGGCACCCCCCCCAATGTAGTGCCTTCTCTGACACTCAGGTTGGCACACCCTCCAATGCAGTGACTTCTCCAGCGTATGGGATCAGTGCGCCCCCAATACTGCGCCCTCTTGGGCACCCGGGTCCCCACACTACCGTGGACCCCCTATGGAGGCCTCCTCCATCCCCTTATAGCCTCACCCAAGCCACCAGTAAGACAGAAAACAAAAAACACAAGCCCCTGGGCTATAACATAAGCTCGAGCTGCCCGGCTATAACAACATTCGAGCCACCCCAAGGGTTCCCCATCTCTCACCAATATCACGCTGCTCAGGACATTCAGCGAACTGCCTGCCTGGCCTCTGCCCTGGGGTTTAAATGGAAGCCAGGCCCTGCCCCTTCCAGTCAGCTGACCGCTGACAGGTGTGGGCCCCTAGCTCCCCCTGGTTGCCCTAGCAACTGGCACCTGGGTAATTGTCCTGGCTGTACCAGTAGCAGGTACATTAGTGCCCTGCTACAACATACCTTAGGAATTCCAAAGTTCTTTAAGAAAGGAAAATAATATTTTCAGTTAAAATGTCTATTTTTAGGGGAAAATACTCAAGTCAGAACTGAACTAAATTACAAAGGTCTCACTCGAAGATGTTATGTCAACTAACTCTGATACTACTAATATTCCAGGATAATGAACACACAAAAGCAAAGTTAAATTCCCCAAGTTTTATAGTGAAATAGTTTATTCCATATATTTAAAACATCAAAAACAAAAGGTTCATGTAACCCAGGTAACAGGAGGCAAACATTAAACTATGCAAATTACTATTAAAACAAACTTTCCCCCCCCATTTTTCATATTTGTATGCAATTGAGAAAACGAACAAACAAACAACTAAACAGCCTGCTTAATGCATGTGACCTAAATTATTTATTTTGACTGTACAGAATACAAGCTTTCATTTTTTCAGGAAAGCAAGTCCCCCCTCCCCCCTTCTATGCCTCCAGGTTGCAAAGATAACACTGCATTGCTGTACTTTTGGAAGGCTATCTTCCCAAGTCTGTAGACAATTTGAGACAATAAACCAAAGTATAATCTACTGCATCCTACTCATTTCAATGCGAATACTCTAAATTCTTCTTCATAAGGACTAACTATTTCACAGTTAGTCAGTTTAACAGATAAAATGAGAAAGGTGTGGGAACTGATGACAGAAGAACAGGTCACACAAAGATACAAGAAAAGAAAAGAGAAGGATAAAGGGTAAATGTTCTACTTTGAATGTGGCTATACTCCAAATGTATAGCACAATCTTCTTACCATCTTTAAATATGGTATTTGGCCTTCTCCAAATGCAACTCTGGTATACTTAGTGTTACCTTCATCCTGGGTAGTCTATCTAAATTTCAAAGGTTTGCCATGGTTGGAATTATAAATTTAATTAAATAAAGCAGCAGTGAAATCAATACAACAATACTCTGTATAAATCTATATATTCCATAGCTGTTTTGTGATTGAATTCACAATTTTTAAATAAGAAATTATGCAGTTGACAAAATGAATTAGTGATATGCTAAATAACTGGCTTTGCTTCACCTTCAAAATGAAATTTAAGGTAAGTGAAAATAATTTCTCACTGTTGTATAGTTAATAGGAAACCCGGGAATATATTTAATTTAAAGTTTATTAATTAAAAAGCACACATGAAGTAGTATTTTAAATTTCAGACTAGTGCAAAATAAACCATCTAAACTGTAATGCACAAGTCATTCAACGTTAGCATTTGTAATAGAAAAATTAAAAAGTTGTACATAATATATTAACATAGATTAAGTTTCTACATATTTTCAGCTGGGTTCAGTGATTGTATAGTACTTGACAGACTGTTTATAAAATTAAAGCTCTGATTTATAAGGAACATGTGTAACAGCTGTATTATTTCCAAACACTACTAGTAAAAAGGAAAGTGGTAAGTAATGAGGAACCACAAGATAATCCCATCAATAGACATTTCTAAACTCCTCATGATGTTTACATTTTCATATCTCATTCTTTTCCTTTTAAAGATTACAGGAATGTTCCAATACCTTCAGATACAGAAAAAAATTAGTGTCTCTGAACAGCAGCCAGTCTTCAAATACTCTGCTAACTCTAGAGCCTGACATTTCTCTCATCAGCAGATCTTCACACATGAAGTCAACTTGTCATATTTTCAGCAGCCTAGAAAGAGAAACACTATTTATTATAATGAAACTACTAAAATAGGTAGTAAGGGATAAAGATTAGCTGTAACAAATATAGTCATTTCTTGCAACTACTTTTACTTTGTCAAGAGTATTTGGATAGCTTAAAGATGCTCATAAATCTTTTGATATAATTTTAATCTGCTGCCAAATGATTCTTTAATGAATTACTTTTGTTTTCAAAATGTTTTCAGTTTTCAATATTCCCCATGAATTTAGTAATCACTTAGCAAATTTTAACATAGGTGAGGTAAGGCAAGAAGCTCTCTCAAGGAGCCATATTTTCATCTTATTGCTTGCGCATGTTAGGCTAAACATAAAGGTAACATTAAGTTACATGATACCATATTTACCTGAATCTAAAGCTACCATATATTTAAGGTGAAACCCCCACCTACCCTCAGTAGTCAGTCTATACATGGAAAAATGTGTTATAATCTTCCATGCACAGAATCCAATTATTGGAGGGTAGCCTTAAATTCATCCACCCAAAGTAGCAGTAGGGGGACAAAGGGCCAGACCCCTGCTTCTTGCTTCCCCTGTCTGTGCTGTGCTTGCCCCATGCGCCATTTGCTCTCTGATCCCCTATTTGCCCTCCCTTGCCACTTAAGCCCCCATTGCCTGACCTTTGCCTCCTGCACCCTCTTATCTGTGCCAGTCCCCATGCCCATCCAGGACTATTCCTACTGCCTGCCTTCCTCCGCCCCTTGCAATCCCCATGCTCGACCCCCCTCCACCTATCCCCCCCACTGTTTGCATCCCTCCCCATTAGGGTAGCTCATCACATTTAGCTTTAGTTGCACCTGCTTAAGTGGTGAATATTATAGTTTTATTTGAACTTTTCTTTTATATCACTGCTTAAGTTTTTGTATTACTGCATTATTATTTGAATATTTTTTTCATTTTGCCTGCATCAACACATCAGTTATCCTTGAGCTCACTTTCACAGACAGCTTATGTTCCACTGTCACCAACACACGCATGTGAAATATAGGCCCTGTTATGAGTTCAAATTAAACTGACACTCAACTTACTGAATCAGAGGGAGAATATGACTGGATATGTTAATGAAAGGTGCTAAAGAGCGGACCAACTGGACAGTGCCCAACTGTAAAGCCCTTGGAATTTCTGGAGTTGATGGACAGACCAAACTAGGAGTCTGGGGAATGCCCAAATTAAGATGTGTGCATATGGTGGGTTTGTTGGAACAAAGAAATACGATGACAAGATAAAAACATGAACAGTACGGTGATCACAGGGAAACCAACCAATGGTACCTGGAAAAGAAGAGTCAGAGGAATAAAAGTTAAAGAAAAAGCATTAAAGAGGGGAACAAGGAAGTTGGTGCGTCTCATCATCCAACATCTGGACTGAAAAAAACCCAGCTATTACCGATAGATGAAAGAGCTGTGCGAAACGGCTATATTTAGTTTTGGTTTTAGCCATTTTGGAGGACAGCGATTAGTTTTGGATCACTGTTCCGCTTCAATTTGGACGAATCTGTTTCGAAATTTCAATGCTGTTTTGGATACTTGGATTAGCCAGACAGCTGCAGGTTCTCCTGAGGCTCCTCTGGCTGTGCCTGCCTCTGCCCTGGTGGGGGGAGCCATGGAAGAAGCCCTCATGGCTGCCCTGCTCGGCCCCATCTCCCACCCCAGCCTCTCAGCACTTGAAAAGGAGGGCTGCAGGGCTGTGCCAGACTATTTCCAGGGGGCACCTCCAAAACTTTTCTGAAATGTTTCAGTTTCGTTTAGTTTCAAAGATGTTTTGGAGCCTTCAGTTTCATTTCAGATTTGGTGTTTTGGCCACCAAAACACCTCCGAAATGAAATGGATGCTGAAATTTTGCACAGCCCTAATATATGACCACCTCTACTTTCAGGAACCAATTAGCCACCTTTTCTGTGAAGCTGAGTAACACCTGGGATTAGGTAAGACAATTAAACTAAGTGTCTTTCTCTCTATGTAGAAACTATTAATACATTTAGTATGTTAATAAAGTTAGATTTTAGTTAAATTGAATGCTATTAATACATTTAGTATGTTAATAAAGTTAGATTTTAGTTAAATTGAATGATGCAAGGTGTATTGCATGTTCACTCTGGGTTGATTATGCTTTAGCAATCCTTTCATGCCATGGGCACATAACATCCTCAATTCCTTACCTCTGGCTGTGGTGCTGTCAGCACCAGCAATGGTCCTTGCCTGGCCAGGGAGAAGCAGCAGTAGCAGCTCTGGGTCTAGGTGGGTCAGGCTCATAGTGGTTGGAGCCAGAGTTAAATTCTAAACAACTGGGGGAGCAGGAGAAAACTATGCAGTCTCCCCCATGCATAACTCCTCTTCGCTGCAACTCAGCTCCAGCTTGGCCTCAAGTCAGAGGCTGCACTATCATCTTTCCTTGCTTTCCCCTCCCCCGCACTGGTGATTGGCAAAAAAACTTCTTCATCTTGGATTTGAGTACATACAGTACTTATGGCTCAGAGTGACAAGATCACACCCTTTTGTCATTTAGAAAGAAAGAACAGAACAGTTTGTATACAATTTATGCACACCTGCTCTTTTCCACATTTGATGAAATACATAGTGTTACATTTTAATACCAAATTCCAAAGTTTCATTTACACAAATTTGGGACAGTGGATTCGTGATAATTAAAAAAAAACACAAAAGGAAAATCTCTGACCACATGAAGGTGCAAAGCAAACATTTCTCCAAGATTATATTTGGGTTTTGTGTTGAAATTGTCCTTCCAAATAAATAACTTACATATACAGTGAATTCAATCACATATTTTCTGCTTTTCCAAAATGGCTGTGAAGCTCAAATAGGGTAGTTAAACTATTTAGAATATTCACAGTAAGTCTCTTTAAAACAATGTTTTTGCTGACCATATAAAGGAGGGCTGTCCAACTGGAAGTCCCTGGGCCTATTCAGCCACAGCTAGTCCTACAGCTTTGGCCATGGGCTCCAGGTTCCCCTTGCCTCTCTCAGCTTTTGTTTTCTTTTCCTGTCCCAGGGGGTGGTGTGGTGCAGCCTATGGTGCTGTGGGAGCTGCAGTGTGGTGCAGCAAAGGAGCTGGGGTGAGGGCCACCCATACACAGTGCACTGGTGGTGGGGATGCTATCAACAAGTTGGCTCACACTAGTGTGGCCCTGAGCTGCTTAGAGGTTGAACAGTTCAGATCTAAAATATACTGTGGTTTTAGAATACTTTCATATGAAAAAGGAGCATAGACAATGTAAAAGAACATTATAAAAATTATACCCTTTTCTTAGATTTTTAAATAAACTTTGCATAATATTACTTAAGAAGTTCTTTCTTAATTAAGAGTAGCTAACCTAGATATAGAGCTGAAGTAGCAAGGCGGCCAAATTTACACATGACACAAAATTATGCTAAGTGGTAAAGACCAAAGCAGGTTGTGAGGAACTACGGAAGGATCTGGCACTACTGAGTGAATAGGTAACTAAATGACAGATGAAATTCAAAGTAGATAAATGTAAAATGATGCACATGGGCAAAAATAACCCAGACTATATCTATACTACAATGGGCTCAATATTA
This sequence comes from Crocodylus siamensis, assembly GCF_052110815.1. NCBI lineage: Eukaryota > Metazoa > Chordata > Crocodylia > Crocodylidae > Crocodylus > Crocodylus siamensis. The sequence continues at coordinate 343,060,745 of NC_143395.1, read as the reverse complement.
GCTGTTACCACAGAGGAAAGATCTGGGAGTCACTGTGGACAGTTCACTAAAAACATCAGCTCAGCAGCCATCAAAATAATACTTAATGTTTTGTTTGACATTAAGACAGGAACTGTATATAACACAGAAAGTATCAACATGTCACTTTATAAATCTATGGAGCATCCACACCTTGAATATTATGCTCAGTTCTGGTTCCCACACCTAAAAAAGGAAATACAAGAACTAGAGAAGATACAGACAAGGACAACAAGGAAAATTAGTGTTCTGGAGAGCCTTCCATATGAGGAGAGACTAAAGAGGCTACGCCTATTTATTCTGAAGAGACACACTTGTGGAGGGTGGGGGGAGACATAATGAGGACTTACAATACTAAATGGTGAAGAGAAAGTAAACAGGGATTTATTATTCACTCTCTCACACAATGCAAGAACTAGGGGTTATAAATAAAACTAGCAGGTAGTAAGTCAAAAAAACAAACAAACAACAACAAAAAGGGAATTCTTTTTTACTCTGAATGCAATTAAAGCATAGAACTTTTTGCCACCAGATATTGTGGATGATGACAGTTCAGAGATTTAGAAAGGGATTGGACAAACTCTTGGAAGAAAGGGCTAATAGCTACTTATGTCAGTGGAGTTGGGGATACAGTCTCTGAATCAGAAGTTCCTGACCTAGATCCTAAATGCTGGAAGTGAGAGAAAACAGTGGAGAAAACCCTGGCCATACCCACTTCACTCTCCCTTTCAGCATCCACTCTCTGTCTCTGTGACACAGGATACTGGGCAAGAAAGATCTATGGTCTGACCCAGTAAATGGTAATTCTTATCCTACTGGCAAAAAACCTTACTAGTTACAGCTGTTTAAGTATAGCCAACAGAAATTTGTTTCCTTGGGTTTTTAATTTTTAATGAGAACATACACAATTTTTACATGAAAAGACAAAAGCATAGTATTCCGAACTTCTAATTACTTGTAACTTTTTTTTTTTAATGAAAAACATGGAGTTTTTTTTTTTAAAGATGGCTTACCTTCAGAGCTTCTGTAGCTTTACGCAGTTCTTTAATAACAGAGGATAAGGCCTCTGGGTTTATCCCTTGTTCGCAAAGCCGCACACAAATAGACAAGGTTTCCATATCCAAGCCAGTGTTTAATATTCTTGAAATCTCAAATAAAACTACAATTATTAAAAAAAATTGTAAGTTTTTTTCTATACATTAAGAGTGCTGCACCATCCAGCCCATATGAGGAAGTAAAAGCTTCCGTTTTCTAGCCAGGGACCATTTGCCTGCCTGCAGCTAGACAGGCACCTCGGTCTCCTCTGGAGACTGCTGTTGTAGTTGCCCTCCCCTGCTCTTCCCGCCACCCCCTGGTAGCTCCTGTGCCAGCTGCCCCAGTCATCAACATGAAAGACCCTGAAGGAGCAACCTCAGCATTTGGGAATGCCCTTGTCCCCTCAGGGAGGAATCAGGAACGGGACAGGAGCAGACAGTGGAAACAGCAAGGCAGAGTAAGATCCTGCCCCCTGCTCTTACCTGGTACCAGGTAGACCAGTGGTTCTTAACCTTTTTAACATCAAGGCATGTAGAGTATAGCTCAGTGATTCTACTGGGGTAACAATTCTCAAAGATTACGGAGGGGTGGCTTGAGGCTAAAAAGGCTGAGATACACCGCTGTAAACAGAGCTGCTACACATGGTGCACAGAGTGCACAGCTCTGCTGCATGACCAGGCTCAAGCACGTGTTCCACGCCCCAGGCTAGAGTGGGGATGGAAATGGAAGGTAAATGGCAATGATGGGAAGGGGTGTGTAGACGTAGCAGCTCTGACCCTGACTGTGGGTCAGAGCCACAGCAGCTGCCTGCTAACAACAGCTCCCCCCACCCCCCAACGCTAAAATCAGACCCCGCCTGCCCCCCTCCCCCCCAAAAAAACCCTTGTCTTGGATTTGAGCAAATTCGGTACTATTCACCTCATATTTCACTTAGAGAACTGAAGCAAAGCAAAGGATAAATTCTGAAAAGCTGATAAGTAATTCAGGAACCTTATTTTAAAACCACTCTAGTGTTCATGACTGAAATTACTGGGAGTTAGAACGATAGGCACTTTTGAAAATTCCTCTAGGTACCTAAATACTTTAAATATCTGGGCCTATTGTAGCCTAAGCTTCTTAGAAAGCCAACAGAACTAAAGTCCTTACTGCCTAGGTCACTTAAAAAAAAACAAAGAGACAAACAGACTTAGGCACTTGCACAATGTTATCAAAAACACTCTGACAGGGGCACACATGAGCAACTTACACGAACGAATTTCTACAAGTGTCGTAAGTTTTGCCAGCAAAGTTCTCCGAGACCTAGAGTTATCTCTGTAGGAATGCTCAGAACTGTCACAAATGTGGCAGAACTGGATAGCCTGGTGCTTATGTCCTATTTAAGCATGTCAAGATTCACAAACTTGGGTATTCCTGTGCTTAAGTCCTCTGAGGAGCCTGGATCCTATACACGTGATAGCAATGAATTCAGACAGCACAGCAGACAGCTACTTAAATTAAAAAACAGAGCCAGAGGAGGCAGTGTCCACCTTTTATGCAATATCCTAATACAGGGGTGTTCAATTCAAGGCTTCTGGCTGCCCAGACAATCCGCCTCTGACAGCAGGGTAGTGGCTTGTCCCAGCTCTGGAACCCAACAGGTAAATTCTACCACTGCTCACCTTCCCCACACTGCCCTCCATTTTCTCCCTGTCTTGAACCTCAGTTGCCAATGGCAACCCATAATTCCCTAGCAGATGGACAAAGATGCACGTATGGGGAGCAGGCAAGGGCTGAATGGTGGTAATGTTCATCCTGTGACTTCCAGAACCACATCGACACAGCAGCGCTGAAACCCAACTCAGGAAAGCGGTACTTCAATTTACTACTCATTCTTACTCATTAAGTGTCTTTGATTTCTTGAGAACAGTAAAACATTAAAATAGAAGTTGAATCAGATAACCATTGAATCAAGAACCAACGAATAAAAACTGGAAGTAAAACAACATGTTAGGATGGAAATTTAGAGGAAAATCTCCAACCATTAAAACTAAGTAGCTCAAGAACAGCCTTCTAACTGCAGTAATGGGTATGAAGTTCTTAATAGGCTTAAAATGGAGCCTGGACAGTTTATGAAAGTGACTATATGACATAATCAATTTTGATTCTAGGGCACTGAACATGATCAAACCTTCTAGACCTATGTTCCCAATTAATGTTTGAAACCCTCTGTTGCCACCCATTCATGCAAGTAAATGTGAAGTGTTTCTTCTTATTCCCCTTAAACAAGAAATTTAGCTCTTAAACTAATTAACAAGTTTGAAGGAAAGACTATTTAGCAGTCTCTCTCATATTTTATACCACCATTGTGAGTTCTTCCCTAAACTATTGTTTACAAAGGTCGTTTCAATAGGCCCATGCGGTTTTCATATGTGAAAATTACTAATGCACACAGCTGATGAACCTAAAAATTCTTTAGCCATTTTCCTGTAACTCTTACTGCTGACAGGAAAAAAAAACAACATCAGAGCAACACTAAAATCTATTTTTACTCTGAATTTTTTAAAAGTACCTTCAGGTTCCATTATTATTGTATGGAATTTTCCCAGTATTTCACTATGTCTAGAAAGAGATTAGACTAATTCTCTAGACAAAGACTGGGTACTGAAGGGTGAACCTCATTCTGCCCCATTTGTGCCTGGTCACAAAGAAAAAAAACGACTTGTGAATAACTGAAATAGTCACAATAAAGTTGTGCTGCAAAATAACAAAACAGAACACAATTCTGAAAAACAAGACAGTTATGAAGAGACAGCATCTCAAGCTCACCCTGCATACTTGATTTGGTCAAGCTACAGAAAATCACTACCTTGATTATGTAGTGGAAAGAGCTTATTTACATTGTTTAACAGAACAACGAACAGGAAAATTTGGGGTTTGGACACAAGGAATGCTCAGATTAGTGTAACTGTATTTTGAATCCCAGACAGATGTACACACCTGTTATAACAGTGCAAGGCTGCCTTGAACAGGTCAAAAAAGTGGTGCTTGATTTTCCAGGTACCTTTTGAACCAGTTCACTGTGATATTAGATGTGGATACATAATGTTCCATGACACTGATCTGGTCAGTCCTCCATTAACTCCTCATTGCATCAACCTCTTCCTCCCCAAACTCTATTACCCCTCACCTGTCTCCCCTTGTGTTGGCATTTTCATCACTGAGCTCTCTTGCACTGCTCGTTCAAACAAAGCTATCCAACAACCTTGCATCTTCACTCCCTCCTCTACTGTAGCCCCTCATTATGCCTCCCCATGCCCTAGGAAGTCAGAAGTGCAAATCTAAGCACTTTTCCCCCCTTCCTTCCCCCAGACCACCCCAAGTGAGGCAAGCAGATGGTAAACTTTGCACCACTGCGCTCGGGTTTACAGAAAGGAAAGCAGAAAAGAGGCAAATGTCCCTAGCCACAAGTCCCTCACCATTTGGACCCTGAAAAAAAAGTTCCAGATATACTGGGCTCATTCCTGCCTCCTGGTGATGGAGTCACAGCACTTCATAAGAACTGTCAGTTACATACTTCCATCTTACCCAGCATCCATCTGCTTGACCAGGAAGGAGGTTCTGGCCCAGAGGACCCCCAGTGATTGCAAAGTCATCTTCCTGCTTCTCATTCACCTTGCTCGAGGACCAGTGGGCACTGTCCAGTGTCCTGTGCTCACAGCCCCCACCCCCCCATTCGTTCATTTGTTGTGAACTGAGATCCTGGTTTTCTCTGATAAAAAAAAATTCAATTTTCAGTTTAAGAAGAAAGTAACCCAAAATCCACATTTTTCCATGATTAAAATGAAGCACCACTAATATCTAGTGGATTTGGTCAAGGTACAGATACACATCTATATATTAGTGATGTTTCATTTTAACCACAAAAACACGTGGATTTTAAGTTACTGCTTTAATCTGAACATTAGGTTTTATATTTTTTTTAAATCAGAGAAAACCAGGATCCCTAGCTATGAACTTCTGACCTTCACTTCCAGTCCCGCTTTGTAGTTAGCTGGCACCTACCTAATACCTCCCTGTGATAGCAGTGGCCCAAGACCTAGGACACCACCGTGGGTGATCAACAGGCCCATCTCTCATCCACACCAGCCTCTGGGCAGTCCTGCGGGCTCACTCCTTGGGCTCACGCAGGGGCCAACGGGCACTGTGTCCTCCACCCCTTGCAGAACTCGTTACCAGTCTCTGCTCTTCATTCCTGCCCCATCAGGATTTTGGAAATCTGTCGCTGAACACAAAACTACCCCTGGGCATCTAACGACCGGGGGCGTTGAGCGAGGCTCTTCTTGTCGGGGCCCGTGCTCGTGTTTCCTTCGTGAAAATGAAGGCGGGAGGGAAATCTGAAGGCCCGGCGTGCGGGGCGGGAGAGCGCCGGGGGGAGGGGGCGGGCGGGCTAGGGGAAGGCAATCAGGGCGGCGCTTGTTTCCTCGGGGGAAGAAACAGAGCTACCCCTCCTGCTGCCGCAAACTCCTGCCGAGGCCGGCCCAGCTCCAGACCCTTCCGGCGCCCGGCCCGGCCCGGCCCAGCGGCAGCGACAAACAGTAGCGGATCCAACTAGGTCCGCAACGAGCGCCCGCGCCCAACTCACCGTCCATGGTCTCCCGCACAGCGTTCAGGTTAGCCGCATTACTTGCCATAGTGACACAGCGCGCGCCTGACCCGCCACCCGGACGCAGAAACCCGGAAGCGGAAGTCCTTCTTAACAGGGAACTATATTATATTTTAAAATAATAATTACAATTGTTTTCTGTAAGTATATTTCCCTGTTAGGAGGAAAAAATAAAACATAGTTTATTTTTTATGTAAAACAAAACAACCCCAGCCCACCTCTCCCCAGCGCATGCGCAATTACATCTTTGGAGCTATTTCCGCCTCCGCCTGGCCCGCTGTAATGTTTCAAATACGCCCCACCCACTCCTGCGTGAGGAGTGGGTGGGGTTACTCGTTCGAATTTGTTAAGCAAGTCCTGCGCCGATTGATCCGTTCGAGAGCGGTCGCCACGCGATTGGTCAGACGGGTGAGGCAGCGCTCGATGATTGGGTAGCAGCGGAGCGTGGGGGGCGGGCCAGTTAAAGAGCTGCCTGGGGTTAGGCAGAGGTGTCGCGGACGTGGGTGGGTTGAGGTGGCTTCATAGGGATCCGCGGGCGGAGGCAGGTACTCTCGACTTTAGGCCCTTTATTTTCCCCCCTCTCTCCCTCTGTACAGGCCTTTCGGGGCTAGTGTGGGCTAGAGCCCGCATTCCCCTAAACTGATTGCTGCCTTGGGGAATCGTGCCTTCGCGCATGCACGCAGCGGGCCGGGATTAGGAGGGAGTCGGAGTTTTGAGGGTTCTGACCCTACGACCACGCATGCACCGAGCATGCTGGGAGTGAAGCATCGAGGGGCTCTAAGGATGCAAAGCTGGAGGAAGGGCAGAGCAAAATAAAGTTTCAGTGGCAATAGTGTGGCCCCAGACCCCGTGTGTCATGTGTCACTTGACTTTCTCTGCCAGCTTGAAGGGGGAGGAAGAAATTCTTACTTTCTGGGATAAGCAAGTAACTAAGGCAGTGCTGGGTCTGGGGCCATGTGCCCAGTTGGGATATTTCTCATCTGCCCAATCTGGTGTGATGGATTGAAGGGCATTCATTGGATTCAACCCCTGCCTGTGGTAGTTGGGGGCTAAAGTTGCTCTCTAATCCTGTGCGCTTGCTCCAGTTGATGCTAGGGCTGTGTCATCTGACTCAGGACTCTAGTTAATGCAGGTACTGCTTTGCCCCACCAAATTTCCTGACCTGGGCAGGGCTTCAACTGACGAGAGTGCACAAAGCTAGTTGAACACAATGTGCAGCGGAGGAGGGTTGTTATGGGGTCTGAGGTACCCCAATGGTTGTAGCAGCCTCTAGACTGACTTGACTTGGGGATCAGTGTTTATTGCATATAATGCACATCCTATTTTCCCTGAACTCATTTTGGGGGCTGGGGGTGGGGTGGAGGATGCAGGTTTTATCCAAGAAAAGGCACTGCCTTCTCTGGGAGAAGCATGGTTTTGAGTCGTACCTGTACACATTGTTATGTTTTCCATATACAGCCTTTCAGTAAAGAGTTTTCTTAAGACGCTCAAGGCCAGATGCTGCTTCGTCTGTTAAAACAGTGCCTAGGCGTGATTCTCTTCTATTGTGAAAGCCCCAGGAAAATTTAAACCTCGTTGGATTCTTCTCCACCTCCTCATTGCTACTTTTTTGGGATGGAGTCTTAAGGTTGAGATCAGTGCAGTTACAAAGCAAAATGTATGGGTTTGGATGATTGTCCAGGAATTCAAACTGGGTAGAATAGGATCACGCTTAGGATATGAACAGGCATCTCATGTGTCCTGGGAGCAGTTGTGCTGGTAATTGTCCTGGAACAGAAAAGTCACGTGATAGCTGTGTGCATGTTGCCCTTCCAGTTGGAGTTTAGTTAGTGGCTGAATGCATGGCTGCTTTTCTGGCATTGATCCAATGATGCAATCCCCACATGTTTGTTGAGATGCTCTTCAAAATATCTTGGGGCATACTTAGCTACCTTATCTAGTAAACCTTTTTTGGGGTCTGTACTGGGTCAATGAAAATGGTGTCTGAATGATGATTCACTCAGGTTCATGTACAAATTAAAGCCAGGTATAGAAACCAGGTATAGAGTCATTATCTTGTGATAATTACAGTGTACTTGTAGCTGGTCTAAATTTATTAAACAATTAACCAGTTAATTGCATGATAACTACCTTGCACATGTAGCTAGCTGGTCTACACTTACTACAGAATTAACCAGTTAATTGCATAACATGTCTCCTGTAGCAGGGGCGTAATTCTCATTCTGGTTTATCTGAAACTGATCAGAAAGCTGACCAAATTTAAACTTCTTATACTTTCTTCAGTTTGACTAGATTTTGAATTGCTAGTGTTTCTCTAAATGATGGTTTCTTACTGCAAAACCATGGGGTACTGAACAATCTAAAATTATAACTTATTTTCCTTCTAGGTATTGTACTGTATTATGGGTGATAGAAAAGAAGCTAAAATGCAGATAACACCGGAAACTCCAGGACGGGTTGCTGTTCTGAACCCTTTTGAAAGTCCAAGTGATTACCATAGTCTGCAGGAACACGTTGTTTCCAGTCCTTCTGTCTTTAAATCGACAAAAGCCTCATCAGTAAGATTTAATCCTTAGTACATGAATGTGGAAGAAATAGCAATACTTGCACATACAAATTTTTCACACTTTGTAAAGTACATATTATGTGTAATACAACTTGAAATATTTTTACAAGAATTTAAACATAGTTCCTTCTGTGGAAACTTACAGTATTACTATGGTTTGTTTGTTTGTAGTGCTGTGTAACTGTTTTGAAAGTCTTGATGTTACTAAAGTTTTAGTGATTTTCAGAGAACCCAGCTAGTTGTACATGACACTGTTCTAACTGTATTGTTGACTTAAAGATGAACAGTATTGGTTAACTAGGTTTTCTCTAGAGAAAACCTAATCTGCAGTAACCGTTGTTGCAACCTTTTGATTCAAGTAGGCTGGGTGTAAGTTTAAACTCAATAGTCATAATGCTGCCTATTCCGTGCTTTATCTGGCCCTGTTTTAAGTCTTGAACTCTCTCTTATACAGTGCCCTAGTTTCAACGTGGAAGATGGGAAGTGTCTCTGCCTCAGAACATATGGAGTCTGGTGGTTACCTGAATAAATCCATAGGGAGGTAGCTGATGTAGGTTTGATTCTGGGTCTCTGGTGAGGTGTGTAGCTACCGAGCTATCACATAAGATGGACACCACTAGCACCTTCTTTCCCTTTTTAAAAAGAAAGCAGCCATAACTGCATTTTTGTATGAATGAAACCTTGTATGTGGGTGCATGTTTGGTGTGCTCTGAAGACACAGATCATGCCTATCAGGGGACTTAGGCAGGGGAATTCTAGGTTTTGAATTTTAGCTGGTCTTTGGTATGTTTTTGACCCCAAGTTGTTCAGACAGGAATCAGCTCAAGCCATGTGTGGAGATGTAGCTCTAGATGACATACTTTTTTGACTTTAAAATTTTCTAGGCACCAATGACTTCAGGTTCCTACAGGGCTAGATGGCAGCTGAACAGGTATTTCTGGATCTCAGTTTTGAATTTAGGGACCAAATTTCTGAACTGGATTTGATCCTTAGATGCATCATTTACCTCCTTCATGTCCATTTCTCATCTGTGAAAGGGGCATAGTGGTATTCTCATAGTAGTTCTCTGAGACATATTTGTTAAGAACTTTGATAATGGAAAGCATCAGTTAATGCAAAATAGTAGACATACTTTGTTGTTTCACTTCCTATAGTATTGGTACTAGTTATTAAAAATAAAATTATTAAAATTTAAGTAGTCACTTTCTCCTTTTTTGTTGTTTAAATATTTAGCTTACGCTGATTGAAACAATTGCTGTCATCTTAGGGAGGTAACAGAAGTGCTGTTCCTTTTAAAGATCTGTGAGTTTTTTGTTTCCTTTTGCTTGGAATAGTAAGCACTATGCTCTTTGTTCTTTTCTTAGACCCCAGGAAAATTTAGGTGGTCTATTGATCAGCTTGCTCTAATAAATCCTGTGGAAATTGACTCTGAAGATGTTCGACGTCAAGCAATGTATTTAAGTCATGCCAGGTATGTTGCTTTTTGTTTTACCTAGTGAACTGAAGCAATACCTGAAAGTTGTGGTTACACATGTACATTTCTAGTGTATCTCTATGAAGAGTGAACATTTTCTATTAAATGATAGTGCATATAACATTGTTTTTTTCCTGCAGTTATTTAGATTTTTATTTTGTTTTTTTAAGTCTCTGTTATGTATATAAAATCTTGCCTCCCCATTATTTGTCATGCCAAGCTCCATGGAACAATCCTGTAAAGAGGCTGGATTACCTGGGGCAGATTTTGGGCAGAAGCACACCTTTCAGTCACTGGTACGTGGGGAATTTCCTCTAGTTTGTTTTTGCTGCCTTTACAGGCTGACCAACTCTTCTACATATCCACAGGTGTAGGGCTTTCTTAGGTACACATATGTGATGAGCACATCAGGACTCTGCCAACAATTTTAACCACTTTTATTATTTTATGGCATGGGTCTAGTATTGGTTACTGCAAGCACTCCACTGTTTCAATGCTGAATGGGTTGCAAGCCATTAGGGGAGTTTGATATTTCTTGTAGCAGTCTTGTTACCACAATGCAGTCTGGCCCCAGCCGCTGTCTTGCATTTTTACGCAAGAGACGGTCCAAGCTTTCGCAGTTTATATATGCAGCAGCAACCATAGTGGTATCATAAGAGTTATGTTTAGGGAGCTATCCAAGGCAAGGTGGCAGCCAGCCAATTTCACGGGCAGGTTGTGGGGCTGGCTCCCATTTTCACGGGCTTATTGCGGTGAGGCTCCCTGTGCCTCTGTTTGAGGGATCCTGGTAGAGTTCCCCACTGCTTCTGGTGCAGGGGACTCGCTGGCATATGGCTCACCTTCTTGCTACTGATTGGAGAGGGGCAGGGCTGCATGACAGGTAGCCCTCTCAGCCAGTCAGCAGTGGGGGGTGGGATTGGCTCTTTCCTGCTTGCCGTAGTGCCAGCAGTTCCAGTAGGCGTGGCTAGGAGGACTGCTGGCTCGCACTGGGGAGCTACCATTTTATTTTTAGTAAGTTTTTATTTTATATTTATTTATTTATTCCTGTGGATTTCACAACATCTACAGTATCCATGAAATTGTGATTTGAGTAGGTCCCTAGTTATGTCACTGCTGATGCTTTCACTACAATGGCCTGCCACTGGTTCTAGCTGCATTTTTAGTTACATGTGGCAATTTTCTGGAGGTATTGCAAAACTAGTCAGAAAAATAACTGAAGAAAGGGAGATAAGAGAGGATGAACATACTTATAAATAACCAGGTTCAGTAATGCAGCAAACGGCTTCTATATAGTGTTTTGAACTAACTTATAGCTCCATCAGTTGTTTAGGTATTTGTCCCAAATGGTTTCTAAATATAAGAACATGGTCTGAAACTATTCACATATAATAACCATATACAAATACTTGAAATCCTTTCCTGTACAAGAGGTTATACAACTAATTGTCAGTACGAATTTCTTCTGGTTGTGGATTATACTGTTATTAATTACTTAAAAGGAGAGTTTTCTAATACATATTTTGTTGAAAGGGAGAAGAAACTGAAAGGTGCAGTTAAATTATTTGAATAATGGTTAGAAAATTGAACTGGCGGAAAACTATAATATAATTTAACATGATTTCTTTGGAATTACTATTTTGTATAAGATTATATAAAAGGAATGCACTAGACAATTCACACTGGAAATTTTGGGATTCTTGTATATTGGCTAGGATAAGATGGATAACATACATACCATTTGAAGAGGGGCACTGAGGACAAGTAGAAACTGTCAGAAATAACTACATTTACATGCATATTTCTTTGTGCTTTCCATTGGCGTTTTCTCCCTCTCTACCTGGTATTATTCCTCATAGTGAATCTCTTTGTCATGTTTAAAATAAGGATGTATTTAACATGTAGTAAGTTTAAAAGTAGAATGTTTTTATAAGCAAAGCTCTATTTTAGTCCAGGATTTAGATGGAAGAAGCAGATCTATTATGAAGACAGTATTTTTTTCCAAGAGTTGCTGTTAAAATTGTCTATTGTGGAACTTAGTTTTTTGGGTTTTTTTTAAAGTAGGCAGTTATAGAGGAACTGCACATAACAAGAATTATTCCTTGCATGGATTTATTTGGTAAAATTTGATACTTATTTTTAGTTTAAGATTATAGAATGGTGTACACTGAATGAACTTCTAATTTCCAGAACCTCAGATATAATAACAGTATTTGTAACTTACTGCTTTTTAATTTTCTTTATTAGATTAGATAAAGAGATGGAAGACAAAAGACAAAAAGCAATTGAAGAGGTAAATAAGGCTGATATTTATATTCAGTTGTATATTAATATTATGCAAGTAAAATGAACAGTAGTGAAAACCTAAATAGTAATTACTGCCCAGTACCTTTGCAGAATGGTAGGTAAGTTTTAACAGGGCATGTGTGTTTCTTTGTTTAAAACATCAGGCAGCGTATTACTTTTCTCTTGCTGTTTAGAATATAAATCTCTATTGCCTGCTTTTATTTGATTTTTGCTTCCCTCAATCAGGATCCAAAGAAGCAGAACCTTGGACCTTTATGTGATCTTTAGTTACTTGAATTGGAAATATATTTTGCTTTTCTTGTAGTACTTCACAAGAATATCAGTGACAAGCATTGTACAAAGAATCCTCCAAAGCTTACCTTTTAATAAGTTTAGGAGTGAATCCGCATGTTCAGTCCTGGTGGTAACTGTCATGATGCTTGACAAATTCTTGTATTTTTCCTAAAGATTTTTGAAGAGATGGCTGGACTTTTTACTGAAAGAAAACTATTTTTTTTAAAGGAAATGCCATTGGGAGATATTTGATCCCATACAGTAGAACCTGATAAATCTGGTGTGCTCGGGACCAAGCACTTGACAGAAATTTGAAGATGTCATATTTTTTAAATGGGCATGGCGGCCGGTCTTGGAGTGGGAAAGAGTGATAACGGTGGGTGGCCCCAGAACACCGGCCACATGCAGAGTGGTGACGTATAGTGGTGAATGGCAGTGGCAGCTGCCGTGTTCAAGCTTCCCCCTCCACGTCCAGGAGGGCAGGGAGAGTGGTGGCTGATCCTAGAGTGGCAGAGGGCAAGTGGCAGGTTTTTGAAAAATCCAGATTTTTGATATCTGGATTTAGGAGGTTATACTGTATTATAAATGTCATGGTCTGACAATTTAGCAAATAGCTTCTCTCAGAGTCTCAATTTAAATACATAGAGGTGAAACTTGGTTTGTTTGTTGTTGTTTTTTCTGGGTTCTCTAGTACTGTTTGCACTTGCCTAGTGTTAGTTGTAAGAATGATGACAAGGCATTTACCATCCTGTTGTCTAACTCTATACTGAGAAGAAAAGTACTGTAAATCAGGATTAATATTCTTATAAAGACTCACCTGTCCAGTGCATCCTTCTTCTTATATTGATAAGTGCCTCTTAAAGTGAAGGCTTATTTCCTGCCTCTGGATGTTTAGGAATTAGCTAATTTGATTGCCTTTGAAGGAAGTTGAGTACTGCATGTTCTCATGAAACTACCAGATAGATGCTCTGAGGTACTTGGCTTGGGCAGCTTACTCTCTAAAAAGACTTTTTGTAAGATAACATGTAGTCACATCAGGTATCTTAAATGCATCCCTATGAAGGTAATAAAAATCTGATCAAAGAAGCTACGTTTTCTAAAGGTAGCATATGCAGGAGTATTTATTACTTGGAACTTAGAATTCTGCCTATCTTTTCCTAAAGGTTTCCTTTGTCCCCAAGGTGTATGCATAGATGCCAGCAGTGCGAGTTAGTCAAAATGTTGTACCTTGTATTTTACGGGTTGATTTGGGAATTCTCTGGCTGGTGTCACGGCAGTTAATGAAGAAACTCCTTGCAGACTTTGTTTCTTCAGAGTGTTCTGCTTCATTTTGCTTTGGTCCTTCTTTTTATATTCCTGATTTCAAGTTGCACCTGTCTCTTCTTTATTTCATTTTTTCTATTTGTCGTCAGGGTGTGTGTTAGACTAGAATTATCAATTTTTAAAAGAAGTTTTTTAGTACCTTTTTAATCCCAGAATCCTGTCGTTTTCTCCAGAACTCTTTTAATGCATTGGTAAAGTTTACCCTTGTGCTTCATTTCCTCTGTGCATTTCTGCAGAGCCTGTAAACAGCAAGCATTCTGAAAGCTGTGCTGCTTATTCTCTTGTACTTGAAAATAGGAGTCTTCAAGTCAGGAAGAAAACCATACTAATCCATTTTTTTTCTAGTCCAGTTTCTTTACTGCAGGCACCTTACATTAAGTGCTGAATTATTTTGTTTCACAAAACACCTTTTTAAATTTAAAAGGACATTAATGGCTTGAGTGTCTAAACTTAAAGAATCATCTGGGTTTCAAATTAAACAAACCTTAGGAGGATGAGAAATACTAAGTTAAGTTTGTCTGTCTATTTTTCTTGAGCCATGCATCAAAGGTCTCTTATTTTTTATCTATACCTGTACCCTGAGCAAATAAGAAATCTGTGTTACTGCATGTATTTCACATTTCATTTTCAGTGAGCATGTCTACATGTACATTTACACCAAATTAAATTTACTGCATAGTAGGTTACTGCGCGGTAAGCAGGAATAGTCCAGCATCTACACGTGCAGGTATTAAAGCACAGTAATGTTGTGTGGGCTGACTTCATACTAAAGTTAGTCCCAAGTCAGTCCACTATGCCGTAAGGCATCTACACTTGCATTACTGTGCAGTAACTAATTGGGCATGCATTTGAAACCTGCATGAAGTAGGTATCAAATTTACGCTCAAGTCAGAGTATGTTGCAATGTTTACTATGCAGTATGGGCATGTATGTGTAAACGCTTGCCTGTACTGTGTATTAATTTTGGTTACTATCCAGTAAATGCACACATGTAGAAATGCCCAGTGATTTAAAAACCAAGAATGTCTAATTTTGGCTCCCTTTAGGGCTTTATGGTTATACGTAGTGATGATTTTGCAGATTTCACTGAAGTTGCAAAATCGGGCATTTATTGTGGAATTGGGCAATGTCAGCAAAATCCGCAACAAGAAGGGTGGGGGAAGAAAAAAACTTACTAAAAATAAAATGCTGACTTCTTTCATGGCCACTGTGACCTGGGCATGTAGCCTGTTGCCGGGGGGGGCTGCCAGCACAAAGGGAAGCAGCCAAGATGGCTGCACCCGAATCGGCAACAAGAGGTGGAGGGGCATGTTGGGTAGTCCTAGGCCAGTTGGTGGTGAGGGGTGGGGCTGCATGATGGACAGCCTTCTTGGCCAGTCAGTGGCGAGGGGGAGGACCCTGGTTTATCAGAGGTGTGAGGGAAGAGGTTCTGGGATAAGCCCTCAAAAATGGCGGTCAGCCCCATGAACTGCCTACAGAATGGGCTACCTGCCTCCTCAATTTGGGTAAATTCTTAGTTGTACATACTACACATGATTTTTCTTTTTTTTAAATAAACTGATTAGATAAATTGTATTCTAAATCTCCTACTCACTAAGTCAGGCTCCAGCTCTGAAGCTTCAAGTGTCTGTCATTTGTCCAAGTACCAACAGACCAGTGATTTATTTTTATTTTTTTCAGCCTGGGTGCTATGAGATTATTTTTATTTTTGTCAGTCTTCTGGGGTGCTATGAGATCCTTTTGAAAGTGCCATGCAATATGAGCACAGTTGTGTATTAGCACAGGCTGTATGAAATTTCACCAGCCATTTCTTTTCACAGTCAGACATTCTGATGGTTGAAACACCGAATCCAAAACGAAACGGGCCATCTGAAATGTTTTGGAAATTTTCCAAAACGTTTCAGAACTCTTTCAGAACCAGGCTTGAGGGGAAGGGGGAAGGATTGCTTTGATATTGACATCTGTAGCTGGTGGCCAGTGACAACGATCTCTCCCGTGCTGGGGAATCAAACCGGGGCTAGGGAATGAATCTGGTAGCTGGTTTGTTTCCCTAGCTCCCTGATCTTTTCACTAGCTCTTCCTGGGGTTGCGGGCCCTCAGATGATGTGGGTTGATAGCAGGCTGCTGCTGCCAGCTGGTGATGGCAGCGGCTCTTGGCTATTTCCCCAGCTGGCAGCAGCAGCCTGATGAAACTGCACACAGATCCGGGGATCACACCCCTGGGAAGAGCTGGGGGAATGATCAGAGAGCTGGGGAATCGAACTGGGAGCTCCATCTGACAGGCTGATCCACCCCAGCTCCCAGGCAGCGTGCGGCGCCCTGCTGAGCTGCGTTGCACCCACATGATGGTGATGGTGTGGATGCAAGGTGAGGTAGGGGTGGCAATCCCACGCTGCGCAGGGCAGGGGCTCTGCCACAAGCCCTCAGGCCCCAGTCACCGCTGCCAGAGCCAGTAAGTGCAAGGTTTTTTTTTTTTAAAGCTCCTCACTCACCGGTTATAGACCACGCGGATGTCAGCATGCTGTTGCTGCCAGCTGGGGCCAGCGCCAGCACTCAAGTCTGCCTAGGGCAGCTTGCACTGAGTGCTGGGAAGAACCCAGTGCTGGCGCTGGCTCCAGCTGGCGGTGGTAGCCTGCTGTTATCCTGCACGCAGATCCAGGGGGCCGCACCCCCCAGGAGTGCTGCGAGGCTGTGCCAGACTCCTGGGGGGAGCAGGCCCCTGAATCTGCAGGTGGGATGATGGCATGCTGCTGGCAAGGGATACTAGTTTTGCTTTGAACAGCTTGAGGTGCAGTTTCCCAGAAACCCCTGGACCTATCTCCTTGAAACTTAGTAGGCTTCATGGCCTCAGAAGGAGCTAATGTCCCTGCAAGTTTAATCCTAATCAAGCAAAAAATGACAAAGTTATAGGCAGTTTTATGATTCCCCATTATAGCCTATGGCTGAAACCCCCAAATACCATCGAAATTCCAAAACAGCTCCAAAACGGTTTCGGCTGAAATGAAATGGGATACCGATTCGAAACGCTGTTCCTCCAAAATGCCAAAACTGAATCGAAACATGGGTGTTCTGCGCAGCCTTAATGTGTATAGAAACAAGCACCTATACATAACTCCATAGATTTCAAATAGGAATTCATAGTGTCAAAAATGGTTTTGGTCTTTTGGAGTTCTTTGTAATTGAAGAATTGTTTTATTAATTTCCATAATCAAAAAACAAGTGAAAACCAAGAACTGGCATATTCTGAGGAGTGTCTTGGGTCTAATGAGAGGTGCCACAGCAATAGAGACACAGTGTGTCTGTAGTTGTACATTTTTATGTCCATATCATTTAGATTGAGAACATTTAAAAGAAAAGGAAAACCTTCATGGAGTGACACAGAAACAAACTTTTGTTTCTAAAAAAAAAAATGTTTTTGTATGCAACAAGTCATATAAACTTAAGATTGGTGATGCTGATTGTCAAAACTTAATGTGCAAAGAAGACTAAGAGAGGAGGTGATATCTTTGCCTGCCTGATTTCTTAATGCATTTCCAAGTTAAAAATACTTTTGTGTAAAGGTTCAGAAGACAATGAGATGTTGGACTTGCGCCATGTAGTAACGGTTTGAGATGAAGCAAGCCCTTGATGTCGTATATCTCATTAGGCAAATCTGCTATTCACTTAAGCCCAAACCCGTGAGACCATGTTGCAGTATGTTATTTTGACATGTCTGGGTTACATAGGCCATGTACAGGTGTTATATTTCTATGGGGACAATTCCCGCTCTCTCAGGAGAAACTATGAACATACAAACTTTTAATTTTTCCTTTAGGAAATATGTCCCAGGAAAAACTAGGTCAACACTTAAATGATCTTGTTTGCAAGAGAAGCTCTTTCGCCAGTAGGACAATGCTCCCTCCATTTTTCCCAGACCGAATGGGTTGGGTGGTTTGCCCTACTGCTTGCTCTTCCAGATACCTGGTCTGGAGAAGGTGCAAGGAATCTTTCCTTGTGGCTCGAGTCCTTTTGGGGACCGTGAAGATTAGAACTGCTGCTGGTTCCCATGGCTTCCCCAGACTGGGATCGCACTGATCTAGTGAAGGTGTGGAGAGCAGTAGGAGTAGAAGTGGGGCAGGTAGCTGCAGACTGAATGCCTGTATCCTCCCTCTCCCAGAATGATTTCTAGTCATGCAAATTTCTCACAAACATGTCATCCTAAATTAGGCTCTGTAGTGCATGGGGATAGGTAGATGCTTCTAAGTAGGATTCATGAGCACCATCATGTTGACCAGGGAGCAGCCTAAGTTAGCCTATAGAAAATGCTGATGCTTGGTCTGACTGTTAAATCTAGCTGCTTTTCAAGGCTTAGCTAGCTGCTTTACTCACACTTGGAAGTCATGATCCTGAGTCCACAGCAGAAGGTAGCTGCTTAGAACCTTTCTTTCAAAAAACTGGCAATGGATTACTCTTTTCTTTTAAAATGTGACTGTTAGAGATGATGGTAGTGCTTCCCCCTTATTCAGTAGCTGGAACGCTCATAAGGTGTGTTGTATCATATTCATTAAATAACTAGGTTACCTTGGACTTTACCTCAGTGAAGACTATTAAAAACATGACTGAGAACTATCATTTGTTTCAAGGAGAACTGAGGTTTTTAAATAACTTGCATAACTCAAATTTAAGACATGTATCTTATTTGGTTGAGGTATGAATCTATAAAATCCCAATTTGGTTTGGGAGAATGTATGATTTTTGTTTTATTTCCCCCTCTAGTTTTTCACCAAAAGGCTTATAGTTCCCTCTCCTTGGACTGATCCTGAAGGGAAGCAAGTTTCCCAGTTTCATTCAACTAAATGTAAGTAGGGTTTGGGGAGGGGAGGTACAGTGTGCATGTGTGCGCACATACATTTTAAAAGTATCTGCTAGAATACATTTTGAGATCTACCACTGTCTTTATCAGCTGTAGTTGTTTTGCCCAATGAATGCACGTATGTTTCAGTTTTAGGAAACCTTGTGGGAGTTGGGGAATTACTGACAACCTGAGTTTGTGGGGAATGTAAATTTTGGGTTTGAAGTAGGTTTTGCCCACTGCCTCTCACAGTACTATGAATTTGATTCTAACCACACTCAGTTTTTGGTCTGTCAAATATTTTCAGTAAACTCTTCACTCTTTCTGTTTCAATGACAAGGGCATTGGCAGTCCTCTTGTTCATAGGTTTAAGCAGAGATTTTGTAGTGTAGGAAGAGACTGGACTTTGTGACTGAGGAGGACCCCTTCCAATCCTACCTTCCAAAAATGCATTTAAAATTATTTTTTCAAAATCAGCCTAATTTTATGCCTTTTGACTTTGGTGAAACTGTTTTTTCACATGGAGAAACTGAAGTACTTCTGACCAGCAATAACTATAACCTTCTTCTGGCTTCCCTGCCTGCCCCCCCTTATGCTCAGTACCACCTTGTAACCCAGCCCCACTGCCAGCTTGGGCCCCACCCTGGCTCCGGTGACAGCAGCTGCGGCCCTCCTGCTTGCTGCACCTGGAGGTGTTTGCCACTGTCGCCTCTGGGCTGATCAGTGTGTGAGCTCCAGGTGGGCAGCAACAGCCAACACTGCCTGGCGCAGCAAGCGGGGAGGCTGCAGCTGCTGCCACTGATGGGCGAGCTTGGAGCCCAGGGCTGGGTTACAAGCTAGTGCTGAGTGCTGGGAAAAGCGGCCCCTTGCTTGCACCATGGCCAGCGCCCCACACTGTAGCTGCTTGCAATGCGTGTGGGGCTGCCTGTGCCTGCTCCAGACAGCACCGCATGGGCTGTGAGCTCCTGCAGCAGGGAGGGCCGGCCATGGGGCCAGTGAGGCACCGCTTTTCCCTGTGCTCAGCACTACCTTCTTCCCTGCTGGTGAGCAGGGGGTCGGGGCTGTGCGCTATCCCCAGCCTGTATCGCAGGGCTGGGGGGCACTGGGTGTGAGTGGGCATGGGAGGCAGCAGCCTACACTGGTGTTCCGGTGGCAGGAGCGCCAGGTCCTAGCTGGCAGGGGCTCTGTGGAGCTGGGCCAGGTCCCCCCTCTCCCTGCTGGTGTAGCCCAGCCTGGCTTCACAGACCCCCACCGGTGCTGACCCTGAGACATTGGTCCCAGGATATTGGGACATTGGTCCCAAGATGGTAACCAGGGGGCAGGGCACCTGTCAAGGGGTGGGTCTACCCATGCAGCCCTTGACAGCCTGCCAAAACTTTGCCCTCCGCCCAAAATAATTACCTTTCCCTGTTCTAATAAAAGATATCACATCTACTCAAAGAACCTTGACTGCCTATGTCCTTAAGACCAACACGGCTACAACCAAAAACTCTGTAAATACATGAAGAATTTTTGAGAAATTCCTCAATGCAGTCGCTCACTATATTTTTACAATACTGCTATTATGTTTCAGAATTGTAAAAAGTTTGACCTTAAGCTGAAACTGACTTCTTATTTGTTTGTTACTTTTGCAATGTTATTTTTAAGGTATAGATCTAAGCAACATTTCACCAATCGGAAGACAGTTAACTGTGCAATCTGGAAAAAACAATGGTTGGTATAAAATGAAAAATGAACAGATAATCATAAATAAGCCTTTTTTAATGTTAACTCTACTCTTCTTTTTTTCTTAAAAAAAAGTATTTGACTTTGATACAGTAACTTGTGTTACTTTTTCTATAGGAGTAAGCATGTTGGAGTATGCTTGCTTGTTCTTTGAAACGCAAATTGCAAACTAACTTACTTGTATTGTGTAAAAAGGTCTTTTGCTACCTTTTTTTAGAAGGGAAGAAGTGTCTACTAGGCTAAGAGCCTTGTATTAAGCTACAGAATCTTTCTGTAGCATTGTTCATAGAAATGTTTTGAGTATAGTCGAACAGTTTTTAAACTTAGTACAATTTTCCTTCGAAGTGATTTGTTTGCAGAGTAATGTGCTTAGATCGTATCAAATGAGACTGAAAAATTCTTTTTTTTTCTCCTCCTTTCTGGAAGGATATATAAGGGGAACATTTTAAAGTGTTTCATCCATTTTTGCATGAAATCCACCCTGGAGGCCTTCTGTAGATCATTCCATTTTCGTTTTGTCTTTAACCCCCTTTTTTCAAAGTCTTTGCTTCCAAATAGGAAAGGCTAGACATGGTAACAGCCTCACCTACCTTTGGGTCTGAATGTACTTTTTCCGGTATTTAGTATTGCTAGTTCAGGGAGCTCACGTTGATTGTTTTATCTTAATTTATGTAACACTTTCACTCTAACTTTTAAGTAATTTTCAACTGTAAGCAATTTACCAAGATAAATGATTGAATATTCTCTAAGCTAATTCTGTTTTTGTTCCCTGCAGCTGCTTGTCAAACAGTATTGTCTTTGCCTGTGGACTTTAACTTAGAAAAAATATTAGGTATGTCACATACTGAATTTTAACAATTAATGTGTAAAATGAAAATCTCTTGCTTGATGTTTAGAAATAGAGGAATAGTCTATTGGAAAGCTGGTGTGTAAATTACTTTTGAGCAGTTATACAGAGTATGAATATTTTAAGGGAGATAACATTTCTTTGGTTGTCTCGTGGCATCTTTCATCTTAACTGAACATGGTTCAGCCAGGTGGAGGCACGGTAGTGAAAGGGTTACAGATGATATATGCTTACAGTAACAGAAATACTGTTTCTATTTCTCAGTAGAGAGGTTAGTTACTTTTACAGTAACTTGTACTTTAGATGTTCTTGCCATGCAAATTGCAGTTCATGCATCCTCTTTATAGGAGTTAGGTTGGGTTTTTTTGGATTTTTCTTTTTTTACCAGAAGTGTCCTTTAGGGACCACACATGCCACATTCCTTACTCTCTGCCTCCTAAATGATGGAAGTTGAAGAGATTCCAGCTATCACTTGATTTAGGGCAGCCAGTTAACAAGATTATCTCAGCTCTTCAGTGGATAGATTTATTTATTCTCCTCTCCCCTTTTAGGGGAGAACAGGAGCTCTCCAATTTGAGACCATTTTCTGTTCCTGATGTAGTTTAAGAATATGGCTCTTGAACTTTATCTGACTTGCTCTCTGCTTTGCAATATTGGGTACATCCTAAATTACTATTTAAGTACCCAGATATTTTTCATCCTTCCCTTTGAAGGAGTTGCATGCTTTTTGTTGGCTGCTTTCTGCCTGTTCATCTTTAAAGTGTCTAGAATGTGCAGTAACCTTAAATACTTTGTCATAGTTTGGGAGAGGTAGCTAGGGAAGAGGAATAAGAGATTGCTTGGAATGATTTGGAACCCTGGATTTCATTAAATCTTGGTGTTTCAAAGTGACAGTTGTTCTCAAACCCTAAACAGCTTAACACTTGTGGCTGAACTGAATTAATCTCTTCGGCTCAACCTCTGTAGACAGGAAAAATAATGTTATAACATTTTCATAAAACTGTGACTATAGGGGAGAAGTTTACTTATTTTTATTACGTTGCTTGTCTGTCATCTTGTAGTCCCTTCAGTATTTTGACAGTTTCAGTTTTTTTTAAAGTTAGCTGTTCTGGGGTGTTTATAGGCAGGGTCCTGGCCTCTTTTTGCATTCTTTTTCTGAAGATAGGTGAAATTGGGTGGCTTGATTAAACTTTTTTTTTTTTTTTTAATCTTTAGGTGACTATTTTAAGACTGAAGAATTTGCAGATCAGTCTCAGGAAAACCTTAGTTCCTCATCACTTAGAAGAAAATTATTTTTAGAGGAGAATGGAAGTGTATCTGAGTGTTTATCCCCTTCTTTGCAAAGTCCATGTAATAATCAGCCACCATCACTTGGAGTGCTCTGTTCAATAGATATATCTCCAGTCCGGTGCAGAAGCCCTCTAGAAACATCTAGCTCAGTAAGAAGTTTATTTTGTTTTCTTTGTGTACATACTGATTTAGCTGGTATAAGTAAAGTGAGTGAAGTATATGTGCTTCATAATGTTTCACAGGCTGGATTACAATTTTTGGACTAAGACGTGTGTTAATCCAAAGTGTCCTAGTCAAATTCCACTTTGGTATAGGTATTCTGCCTAACTAAAACTTCATTTTCAAATTTCAGTGTTATGCTGTTGTTTTACTACCTATCGAACTGTTGTATATTTGGTGTTTATTGTGAAACAACTATATTTCTTTGTGGAGAAGTGATTGTATCTGAGCAGTATTGAAGAGAAAGTGTGCAAGTGATTTTACTCTATGTGCATCTTGTGATGGATATGGGATCATTTAGTTCAGAATACCCTATCCAAAAAGTATTTTAATTGTTGAGAATATATTAACACTGTCTTTTTTTCCCTAAATTCATGAAGATTGCTTAATAAAAATGTGAATCCAAGGACTGTTTAGTATTTAAAATGTCCTTTAGTGCAAACAGCTAATCTGATGCTTTCACTTAAAGCAAATCTGCAAAGCAGGAAATTTGTTTTCTGGAAGGGTCCAGATGATCCGGTATGTCAAAACTGCTGCTATATGGAAAGAAGAAAAATCCCCCACTTTTTGGAAATCTTGAGATAAAATATCTTCCCTGGATTTTCAGAGAAATCTGAAGTCTCAGATGAAGATTAGAAGCTTTTTTTAAATCTTGAATTGAAAGAATAAGTAGCTGACTCTGTAACAGGTGTTAATTCTCTGAGAGTCAACAAAAGGTGTAATAATCTAATAAAAATTACTTCTCAACCAGGTTTTGACATGTGTTTGTCATAAACCTAATTAATTATCCAGGGACTCTGGACTTCCATGAAAAAGTCAGTCGCACATGAAATAATTCAGCACTTGAGTCCTGTATGAACCTTGCTTTTTCCCTTTAGGGTAAAGAAAGCACTTGAAAGGACAGTGTTGAGCAATAAAACTGCCATGCTTAGTGTCATGTATCTAAATGTGATCTTTTCAGAGCTGGGAAATGCAGAACACAATACATCTTGAAAGTCCAACACAAGCTCACTGTAAATGAACTGGCAAGGTTCATACTGTACTAGATGACTACATGTGAAAAACTATTGCATATAAGATCATAATTATGGAAATAATGGCAAGTGTTTGCTGTTTTCCTTTGCTCCCAATGAAGCAGTCCAGCTCTATTCTGAAATGTCCAAATATAGCTTGAAACTGAAACCAAGCTTACACTACAAATGTTTCCTGATGTATTTTTGGTGAGAAGGAGTGATTTGACTGACAGAGCTGTGCCACGAGAGAAGTCATACCAGGAAAACTATTTTTCACTTGGTATAGCATAGTTTGAAGATGGGGGTGGTGGGGGAGAAACCATTTTGGCAGAAGTGTAGATTAGCTAATATAAAATGTATTTACAATTAGGAACCCTGACAATAAAATAGGAATATAGAGCTATACTGGCAAAAGTACTCCTAGTGGAAACCTGGCATTAGAAGAAAACACTTCTACTGCCCCTTCCAGGGGAAGGATTTCTTTTGGCTGGCTTATGAATTGACTTTTTTCAGATTTTATATATATATATATAATCTGAACATATGTAGGAAATTTCTATCCATATATATATATGTTCAAGCAACTCTGTTCAAGGGTGTGAGCGTCAGTGAAGCAGGGGTAGAAATTTCCTCACTAGTGCCATGTATTTCAAAGATTCGGGGTGGGGGGTTCTCACCTGTATATTAATCTAAAGTTATGCTATGCTTATTCTTTGTTTTAAAGGGTCAGTTTTCCTCAAGTCCTATCCAGGGAGGTACAAGGGCATATAGTCTGGGGAGCATAACCAGTCCCACATTTCCAGAGAAGTCTCCTGCAAATATTGCTTCTCCTACTTTTTCTCCAATTGCTTTTCAGATAAGAAAAACACCACTGTCAGGTACAGTTTAACTATATGCAGATTCCTTTCATGGAACTTGTATTTTTTTGTTGGAAAATGTTTTTATTTTAGTGGTAAATTTGTCCCCATCTAGGGACAGGATACCAGACTCATAGACTAGTGATCTCTTCTGGTGTGGCCAATCCTAAATTTAGAAGTAAAGCATGTTAAATATAAAAAATGTTAACCTGAATATAAATTCAAAGCACAAAAAATAAACTTGTGGAAAAAGGAATAATGAAGCCTTATGAGTGGAAAGAGTCTGCGAGGGATTGATCTGATCGGAGGAGGGACTTTCTTTTGAAGCTATATGTCAAAAACAAATACGGGTAATCAGGATTGTAATTTAATTAAAAGTTGGGACTAGAATGACAACTATTAATCGGTAATCCCTTAAATTTGAGCTTGGTTCCCCAAAGATGATTTGATCTGAAATGAAATAAATTACTAATTTAGAGACCAAGAGATGCTTATTATAATAAGACACCCCAATTGCTTGTAATTTGGCACTTGATGTTATTTATACTCTGGAAGGACTTTGGCCACTTGCATAAGTGATTTAGACCTGATTTGCTGTGTGATAGTTTGATATATCTGTGTATAATGATTTCAAAGATACTTCAATTCTAGGCCTGATTGTAAAAAGTTTTGTTAATTATTTTACCCCAAATATTCTGTAAAATATATATATATTGTATATTATATTTTACAGCTTTCTTTTTAACATTTAATGCATATAGTTAAAACAAAAAACATGATTTTGTATTATTGGACTATATTAGAGCATTTTGAACAAAGACCAATTTATTTTGGAAGCTATTTGGTACTCGGTGTGCTGTAAAACAGGCCATGGAAAGCTAATCTTTAGTTAGAATTGGATATTAAATTGCATCTATGAAAATGAAGTATAATGTAGAATGTACTTCTTAATGGAGCAAGGTAACATCTTAGACTAATTCAGAGAAGTGTGTGTTTTCATAGACAGCAACCTACTTCATCAAATGCAACAAATGCTAGTCGATTCCTAGCATCTGCTGGGCTAGGGACAGACATTCAGAAAGCCTGAGCCTGAATTGATTCAGTCTTTGCAGGTTAGTGTAACCTGCAAAGCTTGAACTGATTTGGACGTGGATAGACATTTCCTTTTCATTCCAGAAATACAGGCACATGCCTGCAGTGGCTCAGGCTAGAAGCCAGGGGGCACTAGAACAGCCCTTTCCTTTCCCTCCATAGTGCTGAGCTGAGGTGTGGCCAGGCCCCAGCAGGATGCTCTGATTACGAGGGGTTTAAACCCCTACCCTGGCCTGCACCGTCTCTGGCTTTTCCCCAACTTGCTGCTCAAGGGGCCGGAGTGTTGCCAGGCCCCAGCCCCAGGCTAGCACTCTGAGACAAAGAGGGAATGTGCAGTGCATACATCTGTTGATGATACTGAGCTTTTCAATCTCCCTCTTTGTGTCTGCCAACCTGACAAGGCTGCAAACCAGCAGGAGGCTGATAAAACCAGTGTTTATCAGCTCATCAGCAAAACAAAATCCTCTCTCATGAGTTCACGCTCTTCTTAACAGTGTTTTCCAAGGAGGGACATTACCAGCTGACTTGTTGATTTTTAGCTCGAAAAAGTCCTAAGTCAGGGGTTCTTAAACTTTGTGATACTGTGATCCTGAGTGCTGGATGGCAGTGGCGGGAGATGGGGAGCTCACACGTGGCAGCTGCTGCCACCATCCACCACTCCATGCACTGCCTTGCTGCGCTGCCATGCACATCCTCTTGGAAGTTTGCAGTCCCCTTTTAAGTTGCTCACAACCCACAGTTTGAGAACCCCTGTCCGAAGTGGATACTGTTCTGTCCGCCTTTGTCCTGTCCCAGTTAAAGTGGACGCACACCTCCTCCCCTCTCAGCATTGGCTAGCATACCACATGCCTAAGGGCCATGGGCTGGATTCCAGCTCCCACAGCATGGATGGTGGGGAATCCCTGTTTGAGCAGTGAGGGAAGCCAGGCAGAGCTCTGGCTAGAGAGAAGAGGGGTGGAGCCACCCTCTTCTCTGGAGCAGAGAGCACAGCCTAGCCCAGCCCAAGGCTGCAAAGCATCTGGGATGCTGGGGGGACTCTGGTTTAACTTGAACCTGGAAGGGGACATTGTATAAACTGGTATGACCCAAATCAGTTAAGTCTGATACTACATTCAACCAGGTTTATCTCAAACTGGTTTCAGCCATTTTGAAACTGGTTTATCTACACTGAACTTATGTTCTCTTCCAGGTTTAAGGCAGTTTTTGATTACTTGAACCAGTTTATGTGTAATGTCTGTCCCTGCTGAAGTAAATTGCTGCATATGAAAGCCCATACTTCTCTGAACCTGTTAGTCTCTAATGTGCCACCCAGCCCTACTTTCTACCTAATCTCAGACTAATGGCTAACCATCTTTGTTAAAGTGTGTTAAATAAAACTTTTGAGAATCTTTCTTTCAAAAGGACTATTCATTTCTTTTGGAGATAGCATTGTTTGAAGATAATGCTTTCCTTGTGTACTGTCTAGTTCAGTTGTCATATTTCTAGTTAAGAAAATGTGAGGTTTTCTTCTATGTAGTATCTAATAGATTGGTTTATTTTTATTTCTATCACGGACAGAACAAAGGAAGTTTATGTTTCGTTCTCCTGATGTTCCTTCTTCTTCAAAATCAAACATGAGGACATCTCCCAATACTAGGAGTCCTTATATAGATGGCTGCTCTCCAATTAAAAATTGCTCTTCTATGAAACTTGGAGCATGCAAAGGGAGTGCACAATATCAGACCTCCCTCATTAGGATACCAATTACACTTGAAAATCACAATCAAGAGGAAGATAATAAGGAAAATGCCCCACCAGCAGAAGGCCTGTTTCCAAAAATGGAAAATTCAATAAATCTACGACACCAAGATGGTGATACTTTTGCCCATGGCACACATTTGGTTGTGGCCACTGTGTCCATTGCACCAGATCTCTCTGAAGCTTGTGAGCAAGGACTGTCATCGTTGCAGGAGATAGAAGGGTCAAAGGAAAATAATACTGTAGATATGGTCGATCCAATTGAGGCGTCAGATGAGAACGCTTGGGTAAAGGAAACGGTTGGTAATAGCAATATGCCAATGACAAGCTTCATGACAGGAATTACCTTCAGTATTGAAAGTTCCCATATGTTCATGTCACCTCTTGCGGAAAGCAGTGCAATTCCTTGTGACAGCAGTAGTATTCAGGTAAAATTTTTCTGGTTTTGTTATAACCCAAATTATCTTTTTGTGTTCACACTTTTGGCTCCTATTCTAAAGCTGTCATCTCTTATTGAATGGGACCGAGTGTTGAAATATAAGACTCTATTTCTTTTTCTTTCCTTGTGACCAGAAATACAACAACTTCAGAGACTATCATTTTTTTTTTTGCTAACTGATAAATTTAGGTTAATCCAAAACTAGCATTCTGGCTCTTGTTGCAGTAGATTCATTAGTAATTGGAAAGAACATGTTACCAGTCAGCCTTCTTTTGCTTTACAATTCATGAATAGATATTTCCGTTTTATTGTTAAGCCTACACTTGTTTTATTTTGTAAAAAAAAATCAATCTTTACTGTATAGCCAAATCAACTGGGTTCAACCTTTAGCAAGTTTGCTAGAGGTGGGGGAGGTAGTAGTTCAGCTAGATAGTTTTGATTCAGACTAATCCAGCGTGGTATGGGGGCACTATTTATCTGAAGATGTTGATACTTCTGCTATTAATGGTCACAGCTCGGTGGGATTTTATTTCAACTCTGGTG
This sequence comes from Crocodylus siamensis, assembly GCF_052110815.1. NCBI lineage: Eukaryota > Metazoa > Chordata > Crocodylia > Crocodylidae > Crocodylus > Crocodylus siamensis. The sequence continues at coordinate 343,032,517 of NC_143395.1, read as the reverse complement.
TACTTCTGATGCATTCGTTGAATATCTCCTTGAAGTTTGAGCTGGAGGTTAAACCTTTTAGGACTGTTACAGTATATTGATAAACAGCTGTCATGTAGCATTTCAGGTTGTATTTCAGTGGTGAGTTAAGTTGCCTAATCACTGACACATTCAGATTAACTATATGTGCTGTTCAAATATAAAATATATCAAATATTGTAGAAGAAATAAATGAGCTTTATTTGAAATAAAGTACATAGCATTCTAATATTTAGCTTTTGTTTCAAGGTGGACAGTGGCTATAATACACAGACGTGTGGAAGCAGCCTTATGGACACTGTTGGAGCTGAAAGCAGTTGCAGAGAAAATGATCCACATGCTTATGACGTTCCAAACAAATCTGAGCTTCTCAAAACAAAAGTAAGAATAATTTTTTTCCATATCCAGCATCCATTTTTGGAAAAGCCCTGACAGTTATTTCCTCCTTCCCTAATGATGTGATAGTAACTGAAGCATACCCTGACTAAGTGCTACAAATTGTTTAAGGTCCTGTTTTACTGTATGACGCACACAGTCAAGATGCCTGAGGATGCAGGAAAAATTTTAATTCTTAATTATCTTGTGCCCATAAGTGCCACAGAAACATTCTGTAGCCAAACTCAGATTTGCTGCGTCTCAGAGGGTAGGTGGTGGCTGACAACCAGTGGAAAGAGCTGGTTTTTGTGGATGTCCAGAAAATACTAGTTGAAAACAGAAAGGAGTTTGCCACACCCACGCACAAAGCCAAGAAATTACGTGTTTGAGAAAAACAACATCACTTTATAGGCTGCCAGATTCCAGCTATTTTTCCATGGTCTTTAAAGCTAAAGAGCTCAGGGCTGTTCGTTTCTGTTAGAGCATATCTGGCAATGAAGTCAGGTCCTCAAATCCCTGATGCCTCTTAAAGTCTCATACTGTTTTCTTATGCTTTGTGGTACATAGCATCTTAAGATTACATTCAAGCTTTTCTGCTATCCAAGAGCTTCCTCCTCCTTGGGAACATAATGTGTTAAAACCAATGTACTCTCCTTTTAATCCTCTGGTATAGGAGAGGGGGCAGTACTTTTGGGCAGAGTGCCAAAAACACCCACAACCTTGACTTCTAAGATTTTGGTGTGCCAGGGTGGGTGGTGAGGACCTCTGAGAGGCCTGATCCTTGTTGTGGCAGCACAGCCCCAGCTACTTCCACATTGTCTGCCTCAAGGTGCGCATGCCAAGCAAAATGCCTTTGCATGCCACAGTCTGGCGCACATGCCAGGGATTGCCTACCCGGCTCTAGCAGTATACTAACACTCTCACCTATCTCAAAGTAAGCAAATAAGCAATTTGGTTCAATTTATTTCCTTTCCTATGCTTTAGTCCAACCAAGGCAAAGGCAGGTTGCACATGCCTTCCCACCCCCAGTGCTCATTCCTGCCCATGGCAGGGGGTCAGGCTTGATCTGTCTAAGTCCCTTTCGACTCATTGATTCTATGTGACTGCAGTTTTTTCATTATAAGTATACCTGAGACTAGTAGTTTCCATCTATCTTATAGTCTCTGAGGATTTTCTTCCTACATAAGGACTAGGACTCAAGTCAAAATGATGGCTTAGCCCACAGTAACTGTGGTTCTTTGAGATGTTTTGACCATATGTGTTCTGCGACCCATACACTCTTGCTGCCGTGGGATCCTGTAACATCTAGATTCTGGACTGAGAAACTGAAGTAAGCCACTTCCTATGGTTGAGGGCATCTCTAGCTCACTCCACAGGTGTAGGCCCAACATGTACTGCTGGCCCAAAATAGAGCAACGGTTCTCAACTAGGGTACCATGGCATCCTGAGGTGCCTTGAGATCCTTTCAAGGTGTTGCAGGGTGCCATTCTATTAGCACTGTTAGGTGTACAGATATGCACAAGAAACTCAAGAGATTTCAAAGAGGAATCCATAGTGTCAAAAACATCCTGAGCTGTTGTGGTCTTTCTGAGTTGTTTGCAACACAAGAATTGCTCTACTAGTTTTCTGTAGTCAAAAAACAAGTGAAAACTAAAGGGCTGGTATTTTTTGAGGTGTCTTGAGCTTAAAAACATTGAGAACCAGTGGTTTAGGGTCTGACTCACATACAGTGTTCCAGAAGCATAATACCTGTGGACAATAGGCCTGTATGAATAAGTAGCTATTTGATTTGGCTTTGGATCCTGCTGCTTCAGATGCCAGAGATCCGATCTAAAGCTCCAGGTGGGTTTCCTGCTTCAGCTTGGCCAAAGCAGCTCCGGAGATCCAGCCATAGGATATAATGCGGAATCAATGAAATATCTATGTTGTTTTTTGTCTGATTTGGATGAAACTTTCAGGGGTGGTAGCCTCTGCTGAGAGCATGAAGCCTGCCAAGTTTCAAGAAGATAGGTGCAGGGGTTTGGGGGGAACTGCACCCCAAATTCTTGAAAGCAGACTCATGTCATGTCTATGTTACACCACAAGGGGACAAAAACTGCAGGGGTGGTGGCCCCTGCTGAGGCCACGAAGCCTGCCAAGTTTCAAGGAGATAAGTGCAGGGGTTTGGGGGAAACTGCATCTCAAGCTGCGGACAAGCAGAATTCATGACATGAGTGATACTGTGTGTGTTTAAGGCACAGCAGGGTGAAAGCTGCAGGCCTGGTAGCCTCTGCTGCAGCCCCGAAGCCTGCCAGCTGTCGAGGAGATAGGTGCAGGGGTTCTGGGGCCCTGCACCTCTAGCTGCTGACAGGCAAAATTCATGACATGGGTGCTTGTGCAACTGACTGTCTAGGGGCAATTGATTGTCTGTATTGATTATTTCCTTTCCTTACTCTGTGTTTTTTGTAGGTGTTAATCCTTGCTAATTAACTTGTTTTATCTAGTAGCTACTAGTACCTCCAAACCCCTGCAGTTATCTTCTTGAAACTTGGCAGGCTTCATGCTCTCATGCAGAGGCTACCACCCCTGCAAGTTTCATTCAAATCAGACAAAAAACAACAAAGTTATAGGTATTTCATTGGTATTTTCCCCATTATACCCTAAGGCCTGATCTCTGAAGTGGCTCTGAAGCTTTTCTGAAGTGGTTTGGAAGCTCTGAATTGCTTCAGAAAGCCTAAAGAAGCCAGCACTTCAATCCAGACATGCTGCTTCAGACACCGAAGCATCCAAATCTTCTCCAGATCCAAAGCATGGTCCAAAGCCTCGCACAGCCGTAGTGGAAAACACTGAATTTTGTAGGCTGAATGAGTCTCTTAGTTTCCATTAAGCTAAAGAACGAAGGTGAGGTACACTTATTTTACAGTAATGACCTGAAACTTGTAGGTTCTTTAGAATTAGTTTCATTTTGGAGAATTAACTGTTAGTTACTTGAAATGAGCATTTTCTTGACAGAATCACAAAGTTTTATTTGTGCATCTAGGAGCTTCCTGGTTTAAACCATAAGGACAGTCATCTACTGGGAGCAAAATCTCCAGAGAAGCGACCATGTTTCCATAAAGTGAAAACCTACAATACAATATTCAGTCAAAATGCAGCTTGCAATTTTGCTACTTGGAAACATACCGGTGAACATCAGATTCAGGGATTACACAGCAATGGTATGTAATTTGTCTTGCAGAGATCCTGAAGAGTGTCATATGATACTTTTTAATAGTTTATGTTGTATGATGAATTTATTCTTTTTATGATAACTACTACGAAACTATGGAAGTCAGTTCAGAGAGCAGATTATGCTAGCCACATCTAGTATCTTGACCTAGTTACTGGGGTTCCCAACCTTTTTATGCTGTGAGAACTGGCAAACTGTGGGCAGGTAGCCAACTCTTTATCCTCTCTCTGTAGGGTTGGCTGCCAGTATGCAGTATGCTGGTCACTTCTAAGCCACAGTTTGCTGGTCCATGGTCACTTCCGGTCTGACAGCCAACCCTCCTGCGGACTGGCAGCCAAACCAGCAAAACCCATGGCCCAGGGGTTGGGAACCCCTGACCTAATATCTTCAGTCCCTTTCTGAAACTGGAGAGGCTGTTGGCTAGCATTTTTCCTTGGAGGTCTTTTTGTGAACTGTGGTGGCTTCATATTGTTCCAAAAGCTTGGCTGGATGTTCAGCTTCTGGAGAAATATGCTTTGAGCAGACGGCGTTTGTATTTTAGTTACTTTAGAATCATGGACCCTGAATATGCTATCTTATAAATTGCAGTACCCCAAACTAGCGTTCAGGTTTTATTATATATGAGCATGTCCTGTATCCAGTTTGTGTGAATAAAAATCATCAAGGGAAGCCATTGTCATTATCTTCAAACTTACTAAGCTTAGAGTTCTATCAAGTAATGCTTGAAGTAAACTTTTCAAATCTTGTAACTGCAGCTCTTTGTAGCCTATTGCAAATAACATATTTTCCTTGCTTGGTAGTAGTGCTTCTAGTTTTCCCTCCCCCCCGACTTCATCCAGATATGGAGCTTCAATGCATAACTTAAGATTTTATCCAAGTATTAGTGCATGCCTTATCAAAATATCTGCTGCAATTGCCAGGTACATTTGAATGGTTGCTAATTACTAAAGGAGCAGTTAAATAATAGGGAAGAGTGATTAACATAACACTTCCCACTCCTTCTTACACTTTTAGCACGGCCTGTTCCGGGACAGACTTGAGAAATGTTTTTTGCCCTCTATAGTCTGGTCTAGCTTATCACAGCACAGGATAGGAGTGCAAAATGTGCTCCTTCCTCTTCTGACACTCTCATTTAATTCATAACTAAACTAGTACCACCTTAACTCCCTGTCCTGTGGGATAAGTCCCCCTGATTATGCGATTACATCCTGACTGATAGAGAGAATGACAGCACAAGCATGAACTAACTAGTAAATGTCACTGTAAGGCCTCCTTTTAAGCTGACTCTGTTTCAGTTCTTTTCTTGATAAGTTTACTTTTCCTTGTCTTCCATACAATAGTATTCTGGAGTACTACTTTGGAAATAGTGAACTCGTTTTATTTTCCATTGCACAGAAGTCATTGTTTAGTTGGATAATTACCTTACTTACCTGCATACTCTCCAATTTTGAAGGCAAAGTGCATGTTTTAAGCAGGGAAGCTGGTATTTCCAAACTGCTGGAGGCGCTAAAATGGCTGCCAAGCACTGCACTCTTCTCCTGTTTCTGGCTATATGTGGCAGGGGTGGGGACTTAAGCACAGTTCTGCTGTCTGTCTCACAGGAGCAGCACAGCTTTAAGTTTAATATTAATCATAGCTAAATTGGCAATAGTTTTAAAACTGCGTAGCATGGATCATTCAACCATGGTTGAGTCCTTGCTGTAGCAGGTAAGATCCTAGAGATTTTTTTGTCATGCTGCTCTCCCAGTACAAGATGTATGTCTTACTTGAGAGCACAGGTATGCAGAAAGATATGGTTTCTCATTTGTTCCTGCTAGTTAACTTTCAGTACTCCTTGAATACAGTTTGAATTTTTCAGTGAATCTCAGTGCCCTGTATTATCTCCTTAGCAAAGTAATTGGCTAATTATGTTATCCCTAGTACCATCAGAAACTGGAATTCCACAAAGATCTTTTCACCTATATCTTTCCTGTTTAACAGCTGCTTTACCCCTAATCAATCTTTCATTCATCACCAAGACCGCTATATCATTTCTAACCTTTAACTTACCTCCCGTGCCTTCACTTCACAAGTTTTAGAGATCATGTTGTCAAGCCTTCTGCAAAATTGTTGATTTTTTTCAATACCTCATATGCTGAAACTCTTTTAGCTGTTATCTGTTTTTCTTGCCTTCACTTTACAGCCTTTTTATCTATAGTAATCCTTGTCTCACCTCTATGGCCTACAGTATTTTCAGCAAAACCTGTTATTACCAAGTAAACCACTTTAGTGAAGCTGCTCTATATGGATACTAATAATTATTTTACTACAAAGTGAACTTTTTAGTTTTGGATGCTTCCTATGGACTTTCCCTACGCATGTGAAAGCTGTCTGCATTGCCTTTGGGGTGTGACCCCCAGAACACTGCTGAGAACCATGCCCCATCTCTGTAAATCTTGCTCAACATGTGCCCAAACTCAGAAGTTAGGCAAGGTAGGAGGTCCTGAGCATACACCCAGAGCCACTTTCAGGCTCATGCTCTAAGCTGTGCTTCTAGGTGTTGTGCTTCAGCCACCCTAAATCAGATGGTGCCTATTATCTGGATTTGGGGGCATGGTAAGTATGTGGGAATAGACAGGGAGTTGGAGGAAGACATACCCTCAGGTGCATCTTAACCCTTTTACTTCTGCAGTACTGACCTCTATTCCTGTATACAAAATCTATATTGTTGGCTGGGAACTTTCTTCCCACAGTTGTCTCAGTTCTCTTCTTTGCATTAATTTGCTTCTATTTTATCCGTCTCATCTACAATTTGTATAACAAATGCTGTATACAGATGTTGCAGTCGTATTGTATCAAGTGTTAAAAAATTAAGACAGACTGAGGAAAAATGAATAGTAGCCATCACCACATAGTAAAATCCTAAATGAATAGTGGAGGCTCAGTGAGACCAGTTTTCCTGAAGTAAAGTTCCTCTATAGCAAAGTTTCTGTTACTATTAAAACACTGCAAATGGGGGTTCACTAGAAAGCATTTAATTACACCTAATTCACAGTAGTACTACTAGTAATCCAGAACCTGCAAAACTGTGAATCAGTAAATATACAGACTTGATTAGGTTTTGTGAGTGCCACTAGATTTAAATATGAAAGAACAGTATCCTGAATGTCACTTCAGTCTACTAGTGAAAAAAAGTTTAGAATTTAGCCTCAGCAGATCATATGAATCTTACCAGAAGTTTTTGTCCAAAAAACAACCATCAGAAAGGTATCAGTTCCTCTCTTGAATACTTCTAATAAAGTATTCTCTCTCCTTCCCCCCACCCCCTTTTTCTTTTTATAGCAAGTATACCTAGTCCCAGGACTCTGGATGCAATATCTACCCATCATTCCATGCAACAACCTACAGAAATGCCTCTCTAAAAGTGATTAGACCATGGAGGAGATAGCATACCATAAACCTACAAATGAAATTAAATTTCTAGGTTAGAACATTGTATCAATTACATTATGAACACTTGAAAGATATGTGAAAAATGATTTTTTATGGCAATAAAACAGTGCCTGAAGAGAGATGTTTAGGCAGACTAGTGTAAGGAATGTAATTTAATTACAGAAAGCTGCATTGTTTTTATTACCTCAGGAGTGATAACTCTGGAAAAATGTATATAGAAATTAAACAGGGAATTTTCTTACTACCAATAAAATGTATGCCCTGTTTTTTTCAAACTTGATGTTGCAATTTTTTTTTAAATGACTTGTTTTTTAAATGTGTTATCAAATGGATATACTTTTCAGAGCTTCCAATACTTTTCAAACGTCAGGGTTAGTTTAAACAATCTATGCATTATATAACAAAGTAGTACAGGGATTGAAAAATACACTGAACTAATGTGCTGGACCACTTATGCTTAGTCTTGAAACTGTGCCGCATCCCCAGAAACTGTTCTACTGATCGAGACATAGAAGTCCAATCACAAAATATCATGGCTATATAAAGATACTTTATACCACGGGGGGGCGGGGTGTTAGACTAGATGAGTTCTGGAGGTTCCTTCTAGCCCTACTTCTCTAGGACTTTTTTGAAGAGATGCTGCTTTTTTGTGCTATGAAAAACAGCATGTCATGCAGTGAGAAATAACACTTGCCGTTTTACTTACCACTCCTGCTTCTCATATTAGAAACTACTCTGTTAAAACAGTCTAATGTTTCATGTGATTTGAAGACAGGGATTTCTTTGATATATTTTTTTGTGATTAACATCAAATGGATACTCATGTGCACACCCACATCCACTCACCCAGCTCCCAAGGTAAGATGGGAGAAAAGGGGAAAGATGATGATCAAAATTTTGTTAGGGCAAAGCTGGATTTCTGACCTAAATTAGGTTTCGAGTCCCACTGGTAGATCATTATGGATGCTTTCAGGTCAGATTTTCTTTTCAAAGCAACCCATACCAACCATCAAATTTTTCCCTGTACTGTCTGTAACTTTTAGACTCCTCTGTATGAAATAAAGGAGATTAAGAATATGGTCTTAACATTTAATGTTACATTTTGTTGAATTCTTTTTATCTGCATATTTCAGGATCAGAAGTTTAAGTAGTTTCAAAAGAAAAATCACTAACATTATTTAATTACTTCATAAAATAAGCAGAAATGAAATAAATAGTAATTTGTAGAAAACTGTGTTTAGTCACACAATTGTGCTATCTGTCCTGTTTTACTGTTTTAAATTAGATTATGGCAAGAAGAAACTGCAACTATTTATTTTCCTTTTTTAAGGAGGAAAAATCCTTATTAAATATTTTTAATTATGTTTTTAAGTAATCATTTCATCTAGATCTACTGTATAACTTAACTGCAGTAGTCTTGTGACCATCACCGTCATCTCATTTTACTTAAGCATATGGCTGACACATTGCACAAAACTGTCATTGTTTACATTTGAGAAAAAAAATGTTTTAGCAAGGATTTTTATATTATGAATGACTGTATAATTAAATGATTGAATATAATAAAGACTTATTTCTCTTAAATACCTAATTTGTTTTGGATACTTTATATCCAGTGTTATATATCAAACTACTTCAATACACTCATGCTCGAGAGAAGAGATTATGCGTGTGGGGGGTGGAAAGAACCATTTGAATTAAAGTTGATTTTGGTCTGACAGTAACCTAGTATGGAAGGTACTGGGGTTTGATGTTTTTTACCTTGGAGCACTACATTCATCTGTGGTGCTGCATGAAGATCATAGCACAGGCGTGGGCAAAACATGGTCCATGGGCCAGATCCAGCTTGCTGATTGTAGCTGCCCCCACAGTGCTCCACTTGAGGCTAAGCGCCATCCATTCCTGCCCACACCCGCCCTACTGCCAGCCCTGGCCAGCATGCACAGCTTTCTGGCAGCCTGGGTACTGCTCAGCTCCCCCAACCTCCAGGGGCTCTTCCTCCTGCCTACTTACTGCACAGAGCAGCACAGTAGAGTGCAGGAAAGCAGCAGCAGCTGTGGGGATGCATACCAGGTACATGCCCAACCAGGCAGCTCCTGCCCCAGTGTGTGGGGCTCCAGCTCCAGGCCATCTGGCACTCACCCTGCAGGATGATCAGTCACTTGGGGGCAGCCAGGAGCTGGAGTTCTGGTAACTCAGCAGGCATGCCCATGGCTGCTGCTGCTGCTTCCCTGCACTACCTGCTGCCCAGAGCAGTACAGCTGGGACAGGAGGAGCTGAGCAGTACCTTGGTTACCAGGAAGCTGTGCATGCTGGCAGTAGGCATAGGGCAGGAATAAGTGGGGCTAGGCCCCATGCAAAGCACTGGGGAGGGCAGACTGCACCTCTACTGCACCACCCAGGTGAGTTCTGCTGCACATGCCCCCTGCCCTTTCCCCCTAGTCTGCTCTTAAGACCTAGCATGCAGACAGGCCCTGCCCTCATCTCCCCACCTCCCCTACAGATCTACACCCACAATATACAGGAGTAAGACTTTATTTTGAGCTCTTATGCAATCACCTTTATATATGCTACTCAAATCAGGACAAAAAATATTTGAAATAAAATTAAAATGTCACATGTTTGATTTTTAGCATAAGATTTGTTTTCATCTATAATTTGTTCAAACAATTAGAAAGATTTTGCATGTGCAGCTCGACAGCTCACCAAAACTCATTAAGTGGCCCACCAGCCAAAATAACTACCCACCCCTGCCATAGATTCATAGTTGTTAGGGGCTGGAAGGGACCTCTAAAGATCATCAGGTCCAGCCCCCTTGTGTTTGGACAGGAAAGACTTATGGGGTCAATGACCCCAGCAATGTGTGCATTCAATCATTTTTTTAAGATATTCAGAGTAGGTGATTGTACCACTTCTGGGGGGAAGTTTATAATATGTCATAGTGCATATTACAAGTTACTTTTGTTATTCATTTACTTCTAAAGCATACCTGTATGTAGCCTTTGCAGAAGCTTCTCTTGGAAGAAAAGGGCTGCTTGTCATGATTTCCCTCCCACTCCCCCCCAACACAAAAATGTCACAAACCTAAAACACACCCCTTCCTTTAACAGTGAAGAGGACATTTTGGAGATGAGGAAGGGCATTTTGTGCCCAAAAGCTTGTTTTCTGTCTTTTCCAAAATACATAGTTGGTCCAGTATACTATATTACCAAAGTAGGCTTCTTGCATATTCCCTATATAAAAAAGGCTATAACACTGCCTGGAAGCATCTCTCTTTCCCTATTGATGTCTGAATTAAGGGAAATAGGTATAGTCTTAAAAGGTGGGCTATTTGAATTGATCAAAAAATGGGAGCAGAAGACATATAAACAACAGCTATGGGGACCAATGAAGGAAGAAAGTAGGACTAATATTGTGAGAACTCGATAAAGCTATCAGTTTATGGAGGAAAATACCAAAATATCAGTGAGTTGAATAATTTAAGTATTTTTCAAAGAATACAATTATTGAAAGGAGGGAGTCCAATTTAATGAGCTGCTCAATGAGAAGTTTGCTAGGATTGGCCTTCTTAGCCATCCATGGATTCATTAACAATCCTTTACTTAACCCCCGGGAGTGATCATCTTCAACTGCAAGGGATCATTACTGCTAAGGACTGAAAAAATATATTAGCATATCACAAAAATTGCTTCTGCTACAATTAAAGAATGTGGAATCCAATACAAATATTAAAATTTCAGTGTTATTATCTGAACAACTTTAAATTGAGTGAAACATCTCCCCTATTAAACTTAATTATAAAATTCATATAGATAGATGCACTATTCCAGGTATTTAATGTGGATAAAAGAAAATTGATAATTTTTTTTTTTTTAAATCTCATTTTGCACTGAATGTAAATAGCCTGCATCAACTTTCTGGATATATAATATAGTATGAAGGTAGTTGAGACTGGAAATAAGACTAGTCAACAACAACAACATGCCTGGTTATAAACCAAAGAGAATAGCTTAGATAAGATTCCTGGCTGCTAGATGACTAAGATATCAAATCAGGCAATTTACATACTACGAGAATCAATTTCTTCCCTCATCTAATTATTATTTGTAATTAAGAAATCTCTATTTTTCTCCTTAGGAATTTTTTAGCTCTAAGCAATGAAAAGGCCTTCAGAAACAGGAAAATCAATTAAAAGGCATACTTGTGTATACCAACTTAAAAGAAAAGAAGAAAAACTAAATATGGTTTAAATATGTTACTTAATTCAAGTGGCTGTAGGGGAAAAAATATATAACTGGAAACTGCAGGGACTAGGGAAAAAAAACAATGACCTCATCATAGGACATATCATTGAGGTAAAGGAAAACAAAGTAGCAGTTTCTTTTATAAGGCCTTCATGCTCAAGGAGAGTATGGAGAAATAATGAAAGAGACTAAATAGAGTTTCAGTATGAAGCTACCAACAAACAGGGTGAGCTTACAAGACACGAACTGCACAGTAGCTGAATAATACTACACAGTAGCACGCCACAACACAAAACAGTGCTAATATGCTACTGCACAGTATTACTAGGCTACTGTGCAGTAGCGCACCCACAGACCCCTATGCTTGGCTAAACTTTGGTCTGCTACCCCTCAGGGAAATGTGCTAAATAAGTAATGGGTGCGGGGCATGGTCCTCTAAACTTTTTGGACCTGTTCCAATTTTTCATTTTTATACAAATTGCCAGAAGTAGAGTAAACAAATGAGAATGACTCCCTGAACTGCTGTTAGGTCATGCTACTAGTATGCAAGTAACAGACTTAAATTCCCTTAAGTAGTAAGAGGGTATTTAAAACATCTTTTCCCATTACCCCTAGGTAAGTACACTAGACTAGTGGTTTTCAACCTTTTCTGTAATCAGGACCCATTTGTAAAGATCGATAGCCAGTCCCAATCCACAGCCCCCTGGCCCTACCAGTGCCCCTCACTCCCAACCCACTGTCCCCTGCTCCCTCAGGCCATACTAGTGCTTCTCATTCCCACTCCCCAAGGTATACAGTCCCACTACAGGGAATGCCTTACTGGGCTTGGTGTTGGCTACAGGGGAGGACCTGGTAGGGAAGCTTCAGATTCGTGGTCACCTTGGGGACAGTGACCACCAATCAGCTGAATTCCCATACGGTAAGATAACTAGTAGGGTGGAAGTCCTTGACTTTAGGAAGGCTAACTTCAGTGTGCTCAGGAGTCTAGTCAACAATGCACTGCAGGATAAGAGTATTGGTGAGATGGGAGTTCAGGAAGGGTGGTTGTTTCTAAAGGAAGCGATCTTTTGGGCACAGAGGGAGACTATCCCAGTACGGGGAAAAGGAGCCAGAAAACTTCCTTGGCTAAACAGGGAAATCCAGGGGAGTCTAAGGGCAAAAAAGAAAGCATATAGGCGGTGGAAGCAGATGCACGACAAATAGATCCAAGGAGGTGATACTTCCCCTCTGTGCGGCATTGGTCGGACTGCAGTTGGAGTACTGCATCCAGTTTTGGGTGCTGCACTTCAAGGATGTGGATAGATACGAGGGTCCACAAGACGGCCACGCATATGGTTAGGCGCTTACAGGACAAGCCCTATGAGGAGAGACTGAGGGACCTGGACCTCTTTAGCCTCCGTAAGGGAAGGCTGAGGCGACATTGTGGCTACCTACGAATGTGTCAGGGGGATGCAGCAAGGGATCGGAGATGCTCCGTTCACCAGGGCACCTCTTGGGGTAATTAGGAACAATGGTCACAAACTGACAAAGAGCAGATTTAGGCTAGATAATTAGGAAAAACTTCTTAACAATAAGGGTGGCCAAAATCTGGAATGGGCTTCCAAGGGAGGTGGTGCTTTCCCCTACCTTGGGGGTCTTTAAGAGAAGGCTGGATAGGCATCTGGCTGGGGTCATCTGAACCCAGCACTCTTTCCTGCCTAGGCAGGGGTCCGACTTGATGATCCGTTGAGGTCCCTTCCGACCCTAGCATCTATGTGTGTATGAATCTATGAAACCCACAGCCCCCTGACCCCCCCCCCCCCAACCCTGCTGGAGGGGGCCCCCCAAACTGCCCCAATCCACACAGGCGGCAGTGGAGCAAGTCCAGCCCCAGCACAGGCTGGAGGAAGGGAAGCCTGTGGCACCTCCCCCCTTGCTCTGAGCAAGGGCTCACTTACTGAGCCAGCCAGCCTGGTCATGGTTCCTCTTGCCCCACAAGCAGCATCTCCCAGTTGCCCTGCCCCAGCGAGTATGGACACTGGCCCCAATGATGCCAGCCCAGCCACACAGCTCCCTACTGCCCTCGAAGGACCCCCTACCCCCACCCACTTCCCCTGCTGGAGGGGCAGGCGCCTTCCCCCTCACCCTCTTACCCTGATGCAGCCTTGGCCTTTTTCCCCACCCCAATGTCGGCAGGCACCCACCCACCCACCCTCCCCCACACCCCCATTCCTTCCACACCTGCACCCAGGCACCCTAGGATAGTCGTAAGTCCTGGACCTCCCATCCCCACTCCCCATACACTTACCTGCATCCAGCTGCTGGGGCTGCTTCCATGACCCTGTCTGGCTGCATGCTGTCCATGTGTGTGTGCGCGTGCAGATACACGTGCGCCTGCTGCCTCATCACACCAAGCAGCTGCTTGCAGGCTGGAATGCTGCCAGCCTGCAAGGGAAAACTCATGGTTTCCCACATTTTTCTGGGACTTGCTTGCAACCCTCTCAAGTATTCTTGTGACCCACAGGCTGGGAAACACTTCACTAGACCCTAGGCCCCAGAGGCATTGTCATTCCTGTTTTGGCACAATGAACCTTCAAATTCCTGAATAAAAGTAGCAGAAACATGAGCACTACAGCACAGCTTATATTTAAAGGTCTACTCAATTCAAGGAAACCATGAAATCCAGAACTTTCTGCAAAAATGAAGAGGAAAAAAAATGCTGATCTTCAGTGGGATCCAAAAATCTTTGTTGTGACTGCAGCCCAGCCCTGCCTGTGTGAAGTATGATTTCATTTGTCTTGTACTAAGTCCTATTCTAAGGCAATTACCATGACTGGATTAGGTCCCAGCAGAGAAAAGTCAAACACTACTAATGCTTGAATGCCGACCAGCTGCTTACCCAAAGAACCTAGTCTACCAGCTACTTAAATATCCAAATTAAAATATAGAGCTTCAAAACCCCTCTCAGATGCTGCTTAAATCCCCACAGAAACTGAAGTCCCTGGGTACATAAATGCTAATGCAGGGCACAAACAGAACCACTTACATACCTTGACAGTGCTGGCACACTGGGATTCACAGACAAATTATTCCTGTTTCCCTCATCTACTCAAACAAAACAGTTTCAGGAAAGACAGACAGCTGCCCCTTTTAATCCAGTATACTGAAGATTAAATCACTCGCTTGAAATAGAGTTCAAATAGATATTGTCTGAAAGAATCTGAACACACGCCCCAGATGATAATTTAATGAGCAATCTGCAGCATACTCTGAGCTAGGGCTCTCCCAGTCCTTGTTGAAAAGGTTCAACTTTAAATGGAAATAAGCGTTCACTGAAGCAGTGAATCAGGCTCCTCCTATAAACAACTGTACTAACACCTTGCAAAATTTGGTATATAGATTAAAAGACTCAAAGATTTTTTTGTACAGTAAATTACTTGCATCCTGAAAATTTCTGCCCTTTGATTTCCCATTGTTGTTACAAAATGAATTAGTAAAAGCAATGTTCCTTCACTTTGTACAAGTATTTATTTTCACCTGCCAGATGAAAACATGGATGTATTTGGTTTAAAAACTTTTACAAATATACTTGCATGTTTAAATAAAAATGCAAATATTTAAAAATTACAAATGGATACCTAAAAAGAAGGTTTTAAAACTGTATGATGTTTCTCAGCATTTACAATTTCCTCCTCAGACACAAAATACAAGAAAATAGTTGTACTAATTAGCTGCTAAAATGCAGCTATTCCTTCAGTTTTTTCTTCTTCTTCTCTGGTTCATCACTAGCTTTCTTCTTCAGCGTTGTCTGATCTGGAATACCACTTCCTAGTATCTGCCACATAAAACAGAGTTAAAAGAATTAACTTGCAGTCTTCTCAAAGAGAAAAATAATTTGAGGAGTTGGCTTTATCAGATTTAGATAAAACCACATACAGATACCGCTACAAGAACACTATCTGACCACAGGTATTCAGAATATGTCAAAATTACTATGTAAATATCAATGTCATAATGATGCTACTGTAAAACTGGAAATAAAAGAGAATAAGAAGTGGAAAAACAAATTTAGAGTAAGGACAAAGAACAGTGCTGAACCTAATGGATGTTCAAAGTCTTGTATTATAGTTTAAATAGGAGAATAATGTAATGTTTGAAAACAGACCCAAGTCTTTTCTAAATCAATGTAAATCTCAGACATGTAGAATGAGAAGAAATCTTCAGATGTTTTAGTTCAACTCCCTGCAATAAGGTAAACACACAAACTTGGGCGGTTTGTGAGAGAAGTTTTCTGGCTTGTTCTTAGTGTCTAGGAGATTCCACCATCTCCCTAGGCTGGAGAAAAAGGCTACTTAATTAGAATGCTTTCCCAATATCCAACCTAAATCATCTTTGCAGCACATTTAGCCAATTCTTTCTTGTCCTTCCATAATGGCCACAGAGAACAACTGAATGCATCATAAAGACTGTATTTATGCAATGAAAGAGAGACAGAAAAAGACTTGCGTCCCACCTCTCTTCTGTAGATTAAACAAACCCAACTGCCTTAACTGTTCTTGAAAAGTCATGTACTATAGCTAAGTACAGCAAAAAAATTGCCTCTTATGTTTTAATGGTATATCTGTTATTATACATCACGTCATCTGCCTCAATTTTCAACAGCATCAACTGCCTGATCATCTCTCAGACCCTTTTCTGTCATACTTCTGCATTTCCAGATAATTCCCACTTCGTGTATTTGCATTTGATTTCTCCTTAAGTCTAGCACTTTGTATTCATCTATATTCAAATTCATTTGGTTGATGTCAAAATCCTTTTGGATTTTGATTCTGCCCTCCAAAGCACTTGCAAGACTTCCTCCAGTTTGCTATCATCCACAAAATGTTTTAATTCTTACAACATAGTATTGCTTTATGAAATATATAGCTCTATATATCTATCATTTACTATATTTAATATATTTTAATAATCCACATAAAATTGGTAGTTTAAATACTGTCAGTAAGTGTGCATGCATGTGTGCACACAGACACGAGCCTACATGCTCTTTTATTTCTCCCGCTTTTGCCTCCTACCCCTGGGAGTGGGGCAGCAAAGCTCAAGTAGGACCAAGGAAGCTGTGGCTGGGAGGAACTAACAATCCCATGCTCTGAGGCAGAGCAAGCCCGGCCCAGAAGTAGCGGGGGATGGAGGGGGAAGGGGTAGGCAGACGTGGGCCTCTGTCCCACCCCCCAGTCAGTCAGTCAGTCAGTCAGTCAGTCAGTCAGTCATTCTTGACAGGCAATGTGCCAGTTGTATATCAAAATAGCTGCACATATACAGAAACAAAAAGGAACTGCTATTCCTATACTAGATTGCGCTTCACAGAATTCTAAAATTACCACATTTATGTAGCACTTGTGCTGATCAGAGAAGAGATTCAAATATTTTCAGATGGATTCTCCTACCTCTAAACACATTTGATTTGTCAGAGGTGCTAAATTCTACAAGACTCTAAGATTTGTAAACTGAAGCTAAACATTTCAGCCATATCTATAAATCATCCCCATCTGTGGAATTTCCATTAGTGAATTTTAATTTTAGAAAATCTTTACTCAGTGATATTCATTTTAAAGAGTTCTGGAGCTTGCAGAAGCCCTGTAAGAGTTTTCTTTTTTTAAATACTGTCAATGAAGTTGGACTGTTTTTGCTAAAGTAGATGTCACTTGAGAATCACTGTTCTCTGCTACTGAAATAAATACCGTTTTTAAAGTCAATATTAAGTTCATTATAACAAGATTTAAGATTACTACATGGTAATACAGTGCTGTGAATTGTGAAGCTGGTTTTCTTACCTTAGGTTCGATCAGTGCCATACGGATTTTCTGGTGTTGGATATTGGAAGCATCTAACACGATGTTCACTTTAACTTTGTCAAACGTATAAAATGTTGTATCTTCCACAGTAAGAGATGGTATCTAAAATTCCAAATTTTTTTTAAACATGGCATTTTGTATACAAGTATTCAACTTTTGTAGTTAATCCCCAGCCATTATTTATTTTCATCAATTTTATCTTTTCCTAGCTTACAGCAGACAGCACTTGAAATTCTCAATATCAAAAGTTATACATATCAAGACAAAATGTTTCTGCAGTTTAAAAAAAAAAAAACATACCTAAAAAATACCAGTTAGAAAAGAATATTGTAACCTGTACGAAGTATTCCAGTATTAATCAAAAACTTTTGTTTTGCGGTATTTTTTTTTTCTTTCATATACAGAGATATAAATATTCATCTATATAAACACTGAACTTCAGTAACAGTTAGTGAAATCCAGCCATTTTCAGAATCTTTTATATCTAAACTTTCAAGCCTGAAAGCAAATTCCTTTTTCTACAGATTAGTTTAAAAACTATAAAAAACCCCTACAATATCCCCTGCATCCAACAACTACAATACAAATGTAAGTCATTGTGCCAAATTATTGAATCAAAATCCAAAACTACCTCACTGTAACATACCTCTGGATTGTAACTGAGACTTGGTTTTGGTTTATCTTTTTCTTCAAAGAAGACTGTTCCTTCCAAACCAAACTTGGGAATTAAAACAACAATTGCATTCTTTCTTACAAATAAAATGTATGCTTCCTCATTCACCACTCCTTTGCTTTTGAAGAACAACTGGAACAGAGATGGATTGTGAGAAAGAAAGAAAGAAAATGTTAAAAAGTACTGCTTAAAACAGAAAATGTAATGGCTTGATATGAAGACAGTATCAGCAATCAAAATATCAGAACAACAGTATCAGAATTCAACAATCACAAGTACAACACATTCATATTAAAGTGATCAAATGTAATTATAGTATCGAATAACAATTTAACTTTTTTTCTTTTTGCTATTCAGCAGCGATTTGAATCATAATTCCAGGCTATATTCAACATATTAAAATATAAGATAAATTAGGTGGCTTTTTAACAAGAATCAACACTGTATTTGGCAGCGTTTACAGTATTTCTAAGAACAGGAAAAATGTATTAGAATTGTTGAAGGCCTCTCATCTATTATCCTGTATATATGCTCTTCAGAACCAGTTACAATACCCAAATCCCTGCACCCTGCAAAGGGAATATTATTGTAGCTTTAATTATTCCTTAAATATTTCATACCAAGTTCTCTTATTACCCTATACATCCCATCAGTATATTCCCTGTTGATATCCAAGTGTCTCCTACAGTTTGAAAAAGGAAAATGCCCTAATCTGAAAACTGCTTACCTGTGTATGGAATGCAACCGATGCTCTTTGTGCATACTGAGCCATTTTATGCCGATAATTGAGATTTTTACACAGGTCTGCTAGCTTATGTTTATCTGTGAGTTCTGGATAAGTACTATCTGCCCCTATTGCCACAGCCAACAGTCGGTGTACTATTATATCAGCATACCTGCAGGGATTAAAAAGGATTACCCTTGTATCAGAAAAAACTCATTTCTTGTACATTTCTGAATTCTATAACTGAATGCACATAAGCTAACTTTTTTTGGGCAATTATTTAGTTGGTCTAATAAAAGATATCACCTCAGCCCCAAGAGTTTTGTCTGCCTATGCCTTTAGACGGACATGGCTACAACCGACATCCCTGCATTTAAGCTATTTATTTTACAGATCTTGACCAGGCCTCAGGTTTTATTAAACTGCTATTATGTTTACATGCAGTACAAACCAAAAGAACTATAGCTTAGTTATCACATAGTATTGTTTTAAAACTGAAAACAAGATGATAGATAATTAGTTTTAATTGATATACCACTTTCTTTCTTTTGAAAACTTTCATAACGTCAAGTACCTTCTGATTGGTGAAGTAAAGTGTGTATAAATAGGTGATGCTAGACCATAGTGATGAAAATCATTGTCCATTCCAGAACAAAAATAGACCGCTTGCATCATACAGCGAGTGGCCAAGATTCGCAACAGTGTATTTAGATATGGAAAATCAGGAGTTTCAGCTTTGTCCAGAGAGTCAGCTAGAGCCTTTGCTGAATCTGTCTTAATTTCCAAATTCTGTTAAAATAGAAAAAAAAAAAAACAGATTACTTCTACCAAATCCTTAAAATAATGTTGTATATTATGTAAGCACATAGCTGCATCATCTTAGCACTTCAGACGAAACCATGCATATATTATCCCACGACTTAGCAAAAGGAAGTTGTACCTAACCAACCTGATTTCCTTCTTTGACAAGGTGATGTCTTTGAGGGTGGGAAGGAAGCAGTAGATGAGAGCCTTGACTTCAGCCAAGGCTTTTAATACTAGTACACCATGAAATTATTAGAAGTTAAGGAAATACAGTGTAAATGAAACTACTCTAGGATGGGTGTACAACTGCTTGTATCATTGTGCTCAGAGTGGCCATAGATTCATAGATTGTTAGGGGCTGGAAGGGACCTTGTAGATCACTGGTAATTCTAGTTAGGAACAGGTACCAAGGAGGATTTCTGAGGCATCTGTCCTGTGTTGTACTATTCAAATACCTTCATTAAGAACTCAGGAAATGGGACTGAGTGCATACACAGTAAACTGGCAGATGACACTAGGCTGGGTGAGATAGCAGACACCTCAAAGAACAAAATTAGAATTCAGAATCACCTTGGTGAAATTGGACAAATGGTTCCAAACTTAATTAGATCAAAGTCAATAAGGATCAGCACAAAGTACTGCACTTACAATGGAACAAGCAAATACAAACTGGCAAACAACTGCGTAGACTGTAGTACTACAGAAAAGGAGTTGGAGGTTATAGTGAACTGCCAACCAAATGAGTCAAAAGTGTCCTACGGAGACAAAAAAGGCAATGGCATACTGGGATATATTATTATGGAAAAATGTTGCATACAAATCATCAGGGATCCTGTTTTTTGCTGATAAAAAAAGTCCCCAATTTTTTAATTAAGAAAGTAACCTCAAATCCACATTATTTTAAAAAAAAAAAAAATCCCAATTTTCAGATTTAAAAAAGTAACCTCAAATCCACACTTTTCCATGATTAAAATGAAATGCCACTACAGATATAACCAGGATCCCTGCAAATCATTCTATTCATCATTACTTAGGTCAAACCCAGAGTGCTGGATTCAGTTTTAAACACTGGACCTCAAGAAGGATGTGAAAAAAGAAGTAGTAGTCAGAAAGCAACAAAAATAATAAGTAGTCTAGAAAGGATGACATACCAGGAACAGCTGGAAGAACTAGGGCTATTTAGTCTAGAGATGATAGAAGGTGGATTTTAGAACAGTCTTCAAATACAAAAAGGGTTGTTGTAAACAGGATGGCAACTGATTATTCTCTATTCACAGCGGACAGGCAAAATAAATAAAGCTTGATCTGTACCATGAGAAATTTAGTTTGGGCATTAGGAAGAACCTTTTTGCTATGAAGGTGGTTAAGCACTGGAACACACCTCCTAAACAACTTGTAGAAGCTTTTAAAGATTCTAAATGCAAGTTAGATGCTTGGCAGGGATGGTTTACACAAGGATGTTCCTGTCTTGAACAGGGCGCTGAAACCAAGCTGGGAGAAAATCACGAGATCAGCTATTTTTCTATGATGACACCTGCAAGTCATCCCTGAAGTACTAACAGCCCAATGGAATGTAAGTCTTACAAAGACCCTGCCTGACCACTGATCTCTGGTGAAACACATGGCCTTTGGTGGGCCAAAATATTCAACTTCTGACATTGTTTAATTTTTAGATCTGATTAACCCTGTACTGGGTTACATTGAGTATATGTTTTATGATTTCTTGAAAGTAGACTCATTTAAAAAACAAAAACAACCCTATAAGAACCCAATACAGGGAGGCTCCCTTAACAGAAGGCAAAATTCAGTTGTTCAGGTCAGACCTCCTAATTCCAGTCTATACTTCTCTTCCGAATTAACTGTGCATTTTTCATATATCTATCTATTTAGAGAGAGAGAGAGATATGGACACACATGCAAGTAATTTTAAGGCAGCAATTCTGGCATTAATTTGCACCTTAGTTGATTTGAACAACTACCTTTTATTACTTGACTCCAACAGCAAAATTTATTTCAGTACATATTAACCCAGCAGCAACCTTCTGGGTCAGAGATGGGTGGGGGCTAGGACTTGTCACTGCATCTTCCTGCTGAATGTCCCCAAAGCCCATGTCCACAGGAGTCAAATTCAATGGCTCCTTGGGTTAAATTTATCCCACAGGCTGTAGGTTGTCAACATATCTATGTGCTCTTCCTGAAACTGTTTGTGAAACATCTTCCAAGTACACTATTAATGTAAGCAAAAATTGTTCCCTTAAAGAGTGACCTGTGACAAGAAAGGGGAAATATAGCCACCTATAGTTTACAAGGAATGAAAATGCAAGACTAAAAGATTATATTATTTCCCTTATCTGAACATAGGTCTTTGGTAACAGATTGCTGATTCTTTTGAAATTAGACTACCTACTGCAGTAGACAAGTAGACCCAAGATACAAGAAACGGTCTTTCAAGACAGAAATGCAAAGTATTTTACATATACTTTTCAAATTTAAGAGGGCTACAAAAGATTTAAAAAGTGTAATTAGTAAAGCACAAAGCCTTTTAATTAGAATTATTTGATTCCGTTGTATTACAAACTTGCCTTGGATTTTGCTGCCTTTACAAGGATGTCATAATTTGATGGAGGAGGAGCCGGGTGTTTTCGGAGCAAAGCACATTCTGAGAATTCTTCATAAATTTTCTGTGCAACAGAGATATTGGCAAGCAACATAAACTCTTCAATCATGGAATTTGTTTCTCTGTCAAGAGAAGACACTTTGTAATTTTGTAAGCACTATTATATTTCAGATTGGCTTAAATATATATTAATATTAAAATGCTGTTTCACCATCTATAACACAATTACAGAACAGAGCTTATTAGAACTACTAATGTTGATTATTGCTACAACAAACAGCAAATTTAAAAAAGCTATAAACATGAACCTAACTATTTACAGAGGCCCAAAGACAAGGGAGAAAAAGCAAAAGAATAAACAATTTTATTTTGGAGTTAAACTAGGATTTAATTTTAAAATGCAATTTTTTCTGAAGTCAAAATAGCATTGCTTATTTAGGACTTAGTACAAACAATACTTCTACATGAGACTTCCTACATTATCATAAGTTGGTTAATATTACTGTCCTAAAACTAAAAGCATGCTAACAGGAGAATACCATATATGAGTAGAAGTATGCAAAATAAAGCTGAGAAGGACTCAGGGGATTTTTTTGACTCAAAAGTTAAGTGGGATAACCAAGAAGCTGGCTCAATAGATGAGCTTGATGCCTCACTTTCGAGAAGGCTTCAGTATTACCATCTCACACGTTCTATAAAATCCCTCAACATCATTGTGCCTCCGTACATGTAAGTTCTGTATTTTTCCCTGATCTTTGTATTCCTCATCCAGGCTATATCTACTGCTCCCTCCAGACTCTGGTCTAATGCCCCAGCCAAGGCTCTCAGTCCTCCTTCCAAAGGTACTTTTTTCTCTTCATCATGGGGACAAAGCTAGCAGACGTCCTTTGTCTAATTCCATAAACTCTAGTCCTTTGGGAAGGGAACCCATGAATGCAGCAAGCTAGTTCATCCTGAGTTGGGTCTGAGGCTACCTCTGCCTAAACTGTTGAGCTGAACCCGTACCTCTGTTCATCAATGGTTATACAGCACCATAGCAGAAAGGCAGGAAGAGGGAAGCGTTAAGTTTGCTGCAACACTAACTTTAGGCATTTAATTGTTTTTAAAATGTGGTTTAAGCTCATCACATTTTCTAAAGCAATCAAATTTCATAGACTCAACTGCCCAGACTATTACGTGAACTTGGCACTTCTACCAAAATGCACAACACATACTTTAGTTCCTTAGTCTGCAAATCAATAGGATCATGAGTTTCACTGTCCATATGGAAACGGACTTCAGGTGAGGAAAGTGTCAAGGCCCTGTAAAGGATAAATAAAACTGAAAGGGTTAGTTTATACACTTCCGTTGAAGATCTGATTTTTCAATAACTGCCATATAACTGCAATTTGTATTCATATTGTCAAGTCACAGGAACTTGCTTTGCATGTCTCAAGAACAAAGATACCATTGTATATCTATTATTGTACTTTTTATTACAACTGTAATGGATCTACATTTTTGCATCCTCTTTCAAGGATAAAGAAAAATTAACATTTATTAACATACATCTATTTGAAATGCATCACTATTATTAGATGAAAAGTGGAACTACAATCCTCCTTCATATGCTTCCTGTATGTTGAGGCACTTAAATGATTCCTGGCAGTTTTGATAAATATCATATTATTTCAATTTTCCTAATGGCTTCTATGTTCTAGGTTTTCTTTTCTTGCCTTTTTTTTTTTTTAAAGCAGCGCATTGGCATTTCTTTATCTCAAAAACAGATGCTTAAAACATTAAGCAAAGCCACTTTGCCAGACTTAAGTGAAAGTAAAATGTGATAACAATATTCAACTTTGTAAAGGGGTCAGTTGCATATTTATAGTGGATAACTTTTCATAAGAATTATCATCCATGCAACACTTAAAGTGACATATCCCAATTTCCACATATAAAAGAAAAAATTCACATACAAATCTCTCTTTTAAATAGTTATCTTAAGCAGACAAAAGAAAAAAAATTATTGGGTGAATTAGCATTCTGTTTTATAGTCTGTATTATTTCAAAATGACAACCTGGCACACTTCCTTGCAACTTAGTATTTGTAGACAGATTTAAGACAAGTGATCTCTCCTGATCATAAGACTAAGGGCATGTACACACAGAAAATAAAACAATTTACCCATTATCTATTCTTCTCTTCTTCAGAATTTTTGCTAATTTATTTAGCCCACGTAAGCTAACAGTGATATCATCATTCATGCTTGTTGAATCAATTCGCATCTGTGCTTCAGCATATGTAAGAGAAGCCTTGGGGAAAAAAAAACAAACAAACAATTTGACAACGCCACATATAAAATAAGTATTGAAGTAGTGGATTGAGTTTTTATGTCTTCTGGAAACATAAGGTATGGTACATTGTCAAAAATCTCCTGAAAACCACCACAAAGGAGATAATGATCACATGCTGAATTGCACTCAAAACCCAAGTACATTTCACTATCATCAGGGAACCACCAACAAATGGAAGACCTGCATAATGAGTTATGCAATAATTAGTAATTACACTGAAACCTACAAATAAAAACAATTGTTATGTATGTAGGGTCTGATTTCAAAGGTACTGACAACCAGCAGCTTTTGCTAACTCTAGCTGGAGTTGTGGATGTAAAAAAGCAATGAGTAAAATGACTTTTCAAAGTCATTTATACAAGGCCTTTTTTTAAAATACTAAGTATTATTACTTATGTCATCCAAATGCTACAATAATCAAACCAAAGCATGCATCAGTCTTAACATTTATTTTCCACAACTGAATTAATTTAGTTTAGACCTTTGGTGCTTTTAAAAGGCCTTATATAAATGAATTCGAAAAGTCATTTTACTCATTTAAAAAACAGAAGCTTGAAAAAAGAAATAAAGTAATAGGAAAGAAGAAAATATTTGTATTTGTTTGAGCCAATGTTTGAAAAGTTCAGTCTCTGGTACAACTTTGATGCTTATTTTCACAGCAATAAAATATTTGAATTGAATGAACATAACTAACCTTGGAATTAATAGCGCTTTTTGTAAATCTAGTTTTTAAAATTTCAGCTCTGTGGTTCATTTCCCATATACATGAAAATGCAAGTCTTTAAAAAAAGAAAGAAAAAAGGAAAAAGATGTTAGACGATCTATGAGAAAAAAAAATACTAAAAGGACAACATTTGGTAAAGCAACCAATATGAAGGATGTACAAATACCTGTCCACATTCGATCTCAGGGAACACAAGTTGGAACTAAGCAACTCCGGAACCATATCAATCCTCTGTAAAATAAGGGATAAAAGTTTGTTTACTAATACACAAATGTATATTTTTCTCCACATGATACTCAAGTATTTAATAGCATGAAAATAGAACTGCTATGGTTTCATTATGTAGTTCTTTCATTAATTGTTTCATGAAAAATGAACTATTTCCCAGGTTTTGAAGACAGAAAAAAAAATAAAACAAATACAGCGCTTCAGAGAAAACTTACTACCTTATGACATGATATACAAAAGTTTCCATTCTCTAGTTGTTACTCTTGAAAAATAATGATGGTCCACAAGAAATATTACGCAATAAGGACCAAAATAAATTGAACCAAAATAGATAAAAGTGACTGTGTGATGCTCAAGTCTCTGTAGACTCCAAAAGATTTGGCAGCCAGCAAGGAAAGATGGAAGTTTAATATATTATATCATGATGGCCCAGCCTTGACAGTCATGTTACCCATGAGTGCTACACTATTGTACTTATTTTAGGACCCTGTTCTTGTGTCCAGTTGTGCTTCTGTCACTACGAATTGCTGTCAGCTCTTCTTTTCCTGGCTCATGACCAGTAAAAGTTAAGGAAATATGTCCCTGGTCCTCTCTTTTCAAGTTACTTGCCAATTAGACACAAATAATATCCCAATTTCAGAAGCAGATGCGCTATATCCCAACTTTGAGTTAAGATGGGTATTCACCTTATAACAGACTTCTAAATTTAATATGCTTCCTACTACTCTTAGAGCTGCCCTTTAAAACAATCCTGCCATGATGGCTGGCAGTCTTCTGATGCAAGCAAAGTTTCATAATAAGTTACCAAAAGAAGCGTAAGTGTAAGCAAAAGGTCTCCATTTTATTAAAACTGGAGATGCATTTCCATCCCAAAGAATTAAAATGCATGGAAAATGTACCTCCCATGTAAACAAAAAATCTCAATGAAAAGAATAATTACTTTTTCACACAGATACACTGTTGTTCCTCTTTTTGCTGACTCTTGGTCTAAAGCATTTCCTGGTCGTATAAAATGGCTGACATCTGCAATATGCACACCAACCTTGAAGGAAAACAAACACAGAGTTTATAAGGGAGCAACGGTTCTCAATATAAAGGATCCTGAGGTTCACATCTCTCTTTACCATTTCATCTCTACAGCAGTTAATGTTACATGAACAAGGATAATTAAATTAATTTGAAAATGAAGGTATCGTAAAATGTAGACATGAATCTATTCTCTTTATGGACACTTAACTTTTATCAGTATGGTAGCACCCCACCACCCTCCACAGCTCTCTTCCATCTCTCCAACCAGTTTGTTTGCTTTTCCTCCATTTTCTTGCCCTCTAATGTTGGCACTCTCTAGTATTATGACCATAAGATAATTTAAAATAAAAACTACTAAAATTAAAACAGAGGTAGAGGTGGAAACGTGAACTATGTACACAAAACAAATAAACTAATAAAAATTAAAATAAATCAAGTGGAGGGCCAAGGAGAGAGATTCTTGATTGTTCTGCAATCTTTCTGCGGACCACCAGAATGGAGTTCATGTACCAGCGGTGGTTTGCAGACCACAATTTGAGAACTTGTTCTATAAAACATCTTATTTTACCCGTGTACAACGAAAATAGTACCCGATCATCATAAATAGGTTGAAATAAAAAACAAAGAGAGAATGGAGATCATGTAATACCTGTGGGCACAAGTAAGTATGAAGATCTTTTTCTGCGCTGAAATAGACTAAATCTTTTTTACTGCCTAGAAAAGCTTTCTACTTGTCACTATGTGTTGCCATAGGTTAGTACATTTCTTTAAATGCTGATTCAGCATGTACATTTCAAAATAAAGGTCTGCTTCATGATTTTAAAAGAAACATTCACCTTAACATTTTTTAGAAATCTCTCATCTAATATCACATTTCATTTTAACAAACTGACAACAGTAATTCTGTTTATTTCTACTGTTGAAAACAACCCCCCCCGTATTAATGCTGTACACTAAACAAAGGCTATAACATTTCCTTCTACCCAAATAGCAAGGGCACAGGATAAACTAGGAATACCAGGGTTCAATTCCCAACTCTAACAGAGGTTTGCAAGATGAAGCTTCATAAAAGGTAGTTAACACCAACATTATTTGAGAAAAAGGAAACACATGCATATACAAGATATAAAAGTAAAGAATCAAAATACCTCAAGATTTCCATTTTCCAGTTCTCTACAATGTAATGCATCATCAATATCAGTACAGCTGGGTGGATCCACGCTACAGACACACAGATGCCTTAAGTCTTCTCTATAGCTCATATCCTGCAATTTTAAATGAGTTGTTTTCAAGCATAAAACAAAATAGTAATTTGGAAAAAGCGTATATAAAAAGTACCCAAGTGATTTAGAAGCACAAAATACATTATCCTTCTCCATATTAAAGCAGCATAATGGATACACAAGATAGACAGATGTATAAAGTATTTGTATATCATTAATAAATAGGAAAAAAGCCACACGTTTTTCCATTTATTCAGAATCAGCATAGTTCAAGGAAAGGATCAGGAACTAAGAAATTCATAACTGAAATCCTTGTTCTAACGCTCAGTACCAATGAACCTGATCCAGTCAAGTGTTTCAAGGTTTAGAAAAATTAAAAAATTAAATGCATGTAGTATGTGTATAAAAGATCACAGAGGCTGGTTTGTAAAGTGCCTTAATGATTACAAATAGTTACTGTATTTTACGAGGGTAATTTCTCCATATTTAAGCCATCACAAAAATGTACTTAAGTTTTGTTAAATAGGAAGTTAATTGCTCTTTGCTGAATCTGCTTTCAGAGACTTGAGACAGGTAAGTAACACTTTGAAAACCTCATGGCATGAACATACAAATTTGAGGGAAGTTGCTCTTCCCAGTTTCTGCTGCACAGGGATCTCCAAGAGCAAAACAGTTTAGTTTGGTTTTGAAGGTTAAACTTGCAATAGTCACTGTATTCACTGAAAAACAAATTTTAAATTTACCTTTTCTGTAATGCTCCATGGCATTTTTGGTAGGAAATTAAGAACAGCCTGAGAGAAAGGTTGATGGGGCACATCATGTTCAAGCAAAAGAACTTCTGTCTCAGTCTCTTTATCCCCAGCAGTTCCCAAGTTCTTTACAAAATGACCCTAAGAAACAATATAGGTATGTAGCTTACTGCATATCTTGGATAGGGTTGTCCGAACAAACAAAACAAAAACAAAACCTTGAGATAATAGCACCTTAGACTATTAAACAGTTACCCCATATACAGTGTCATTCTCCCCTCAGCTCTATTAGCTTGGAGGTCCACTAGTATGCCATCTGCAATCTACATATTTCCCCAGAACTGTTTCCCCTTCCTGATCAAAAACATGCAATTTGAAAGACAATTCCTTCCACACCTGAAAAGTCAGAATGACCTTTCTCACTTTTGATATGCATTGACCACCCAGCAATCAGCATCTTTTTTTCTACTGTTTGTTTGCTACCCCAGGGAATTTCCCTCCCCTGCCCTCTTCTCCCCCTTTACAAGTGTTTAGTAGG
Source organism: Crocodylus siamensis (assembly GCF_052110815.1). Taxonomy (NCBI): domain Eukaryota; kingdom Metazoa; phylum Chordata; order Crocodylia; family Crocodylidae; genus Crocodylus; species Crocodylus siamensis. The sequence goes on along the minus strand of NC_143395.1, from coordinate 343,003,763 downwards.
CTGCGATTACTTTAACTGCTCAGACCTGAAGAAGAATGTTGTACATTATTTTATGTAACTCTACCCCAACCATGCAGTTGGTCCAATAAAGAATATCATCCTAAAAATTCTCACGTAATTCCTGGACCATCATGGCCACAATATCACTCTGACATTACCCTTCCATTTAAAGAAATTTGACCCCACTCCTAAATTTGACCTGACATGTCAAAAAGTCCACTGTATTCTTTATGCAGCAATGGTAATCTTTCAACAGTGACTAATACTTTTGCTTCAAAATTCTGATTCCTACACTCAAAATTCAGTCTGATTGGTATAGAAACTTAGAGGAACTTCATATACCTAAATGAAGCACCTCAATCCAAAAATAATTTAGGACCAAAAAAGCTTTCACTTGGGAGTTATGGGTTAGTAGCAGCTGGAAATGTCCACTTCTTCTGTAAAAGCTAGCCCTTTTAAAAAGCACCCATGACTGAGAAGTCTTGTTTCAGTTCCTTTACAAAATATTATGACTTAAAAAAAAAAGTAACTTCCTCAGTTATCACTGCTAAAGTATGTGAAACTTATTATTTATTGTAAATTATCTACCATAATACTATTATTGGTACATCCAAGTTAAAACTAGTATTTTATAAAATTCAAGTGGATACATAATAGAAAAAAAATAAATTTTGTATTTTAAACTCACATTAGGATACCTGGAATTTCTAGGCCAACCGTCAATAGCAACAATAATTCTTTGTCCTTCTAATGTGGAAGCTTGTCTGGTTTCTATTCGAATTCGAGGGATTCTGCGATCGGCTGGTGTAAACAGATGCCGTCTTGCCTGTAAGCAAGGAAAGGAGGAAAAGGAATAACTATTTTGCTAAAAAAAAAAAAAAAATTGCACACTGACAACAAACAAAAGATCTGCCTACCTCTTTTATCTGTGATTTGGAAAGCATGCCGCAAAGTGGTCTCCAGTTTCTTTTTATAATACCAACTACTCTTCCTGTTGGTCTTGACATGTTCTTATTTATGGAAGTCTTGAGCTGATGTTTAAAAACATGAAATTATATTTGAATTCATGATCCTGATATGTATAACTACAATATGCAGTCTAACTGAAGCTTCGGAGTTAAACAATTTTATCAGTCTGTGTAATGGTCAAACTCTACTATGACATCATAAACAGAACAAGATCTTCTCCCACTCCACATCCTTTATACCTCTTAAATGTCTGGCTAGTGTGACAATTTTCTCGTGGATCAAAACAAGTTTTCACCCTAAATTTAAAGATATGACACAAACAAGATGCAAAGAAAAAACAAAAACTGTGAAGCAGGGTTGTGCACAGAAACACCCTTGAAATCCAGTGACAGTCAATTCACAAAACTTACAGAAGGGTGTCTCAAGTTCAAAAAGGCTGAGAACCACTGCGTTAAAAGACTATTGTTTGTCACAATGTTAGTCTTTGCCCTTTTCAAGCAAATACTGATGTATTGGTTGTAGACTTATATTATCTATACACACATGCACTTTACATAAATAAACTTCTTTTTCTTTTCATCCATACACACAAGAAAAGAAAAAGAAATGTAGATCCTTTGGTTTACCAGGCCATAAATTTGAAGAAAGCTTTTATGAAAAATTTAATTAGGAATATACAAAGAAGAAAGCATGTTTCTAATGCTTAGCAACACTGTGGTCGTCATGATTCTGAACACTAGGGCTGGCTGAAAACTGAGGTTCATTTACATAAAAAAAAAAATCACCCCTTTTGTGTGAAGCATGGAAATTTTCAACTGGTTCTACTGGACACATCTTTAGCACTGTCTGAAAACAAATTTTATTCCAAATGCACCAAAAACAGGAACACACAAAGAACAAAATGAGAAATATAATCTCAGTTTTTTCATACCATGTTTTCCTTTTCCTCTTCTTTTTCAGTATCTTCTTCATTTTGGCCCTCATCTTGCAGAACCACTGAGGATAGTGCTACCCAATCATTTTTTTCCAGCAACTCCACAGCAACAATATCTTCATGAACAGCTCGGTTTAAATGTTTAAGTCCTTGTATAATTATCTGAAAAAAATAAAGTCAAATAAAAATCAAACATGCCTTGAATGTTAAGTCATGAAATGTTGAAGGCAACCCTTAGAAGTCCTCCTGCAAGTAGTAGATCAAGGCACCCCAGTATCAGGCACAGCACATACAGCAAACATATGATAGAAAAGGACATTTCTGACCCAAATGAGTAATAACTCATTGCGACAATAATTATTACTTTTCTTTCATCCAACATGCCTTTCAATTTTCTAGGATTCTCCCTTCATGCACAGGTTTGTATGAAAAGATTCATTATTAATTTTTAGTCTCCTGCTGAGGGCTTGAATGTCTTCTACATACTTTAAGTGCAAATCATGTGAATTATATGGCTTTCAATATAGTCAAAATGATTTGACGACGGCAACTATTCTGCACATATCCATAAGAGTACTTCATGCATAGCTCCTTGTCTTACGCAGGTGAACTACAACAACAGTCAATTAAAAGGAACCTTTTAGATTAAAAAAAGAATTAGACTAATGATAGAGAAAACCAGGTGGAAAAAACAGCCTCACATGCACATTTTTCATCAAAAAGTAAATAAAGAAGCCATTGATGATACTTAAAATAAATGAGGAAAAAAAAATCTAACTTAATGACAATGGGGTAATCAAGATTAGTTCCACTTTATATAAAAGAGATGCATAATCGTTTAGAGCTCCAGTATGAAACTAGAGACAGGCCTGTTGAAAGTCTCCAGGTTAGAGTCAGATGCAAGAGCAGCATAGGTGATGCTGTGGTGGGTATGTTCTACAGACCACCAGCCAGCTTCAAACAGCTAGCAGAAGTTTCCAGATCACAGGCCCTGGTTCTCATGGGAAACTTTAATCACCCTGACATCTGCTGGGACAGCAACACAGCAGTGCACAGTACTCCAGGAAGTTTTTAGAAGAATGTTGGGGACAACTTCCTGGTGCAAGTGTTGGAGACATACTGAGGTCTGTGCTTTTCTTGACCTGCTGCTCACAAACAGGGAAAAGCTGGTGGGGAATGTAGGAATGGATGCAAATTTGGGCAGCAGTGACTACGAGATATTTGAGTTTAGGATCCTGAGAAAAGAAAGGAAGAATAGCAGAGTAAGGACCCTGGACTAAAGAAAAACAGACCAACTCACTCAGGGGACTGATGGACAAGATCCTCTGGGAGGCCAGTCTGAGGGAGAAAGGAGTCTAGGAAAGCTGGCTGCAGTTTAAAGAAACGTTACTGAGGTGTAGGAATGAGCCATCCCGATGTGAAGGAAGACTACCAAGTATGGCAGCATTTCAGAACACAGTGGGGTCACATGGCTCATCTACGTAAATCCTCAAAGCTAAGGAAGATTTAAGCACATTTCAAAACATGACATCAAAATGAAAAACTTACTTCTTTGTTCTCTTCAGCATCTCCATGAACCCATACTGTAGCTTCAAGATAATTCTCTCTACTGGCTCTGAAAGTTCCTTGAAGGAAAGTGCCAGATTTTATGCCTTGCTGTAGCTTGCTAAGGGGAAGATGCTCTGGAAAAATTACTCTTGCATTTTCAATTTCATTCTGTTGATAAAAAATTCAATTAGTTGTTGGCTCACTGAAATCAGTTATCATAAATCTAAGCCTATCAACCCCAAATTCAGGCTACCAAATTCTAGTCCAAAAGCCAGACACAACAATTTGCTGACACAGCAATCCAGATTCACATGCTGGATACTATTATAAACTACATTAGTGCCTCAAGTGGATGCATAAAAAAGAGGTAGCTGAAACCAACTCATACTGGAAGTTCCTATCTGCCAGCAGATGTATACCAAAGATACAAACTATGCGCATGTCCAGATGAGCAGGAATGTGCGTTTCCCTGGGGACAAGCAGCAGTGGCACACCTTGTGCAAACCCTATGATCACAACATTGTAAGATAAATCAGGTTCCTCAATTTTTAAACTGGCAATAGTAGTTCCTGCACTTAAGCGCGACATAATCATACTCCAAACCTTTTACACTGTAAGCTCTTAGAGAAAAGAAGAAACAACATACCTCTGCATCAGATATGCAAGCAAGACGATCTACGAGATCAGGATTAGCTATCAGGCTCTTAACATACTCTTCACCTATAAAAATGCACATAAAGATATGTAATTATAGAGACATCAGTACAATTTTTACGTCCGGAACAATTCAAACACTTCATTTAATTGAGCTTACATGTATAAGCAGTTATCCCTTCTTCTAGAGCCTTCTCTTTATTTTTTCTGTCATTTGTTAGAAAGATAACTTGTATCTTCTCCTCGGTATTCATTTTCTTTAGATGTTCGTTGTACCATTTTACTGCTACTCTGATGGCTCTATCATTGCGGTCATTAGAACTTTCCCCTTGCTCTTGTTCTATATAAGTTTCTCTGTAAAATAAGAATAAAAATTTCCAAAGCCTTGTCACCACTTAAAAAAAAAATATCAGAGTAGAACAAGTTGAAGAGTGTGACGCCTCATGAATCACACTGTTACTGTTAATATCTATAACATACCTAACAATTTTGAAATTGGAGGAAGACAGTAACAATTCCAACAGTCTTGCCACTGAAAATTAAGATGGATACTAAGGAACTCCAGATGAATTTCATGAATTTAGTTAACTGAGCGACATGACTGCAGATAGTTAGCGTAGATGCATACAGCATAATGAACTCCAGAAATAGGACTGGAATTTACTTTGGAGCGTGAATAAGTCCAAAAAAGGGCTGTGTGAAATTTTAGCTGCCGTTTCGTTTTGGATTCGGACATTTCAACGGTCGAAACACCAAATCCAAAATGAAACACAGGGCTCTGAAACATTTCAGAAATTTTCCAAAATGTTTTGGATGTTTCAGAGGCAAACTTACAGGGAAAGAGGGAGGGGGAAGAGGGACTGCTCCAATACTGACACCGGTAGTTGGTGGCCAGTGACAACGATCCGTCCCTAAGGTCCCTTCCAATCCCACTGCTGGGGAAATGTTCAGGTCCCCAAACATTTCCCCAGTTTCCAGTTTGATTTCCCAGCACCTCAATCTTTCCCCCAGCTCTTCCCAGTGAGCACGGCCCCCAAACGATGCGGGATGACAGCAGGCTGCTGCTGCCAGCTGGTGATGGGGAAATAGCTTAGAGCTGCCACCATCTGGCGGCAGCAGCCAGCTGAAACCCCACAGGCAGATCCAGGGGCCGTGCTCCCTGGGAAGAGCTAAGGGAAATGATCAGAGCTGGGGAAATCGAATTGGGAGCTCTGGCTAACAAGTGGATCTGCCCCAGCTCCCGGGCAGCAGGCAGCACCCTGCCAAGCCGTGCTGAGCCCTGCGATGGTATGGGTGCCACATGGGGGTACATCCCTGCTGCCCTATGCTGCATGGGGGTGCTCTGCCATAGGTGCCCAGAGGCCCCAGTTGTGACTGCCAGACCTGGTGAGCGCGGGGCTTTTTTGTTTTTTTAAAGCTCCGCACATCCGCCGAGCGCTGGGAAGAACCCAGTACTGGCACTGGCCCCAGCTGTCAGCCTCCCGTCATCCTGTATGTAGACCTGGAGGCCTGCACCACCTGGGAGGGCTGCAAGGCTGTGCCAGACTTGTTACCTGTCAGCTCCATGTTCTTGGAGAACCCTGACACAGGACACAGACTGTCTGACTCACAAAGACTCACCCCCCCCAACCTAAACAGAAAACCTGAAGCAGAGACTGCAGTAAATTCTGGGATCAATGAAGCAGGGGAGCACTGCATGATGGGGAAGCTATGTTCCAAATGCTAATCAACCCTTATACCCAGCTCAGCATTTATCAAACCAGTTTTAATCTGGATTTACAAAGGACTTCCCCCCCCACACACACACACAACTCTAAGCAAAAGTAAGTTTAATAGGCATCTTGGGCCGTACATTCCCCGGTCCCACTATGAGAGGCCTATGTAAACTTAATTGGCTAAAACTCGGTTGCCGGGTTAGGGAATTCTGAGGCAACAAACCGAGTCAGGGGGTATGGGCAACATTTGAACAACGGTACAGGATTCATCACAGCGTCCAGCCCGTTGGAGCCCTGTCCACAAGTGTTGTCATACTTTTCCCGAGACGACTGGTGGAAGTCATCTCCACAACAGGTTATGAACACTCCAATAATTGCCTTAAGTCTGTTAAAAGACTATAGTAAGATCTAAAAAGTCATGCTAAGCTGAGGCTTGTTCACAGCAAGCAAAAATCCAAAAACCCCTTGTCAATAAAAAGGTTGTTTCTGAAAACGCCGAGAGATATCTGCTATCCATAAAAATGTCAAGCTGGCTCCAAGTAGGTGTTTTACTGAGATGTTCCACTCAGATAACCCCTTGTCAATAGAGAGGTTGTTTCTGAAAACGCCAAGAGAGATATCTGCCATCCATAAAAATGTCAAGACAATTTGATTTACAATATTGACAATGCTTGAAAGAAACTAAAATGAGGGTATAAAAATCTGTAAAAGCAGCAGCAGTGGGGGTGCTGACACCACTCGTTTTCTTCTGGAGAGGCTGCAGGAGGAAAATCATCTCCCTTCAAGGATCGTGCTGAAAACTTTAACCTGTCAGCTCTGCAACCCGAGTGCCTTGGACTGGTGAGATCCCAGCTCTCTCTCTCTCTCTCTCTCTCTCTCTCTAAGCATAGATTTCTGAACTTGAACTGTGTTAGTTAAGCTTGAGCAAAGTTTTCCCCAAATACTTAGGGAAACCAGGATATACTGTGACTGTTTGTGTTTGTTTTTCCTTTGCATGTCTATCACTACTAGTGTCAATATATATTTCATCTACTTAGCAATAAATAACTTTTATAGTCAAACTGGTGGTAACTGGGTATATTTTGCCTTTACTTCTCTTTCCCCACTTGCTCTGTAGCAACACCCCTCTTACCTAAGCTAAAGATCCCTGTGAAGCCTAGAAATACTGTGGGGTCTGCTCATCAAGAGACTAAAAGATTGGGGCGTGCTGAGTTCGAAACACATAAGGGGATCAGCTTGTACAGGCTGATTGACCCAGTTTGACTCAGACGTGCCCTAATGAACTGAATGCTGGCCCATGAGGGTGTCATCTGGACACCCAGCCAGATTCAGAGGTATTCTGTTTAACTGTGTGCTTGTGTCTGACTGTAGTTTATTGTTGCTCTGATGAACTGATTCTTGGCATATGAGGGTGTCAGCCTATACATGCTGATCAACCTGGCCAGGTCATGCATATGTCACGTTAATCTGTGTGTTTGTGTGTATGACTGATTTGGGGACTGGAGGAACCCAGCCCCACTGAACTGAATCCTGCAAGATAGCTCCACTGGGGGGTGAGGGCTTGCAGAAGGGAGAGATACAGCTCCGTATGAAAACACAAGTAGCACATTGATAGAATTACCAAGACCCTAGCCCTAATAAATGAGCACACCCCAAAGTAGCGGGCAAATCTGGTAACAGACTCCTCTGGGGGGAGCAGGCCCCTGGATCTGCATGTGGGATAACAGCATGCTGCCGCTGCCAACAAGTGATACTAGCTTTGCTTTGAACAGTTTGAGGTGTAGTTTCCCAGAAACCCCTGCATCTATCTCCTTGAAACCTGGCAGGCTTCGTGGCCTCGGAAGGGGCTACCATTCTTGCAACTTTCATCAGAATCAGGCAAGAAATGACAAAGTTATAGACAGTTTTGTGACTCCCCATTATAGTCTATGGCTGAAACACCATCAAAATTCCAAAACAGCTCCAAAACAGTTTTGGCCAAAACAAAACAGAACAGTGATTTGAAACACCAGAACAAATCACTGTCCCTCTGAACTGCTGAATCCGAAACAGAATGAAACAAAACAGACATTTAAAATATAAAAATGTATTTCCCCAGTTTTCAGCCTGCAGAATGGTAATAATACTTCCTCCCAAAAGAGAAGATTTATCACAATGAAAGAGGCTGAGTTTTGAGAAAAGAACCACTGCCATTCTTGTGATCTGGTGCCTGATATATGTATTTGATCACTGAATTTACGTGCTACACTTCTTAACAAAGAAATAATATTAATTATTATTCTCAGTTCATCGCTGCCTACAGGCTACCAGAATACAAAACAATCCATAGAGCATCCCATAATATTTACAGGCACATGCATTATTTTTTCTTAAAAACACAAGTAAGAGAGCATAAATAATTATGCTGAGTTGCAGCAAACTGAAAACAGTATTAAATATCCTCTAAATGGGATATAAAAACAACCCAAGGGATTCAACAGTTTGTGCTATTATTAAATTACCTAGCTTTGCAAAGAAATTAGCTTTTTTGGGCCTGAGCAGGAGCAGGAAGCTATTAAAATCAATGGGTCTAATTTCAGCAGGCTTCGGGCCTGGACCTCGGTAACTGAGAAAAACAACTCATTTACATTTTGTGCTACCTTTTATCCAGAAGGATAGCAAGATGCCTTACAAACCTCACAGAATATTTATAAACATTTTAGTGAGGTGTAAAGTGAGTCTAATACTCATAGAAGCAAAATGTACTAATTATTTAGTACAGAGGTATAGCAAGCTCTTTTAGTGCCCAGGGCAAACTGGAGAGTGGGGAGTAGGTGGAGGAGTTAAGGGTCTCAGCAGCTGCGGAGAGAGAAGCCAACAAGGAGTGGGGCGGGGGCAGCTTTAAGGTTTTGGCAGTTTTCATGGAAGGTGCCACCCCAGTGAAGTTATTACATCTTTTGTCTACTCCCATGTAGGCCCTACCAAATGTCATGCCAAGCAAAAAAATAAAAAAAAAACCTCACAGAATCAAGATTCTGCACTTGACCAATATGCAAAGTGCTGACAATGGCTACAATATAAGCAACAGGCAAAAAAAAATAGGACCAAGCACTGTGTTATGCAGTTAAGTAAATTATCCAGTTAAGTGAATTACCCAGTTTGCATGTAAATAGATTATACTGAAAAACATTATACTACGCATGAAAGAAAAATAAAGAAACTGATTTTTAGTTCATGCTTCTAAAGCTTTAAAAAAGTCAGATATTTTGTGTCATTTGTAATGGCAATGCAAAATATCAGTTTTGGGCCAGAGATGTAGGAGAAAAAGGTTCTGGTGGCATAACAAATGTGCACATTGATAAAGCAGAAAAACACCAGGTGAGGTTTCCATGCCATGGGTCCAGACTGAAGGGCCAATCAACTGCCAAAAACACAAATTCAGGTAGCAAGTTAGAAAATAATAAAGCTGGAAGTTCCATGTTCAAAACCAATCTTTTCTGTTTGGAAAATATCATTCTGCAGAAACCTCATTTATCAAGGGACAAATGTATCTAAGAGACTCCAAAACCATTTGACTTTTAGCCTTATGCATCTTTTAAGCAGTTCTCACCTGATGAAACTACACCTGCCCTTTTAGTAATGCAGGGGTGCTTGATCTTTTGGCTCTGAAGCCAAATAAATACTGTGGAGCTGGTCCATGGGCCAGACTGGACCATGTGTTTCAGGTGCAGACCCACATTGCTCTTTATGCCTGGATCAGGCTCTGCGCAGCCTGGCTGGTCCCTGCATGCTAGGATCAGGTCCTGAGGGCCCACACACTGCAAATCAGGCCCCATGCATTTCAGCATGTCAAGACCAGGCCCTAGATAGGCTTGCCTTGACCCCCACAAGCTGGTATTGGGGCTCCAGGGATTGATCCTGGCACAGGGCCCATATGCTGGGATCAAGCCCCATACTGCCATCCACTCCAGTATGCCCATACCAGGTCCATCGTAGCCTCTGCTCGTCTCCCACAAGCAAATTAAGTAGGTCCCTAATTATATACAGGTATAGGTAGGGACAACTGGAACTCACATAGGAAATATGCTGCGCACTAGCTCCTTTAATCTTGCAGTTTACCCTACCTGCTAGGGCTGAGCCTCCTGTGCTGGCATCCTGACACAGTCTACTGCACTGTGCCCAATCCCTAGGGCCCTATGCACACAGACTGGGCCCCACACAGTCCTCACCCTTCCACCATACCCTGTGTGGCCTTGGTTTGGCCCCCAGGTGCTGGGATCAGTCCCCGAAACCCCATTAGGCCCTGCACAGATCAGTCTGGGCCCCATAATCCTGGGATATGGGCCCTGTGTCCCCCCAAGCCAGCAGCAGGGGCTGAAATCTGGCAGTCCCCTCCCCATCTCCACTGCCAAGTTTCCTGAGGTGCGAGAAGCCCTACCACCACTGCTGCCTGCTAGAGCTCCAGCACCTCTGCCCCAGCGCAGCTTTGCAGCCCCCCCAGGGAAGATTCTGTGTCATGTGAAAGCAATAATATATATCCATTTTGGGGCAGAGATGTGGGAGAAAGAGGTTCTGGCAGCACTGCAAACAAGAAAAAAACCCCACAGGGTGAGGTTTCCATGCAGGGCCCAGACTGAAGGACCCATCAACAGTCAAAGAACCCAATCCAGTGGCAAAAAACGATACCAACTGTTGCCTGCACAAGCGACACGGGACAGCGCAGGCCCGCCTCACCGGTGATGCTCGTTGGTGAAGGAGTAGAAGTGCTTGTCGGGGCTGGCCAGAAGGTCACGCAGGCGCTTGTAGACCGGGGCGCTGCGGGCGCGCACCTCCTGCAGCACCGTCTGCAGCAGCACCACGTTGCGGATCGCCGCATCCTCCACGATGTCGATCTGCGGTGGTAGGGAAGACGGGGCGGGTCAGGACGCGTCACCTCACCGCGCCGCCCCGGGGAGGAAGAGCGGGGTTGGGGGGAGGAGTACCTGGTGCAGCAGGAGGTTGGTGTCGGGCACCAGGTAGTGCGGCGCGCTGCAGAGGCTGCTGGCGGCGCCAGGCTCGGGCTGCAGGCAGGCGGCGCCGGACGGCGGCGGCACGCACAGCGAGCAGGCGGCCGCGCCGCAAGCGATGTCGTCGCGCAGGTAGTGCTCGCGCACCACCTTGCGCACGGCCCCCGCGCGCGTGCGGTGCAGGAACGTCCGCGAGGTCAACATCTCACTCGCCAGGCCGAGCGAGGGGACCGCCAGCAACACCAACTTGGCCCACGTCACAGCTCGTCCTAGAGCGCTCCGGAACCGGAAGGAAGCCCGCGGGCGCTCCCGGCATGCAGCGCGGATGAGGCGGGAGCGAGGCTGCGAGCAGTGTTGCCGTGGCGATAGTGGGCAACGCTGAGTCGTGGCTGAGGTGAGTGTGGGGGACAGGGCGGGTTTCTCTGCGTCTGAGCGGCGCCAAGCCCCCTCCCTCACCTCCCGCTGGGGGATGGTCCCGAGTGACCCAATGGGGAGCGGGGCCCGGGATGAGTGTGAGGGTCAGCGCTAGCCGCACTGCGCTTGCGCAGCTGCAACCCCCATCTCCTGCCCTCCCAGGGACCGCCTCAGTGGGCCCAATGGGAGCCGAGGGGAGAGGTCCCCGCAGCGGGCGGGGGGGCAGTGCTTTGACCTTGGCCTTTCCCTCCCCAGGCCCTGGTTGGCAGTTGAGCCACCCCCTGCCACGGGGGCGGAGGGCGATGTTGCGGCCGGGCACCAAGGAACTGCGGGTGATGAATGTGTCCAGTTCCCTGGAGTTGGAAGACATCAGCTTGGAGACCACAGTGCCCACGGATGACCTGTCCTCCTCGGAAGAGAGGGGCAGTGGTGGGAAGGTCACGAGGCAGCTGCTGGAGCGCAAGGAGCTGCTGCACCGTTTGCAGGTGCTGAAGATTGAGCTGTCGCAGAAAAACCTTATGCTGGACAACCTGAAGGTGGAGTACCTGACCAAGGTGAGTGCAGCCCCTTGCTTGCCACCACTGGTGCCCGGATAGTAGAGCAAAAGAGCGTTGGATGTGATCGTCGTTGTTGTGGCAAGGCTTGAGCAGCTTTTGGTTGCTGAACAGCTTTGGTTCTTGTAACGCAACGGTGATCAACTTCTGGCCTGTGGAGTGGTGGTATGCGGCTTGGGCTGTCCGCGGGTCAGAAACTTTGCTGACGGGGAAGCAGGGACAAGTAATCCTGCCACCTTCGCCTTCTGCCAAATTCCTAAGCCCTGCACAACCAAGTAGGGACCAGGCCATGCCCCTTTCTTCCCCCTGCACATCTGCATTGAGGCTAGGCTGTGCTGTGCCTCCTTAGCTCCTCCCCACCACATGGCTGGGTTGGGGCCCGTCTGTGTCTTCTTATTGCCTTCCCCCCTGCAGTTGGATTAGAGCCAGGCCGTGCCTCTTTGCTCCTATGCAGCTGCATTGAGGCAAAATTCAGCCCTGCCTCACTGCCCCACATACCAAATCAGGCCCACCAGCGGGATCCAGCCTGCAGACAGATTGAGCACCATCTGTCTGGCCTAAGAGGACAGAAAAGGTCTGGCACCACTGTTCTCACTGAAATCAGGATAGGTACAGCAGAAAAGGCATGGGTGTCAGTTCTGTCTTTCTGTGTGCTTCAGCCATTCATGGATTTCTGCTACCAAAAGAAGAAGACATCTTCACTCATAAATTAATATTTTTAGTATTAGAAATTGTTAGAGGGTTGTGCTTATTTCAGCTCTCACAGGATCCCTGCAAGCTAAATGCTAAAATGTTATTTCTGTTATTAAAGAGTAAAGAAGATGGGGGAGCTGAAGTGAGGAGAATTAACTGCTGTATGATTAGTACAGCAATTAGCCAGTTAAGTGAATTGCCCAGTTTCCAGCCCCTTTGTAAGTGGACTATACTGGAGACTATAGTTAGAGAGGAGGTTAGGACTTGAGAATCCTGGGCTTTTTGTTTTGCATTTATTAAAGTTTGAGGTGGGGAAAAGATTCACCCTCCAAAGACTCTAACCTCTTCAGGTCAAGTAATTTATTATTAATCTCTCAGCACACCCTATGCTATATAGATTTATTGTTATAATGGGGGATAATCAGGCAATATATGGGAGAGGATTGAGAAATACTGACAGTGGAGTAGACTGGGGCTGTCAAACCAACTGCAACTGAGGGGTTAACATTTCACCTATATACTCCTGCCCAGATGCCACTTCACATCTTACAGTGGTAGCCAGGATCTCTTCCTTCTCCAGTTTCTGGCTTCTGCCCCTGCTGCTGGCACAGTGAGAAGGAGGCCAGACTGCATGTGTTATGTGCAGGGTAGGGGAGGGAGCAGGATCATCTCAGCTAAAGAGGGAGGGGAGCCAAGTTGCCAGTGCTGTGTGGGGCAGGCAGGATGCCCATATCTGCACACTTGGGCAAGTGCTGGGAGTGCTGTGCATGCTAACCTGTGCTCAGCACATGTGGCTGGCAAATGGAAGCTGGGTTGTACGCACAACAGTGGAGAGCTGAGCTGCACGCACAGCATCAGGGGCCTAGGGGAACAGCCCCCTAGCTCCCCAGTAGTTGAATTGGCCTGAAGTAGGCCACTGAGTGGTCTGAATTACAGCAAGCTGTAACCTGTCCTGCCTCCTGTTTCCTGGAAGTGCAAGATGGGAAAAGACAAAAGGTCTTACTCCGTTTGTGTGCATTCTTAATACTGCTACCTTCCTGTATTAGTCTCTAGTGTTATTTGCACTTGTTTGTCAAGCTGAATTTAGGCTTGATCATGCAGTTGGAGTTGAGAAGGCAAATGTCTCCCCCTGCACAGCTCCAGTTGTGGAATCTTGAAACATTTCTTTGTAGGTTCTTTGGGGCAGGGATAGTTTCTTGTTTTGTTGAGGTACTTAACAGATTCTTTGAATTCTCATGAAATGATCTTGATTCATTTAGGTCTGTATCATTTTTCCCTCTAAATCCTTTAAAGGAAATAGGACTATTTTTTTTCCTGTGAGGAAAATGACCTGTTTTTATATGTTTTTATCCATATTTAGATTGAAGAGCTAGAAGAGAAGCTGAATGATGCTATCCATCAGAAACAGCTGTTGTCTTTACGATTAGATAGCCAATTGGCATTGCAGCAAGAAGATGCCAGGTATGATGGAAAAATAAACAGCTCTCAATGAGATGTACTACAGTGATATGCAACAAAGGGCCTGTTACCGGCTCCTTTGCCATGGCAACACCACACGCACAGCAGGGGCCTGAAAACCGGGGCTGCCATGGAGATGTTGGGCTGCATGCAGGTGGGGTAAGGCGCCGTGTGAGACTCATTCCATTCTACCAAGCACTGGGTACCTTTACAAAACCAGCTTCTCCCTGATGGCCTTGGGAAGTTGACTGCACGGGGCCTGCAGGCGCTGAAGCAGTGGCATGCTCTGGGGCTCCAAATGCACCTGGCACCTCTGTCCACATGCGAGTCTACCCTACCTGCCCAGGACTGCAGCGCAAGCTGCACAGGGAGTGGGGCTTTGGGTAGGAGCTGCGGGTGAGGGGTGACATGGGAATAAGCAGTCACCACCTTTGAGGGTCAGAGCACGCAGGATGTGTGTGTGTGTGTTTAAATGCAAAACAAACAGAAAAAGGTTTATTTAGGTCAGTAGTTTACAATCCCTTGCACTATTGCTAAATATTGGTTATCAGATCAGCATTGGCCGATATGGTTGGCTTCATAGTTTCATAGTACGGTTGGAAGGGACCTAAGCAGATCATCGAGTCCGACCCCCTGCCATGGCAGGAAAGAGTACTGCGGTCAAACGACCCCAGCAAGGTGATTGTCTAGCCTTGTCTTAAAGACCCCCAAGGTAAGAGCCAGTACCACTTTGCTTGGAAGTAGGTTCCGGATCCTAGCCGCCCTGACCGTGAAGTAGTGCCTCCTGATGTCTAATCTGAATTTACCCTCTGCCAGCTTGTGACCGCTATTTCTAGTCACTCCTGGTAGTGCTCAGGGGAATAGAGACTCCCCTAACGCCTGCTGGTCCCCTCCGACTAGTTTGTAACAGGCCACTAGAACCCCCTCAGCCTTCTCTTGTGGAGGCTGAACAGGTTCAGGGCCCGTAGCCTCTCCTCGTAAGGCCTGCTGCCCCCAATCATGCGAGTGGCCCTCCTCTGGACCCTCTCCATGTTGTCCACATTCCTCTTGAAGTGCGACACCCAGAACTGGATGCAGTACTCCAGCTGTGGCCTGACCAGTGCCGCATAGTGGTGGGGGGATCACCTCCTTGGACCTGCTTGAGATGCATCTGTGGATGCATGATAAGGTGTGGTTTTCCTTCCTAACTGCATTCCCACACTGCCGGCCCATGTTCATCTTGGAGTCAATGATGACTCCAAGATCCTTTTCTGTCTCTGTACTGATGAGAAGGGAGTTCCCCAGCTTGTAGGTATGGTGCTGGTTCTTCCTCCCCAGGTGCATCACCTTGCACTTGTCAGTGTTGAATCGCATCCTATTCTCATCCGTCCACCCCTGTAACCTGTCTACGTCTGATTGTAGCCTATTCCTTCCTTCCAGCGTGCCCACATCCCCCCACATCTTAGTGTCATCAGCAGATTTGAACAGGGTGCTTTTTACCCCCTCGTCCAAGTCACTGATGAAGATGTTGAACAGTGCGGGCCGGAGGACCAAGCCCTGTCGAACCTCACTGCCCACATCCCTCCAAGTCGAAAACGACCCATCCACTACCACCCTCTGGGTACCGCCCTCCAGCCACTTGGCAACCCATTTGACTGTGTAGGTGTCGACACCACAGTCCCCCAGTTTTTTAATGAGAACAGGGTGAGAGACAGTGTCGAAGGCCTTCCGGAAGTCCAGAAAGACTACGTCTACTGCTACCCCTGCATCTAAGGATTTAGTGACCTGGTCATAGAAGGCCACCAGGTTGGTGTGACAGGACCTGCCTCTAATGAACCCGTGTTCATTGCTGCTAAGCATAATCTCCCCTGCTGGCCCCTTGTGGACATGTGCCAGAATAATTCTCTCAAAAAGCTTACCCAGGATTGAGGTAAGACTAACTGGCCTATAGTTTCCTGGGTCCTCTTTCCTCCCTTTTTCAAAGATGGGAACCATATTGGCCCTCTTCCAGTCCTCTGGCACCACACCAGAGCACTACGAGTGCTCATAAAGCCGTGCCAGGGGTCCCACAATGACTTCAGCTAATTCCCTCAGCACTCTGGGGTGGAGATTGTCCGGACCAGCTGATTTAAATACATTCAGTCCCTCAAGAAGTTCCCTGACTAGATCCTCACTGACTCTTGGCCTAGATGCGCCTCCCCTGGGGCCTGAGGGGGACCCAGCAGGGGGCTGATCCAGTCCCTGCTCAGGAAAATGGAGGCAAAGAAGTCATTAAATATGTTAGCTTTGTCATCTGGTGTGACAACCAAATTTCCTAGCGTGTCGTGCAGGAGCTCCACGTTACCGATACCTTCTTTTTACCCGCTATGTATTTAAAAAAGGACTTCTTGTTGTCCTTGATCTAGGTAGCTAGTCCCAGTTCCATCTCTGCCTTGGCCTTCCTGACTGCACCCCTGCATTCCCGAGCAACCACAGTATAGTCCTCCCTGGTGATGACCCCTCCCTTCCATTGGGTGTGCGCTTCCCTTTTAGCTAGGAGACATTCTAGGATGCTTCTGGTGAGTCATGGGGGCTTTTGCACCCTCCTGCTCCCTTTGATCTGTGTTGGGATTACCTCCCTTTGGGCTTGGAGGATCGTCTCCTTAAGGAGCGACCACTCTCCTTGGACACCTTGGCTCCCCTCCCCTCCGGGACCTCAGTGCCTCCCTGACTATTCTTCTTAACTCATTGACATCCACCCTCCTGAAATCTAGGGCTGCTGCCTTGCTGCAGGCCTTTTCCACCTTGCGCTGGATGGTGAAGTCCAGCAGGCGATGATCGCTGTCGTCCAGGTGGTCAAGCACCCGCAGCCCCCTCACCAGGTCGTTGCCGGTGGCCAGCCCCAGGTCCAAAAAAGCGTCTCTCCTGGTGGGGCTGTGCACCTCCTGGGTTAGATGGAGGTCCTGCATTTTGGCTAGGAACCTACGTGAGTGGTCAGACCTGGCTGACTGCTCTTCCCAGCAGAAGTTCGGAATGTTCAGGTCACCCATGATGACCACATCCTTTGACCTAACTACCTCCGTGAGCTGACTTAAGAATTCCTGGTCTAGCTCTTCCCCTTGGTTGGGTGGTCTGTAGTAGCCCCCCAACGTTAAGTCTCTTTCCCCTTGGCTGCCTTGTATTCTAACCCAGAGCACTTCAGTGTGCCCCTTCTCTGACTCTGTGCTACTTGATGAGGATGTGTGTTCCTCCTTAATGTAGAGTGCCACACCCCCACCTTTCCTTCCTGTCCTGTCCCTCCTGCCTTTGATATTCACCACGTTTCACGCCCTACTATGTCTGGGTTGGTGTCGGCTAGCAGGAGGGTAAGTTCCTTCTGCTTGTTATGCATACTGCGAGCTTTTGTGTAGAGGATTTTGAGGCCTCCTGAGGCTGTGTGCACTGGCCCCCTATTCTCAGCATTGCCCTGGCCCCTGTAGCTTACCTGTGTATATGTTCCGTTCGTCAGTCTAGGGTGGGCTGTACTTGTGGGTGCTGCTTGGTTTAGCGGTTCAAGGCTTCCACCACCCTCATCTTCCCCTTCCCCTAATAAGCCTAGTTTAAAGCCCGTCAGACGAGATCTGCTAACCTAGAAGAGAACGCACACTTACCTTTAGGGGAAAGTTGGAGCCCATCCTGTCTCTCGTCGTGATGTGCGGGTCATTTTCAAGGAAGCCAAAGCCTGCCTCAAGACACCATTCCTGAAGCCGCCAGTTGGTCTCTGTGACGCACATCTCATGCCGTCTTCCATGTCTGCTCACTGGTAGGACGGAAGAGAATACCACCCGTGCACCTATTTCCTTCAGCACGCCCCCCAGAGAGTGGTAGTCCGCCATCAGGTGATCAGGGCTTCTGGCCGCATTATTAGTACCCACATGGATTAGGACCATGGGGTAGTAATCGGTGGGCTGGATCATGGCCTGGATCATCCCCGTCACATCCTGAATCTTTGCTCCGGGCAGGCAGTAGATTTCGTGTGTTGCGGGGTCCTGGTGACAGATGGGGCCCTCTGTACCTCTCAGGATGGAGTCACATATGACAATCACTCAATGCTTCCTTCTTCAGACCTTCTTCAGAACTGCTTAGCTCTTTTGGCCTGTTTGGAGCGTGTGGAGTTGCCTCCTCTCCAGTTGTCTCCTCTCCTTCCTTCTCCTCCAGTGTTGCTAGGGCCTCGTACCTGTTCTCCAGCCAGACTGGAGGAACTGTGGTACTGCTGTGTTACAAGCAGCCCTGGTTAATCATCAGTTATTGTTATTGGTGCACCTCTACTGGAATGCATCTTGGAAGTGCACTGTGTGGCACTTTCTTTAATCTTGCAGTTTTCCCAAATGCACCCCCTTGCCTTTGCCACTTGCTCTTGATGGTGAGGAGGCAAAAACCAGTTTTAAATATGCTGCTGTTTTTGCTTCCCATCTTGTCAGCAGCAAGTAGCAGAGAGACCAGGTCCCCTCTTCCAGTTGTCAGCAGGAGGCAAAAACTGTGTTACATTTAAAACTATGGTTTTCACATCCCCTCCGATCAGGGATAGATGTCAGGGCCCCTCCGACAGTCAGCAGCGGGGGACAGCATGCGGGGGAAAGTGCAAAATTAAAGGAGCCACTGCTCAGTACACTTCTGGTAGTATGGGAAACAAGCAGGAGGAACTTACCCTCCTGCTAACAGACACCAACCTGGACATAATGGGGATCACTGAAACGTGGTGGGACTCAATGCATGACTAGGCGGTGAATGTCAAGAAAGGGACAGGATAGGAAGGAAAGGTGGGGCATGGCACTCTATATTAAGGAGGAATACACGTCCTTGTCAATTAGCAAAGAATCAGAGGAAGGGCAATCTGAAGTGCTTTGGGTTAGAATACAAAGCAGTCAAGGGGAAAGAGACTTAACGGTGGGGGGCTACTACAGACCACCCAACTAAGAGGAAAAGCTAGACCAGGAATTCTTAAGTCAGCTCACGGAGGTAGTTAGGTGAAAAGGGTGTGGTCTTTATGGGTGACCTGAACTTTCCAGATATCTGCTGGGAAAAGCAGTCAGCCAGGTGTGACCGCTCACGTAGGTTCCTAGCCAAAATGCAGAACTTCTATCTAACCCAGGAGGTGCACAGCCCCACCAGGGGAGACGCCTTTTTGGACCTGGTGCTGGCCACGGGAGATGATCTGGTGAGGGCGCTGTGGGTGCTCGACCACCTGGGGGACAGTGATAATCACCTGCTGGAATTCATGATCCAGCACAGGGTGGAAAAGGCCTACAGCAAGGCAGCAGCCCTAGATTTCAGGAGGGCAGACTTCATTGAGGTAAGGAGAATTGTCGGGGAAGCACTGAGGTCCCAGAGGGGAGGGGAACCAGGTGTCCAAGGAGAGTGGTCGCTCCTTAAGGAGACGATCCTCCAAGCCCAAAGGGAGGTAATCCCGATGAGGATCAAAGGGAGCAGGAGGACACATAAGCCCCCATGGCTCAACAAAAGCATCCGGGAATGTTTCTTAGCAAAAAGGGAGGCATACACCCAACGGAAGGGAGGGGTCATCACCAGGGAGGACTATACTGTGGTTGCTCGGGAATGCAGGGGTGCAGTCAGGAAGGCCAAGGTGGAGATGGAACTGGGACTAGCTTCCCGGATTAAGGACAACAAGAAGTCCTTTTTTAAATACATAGCAGGTAAAAAGAAGGTTCCGGGTAATGTGGGGCCCCTGCACGACACGCTAGGAAATTTGGTCATCACACCAGACGACAAAGCCAACATGTTTAACGATTTCTTTGCCTCCATTTTCCTAAGCAGGGACCGGAACAGTCACCCCCCCGCTGGGTCCCCCTCAGACCCCAGGGAAGGCTCACCTAGGCCAAGGGTTAATGAGAAACTAGTTAGGGAACTTCTTGAGGGGCTGGGTGTATTCAAGCCGGTCCAGACAATCTCCACCCTAGAGTACTGAGGAAATTGGCTGAAGTCATTGTAGGACCCCTGGCACGGCTTTACAAGCACTCGTGGTGCTCTGGTGTGGTGCCAGAGGTCTGGAAGAGGGCCAATGTGGTTCCCATCTTTAAAAAGGGGAAGAAGGAGGACCTGGGAAACTATACGCCAGTTAGTCTTACCTTGATCCTGGGCAAGCTTTTTGAAAAAATTGTTGCAGCGCATATCCACGAGGGGCCAGCAGGGGAGATTATGCTTAGGGGCAACGAATATGGGTTCATTAGAGGCAGGCCCTGTCACACCAACCTGGTGGCCTTCTATGACCAGGTCACTAAATCCTTAGATGCAGGGGTAGCAGTGGACATAGTCTTTCTGGACTTTCGAAAGGCCTTCGACACTGTCTCTCACCCCGTTCTCATTAAAAAACTGGGGGACTGTGGTGTCGACACCCACACAGTCAAATGGGTTGCCAAGTGGCTGGAGGGCCACACCCAGAGTGTGGTAGTGGATGGGTCGTTTTCGACTTGGAGGGATGTGGGCAGTGGGGTTCAACAGGGCTTGGTCCTCCGGCCCGCACTGTTCAACATCTTCATCAGTGACTTGGGCAAGGGGGTAAAAAGCACCCTGTTCATATTTGTTGATGACACTAAGATGTGGGGGATGTGGGCACGCTAGAAGGGAGTAATAGGCTGCAATCAGACCTAGACAGGTTACAAGGGTGGGCGGATGAGAATAGGATGCGATTCAACACTGACAAATGCAAGGTGATGCACCTGGGGAGGAACAACCGGCACCATACCTACAGGTTGGGGAACTCCCTTCTCGTCAGTACAGAGGCGGAAAAGGATCTTGGAGTCATCATTGACTCCAAGATGAACATGGGCCGGCAGTGTGGGGATGCAATCAGGAAGGCCAACCGTACCCTGTCATGCATCCACACATGCATCTCGAGTAGGTCCAAGGAGGTGATCCTCCCCCTCTATGTGGCACTGGTCAGGCCACAGCTGGAGTACTGCATCCATTTCTGGGCACCGCACTTCAAGAGGGATGTGGACAGCATGGAGAGGGTCCGGAGGAGGGCCACTTGCATGATCAGGGGGCAACAGGGCAGGCCCTATGAGGAGAGGCTACGGGCCCTGAACCTGTTCAGCTTCTACAAGTGAAGGCTGAGGGGGGATCTAGTGGCCTGTTGCAAACTAGTCGGAGGGGACCAGCAGGCACTGGAGAAGTCCCTGTTCCCCCGAGCATTGCCAGGAGTGACCAGCAATAACGGTCACAAGCTGGCAGAGGGTAGCTTTAGGCTGGATATCAGGAGGTGCTACTTCGTGGTCAGGACGGCGAGGATCTTCCAAGAGAAGCGGTGCTGGCTCCTACCCTGGGGGTCTTTAAGAGGAGGCTAGATGTACACCCTGCTGGGGTCATTTGACCCCAGTACTCTTTCCTGCCATGGCAGGGGGTCAGACTCGCTGATCTACTCAGGTCCCTTCCAACCCTGGAAACTATGAAACTATGGTGTGAATTCCAGTGGTCCCTGGCTATAGGTGCCACCCTGCCTTGCCTTTTGCCTAACTTCAGGCTATCCTGGCTAACTACCTCTCATTGAAATTTGCAGTTTCTGACCTGCCTAAATCCAAACTTTATTTTGAAACTTGTCCAAATGGCATATTCAATTCCTTAATCTTCTGAAACATTACAGATTGGACTTTATACTGGCTGACCATAGGACAGTTTTGGTATGTGGACTTCCTTTAGTGAAGTCTTATGTTGGAGAGGATTATGATTTGTGGAAGTCTCTCTCTATAGTTACAGGAAACCTTAGCTATTTGTGGGCTTGGCATTTGCGGTTTCAAATATTTGCAAACCGCAAATGCCGAACCCGCATTTTAAATACGCTTTATGTACTTACAGGTGCACCTCGGGAGCTCCACACTTGCTTCAACTGGGCTTCCACTGCCACTGGACTCCTGCTATCACTGCTGGAGCCATGCTCCCCCGCCCCTTCTCAGCTGCCGGGAGGCACTGCATTCATAAATACAGTGTGCGTTCATATTTGTGGATTTTGCCATTCGTGGGGGATATGAGAACATATCCCCCGCGAATGGTGAGGGTTGCCCATACTTTTATATTCCAACCCTGGTTTGACCATAATCTCAGATCTGTTACAGTCAGGTCTTACTGCAAACAGTATAGCAACTCTTAGAAAAACATCTCTAAATAGTGTCTTAATTGTACAATCTGCAAAGTGGAGTTATTTAAGGGAAATAGAAGTACTGTAATATCCGTAAGGTAAAGTTCTATGTACCTTGTAAATTAGTATTATTTTTAAGCCTAGAGTCATAGAAAGGTTGAATTTATTTTTTTTCACATGCATAAGCCTTTCTCTTTGCAGTCCTATTCTCTGTCCCCTGCCCTGCATAACCCACCCAGACATAACTTCTATTTACCCTTTTAGCCAGATATACATGTAACCCTTCTGCTACGGTGGACTTTGGGGCCTGCTTTGGTAAGCCTCATGAAGTATGTTGAATCAAGGTTGTTCCTGAGCTCTTGTAATAAGCAAGTCAAAACTTTTTATAGTATTTAAATATTTAAAAATACTACTTTCCAAACAAAACCAATCATATTAGAACTTCTAAGGTTGAAAGATGTTTTCACAGAGTTCAAGTAAAACTCAAAAGAAATGTGGGTTTCTTTATAAAAATTTTGGGTCTATAAAAAGTAACTTGCTTAAAATGTCTGGAAATGAACAAGTAGTAACATGTTAGTAAGAAGTCTAGCTGATTTCCACTGTCATTTGATCTTTCATCACTCATGATTAAACCAGCCTAACATCCAGTAATAACACCATATTTAAAAGTTCCCACTGAAAACAGACCCCCCCCCACAGATTTCCTCTTTTACCAGAGAAAAATGCAGATTTTTCATTTTAACAGAGAAACATGGATTTTGCTCTTTTGCAAAAAGCGCTCTACAGGCTGGCAGAGTTCCAGCCTGCAAGGGGCTGCGGGGAGCAGGAGGGGGGTTATCGGGCAGGGGGTGCCATGTGCATGTATGTGCACATGGCCACCATGCAGCCTGGAGAGCAGCTCCCATAGTTAAGGGAGCAGAGTGGTGGGGAATTGAGGCCCCCATAGGGAGGGAAGGGGTGGAGTTGGACAGGGCTAGGGCAATGCATAGGGCTTGCACAGTTGCAGGGCCCTGAGGAAGAGCGGGATAAGGCCATGGATGGTTTGTCCAGGGGTGGGGGTATGTGGCCGGCTCCCTGCCGCTATGCACACTTCCAGGGGAATGTGGGGGACGCATGCCCCCAGATCTGTGTGTGGGGGTTGCGGTGGGCTGCCTGCTGCAGACTTGGGCTGCCCACCCTGCTGCCCTTCCCTGTGGCCTCTGTGGTCCAGAGGGCGGGACCCAGCACAGCAGGAAAGACTGGTGCCAGGCAGGGAACCTCATTGCGGCCGCTGTGAACCCTGCACTGCTCTGGGGACGTGCCCCCTCCTACCACGGAGTAGTGTGGGAGGTGGTGTGGAGTCGTGCCCCACACTGCTCTGGGTTTGGTAGGGGGTGCGTCAGCAGGACAGCGTGGAGCTCACACCAGCAACAACAAGCTTCCCTGTCCAGCCCCACTCTGCCCTGCTGTGGCCACTGGGCTGCAGAGGCCCTAGGGTGAAGGCAGTAGGGCAGGGAGCCCGAGCCTGCAGTGGGCAGCCCACCCCTGCCCCATGCACAGATCTGGGAAGCATGTGTGCCCCCTGCCCCTCGCCTCCTGGACTGTGCACAGCAGTGGTGAGCTGGCATCACCGCTTGCTTAAGCCTGCAGCTGGCAGCCTGGACCACCCCCCCGACTCCCCATGGGTTCCACTTCAGCTGTGCTGTCTGCTGGGGAGGGGGAGCCAGGCTCCCTGCTTAGGCCACAGCTGCTGCCACTGCCACTGGCTCCCACAGGTGGCAGCTGGGGCTTGGACACTGATGCAGGGGGCAGGGGGCTGCAGACCCAGGTCCCTGGTCCCATTGCTCAGGCAGCTGGGGACCCACTCCACAGAGCTGTTGTGGGTGGGGAGTGAGGGGCACCTGCAGGGCTGTGGATGCAAAGTGAAAGGCCTGGACCTGCATCTTGGTGAGCTAAGGGGGCAGGGGGAACTCTCATTTTTCCATGATAAAAACAAGGTCAAATACCTACACTTACAGGTACTTAGAGTTTATTTTACTAGTGTGATTGAGGCACTGGTAGGCTTCCAAATCACTTTAAAATTTAAATATATCAACAAAACATTGTGTGCAGTTGATACCTCTGTGTGTGTGTTAGAGAATTTACCATTTTTTATTACAGAAAACCAGGATCCCTGCTTTTTAGTATGATTTTAGGGAGCTGGATAAGTGCATAAAAGTGGTTGTATGTTGGAAGTGAAAGGAAATTTGTGCTATGGTGTGTGGGAGAGAAAAATATTGAAATTCAAGTTTCAATTGAAATTAGTGTTGCTTTAACTAGTGATTTCTTAGTTTCTTGTATTTGTGCTTGCTAGGAATCAGTTTGGCAGTTGTAATTCCATTTAACTATGTTTTTTAGTTTGAACATATTAAAAATGAATACATCTTAAAAATCTGCTTGAGCTGATCATGAAATCGCTCACGGATGCTAAGCTTGCCTTTGATATTGACTTAAATTTCTGAGCAAGCCACTTAACTTTTATCTTTGTTCTTGTTTTACAAGGAAACTTTACTCATCCCCCTCATTGGTATTGTGGGGATTGATTAGTTATTTAACAACCATTTTGGTGTGCTTATTACAACTTTTTAATGCACTTATTCAGAAAACATCAGGAGCTAATGAAACAGGAAATGGAAACCATTTTACTGAGGCAGAAACAACTAGAAGAAACAAATCATCAGTTGAGGGAGCGAGCTGGAGATATCCGTCGTAGCCTGCGTGACTTGGAATTGACAGCAGATTCCTATGAGAAACTGAAGTCCCTTTCTGAAGATGAGCTTTCTATCCCTGAATATGTTTCTGTGAGTATTTAGTGTTTCTATTACTGTTCAAAATTACAATTGACGTAACTTTTACACATCTTCACCAAGTCCAAGGCATGGGTTCTCTTCTTTCCCTCTACCCACTTCGTGAGTCAGATTCAAACCAGCAGCCTTAGTGGAAGTCGGTGTTAATAGTTGTTGGACATTCCCTTGAGCTGATTAGATCATGGCTACAATGCTTTTTCTTAAATCCCTGTCATTTGTTTTGTGGGTCTTGGTTGGTGCTTGTTTAGAACCAAACTGTCAGGAGTGTGGGTTTTTTCTTCTTTCTCTTTTTTTTTTTTAATACTATTCATAGATTGTTCATAAGGACTAGGCTGGAAAGACAACTGGAGTCAGGTGACCCCAGCTAGTTGACCGTCCAGTCTCTTGAAGATATCCAGAGTAAGTGATTGCAGCACCTCTGGAGGGAATTTATTCCACAGTCTGGACACTGACTGTGAAGAAGTTTTTCCTATTGTTAAGCCTGAAACGGTCTTTGGGGAGTTTGTGGCCATTATTTCTGTATTTTCCCAAGAGCGCCTTGCTGAAAAGTTGTTTACTGAACCCTTGTTGTATTCCTGTGATGTAGCGGTAAGGTGCTACCAAGTCCCCTCTCAGCCTTCTCTTTTTTAGGCTGAAGAGTCCCAAGTCCCTTAGCCTGTCCTCGTATAGCTTGCCTTGCAAGTCTCTGATCATACAGCTAGCCACACTTTTACCTTCTCTCATTCCTTGGATGCTCAAACCAGCAAAATCTCCCTGTGCCTGAAGAAGGGTGACTTCGCCCAAAAGATTGCTAAGAACTTTTTTCCCAGCTACTTAGTTGGTCTAATAAAAGATATCACATCTATTGAGAACTTTACCATTAAAGCGCCATGCAATTTTTGTAGATCAGTGGTTCTCAACCAGGGTGTCCGGAGATCTTTGCTTGCCATGGTGAGGTGAAATTACTCTGTATATGTCTGTTTCAAGGAGATGCATGCAGGGTTGGACTAGGAAGCAACTGGGTGCAGGTGCTTCTGCCTGCATTTATTCACCAATGCTGCTTGCACATGTTAAAAAAAAACAAAAACAAAGAAACCAGCCCAAGCCCCCTTCCTCCCCTTCCCCTCCTACCCCTCACCACCCCCAAAAAACCAAACAAACAACAACCTGTCCATTATTGAAAGAAGCAGCATGTTACTTTGACCCAGCTTGAGAGTGTATATATAGATCAGGTGCTTCAGCAGGGCTTTTTGGTGTTTTTAGTTAAAGTTGATTCAATCAGCTGTTAGATAAAAGCACCAAAAAGGCTCCACTAAAGCACCTTATCTATACAGATGGTAGGTGAGCTGGGTCCAGCTGAGGTGCTGCCTCTTTTGGGCATATGCAGGGTCTATGCCAAGTTTAAAATGCTGGGTTTTTTTGTTTTGTTTTTTTCTAACATCTGCAAGCAGCTCTAGTGGTGGCACAGCAGCCTGGAGATAAATTTTAAGTGCCTGTTGCTGCTTTTTTTGGTGCTGTTGGGCAGATGTCCATATGCCAGGGCTAGAGATCAGGACAGGGATACTTGTATGCTGTGTGTCCTGGAGGGGCAGAGCAGGGAGCTTCATAGACAGTAACCAGTAGCTGCTGCTAATAGAGTCAGAGCTGGGTACGTCTAGGCCTCCTACCCTAGTGTAGCGGCCTCTGTCATTAGACCAGGTAGATCAATACAGTAGCTTCAGATGAATCTTTGGGAAGCTGCTGCAAGCAATTCACTGGCCAGAGCCTAGCTGAGATGGGGTGGGACAGCAGGGGACCTCAGATTGCAGAATAGGGGATGTGTGCATGATCTGTGTGGACAAAGGAAGGGGGCTCTGTGTGTATGGAGGACCAGGTGTACCCTGTGTGTCTGTGTTGCAGAAAGGCTCTGCACATGAGTGTGTGAGCACACAAAAGAAAGGAAACATGCATGTCTGTGCAGGGCGCTGTACTAAATCTGTATGAAATGGGCATGCTACTAAATTCAGAAAAGTTACAGAGGGGGCTTTGAGTCTGAAAACCACTGTTCTAGAAGCAAGGCACACATAAACACAAAACATATTTTAGCTTTGAAAATTCTGTACATCGGGCTAAACAGCACAAAACTTTGGGGGGATTCAAATTTGTTTTTATCTATATTTTGATTAAATGGAGTGCATGTGAAGCACTGTAATTACTTGCACATATTTGCTGTTATCCTCTTCACGAGGGCTGCCCCCCACATACAATTTAGCGTAAGAGTTTTATTTAGTGACAAATCAACATGTTTTGATAGTTATCAACCAATGGGAATCTGTGTTTCTTAAAAAAAAGTAAAAATCCAGAACAATATTAGAAGTGATTATTTTAAGCAAGGTTTTCTTTTTTGCTGATTTAAGTCATGGTATAAATTACTTCAATTTAAATGTGG
Organism: Crocodylus siamensis; assembly: GCF_052110815.1. Taxonomy (NCBI): domain Eukaryota; kingdom Metazoa; phylum Chordata; order Crocodylia; family Crocodylidae; genus Crocodylus; species Crocodylus siamensis. Next base: position 342,976,518 of record NC_143395.1, on the reverse strand, counting down.
TAGGGGCACTAGTGTTGTAGCTGTGATGGTCCAGAAAAAAATGGAGGCAAGGATTTTTATGGGTGATACCTTTTATTGGACCAACTTCAAGGTTGGGGGAGATTTCAGTAAGCTTTATGGTACAAAGCACCTGATGAAACATGCCTTTTACTTGAAAGCTTGTCTTCTATTCAAATATAATCTGTGTAATCCTAAAAGGATCCAAAAACTTTAATATTTTATACTACAGTTAAAAGATTAGGTATGTCCTAAATATTTTGAACAAGTTTTCAAAACTGCTTGAAGAAAATGGATGACTGTTGCAGTTCAAGTACAAAGAGATCTGCCCTTCCAAGTAAATAATGTAATCATTATCATTTTGGAGTTAGATTCAATAAACTGATTTTTTTCAGGGGGAAGAGCAAACAATAAATCTTTGATTGCACTTCTGTTCTGAAAAGTGCTTGTGTATACATGACATCTTTGTGCATCTTTGTGCACTGTTTTAATGCAATGTTTTCCAACCTTTTTCACCCCACAGCACACTTACCTAAATAAAAAAGTACCATGGCACACTGGACGTTGTGGGGGGCATGCGGCCAGCCAGACATCAATGAGGGGGAAGGGAGTGGCGTGTGGCCAGCCGAACACCGATGGGGAGGGGTGGTGCGCAGCCAGCTGGATGACATTTTAAGTTGGAGCCACGGCCCCTGCCTGATGAGCCACGCTCCCCGTCTGTCTTTGTCCACAGCAGCAGCAGGCGGTAGGGTGTGGCTCCAGCCCAGTTGGGAAATGCTGTTTTAATGACTAAAATATACTCTTCTTTTTTATTTTTGGAGATTTCTCTTCCTTGGTATACCTAGTCTGCTGTACTGCTCCTGATTTATACCTGTAAAATATTGTTTTCACTTGGCTTGCAAACAAGCACGAATACAGTAAGGTTAAACAGCTGAAGGTAGAACTTGTCATACAGCATTTTTATGATGTGAGCAGAAAAAGATGCAGTTTTCTTTGTCTGGGCTGCGGTCCTAGGAACATCTGACTTCCCATTAAATTATACATTTTACATATATGTGAAACAAAATAAATGTAGAATGCTACTTGTATAAGTTATGCTAGTGTATGTTTTGTCTGTTCATATCTATCCCAAAGTAGTGCTTTGCTGCCTTCCACTGCATACTAGTGAAGTACCATAATAACTACCCATTGTAATTAGCTATCCTGGGATAGCTGCTGACCTTGTTCCTGAACATTATAATTTACAGTGGTTTACAAGTGGATATCAGTTATACTTATCCCAGTTTGCATCTGTCTGTGCTCTTGCTCTCAGCAGAAAGGCTTTGTCATTTATATTCCTCCTCTGTATCTGCACAGCAGTGCTTTTAGTAGTGATTTACTGAAAAGCATTATGAATTGTACTTTCACCTTTCTTCTGGGAGGATGAAAAAATATTTATTTGCAGATTGTGTGTGGATAATATTGGTTTTTAAATTAATGGTTGGTTGAATCAGTGTGAAATTGCGTAAGAGAAGCAAGTCTTGTACTTGAACATATTGTATCTAACCAGTATGTGAGTTCAAGAAACAAGACAAATAAAAATCAAGAGCAAAAATTTAGCTGAGACTGTTGGCAGCAAGCAGTGCATTAGAGTACAGTATACAGAAAACACTAACGTAAGTACGGCATGCATGACAAAATAGTCTTTAAAGTGTGTAAGAGTTTTTTGCAGGTTAAAGAAAAAAAGTTTTAATATATTTTCAGCTGCTGTATATTTCTTTAATCTCAAGGGAAATTTATAGATACCTATATATTTTTTGAGAAGTAACGGTTGTTTGTTTTTCCTAGGTTCGGTTCTATGAAGTAGTCCATCCATTAAGAACAGAATTAAATGAACTGCAGGTGAAAAGGGATAGTCTAACAGAGGAATTAAGTGATTATAAAGTCCAGCTGAAGAGTGTGATGGAGGTTGGTATACTTCAGTTATCCTGTTTAAGAAAACAGTAAAACATCTCTCCTAGTACAGAAGGTACAGGTGATCTCCAAATCAGGTGGAATATAAAAGACATAGCAGTAGAGCATAACGTTTTTAATTCTTATAAAGAAATGGTTTTGTCTGAGTATAAAAATAAAGTGAGTTAATGTTAACAGTTAAAAATCTACATCACTTTATTTAGGAAGTTTTTAATACTTCTCTCTCTCTCTTTCTTTCTTTCTCTTTCACGCTCTTTCTTGTAAATAAAACCCATGACCCATGTGCCTGGAAATTTAGTGGTTAGGGTAGCACCACCACTTTCCTGATGCCAGCTGTCTAGACCCATGGGGAACCCCTGGCCCTGTGTATCTGATCCAAGCATGGAAGGCCAGGTAGGGGCAGTGTTGGGTCCCAGGGCCTAATCCCAGTGTAGAGAGTCAGAAGTGGGCACTGTCAGACCCAGTCCTGAGAGACACAGTGGGTAGTGGTGGTCCCCAGCACGTAGGGATTGAGGGGGGTGCTACCAGGCCCTCGGGGCCCAATTCTGGTGCATGAGTGGGGGGAGGAGTAGTGTCAAGCCCCACAGCCCAATCAGGCCCACAAATAGGCCCCACACAACTCATCTGGCCCATGGGGCCAAGAGGTTGAGCACCACTGGTAAAGACAAATGAAACTAGAAAATAGTGGAAGTAACTCAACTTTTTTCACTCGTACTAAAATCAGAATTTGAAAGTTGTTGCATAGTATGTTGAACCAATCTGCTACTTACCACCACATTTATCATTTTTAAATAAAAGTAATTACGGGTGAACTGATAATGATTTTTTTGGCTGATACCGATGATTGATTTATTAACCATCCATATCCGCCAATACTGATCTGATATCCAATATGCAGCCTGGGGAAGGGGCAGGTGCTGCCCCGCCAGGGCAGGGCATGACATGGGACAAAGTTGTGGGCAGCTCATCTGGTGAGAGGGAGGTGGCTCCTGCTGCTGCATGCACCCGTGGGAGGGTGGCATATGCCCCCTGGATCTGTGCACAGGGTAAAGGTGGGCTGCTCACTGTGGGTTAGGGCTGGGGGCTGCTTCGGCCTCTTCCCAGCGAGGGTCTGGGCCAGGGCTGCACTCAAGATGGGCAGGGGTGGGGTGGGAGGTGGTGACTCTGGGAGGGGTGGCTAAAGGTGGGCTACGGTGAATTTTGGGCTGGCTGTAGCCCCCCCATAGTCCTTCTTCCCAGCACCGCTGACTTGCCTTGCTCACCTTGAGCGCAGCCTTGGCCCATCCCCAACTCGAGGAAGAAGCTTGGCAGCCCCTGAGCCCACAGCAAGCAGCCCACCTTCACCCTGTACACAAATTCAGGGGTCATGTGCCCCCCATGCCTCTTGTGGGGTGCGCACAGTGACAGGAGCTGCTCCACCCCCCCTGCACCCCGTCAGATGAGCTGCCTTCAGCTCTGTTCTGCATCATGCCCTGGCTGGACAATGCCTGTCCCAGCCCCACTCCCTCCCTCACTGTGGGGGCCTCAATCTGCCCCCCACCCCCGTTCGTCTTTCCTACTCCTCTCCCCCACAACCGACTTACAGGAATTTTCTTTCCAAGCAGCTGGGCTGTGTTCCTGGCTTCGTGCATGCACACAGCGTTTATTGGCTACACCAGCCAAAAAAAAGCTAGTTGCCGATAATGTCAGTAATAGTTCTGAAACAATTCAGCTTCAGGTGAATGATTCTGAAAACTGGGAAATGTTAGTTTCGATAACAGTATTGAGATCATAAAAAGGTGTAAATCATGTAAGTTTTAACTTGTATGGCTCTGCTCCCCTTCTCCACATGATGGCAGTCTCTGCCTGTTGTTTGCTAATAGTCCTAGAGATTAAATCTGTTTTACTTTTCCATTGATTCCAGTTGAATCAGGGTAGTTTGTGTTTTATTGCCCATATCCAATATGCACAATGCAATTTAAATTATAACTGGGCTGGATGGTGAGAATGAATGCCAGATAATTTCAGAGGCAAGGATTTTTGCAGATGATACCTTTTATTGGACCAACTGCATGGTTTGGGGTAGATTTAGGGAAGGTTTTGAATGTGAACCACTTCAGGTATGAGCCAGCTTACATTTGAAAGCGTATCTAACTTGAATCCAGCTATGCAGTTGCTTGCATAATTTCTGGACCATCCCAGCTACAGGATCACTCCAATGATACCAAATAATTTAAGGTGATTGACTTGTGAGAGGTGTGACCCCCCAGCTTCTCTCATTCCTTGGAGTCTCAAAACAGCAGAGACTTCTTGTGCCTGAAGAAAGGTCATAGCACCTGAAAGCTTGCAAAAATTTTTTTTCCAACAACTCAGTTGATCTAATAAAAGATATCACATCTACCAAAAGAACCTTGCCTACCTTTGTAACCTTTTGGAAAGTGAGGTGAATGGAGGAACAGGACTCTCTGGCATCTTTTGCTATTGGGGAATAAGTCCAAATCTTCCAGTCTAATGGTGGAAGAACGTTTCAGGAGTATATATTCTTTATATTCTTGGTGTATGTTATTCAAACGTTTTTTTATAAGCTCCCTCTTTTCCTCTGTGTAGTATAGTTAACTTCACCAGTGGTTAAGTAAAGGGTATGTGTAGCATCCTGCACAAGAATAGGATTCAGAGTTGTGTTGTATAACCTCACCATGAACCTGGTATGTTGCATCTACATTGTTACAACTACATCATGTTACAGCACATTGGTTATAGTTCAGTCCATGCAAAATGCAGTTGCTAACGTTTTCTTTATATATTTACTACAGATAACCTTTTCTGAACTTTTCTCTGATACACCCATCAAATAACACATTAAATTAACCATGTTATATTCAAAGTCTGTGTGACATATACTCCTAGTTAGTGTTCTGTACTGAGTTTAATGTTGATGGTGTTCCTAGTTAGATCTACTTCTCAAGTTCTTTCCTGATCATTTATACTATCTCCATGTAGACTTATCTGTATTGTATAAATTCCCAGAGTGTGTATACAAGGCCCCTGTCCTATGCACCTTTTTCTATGTTTAAATCCCCTTTCAAGTCCCATTTTACCTTGTTTCCAACAGTGTTACCTATTACGTTACAGATGTCTGGGATGTGATCTCTTTTTGATGATCAGTTATCTTTTATTCTGAATATTTCTTTTTCCTGTGTTGCAAAAGAATATGAAATGATTTGAGTGTTAAGGCAATTGTATTGTTTTAGCTCCTTTATAAACCATTCCAAAGTTTGTTATTTCTTTCTGTTTCCCCAGGAAGAGAAAGGAACTAGTATATGAGTGTATAAATTGTTAATTAGTAGGGGTATTGGCATTTGTCTGTCTGGCTAGATAAATAGTCACCCACATTTGGATAAATTCAGATACAGTAAATTGAAAATAACCTGTAATATGAGGCACAATATGCTGCTGGGAATTAAGTAGAAGTTCAGGAGAAGGTCAGTCTAGTCAGGGAATAGCAGGGAACACCTAAAGACCAGAGCTCTCTAATAAAGCACTTCTATTTAAAGTGAAACATGAAGGCTGCACAGTGACTTTCAATGAAATAAACCAGCAGGTTTTTTTGAATTCACATGAATGGTTCTGAAAACTGGGAAATGCTAGTTTTGATGACAGTGTTGCTATCATCCTGACACTCAAATCAATCACAAAGCAACCACCTGCAGTTTGATTGAGAGAGTTAAGTGTTGTTTCAGTCTCTTGTTGCCAGAAACTGCAAGGGTCTCATTGCTGCATCGACCAGCGATCAGCAACTTTTTCAGGCTGTGGGCTGGAATGACCCAGCTTGGGTCCAGGACAGGCTGGCGTTAAGACCTTGCCACTTCTACCACTTCGGCTTCTCCCTGTTGTCAGGTGTGCAGCCTCCCTTGCTCCCACTGATGGGATGCTGCAGAAGCCACCCCCTCCTCCCCTTCAGCTCCATAGGCTAGGTTGCTGACCGCTAATGTAGACATTCCTCTGGAAAGGCAATCAGTGACACTCAGCATTCACAGACTCCAGAAGATATTGTGATAATCTGTTGTGGCTGAGACTTAATTTAATGTGACATTTGGAGTTTAGAGAGAGGGGGGGAAAGAGATTTCCTCTTTCTTGGTTATGAAATATAATTTTTAGAACAGCATAGCTCATGCTGTTCCTCTTAATGCTGTTCAGCTTGTTACAAGCATCTGTTCTACTGCACCTAGTCTCAAATTATAAATTTTAGTTTTGTAAGTGAAGCGTGTGTCACTATAGTAATTTTAAAACAAGAGGGGAAAAAACCTTAGCAGCTAGTTCTTCAGGCTCAAAGAATCTTGTTTTTATCTCTTAAAAAAACCCACAAAAACCTGGCTTTTTCTTGGGACAGGCAGTAACTTATCTGTAACTGCCTGCAGGTAATGATATCTGTCCTTTAAGTTTGTATCCACATGGATCCATCCTAAGTGAATGTGTGTAAGGTTGTGTTTGTTTTGTCAGCAGTGTCTGAGGTTGTACATGCATGTTTCATGTTTTTTTAACCTTATTTGAGGATGGAAAATCCCTGTTTGCCATTTGATTCATTCTTGTCACCAAAACCATTCTGTACAACCTTACATCACTATTGTTTCTTGTTGCTACTTAAGATTACCCAGTTAAGTAAGTAGTCAAAGCCTAATGAGTCTATGGCATAGATCACATAGAGATAGTCAGTTGCTGTGGCTAACCATGGTAGAAAAGAGTACTGCTCTTTAAGACTCTGTATCTGGTGCTCATCATCCCTGGCATTGGTTAAGACTCTGCACTCTTCTGATGTAATGCCAGCTCTGTTTGCCAAAGCTGACCACTGACTAGTTCTCCTGCACTACTAACTGCACAGTGGTCAGTCTGAGTCTCTGCTTCTACCTCTGTCATACCTTTCTACTTTGATTTCAGAAACTCCACTATCATACTGTGAGAAAATTGTCTTTGGTGACCATCCCCATTCCAGAGTGATTGATATAGTAGCAGATCCTTCATCATTGGGGCAGTTAACTTTGGTGGTGGATACTGCATCCGGATTTCTTATGTATGATATATGTCTTTGCTCAGTGGCCTAAATTTTGCTCTTGATACTTAAGCTTTAGTGTTAATGATGAAGATTTTGCAGAACCCAACTTTCTTGGCACCAATTTCTGACTCGGCTCCCTTCAACTTCACAAGGATGAGCAACTTCTTTGGAAAAAGGTCACTCCTTTCCTTTATATTTCTCTTTCAACTACTTTTCTAGAATTGCTTCTCACCTGAGTAAGTGAGCGATCTTAGTACAAGAGTATTAGGAAGTTCTGCTTTTCTTCTCAGAAGGATTAGTTTTAGAAGACCATGAGTAATGGAATTTATTCCTCCCCTCCAGCCCCACACATGTACCATAAACTTTTGGTGTGCAGTCCTAGCTGTACTGGCTTTCTAGAATCTTAATCTTCAGTCTCATTACTAATGCTTATTTGTACAGCAAGGTTCTCCTCTTCAGAATAAAGTTTTTTTTCCTGCCAGGTGGTCTGCAAGAATATTGTAACCAAACCCACAGCCTGATTCTCAGGAAGCATTTCACAAAGACTTGAGTTAAGAAGTAGGATAAAGAGAATCAGTTTTCTGATCCTTTAACTCCAACTATTTCTCATCTTCAGATAAACCTGGTAATCCTTCTTTGTCTTTCTGTACAGAGAACCTGAAAGCCACTTAAAACTTTCTCCAAAGGATAACAGATACCTTGGAAATCCCTTTAAAAGAAAAGCTGCATAAAATCATAAAGCAAAAAGTGTTTGCATAAAGCAACGACTGCAACTGAACTCCAGCTAGCTTCGAGCATCAAGGACAATAAAAAGTCCTTTTTCAGATATTTGGGGAGCCGGAGGAAAAGCAAGGGCAACATTGGACCCCTGCTGAACCAGACGGGGCGACTGACAACTGATGCCCAGGAAAAAGCCAACCTATTAAATGGGTACTTTGCGTCAGTCTTTCATCAGTCCCATGGGACGCCCATGCCCTCTATGGGACAGGAACGTCCGGGTGAAGGAGATCCCCTGCCCTCCATTAATGCTGACCTTGTGAAGGAACATCTTGAGAAGCTGGTTACCTTCAAGTCAGCTGGCCCTGACAGTCTAGTTTCATAGTTTCATAGTAGCTAGAGTCGGAAGGGACCTAGGTAGATCATCTAGTCCGACCCCCTGCCTTGGCAGGAAAGAGCACCGGGGTCAGATGACCCCGGCAAGGTGCTCATCTAACTTCCTTTTAAAAATCCCCAGGCTGGGAGCCTGCACCACTTCCCCTGGAAGCCGGTTCCAGGCCCTAGCCGCCCTGACTGTGAAGTAGCGCCTCCTAATATCTAATCTAAACTTACCCTCCGCCAGCTTGTGACCGTTATTCCTGGTCACTCCTGGCAGCGCACGGGGGAACAGGGACTCCCCCAATACCTGCTGATCCCCCCTGACCAGTTTGTAGCAGGCCACAAGGTCCCCCCTTAACCTTCTCTTGTGGAGGCTAAACAGGTTCAGGTCCTGTAGCCTCTCCTCATAAGGCCTGCCCTGCTGACCCCTGATCATACGAGTGGCCCTCCTCTGGACTCTTTCCATATCGTCCACGTCCCTCTTGAAGTGTGGCGCCCAGAACTGGACGCAGTACTCCAGCTGCGGCCTGACCAGTGCCGCATAGAGGGGGAGGATCACCTCCCTGGACCTGCTCGAGATGCCTCTGTGGATGCATGACAGGGTACGGTTGGCCTTCTTGACTTCCTCCCCACACTGCCGGCCCATGTTCATCGTGGAGTCAATGACGACTCCAAGATCCTTTTCCGTCTCCGTGCTGGCAAGAGGGGAGTTCCCCAACCTGTAAGTGTGGTGCCGGTTCTTCCTCCCCATGTGCAACACCTTGCACTTATCAGTGTTAAACCCCATCCTATTCTCATCCGCCCACCGTTGCAACCTGTCAAGGTCAGCTTGTAGCCTATTGCACCCTTCTAGTGCACCCACATCCCCCCACATCTTAGTGTCATCAGCAAACTTGAACAGGGTGCTTTCTACCCCCTCATCCAAGTCACTGATGAAGATGTTGAACAGTGCGGGCCCGAGGACCGAGCCCTGCGGAACCCCACTGCCCACGTCCTTCCAGGTCGAGAAGAACCCATCCACTACCACCCTCTGGGTGCAGCCCTCCAACCAGTTAGCGACCCATTTGACTGTGTGGGTGTCGACACCACAGTCTCCCAGCTTTTTGATGAGGACAGGGTGAGAGACAGTGTCGAAAGCCTTCCGGAAGTCCAGAAAGACTACATCCACAGCAACCCCTGCGTCTAATGATTTGGTGACCTGATCGTAAAAGGCCACCAGGTTGGTCTGACAAGACCTGCCACTGATGAACCCATGTTGGTTGCCCCTGAGCGTGCATTCCTCCGCAAGGCCCTCCTGGATGTGTGCCAGGATAATTTTTTCAAAGAGCTTACCCGGGATTGAGGTAAGACTAACTGGCCTGTAATTTCCCGGGTCCTCTTTTTTTCCCTTTTTGAAGATAGGGACCACATTGGCCCTCTTCCAGTCCTCCGGCACCTCACCAGAGCACCACGAGTGCTCATAGAGCCGCGCCAGGGGTCCCGCAATGACCTCGGCCAGTTCCTGTAGAACCCTAGGGTGAAGATCGTCCGGACCAGTGGACTTGAACATGTCCAGCCTCTCCTGAAGTACCCTAACTCCTCGCTAACCCCTGGCCCAGGCGTGTCTCTCCCGGGGCCCGAGGGGGGCCCAGCAGGGAGGTGGCTGAACTGGTCCCTACTTAGGAAGACAGAGGCAAAGAAATTGTTAAATATGTTAGCTTTGTCTTCTGGCATGACGACTAAGTTGCCCATCGTGTCCTGCAGGGGCCCCACATTACCTGGGACCCTCTTTTTACCCCCTATGTATTTGAAGAAGGACTTCTTATTGTCCTTAATCCGGGAAGCTAGTGCTATCTCCATCTCTGCCTTGGCCTTCCTGACTGCCCCCCTACATCCTCGGGCGACTGTAACATAGTCCTTCTTGGTGATGACCCCATCCCTCCATTGGGTGTATGCCTCCCTTTTAGCAAGGAGACATTCCCGGATGCTCCTAGTGAGCCATGGGGGTTTATGTGCCCTCCTGCTCCCTTTGACCCTTGTTGGGATTACCTCCCTTTGGGCATGGAGGATCGTCTCCTTAAGGAGCAACCACTCACCTTGGACATCTGGCTCCCTTCCCCTCTGGGTCCTCAGCGCTTCCCCAATGATCCTCCTTAGCTTGTTGAAGTCAGCCCTCCTAAAGTCTAGGGCTGTTGCCTTGCTGCAGCCCTTTGCCACCTTACGTTGGATGGTGAATTCCAGCAAGCGATGATCACTGTCTCCCAGGTGGCCCATCACCTGCAGCCCCCTCACCAGGTCGTCACCCGTGGCCAGCACCAGGTCCAACAAGGCTTCTCCCCTGGTGGGGCTGTGCACCTCCTGGGTTAGATGGAGGTCCTGCACTCTGGCTAAGAACCGACGTGAGCGGTCAGACTTGGCTGACTGCTCTTCCCAGCAGATGTCTGGGAAGTTCAGGTCCCCCATGATGACCACATCCTTAGCCCTCACTGCCTCTGTGAGCTGACCTAAGAATTCCTGATCGAGCTCTTCTCCCTGGTTGGGAGGTCTATAGTAGACTCCCACCGTTAAGTCTCTCTCCCCTGGACTGCCTTTTACTCTAACCCAGAGCACCTCAGAGTGCCCCCCCTCTACCCCCTTGCTAATTGACGAGGAAGTATATTCCTCCTTGATGTAGAGTGCTACTCCTCCACCTTTCCTTCCTATCCTGTCCCTCCTGTATAGCCTATAGCCCTTGACACTCACCGCCCAGTCATGTGATGAGTCCCACCACGTTTCTGTGATCCCAGGGTACTCAAGGAGCTGGCGAGCATCATAGCCCAGCCTCTGGCATGGATCTTTGAAAACTCCTGGTGCTCTGGTATAGTGCCCGAAGACTGGAAGAAGGCCAATGTGGTGTCTATCTTCAAGAAAGGGAGGAAAGTGGATCCAGCAGACTACAGGCCCATCAGCCTGACTTCTATCCCAGGGAAGATCTTGGGGGAAAAAAAACCTGCAGCATCCTTATAAGCTTGGCAGTGCTACACTGGCTAGCACTATGGAAGAAAGAGACTTGGGGGTCATGATTGACCACAAAATAAATATGAGCCTGCAATGCAAGGCTGTGGCTAGTAAAGCGACCAAAATGTTGGCTTGCATCCATAGATGCTTCTCAAGCAAATCCCAGGTTGTGATTCTTCCCTTGTACTCAGCCTTGGTGAGGCCGCAGCTGGAGTATTGCATCCAGTTGTGGGCTCCACAATTCAAAAAATATGTGGAGAAGCTTAAGAGAGTCCAGAGAAGAGCCACGCGCATGATCAGAGGTCAGGAAAGCAGACCTTACGATGACAGGCTGAGAGCCATTGGGCTCTTTAGCCTGGAAAAGTGCAGGCTCAGGGGTGATCTGATGACTACCTATAAGTTTATCAGGGGTGGCCACCAGTATCTGGGGGAACTTTTGTTCACCAGAGCGCCCCAAGGGATGACGAGGTTGAACGGTCATAAACTACTACAAGACCATTTCAGACTGGACATAAGGAAGAATTTCTTTACAGTCCGAGCCCCGAAGGTCTGGAACAGCCTGCCATCGGAGGTGGTTCGAGCACCTACATTGAACACCTTCAAGAGCAAATTGGATGCTTATCTTGCTGGGATCCTATCACCCCAGCTGACTTCCTGCTCCTTGGGCATGGGGCTGGACTTGATGATCTTCCAAGGTCCCTTCCAGCCCTAATGTCTATGAAATCTATGAAACATTGGACATATTATATCATTTCTTATAGGTGTTTAGTCATGAATGAAAGCAACTTTGATTTGCCCATGGTCTTCTGGACACACCACCCTTCACTTTATCCCCAAGAGGAGGTTGATAGTATCAAAAACTAGCGAAAACCATTGAGTATTTGTATAGTCTTCTTGTTATGAGCTTTTTAGAGTTGGATGCTTTCTTCAAAAAACATAAGCATCTTGGTCAATTTATATTTATACTTACAGATTTACCTGGAAAAGCTGGACTTTTCTGGGGAAAAAATTAACACTTGGCCTACCTGCAAGTCAGAATTATCAACTGCTTGACTTGGTTAATTCACGGTGACTATTGTCAGTAGAATGAAATTTCTCAATGATTCAAAGAATCCATTCAGTAGGACTTTAAGGATGAACTGAAGTCATTGCAATGAATCCTGGCCTTCAGTATTCAAATACAACTCTCCAAACAGCACTGGATGAATCTTGATAGTGCCACAGGATTTATGGCTAGTCTAGTTACTTCAAAGAGCTCATCTTGACTTCAGTAACTGAACATTCTAAGGGGGGCCTCAACCTTTAAAGAATTTTTGTTTCTTTAGCTATGATATTTAATACAACGCCTAAACTGAGCCATCGAGTTTAATGTCCTAGTCAAGAATCCTCAACCAACTCATATCTGCACCCTTTCTTTCTTCCAGACTTACTGTCCTTGCTCTCCCCCATACATCTGTGACCTAACTTCTGGCTTTTGTGCCACTTCTGAAGTGGACTGGGGTGCCTATCAAGTGGGTACCCATTAGGAGTGGACAGTAATTTTGGGAGGAGGGCTGCTTAATGACTTTCAGTGAGCTGTTGATGGCTGCAAGAGTAGTCCTGTCCCTTGACAGGTGCCCGCCCCCCTGATCGCTATCTTGGGACCCAAAGTCCTACTCCAATCCCTGACCTTTGCCACTGGATGTTCCTTCCCTTGCACCCAGAAGTACTTCTTTTGCCATCCTGGAACCGGAAAAAAAACCAAGTCCATATACTAAAAATAAAACATCTGCTATGACCTGTTCTAATTTTATTTCAAAAATTATTTTTGTCCTGATTTACTTGCATTTGCATAGTATATATAGAGATAATTGCATAATAGCTCAAAGTACAGTCTTCTTATTGTATATTGTGTGTGGGGTTTGATTGGAGGGGTGGGTGGGTATATGCGTCGGATTTGTTGAGAGGATTTGTGAAGGGTTGTCAGGTTTGTGGGGGATGTGGTATTGTGGGTATGGGGTTTTGGGGGGGTGTGGTTTTTGGGTGAATGTAGGGGTGTCTGGTGGGTGTGGGGGTATGTGTGAGTATAGGGTTTGTGGGGGATCTCAGTGTGGGGGTGTTTGTGGGGAAGTCTGGAGTATGACTGTGGGTGGGTGTGGAGTTTGTGGGGGGGTCTGGAGAGAGGTTGTGGAGGGTGTGGTTTGTGGATGAAGTGGGTGTGGGGTATGTTGTAGGTGTGAGAGACGTATGTAGAATTGGGGGTGTGTGAAGGGGTTTGGAGTTTGCAGGGGGTGGCTGAGGTGGGTGTGGGGGGTGTGTGGGGGTCTGTGGGAGTGTGGATGGATATGAGGTTTGTGTGGTAGTCTTGTGTGTGGGGGTATGTGAGGCTTCTGAGGGGGTCTGGGTGTGGGTTGGTGTAGGGGTTTGTGAGTAGAGGTGGGGGTGGAGTTTGTGGGCGGATTCATGGAGGGTGGGTGTGTGGGCCCTCCTGCCACAACTCCCCTCCCCAGTGGTGCACAGCCCCTACCAGCAGCAGTGGGAGTAGGTCCTTGGGGCAATCACGACCTGTGGCAGGCAGAGCCGCCCAGCAGCGCTCAGCTCCGGCTGTGTCCCTGGGGCTGTACATGAAGGCACTGAGCCAGCCCAGCCTGCTGGTGTGTGCCTTCAGTCCATATTCAGCAGGCTTCATGCCAGCACATGAGGCTTCCAGCACTGAAGGCAGGAGCTGCAGGCCAATAGGCCAGGCCAGGCCGGCTCCATTCTTCTGTGTGGGGCTTCCAGCACTCCAGTGCAAAGCCACATGTGGTGGCACGGAGTCTGCCTAGCCTGACTGCTAGCAACTTCTCACAGCTCCCAGTCTGTACACTATTGAGCCAAGTAGGCTCTGTGCCACCATGTGGGGCTCCTGGTACTGCAGCTAGGAGTGGGCACTGCTGGACTGGCTCTGTGCTTCCACATGAGGCTCCACACTGGAGTGCAGGAAGCCCTACATGGAAGCATAGAACTGACCTGGCCTGGCCCCAGGGCATGCAGTTCATGCCTGCAGTGCCAGGAGCACCACATGGTGGCACAGACCTAACCTGGTGTGGTCCGAAAGCATGCACCAGTGGGCCAGGCTGCCTCTATGCTGCCACATGCAGCTCCTGGAACTCAGCTGGAGTCGAGTGCTGCTGGGGGGTATTACCTGCTGTGGCCCATGAGTGCTCTGAAGGCCTGCGACTGGTGATGGGGTCTGTGTGCCATGGGGTTTTGGGTTCCCCTCCCACAAGCTCCATACCCACGCACACACTGCCACATTCCCCACAATCTCCCGCGCACCTTCCCACTAACCCCACACTCTCCCATACACATGTGTGCCATTGGGCTTGGAGGGCTCTGTGCCAGCATGTGGGGTTCTTGTTACTGCAGGCGGGAACTCCCCTTCCCACTCACCAGCTGTCCAGTTGTGCATTGTCATGCTCGGTGCCTCCACATGTGGTTCTCAGCTGTAGTGGTAGGAGCCCCACAGAAGTGGAGGCACAGAGCCTGTCCGGTTCAATGGTGCATGACCTCTGAAAGCCTGCACCTCCTGCTGGCTTTCAGTTGAGCAGCCGCAGGCCAATAATAATTGTTTTTTGGAGGAGCCCTGCGGGCTGGATAGAATGGCCTGGAAGTTGCTTTAGCTGAGCTCATGTTACTAGCCTTACTACAGGATCAATTGGTTCTGAAATGTAGGTTATGTCTCTACTATGCAAGGTAGCATTGTGCTGACACCCTATGCTAGCTCTGTATGTTCTAGCTTCTAATCCAGAAGCATGTATGTTAGATCAGTTATTCCCAACCAGGTGCCATGACAGTGTCTTGAGATGTTTTCAAGGGTGTTTTGGACTGTCGTACAGTGTTAGCACTGTTTAGTGTGTAAATATCATTTTTGGGATGATCAGAGAGATTTCATTTAGGAATCCTAAACATGCTGACCTGTTGTGATCCTCTAGGTTCTTTGCAACAAAACAATTACACCATTATTTTTCCGTAGTCATAAAAACTAAAAGCTGGCATTTTTCAAGAGGTGCCTTGAGTCTAGTGAGGCATGCCTTGACTCTAACCACTATGTTAGAGTGAGAGAAGAGCCTATTATCTGTTTGCAGCATCACACCAGAATGGCTCTATTGCTTTTATAACAGGAGTTATAGTATATCCAGTGTAGCACTGCCTTGTGCTGCACAAATGGAATACCTTTGCCCTGTGCTAGGCCTGGCCTTGATTTTTTGGTCCTTTCTGTCTGCAAGGTCTATAAAAATGTGAAAACTGCAGATTGGAAAATACTAGAAGGGAATTAGGCACACCAACCAACTAATTTAAAGGCAGGTAAACTTTAGGCTGAATATCTATATAGCTGAGTACTTCCTGACATCTGTTTAGTTTGTGAAATAGTCTGCGAAGGGAAAGAGGGGAAAACCCAATCTCTTGAACACTTAAAAGTAGACCTCTTAATCTAAGTTAAGTTCTATTGGGGATAATCTTTCCATTTAATTTGGTTTTATTGTAGCAAATACAAAATCAAATTTTAATGTAAGTGTGATTGTTTTTACTTATAGAGTTATGAAGATGAGAGAAGAAGTCATTCAGAACTTGAGATTAGATGTCAGCGTTTGATGTTGGAACTAGCAGATACAAAACAGATGATTCAACAAGGTGATTATAGACAAGAAAACTATGATAAAGTGAAATGGTAAGTGTGCCTGCTTATCAGTAGAAATTTCTCTTTGTTTATTGATAAAAGTTACATCTCATAATGTGGGTTCAGTTCCACGTTTTTTGACTTGCACATACATGCAAACCATAAAATAGACAAAATATTCATTTATCAAGTTGAGGAATTGTTCAGTTCTGGTTTTGCAAGAAATAGGGCAATGAAAACTTACAAATTGGATACATATTTTTCTAAAAATCCATAAATTGAGTGCCTTATTTTTCAGATATGTAGCCAACCTAGTTTCTACCAAAGTAATAGCAATCAAATTTTTAAAAATGTTTTTGATTTTTTTTTTTTTGGTCACCTAATTTTCCTCTGACATGCTGCAAGAGATAACCTACATGGCAGAGGAACAGTTGCTTGTAACTACTCTCTAGATTCTCTTAGAACTATGAGCATGAAATAACTTAAGGATTTTCATCCACTCTCAGCCAATCTCTGCAAAATGAGTCCTCAAAAGACTAATTTAGTACAGTAGAGGGGAAAATTTTCAGATGAGAAATTTGCAAATAGGTGAAGCAGTGAAGGTAATGATAAAGCAAGAAAGATGTTCTAGTTGACAGGAATTGAAGAAGGAAACATTTTACACCAATAGTGGCCCATTAAATGAAAGGATGAAAGAAGCTCAATGTTAGATGACCCTGAAAAGTTGGATGACACTGAAGAGATATGCAAGTTCTGAAAACTTGTTTTACTGAAATGAAAATAAGTGCATCTCATAATATTCTGCTTTTTTTTGTGTAACAGTGAACGAGATACATTTGAACATGAATTATCAGAGCTCAGGAGAAAATATGAAATACTAGATATATCACACAAAGCACAAGCCAAAGAAAGAAATGACTTATCAAAAGAGGTAAACTTCAGAGTTCTTGTTTGAATGGTTGTCTGCATTAATTCCATGCTTAGTGTGCATATATCCCAGGTATACAAGATGTGGATTCTTTTGGCCAGCAATGTCTGTTGAAGCTAAACATGAATCTTGAACACTCTTGGATAGGCAAGGTATTTTGAGTAAATGTGATATCTTTTATTAGACCAACTGAGTAGCTAGAAAAAAGTTCTTAGCAAGCTTTTGGATGCATTCACCCTTCTTCAGGCATAGGGAGTATGAACACTTGTACACTTCTACCCAAAAGCATAATAGCAAAGCCAGCTTGCTGACCTTTAACTCCTTCAAATTACCCATGCCAGTGAGGCAAAACATTGCTAATATCCATTGATTTTGTGTCCTGCATGATTACTTTTAGCATCACCTATAATATTTAGTTAGAGTAGTTTATTTTCTGTGTGTTGGCAAAATGTATACTTTAAACATGCTTTAGTTAATCTACATCTCCCTCCTCCCACGCCCTACCACTCCCTGTACAGAGAGACTCTGTTACTTACCACTGTACTTAACATGGCTACAGAACAGTAATGAGACCTGGCTTCTCTACATTTGACAACCTGGACACTAGCTCAATGTTCTAAGTGAAATTAATTGCCTTGACCACTGACTTTTGTTCTAAAGCAGCAGGAAATTCCAGTCAGGCCTACTTATGAATCTAAAATCTAGAAATAGATTTTCTATTTATGCATTTCTGCATTAGCTTTCTTCCTTGGCATAACTATTACAAGCATGTTGGATTGTTTTCTGGTCCTGAAACATTCTGGAATTTAAGTTGCATATGTGTGTCTTGCAGCAATATCTGCATAGCATCCTCCTGTTCAAGACAATCCTGTATCCTCCAATTGTAAACATGAAAAAAATCATGAAGGGTCTTAGATATTTTTCTTCTCTGTTTGGAAACCCTCTCTTGGACCTTAGTGTAATATTAGTAGGATATATATAAGCTTGAAAGGTAGGGAAAATTTTAGATACCTTTGTACAATGTCCTCACAAACATAGGATTCTTGTCTGTCATCCAACTCTAGCCCCTCCCTGAGACCAAAATTTTCTTAGAATTCTGCATAAATTGATTAATTCCTTCCTGTTTTTTGTTTTTCCACAAACCTTATTCTACCTTAGAGAAAACTACATTTTACACATTTGATGTTGTGTGAGAATGGCCTTTTTATTTAGAATAAAATTAGTCAAAACCTTCAGACTTGCATAGTCTGTGCTGCCAGAATTAGAGCATCCTGTATACTTGCAGAGAGGATTGAATTTTGGGTATCCACCTGTAGAACATGTTACAAGTTTTCTGTATTAGAATCAAAAAGTTACATTAAGGCTTAGTAAGCCTCTGTTGCCTCTTTGAGGAATTTCTTATACTTTAAACCTGTAAAGCAGCTATATAGCTCTTGATTTATGCATTTACAAGGCACTGTTTTTAACAGGAGCTTACAGATCAGAATAGAAGCTTGTCCCACAGAGTTTGTTTAAATAGGACTTCTACTACCTATCTACAAGCAAGCAGATGGTAGCTTGCTAGTCACGAAGATCAGAATCAATGTGCTCAATCTGTCACTCAGAAAAATGTGTACTTACCTTACAGCAACCAGTTCTTCAGTTTCATAACCTGTCTGTATTCCATTCTAATTCCATAAGAGTTCTGCTCTTCTGGAATTATTTGTGTTCATGATGAAACTAAGAATTGGTTTGGGCTTGCTCTACTCTCTGGACTTTCGAGTTGTGGATAGTTGTAGGGGGCAGGTTTAGTACCAGACAATATTTATGATCAAAAGAAATTAATTTTGCATGTTGACATTGAGTGGAATCTGTGGATAACACCTTTTGAGAAATCACTCTTCCTGTAAATAACTTGTTCTATCTCAGATGCTCATTTATGAAGTAATAAAAGTAAAAAAACGTGCTCCTTTTCATCATCAAAATAATGATCTGAAGTTTGCATTTAGAAACATTACAGATGGTGCCATCCTTTTTAATGGTATAGAAACACAGGAGAATTTCTGATCAGAAGAACTTAGAATTTGAAGTACTTACATATGCTATATGGTGTGGGTTCTTCTTAAAGTATAAAAACTATTTTTCATTTAAATGTGATCTTCATGAGATAAATTAGATACCTGAGAAATAACAGGGGGGAAAAGTGTCTTCGGGAAGAGTTGACCTATGTAAAGTGCAGGTCCATTCTGAAAAATGCCTTATGACTCTTCAGTCAGAAGATCTATTGTTGTTTTGTATTCAGAAATGTGTTTGCTTCTGTTAGCAGCTACAGAATTTTTCTTAGATTTATGATTATCATTTGCAATGCAAGGCCAGACTCAGGAAGAGATGGATTCCTTCATATGCAGTACTTAAATAAAATTGTTTCCTTCGCTCGTCTACATCAGTATGCTCTCTGATGGGTACATTTCATTCCTTGCTTTTCAGCTGGAGACTTTCTTACTGTAGCAGTATCCATACAATACACTCTAGCGCCCCCCCCCCACCTTCTTCCCACTTTGTGTGTCGGGCTCCTCAGCTCTTCTCAGTTGCCTAACTTAAGATGGAATACTTTTTCTGTTCCTGATCTCCTTCATCAGAAAACACCCAAAAATCATGCTTTAACAGTAATAGTTTAATATTTAAAATATTCCTTCACTGAACTAGGAGGACTACTGAAAGTTTGTGTTGTTCTTTTTTGGGGAGCAGGGGGGAGTTATTGGTTTTGTTTTCTTTTTTTGGGGGGAGGGGGGTTTCAACTCTTTCCGCTGTTGCTTAAGGCCTTTGTATCCATCCTGGCCAGTAGCTGCCCTCTGCCCTAGGAATCCTACCTGGCCCTGTGACTTCTGAGCCCTACAGGATTTCCACAAGAGCTAAAGAGAGGCCCAAATCAAATTTCCCAGCGTTTCCCAGTGCCAAACATACAGCTTGGAGTGTAAGGGGCAGGGAGAGCACTCTGGCATGGAGCTATTCAGGGGATCACAACTCACAAACACTTAAAGGGGGCTATGATGTTGTCAAACTCATCTGTGATGATGGAACTAGTTGGTGATCTGATAACTTTATCTGTCTGTTGTAGAGGTGCCATTTTCTTAGTTCTACCTAAGTACCCTACATCTGGTATGGCTTATTTTGCAAACCTCAGCACTGACATGCACTTTGGAATTGGACTGTGTACCGACAGCTCAAAACAGCATAATCTCCAAGCCCAGTGCCTTAGCACAGCTGCAACACTGGCTGTTTTCCTTCTCTGAATGCTGCTCATTGGCTTTCTTAGGACCTAGATCAGTCCTCCAACCAGTGCTCTGTAGATGCTCACCTACACAGTAGCACCACATAAAACAGATGATAGACCCCAGCACCTCAGGCAATGGCCTACAGTTTTTCTGATAATGTGAGTGTAGAAAATGTGGTTATAGTGAAAGGTTCCTTGACTCTAACCACTGTGCTAGAATGAGAACAGCCTGTGCCTGTTTGCAGCGTCACACCAAGATGGCTGTATTGCTTTTATTACAGGAATTAGTATAGTATGTCTCAGTATACCACTGTCTTGTCCTGCACAAATGGAATAGCTTTGGCCTGTGATACGTAGAAGATATACAAACAACTCCCACAATGCTCTGAGAGCCCATTGACATTGAAAGCCTCTATGCTGGGGATGTTTTTGAGTCTCCCCAGGTTGTTAGAGACGGTTATAATAGGAGAGAGAACCCAAAGACCCATGCTCTTTCAAAGCAGCTTCAGTGAATTTGTGCTTTAGTTCACCACAGGAATTTCCACAAAAGTTCCATGGGCAAAATCAGTATATCTTGGCATTGCCCCAGTCTTTCAGTGCCATGATCCTCCAAACATATAAGGAACTTCCAAGAACTTACATAAAAAACTGGCAAGTTCATTAAACATCTCCCTAAAGGAGGTGTCTGAACAGTCTCACTGCTTTGTAGGTGTATGGCACTAATCAGGCCTGATCCAGCTAGTTCTAATAATCAACAAGGCCATAATGGACTTGGTCAAAGCAGTCTGGCAAATTTTAGCCTCTTGCCACCCCACTGCTGAACAGAAATAGAATTCAGGGTAGTGCAGAATCATAGAAAGTTAAGGTTGGAAGAGACCTCAGGAGGTCATCTAGTCCAACCCCCTGCTCAAAGTAGGACCATCCTCAACTAGATCATTCCAGCCAAAGCTTTGTCAAGCCAGGTTTTGAAAATCTGTAAGGATGGAGCATCCACCACCGCTCTGGGTAACCTGTTTCAGTGTTTTACTGCCCTCCTAATGAGAAAATTCTTCCTAATATCTAATCTAATCTTCCCTTGCTGCAACTTGACATCATTGCTCCTTGTTCTGTCATCTGCCACCAGTGCAAACAGTCTAGCTCCGTCCTCTTTTGAATCCCTTTTCAGGTAGTTGAAGGCTGCTATTAAGTCCTCTCTCAGTCTTCTCTTTTCCAGATTAAAGAAGACCAGTTCTTTCTGTCTTTCCTCATAAGTCATGTCCCTCAGCCCCCTCACCATTTTTGTCACCCTCTGCTGGACTCTGTCCACATCCTTTCTGTATTAGGGGGCCCAAAACTGGACACAGTACTCTAGATGTGACCTCACCAGTGGTGAACAGAGGGGAATAATAACTTCCCGTGACCTACTGGCAAAACACCTACCAATATGTACCTTTATAAACTAAGTAAGGTTGTATAGATAGAGAGAGCACAAGCTTTTGTGAGCCCAAGTTCACTTGAAATCCTGTGAAAGGATGTGGAAAAAGCAGAGTACAAAGAGAGAAATTAGAATACAAAAGCTGGAGGAGAGGAGAGGAGAGGGGGAGGAGGGAAGTGCTAGAAGAGAAAAGCAAATGAACAGTAAAGTTATAGGAACCAAGGTGATGACAAAAGCTAATCCAGGTAATAAGTTAAGAAGCCATAGTCCCTGTTTAAACCATGCATAATGCGGTACAATTTGTGGATGATTTCTTGTTTCAGCATTTCCCATTCAAATTGGTTTTCAATGTTTTCCCCCTAAAAACTGCAATCCTGAGGTCCTCAATGGAGCATCCAGAGAGGTTGAAGTGTTCTACCACAGGCTTTTGTGTCTTTCTGCAGTTGATGTCAAATTAGTGTTCATTCATTCTTGCATGTAAAGACACCCAGTCTTTCTGCAGTAAACAACAGAGGGGCATTATTTAAATAGGTGTCAGCATATATGACGTTGGTAGGGTTGCAGATGAATGAACCTTGGTTGTTGTATTCCTTTTCATTAGGTTCACTGATGACATGGTCTGTATTGATATGGTGACACAACAGGCATTTGGGTCCATTGCAAGGCCTGGTGCCTTGCTTAAAATAGAAGTAGGTTTCTAAACAGGTATCTTTATTCCTGTCCCAACCCATCTTCCCTGGTTGGCATGGTTGTCCGTGACAAATTTTCCTTTTAGGAATTGCATCAACAAGGCAAGTAGGTGAGATCCAAGTACAAGTGGAAGATTTCCCCTCCATGCTACGTTCTACCCAGATAAAGTAACTCTGTAACTCAGCCCAAGTTCCTGCCCAAAGGTGTCACAGACTTTAATTTCAGGCAGCATATTAATTGCTTAGTGTTCTTCCCACAACCTGAATTCTCCTAGGCAGAGATTTTGATGAATTTTCTAAATGTGAAAAGGTCATTGGATTATTACCTTCACAGAACCAAGCCATTCAAAATGTTTCCTTGGCTGTATTGGTAGTTGTGAGATCAGAAATCGCAAGGATAAAAGCCTGGAGACTATCTAAATGGATCTTGGACTACATACCAATTATAAATAATTTTGACATAACATACGATTGAGGTGAACCTACTATTAGTAATAGGGCACGTTTCACCAGAGCCCAGACTACTTACTGGTACATAGCATCCCTGTGTAACATTGTCACAGCTGATATCTACAAAGCAGCTACTTGGAGCTCCCTTCATACTTTTATGAAGCTTTATGCCACCGCAGAAACCTCTAAAGCAGATGATGAACTTGACACACCAGTCCTGTTTGCTTAAGAAGGGGAGTTCAAGATTCACTTTCATGTATGTGGCCATGCTTTTGAGTCATCCATTAATGCAAATGGTGTGGAGAGTTACTTTTAAAAGGAAGCAAAATTGCTTCTCACAAACTGAAGTTTTTTGAGGTTGTATTGTCTACATACATATTCAGACCCTGCCCTCCTCCTCTTCCCCAGGGTCAAAAGTAAGGTAGATCTCTGGTTGAGAAGAAACTGACAAGTGGGAAAGTATGTGCTGCCCTAATGCCTTCAGCCCAGGGGCACAGGGAGAAGCAGGACTAGTTCCCTCTTTATGGGTATTTCTAAGGCAAAAAAGTTTCCAGCTGCAACAGATTGTGAACCAAACACATTAGTAAGAGTGTGTTTGGAGACAGTATATTTTAAAGAAACTTCAGACCCTTGGCAAATGTTACACTTAAGAGGTGATTAACCAGTTAATCATGTCTTAAATAGTGACCTGGCCACACTCATGAAATTAATGAGATGATAAAATGGGAAATAAGCCATGCAACCTGATTCCAGTTACAAGGCAGAGGTCTGAGATCAGCCTCAGTATGGTCCCACAGCTGAAATCTACAATCAGCTGATTGTCGGTTTTAGCCCTAGGACCGTACAGAAGTGAGTTCAACACCACACTAGTTCAATGGGCACTCAGCTTTCTACTTGCTAGTGCAAGGGCTTCCTGTGCACTGGCAACTAGTATTGGGATAACTGGGATCTGATCCTGGTCCCATAACTATGTAGCCTGCCATGCACATGTAGCATGGCAGAAGAAATTGCTGAGACTGAGGAACAAATTCCATTGTGCCATTAAGTAAACATGTGCCGGAGGTCTTAGTTACTGATGCATAACTCAATTTTTTCTAACTTTCAATTACAGCTGAAAAATTTCACTGAAAATCTTGTGGTTGCACAGATGTCATGACAACATAATGTAACTTACCGAATGTATTACTGTTATAATGTCTGAAGAAAGAGGTTTTTCAATCTGTTGGGTTTTTTGGGGGGTGTTTTTTGTTGTGTTTTTTACATCTTGAGTTTACAGGATCATCATTTATAACTAAAATATGTTTTCGTGCTCAAATTTTCTTTAAAAAAGTCACCAGAAACATAAAACACTACAGTTTAATTTTTAGACACTTCATTTAAAGCTTGCAAAGTCACATGCAAATATAAAAGAAAACAGTACACACCGAAGCTACATATTTTCAGGTTTTAAGAGCAACTGCATTTTTTTTATAAACATGATGTGACATGTATGATTAAAGCTTACCTCAAGACAAAATATCTCACATGAAATGGATTGATTTAAATAATCAATTTGAATTTTTTTTCTGTTTGTGTTTTGTTTGTTTTGTAGAGATGGGTGCATTCTCATTCATTAATATAATGATTAAAACATAATTTACAAATAAATAGAGACTTTCCATGAATTTTTGGTATGTTTAGTACTGAGACAAGTCCACTATAACTGCACTAATTTATGCAACTAATGTTTAATTAATTAATGAAACATAATTAATTAATGAAGCTTAATGTTTACAAATCGTTATACATTTTAGATTTTTAGTATATTAGAAAATGGAGAATGATGTATTGCTTATGGATTCCCCACAGGATCAAGCCCTTAATTCATATGACCTATTGTGGCAAATTTCTAAGGCTTGACCTCAAAAGTTATATCCTTTTTTTCCAAAGTTAGAAAATAATGTGTCCCTTGAAGTTTTGATAGAGGATTATAGATTCAGCATTTTTATGTAAATGTTTCAAAAGGTATAGTAAGTTTAGGTCTTAAGATATTTTATATTAAATTTTGGTTCCATTTGAATTGGGTTTATAACTTGTGATTTAAGTTATAGCAATAACAAGAGAATTTAATTTTTTTATTTTAATGTTTTATTTTAATTGCTTAATTTTAATTTTTATCTACTGCAAACCAATACGTTTGTTTTGTCTGTAGGTGACAACATTACAGCAGTCCATTAATTTGCTGCAAAAGGATAAAGACTATCTTAATCGCCAGAATATGGAGCTCAGTGTTCGTCGTGCCCATGAAGAAGATCGTCTTGAAAGACTCCAGATTCAGTTGGAGGATGCCAAAAAAGCTAGAGAAGAAGTATATGAGAAATATGTAACATCCAGGCAAGTTCTTATGTTAAAATCCCATTAAAGTAAATGTCTATTGATTTCACAAGAGTTTGTTCAGATCTGTTTATGACAGATCAGAATTAGGCTTTGTTTTTTTCCTATCACATGGTAGTGTTACAATGATGTTGTAGCCAGGAGAGGCGAGGAATTATGCAAGAAGCTAGGATTTCTTTGGTGCTATCTTTTATTGGACCAACTACATAGTTGGGTTAGTTAGCAAGCTTTTGAATGCAAGGCATTCTTTAGGTCTAAGGTGTAAACACCAGCACAGTATAATGAACAACAGCTGGAAGATGGGGGAGAAGGCAGATTTCAGTATCTTCCATGTTATGGTACTGTGACTGATGTTGTGGCCATGATGATCCAGAAAGTATATAAGGTGGATTTTGGTATCTTCCATGATATGGTGCATTTCACTATCTTCCATGTTACGGAAATCAACACCCTAAGAAATCCTTGTCTTTCGTATTACACACAATATTTAAGAGAAGTATATAAAGAAGTTTTTAAAGATTTTTGGGAGTCAGTCTACAACACTAAAGAAACCCAAAGAGAAAGTTTGCTTTATGGCAATTATTTTATTAGTATACAATGAATCCTGAAAAATTCAAGTGAGAACCTTGTTTTTTTTCAGTATGGAGCCCTGCTATTCAGGTGACCAGTTCCAAAGATGTGATACATCATAAGATACATCAATGTAGTGGCAGCATATTTATGGAACCAAGAGATACTGTTGTGGAGCCAAGTTTACCATTTCCTTGACAATTGACTCACCTAAGGCAGCTTACCTCAATAGATCACATATGGGATTGTGGCAGGGGCTTGGTGTTCCTGCCACTTTAAGAAGCAGACAGGCTAGTGCTGAGGAAGCCTGCAAGTGCAGCCAGGCAGATTATGGAGTCCTCTGACTCTGGAGGAAGACGGTGCATAGGCAGGGTATAAGGTCAGACCTGAGTGGAGCCAGCAATAACATCCTGGAGGCTGGTGAGGGAACATCACTCAGCAGGAGGGCTGCAGCTCTGGAATGGCAACTTAGAGAGTACATCCAGCAACTGAGGGGAGGAGGAGGTTCCTAGGGACGCAAGGAAGGGTTCAAAGCCCAGATTGAGGGGCTGAGAGTTGATGGCTTGAATGTGTGGGACAAGAGAGGGTCCAGGAGCCCAAAGGAGGGGCTAAGTGGAAGGTAACATCAGTGAGTGATGGCACCTGCAAGACATATGGGATGTGCTGTAGGGATGGATTGGAGCCATGCAATTAGCCCTGGAGCCGAGACCACAGACACCTGGTGGTCACTGGAGACAGAGAGCAATTTGGGAAGCCCAGGCAGCCTCCCTCACATACAAGTAAGATTCATGAAAGTGTGTTGGGCAAGAAAAGGAGTGACTGTTTAATGAGAGCAGAGTGAGCAAAGGCTAGAGGGACTCCAGGGGCTTCACAGTCACCCCTAGAGGGCACCTTATGACAGGGATTTATTACATTTTGCACATTTTCATATTGTGGCTCAGAATCAGCAAGGGAGGATCAATCATTGGTGCCTTCTAGACTACAAGAGTCTGCAATGATATGTTTGGGGTCAGAACAGAGTTCCTATTTCAATTGCAAAACAATTTTCAGATATAGAACTTGTGTAAGATTACTAATCCACAATCAATCATGTATAATCATCACTTAATATGATAAGATTTACCTTTGTTCTGTAGAAAAATGACTGAAGTCCATCTGCCTGCCAAAGAAACTTCACACTAGTTGGCATAAACATGTCACATGAGAAAACTCATCTTCACATAGATGTATTGGAGCTCAGGATAATTCATTTGGCTCATGCAGCATATCTTCTGTTTCAAGGCAAACCAGTTTTGATCATGACTGATATCATTCCAGAGAGATCTTATGTGAATGTATAAGGATGACAGAGTTCTTCCTTCTTATCTTAGGGAACTACATGCCTTTGAACTCAATACATCTGTTTTCACATGACCTCGAAGGTTCACCGTTTGCTTTGATAGATCACATATTCAGGCAGTAGTGCAGTTGTGAGCAATAGATAATGATTCTGCTGTTAGAATTATTTTGCAAATCCCCCAGACCTGCTTTCCTGCTGTAACACTAAGTTGCCTCTGAGTCTAGATATTATTTCTAAGAACACCAGGAAAATTGTCCTATCCAGTTCTGGCCTCCATTCTGTAGCATTCTCCATTATAAGGAAAAATTTCTCTAAAAATATATATAACATTCTGTTCCAGCATATGAAATACACCATGCTAGTATGTTATGCATCAAGATGGAAAAAAATTGTTCCTCTCAGCCATTATTCCAAGATTTTTTTTCTATCTCCTAAAGTCTGAGACACTCCCTGATTTAGACTGTTGTATTAAAAAAGCTTGGGCCTTTGTATTATTTTTACAAGAATGCACCTGGTGACATGACTTATTTCCTGCCTGTAACAGGGTATTTTTTCTGAAACTTAATGGTGGGCTAGGTTTTATGAAAACTTAAAACATGTAATTTGCCTGAGCAATTCCCTCCCTACTGTGTTCCATGCTGGCTAATTCACCATAAAAAGGGTATAATTAAACCAGTGCTGGGCACTTGAAAATGTCTGTCTTAGTAAATGGTTAGTTACCCTATTTTAGTAATAAAAAATTATTGTAAGAGTGTTTCTGTGTGTGTGTGTGTGTGTGTGTGTGTGTAAAATGCACTAGTAGTTATATGTTCAACCACATGATTGTTTAAACTCAGGAGATAGTTACTTTCAACCTCAAGCTTTTCACCTTTGGAAGTTTCATCTCTAGGCAGTTTGTTTTAGTGCTTAACCACTCTCATAGTGAAAAGATTCTTCTTAATTCCCAGTCTAAATTTCCCATGGTACAGTTTAAACTGATTACTACTTGTCTAGTCCACTGTGGACAACAGAGAAAATAATTGAGCCATTCTGTTTACAACAACCATTTTTGTATTTGTAGACTTTTCTCTAATACCCTTTCAGTCATCTCCTCTCCAGACTAAATAGCCCCAGTTCTTCTAAGCTTTCCTTGGATATCAAGTTTTATAGACCTCTAATTATTTTGTTGCTTCTCTAGACTGTCCTTTGCTAGTCATCTGGGTCTTCACCAAGTTATTGTAGGCCAATTATTCTGTCAAGAAAACGGCAGCATAAAATAAGCAGCATACAAAGGCTGTTCAAAAAGTATTGAGACTGATGCTGTAGGAAACAAAATATTCTATTTACAGGGGTTTCAGCTTAATCTCCTTTAACATATGCTGCTTTTGCAGCCACACACTTCTCCCAACGTTTCTTCCATTGTTGGAAGCACCTCTGATGAGCAATTTGTGGAATTTCTAAAGTTGCTCAGTCCCATTTTGTTTTATGGTTTCCACATCACAAAATCTTCTTCCTTTCAAGGTTTTCTTTAGTTGAGGGAAGAGAAAAAAGTTGTATGGGGCCATATCAGGTGAATATGGAAGCTGCGGTGCTTGTGGGATATAGTATTTAGCTAAAATTTGGCTAAAAGTTGCTTCACAAGCTGTGCTGAGTGGGCAGGCATGTTGTCATGGTGAAGCATCCACGAGTTGGACACCCACTTTTCTGGTCATTTTTCTAGTTGTTTCATTCCCAAATCACTGGTTAGAATTGAATTACATGAACCATTAGAAATTCCAACTTCTACTGTAATCTCTCGGACAGTTAGTGCCTGTCATTTTGAACCAAACTGTGAGCCACTGCCACATTTTCATCATTTTGGGATGTTGAAGGGCATCTGGAACACTTCTCACTTTGACCAATGATCATCCTTCTTTAAGATTTGCTCTATGCTTGGTGGTCATGGTGCTCAGCTGGGAGGTGGAGACCCTGTAGTAAAGTCCCTGGTCCCAGGGCTGTTTGTCCCTTTTAAGCAACAGCTATTTAATGTGAGATGCACAAGGTGCCTCAAAACCCAAGATTCCTCATTCTTCATCATCATCACAAAGCCACAGTCAGGCTCCCTCTCGCTTGGCTCCTGCTGGCCCCTTTCCTTCCTACCCTGTAGCCCAAGAGGAGTGGAAGCTTCCTGTAGGGCAGTCTTCTGGAAAGGCAAAGATGTGGGTTTGACTTGACCCCAGCCTAGGGGACAGTCTAGATGCCCTGTTTCCTGAGGAAGATGACCCACCTAGTAGGATGCTGTGCAAATATGAGCCCCACCACCAGCCATATTCACGTTCCTGTGCGTGCTATAGTTGGTACTGGATTGAATGCTGTTGTCACAGGTTCTCTGGGTGCTAAGGCAATCAGGGTACATCCTTTGCAGCCCTGAGCTGTAGTACTGCAGAGAAGTACATGGAGGTTACAGTAGACCATAAGCTGAATCTGAGCCAACAGTATGATCTTGTTGCAAAAAAACCCAACAGCCTCTTAAGTAGTGTTAGCAGGAGTATCACTTGCAGATTAAGGGAAGTGATTCTTCCCCTCCATTCAGCACTGGTGAGGCCTCACCTGGATTCCTGTGTCCAGTTTTGGGCCCTACATTTCTGGGGCAGGGGCTGGACTCAATGATTTTCTGAGGTCCCTTCCAGCCCCGATGTCTATGAAATCTGTGAAACCTACGATACCATTCAAAAACTCATGCACAGCTCATAGTGTCATCACCAAATTCTATTTTAAGTAATTCAAATGTTTCACTTGCTGTTTTCTCAATTTTCATGCAAAATTAAATATACACGTGTTCTGGACACTCTGACATAACAAAAGGGGACACACACAATTTTACTTCAACCGCTGGCCACAGAAAGCTAGGGAAACACCATGAGCTGCAGACCTGTCCAGAGGAGTCCCAACATGCCAGACATGTTCAGCAAAGCCACGACCCCCACCCAATACTTTTGTACCACAAAGACACACACAGTCTCAATACTTTTTGAACAGACCTTGTAGATCATGTTTGGAAGAAAAATGTAGCTTTACTTATGCAGAGTACCATGTTATAATAATATAAGTTAGATTTTTTTAAACATTTTTCAGGGATCGTTATAAAACAGAATATGAAAACAAATTGCGTGAAGAATTGGAACAAATTAGATTGAAAACAAATCAAGAGATTGAGCAGCTTCGAAGTGCTTCAAAGGAGATGTATGAACGTGAAAACAGGTGGGTAAGATGGGTTTTTTAAAAACCTGTAGACCATTTTAAGCAAAAATGATCAAAAAAAGTGTATATATTATCTAAAGTAAGTTGTCTCCCTTTCGAAGTGTAGAAAATGGCTTAATTATGACCCATTCTAAATCAACTTAAATATGCTCACGCAAAATTATCTTCAGGATAGAATTATATTTTTGCAATAAAAGTTAAAATTTAAGTTTTTTGCTTTATCATGTCATCAATGAATTTGTTATAATAAATTACCTATTTTGTTATTTGTGTCTTGCTAGCTGTGCAATGCTAGGTTATTTCATAGTTAAGTTATTTTGCATAAAATGTGTTCTATAACTTATTGTAAATGTTGGAGGTAAACTTTGGGATTGAGGTGATGTGGAAAAGAGGATGAATTGAATGTGATGAGGAAGATAGAGGAAAACGAATTGAAAGCATTTTCATGTTTTCAAAAAAATGATGTCTGAAATGGCATAGCTTTGGAAATGATCTCAAGGGTCATCTAGTCTAACTGTGTACACAAATGTACCATTTCCTATTTCTAAACCATCTCAGATAGACACCTGTTCAGCATCTCAAAAACCTCCAGTGAAGAAGATTCCTTTATCTCCCCTAGACAGCTTGTTCCATTCTTCTACTTTATTTATAGTTAATTTTTCCTAAAATTGGATCTAAATTTGCTTTGCTGAAGTTTGAATCCATTTTTGTGAATCCTGCCCTCTATAGCAAGGGAAGAATGTTCCCATCTTTGTTATCCTTTCAAATGCTGTGCCATCGTGTCATTTCCTCCTCTCCTAAATCTCCTTTTTTTTTTCCAGACTAAAATACCTAGATGCTTCAGCCTGTCCTTGTATTGCCATCTTTCCAACCCCTTTATCATCTTTCTTGATCAGCTCTGAATTTCATCTAGTTTCTCGGTCCCACTTGTAATATGGAGCCGAAAACTGGATGCAGAACTTCAGCTGTGGCTTATCTAGGTCTAAGTAGCGTAATGCTATTATCTTCCACGTATTGTGTACAGTGCTACTGTTATTGTAACCTGAAATGCATTTACTTTCCTTATGGCATAATCACGTTGCTGACTCATGTTGAGTTTGTGACCTATCCTGAATCCCAGATCCTTCTCACAATGTTATTGACAAACCAGCTAATTCCTGATATATTTGTATCTGAGTAGCACTGTACATTTGTCTCTGATGAATTTTATTTTGTTACTTTTTGTCTTATTCTCAGACTTCTTGAAAAACTTTTGAATTTTATTATTCTGTCCTCCAAAGTGTTTGTTATTCCTTCTAGTAGTGTGTTGTTTCCAAATTGCATCAGTATTCTCTCTATCCCTGCATCCAAGTCATGAAAAAAATTAAGCAACACTAGACCCAAAACTGAGCACTCTGAAATTTCACTTGAGATCTTCTGCCAATCAGACATTGATCCATGAATAGTTACTCTTTGCTTGTAGTTACTGAACCAGTTATGTGTTTACCTTAACATAAGATTTATGTTTAAAGATGATACTATCTACGTTGCAGATAGTATGCCAGATCACTCACTGGAAAACAGTTCCATGTCAATATTGGCAATTTGGAGGAAATGTGTATGTAGACCATAGTTAAGGGTTAATACATCCCTTTCTAACTGGATGCAAACTCTGTCAAAAGTTTGCTATAGTCAAATAGGTGGTCAGCAACTGTATTTAATTTTGCCCAAGGTACTATCCATTATAAAAAATTATTTTCAATTCTTGATAACACTACTAAACTCAGAGCATTTGGGTTTAAATTTTCCATGTCAGGTATCTGCTTTGGGCTGATTTTTTTGGGGGGAAGTTTTCATAAGAACATAAAAATTGCCATTTATTGGGCAAGACCTTGGGTCCATCCTGTCCATTCTCCTATGTCACACAGTGGCAGAGTGTGGATGCTAAAAAGGAGAGTGAAGTAGTCATGACCAGGGTGTTTTTCTCACTGTTCCTCTCAGTTGCAACCTCCAGTATTTAAGTTGAGGAAGTTCTAATTCAGTCAGAGGCTGTATCTATCCCTAACTCCCATGCTTAATAGCTACTGATGTCCCTTTCCTCCAGTAATTTGTCCGGTTCCTTTTTGAATCTAGGTCAGCTGTCAGCTTTCACAACATCTGGAGGCAATTACACAGTGTGTGAAAAAGAACTCCCTTTTGTTAGTTTTAAACTTACTACCTTCTAGTGTCATTTTATGACCTCAAGTTCTTTTATTGTGAGAGATAGTGAATAATAAATCCCTATTTACTTTCTCTTCATCATTTAGTATTTTGTAAACCCTTATCAGGTTCCCTTTCAAGTGTCTCTTTTCTAAACTAAATAGGTGTAGGCTCTTTAGTCTCTCCTCATGTGGAAGCTGCTCCATCCTGCTAATCATCCTTGTTACCTTTCTCTGTACTTTCTCTACTTCTTCTACATCCTTTTTGAGGTGAGGAGACCAGAACTGGGCACAGTATTCAAGGTGTGAATGCATAGTGGAATTATAAAGGAGCATAATAGTTTCCATTTTGTTTACAATTCCCTTCTTAATAAATCTTAACATTTTGTTAGCCTTTTTGATGGCTGCTAAGCACTGAGCTGATATTTTTAGCGGGCTGTCCACAATGACTCCCAAAATCTCTTTCCTGTGTGATACTATCTCATGTAGAGTCCATCATAATGTAGGTTATAGTTTGGGTTGTTTTTGCCCAGGTATATCACTTTACATTTATCTACATTGCAGTTGTTTCCAAGAACAAAATTAGGAAGAGATACATATGTGTGTTGGTTTGCCCACATTAAAAAATTCAGGGGCCTCTGTGCAGCTACTAATAGGGATTTAGTGCCTCTAGAACTAAGCTGCAAAAGTATTTTAAACATGTTTGCTGGGGAAGTGCAAGAGTGCTTTCATGTGAAGGTAAAATACAGATGTAGGCTTGGTTCACCTTGGGGTCCTTAAGTTTCCTCTGTTGATACCCCCAACATTATTAGTTTCTTTGGAACCACCTCACATAGCTACCCAAAACTCTTGTTCACAAGCCAGCTAACCTGTCAATAATGAAGTATATTTAGGCTTGCCTTCCTTGAGGCTACATTCAGGCCCTGTGGCAAATTCAAAGGATCTACAGTCTGCTTAGCTATCTGAAACTCACTTGGCTTCATGAATTTTTCAGTCAAACCATTCTTGCACTCCATCTTGATGTCGGCCTCTCTCCTGCAAAGATCCCTGCCACGCAAGCCTTGGTGCTATTCACATGTATGTCAAATGATGGAATTTCCAGTCCAAACACCATAGGCTCCATCAAAACAGACTACACCACAGTCTATATTGCCACTGAAAACTTTGTTGGGGCTACTCTTAGTTCTCTTCATAACCTTATGCTGGCAAAGAGACAGGAGGAAGCATTTTGTTCACAAAAGGAGCTTGCAGGGTGTGAGAAGATTAAGCATTCACATACTTCTTTACTGACATCACCTTCCTTAACAATTGAAAAGCTTTTTTTTCTAGGTATCTCTGGTCAACTTGTGGCTCTGCTGTCCAGCAGTTTGGACATTTCATTGGCATGGAGACATGGCTGGGGGATATCAGTTGAAGTTCTTTCACTATGCCTCCTCTACTTGACTCTGAATATTTATC
Source organism: Crocodylus siamensis (assembly GCF_052110815.1). Lineage (NCBI taxonomy): Eukaryota > Metazoa > Chordata > Crocodylia > Crocodylidae > Crocodylus > Crocodylus siamensis. Next base: position 342,942,959 of record NC_143395.1, on the reverse strand, counting down.
ACCAATACCAATCTAGAATTCCTTTGAGAAGCTCAGGATTCCATTAAAAGAAATCGTATCCTATTCTGCTCTAAAGAGCCTACCCAGCTTCCCTTGTTTGAAAGCTCCATCTTCTTGGAAAGACACAATGCAGCATCTTAATATAGCCCTATTTTCAGAAGTCAGTGAAGACTTGCTTGATTTTTGCCAAAACTAGCTTGCACTGACTTTAGCAGCAGTAGTAACATGTACATGTATTCACTTTCAGGCACCAGAGATTAACTCTACTGAGTTATCCCCAGCTCTTTTCTCATCTCAGGCAATACTTTTTCTTGAGGGCACCCAAGCATCACTTTTGTAGAGTGGTGCGTGTAGGATGACAAGGATGAAATGGAACAGTAACCTTATGAGCAATAAATCATTGTTAGGCTCTTGAGGATCACCTTAGGACTTCATTTAACTCCCCTTCTGATGAACAAAACCAACTTCAGAGACTGATTGGATGAATACCTAACATTTTTCTGTTACAAATAGAGTTTCCAGCACCAGACACATTTGATCCTTTTTTCAGCATCAAGGAGTGGCAGACAGTAGGCAAGGTCACATTGTTCTGTGACTATTTAATGGATTTTTGCTCACCTGTATCCTCACTACCAGTTTCAGAAGCAGTTAGTTACTATTGTTGATCACCTTTTTGTTAACAGTATCCTTCACATGTTTCAGTTCTGATCTCAGCAGCCCGGGAATTATTTGAAGGTAATGTGATGTCCCAGCCTATGTTGTTACTCAAACTTTAGTGTAAGTAATGCTCATTAATGATACTGTCTGTGCTATGGCATTAACAGCTCCCAAAATGACTAGCTTCCATCATTTTCAAGACTTTCTAACAACAGCCTTTATTTCACCCTGGTACCAGTTAGTTCAGTTGCATCACAAAGCAGACAGTGGGACTGAAAGATGGTATGCGCTTAAGCCTGAATGGATATGCACATAACTGCTGTTTATTGTAATATACATACATAACACGCACAAAAATCAAGACTGACAGAAAGGGAATAAGAGACCTGCACCCTTTTAATACCTTCATAGCCATAGGAAGTTATGTAAGCTAGCATCTTCTCAAGATTTACTGCTTCTTCCCAGTTGCAGTTGAATACAACTTCATCCCATGTTTAATAACAGTTGACAGTAATTTTTTCTAAATTCATACATGTAAACTATAAAAATGTGTTGAAATTTGATCTTTTTTGTAATATATAACGATACAGATATTACTAGAATTTTATTCTTTTTTTTTTTGGTTGGCTAGGTGGTATTGTAGCCATGGTTAGTATGAAAAGAGTATGTGCATGGAGCAGAATATTTGAACATGATCTGGGATAGTTATAAAACTGTTCTGTGTGTTTAGAGTTAAATACTGTTTCTTGCAGTCCATAAGGAAAAAGAAAGGAGCTGTGCTCTGTATGTATCATTCTAAGACACTTAGGATGCAATCTCTATATAATAGGCCCCAAAGAGAAAACATTTCTGGGAAGTGTGTGATTCAGTATGCAAATCAAGTTTGGGAATTTAAAAAGGTTGGGACTTCTTGCATGTGTTTATGGATGATCTTCAAAGTTTGTTTGGGTTGTTTTGTACTTACTTGCCATTTTATTAAATGTAGCAAAACAAAAATGTGTGTTAATGCAGTAATTGTTGTTGTTACATAAGGAAACAAGCATCTTTTTGTCCGGATTTTTATCCTTTGAACTTCTTAATTAGCCCTACTTTTTCAGTGTCACTATGATGGCACTCTTGCCTCTGATGCAATCTGGGTGCACCCTTAAGATACACTCCCATGTGTTTGCACACCGTGGGGTGCCCTCCTGCCCCATACCCTTCTCTTCCGTCTGCTGCTTAACCACTGAGAACCAGGTGAGGTGCACCACAGACCAGTTGGTGAAAACAGTAGCTTAAGACAGCCCTCCCTGTCTTGCTCAGGCATTGCCTGTCCTTAGCAGAGGAGATTTTGTCAGCAAGAAGGACCATGCCCATGCCCAGTCGCCCCTAAAAGATGGATATCCCTTACTGTGGGAAGAGCAAATCTGTGCTGGCCTGGGGTTACAGGTATCATTGACAAGTGAATTAAAAGGGATAACAAAAAGATTTATTATAACAAAAAGATTTATTATAAACAAAAAATCAGTAGACATATGTTGAGCTGCAGACAAAAGAAAATCATAGAAAATTTGGGTTGAAAGGGACCTCAGGAGGTCATTTAGTCCACCTGTCTGCTCAAAGCAGGACCATCCCCACCTAGATCATCCCAGCCAGGGCTTTGTTGAGCTGGGCCTTAAAAACCTCCAAGGATGGAGATTTCTACCTCCTCTCTAAGGAGGAGTCACTGCCTGCCCTGCGTGAGGCTCCGTTGGCTCTGGGACACTGCTCTGCTCCCTGGCATGGCCTCTGGGGGCGTGTCTTCTTTTGAAATGTCATGTTATTGCTGCATGCTCATATTTTGGCTAGCCTGTGCCTTGAAACGTTGTCATGGAGATCAGTAGACAACCCAAGTCGTACCCTTTAATACTTGTATTCTAGTTGTCATTGCTGTTCTACAAGATTTCCATAGATTTTTATTTTTTCTCCTAGTAGTTCAGTTTCCTCTATTCTGTTGCCCAGGGTTAGGGTATAAACATTTTAGCAGTTTATAAGTACAACAGCCAATACCCTTTCTGAGTTACATAGTCGTTTAATTTTATCTACTTCCCTACAGTTCTCATCAGTATTAGCTGCCTTGTCTGTCTACCCACTAGTGTTCATTGCCATATCATCATTTACTGGATTTTATGTCCTTTGTTTCTCCTCTTGCCTTCTAATTAAAAGCTGGTATCTATTATCCCAGTCTTGATCCTAGAAGGTCCACACCCATACTTGAGTGAAGTTCATCCATTAAGAAAGAATCCTTTTACTGTTAATGGATTATAGAGTTTGAATCTTCCTCATAGTATGAATTCTTGAGCTATCTGTTGCCCATCATCATGTCACACCTTTGCCTGTTTTTCTCAGGCCCCTGGCACATGTTCATTTAATGGCACAAGGGAAATCTAATTTCCCCAATAACAACAGTCACACCTCTGCTCATGCCACACATGCATGGCAGGGTATACAGTTTTGGGATCAGGGATCAGATCCCAGTGGAGCTATTACTGCTTGCCAGTGCAAGGGGGAGCATGGGTTTCCAGCCCCTGGATCACACTGGGGCTGGTTCAAGTCCCTGATTCAGTTGATTGTGGGTCCCAGCCCCAGGACCACACAAGAGTCTGGAACCAGCTCTGGTTACCCTGCCACATGTTCAGTTTAAGGCATGATGGAAACCAGCCACAAAAAAGTTACTTGTCTTTTATGGAATATTTTTATGACTGGTTTCTCTTTTTGTCATGCCATTTATTCCTTGAATGTATGGCAGTATTACTATTTATGATGCAGTTAACAGGCTAACCACGTCTTAATTGTAACCGTGTGGGGGGCCTCAGTATCCCAGTCAGTATGGTCAGTAAAATGTATATGAAGTGAGGGAGAGGTCAGAAATAGTTTGTAAATAGTGGTTTTTTTACATCTTCATACCCAAATTACATAATGTCAGAGACCAGTTAGGAAAGAGATTCTTACTACAGTATAACCTCATAAATCTGGGATTATCAAAATTCCAGCACTTTTTAAAAATACACTCCATCAGGGAGTAGCTGTGGCCAGTCCCGGAACAGCAGAGAGGGAAGCTTGCGCACCGCTGCTATCCACCACCCAGCGCCACTGCTCCATGTGCGGCTGCTGCTCTGGGACCTCCTGCCGCTCCAGTTTCAAAAATCCAGAATTTTCACATTTCCAGCAGGTGCTTGGTCCCAACCCTGCCTTATTCAGGAGGTTATACTATACTACTTTTTAAATATATTTTTATTTTTTCTGAGCAGGAATGTAATAACTGAAAAAGATAAATCAATGTATCCTTTTATGTATCCTTTATCATATAGTAAGATATATAACAATTGTCTAACAAAATATTTTTTCCTCAGAAATTTGAGAGAAGCAAGAGATAATGCCGTGGCTGAAAAACAGAGAGCAATTTTGGCTGAGAAAGATGCTTTAGCAAAATATGAACAGCTCTTAGAACAGTGAGTATGTTTTAAAATACATATATATCAATGGAATTAGAGATACTTACTTGCATATTTGGTCTGGATCTTTTTTCTGGCTGTAAAGGGAAGAGAGAAACAAACCTCAAAAACTTGAATCAAATTAAGTTAGGGATCTGTTTTTAAACTTGTAAGTGGAGAGAAAATTCCAGTGATAATGTTGGTTGATTTATTCTTCTTTCCTACTCTTGCAGGAACTTACATACATGCTTATTAAGGGTAGTTCTGTTGACTTCAGTAGTTTATTCACAATGCATGACATTAACCATGCACAGAAATCTTTGCAGAGATAATGCCTTAACGTGCTACCCTGTTTGTGGTTCTTTTGTGGTGGTCTCAGAAATAGCTGTGGTCACAGAATTGCCATTGCAATCTCTCATAAGAGTTAGCAATATATTTTGACACACAGTGGGCAAGAATGGTAAATGCCCTATGTTATAACACACAGTCTTTTTCTGGTACTTTGTATTTTCAAAGCTCTGTATATCCACTTTATACAGAGCTAATCCTTCACTTTGTGTAAATAAACAGATAAGCTTCTGCTAGTATTTTTTCATGTGTATAATTTTATTTTAGCTGGATCTCTTACAGGGATTTTGCCTTCCCTGCCTACCTCCCCACAACTTAAATTGAAAATCTTCCATGTTCAGTGAGGAAGACATCTATCCTACACATCATGGACCCAAATCTAATAATTGCTTAATTTTAAGCACATGACTGCTTCCATCAAAACCTTGTCATCACTAATTGCTTTCGCTGCCAAAAATTCTGGCAGCAGATGGCAACTGCTACATGGCAGCCTTTGGGTTTTGTTGGAGAAAAATTTGCTTATAAGAGACCTGTTTTTCCTTCTGTCTAAATCTGATAGTTTTAGGCACCTATCTGTTCTTTTTGACAAGTCTTAATCGCTCTGGGAGGTTGTAAGGGATCTTTTTGGCCTATCATTTAAATCCTCTTGGAAGAGTCCATGATTATTCTTTCTGCCCTCCTCATACACACCCACATGGCTTTGGCAGTTGCTTCTCTGTCCATACATCTGAAGGGAGGCCCAGGTTGTCGCCAGCATCAGTTTAGGTTCAATATTAAATGTTACAGTATCCTATTGTACTGTGCTAAAGGTAAGGCTTACATTACAATATCATCAGTAGTGGGAAATATTTTGTAGTGCAAAGAGGACAACAGGAGCTCAACAATATAAAATACTTTTTAAATTCATATTATTCCTGCTCATACACAGCCCTTTTTTTTTAACAAAAGTTAGTGATTTGAACAACTCTTTAAAAGAACAGGGATAAATATACAAAAAGAAAATATTGTATGTTCCTCTGTGTTGAAGTCATGCAACTCCTAGCAAGAGGATATTTTTCTGTGTCGTGCTGTGTATTTTTTATGTCTTGTGCTCTCAGTAGTAAAGTCCTGAGCCTCTGTGGATCAATTCTGCTTTTCATTAGCCTGAAAAAGCAAGCAGTTTTTAGTGGTTTCAATTAGCAGCTGAGCTGTAATATGAGCAGAGCATAATTTTCATTGAACCACTTGTACTAGCTCTTTCCCTTCTTTTCTGATGCATCAACCAGCTCTCTTTAAATATCAAATGAGAGTATAAAATGTTGTAATACTTCACTTTGCAAGTATATTAATATGTTTCAGCAGAGAAGGGAACTGAATGACCTTACACTGCTTGGCCGTTGTTCCATTCTTCTGATCTGATCTGCGTTTCGGGTTGATCACCTTGGCCTTGTTTAATTAGAGAATGTTAATAATACTGAGTTATGCTGTGGTTTTATGCTTGAATAAGCAATTGAAATTAGAATGGGGCTATCAAGTTCATTTTGTATTTGACTGAATTCATGCTTTAACTTGGGTTGAAAACGAAACAGCTAATGCATTAACCAGCTGCGCCACCTAGCTGTTGTTATGGAGTAAACGTTTAGGTATTTTTTGCTTGAAACAGGTTTTAAAACTGAATTCTAAGTAGGAATGGTTAGGCTCTTAGCTTATGTCATATGTTTTAAACACCCCAGTATTCAAGGTATTGTTATTGGGACAGCGAACACATTGCTAAAATGATAAGTTTATTTAGCCCTATATGTGAGAATTTTTTCCGACTATTTGAGTTGGTCAAATAAAGGATGTCAAATTTACCCAAAGAACCTTGTCTGCCTGTCTCCTTAGACCAACATGGCTACAGCCTACACCCTTGTGTCTCTTTGGACACTTAGCTCCTTCTGAGATGTGATTTTTTTTCAGAACACACCAAGTTTTGTGAATTCATATTATATGTGAAACTTCTGGAAAATAAAATTAGCCTACAAAGAATTTGGTAAACGTGTTTTTTCCTTTTTTGACAACATACAGATATATTTTAGGTGTAAATATGTTTATATGAAAAACTGCAACCATGCTACACTTCAGAACATTTGCGGTACCCAACACGGTTTTTGTGTTTTTTGTCAATGAGCCTTTAATGTAAAAGACATAAGCAGTATTGAAGGCAGGGACTTTAACCCAGGACACAGCCATCTCCAGGCAAGTGTTCTCATCTCTGAGGTTACAGAACTATGCCCCCCGCCACTCTTTATGGTTCTTTCTCTAGCTCTGAGCTTTACCTGCCTTCCCATACAATAGCCCAGCTTTTACGGGAGGGATCTAGCCTTCAGGCTGGTGATTTTAAGGCTCTCTTTGGATGTTGGGTAACATAGATTTGGACTCTCTCAGGCTGAGAAGGGTCTATAAGACAGATCTCCTGCTTCCTGGGAGAGTGGTGTAGCCATAAGCTATCATCTAAGGAGTGGGCACCTTCCCCTACCCTGCATTTAAAAAAAGAATCTGCTATTTGAGTCAGAGAGGATTTAAGCAAATAAATAGGGTAGAAATTTTTGAGTGGATAATCCAGTTCTGTGATAGATAAGTACTTAATTTACAGGTGCAGGAAGGCACCTACATCTGGAAGAGAGGTGCTTACTTGCACAAGAACTTGTTTTATTGGTGTTTTTTATTGGCTTAGTTTAGGTGCCCCCAGCTTAGTGTGCCAACATTTATTAATCCAGTTCTTCATCACTCAGTTCTTCCTATCACTTCATAGAGAAATTGGGCATCTAACTTTTAACTTGCTTCTGGAGTCAGTTGCCAAAATTTTAGGTGTATCAATATGCAGTTTTATGGAATGAGAGAACTCTCCCAATAATAATCACAGTCCCTTAACATAGCCTTAAAAAAAGAATATTATTTTTTCCAGGGAAGAGAATACATATTGTGGTTGTTTTTTTCAATAGAAGTGGCTGTTTATAAACAGTTAAACTTCATGTTCCTCAAAATGACTGATGGTTATCATAATCTATATAAACAAATACATCTGAAAGCTTGCAAAGTGAATGGAATGTGGACTGGCCTGAATGGTGGTTAAGAAAAGCCCCTAGCAAATCTTGTGATCAGGAGTGTAGTTAATAACCAATTTTCTAGTCAAGTGCAATTATTGTTATTTTCCACAATGGTGTTAATGACTTATTTTGTCAAATAAATGTTTATTAAATGATAGCAATCTGTAATTTTAAGTACTGTAGTGAAGAAAATGTACTTTGTTGAGTATATTTAGAAAAATGTGTTGAGGTACAAAATTTAGAAATCTGCTGTTTTACCAATAAAATAGATCTCTGTATAGTGTTAGTATGTATTTTTTTTTCCCTCTTTCTCTGTTAGTAGTATAATTTTACACTCTCAGGGAGAAAGTGCACCTTATGTCTTCAAGTGAAAAAAGGGAGAAATACTGACAGTGGAACAATCAGCAGAGAGTTGCTGTAAAAACTAGGAGTTTCTTCATGACTTAAGATTTGAACATGACATATAGACTAAAAGCCAGTATAGAAAAGGGTCCTGACCTCCACCAATACACTTGTAGTATAAGACAAGGAAATTCTGATGCAAATAGAACATTAGATTTTCATGGTATTTGCTTTAAAGATTTTTATAGGGCACATCAGGCCTATATATAATGTATTCCTCCTGTGAGCTACCAGATTTCATAACACATTGGTCAATCCTCTTTAAACCTATGAAAATAATTCTGTGTTTAGGAGTAAGCCAGTATGTCACACTTAGGGTAAAGAAAGATGATGTTTGACTTCTGATCTGTATAATTTGTTTTACATTGTTTATTGTTTTATAAACAATAATTTGTTTTAAATCTGACACAAACTAGGTATGTTTCAGATTTTACCTAGCCATGTAGTTCAGACCTATTTTCAGAAGCTCACAGGTATTAAATTGGCTCTCTGGGGGTGATTCCTCCTGTCATTGCCATGAAAAAGTAAGTGTGAGAGGCAAGAAAATGGAAAAGTAAAGAACATAAGTATACAATAGACAACAAAGTGAATGCTGTAAGTAGAACTGTATTTTGACATTCCACTGACTTCACTAAGAATAGCATTATTATTTCCAAAGTTCAACAGGTAAAAGGAACAAGGTATAGTTTTTCAGTCTCTTATCAAATTCACTTTATTGATCACTGTTATAGATTCCTGTCCATGTTTCTGGGGGAACCCCCCTAGATGCTTTTGAATTCATATTGAATATTTTATTTCAAAATGTTTGAACATGGAAATGATATTACTGTATTTACCCAAATCCATGATAACTTTGAATTGAAGATGACTCCCTCCCCAGTATACAGAATCTATACATGGCAAATTGTAAATGCATTATTTTCCATGTATAATTTTCCATGTGCATTGGATATAAATTTATTATATTTTTTCCATGTTTAGAATTTAATTATTGGGGGGGGTCATATTTTAAATTCCTTCCCCCTTCCACTGTGATGAGAAAAGCCAATGGGGGGAGGTAGACCCTTACCCCTCTTTGTGCCTATGTTTGCCTCCCTGTCACCTCTTGCCCCCCACCCCCTCTGCTGCCCCTGCCAAGTCCCCCCTACAGCTGTGTCTGAGCCCATGCTCCCTATCCCCCACAGCCACATGGCTCCCCCACCCTTTGGCCCCCTCCCTGCATGTCCCATCCCTCATCCACGCTGGCCACTTATTCTCTCCCTTCCACCTCATCCCTGCCACTTACCTTCTGCAGCAGCTCCAGCTCCAAGGCAGTCAGCAGCTGCCTTGGCCATGGCTCAGAGCTGCTACTACTGCCAGGGCTAGAGCCACAGGTAAGGGGCAAGAAGAGCTGTCGGTGGAGGGGGTGGGGGACAGGCTGTGTGGTATCCTCTGCATTCCCTGCCAGCTGCACACACTATAGGTCTTCCTTGCACCTACACTGTGTGATCTCTCCTGTGCTCCCTGCCATGCAAGCTACTTTTGCCCAGGGTAAGCAGCGACTGAACTCCAGCTTTAGCCCCAGGCCAGTACTTGAATCTCAGATGAGGGTTTTTTTTGGTTTGGTTTGGTTTTTTTCCATGTTGATGCGGGGTGGGCATCTTGTCTTGGATCTGAGTAAATGCAGTATGTTGAACACACTTTAAAACTAAAAGACTGCATTTTACAATTTCAAAAATAGTCACAGGGAAGTCAAGATGGTCACAGTAAAAAGTTGTAAAGATTGGAGTCCTGCAATGAGAGATCTGTTACATTATTTTTCAGTGTATATATTAGTATATTATGAGGATTTTTTAAATTATTTCATGACATATGCATTGGATATACAAATTCTGCAAAAGGAAGAGAGACATTCTGAAAATAAAATAAAAGGATGGATGAAATTATATGTACTGAACATGCTGATTGTCCCTTGCAGGCGGAAAAATGTTAGCCTGTATGAATTTTTATGAAATATTTGCTTGATTTTTTTTTTAATGCTGTAGTTTACAGCTGATGCAGCCATTAAAACTTGCATATAATATAAATATTACTTCTACTATAATCAAAAAAATTCTTCTATACTTATTACCCACCACTTAATATAGATGCAAAAAAGCAATATTTATTTATCTAACAAGTGATATATATTATAAATACAAAGGAAGGAAGAATAAGAAAGCAGTTAGACTAAACAGGATACAGATTAAAGAGTAAAAATTATTAACTATAGCCATTGTATTTAAAACTTAAGATTTGAAATGCCTTAATATTAAAATAGAACATTTCATTTTTTTAATTTTTTAAAAATATTTTGATAACAGAAGTGCTGCAAGTGCCAGTTTTGTATATCTGTTTGCAGACATAAGTTTCAAATCTTAGTACAGATAATTCAAGTTGTGTATGTGTGGTGTTTAGGCCTTCTGGCTAATCTTAAAAAAAGAAAAAATCCTGTTTTCATGGATGTTATATTCATCTCTAACCAAAACTTCTTTTTTTCTGTTGCTCAGCAAGGTTGTTACGTTGCTATAATTTGTGTGACTTCAGTGACCTCCTGTCCCAGAAGTGACTGCATTTTTCATGTGTATATTTTATGAAGAGCTTTTGGATTCTTTGGATAAAAATACTCTAGAACTGTCATATCTTATTACTACTTTAAATTTTTATACACTGCAGAGTACTTAATATTTTAAATATTAAATATTCAGTTCAACCAAGACAAGTGCAAGGTACTGCACCTAGGGCAGGGGTAGGCAATGATTTTTGGCCAGAGTGCCAAAAAACCCACAGTGTCTACTGTGAAAGGTGCCAAAGTGCCAACATGACACAGCAGCTGCTTGCAGCTTCCTGGCTGCAGCCGGCCCACGGAGCCTGGTCTACTTGCAGCAGGGCTTGCAGCCTCCCAGTCACCTGCTGGGAGCAGCCTGGGCTCTGGCTGGCAGCAGCTGCTCAGAGCCCGGGCTGACGGTGGTGTGCTGAGCAAAATGGCCTTGCGTGCCATACTCAGCATGCATGCCGGGGGTTGCTGGCCCCTGACCTAGGGAGAGGGAATCACCAGCATGCCTATAGGCTGGGGGATGACCTTCTCAGCAGTACAGTGGTAGAAAGAGATCTCAGAGTCCTTGTCAACTCCAAGATGAATATGAATCGTCAATGTGATGAAGCAATTAGCAGAGCTAACCGCTCTTTGTCATGCATTAGTAGGTGCATCATGACCAGGTCTAGGGAGGTGTCCCCTCTGTGCAGCACTGGTCAGGCCACAGCTAGATTACTGTGTCCAGTTCTGGGCACCGTAATTCAAAAATGATGTGGACAACCTTGAGAGGGTCTAGAGGAGGACCACTCATATGCTTAGAGGCCTGCAGGGAAGGTCTAAGGAGGAAAGACTGGGGGACCTGAACCTTTTCAGCTTCCACAAGAGAAGGCTGATGGGGATCTTCTGACTTATATATATTCACTGGGGGGGGCAGTAGGGAATAGGAGATATTCCAAGGGGTGTTCTGCTAAACAGAGTAACCAGAAACAATGGCCACAAACTGATGGAGAGGTTTAGGTTCAACATCAGAAACAACTTCTTCATGGTTAGGGTTGCAAAAATCTGGAATGGGCTTCCAAGGGAAGTGGTGCTCTCATCTACCTTGGGGGTCTTCAAGAGGAGACTGAACGAGCACCTGGCTGGGGTCACATGACCCCAGCACTTTTTCTTGCTACTGGCAGGGGGTTGGATTCAATAATCCTTTGAGGTCCCTTCCAACTCTAGCATCTTTGAATCTGTGAAATATTTTCTAAAAAATACTAATATTATTTGCCAAAGACTGTATTAGCTGTTGCTGCCACCTTATTTATTTACACCTTTTGCTTAACACTCAAACCTTATGGGTGCCTATACACATGCTCCGATGCATTCTAATTAGATTACTCAATTCTGCCGGAGCGTCCTTATTAGGATGCTCTAGCGTGCCTCACCATCATGTTTATTCAGCATCCCGCATTTCAAAATGGCCATGGGGGCACCGCTGAACAAGCTTTAGTTAAAGCGCCTGCCCCCCAGCCATTTTGTAACACAGGATGCTGAATACACATGATGCTGCAGCATTTTAATTAGAGCAGCTCTCCAGTAGCTGCTCTAATTAAAACTCGCCTCCTCCCCTAGCCCAGAGTACATGTATAGACACCCCATATATGTAATCTGGATGAAACTGTATGACTAGGGTTCCTTCAGAACAAAGTTGAACCCGTTTTTCTTAACATTAGAGTAGCTCTTTCAAAGCTAGGCAATAAGGTTAAAAAAAAAAAATCTTAAAAAACTTTAGTCCATTTTGTAATATTTAGAGAATGTTTTATAATGTCTACCTGGTGTGTTGCTTTGCATATTAATACCCAGTAACATGTATTCAAAGTTAAGAACTTAACAATACAAATTGGAAGCAATGAATCTTCAATGAATATTTAACAGTTTTGAATTTTTGTTGTTGCCCCCACATGCAGCTTCCTTCCTCATTCTATCACTTAATAGATTCATACCCCTAACTAGGAAGTTTAGAGCCAGTCAAGGGTAGTTTCTGAAGGCTTTGAGATCAATCCCCACCCATCTGCTCAGGCCTTCACATTTTCTCTTTCATGGCCAACATTTAACGGTTCATTTTCTCCCAACCATTTTGTTTTCAACTTCAGCTTTTGTTTATATTCATGCAGTGGCAAATTAACATATCTTATGTGCATGCCACATTCATCTTACCCCAAAAATTAACCTTCCAAAACTGGGGTGCATGTTTTTAGTGAGGAACTGGATTTCTGCCCTGGAATGGCAGTAACAGGCCCTGCTTGGTACTGACTTACCCTAGCTGAATCCTCTGGCTGCTTGGAGCTGGGGTGTAGTCCTGTGATCAGCATCACTGCCCCTGTCCCCGCTGCCAAGCCAACAGAGGGTCTAACCAATGGCTGGGCAATTATTTCAACTGGAGGACTGCTGCTGCAGTTGTGAGGGGGTGTGAGCACCCTCGGGGTGCTCATGGCCCATGCAGGCGTAGCCACCTGACGGCATGCAACTCCAACCAGTTCCAGGAGCTGCGTGTGGTGGCAAGGAGCAGAGCCTGGCCAGCCCGCCCTTATCAACGTGCAGCTCCCGGGACTTTTGTACCACTGGGAGGAAGACTTTTGCAATGGAGTCAGCCCCCACTCTCTGCCACCGTATGCATCTTCTGGGACTGCTAGGTAGCAGGGGGCAGGACTCCCTGTCACTTCTGGTGGAGTGCCAGGAGCTGCATGTGGCAGCTGGGAGCAGGGAGGGCAGCCAGTTTCATCGCATGCAGTTTCCCCCTCCCCAGTGGCATGCGAGTCCCAGGAGCTGCACATGAGCCGTACTCCTTGCCACCACATGCAGCTCCCTGAATTGGAGCTGCATGCTGCTGAGTGGCTGTGCCTGCATGGCCCATGAGTGCCCTAAAGGCCCACTGCCTGCTGCTGCTGCTGCCACTGATGGCTGGGGGTGTGTGGGGGCGGCCCTGCATCTTCCCTCCCACACCCATACCACACCCTGCCCACCCAAACTATTTATTCCCACCACACTACTGGGCATAGGCCAAGGACTCCATTCTTTTGCCAGCCCCAGCCTCATGCTCTGCACTACTGCCCAGCTGCAGCTTCCCTACCTGCTGCAGCATGGGCATGAGGAGGCCGGGGAAGCTTAAGCAGGTCCCTCAGTGGCTGCAGCAGTGGTACTGGCAGCCCCACCCGGAAGCTGTGCTCGATGGCCAGGGCCCTCATGCACATGAGGATAGGAACGGCAGTGAAGCAAGCAGGCTGGGCAGGGTACAGTTAATTGGCAGGAACCCACAGGGCAGATTAAATCACCTGGCAGGCTGGATTAAGCCTGTGAACTGTAATTTGCCCACCCCTTGTCTAACCACTACTGAATTACCTCCATTCTGTTGGAAACTAAATTGGCAGTAACTCTCAGAAGGTTAAACCCTTTGTTGGCCTTGAAGCACGGAAACAGGGAGTAATGTTGTCAATGGGACGTCACTGCTTCTATGTATGTTTAGAGCAGTGGTCAACAATGTTTTATGGTGGCAGACCAGAACAACCCAACTTGAATCCAAGGCAGGACATCATTAGGACCCAACTACTACCTCTGATATTATTTCCGTTTCTTTCCACTACTTGGATGCACCACAGGGAACACCAGTTGTGGACAGGTAAGGTGCCTCCCTCCCCTGTACTGAATGCATCAGAGAACCATGACTCTGCAGGTCATAGATTGCTGACACCTTAAGTAGGGGATTCAGGCCAGGGTGAGCCAATGCCATGGAAGGTAAGGCTGGAAAAATCTTTTCTTTATGTTTCCAAAATAAAGTGCATGTCTTATTTGGTTGGCATGCAAATAATCTGGTATAATCTTTATTTCTTCTTCTCTGGATCAGATATTTGGCAGTCCAATAGTTTCAGGTATCTGGATTTATCACTGTAGTGCCTCCCTTATAGTAATCTTCTGCTGTTCCTCCTATGACATGGAGGGAGCATCCTGCCTTATGTAAGACAGCATTTACAGCTTTTTTGGAGAGTTGTAGGATCATAAGTCAACCCCTACTAGATACTGGAGCAGATCCTCAACTTTTGGGAAAAACAACAGGATTCCTTTACTTCCTCTATGAACTGGAAAATAATTTTTTTGTTCAGGGATTCAGTTCAATTCAGTTTATTAAGGATTCTGGCTAAATGTCAGACTCTTGAAAATGACATAACACATGTACAACCATAATATAAATAAGTTCGAACAAAGTAACCAAACTACAAATATTATACTAAAATATAGCCCACCAACAAAAAAAATTAATATAAATATAGTAGTAAATCAAGACATGAATCTATAATATTCTTGTACATAGATCCACAATTGAGGCAATAAAATAAAAACTGATGTTAAAATATATCATTCATATCAGTAATAAAGGATATTTAACTCTAATTGCCTCAACCTTATAAGCAAAAATTGCAAGACAGTTTACTAAATTTGGATCTTTTTACTGTAAAAGCCAGATTCATTTCTCTGTTTGAAAAATGTATCAATTTCTGCAAGAATGGTAATAAATAGGTTCCCCTTATGTCTTCATATAAAGAACATTCTAAAACATAGTGGATAGTATCTTCCAAAACTCCTGGACAGACTAGGCAACATTTTTTAGCCCTTGGAATGGAAAATCTACGTCCAGCCAGTACAGCTGTGGGCAACTGTTTGGTCCTGAGTCTAGTTAAAGAGGATCGCCATTTGTTATTGAGATTCAGCTGTAAATACCTTTCTTCCCCACAAATCTAATTTCCAAAGAGCATATAAAGGGGTAATATGAGTAGTCCTGGCTACTGCAAAATCATTCTGCCTAGCAATATCTCATATCCTCTAGAAAACTCAAACATTTTCTATGGAGGAGAAAAATCTTTCATTAACTTTGAGATAGTATCGCATCCCAGAAAGTGCAAAAGTATGGGAACGAAAAGCTAACCAGGGTAATTGGAGAGGAGGGGAATTATTAATATCTTCTATGTAGCATAATTTAAGCAGATAAGATGGTAAAAGGGGTACTGATGATAATATTAGTTAAAATAGAATCCATTCCTGTCTCTAATCTCGAAAAAAGATGCAGGAGTTGAAGGAGGAAAAGCCAGAAGAGCCCTAAGAAACTTGTTCCGAGGTAAATCTACATTACTAGCAGCATAATCCCATACTTCAGCACCATATAAGATCTGAGAGGTAACTTTGGCTTTATATATGCTGTTATAGGAGCTTGGACTGATCGTCCTGCTGTGGTTTCATAAAATTTCTTCATAGCCACTGCCGATCGGGCTGTGTTCAGGGGTTATATCTTTCAACCAGAGTCAGATCATAGAAAGGTAAAGAAAGTTTCGTTTCCAAATGGCATCAATGTGCCAGTGTTTTGAAGATCAACAGCTAAAATATTTTACCCTTTGCCTCTGCCCCTGAGAATATGTTGAAGCATGTCTGAGCATAAAGAGAATCCAGTCATTCCTGTGAAACCCTTTCTCAGGTTGCAGTACAGGCAACCCTTGCCATTCATGGGGGATACATTGTCATATCCCCCGTAAATGGTGAAATCCACAAATAAGGCACTGTGTTCATGAACATGGAGCCGCTGGCGAGGGAGGGGCATGGCTCCAGCAGTGAGAGCCCAGCAGCAGCAAGCATGGAGCTCCTGTAAGTGTATACAGTGTATTTAAAATGCGGGTTCATCATTCATGCATATTTGAAATCACGACTGCCAAACCCACGGGTAGCGAGGGTTTCTTGTATAATGGGAAATCTGCCTGTCAGGACCTGTGCTCCACCAGGAAAAGAGGCTCAGATTTCAGGCAGCAACAGAATGGAAATCATAACTGTCTTCTAATACTCAGCCATAAACTCTGTCTGGGAAGGAGGCTCAGGCCATGTCTATATGGTAGACTTAACATCCCCAGCCAAGATGTTTTCAGCCACATCATGCTCTGTCCCCTATACTAGAAATAGTGTAGCCATGTCTGTGAGTACCATATTATGGTTTTATTCAGTTGGTGGCAGTCTAAATGAACTTGTCACTTATTAGTGATGATTAAACACCAGAAGTGATCCGCTACTCTTGATTTAGGAGGAAGTTGATATACAACTGCTTGGGGGTGTTGCTGCCAGGAACACAGTACATGTATTATATAATAATTTGTCTGAAAGGCTGTTGCTGGTTCCAGCTAAAGCATAAGGTGCACTTCAGAGTCTGCAGTCAAACTAGAGGCACACAATGTTTCTACATCCTGCAGAGCTGCACCACCTTAGACTAAGTAACACGTCCTCCCTTCCTGTGTTCAGATAAATGACATGTTATATGGAAACGTGAATTATCAGAGGTTATTTGTGGTATACTTGAGGGATTGGTTTTAAGACTTGTTTATTTTTTTTAGTTAGCATCACTAGTATAAGGAGCAAATTTGCTTTGTGGAGATTTCTGGAAGACATAAAGCTAGAGGGGGATGAGGTTTTGCTTGTATGAAAAAGGGTTGGCTTATTAATACCCAGGAAAAATCCAATAGCCTTCTGGAGTAGAGTAATAAAAATTATACATATTGCAAAGCCATGCATGCAGATATTAATGACAAGAATGTTTGCTGTAAGATGGGGCCTTATAGACTGGTGGAGGAAGATATGCAACTGTTTACTGGTTAACTTATAGAATAGTGACAAGCTGCCAGGGTGATGCAGCCATTATTACAGTTGTTAGGTGCATTAGGCAGGGTCCCCACCACATCCTGGTGCTGTTGCTGCTGCTGCTGCTGCTTGGTCTGTAACTGCTTATTCATTGGAGTTACCCCTGCATTATTCATGGTTAACCTTCCTTGAAAGTCATTCCACACATTGGTTAGCAATACAGCTCTGCCTCACACATGGCAATGATTTCCCTCCTGAAAAGCCACATCTATCATTTGACGGTCCTATGGCACGATGAGCACAAGTCGCCAATATAATAAGCCTACCCAATTCCCAGACATGCGTCTACAAGTCCTCAATGGTGGAGCAGGCAGAAGAAGATGTTAGAATCCAAATGGCTGCAAAGGTGGATGAAATCTGCAGTGGACTGAGATCCCCATTTGTCTTGGTCTCCTTGCCATTGGATCAAGGTCCCGTTCTGTCAAGAGGCACGTGGAAGCTGATGTGCAGCAGCTTCTTCATGATAAAAGAAGTTACACATAGGCATCTTCCATGAAAACAGCTTTTTCAGCATGTTCCTCAACTTTTCCAGCAGGTTTCTCAAGGTGACCAACTAATAGTGACAGAAGCAGGATTACAAGCAGGATTGTGAGGTCTGGAAGCTAGTCATGACCTAGTATAAAGATAGCAATTACAGGAAGGTCATCTAGCACTTGGACAAGACAGGAGTGCGATTTGACACCTGTAACTGTGACTGAGCAGCCATTTTCAGGATCTGCGCTGCTCAACCCACATGGGGAGGAGACTAGAAAAGGCACCCTAAACATAGCCTGTCTAATAAAGTACTCTGTATTTCTTGCTGACTGGATAACCATGCCAGTTGGTATCACCTTTGCTGTGGTCAAAAATACCAATGAAGACAAACCATCATATTTGGGACTTGGAACATCAGAACCCTCATGGACAGCCCTAATAGTGAATGCCCAGAGCATCATACTGCAATCATGGCATGTGAACTCAAGCGACACAACACTGTAGTTGCACTGAATGAGACTCAGTGAATGGGAGATGGGTAGCTCAAATAACATGGAAGTTACTGTACCTTCTTCTGGAAGAGTAAACAGGAGGGGGACTTCCGGCTTCATGGAGTTGGTTTTGCCATTAAGCATGAACTTATAAACCAATTCAGTGAGTTCCCTATCAGAATGAATAAGCACCTCATCACTCTGTCTTAAGCTGGCAGAGGAGCCAACATGCCACATTCATCAGTGTGTATGCCCTGACTCGACACTGCCAATGAAACCAAGGAGGAATTCTACACCAACCTTGACAAAGTCCTATCTGGCATTCCAGAAGGAGACAGACTTATCAACACCAGAGTCAGATTTCAACACTGGAGTCAGGAGGGATTCTGACCTCTGAAAAGGAACCGTTGGCAAGGACGGAGTTGGAAAGTTCAACTCCATTGGCATCCTGCTCTTGACCAAATGTGTGGAACATGGACCTACCATCCCAACACCCTGTTCCACCCAAAAAACAGGCACAAGCATCATGGCAGCACCCATGATAAAAGCATTAGCAGCTAATTTACTATGTCATCGTCTGTGCTTGGGATAGGAAATGTCCACATCACCCAAAGTTTACTAGGAGCCGATGATTGCTGGACTGATCAGCAGCTCATCCACTTGGTTATGTCACTCCAACTGGCTCCCAAATGACAGCTATAGCAGAAGCAATGCCAACAGAATATCAACATTGAAAGACTCGAGGACCCAAGCAAGCAGGATCTCTTTCACCAGTGCCTCAGTAAAAAAAACTGGTGAATTCCAATCATCAACAATGAGAGAATATCAACAGTGAAGAGACACTTGGATTGTATACCCAGAAACATCAAAACCAGTTTGATGAGAATGATCAACTCTTGGATCTCCTGGTCGATCACAAATGCAAGGCCTTTTGTACTTGGCAAAGCAACACCAACTCCAAGCAAAAGAAACTGAATCTCTAAAAAGCTAAGGCAGAGGCCCAAAGGAGGGCCCATGATATGAAGAACAAATGGTGGGAAGACGAGGCTGAGGAGATTCAACATCTTGCTGACATCCATGATATGCATAGTTTCTCCAGTTCCACCAAACCCATCTATGGTCTGATCACTCAAGGACAACCCCCTTGAGACCTAAGGATGGAGGAGACCTGATCAAGGAGAGGGAAGCCATCAATGCCCATTGTAAGGAGCATTTTGATGACCTTCTCAGTCAAGACTCTGTTGTCGATGAGGGTGTTCTCAACTCCATCCTGCAACACCCAGTCAGAGATTCTTGGAATCCCTCCAACCCTTGATCAGTGAGGAAAGCTATCGAGCAGATGAAGAAGAGCAAGGCATCAAAAGCAGATGGAATCCCCACTGAAATCTTAAACATGGAAGAGAGGAGCTCACATCACAGCTTCGTGCCCTCATTTTAAGGATCTGGAATGATGAGGAAATGACAGATAGCCTAAGGGATGCCATGATTGTGACAATCTTCAAGAAAGGAGACAAGTCTGACTGAAAACTACAGAGGGATCACTTTGTCCACAGGAAAGATCATTGTGAGAACCCTTCTGAACCCTCTCCTCCCAGAATATCACTGTGGGTTTAGGGCATCAAAAGGCACAACTGACATGATCTTCACAGCTTGCCAGTTGCAGAAATGTTGGGAACAACATACATCTCTGAATGGCCTTCTTTGACTTCATGAAAGCTTTCAACTCTGTCAACTGAGAAGTGTTGTGGAAGTTCCTTCTGAAATACGGATGCCCATTGAAATCTGTTACCGTTCTGTGCCTGGTCCATGATGATATGCAAGTGATGGTTCTCAGTAATGGATCTCTCACAGATTCCTTTGAGGTTAACTACTGAATGGATAGTAAGCTGTTAAACTCAGCTGACTGTGAGCCAAAACCAAGACCACCCTGACCACAATCATTGAGCTCCAGTACGCTGATAATGCCATAGTATGTGCTCACTGGGCAGCAGACCTTCATGCAATCATCGACGTCTTTACTGAGGCATACATATACAATCCAAAAACTTCCATGTTATTTGAGCTACCCAGTCTCCCATTCACTGAGTCTCATTCAGTGCAGCTACAACGTTGTGTTGCTTGAATTTACATCCCATGATTGCAGTGTGATGCTCTGGGTGTTCAGACTATAGGGCTGTCCATGAGGGTTCTGATGTTCCAAGTCCCAAATATGATGGTTTGTCTTCATTGGTATTTTCAACCACAGCAAAGGTGATACCAATTGACATGGTTATCCAGTCAGCAAGAAATACAGAGTACTTTATTAGACAGGCTATGTTTAGGGTGCCTTTTCTAGCCTCCTCCCCATGTGGGGTGAGCAGAGCAGATCCTGAAGACAGCTGCTCAGTCACAGTTACAGGTGTCAGATTGCACTCCTGTCTTGTCCAAGTGCTATATGACCTTCTTGTAATTGCTACCTTCATACTAGGTCATGACTAGGAGCTTCCAGACCTCAGAATCATGCTTGTAATCCTGCTTCTGTCACTATTATTTGGACTGATGGTTAACATTCAGAAGACTAAGGTCCTCCACCAACAAGCTCCTTATGAACAGTCCTCAGCTCCGGTAATCCAGAAACACAAGCTCTGGAGAACATTGAGTACTTCCTGTACCTTGGAAGCCATCTCTCACAGAAAACTGACTTCAACAAATAAATCCAACATCACCTCAAATATGCAAGTGCAGCCTTTGGACACCTGAGGAAATAGTTGTTCAAAGATCATGACATCAGATCTTTAACCAAGTTCATGGTTTATTAAACAGTTGTGATCCCTACCTTGCTGTATGGAGCTGAGTCATGGACAACATAAAGGAGACATCTAAAGTCTTTGGAGAAGTACAATCGACATTGCCTGTGGAAGATCCTCCAAAATCCAGTAGGAAAACAGAATTGTGAAGGAAACCCCCATGCTTTCCTAGTCTGAGACAGCCCAGGCCCCAAACTCCCCTCTTTCAAATTGGATTTAACTTGGTCACTTAGGTGACTGAGCTGTACAAATTCCTGAGAGAGAGGGAAGACTCACTCTTCCTTTGTCCTGGAGCAGGCATTTTGGGATAGGGAAGGCAGTCATTTTGTGAACACACACAGAGAAGCCTCCAGCCTCTGGAGCTCCCTTATCCTCTGGATGAACATGTGAGTAACTTATTTGAAATTTAGCCAGTAAATTAGGGTTATGTAATTTTAGATGCATATTAAAGGGTCCTCAAACCCATTCTGTTTTGCACAAGGTGTTTTCTTTTAATAGTTTTCTGTCTTGTACCTTTTCCTCATTCTCTGCCTCTCTGATCAGTAAAAGGCTATATATTACAGCATGCCTAGCTCTGAACGCTTGAGAGGAAAGATAGGCCTTTTTGCTCCTAGCAGAGCTCGGCTGATTATTAATTCTGTCCTGCCTGAGAATATCCTGAGATGCTATAAGCAGCACCCAGAAATACTACCAGGGGGCAAAGCACCCCAAGGTCTGCAGGGTTTGTGTATCCTGGGCTGCACAAAGCCCTAACAGACCAGTGCCCAGGTGGTGGCAGCACTACCCCATGCTTGTGAGGGTACTCCAGGTAGTGGGGCTGGCCGAACATAGGGGGGACACCCAAAGCATCGTTTTGAGTCGGACACAGTGAAGTGGGTGGCTCATGATAGTAGCACTCCTACTGTCCCACCACAAGAACCAACATTCAGAGTCCTCCTGCAAACAAACACCGTGAGCATCAAAGGGATGGTCACCTGAAATCAATTTCATTGGGCTGGCCATTTAATTTGGATGTCCATTTCCAGACTCCCAAACCACGTTTTATTCTCCTAGCTCAGCCAAGGCTTATACTCAAGAGGAGGGCAGAGAAAGTGCTTCAGGGACATCCTCAAGGCCAACTTAAAATGCAACATCAGCATCAACTCATGGGAGACAGTCACCCAGGACCACCCCAAATGGAGGACCAGTCTGCTGCAGGGATTTCAGTACTTTGAGATTTCACAACAACACTAAGAGTTGGAAAAGTGGGAGCAGCAGAAACAGCATGTTGCGAGCCAATTCAAGAATCTAGCGCCACCCACTCCACACAGAAACGCATGTGAGCTGCAGTAGAGTCTGTTGATGTTGGATAGACCTCATCAGCTATCTTCATACACAGATAAGAGAGTTATGAAAGACAGTCATCCTTGACTACAAAGGATTGCTGAAGAGAAGCATTAGGCAGGTCTAAGTGTATTCTTTTTTGTTCTTAACCTAACATTTTAGTTTGGTTTTAATTAAAAGTTTTTGGATTGTATTTGACCTCAAAGGACACATTTACGGGAAAGCACGCACTTTATATTTGAAAGTAGAGATTTATTATAACATTAATATGGAAGTCACTGGCATCCAGGAACCTGGAGAAGTCCTGTCCTTTAGTGATGCATGCATGGTACCTCCCCTAGCTGTTTATAAGGAGCAAGTAGGATGCCGACTTGGGGACCACTCAGCCGTAAGGAGCAAGTAGGATGCCGACTTTGGGACCACTCAGCCGAGGTATCTTATATGTATGTAGTATAGATGACAGTTGTACCTTGGTCATCTCATTCTAGCCAGAATGCCAAGACCATAAGTTTTCAGAGTGGTTGAAACCAAGATAGTAAAATTTTATACCAGTTGGTACTCTAGGCTTCTAGGAAACTACTCACAAAAGTTTCTAAGTGCATGCGTATTGTGGGTAGACAGAGGGAAGAGGCATTATACCAGTCTCATCTTGAGAGAGATTTCTGAAGTAAGTTAGTAAGTTTTCATTCCTTGGCCCAAGGTCCTTTTTTGGTAGAGGAGTACTTTGTTACCCACAGTTCCTTGAGTAAGGTGGAATGACTTCCATCCCTGACTATTATTTGACTGTAATAATAATTACATCTTTCAGCTTATTCTTCCCCTCTTCCTACCAGCTTCTGTGATTCATTGCTTGTTACTATCCATTCATAATAAATGAGGAGAGAGGCTGTGCATTGTTTGTGGTTTGATAGTTTTCTGTTAGCAGCTGCTTCATTTAGTCCATCCTGGTAGTTTGCTAGATGACTATATACAAATCTAAGCTTCTCTCCAAAAAAGGAGACTTTGACACATTGTTTTTTCTAAATTAAAAAAAAAAGTTACTGAAGAATTTCTACAGCTTTGAAAGATCATACAAGTAGCCTGACCTGAAAAGGCAGAGCTTAATCCTCAAGAAACAACATTACATCGCCTCTGAATTTGTTATAGATTGGTAGGCATTAAGGAAGAATGAGGAGAGTAACTGTCAAAAGAAAATAAGCACATAGAAATATTCTAATTTTATACTTTACAAGAGATGAAAGGGGGAAACAAAATACGGAGCCATACAGGAGTGGTTTAAAGTCAGTGCAGTGGTGCAGTTGCACCACATTCCCTACCTTCAGTTCCTGCTGCCAAAACTTAAAAAAGCAACTGCATGGGAGGGGCAACAATGAGGAGTCAGTTGATTTCATGTTTTGTTATAATTTACCTGAGTCCTGCTAATCTGTCTTCATTCCATAGGTGTTAACAACCCATTCTCCTCTTTAGTGGTGTTAATGTTCTAGTATTTAAACTATCCTTTCTTCTGCAGTTTTGCTGTCAGCCATTGCTGGCACTGTCTTTCTTCTATTTCACAGTCTTTCAGACTGTTTTTAGCTCTAACTGAAAACCTTTATTCAGGTGTGGTAATATTAAGTCAGGTGTAGAAATGACTAACATCGAAGTATTAGAGGCACCATCAAGGCACTCGAGAAGACTCATTTTGTTTTATAAATCTGAATAAGAGATGTATATTTAACTAATAATTACTAGAGGATTAATGATGCAATATCTTTTGACTTTTGACTTTTTTGCCTTTTGACTTTTTTTATACATGACCTAACAACTTAGTGAACATTCCCGTAAAGTTATAGTTTGTCTTGCTTTAATCTTTCTCTGAACAGCATAACTCTAGGCTCCTACCGTATTAGTAAAGTTTCTAGTTTCTCTTTAACTGGAAAAAAATGTGTGTCATGTTATGTTGATGATGCACAGTCACCAACTACACCCCGCTTTTCAAAACCCTAGATCTGTCCATGATTCTACCCCACCATCTTTATTTCTAACTGTTCCTGAACAGAGCATTTTTTTCAATACCTATGCTCCACTAATGATTGTTATTCCACCACAAAGAACATAGCACTCATGGGGATCTCCCAGGTTTCCCAGGTCATTCCAGTCTTCCACAACCGCAAGGCAACTATGTGATAAACATTTGTCTAGAAAGGTTCAAAAGAACAGCCAGTCTGATTTCTCTTGCACACTACATCTGCTAAGCCCCCCTTAGCATCCCACAACAAACTTAGGACCTGTAGTACAAAAAATAGTCTTTTGTGCCACAGGAAGAGAGCAGGGGAGACAAAGGTGCCACAAGCTTTTCTTCTAAAATGGCTAGACATATGTTAGGTAAAATATATGATGACCCTAGGAAGAGGAAAATGCTACCAGAGAAAATTAAAAAGAAAAAAAGAGCTCAATCTGACCAAGGGAAAATTCCTTCTTGATCTCCAACTTTGTGACCAGTTTAAACTTGAACCTGTGAGCAAGACATCCTGGCCAGGTACCTAAGAACATCAAAGCCACTAAAAGGGAGAGGGGGTTGTATGGGATGAAGAGAGATTAGCAGGAATCAGAAATTATAATGAGCCATGAAGTCCACTGACTCCTCAGTACTGCCTGAATAGAAATGCCACTGCCCTTCCTAGGCAGTTGCTTTTAAAGTTTGGGTGGATTAGCAATCAAAGGTAAGGGAAGTGGTGCAACTGCACCATTACAACCCCCCTAAATCCATCCTATATTGCTTCATATTTTATTTTCCCCTCTCATCTGTTATAAGGCCCAGTTTCCTCTTCTGGACACTGGTTTAGTAATTTTACGAGTAGGCATATATAGTCACATGCAGTCTTTTAAAGAAATGTATTGTGAATGCTAAAATAAAATAGCAGATATATTGTCAAAATACCATATTTTTTCACTGGCATTTCAGAATAAAATATTTCAAAATGTGTATTATTGCAACTTAGCTGAATAATGTGGTTGTTGATTTCATGTCATCTGGAATTTTTTTCTCTTGAATAATTCTGCCTGTTCACATGGAAGAAAGCGCCTGCTTGCCTTAAGGGATAGACTATAGATCTTTATTGACTACTTGTATAGAAGTGTTCACATGTTTACTATGATTTTTCTTTGAACTCTTAAAAATAATTTTTACTTTGTAGCTAAAAAAGGGAAAATTACTTTTAAGAAAAATCTAGTCATGCTATTTTGAAACTGAAGGTAGACACCTTTTTCACTAGCTGATTTCAGGGGCTCCAGGATCTTCAAACTATCAGAGTAATAATAATCTTGTAATAATATAGGAGACAAGGAGAATTGTTAAAGCTTTTTAAATTGATTATCCTGTTTGCTGCAGGAAGGGAGAATAGACAGGAGTGGGGATTAACTAAGGTAGAAATGTATTAACATATATCTCTCAGCTTTTTGGCAGTTACTTTTCCCATGCAGTTCACCACTTCTTTGTAGTCCTTATCCACGTGGCAGTAAGCTGTCACCAGCCCTACAACCATGTCAACTTGATCCTGGTAGTTGTTGGGATTCCCATAACTCTTCCCTAATATCAGGAATGTAGGAGGGAAGAGAGGCTATCCAGTTCTTACTCACATGATGGGGTGGGGTAGGAGAGGGTTCCCCACAATTCAAAATGGTAGTCCAAATATAGAAACAGGTTTATAAGCCCTCTTTTTGGGAATGCTGGAGCCAGTAAACATGCCTCACTTCTGCTGTCCAGCCAACTGGCTTTAGAGCTCTATTTTCACACAATTCCATAAGAAAAATTTTAATCTGTTAAGTGATCAAGAGTGTTCCCCCCAACCCCACCACCACCTTGCTGGCTCAGAAAAATAACCTTTTACCTCTGAAGCTGCAAGTAGGGGCACTCGGGGGACACTGAAGAGAAAGTAAACAAATGCAATACAAATTAAGGTTTTAGAGTTGAGGCTACAGTAGCAAAAATGCTTGTATTGTTTTCTACTCCCTCTCCATCTGGAACCTTTAAGGTGGGTGCACTTGGAGCATATGCTACCTAAGCACTCTCCAATCCTGAAAGCATGCCATTGAGGCCACACCAGTGGGCCAGTCAACCCCCATTAACCCATTATGCAAGGATCCAATTCTCAAAGCTAACCATGGACATCTCTGAGCAGGCCTTACCAGCATATTTCTGGATTTGGAGCCTTCATATGGAAGCAGGTGGCATGGCATCTTTGGAACCATACAGATTGGAACATGCCAATGCTGATTCAGCATAGTTTCATAGTTTCTAGGGTCGGAAGGGACCTGAGTAGATCATCTAGTCCGACCCCCTGCCATGGCAGGAAAGAGTACTGGGGTCAAATGACCCCAGCAAGGTGTTCATCTAACCTCCTCTTAAAGCCCTCCAGGGTAGGGGCTAGCACCACTTCTCTTGGAAGTTGGTTCCAGATCCTAGCCGCCCTGACCGTGAAGTCGCACCTCCTGATGTCTAGCCTGAATCTACCCTCTGCCAGCTTGTGACCATTATTCCTGGTCACTCCTGGCAGTGCTCGGGTGAACAGGGACTTCCCCAGTGCCTGCTGGTCCCTCCTGACTAGTTTGCACCAGCCCAGCTGACCTCCCGGAGCCGACACAGGTCCCAGGCATCCGGACGCCTAGCTGTGTCCTGCTCGCCCCCCCAGGCCATAGGCATGTACTTATTGGCTTCAGGTTCCCTGGAAAAGTTAATTCATCAAAAGTGTATACTTTTGTCATTTTTCATTATGACATTCCATGTTCCTAAATTTATAAATTGCATGGTTAAGTTCTTATTTCTGTTTTGCACAAATATCCTGTAAATAAGTTACTTTTTTCATTTCTTGTCAGAGAATCTTCATCCTCAAGGGGTCTTCTTTAGCACTTGATTTTTTTTTAATGTATTTGAGAACTTCGTATTGTTTCACCAAGGTATAGTCAGCAAAACAATAGGCTCCAAAAATATTGAGGGTTAAATGAACAGTCCAATAACTGTGCTCAGTCTTTTAATATAAAACACATTGGAGAAATTGCCCTGGTGAAATCTGTATGTGTATGGCTCACTTTGGGTGTTTTTAATTTTATAGACAAGTCATTTCAGATGCTTTTGACATTTCAGATTAAGTAAAAATGATAATTGTAGTATATGTTTCTGCTTATGTCTTTTAACAAAATTAATTCTAAAACTTTTTTCAAGGATAGTGTATACATATCTCTATGTAAGTCTGCTTTGTAAGGCTGACTGCTTAAATCTAATAGTAAAAACTTAATTTGAAAGAAACATATTTTAAAATAATCATGGAAAATATGTTTACTGGAAGGGAAGTCCAGTGAATTCCCACAGATGAAGTGTGAGTGCATTTCTCCCACTTGTAAATGAGCTCTTATTTCCTACAGTACACATTCTGGTACCACAATGAGTCACTTTCAACATGTTTTAGTTTAGTTCCTAAAACATTTTAAAACTTGGCAGACATATGTAACTGAATGTTACATCTAGTTTTAGAAACTTTCTAAACTATGCTTTGCTGGTGAAGTAACTGTGAATAGGTCTTTCAGAACAGAGAAAATAAAGTACTCGTTAGACGAGGCTGTTTTGTGGTAGTGATCCTAAAGTTGTGAATAAAGATCTTTTTCTTTAGTTGCTCGATCTCTACACGTTTCAGTTTACCCATTTTGTAAAATGGAGACAATAATACTTTCTTAACTTCATTAAATCAGTTGTTCCTAGCGGATAGGTCTGAAGAGTTGGATCATGTTCAAGTTACAATAAAAGTAGTTTTAGAATAAATCAGTCGATAAATTTAACACTAAGAGTCAAGAGCTCTGAAGGAACTCAGATGTGAAATTGCAGAACTGCTGGAAATAGTATGGAACCTATAACTATATGGTCCATGTGCCAGCGAGCTAATGGGTTACCATCATAATACCCATCTTCAGAAAGGTTTCCAGAGGCAGTCCTGGAAACTATAGATTATTGAGTCTCCCTTCCAGCCCTGCTAAATTGGTAGAAATTATAATGAAGAATCAAGTCAGTAGTCCAATAAGCACATATGATGTGCTGGGGAAGAGTCAGTATAGTTTTATATGGGGTCATCCTTCCTTGCCAATACGCCAGGGGTTGAGCATCTATGAATTAGAATAAAAGGAACATTTGACCAGAAATGAGCACAAGAGTGTCTGAATATTTTTGTAACTCAGGTTAGACTGGTACTAGTAACTTTCAGGTGTCATGTATTATATAGCATGATGGTCATTATGCTAAGAGAGCTCTTTTCTGGCGATCATTTGTTTAAAGATTTTTTCCAAACATAATTGAAAAAAGCATGGAAAAATTGCTGTACAACAGAAATAAGATCATAGCCATTCTTACATTTGAATAAAATATCAGATATTCACCATGATGAACAGCACTTAATGTTGTCCATAATAAGTCATTTCTAAAGGCCAAGCATATTTTGAAAAAACAGTTCCCTTGTCTATCAAGAAATTTAATGTAGATTTTACAAATACCCAATTTCAAATCTATGTTTAAAACCATTTTTACTGAACTATAATTTCTGTTCAAGTACACGTGGGATGCAAATCATATAGAAAAAATTAATCACCATCTAGTAGATGAGATTATTACTTACCATTTTCTAATATAATAGAAATGTAAAAATAAAGAACTGGAATAAATGTATGGTAAGCAACTAATTGCTTCACAGAAGTTTAGCTCTGGAAGGAACTTCATGAGCCCATCAGGTCCAGCCCCTCTGATCTGGGCAAGTAGCATCTGAAAATTCAGCAAGTCCTCTTGGTTAACAAGGTAACTTGCTCAGCTTCTTGGGGGTTGGATCCAGACTGTGAAACTTCTGGTGGGGCCAGATCTGCAGAGTTTAATGCAGCCATTGCTCATCCCCCACTGCTGACATGCATCTCAGTGGGGCTGTATACCCAAATTTCAGTGGCAGGCTCCACATCCCCGTAGATGGATATTGCATCTCCTTGAGCCAGATGTCAGACACCACTAATGTAAATAATTTTTTCCTGCGTTGAGTCATTTCACTTGGTTTTGTCTCATCTTAATTTCTGTATTTATGTTTTTGTTTAAATGAATTTAACAGTAAGTTGATACTTTAACAGACATTGAAATTATGACAAGATAAGAAGAAAAACATTTAGTTTTAGAGTCAAAATGTCTGGCTTAAGATTTAAAGAAATCAAGAAAAGCCACTGTGCATGTTATGGTGCACTGACCTACTTAAGTGTTATAATTCTAACACTTTTTTCTTTTCTGAGAATTACAAAGTGCTTTTCTGTATTTTGATAGTCTGTTAACCCAAAAAAAACCCCACTGTTTCCCAATGAGATTGTGTTAAACCAACTTTCATAAAAGCTTGAAAACCATGACTGCAATGGTCACTCAAATTACAGGTTCAGGTATGGCATGTCTTGAGTGGACAGAACTAAAGTGTACATAAATGTCGCTCAGGAAGCTTCCACTTGAATCATTCATTGTCAGATTAATCTGATGACTCCTGAACCTGATTTTGGTGAAGTGTGTTGTGCAGTCTGTAACTCCCATCTCAAATGTTTGTTCTTTTTCTTTTGTCATTACAGTGCAGGAGGAACAAAATTATCTTCCTCCAAGGAAAAGTAATTGGTAATTCATTTTGCCATTGTAGCTTTCGTTCTATGTCCTTTTTTGGAACATGGTGACTTTGCACATCCTTAGAGTGAAACTGTTGCTGTGGCCTCTTGTTGTTGCACCTAATACGTGACTAACTAGTTAATCGCATCTTAAGTAGTAATCCAACCACATGGACAAGCAGTTAATGGCATGATGGATAAGGGAATAAGCTACAAAGTTATTACATAAACTATGTGTAATAATTTTGTATTACAAATTTTGTGTAATAACTTTGTGGCCGGTTCCCATTACGCTGATGTTTGATTAGTGTTTATTAACGCTTACACATACAGTGAGGGTTGGCAGCCAATGGCATGCATGCTGAAGACGGCATGCGGTATGATTTTGATTGGTACGCAGACTGCCTCCGGCCCTGAGGGGCAGGAAGAGCTGTGCGCAGATTTTTCATGCAAATCTGGGAGCACCCTAACAACCCCAGCCCAGGAAGAGCCTTGCGTCACTGCCGGCCCCAGCCCGGCACTGCCGCTGGCCTTAGCTCTGAGTGGACCCCAGCCCAGTGCCACCAATGGCCTCAGCCCCAGCCCTGCTCAGGCTCCAGCCCATGGGCAGGGAATTATTTTGAGTGGAGGACCACTTACCAAGTTTTGGGAAGCTGTTGAGGGCCACATGGGTAGCTCTGCCCCTTGGCAGTTGTCCCACCCCTGGTCGCCATATTGGGACCAGAAGTCCAACCTCCTACCCCTTGACCTTTGCCATTGGAAGTCCCTCTCCTTGCCATGGAAGTACTGCTTTGGGAGGAAGGGTGCTGCGATCTGGAAACCGTGAAAAAGATATATATGTGTATACACCCACACATACAAATACACACAAAACATCTATAACCTATTTTAATTTTATTTTAAAATATTTCTCTATGGATTTCTGTGTTTACAAAAAGTGTATCTAGAGGTGGCTGCATAATAGCTTAAAATACAGTCCTACTGTGTGTTTTGTGTAGGCAGCAAGGGGGGTATAATTGGCAGTGTGGTTGGGAAGAGTGTGTGTGTGTGAGCGTGGTACGGTATGGGTATGGTGGCTGGGTGTGTGCTGGGAGAGAGAGCTGGGGCTGGGCTGCCAGCTCCAGAGCATGCAGCTCCAATACAGTGCATGTGAGCCTCACCTGATGCAGCCAGGCAAACCCCATGCCCAGGCTCTGTGCTTCTACAACCCCACCCTGGGTCTCTGCCAGTCCCAGGGCACTTACACAGGCTCTGTGTTTCTGCCTGCCACCACCTTTCCCTGCATTCCCTTCTGCAGGCTTGCCTGCTGCTCCTTGCAGCCCCCTGCTTCCTGCAATGCTCCCCGTGGCCCCCATTAGGGCCCACCGCCTGCCGCATCCCTGCTGTGACTCCACCACCTGCTACAACCCTGCCACTCACCATGGCTCCACCATCTACTGGAGCCCCTCATGCCTATGCTGCCCACTGGGGCCCACTGCACCTGCACCACCGCCCACTGCGGCCTGGCCATGGCTCTGCCACCCACCGGGGCCCACCTCCCCCTGTGGCTCTGCCGCCTACTGGGGCCCGCCACCTCCCCATTGCCCACTGGGGCCTGGCTGTGGCTCTGCTGCCTGTTGGGGCCTGCTGTGGCCTCACTGGGGCTCCGCTGCCCACTGGCTCCCACTGCTCGCTGGGGCCTGGCTACGGCTCTGCCACCCACCACCACCCCACCAACTACCAGGGCCCACCATGGCTTTGCTGCCTCCTGGGACCCAGCCGTAGCTCTGCCACCCATCGGGCCCCACTGTGCTGCCTGCTGGGGCCTGCCGCCATCTTTGACAAGCTGCTACAGGCAGGTATAAATTAATTTTCTAAAATCTGTAAAGGTCCTGTGGGCTGGATAGAATGGGCTGGTGGGCTGAGTCCAGCCTGCAGGCCATATTTTTCCCACCCCAGCCTCATCTTGGCACTGCTGGCAGCCCCAGCCCCATCCCAGTACTGTGGACAGCCCCAGCCACAGCTGGGCATCAGCGCCAGCCTCTGCCCTGCCTGGAGACAAGCCTCTTCCTGGTGCCACTGATGACCCCAGCTGCAGCTGTGCGTTGCTGCTGGCCTCAGCCCTGCTCTGTATCATAGAACTTGCTCTGTCTGTCTGATATAGATAACAGGGGGGCATTGTAAGCTGGTGATGGTGTATACGATGTTGGTAGAATTACAGGTGAATGAACCTTACCTCTGTGTTGTAGTCATTAGTAGGTCCAGGCATGGTGTGGTCTGCATTGATGTGGCCACAGACATTTGGCTCCATTGCAAGACCTGGTGCTTCCCTGAAGGTGTAAGTTAGTTTGTTGTTTGAGATATTTCATTTGAGGGGGGTGGGCTGCCTGCAAACAAGGACAGGTTTGTCCCCAAAGACTTTTCTTTTCCCCAGCCAAGGCCTCACTGCACTCTCAGTGTCCATTGAGTTTTGGCTTACTCTCCATGTAAAATCATGCCTTTCCAAATGTCTCCATGGCTATTTATCTCCTTATATAAAAGATTCAAGGATACAGCAATATCAGCACAAACTGTGCAGTTGCATATTGAGTTGCATAAACCTATTTTATAAGACTGCAAGGTGAAAATACCATCTGTAATATGGGCCTTTTCCATCAAATCTCAGACCACTTCCTAAGGTTTCCTGTGCAATGTTTCCATTAGTAAGCTGGAGAAGCTGTCTGGAGCTCAGTGTGCACCTCTTCTGGGATAGCAGTAATGCTTAGTAACCTCCAGAGCAAGTGTCATATTTGGTACCATGGCCTTCCAGTTCCCATTTGCTTACTAGACTTCAAGACCCACCTCCAAGTATGTGGATACTATTTTGGAATTGTTCACAGTGAGAATGTGTGGACACTTCTTCTCAAAGAATTTCTGTTGTGAGTACATAACTTCTCTCTTTTGTGATGATTTTGATTTGCAGGCTTATTGCCAGAAAATCAGACATTGTGTACTGGCTTGTTAGCCATTACAAGATTTGACAAATTTGTAGTAGTTTCAGGCACTGCATTTAGCTTGCCATTCTGGTCACAGGTTCGTAACAATGACCAAAAAAGTAATTTTGTTTTTAGGCAAGGAGTTCAGTGGGTGATACCTTTTATTGAACCAACTGCATGGTTGAGATAGACTTAGGCAGGCTTTCTAATGCAATGCATTCTTCCTTAGGTCTTCTCTACAGTTCTGAAAAAGAATGCATTGCAGCAAAACTTGTCTCAGTCGCTCAGTCATGCAGTTGGTTCATTAAAAGATAGCACCCACAGAAATTCTTGCCTCTTGCAAATTTCCTGAACTGTCATACCTATGGCATCACTTGAACACTACCAGGTTTAATTTCTTCATTTTTACCAAAAAAGAGTTAATTACAGTGATTCTATTTTGCTTTTCTGCTTAATTTTTATTAGCAGGAGAGAGTTAAGAAACAGGAAAATGTGGTAGGGAAGGAAAGCCAGTGGAGTTGTCGCATTCCTTCCTCCTTCTCCACCAGTTCTGACTAGTGAGAATTTCTTGCAATATCTGAATAATGGAGAGGCAATGTTGTTGTGGTTGCTTTTAGGATCCTGAGAAATTAAGGGGAGAGTAAAGTCTTTTTTCCTTGCCACCCTTCCCATTGTTCTGTCTTAGCTTAACAGAAGTTGCACATAAATCAGTTTAAGTAATCAGAACCTGGTTTAAACCTGTAACAGAACAGAAGCTCAGCGCACATGAACCACTTTCAAAATGGGTAAAACTGGTTTAATATAAACCTGGTTGAATGTAGAATCAGAGTTAACTGATTTGGGTCAAACTTTTTTATGAAATTTTGTCCCAGACCCCTTTCTGGTTCAAGTTAAAGCAACGCCCCACAGCATTTTGCAGCCCTGGGCTGTGCTGTCTGCTCCAGAGAGGAAGGACTGGCCCCCACCCCTCTGCCCTATAACTGGAGCAGTAAGGGCTGACTGACAAGAGGCTGGGGGAGAAAGCCTGGCTGGGGATGCAGCCCACTTGTGGGGGGGGGGCAGGGAAATGCCTTCTCCCCCCCAGGTAAACCTTGGTTGGAGTCTGAGGCCAGGGAGGGGATTTAAACACCCCTTCCCCTGCTCAAACTTACTGCAGGCTGCAATTGCAAACTACAAATCCCAGAGGCACCTGGAAGCAGAAAGAAGTGATGAACAACCCTGCCAAGTGCTGTTGTTGTAAGTCTGGACTACAAATCCCAGAGACCTTGGTGGAAGCAGGAAGAGGAAGTGAACACAGCCAGAGAGCTGTGCTCTAGCACCCCTTGGCTTCTGGTCTGGGCCACTGCAGGCATATGGCTGCGTTTCCTAAATCAAAGGTAAAATGTCTGTTCACTTTCACTTCTGTTTCAATTTAGTCTCTGCAGTTGAGAGTAACTTGCAAAGACTGAATTGATTCAGCTTTGGGCTTTCTGACTGTAACTAGCCTTAGTGATTCCCAGATGGTGAAAGTGTAGGCAAAATGCAATATTCAGTTTTTCCAATTAAACATTTTTCCTGTTTCTAAAATCTTCTAGATTGTTGTTATGCCAACATTTAATCAGTTCTATGGAATCAGTCATGCCAACACTTAAAGACAGCTTATCAATTTTCTTGCAGTCAGAATTGTACCAGTGGGCTGCTCCTGCTTTCTTTCATCTAGTCTCCTGAGTTCAATGTATTCTTTCTTGAACAGCACACCACTGCAGAAAACAGAAATGAATGGAACATAGGTCTGAGCTTGGCAAGTACTCTGATGCTATGTCTGCTTTAAACAAATGGTCTTCAGAGTAACATCCTTTCTCTGCTTTAGTCTTTGAAGCTTTTGTATTCATCATACAGCCTTGCAGCCTCCCCTGCTTTTATTTATGCGTTCTGTACAGGGTTGCCTATCAATTTTGATCACCTCTTAAGTTGCAGTGTCACAACTATTTTAAATTTCCCTTGCCTCATAACACGCTATTCAAAATAGCAAAGCTGAATCTGCTCTTGAGTAGTCCCTGCACTCTTCCATATTTGAGCAAGTTTCCTAATGGTAGAAACTTTGTGATTTTGGAAGGAGACTTAGAAATGAATGAGAGAGAAGGGTTGTGTGGGGGGAATGGATTGGAAATTGACTCGCTCTTCTGTTTTAGGGGTGGAAATCTGTAGGACAAAGGAAGTCTCCCTTCAGAAATCCTGTTGTGGCTATCTTAAGCAATACTGAAATTACATTTGGAAACTAGTTTTTTTTCTTCTTTTTTTCCAAATAGTCCACACTTGAATATAAGTAGGAACCATTGGTTTTGCTTAAGGGTGGGAAAATGGTCAAGAAAATAACTGAAGATTAAATATACTGCTTATAAATCTTTGGGTCTGATATATCACAGTGCTATTAAACTTTACTGCCCATTCTGTTTAAGAGATAGGTATGTTACTTTATTGATTCAGTGCAGCTTATTATATGTGCTAGATGTTCTTCAGCACTTTACATCTATACTATACTAACATTTAGACATAATGTTTTATTTTGATTAGCTTTTGATTTTACTTGGGAGTAACATCAGTTTGTATGTAAATACTGGTTTCACTTGTTGATCCAGGGAATTTGTGCTTAAGAGAAAAATAAGCACAGAGCAAGGGACATACATATATTAATCTTTTCATATATTACTTCTTGAGAAAATGCAAAAGCCTATAGAAGTGTATCAAGATAATACTTTTAAAAGGCTGTTTCCTTTTTGAATGCATTTAATATTGACTTGTATTGTTTTATTTCATTCCTTTATAAAATAAATTATACAGATATGGTGAATACATTACTGATAAACAGTACATTCAAAGCTCTGCAACGCAGGGCTAGAAGGGCCTCATGAGTCATTTAGTCCAGTCTTATTATAATCACAGCTAGCCACATTATATAATCCTTTTCATCGACTGATCAAGCTCCATCTTAAAATTAATTTGGTTTCTCCCCCTTATGGCTCCTATTGCAAGGTTTTTTGACAACCTCCATGCTTTGAGCCTTAGAAATCTTCTAATTTGTGGCCTAAATTTATTTGTGATCAGTTCATACCCAACTGTTCTTGTGCCAACATTGTTCTTTAGTTTAAATAGCTTTTGTCCCTCCCCAGTATTTATCCCACAAATGTATTTATAGATAGGAATATCTCCTCTTAGCCTTTGTTTTGTTATAGAAAACAAGCCAAACTCTTATGATCTCTTGAATGCTAGGCTCTTTATTCCCTGAACATCTGAATAGCTCTGCTCTGCACCTGTTCCAGTTTCATCTTTCTTGAATAGGGGTGATCAGAACTGTACATAGTATTCCAGATTAAGTTGTTTCAGTGTCTTGTCTAAGTTCTTTAGGAATAGCTCATATTAGGATCATACTTGTCTTAATTACTGCCCCATATTAGTAGTTCATAGTCATCCTGTGGTCAAAAGCTTCTTTATGGTTTCCAAATCTTATTTTTACAAAGGTGAACAGAACCTTATGTTCTAACTTGTGTCAGATTGTTTGTTCTTTATCCTATTTAATGATAGTTTAACATTCCTGTGAATATTAGTTTATGGTTACTGTGATCCAATTCCCAGTTGTTTCTGTTTTCAGTGATGCACACACTGAGCGCATTCAGATGTGCATGGATGTTTGGTTCCCTGGGGACACGTACTACTTGCTTTGGCACATGGCAAGTTGCCCTGTGTGGGGTAGGGGAGGCCTTACCTGGGAGCCTCCTGGGGCTGCAGCATCGGCGATTCTACTGTGCAAAGCCTGGCTGGCAGTGGAGTGCAACACAGGGCGGCCTAGCCCCGCTTTTCTGCAGCACACATTGCTCAAGTGTCTGCTCTGGTTTTTTGAGGGTTTTTTACATGGTTTTTTTGACCCCTAGATATCCTGGCATAGTGCACACTCAGGCAGTGCACCCTTGCAACGTGGAGAACACCAGACTATGCAGTGTTCTCCACTGCACAAGTTTGCAGTGCCACATACCGCACGACTGCACTCATCTGGACACAGCCAATTTCTCATGCTTTGCTCCATAGGGAGATTGATGGTCCCACTAGGCCTGTACAAAACGGCTAGTATTCGCTTCGGATTCAGCTGATTCAGAGGACAGTGATTCAATTCGGTGATTCGAATCACTGTCCTGAATTGATTCGGCCGAATCTCCAAATCACCCAGCCCCATTTCCCGCCGGCTCTTCCAGCTGGCAATGGCTGCCCAGCCTGCCCCAGCTCCCAGCATTTGGGGAAAAGAAGCCCTGACTCACCGGGTGCTACTAGGTGGGGATGATCCCCACTGCCCCATGCTGCACAGGGGGCTCTGCATGAGCCCCCTCTCTCCCGCTCCCCCAGCCCCCCCACAGCTGACCCGTCTGCCTCAGCTCTGACCCTTTAAGAAAAAAAAAACACAAGAAAAACTCCAGACTCACTGTTCCAGCCCAACAGGGAACTATCCCTGCTGTTCCCCCCCACCTCGTGCCATGTGGAGGGCTCCACACAAGCTCCCCAAAGCCCTGAGGCCACTGCAGGAGCTGATCAGTCCTGTGGTTTTCCTTGTTTGTGTTTTTTTAAAGGGCTAGAGGTGGGGAAAGGAGCTGGGGCAGCTGTGGGGGAGCAGGCGGGGCTGGGGACGCTAGGGGAGCAGGGAAGGGATGGGGCCTGGCAGGGGTCCCCCATGGCCCCATTCCCCCTCCTCCAGCCCCCCCTCCCCTGCCCCTACTTACCAGCTCTGATTCTAGCTGCAACTCCCTGCTGCAACCAGCCAGGGACTGTCTGAATTGTTGAAGCTCTCCGAATCTTTTCTGAAGATTTGGACAGCTTCAAATCGATTTGGACCTTTTAATTGGTCCCTTGATTCGATTCTGATTGAGAGATTCAGCCACTGAATTGGGCCGAATTTCCTCCAAATCAAATCACTACCCAAAGTTTCACATAGCCCTCGGTCCCACATTATCCTGATTAAGGTGTTTGGTTTGCCATTTAAAATACTGCTGGATTGATATTACTACATTATTTTAGACATGTCTTTTTTTCTAGATGTGCATATGTAATATGCATTTATATCATTATAGAAACTGGCTCCTGGAATTTTTTTTTTCTATTTTTTTTCAATACATGTAGCAGAAGTGTCAGAGTAACCTCACTGCATGTGTATAGGCACCCTAAAATACCTGTTTAGCATGGTGTTGGAGAAGCAAGTAGAAATTCTAAAACACAAACACAGTCTTTTTAGTAGGTGAGAGAAGGAGGAGCAGGAGCAAGGAACTTTTGACCAAATAGGATCATGGTCTGAGAGAAGCCCTGGAGAAATGCATCATCTTGTTAACAGATTTTATGGAGGTGAAGAAATAAAGAGATGTTCATTTGTAGAAAAATGAATGAATCTTTCTAACTTGAGTTTATCTCTCTTCTGCAACAGTCCCACATTCCTCACCAGTATACAGAGGAGTAGAGTTCCCATGTTATTTCTTAGCAGCCAAGAAGAGTGAATAGAAATATGTACATTATAACATGCAGCCGAAATCTCAGGGCACATTGATTCGTGCTGCACATGAGTCTTGAGTTCTAGGACATCATGGAATGCACAAAAAGCATTAAAAACATTGATTTTTGTAGAATTATTTCCTTTGTGGTATTTGCACCAAAATGTTATGCTAGTGATGAGCAAGGGTCTGCAAATAGCGCAGTGATTTGCTTAGCATATTTCAAGGTGGTATCAGTAGCATTATTTAATTGAATTTAATAAAAGAAAATGCAAGCCAATACCAGGAAAATCCTAATGAATGTCACCTTAGAGATTGTGGGATAGTTACACAAAGGAAGCTATGAAATTTTCCATTGTTGGCAACATTTTAAATTTGATTTGGATAAACAGAAAATGTGTAATGGGGAGAAATCTTGCATTGGTGAGGGGAATGATTAGAAGAGCCATAATAGGGATTTTCATTTCTACATTGTGAGATTTGATACGGAATTCCCCGTGCAAGTTATCCAGGGACCTGTTTTACATCACTGTTTAAAAATGTTTTGTGCTTCAAGACTTACTGCAAAATGCAACATAAGCCACTAAAGTAGATAATAAAAGATAAGTATTAATAATAATGTTGTCCTTTGTATATAGTTCTAATAGAAGAAATGTTGTCTTTATTTTTTCTTTGCAGTTCAGCAACTTAATATTTATTATGAAAAGTGAGGACAAACTTTAAAAATATCTGAACTTTTCATACACAAAAATTTGTCCCAGCTATTCTATGGGTCTAGAAATTTGGCAGCAGGGGAGCGTCCCACTCCTGTCCCACCGCCAAGTTCCAGACCCATGGGAAGCCTCGTGGGCCAGATAACACAGTGCTGTGGGCCATATTTGGTCCGTGAGCCAGCAGCTGAATTCCCCAGTATTAGAATGATAGTCAGTTTCTATGGAGCTAAATGTTCAGATATATTAAAATACATATACCTTGTTTATCCTCATCTAAGGTGATGCAAATACATTCATCTTGTGTATATCTGGGACATCACACAGCTGATAGACTGCTGAAATTTTGTTATACTGTCGTATACAGTATCCGTATACCATATGAGCTTTGAAGTGCTAGGAGAGATTCCTTCCCCTTCCCAAGTCAAAAATGGTAGCTTTTCTTGGTGTCTAGAACCATAACATTTTAAGGTTGTTTAGAATAAAAATTAAATACTCCCTCTGGGAGAAGGGGTGGGGGAGCAACTGAATACTTCTGATCTAGTGCAAAAAACCCCTAAATTTCTCTTTTCTTGGGTAAGAGAACTCAAATACGTTAGCTTTGTTTGGCTCAATCGTAAGTATAGTGTTTACTGGTACAATGCTACAATACAATATTTATGTATCTTGAGTGTTTCTGAAAGCCTTCATTATATTAATAGTAGTTGAATTGCAGTGAAGGTACTTTCCCTAGTTGGCTCTTCTGGTTTCCTTCAGTTTTCCTTTCATTTTAATACAACTTTTAGAAAAGTTAGTTTTAATTGCATGCTCCAGGTACTACTCCTAAGGAAACATTAACAAGTAACATTGCTTTCAAATAATGGGTTTTTTTAAGTTTTTAAAAAAGTCCCCAACAAATACATAATTTTATTATTTATATTTGGTTAAAAATGGTCACATTATTTTCTATTTGTTTCCTCTGATGGGAATGGGTCTAAAGGCTTCTTATGTAAGTTCTTCCTTAATTGACTTTAACTATGTGGTTTCCAAATACTCATATTTCTTTTTGATGTTATCTTGAGCATATTTACTGCTCCCACTTTTTGTTTCCTTTTCAGGTTTCATGTAGAAAAGTAGCTTTAGGCCTAGGGGAGAAATAGATAAGGGACTGTCAAAACCCCTGAAGTCTAGACCCTCATTTAAAACTCCAACACTCAAGGGCTGTGTAAAGAGTACATATGGGGCTGTGTGTTAACTGTTGTTTAGTTTTCTTTTAATTATGTCAAGCAAAAAAATCCACAGCAGAATATTTGCAATAGCAATAGATTTTACATAGATTATATTAAGCCCATAAAAATAAATTAAAGCACCAGTTACATTCCTCTGGTATATCTGTTTGGTTTAAATGCTGCCTTTTATCTCTGCATAGTTGATATGGCCCTATTTTTGCCTTAACGAGATAACCTAATACTGCAGTATACTGTTTATTTTATTAATCACATTGCATGCCTTATTTGATCATGATATGAGAGATGCATTGAATTACTTTAAATGCATACTTTAGATTCCTATAGATCCATATTACAGTTGTTGAACATACCCTGCATTTTTAACCAAGCAAAAAAATTGCTCACATTCAAATAAGAGCCTGCTTCCAAGCCAAGAATGACAGATGCTGTTACAGCTGAGAAGTGAAATCATTTAGGAAGTAACTCAAACAGCAGTTAACTTAGGTCAAAGCAAAAAAGTTAATTCCAGATTCCTTTACCAAGTCTGGAGGTAAAGCTATTTGAAGTATTAATGATGATTATATAAGCTGTCAAGTTTATTCCAGTTCAGTAAATTTGTATTTAAAAAATATATAATAATAAAACAAATCTCTCTCTCTCTCTCTCTCTCTCACACACACACACACACACACACACACACGATCTGAATCTCTACCTCTTTCCTCACGTTCTATCCATTTCTTACATCCCCAAGTTTTTAAAATAATGTTAGAATGGATTTTTTGATTGCTTGTATCTTTAAATCCTACAGCATGTGTAAGTGATAGTATACCAGAGGAGTGGAGAAGAGGGGAGTTGGCTGTATCGTAAGCCAAACTTTTGTGGCAGTGGTTTAACTGTACTGTGCCAAAGCAGCATATTTGACCTATTTTAATGTCGACATGATCAGCAAGAGTCTTCAAATTCATTCCATGTGATACGTAGGATAAATTGAACATAAGAGTTAAAAATGATGTTTAAACAAGTATGAATGGAAACTCAAAGAGAAGGGGAAAATATTTGGTGGTTCTTAATACTTAAAAGCTTTAGAATGAAGCATTATGTGTAGGTATAATTGGGCACTCTCTCCAGCAACAGTGGATTAAGTAGTACCTTGAGTTTACTGAATATGTACCATTAGAGTGTAAGGACTAAGATCCTCCATCAGCAAGTTCTTAATGAGCAGTCTCTAGCTCCAGCAATTCAGATTCACAGTGAGACTCTGGAGAATATTCAATATTTCCTGTACCTCAGAATCTCTCTCTCCCAAAAGGCTGACATTGACAAAGAAATCCAACATTGCTTCAAATGTGCAAGAGCAGCCTTCAGGCGCTTGAGGAAATTGGTGTTTGAAGACAGTGATGTCAGATCCGAAACCAAACTCATCGTTTTTCAGGCAGTTCTGATCCCCACCTTACCGTACAGAGCTGAGAGGTGGACAATGTACAGGAGACACCTCAAGTCATTGGAAAAGTACCGTCAACGCTGCTGAACCTGCCTGGCCTCATATAGGCGCTTCCTAATGGCCTTAGAGTGCACACCCGGTACCAGCCAGAGCACATGTCCCTGAGGCTTGGGCGCGGAGTCGCATTCACCCCCAAGGGAGGCCCCGACACTTGCCTGCCATGACTTGATCTTCTTTTCTTCAGTGGTGAGGCTCCTCCTTGGGGTTCCTCGCAGGCAGAATGCTGCCCTTAGCAGGCATTTTCAGGGCTCCACCTCCCATACACCCCATCTATATGCCAGCCTTTAGGACAGCCAGATGAAGAGTCACCGGCCAGTCCCTAGATGTTGTCACCTACCCTCTTTTCTCCCTGCTCATCTTCAGCATCCCTTTGCCCTGGATGGCTATGGGACACGGGACCGCCCTTGACACCACATCCACTTACCACTTGAGGCATAGTAGTCCTCTGCACTGCCTCAGCTTTCCCCTCTTGAAACAGAGAATCACTTGAAAGCTTTCTCCTTGGTCTGGGGTCTATACAGCCTCCAACACAACAACAACAACAAAAAAGAAGAAAGGAATAATTGGGGCACGGGGCCTCAGCCCACCCCACTGACGGATCAGGCATCAATGGCTCCCAAGGTGACTCAGTGCTGTCCTTCTTGGCTCAGCTACCCCGCCGAATTGAATGATTGCTTCACTCCATGGAGCTGGGACCCCTCCTATGGATCTTCACCTAGCCCCCTGCCAAGCTGCCAGCACAGCCCGTGTACAGCCCAGGGAGCAGCCTTGCCATCTGGCTCCTTTGTTGCTGCTCCCTCTTCCATCTCCCCACCGCCGGCTTTTAAATCATCCAGATGGCGATTCTTGATTGTGTCATCGGCTGGCACTGCTCCCAGCTGGAAATAAAAGCAGCTGATGAGCCGCAGGGGTAGTTCGTCTCAGCGTGGTTCTGTTCCTTCTGTGGATAGTAAGCATGCCCCACCTTCAGGGTTTTTCCCTTTCTTTCTTCGGACGGGTCAGCCCTGCCTCGGGTCCCGCTGTGGGCAGGTGCTCCGGGGCCTCTGCCTGTGTTCCCCTGGCACAGCTGCCTATGGAAGATCCTTTAAATCCAGTGGGATGAGGTGGCCAAGTGGTGTTCCACAGGGTTCAGTTCTTAGCCCCATGCTGTTCAATATCTTTATCAGGGCTAAAGAAGTAATACTTCCTCTGTATTCAGCACTAGTGACACCCCAGCTGGAGTACTGTGTCCAATTCTGGATGCCACACCTCAAAAAAGATGTAGAGAATCTTAAAAGGTTCCAAAGGAGGTCCACAAGAATGATTAAGGACCTGGAGGACAAACCTTATGTGGAAAGAATAAGGTATCTGGGGAAGAGAAGACTGAGGGGAGACTCAGTGGCTGTCTATAAGAATGTAAGGGGTGAAAGTTGGCAGCTGGGAGAAAAACTGTTCACTAGAGCACACCAGGGGACGACAAGGAGCAATGACCATAAACTGTTAGAGGAAGGTTTCAGGTTGGATGTAAGGGAGAACTTCTTTACAGTAAGAGTGACCAGAATCTGGAATAGACTTCCCAAGGAGGTAGTGCAGTATCCTAGCTTGCAAGTCTTTAAGAGGACACTGGACAGACACCTTGCTGGGATCATTTGACCTCAGCAGTATTTCTGTCCAGAGCAGGGGGATTGGACTCGATGATACTTAAAGGTCCCTTCCAGCCCTAAATTTCTATGATTTCTATGACCATGGGGAGGGGTGGCACCCTCGCCCCTTCTTCCTCCCCCCCACCCTTTATCTGGCTTGGTCTGGCCCAGACAGGACCCTGCTGCCACCCAGCTGCAGCCTCAAATACTCTTCCCTCTCCCACTTCTGGGCTTTAGGTTGCTTGTTATCTGCAGCCTGCTTCTTACACCTGTGAACAAGCAGCTAATTGCTTAATTGATAAATCATTAAGTTGGAACAAGCAGCTAATAGCTTAATTGATGAGTCATTAAGCCACCAGCTGTTTTCCTCTAACTCCCTTGCCCTCTGTTCTTCCAGCTTTCCTAACTGTCCAGTAACAGGTAAGGGTTCCCAGTTACAATCCCCTTTCTATACATGTTGATTATTACAGATAGAAATATTTTTACTTTGTTCTAGGAGTATGAAGTGAAATCGCTGTTTATCAATGCGAATCAAATCCTACCAAGCCTATATATGTGGTCTGCATACAGATACAAGGAAAAGTAGCTCATTAATTTTAGAGGAGCCTCCAAGGCCAGCAGATGGAGAGTGAATTGATAAGAGCAGTAGTAGACTCAGACTACATCCAAGGTTCGTAACTAAAGCAATCTTGGAATTTCATTTAAATCAAGTTCACTTATCTATGGTTTTCCCAAGCCCGTTCTAATCGAGAGGAAATTAGATGACATATTCTAAACTTCAGAAAAGTTCTATCCTTTTATCTT
Source organism: Crocodylus siamensis (assembly GCF_052110815.1). Classification (NCBI taxonomy): domain Eukaryota; kingdom Metazoa; phylum Chordata; order Crocodylia; family Crocodylidae; genus Crocodylus; species Crocodylus siamensis. The sequence goes on along the minus strand of NC_143395.1, from coordinate 342,898,749 downwards.
CAAAGGACAGGACCCTTTAATTCCTCCATTAGGCTGTTTGTAACATTTGCCAGATATCTAAAAGGACACTTTTTTCCACAAGAATAATCTATAGGTTTTGGGGGGAAATTAGATGATATTTGAAGTAAGCAAACTTATTTGATAGTGTTCAAAGCTGTTCAACTGAGACACACTGCTAAAATCGCTGCTTAGTCTTTTAGGATGAAACACACACGGACAAGCACTCAGAGATGAAAAGTTACTTGAGTTCTTCCTTAAATTTGTCTACAGTTTATTCCAAGAACAACTTCCCTTCTCTCCTACTTTGCAATCTTATTATAGTAGGAGATCTGTGGTAGAAAAGTAACTGAGTGGTGGTTAGTCCAGCTCCACCCTTTATCATCAGTATGGACTGTAGGAGTAGTCTTTGCATATATATTAACAAACTGGATACTATTTTACAGAATTCTCCATTTTCAAATATAGGGTGCATATACCCATCTAGGTTAGGAAATACTGACCTTGGAAAAACTCCACTTATTTTATAAGTAAGTAACTTTCTTTGGTTGTCTTGAAGTTGCTCCTGTTGTGAATAGCAGTCACTTGATTTGCTGAATCGAGATTTTCAGAGCCAGTACATTCTGTTAATTTTTGGGTCAGGATTGCTTCCAGGGAAGTCCTTTCATTGACATGAAGGTCAGAGACCCATCTGCAAATCTTCAAAAGCTGCAAAACAGAAAAATCTGCTTTGAAACAAGCGGCTTAAAACAAAGCTTCTAAGCTTTGCTTCTTCAAAACAGATTTTGCTAAACCATATGCAAAAGTCCTGTACATTTAATTACTTGATACACAGCAAATGCAACATCTGGCAAGAACTCATGTTAAATAATGTTTATTCTTTCAACTTTTAAGCTGTACTTTTCTGGAGCTCTTTAATACCAATGTAAAACAGAAATATTGTATGTTTGAGTCTGTCATCTGAGGAAGACAATTTTTAATAAAAACAATTGCTGTAGAGGAGAGGTTTTCAACCTTTTTTAACAAGTGTAGCCCTTCTGCCACAAAGCTTCAGCTCATGTACCCCTTTATATTTTTTTTCTTGTTTCTAAGGGGCAGGGGTGGGGGGGTGCAGATCAAAACCTGGCAGTCAGGGAAGGAGTGGGGCTGGGGCAGGCGCTGCACAGCCAGAGTGGGGGATGGGACAGAATTTCAAAAGCAGCTCTTCTTAGGGGGCGCAGGGAGGGGAGGGCAGCTCCTGTTGCTGCACACACCCTAGTGGGGGCCTGGGAGGCACGTGCCCCCCCCAGATCTGCACATGGGTGAAAGCAGCAGCTGCTGCCCCAAGAGTAGTGCGATGCCATGCGCCTGCTGCCGCCATGTAGCTGCATACACGCAGATGCAGCCAGACACAGACATGTGCAGATGCCCACACAGAGACACGCACACATCCCCTTTAGCAGGGGAGAGGGAAGGAGCTGCAGGGACGGGGGGACAGTTGAGACCCCCACAGTGCCGGAGGGAGTGGGGCAGGGGTGAATGGGGCCAGGTCCTGCGACAGTGAGAGCCCAGTAGCGTGTCCAAGGGCTGTCAAGTGAGTGGCTGGGAGCAGGGCGGTTGCCAGAGCCCCACAGGGAGAGCAGTTGCACTGCCAAAGGTACCCCGCTGGGTTAGCAGGCCTGGGAGCAGATTAAATCAGGCACTAATTCAGTTTATAATAACCACTTTCAGGCACCTGCACAAACACGCCACCGAGCTGCTTTCCCATGGCTGGTTGCACATGCAGCTCTGCCAGCTGCTGATGGGCCTCATGCCTAGCCAGTCGCATGCTGCTAGGGTCAGACACAGAATACCCCTCTTCCTCCTGCCATTCAGACCCTTGCAGCTCTGCTGTAAGGGGGTAGCGGCCAATCAGGAGAATGAGATGGGGTGGCAGGCAGGGAAGCACCATGGTGTTACCATGGGGCTGGGGTGCCCAATGGATCCCTCCCCCTCCCTGGTGGAGATGCCACTGCCATGCCCCGGTGTGCGCTCTGTCCCCGTCTGTCTGCACATGCCCCCTACAACCTTTTGAGTACTTCTGGGGGTATGCATTCCCCCATTTGACCACCCCTGCTGTAGAGGAATTTTTAATAGTTAACCATATCTAGTAGTTGAACGATTCATATTACCTGTTTTAGTCTAATCTTCTTAGAGTTTGAAATAATTATTCTTCCATTTTTCTCCTGTTAGAGATATTTAAAAATAAATTTGTTACAGTACAATGCCTCAACTTGTTTTTTAAATCTTGCTAAAATTAATACTATATGTTTGATTCTCAGAAAAGTATGAACTAATACTGTAAAAGGAACTGGAGACTGAAAATGCCTTTTAAAAAGTTTAACAATCTCTATAACAAAATATCCTTAAAGTTTAAGAGGTAAAGAAGGTTTACATAGATTAAAGATGATGTGCAAATGGCAATATGTAAACTCAGTTTACAAAATCAACAAGCTATACAGTGTTTCAGATTTATATTCACTAGTACAAGAACTCACGAGCACGAACAGCTATTAGAATTGAGGATCAGAATTTACTCAGTGGGCAAAATGAGAACTGAATGCATAGAAAGCCAATTGGTAGTTTAAAAAAAAGATTCCAGTGAATTTTAGAACTAAGGCACAGTATCCTGAAAAAGGTTTCTGTCTAGGAGATGCTTGTGTTAGTATCCATAAGTGACAGAATAGCTTTATCTGTAGTGAAGTTATAGCTGTATGATGTTATCTCTTATAAGATCCTGTTTTCATTTAGTTATAATTTTGCACAAATGTATGCTGTTTCAAGTTCTGCATGGTAAAACTTACTTCTATTTTCTGTTCAGGTTCTTTGTACATCTTAAATTACAGAATGCTCACTTCCTTAAATTGCAGTTTGTCTGAAAGTACCTCTGATTTGCAGTAGGCATCCTGAAATTGCAAACTGCAGATGCTACCCTGTGGTTTTCACAGCTGTAAGAGTTTTCACAAAAAACCTTGCTGCCATAGTGGCACACCTTACGAGAGAAGGTAATATCATGTTTTTAATTCTAAAAGACTGGCTATTAAAAGTGGGTCTCATCATAAAGTCACCACAGCTTATCTATTCAGGCAGCTGGGCCTCTGAATTATGAAAAAAAATCATCAATAAAAATAGTAATAGACAACGGTTTATTGGAGTTCTCATAAACTCCAAATTCAGATAAGCATATTTTCCTGGAGACAGATTTCTCTGTCAAGTTCACCAAGCAATCAAAATGAATTGCTCAGCTGTAGTTGAGCACCCCCATTAAATGTCTGCACCATGTGTCATCCTGCATATTCATGAATTTGTTAGTCAGACTTCATATATGTATGTTACAGGACTGGAATTCTGGTCAGTGCATCATCCTGTGAGACATCAAATAAATAGGTAAGTAAGGATCTCAGCTCAAATCTTATCAAGACAGAATTAGTGGTCAGACTACCAGAACACTGGGAAGCCAGTAACTGTCACAGGTACAGCTATTTATATAGCTACTAGTTATAAATACAGCTAACATCACTTAGGGATCCCCTTGGAAGCTAATTTGAGTGGGAAAGCAATCCAGGATAGCTGATTGTACTTTACAGAAACCTTACGGAGGGCACAGGAACAATCCATCCTGATATGTAGGATGACTAGCAAGTATGGCAGACTACTGGCTTGGCTTAGTGGGGAACTCTTCAGTGAACTAAAACACAAAAAGGAAGCTTATAAGCAGAAATTTAAACAAACCACTTAGGAGGGTTTAAATCAGGAAGGCCAAAGCACAATTGGAGTTGCAGCTAACAAGGGACATGAAAGGTAACAAGAAAAAGTGTGGGTCTTTTACTGAGTGGGGGAGGCAACCTAGTAACAGTGTTGCAGTAAAGGCTGAAGTAGTCAGTGCCTTTTTTACCTCAGTCTTCACAGACAAAATCAGTTTCCAGACTACCACATCAGTCAGTGCAGTTTGGGGAAAAGGAAAAAAAGCTGACAGTGGCAAAAGAACAGGTTAGGGACTATTTGGAAAAGCTGGATATGTACAAGTCCTTGGGGCCAGATGCCATGATTGCAGAGCTACTGGCCATTATCTTTGAAAACTCATGGTGATTGGGAGAGGTCCCAGGCAACCGGAAAAGGGCAAATCTAGTGCCTATCTTTATGAAAGGAAAGAAGGAGGATCCAGGAAACTACAGACTGGTCAGCCTTACCTCAGTCCCTGGAAAAATCATAGAACAGGTCCTCAAAGAATCCATTTCGAGCACTTGGAGGAGAACATAATCAGGAACAGTCAGCAGGGATTCACCAGGGGCAAGTCATGGCTGGCTAACCTGATAGTCATCTCACCATCTGTGGATTCAGGAAGAGCAGTGGATGTGATATACCTTGACTTGAGCAAGGCTTCTGATACAGTCTCCCACAACATTCTCACAAGCAAACTAAAGAATGGCTCAATGTCTAGTTGCCAGCCAGTATCAAGTGGACTGTGCCAAGGATTGGTCTTGGTACTAATTTTGTTCAATATATTCATCAGTAACCTGGAAGATGGGAAGGAGTGCACCCCTCAGCAAGTTTGTAAATGACACCAACCTGGATGGAATAGTAGATACACTGGAAGGTAGGGCTAAGATTCAGAGAGACCTTGACAAATTAGAGGATTGGACTAAAAGGAATCTCATGAAGTTCAATAAGGACAAGTGCAAAGTCCTGCACTTAGGATAGAACAATCTCCTGCACGAGTACAGGTTGGGGGCTGAGTGGCTAAGCAGCAGCCCTGCAAAAAAGGACCTGGGGTATACAGTGAAATATGAGCCAATAGAGTGCCCTTGTTATGAAGAAGGCTAATGACATAGTGGGCATAGTAGGAGTGGTGTCAGCAGATTGAGGGAAGTAATTTTTCCCCTCTGTTTGGCACTGGTGAGACCACATCTGTAGTACTATGTCCAGTTTTGGGCCCCCTGCTACAGAAAGGATGTGGACAAATTGAAGATAGTCTAGTGGAGGGCAACAAACATGGTTTGGGGGCTTGGGGGACATGACTTCAGAGGCGAGGCTGAGGAACTGGGCTTATTGAGTCTGGAGAAGAGAAGACTGAGGGGTAATTTATTAGAAGTTTTCAGCTACCTGAATGGTGATTCCAAAGAGAATGAAGTTAGACTATCTCAAGTTGTGGCCAGGGAAATTTAGGTTAGATATTAGGAAAAACTTACTCACTAGGGGCAGGCACATGCTGCACTTGCAGCAGCTCGAATAGGACTGGCACAAATTTGAGCTGGGGATGCTCTTTGGGCCCAGACATGCACTTTGGTGTGAGGCATGTTGAGCCGCCTGGGGCAAAATAAACCTGCTTGTCTCCTCCTGGATCTGCAGCCAGGAGGAGCTAGAGCCTGGGGCCAGCACCCCTGCTGCCCCAGCAGTATAAAAACCTGCCCTGGTGAGCAGCTCAGGACTATTTGCCCTCAGAAGCTTCTTAGGCCCAGCTACTTCGTACTACCCCTTGTGTCAGGTGAACTGAAGAAGCAGCCCTAACCTGGAGCAGCCCACTATAACCACTGCAGCAGTCTGGCAGTGGAGGCTGCTGCCTAGCTATTACCTGCTGCCACCTGAAACTGCATCTCCCCTTGGATCTGTGGCCCCATGGCTGTGCACCTGCCAGACCTGATGGGATGCCCCCGCTGTGCCATCTGGGCAGCATGTCGCTCAGAAGATGTGCTCCTTGCTCAAATTTGGTCTGCTTTGAACTGTCCAAGTGTGTCCTCTTGGCCTCAGGTGGCCAGGAGGTCAGCCACCTCATCTGCCCTCCAGTTCGGTTCATGGTGCTGGCCCTGGACAGGCTCCTCTGGCTGTGTCTTGCCACTTGTCTCACTGGTAGAGATCCTGGTGTTCCCTGTTTAAAAATGGCAAATTTTCTGATAAAAAACCCAAATTCTCTCATTAAAGTACCCAAAATACTGTCCTTCCACTATTAAAATGAAATGCTACTATATAGGGAGCAGGAGAGCACACAAGCCTCCATGGCTCACCAAAAGCATCCGGGAATGTCTCCTTGCTAAAAAGGAGGCGTACACCCAATGGAAAGAAGGCGTCATCACCAGACTATTCTGCAGTCGCTCGGGGATGTAGGGGGGCAGTTAGGAAGGCCAAGGCAGAGATGGAATTAGGACTAGCTTCTCAAATTAAGGACAATAAGAAGTCCTTTTTTAAATACATAGGGGGCAAAAAGAAGGACCCGGGTAACGTGGGGCCCTTGCACGATGCGTTGAGAAATTTGGTCGTCACACCAGACGACAAAGCTAAGATGTTTAATAATTTCTTTGCCTCTGTCTTCCTAAGTAGGGACCAGAACAGCCACCTCCCTGCTGGGCCCCCCTCGGGCCCCTGGGGAGGCACACCTGGGCCAAAGGTTAGCGAGGAACTAGTTAGGGAGCTTCTGGAGGGGCTGGACATATTCAAGTCAGCCGGCCCAGACGATCTCCACCCTAGAGTTCTAAAGCAATTGGCCGAGGTCATTGCAGGACCCCTGGCACGGCTTTATGAGCACTCGTGGTGCTCTGGTGTGGTGCCGGAGGACTGGAAGAGGGCCAACGTGGTTCCCATCTTCAAAAAAGGTAGGAAGGAGGACCTGGGAAACTATAGGCCGGTTAGTCTTACCTCGATCCTAGGCAAGCTGTTTGAGAAAATTATGCTGGCACACATCCATGAGGGGCTAGCGGGGGACTGCATGCTTAGGGGCAACCAACACGGGTTCATCAGTGGCAGGTCCTGTCACACCAACCTGGTGGCCTTTTACGATCAGATCACCAGATCATTAGATGCAGGGGTAGCAGTGGACATAGTCTTCCTGGACTTCCGGAAGGCTTTTGACACTGTCTCTCACCCCGTTCTCATTAAGAAACTGGGGGACTGTGGTGTCGACACCCACACATTCAAATGGGTCGCCACCTGGCTGGAGGGCCGCACCCAGAAGGTGGTAGTGGATGGGCCCTTCTCAACCTGGAAGGACGTGGGCAGTGGGGTTCTGCCGGGCTCAGTCCTCGAGCCCGCACTGTTCAACATCTTCATCTGCAATTTGGATGAGGGCGTAAAAAGCACCCTGTTCAAATTTGCTGATGACACTAAGTTGTGGGGGGATGTGGGCACACCAGAAGGAAGCATCAGGCTACAATCAGACCTAGACAGGCTACAAGGGTGGGCGGATGTGAATAGGATGGGATTCAACACAGACAAGTGCAAGGTGATGCACCTGGGGAGGAACAACCGGCACCATACCTACAGGTTGGGAAACTCCCCTCTTGTCAGCACAGAGGCAGAAAAGGATCTTGGAGTCATAATTGACTCCAAGATGAACATGGGCCGACAGTGTGGGGAGGCAGTCAGGAAGGCCAACCGTACCTTGTCATGCATCCACAGATGCATCTCAAGCAGGTCCAAAGAGGTGTTCCTCCCCCTCTATGCAGCACTGGTCAGGCCGCAGCTGGAGTACTGCGTCCAGTTCTGGGTGTCACACTTCAAGAGGGATGTGGACAGCATGGAGAGGGTCCAGAAGAGGGCCAGTCACATGATCAGGGGACAGCAGGGCAGGCCCTATGAGGAGAGGCTACGGGACCTGAACCTGTTCAGCCTCCAAAAGAGAAGGCTGAGGGGGGATCTAGTGGCCTGTTATAAACTAGTCGGGGGGGATCAGAAGGCACTGGGGAGAGTCACTGTTCCCCTGTGCACTGTCAGGAGTGACCAGGAATAACGGTCACAAGCTGGCAGAAGGCAGGTTTAGGCTAGATATCAGGAAGTGCTACTTCACGGTCAGGGCGGCTAGGACCTGGAACCAACTTCCAAGCGAAGTGGTGCTGGCTCCTACCCTGGGGGTCTTTAAGAGGAGGTTGGATGAACATCTTGCTAGGGTCATTTGACCCCAGTATTATTTCCTGCCATGGCAGGGGGTCGGACTAGAGGATCTACTCAGGTCCCTTCCAACCCTAGAAACTAGGAAACTATATAGAGAGATCAGTCGGCAAATGTTTTATTGACATATTTACAAGTGTAAAGCAGTTTGAGAAACCTACCAGTGTCTCTATCATCAGAATAAAAATTTTAAATATATATATATACTTTTGCATTTACTTTTGGCTTTTTTGTCATAGAAAAATCAGAGCCACCCCTACCCACTTTGCTCATCAGGATGTGCAGTACTAATATGCCAGGGCCCTGCCCCTGCCCTTGCTCCTCACTCCTTACCCACAGGGCCAGGTATGTGGGTGAGGGGTTTGTGGGGGTAGCTTGGGGCTGTGTGGATTGTGGGGAAACTCTGGGGGTGGGTCTCCCCACAATCCATGTGGGGGGGCTGCTCAGGAGGGGTAGGTCACCTGTCCCCCACAGGATGCAACCCCCCCCACAGCTCATGGACCACAGGGGCCACAGCTTCCCAAGAGGGCCCCAAACCTGTACAGGGCCCACATGCCCCCCTACAGGGGCTACAACCCCCCACAGGGTCCACAGGCCCTTTTGCTGGACTGACAGCTCCCTCCACAGGGCCCACAGCTCACCCCCGCAGCAGCTGAAGCTGTCGGAGCACTCAGAGCTCCTGGCACGCCCCTGTGCAGCATGGGATAGTGTGGCTCGGCCCTGGCTGTCTGGCATCCAGTGCTGTCTGTGCTGCATCGTGTGGGCCTGCTGTGGTGCCGCATGGCTTCAGGCAGCTCTGTGCCGCTTGGGCTGTCACCTGGGTCCCTGTGCCACTCACAGGGACTGTGTATTGTGCTGGGTGAGGCCCTGCCTGCATGGAACAGCGAGTAGCATGAGGCCCTGGGTGACGGCCTGAGCAGCACCGAGCTGCCTGAAGCCATGTCAGGCTGGGCCCGCATGATGCAGCACAGACAGCACCAAGTACCAGGTGGCCAGGGCTGAGTAGCACTGCCCATGTCATGCAGGTGCTGTGCTGGGAGGGCCCCAAGCACCACAACAGCTGCTTCAGGGGTGAGCTGTGGGCCCAGCGGGGGGGCCACAGCCCCAGCTGTGGGCCCTGCAGGGGGCAAGCAGGGGACCCACCCCTCCCAAGCAGCCCCCACCCCCACAGTCCCCTTCCCCCCAGTCCCCTGCACCCACACAGTCCCAGCTTCAGTCCCTCCCACCCCCAGTCCCTATTTACCTGGGGACCGAGCCCGGGTCCATGTCACTGCAGCTTGCACTGCTCCTTGGCCTGCATGTGCTGCAGCACCAGAGCAAGGGGCAGCCACAGGTCTTGGTCCATGCCCCGCTCCACCTTTGTACTGCATGTTTTTTTATACCTGGATATCCAGGTATCAAATTTTGAGCCCGCACTACAAATATGCAGCATGAGGAATGTTTTTTTGTTTCCACTGTGCCTCTTCCCACATCTCAAACTGCTTTGAGACGTGGCAAGAGGTACACGCGGGCTTGTCTGGACATGCCCTAGGAGGATAGTAAAACACTGGAACTGGTTATTCAGCAAGGTTGTGGAATCTCCATTCTCAGAGGGTTTTAAGAGTATGTAGTTGGGGACAGTCCTGCTTTGAGCAGGAGGTTGAACTAGATGACATCCTGAGGTCCCTTCCAACTCTAATTTTCTATGATTCTGTGATTTAGTGGCCTACTGGGGGGGAGGGCACTTGCCCCCCGCAAGTCACAAATGTCACAAGTCACCTTGATCTGAGGAAGGCAGTGGGAGCAGCAGCTGCTGCTGGACTCCTCCCTGTCCTTGAGAGAAATCTAATGCAAAATAGACAAGCTCCCAAGAATTGATTGGAAAAATACAGGTGGGGAAGTAGCAATAAGTTAAAGATCCCTTTTGAGCAGGAGGTGTCTAGAAACCCCTTGCCCTTAGGATGAATTTATTGTATACCAGCTGAGAAGAACTGGCATGATCTTTTAAGAGCTGGCAGGAATGCTGATTGAGAAAACAATTGAAAAACTTGCTCAGAATCTGATTGTACTTAGAAAACCAGGGTGAGATTTTTTTTTCTCCAGTTTTATTGCTTGAATAATTCCTGTCTCCAAATATAACACTTACTTTTCCTTGTATGATCTATCTTATGTAATAAATCATACATCTGTTTTACATACCATATTGACTGGTGAGAGGTGATTTCAGGGTGAAGGCAACGGTTCATTAAAAGCTGAAGAAATCCTACACTAAATTGATAACTTAGTCAATTATTTCATTGATTCTCAACCTTTTTAGTTTCAAGGCACCCCTCTAGAAAATGCCAGCTTTTAATTTCTACTACAGAATTACAGAAAAATAATGGAGCGGTTTTTTCTGTTTTCAAGAACTCACACCACAACTATGGATTTCTTTTTGAAATTTCTGGGCTCATGTTGTGAATTGTGTTTGTAAACCTGCAACACCCCTGAAAAAATCTCAACTTTTTTTCAAAATCTTAGGCCACAGCACCCTGGTTGAGAATCACTGGTCTAATTTTAGAAAATCTTCAATTTAGGTAGCCCAGCAACACTACCACCACTGAAAAACATCTATTATATTCTGCAGATGCAATCCTTATTTTGTTTGGTCTCATTAAGATCCACCTGGCAGTGATTTCGATATGTCATTATCTGTCTTTTCTCCATGCAGTTATGTTCATTTTTCTCTCCCTGCCTGATTTTTAAAGGGTTTACTACCTATTTACTTATAACCAGGAGCACCCCTCAGGTATCTGAATCTTTTCTTAACAAACCACACAAAGTGGTGCTGAGCCTTTTTCAGGATATTTTCTATACCACCTTACTTTTAAGATACTTTTTTCTGTTCATCAGAAGTATGTTCAAACTGCAACCCCATCATGGCTGAATTTCTTTAGGTGATTCCTTATGTGAACGTGTGTAGAAGGCACATCTACACATATTCATTAATGCATCGTAATTATGGTGCATTAAGTTTAATACTTGTAATAACAGGTAGTAAATGCACCATAAGCAGCACTGCTGCATGGTTTTTGCATGCCACACTAAGGCGCAATTGAATTAGTCTACTGCACATTTAGTGTCTTGTGTAGACACGCCCAGAAGTCATTTACAACTGCAGCCTCATATTAATTGCCATGGCTATGTCACTTTTCCATTTGCATCAATTTATTAATCTTCCTGTTTTATTTGCAAAATCCCATTCTTCTCTAGACAAAAACTTTACTTTTTTGTATTTCAAGAGTCTTATTCTATTTTCTTGATTGAAGAAACTCTTACAGAAAGTCTCCTTCTCTTTTTGTTGATATACTAGCACTTCTAAGGGACAAGGTGTTTTTTTCCAGAGGACATTTTAATGGCTATATCATTGTATTCCATTATGCTGCCACACAGCTGGAATACCTCTTTGCCAAATGTCAAAACTTTTTTTCACTAGAGGGCAGGCCCCTGGCAAATGTTACATTTGTTACACAATAAATTAAAATGCCATATATTCAAGCAATTTATTATGTGATAAAAATGTTGAACTAGCCTCAGATATGGTGAAATAGTCTCAAAGATGTTACTCAGCTGTTGAACATCTCTTTGGCTTGTTTGTATTGCACATACTTTTGAATATGATTTATTACACAGAGTGATAGGGCTTGGCTTGATCCTCCAGTATCCCAAGGTGCACTGGGATGGTCAAACCATGGGAGGTGCAGATGCACTGGGACTCAGACTTTTCCAGGGATACCTGGAATGGGTTTTGCTGTGAGGTCCACCCCAGCAACAACTCTCCAGCTCCCCTAGCTAGCAAGCACTAGCAGCACAAGCTCACACACTGTATTTTTCCTCTGCAGACTATGTCCCAAGTGAATGTGAAATCATGCACATTGCTCAGTGTTTCCAACATGTGACAAAATTGCTCAGTACCCCTCATACTATGAAAATAACATCTGCCAGGGCCCTTAAATATTTCAGTATCTGAAATCTGTAAGGAAGCTACTTGAATCAGTCTTCCCTTTTGTTACACTTTGCCCTTACTGTGTCTACCAACTCAAATGCCAAAGTTTAAAGGAATGTAGTACAAACTGTTTAGTTAACAGTGGGCAAAACTACTCAGTCCCATCTTCCAGAAAAGGCATTTCATATCAGTCTCTTAGATTTGGATCCATGTTTGTATATATTCAAAGGAAGAACAGTTATTTAGGTTTATAACTGGTTCTTTGAAATAATCTCTTGCAACACAACTCCCATTCTCCCGTTTTCAGTCTTCTTCCCCGTTGTTCTGAATTAGTGGAGAACTGAAGGATAGTTGTGGTTGACTTGTCTGTTATGTCTTTGAATTGAGGGCAGGAGAACACGCACAGTGCAGCCTAATAAATGCTGCTTTTCAGTTTACAGTGCAATGCCTGTGAGGAGCATGCATGTGCATGCCTGAAGAATCAGTTACTACATTTTCTCTGCTTGCTATTTGTTTCTGGAGTACCCATATATTCAATACAGCTGCAGCCTGTGCTTTCCACTTAATACAGTTCATCATCTTCATGGCACGCTAAGTTTAATACTGTTGTTTTTAACTAGCCAGCTATTATTTCCAAATATTAGTAGCATGTTGTTTAACTTTATCAATATTTATTAAACTTGCCACAATTTACATTTTTTCCGCTGTATACTATGTAATGAAATAATCTAATATGCTTCTTCTAGATCAAGGGTCAACACCCTTCGCCAGCACAGGTCACAGGCCAGTCGTCAGTGCAGGCCAGAAGTCTCCTCCCCTCACTCCTTCCCTTTCCCCCAGCCCTTCAGGGGTCAGTTGTCAGATTCCCAGCCCCTCTAGCAAAGGTATAATCATATGCTGCAGAGTAGCAGGCTATTTGTGGGCTGGATTTGGCCTATGGGCCACAGGTTGCTGACCCCTGTTCTATATCTTTTGATCTTTTTCTTTTTTGGATCATAACCATTTTAAGTTTGTTTTTCTTTTTGTTTTGTTTTTCCCCACCTCCCAGGTACAGACAGTTGCAACTCAGCACAGAAACTAAGGTAGCTGAACTTCTCCATCAAAATAAGTTAAAGGCCTTTGAGAGTGAACGTGTTCATCTCCTGCATGAAGAAACAGCCAAGAATCTCTCTCAGTGTCAATTAGAGTGTGAGAAATATCAGAGAAAACTAGAGGTATGCTATAAAAGGACACTTTTACACTACCTGTATGCATTAGATCATCAAATAAAATTGAATGTAACAGAATACATAGGGAAGTGAGATTGGTGCCAGACCCTGTAGAAGTAGAATATCAGATTGAAGTTAAAGGTGACCAGTTCTTCTCTCCTGTAGAAAGTGATAATATGAAAAATAGTGCTGATACAGTTAAAATTCTAAAACCATTCTAAAATAACTTTATTATAAAATTCTTCATATATATCGAAAACTAGAGCATGGCCATTTCTGACTAATGCAATAGTTCCTAGCACTTATGTAGTACAACTAATAATAATTCCAAATTCCTAGAAATAAAACATGTTTATACTACATGATGTGGTAAAATATACTTCCAATACAAAAATGTTCATATACACATATCTTTCAATTTACCTTTTCTATGCAATTTCTATAATGGAATGGAATGTGCCATGCAAAATTATAGTTTTATATAAATATTTTTCAGTATGAACTCAGCACAAGAGTTTTTTTGAAGTGAAATTAAATAATACTGTTCTACAATAGTAACCAAATATTTTAATGCTACAGAATATACGGCAAATATCCCTGGTATAGAAAGTATACATGTATGTTATGGTATACCAAAAATTGCCTTTTGGTTACTGAATTTGCTCTATGGCAGGTTGTTATATATTTTTACATTAGAACATGGCTGACTTTTGTGTGTAATTCATTTTTTCAAAAAATATTAATATTATAAGAATAATTCAAAATGTAAAATGAAAGGCAGAATATTTTCTTATTTATAACCAGTGAGAGTATGAATATAGGAAAGAACCAATATTTTTCTCTTGTACACTAGCATGTTAATAATTTAAGAATAACTTAAATGTCTGTTCCAATGATAATATCCTTTTGCTAGTATAGACTATTTATTCCTGAAAGAAAAAGTGAATAAAGTACTTTAGTACAACTGTGTATATCACAAATTGTGGAGACATAAATATTTCAGAACTAACATCGTACCTCTAATGAGGTAACTTAGGTTGGAACTCTGTACTTCAAGCTTAGTATCTAAAGAAATCAGAGAAGTCTCAGTATATTTACTGTTAGAATTTGTAGCAGCTAATCCCAGTTATACCAGTGATTTAGAACCAGTTTTTCTCCTTGTACACAAATTTTAAATTTTAACTGGTAAGGGACCTGAAGATAAGAGTTTAAATGTATTACATAAAATTGTATAGGCAGACAAGGTTCTTTGCGTGCATCTGATATCTTTTATTAGACCAACTTAAATAGTTGGAAAACAATTATTAAGCAAACTTTCGGGTTCAAAAACCCTTCGTCAGGCTAAGGAAGTTTCAGCAGTTGGTGTGTGCTCTTCCTGGATGGAATGAAAAGTAAAGAAGCCAGAGGCTGGTCTGGTATGCATACAAGACAGGTAGTTAGTGAAAATGTAGATTGAGGAGGCAGAGGGTGAGAGACAGATTTTGTCTGTGTTGGGCTTTTGGTATGTCTGACTGGTGCTGGGTACTAGATGTTTGCTAGTACTGATGGACTTAAAAAACTCCCCAAACCCTACACATATTTGCATTGTATAGACATGTTGGAACTTCAAAGAAGTTGCTGTAACATGTGAAATTTTGTTTTTCTAAACTTGTCCCTTTGCCATGGATCTGGTAGGGAATGATTGTGTCCTGGGGGTTAAGGCAGAGGGTGAATATATCCTGGACCCTAGGGGCTTCCCCCTGGCTGATCATAGGGTCAGGCAGGAGGTGACTGGTGATTTCCCTGGGATTTGGAGGTATGCCAAATTCCAGGAAACATGAAAAGTTTGATTGTGTCCTGAACCCTGAGCCTTCTTACTGTCTGATCCTAATAATCAGCTGCCCAGTGGGGGTCAGGCAAGGGGAAGTTCCAGGTCTGGGGCATATGCCACATGTCTAATTTGGTGTGATAAAAACCAGCCATGAAGGTGTTCCACATTTAATCATGCAAGAAATGTAATATCTGCCAGGGTCCTACGCTTATCACATTTGAATATAGACTGTTATAGTTGTTGTGTGCATGCCTGTTTTACTTAAATAGTTAGCATATTATGGTACTTTTTTCACTGGTCTTGAAATGTATTATTTTTTTGTTCTCTGTCTTAGTTTAAGTATGTGATTAGATAAACTGCAAAAAAAAATACTTTGATTTTAGTTATGCGGAACGTATTACCTATTTTTCTTAGCCCCTATTTTTTCATGACTGTCCTTCAATGAGGTTATTGGCTGCTTTTTGAAGTAGAGATTAAATTATTAGGGATTTAGTAAACTGCCAAATGACCTGAGAGAATAATTTTGTAGAGGACGCTATAGCTTGGAGAATGGCCACTGCAGTGGCTGAATTGTATATTTGTTGTTTCTTCCATGATGGATTAAAATTACATTTGTACTTAAAAAATAATACAGAATATTTCATCCTCCTCTGTTAGCATGCTGAACCTCTTGTGCTTTCAACTCTTTCATAAATAGCATGTAATACTGAATGCCTGCTCTTTTGACTTGTTCTGCTATTCTTTCACAGGTTTTGACTAAGGAATTCTATAGCCTTCAAGCTTCTAGTGAAACGCGTGTTATTGAACTTCAGGCACAGAATTCAGAGCGTCAGGCAAAACTTGATACATATGAAAAACTAGAAAAAGAACTAGATGAGATAATATTGCAAACGGCAGAAAGTAAGTTCTTCCCCAAATGACACCGTAATTTCTTATGATACTGAGGTTCTCATAAGATGCAAGTTTCTGAGAGAATTTGTAACATATAGTGGAGGTGTTTTAGGCAGAAGTTCAAGATTCAATAAATACATTAAGTATGAATTCTGCAGTGTTTATTGAAAATACTTATTTTTAATACTTGTTGCACATTGGGCCACTGCTAAAAAACTTTTGCTAATCATTATACATTTAAACTTATACTATTACATATTATAGCAAACAATTATCCAACCCTGTCCTGTTTTCTTCTCATTTGTTTATTCTACCTTCCTGTTGTTTTTAAGGGACTCCCAGATTAGTTCTTTGAGAAATAGACTATTTTTTTTATTAAATGCATGTACAGTACCAAACACTAAACAGACCCCTGTTCACTGACTGACGCCTCTGGGTTCCATACTGTAATGAATAAATAGTAATAATTTTGGTTTTAATTCAACAGATTATTAGTATTAACTGGATGTGTGTCAGGGAAAGTTTTTAGATACAGATTGGGTTCAAGATTAAAGCATGACTTATGTTAATGCTTGACAGCATAGAAATCTTGTGAGCTGTTCTAGCAAGATTTTGATCCAAATTGGCAAGAACAGCCAGAGTCTGCCTTCTCAAGTAATGAAATTCTTGCAGCAACATTTTTTTGCCAAAGATTTATACCACCTTAGTTTACTTCCTAACTGGTTTAAATGTCCCTTCTAATTTTGTGTGCAAATGTTGTTGAAGACCTGGATCCTATAACTTGCTATGTTTAGTTATAGGATGCAATTCTGTGTCCTTATGGAGATCTGTAGAAGAGTTTTCCAAAGTTATACTTAAACAATTTTTGGCATGGAAGATTTTATCAGAGTTTAAAGTTAAAATATGCATTCAGTTGGACTGAACATTTTCAGCAACTAAGGAGTGTGGACTTAAAATATATTTACCTCGAGGGTGGCGTGTCTGTCAGTAATTTTGACTCAGTCTAATATTTAAGAATGCATGTTTTATATAAGTTACTGAGAAAAATGTAAGCACATGCTGTTAGAAAATGCACATGATGTTCTGCCTCAGGGGTATTCTTGTGCCAATATCAGACAGTGAGAATGTTTTGGACTTAGAATTTTCCCAAGGAGAGACTCCAAGTTCTAGAATGGTGTCATGCTTCCTTAAGCAGACTTTCTGATTCATCTAGTGATATCGGTTAAAGATTTGCTTCTGGAGTTGAAAGTATTAATATTGCAATAAATATTTTAGAGTTTAATTATACCCCTAAACAATATGTTGCAATACAAAATGTGGAAGCTTTCAAACAGATTTAAATGATAGTCATTTAACATGTTCAGCTTAAAGGAACAAAGGAAAGAACTCTAATACAAAACTATTTTCTACCTTACCTATTTTTATGTACTATCCAGCAGGTTTTTTCTTAATTCTTTTTTTTTTAAAAGTTCACATAATGATTCTGAAAAGAAGACTGCATTCTTTTGAAATAATTTATTGGTGTTTTCTCCTATTATAGCTTCTATGGTAGCAGAAGCTATGATTAAGGTTGCATTCCAGTTTCCATTGTGGCTCTAGCCCCTCCAGTTGCTTTTAACTTCTTTGAACAGATCCCTGCATGCTTTAAATCTTCCATGCCTGATCTCAGTTCAAATGTGAATTTTTTGGAAATGCCAGAAACATGAGGGGGAAAAAGGCACATTTTGTGCACATATTTCAAGTGAAGGCTTGGAATTTATATAAGTTAAATAGTTAAACATTTGAGGAAAAATTGTATAACATTTTTTAAGATTTAAAGGCATATATTTGATTTAATTTCTCATGTGCTGTAAAAATCCTCCGAACTGCTTTTCAAGGCAATGTGAATGTGATTTAGAATAAATCCTGACCCATCAGACGGTATGGACATGTGGTCTTTTGAAACCGTTCAAATTCCATGACATTATGAAGCACTGGAGAATTGAAGCACTTCAACATCATGCAGCGGTACAGACCCTTCCCAGCTGAAGTACTTCAGAATTGCCTCACATCCATGCTGTGGCAGTGCTCTGAACCAATGTGAAGCTAAAGAACAGAGACCCCAGCATACCTTTTGGACTAGAGTCCCTGGAGGCTCCTGAAGACTGCTGAGCATAGAGGAAAGAGCATGTTGGCTATCTGCCCCCAGTTTCTGGATGCTCGCTGCTGCATCTGGACTGGTCATTAAGAGAAGAGGTGCTGTCACGTGCTACCTGCTCAGTAGGGATCTTGGTTTTCTCTGATAACAAAACATCCCCAATTTCTGGATTAAAAAAGTAAACCAATATCCACATTTTTTCATGATTAAAATGAAATACCACTAATATATATATATATAGTGGCATTTCATTTTGATCACGGAAAGATGTAGATTTTGGGTTACTTTTTTTAATCCAAAAATTGGCGATGTTTTGTTATAAGAGAAAATCAGAGTCCCTGCTGCTCAGCCATTGCCAGCAGCAAGATGCGTAAGGATGATGACACTGGAAGATGACTTTCTTTGGGACCATCTGCAAGCCAGTGCTTACAGGTGTGCCAGGAACTGAGCAGCAGTTGGTGGGAATGTATAGTCCTGGGGACATGTGATGATTAGCCCTGGTAGCAGAACTTTAAAATGAACTGTGGCATGTTCACAGAGAGCTGGAGCAAGTTGGCCCCTTCATTTGAGTGGCAGGCTGCCAGCATAAGGGTACCCCTGACAACTGCTGTTTGGATGTCAGCCCGCCCCAACAGCCTGCAGTCCATGGCCAACCACTTTGTGAACACAATTGTGAAAAAGGTGTACCATATGCCATCTAGAGTGAACTGGCACTGTGATTCCTGTGACTTACAAACCCACAGGAAGTCATCACTAGATTGTGACCCCCTTGATTTTCCAGACTGCATCAAGGCCATTTGTGGCCCCACTTCACCAGTCAGTGTCCTGCCTACTGAAGCTCAGAGAAAATAAACTGCAAGGGGTTTTTCTTCATTTTCCTGCAGAACATTGTAGATGCCTGGAAATGGTTTACCACATCACTGCTACCATCACCTCCAGTGAAGGCATGATGTAGTTAGTAATATCAGTTAATAAATTAGATGTACTTTTCCCCCCTGCATTCAGATTTGAGATGCTCTTACCAAGAAATATTTTTGCCCTATTTGTTCTGTGCATGTATTTCTTAGAATATGTAATTATGTTAAGCACATCACTGTAAATAATAACACTGTAATTAGTAATAGAAGTAAGAAATAATCATTGTCAGAGATAAAAATTAGTTGTTTGTTATTTGATAGCATTCATGGCATGGTAAAAATAATTTATTCATATAGCCTATTAAGTGATATTAATAAGTTATATTAATATTAAGAGATCCGGCAGCTGCTGAACAAGTGGCTGCACCTGCCACTGAGGGCCAGCAGTGAGATCCTGCATGTCCCCTAATGGCAGCAAGGCACCAATGTCCCCCGCATGAGAGACCTCTACAACATCGCAGTGGTCACCCACGGCTTCCGCCACCTGACCTGCCGGGACCCGACAGTAAGTATTGCCAGCACCTTTGAGGAAACCACTCACAAGAGGATCGTGAGGCAACCGATCGGATGTGACTTGGCCACTTTCCTCAGTGGCTCACTGGAGGACAAGTTTGACAGAGACGGCAGGGACCTTGCCTTGCTGTGGAGCCGAGCCCGCAACGCCACGCACTGCTTTGGGAAACGCGTCAGCTGGACCTGGACTGAGGAGCACTGGGAGCTGGGAGTCTCCGTGCAACCAGCCTCACACGCCGACTGTGTCACTGTGATGCCCTGCATGAGGTCCTTCCTGGAGCGGTTTCTGAAGGACGCTGTCCACAACAAGTATGCCAGCAACCCGAGGGCCAAACCCGACCAGGGCAAGGTGTTCGATATCACCTTCAGGTGAGACTCCAGCAACCACTTCATGCCCAGCAGGAGTTTCATGCGCTTTGTGGACTGGCGCTTCCTCCACCATGCCCGCCTCAACTGCCTGGCTCTGAATGGGGCCATCCACTTCAGCCACCGGGACAAGAGGTGCTGACAGTGCAGCTACCTGGCAGAGACCCTCCACCACATGCTGTGCAGCTGCAGGCCGCACACCAGAGCCTGGCAGCTCTGCCACAACACTGTCCAAGACCACCTGGAGAGGGCCATCCCAGCTGCAGTGGGGGAGATCTCCATAAACTGTACCATCCCAGGCTGCGAGAGCCAGATGCACCTCAACATCATCATCATGAACGAAGAGGCCAAGAAGATCGTGATCATGGACATGACCATCCCCCTCAAGAACTGGCTCCAAACCAATGCCCAGGCTCGCAAGCGGGAGAAGTACGCCTTGGTGGCCGACATCCTGAGGGGCCACGGCTACAACGTGATAGTCGATGTGCTCATCGTGGGAACACTCAGAGCATGGGACCTCAGCAATAAGAGTGTCCTGCTTGTCTGCCGAATCTCCCACCACTACGCCACGCCGATGCTCTGTCTCATAGTGTCTGATACGATCCACTGGTCCTGTGACATCTACATGGAGCACATCATGGGCCACCACCAGTACAATGACCCTGCCAGACTGACCACCACCAGACCCAGAGGGGACCGCCCGAACCCCCATCTGCACCTGATGGACTTTGAGAGGAATCATCGACCGACCACTCTGCACCATCCAAAGAGGACCCCTGCGATGAGACTCTATATGGACTGATAAACTTTCTTCAACCTGCTTCTTCCACCATTGTGGACCATTGTACGGGTTTGCATGTATCTATCCTCTTTCTCTTTCAGCGTCATGAACCCCCTCCCTCGACTTCCCCTACCCCTGGGCTGAGTTGGCTCACATTGTATTTTCTGTAAACCAGTTGCATTCCCCTCCTCACACCCATCCTTCCTATGTTAGTCCCTCGTTTGAGTGATCTGTCTTTCCCTACTGGTTTTGTCAACTTTTTGGGTTCATAACTGTTAATGTCTACTAATAAAATTCAGTCTGTTCTTAGACTATGTAATTATGTTAAGCAATGACTGGAAATAATAACACTGTAATAAATAAAAGAGGTAAAAAATATTCATTGTCAGAGATAAAAATTAGTTGTTTATTATTTGATAGCATTCATGGTGTGGTAAAAATAATGTATTAATATAGCTTATTAAGTTATTTTAATTTGCATTTTTAATGTGCAAGAATCTAAATTAATGGGCTATACCAGGATGTCAAAGATAAGTCTGTGGGCCAAGTCCAGTTTGCTGAGGCCTATCATCTGGGTCATGGTGAGGCCTATGCGTCATGGATTGGCCCCACATGCTGCATGTGGCATGTGTAGCTGCTGTGGGCTGCACACAAAATGTAACATCCATATTGGACTGATCATAGGTGCCAGATTCAGCACATGTACAACATACATTATGTGCCCTGGACTAGCCCCACATGCCTCATGTAGCATGTGGCACCAGGATTTGCACGCTATGTGTGACACACAGGATTGAAGCCAGCACATGTGCTGAATCAGGCACTTGGGGCCAATCTGTGGGCTCAGTCTAGCCTGTAGATTAGCCCGACACCTCTGCAGACCCAGATAGGTTTGAAACCCCTTCACCACAGATATCAAAGATACACCCCATGGGCCAGCATGGAACCCTAGGATCTGGCCTGTGCGTCTTGGGCCATCCCCATGCACCACATGCAACACACAGTGGCACCAGCATCACACACTGCATGCAGCACACAGCGCCAGCACAGGGTGCATGTTTTATTCAATGCCTGTGCTAGCCCTGTACACTGGTTTTGGGGCCAGATTGGGCCCACAGACCATCCCTGTGCGTTGGAACCAGAGTGCAGGGCTGCTGTGGCCTGGGTGCACATGAAACATGCACCCCCCACTGGCCCTATGAGCCACATGCAACCTGAACCCCAGACCAGGGCTGGCATGTGCTGTGTGCAGTGCGGGGCTGGACCTAATGCTCAAGCTTCATGCAGCACAGGGGGATGATCCAAGGGGTGCACTACAGGCAGTGTCCCACTGGTCCAGCCCTGTGCGCTGGCTCTGGGGCCAGTCCAGATCAGGCCCACAGACTTGCCCTATGCACTGAAGGAAGAACATAGGGCTGATCCGGCACAGGCACCTCATGTAGCACATGCCCCAAGCTGACTCAGTGCATGAGCTCCAGGCTGGTACTGGTGCATACAGCACATGGTACACAGGACTGGTCCAAGGCCCATGTCACATGCTGAAAATACTTATTATATACTTGTGTAATATAAAATAACTCAATGATGCTTGTTTGAAAGTTTTGAAAATGAATCGGACTTCCAAAAATAAATTTTAGAGAATACTTGGTAGTGTTAGAGTGCTATGAATACTTGTGCATTTATAGAAAGATGAACTTGATGCCTTTTCCATTTGATGTTGTTATAATTGGTGTGGCACAATTGTTTATTTCTGAAGTTGGGAGAGAGAGAAAACAAAGCTATAAAAAGAAGACATGAGTCCTCAAGCACATCTGTTTTCCTTTCATGTTACATAAGTAGTACATTTACTGCAAATATAAAAAGTGAAGATCCTGACAGCATCGTAAGAGTCTATAGCTTCAAATTATTGTTTAGTGTATATAAACATACTCCACTGAAGTCAGTGAAGTTGTACAGGCTTACATCAGCCAAAGTTCTTTACTATAGAGAAAGTGTGTGGTCCTAATGGAATTACTTAGGGGTTGATTTTCTTTAACTGTATTCTTTAAAGAATTTTAAAGATAATGGATTGCATCTTTTTATTTGCATGCAGTGGAAAATGAAGATGAGGCAGAAAGAATTCTGTTTTCCTATGGGTATGGCGCTAATGTTCCTACAACAGCGAAAAGGCGACTGAAACAAAGGTGAAAAAGATCTCAATAGTTTTTCTATTCAAGCTAAACTGAATGAAAATATATTCATTATATAGTTATCACTTGGAAGGCACCTAACTTGCAACACACAGTAACCTTTTATGGTGATCTTTTATGACCAGGTCACCAAATCCTTAGATGCAGGTTTAGCAGTGGATATAGTCTTTCTGAACTTTAGGAAGGCCTTCGACATGGTCTCTCACCCCATTCTCATAAAAAAAACTAGGAGATTGTGGTGTTGATGCCTACACAGGCAGATGGGTCACTAACTGGCTGGTGGGCCGCACTCAGAGAGTGGTGGTAGATGGCTCTTATTTGACCTGGAAGGATGTGGGCAGTGGGGCTCCACAGGGCTCGGTTCTGGGGCCTGCACTGTTCAGTATCTTCATCAGCGACTTGGACAAGGGGGTGAAAAGCACCCTGTTCAAATTCGCAGATGACACCAATATGTGGGGAGAAGTGGGCATGTTAGAAGAAAGGAATAGGCTGCAATCAGATCTAGATAGTTTACAGGGGTGGGCCGATGGGAACAGGATAGGGTTCAACACTGACAAGTGGAAGGTAATGCACCTGGGGAGGAAGAACCAGCAGCATACTTTCAGGCTGGGGAACTCCCTTCTCATCAGTGCCGAGGCAGAAAAGGACCTAGGAGTCATCATTGATGCCACAATGAACATGGGCTGACAATGTCGGGATGCAATCAGGAAGGCCAACCATACCTTGTCGTGCATCCACAGATGCATCTTGAGCAGGTCCAGGGAGGTGATCCTCCCCCTCTACGCAACACTGGTCAGGCCACAGCTGGAGTACTGCATCCAGTTCTGGGCGCTGCACTTCAGGAGGGATGTGGACAGCATGGAGAGGTTCCAGAGGAGGGCCACCGACATGACTAGGAGTCAGCAGGGCAGGCCCTACGAGGAGAGGCTATGGAACCTGAACCTGTTCACCCTCCACAAGAGAAGGCTGAGGGGGGATCTCATGGCAGTTTATAAAATAATCAGTGGGGATCAGCAGGCATTGGGAGAGTCCCTGTTCCCCCCGAGCACTTCCAGGAATGACTAGAAACAGCAGACACAAGCTAGAAGAGGGTAGATTCAGGCTAGACATTAGGAGGTGCTACTTCACTGTCAGGGCAGCTAGGATCTGGAACCAACTTCCAAGAGAAGTGGTGCTGGCTCCTACCCTTTAAAAGAAGGCTAGATGAACACCTGGGCAGGGTCATTTGACCCAGTACCCTTTCCTGCCACGGCAGGGGGTCAGACTTGATGATCTGCTCAGGTCCCTTCTGACCCTACTAACTATGAAACTATAACTTAAGTGTTTCACTGGTGTTCATAAAATTACCTAATCTACAGAAGTAATGTTATAAAACAGGACATGATAACATGGCCTATATACCTAGGGATCTGGGGGATTATTACTTCTACAAAATGTGTATTTCAGAAAGATAGGTTATTGTTGATGCTTAATTATGGAAAACCTTAAAAAGCTGCAAAAACAAACGTGCTAAGCTATTTAGATTTATTACACATGGAAATTTATTTTAAAGTATTCAGAAAACTACTGTATTTTATAATGTAAAATTGTGAAATCAAAAGTGCAAGTGTCACAGAGTAAGTCAGGATTTTGGATCGCTTCTCGGCCTCTTGAAGGCTCAGATCGAGCGAAAACATTTATTCTTATCTCATATGAATTGCGCACAAAGTTATAATGTCTAGCTTCTAGGCACTTGGTTTCTTGAGCTGTGTCCAAGCAAATCTGTGCACGGTTCCCAGCTCCCTGAACTCCTCCAGACAGGCGGGTGCTGCAGGACAGGGCAGGGGAGGTGCTGGCCCAGGCCTCCACACCCCCAGCTGGGACTAGGTGTTTTATTGGTTACCTGTTTAACTGATATAATTAGAGGAGGTTAAACAGATAATTTTTTAAACAATATTTACATCCCTGCTGTCAGTATCCCGCTGTCACATTTGGTATTCACAGCCTGAAACCCTCTTCTGGGCTTAGGCATGCAACTCAACACTTTCAAAAATAGAACAAGTGTCATTTTTTTTTTCTTTTAAGAAATAGCTATAAGAGGAGCAGGGACTTGTGGTGTCCCTTGTTATTAATAGCTTAATGGCTGTAGTATTCACCCAGTGTATAAGCTCTGTTCAGCCTAATGGGATTCAAATCCACATGTTGCTTGTCCAGAAGAGTGTCCTAAACAACTGGCTGGTATAAAGACAGCGTCTACCTTTTCTATTGAAACTGTGCTACTTTGGGAGGGGGAAAAAAGAAAACCCCTCATTATTCATTGTGCCAGAAAGGAAGTAAAAGTAAGTATGGCTCTGTGGCCCTGTGATGAGAATAATGCAGAGGCAGGCAAAATTCTGTCTAGCCCGTAGGGCCCCTAAACAATTTTGAAAATTAATATTTATCTGCTCCTGGCTGCCTGTCAAAGATGACAGGAACCAGGGGTAGTAGGACCCAGAGGAAGCCGGCAGGACCCAGCAAGAAGGCTGGCCCAGCCCTGCCCACCCCAGCTCTTCCCCTCACCTAGAAGCCTCTGCCTAGCAGAACCTTCTGGCCAGGGCCTATGGAGCTCTTCCCACCTCCCTGCACTGGAGGCACATTCAAGTAAGGGGGGAAGGGAGAGGGCCGCAGAGCTCGCCCCAGTCTTTGGAGCCAGGCTGGGCCAATTCCCACTGAGTCCCACAGTCCAGCCATGCAGCTGAGAGCCATGTGGTGCAGGAGCAGCCGGCGGGTGGGCAGGGAAGTGCTGAAACCAACATCACACAGGGGGGGAGGGGAGTGACAGTGGTAGCGAATAGACATGCTGAACGCAGTAACAGTTGGGCAGGAGCGCGGGGCCAGCATCAGTGGGGCCCAGGGCGATGTGGCAGGGGCTCTGGAGCCCTTTCTCCCTGCTGGTGCAGCACGACTTGGCCCCATAGACCCCTGCCAGCCCAGGGCCTGGGTCCTGCACTCCTGCTGCCCCACCCTGGGCCTCGCCAGTGCTGGCCCTGGGACACTGACGCAGGCCCCATGCTCCTTCCTAGCTGTCACTGCATTCCACGTACTCACTCACTGCCACTCCCTCCCACCTCTGCTTTCACCGCTTCCCTGCTCACCACTGCCTGCTCCTGCACTGCATGTCTCCTGGCTGCATGGCGAGACTGTGGGCAGACAGGGCCCGTGCTGCTAACCCAGGGCCAGGAGCGGGAGAGTGTGTGTGTGTGTGTGTGTGCGCGCGCGCTCGTGCATGCTGTGAGGGAGGGAGGGACAGAGTGTCACGTTCATAGGGCGAGTCCCACATGCACACCCCACCATATACCTAAACCCACACCTCCCCTCGCACTATCATATACGCAGACCCCCAAACCTACCCCCACACACCTCAGCCACCTTCCCCCCACACAGCCCCTTAGAAACCCCATATCCACACGTACCCATGTGCTTCCTCACCCCACACCCTTCACCACACCCCACATACCCACACACCCACAGCCCTCTACAAACCTATACCACCCCCATGTCTCCCACCCCCACGTTGTAGAAGCATAATACTTCATTTTAAGCTATTGTGAAATCACCTGTGTACATTACACAAACGCACATAAATCAGGAGAAAAATATTTTTTGAAATCAAATTAATGAATGTTGTTTATGTTCAGTTTTTAGAATATAATTTGGGATTTTTCTGGTTCCAAGACAGCAAAACCCTTTGCTGAAAGGAGTACTTCCAGGGGCAATGAGAGGGACTTCCGGTGGCAAAGGTTAGGGGTTGATATTTGATGGGAGATGTTTTTATGAACCTTCCCAGTCTTAAAACCCAACTCACCCACATCCTGAGTACCATGGATACTAAGCTGTTATATCATTTGGTCACCATTAATGCTGTCACCATGTTTTGAATGAAAATTGCTGTTGCTAGGTGTGCGATAGTGTACTTATTACTTTCTTCAGAAAGTAGTATTTCTGAGCATATCATAGAAAATTAGGTTGAAAGGGACCTCAGGAGATCATCTAGTTCAATCCCCTATTCAAAGCAGGGCCATCCCCAGCTACATGCAGAAACAATGTTAGTTGTTTAAGGAACTTTATAACTTAAGTTCCAAGTGACATCAGGAGCCTGAGAGGTTATGATGATTGCACACTTGGATTTAAACACATACATTTTATCTAATTTCGACTTCATGTGCTCAGTCCTTTACAGGATTTGGGTCTAAGATATGTTTTTAAATCTCCTTTTAAAGTGCCAGTCAAGTAGTATGTTCAATCACTTGTGAAGTATATAAAACAAGTTTAATCATTTTATTTTATGAAAATGATTGAGTGTTAACACTTTTTGGCTTTCCTTTCCAATTCACATAGAGGTAATCGGTGGAAGAAGCTATTGGCTATTGTCACATAAAAGCTACTTATTCTTTGTTAGTTGAAGCATTCTACTATAATTACATACAACACTAGTATAATGTTATGCAAATAATAGAGGTAATTTATAAAGAAATGTCTTAGTTGCATTACAGTGGGAATATTAACTTTACTGCAATTAAAATCTGTAACATTGAACTCTGATTACAATTTTGACCATAATAAATAGTTTTTAGTGTACATTTGTACTTAATTATATTTAGGCATGAATGAAAGATATAGCAGGCAGCTTCTCAGGCGTAAATATGAGATTGTTTTGGAAAACATTCCACTTGATCTTTCTTTTTTTTTTTTTATTGGCACAGTGTTCACTTGGCAAGAAGGCTACTGGAGCTAGAAAAGCAAAACTCACTGCTTATAAAAGACCTGGAACATCAGAAGGAACAAGCAACACAGATTTCACAAGAGGTAAATTGCTTGGATAAAAGAGAAAATATATAAAAAGGTTATAAATATGACTAATCAGCTCTTTCCAGAATATTTGTTTTTACACGTATTATATTATATATTGTTGTTGTCACAAAATTGCCTTACAATTAACAAAAACATGTTTATGCTAGATCTTTTCAAAGCTACTTACATTATGTTTTAAAACAGATCAAAAACGAGATTATTTTATAGACTAAACAAGAATGTAAGCTAGACAAAGTTCTGATTTCTGAACAGATGACCAACTAGCAAAACTAGTTTAGTTTTCTCTTTGCTGTTAATTGATACGCGTTACTTTTTACACAGATCTGTTTTCTGAATCCCTTTTGAAGACATTATGTATTTCTAAGGATCCTAGTTTTCTCTGATTAAAAAAAGCAATTTTCAAATTAAAAAAGTAACCCCAAATCCACATTTTTCAATTATTAAAATGAAACACCAGTAATAACTAAATAAATAATTTATATATATATATATATATATATATATATATATATAGTGGTGTTTCATTTGAATCACAAAAAATGTGGATTTGGGGTTACCTTATTTAATCCAAAAATTGGGGATTTTTTTAAATGAAAAAAATATGTCCACTCTCCTCTCTCCTCTTTTTCTACATTGTTCAGACTCTGAAGTCTTTGAACACAAATCTGGGATGTATCAGGGTGATAGCTGATGCTGTAAAGGAAAGGTCTATATATTTTTTACAACTTTCTTGTAACAAAGTAAATATAATAATTGATTGTATAGTATTTTGATATTTTACAATTCATTTTAATCACTTTTTTAATCAAATTACACATGTAATTTAGACCCCAAGAGTGAGTAGTGTAAGCACTCTGAAACCCCACAGATTCCTAGATTTTTGTTTTAAGAATTGTGTTTTCTTTCAGACTCATCTTAAGAACCAGTTTCATCAGTCTTATATTATCAGATGAAGCATTACAATCATAATGGCTTCCCAAGTTAAGTCATCTGTGAGGTTGACTAATTTCTTTTTAAGACCATCCTAGCCTTTCATTTGGATAACAGAACCTCACTGTGTCTTGTTAAATATACTTTTAATTTTGAAAAATCTATGACTGACATTTTAGTGGCATATTATAAGGCTACTTTTTCACACTTTAAAAAGATATGTTGAAGGTAGGTTTACAGTAATCTTGAACTGGGAGGACATGTGGAAGGACTCTCCTCTCTCAGACTTCTATTTAATTTCTATCTTCTGTTTAGAAACTAAACTTTCCTTGGTGCAGACACCTCTGTGAATAATGTCCGGTATTAAAGCATGCTACAATCTTTCCAATCTGCAACATGTAGAGCTCAGGTAGGTTCTTTACCACAAACCATTGACGTGCATTTGCCCAGCAGTTTCCAAATATACAGATAAAGGCAAAGCAGTCCTTAAAAGCAGGTCACTCTCAATCTTTTCCACAAAATCTACCCAAGGAAGGCCAAGAAATTTCCTGAATCTTTGCCCACATTGTACATGCAAGGTGGTTTAAATAAAGTATGTCTATATCTGCACCAGATTTTTACAGTCTCACTTGCCACAGTGCAGAGCAGTGGAACAGTCAAAGTACCACACAAACTTTCACAACCATTTTATAAAACCACAGCAGGATGATCAGTGAAAGCTCCTATAGCAGCATATAAAGCCAAAGTTACCTCTCAGATTTTATATGGCGCTGAAGTATGGGCCACTAGTAATGATGTAGACATACCTCAGAACAAGTTTCTTAGGGCTCTTCTGGCTCTTCCTGTCTCAACTCCTGCATCTTTTTTGAGATTAGAGATGGGAATGGATTCTATTTTAACTAATATTATTATTAGAATGACGGGATTTTGATTTAAAATCCTTCCCTTTTTACCATCTTGTCTGCTTAAATTATGCTACATAGAAGATATTAATAATCCCCCACCTCTCCAATCACCGTGGTTAGCTTTTCTTTCCCATACTTTTGCATTTTCTGGGATGGGATACTATCTCAAAAATAATGAAAGATTTTTCTCCCCCATAGAAAAGGTTCAGGTTTTCCAGAGGATATGAGATATTATCAGGCAGAATGATTTTGCAGTGCCTGGGCTGCTCATATTGCCTCTTTATGTATGCTTTGGAAATTAGATTGGGGGGAAAAAAGGTTATTTACAGTTGGATCTCAATAATAAATGATGATCCTCTTTGACTAGACTCAGGACCAAACATGCCCACAGCTGTACTGGCTGGACGTAGTTTTTCAATTCCAAGGGCTAAAAGTTGTTGTCCACTCTGTCCAGGAGTTTTGGGAGATACTATCCACTTTGTTTTAGAATGTTCTTTATATAATGACATAAAGAGAAACTATTTATTACCATTCTTGCAGAAATTGAAACATTTTTAAAATAAACATGTATCTGGCTTTTACGGCAAACAGATCCAAATTTAGTAAACAATCTTGCAATTTTTGCTTATAAGGCTGAGGCGATTAGCATTAAATATCCTTTATTACTGATATGACTGATACATTTTAACATTAGATTTGATTTTATTGTCTCAATTGTGCATCTGTGTACAACAATATTATAGATTCGTATCTTTATTTACTACCTTATTTATATTAATATTTTTCTGTTGGGCTCTATTTTTAGTATAATATTTTTAGTTCGGTTACTTTGTTCAAACTTACTTATATTATGGTCATATGCATGCTATGTCATTTTCAGGAGCATGACATTTAGCCAGAATCCTTAATAAATGGAAATTGAATTGAACCTTCACAACCGGACTACACAAGAGTTATGTTACCTTCACTGGATTACTTCTATGCAGTTGCAGCAAATGGATACCAGCCCTACAATTCTCTCTCCACATCCCTAACCAAATTTCCTTTCTGAGAAAGACAAAAGCCAACAACTCTTGCTGCCAGTCTGGAATGTGGGAAAAGACTTTCTTAGTCCTGGGTGGCAATTGTGTTGGCCTAAGATTTGGATATCAGAGGAGGATCATGGAAGGTCCTTGCTGAGCGTGTTCAACTAAGCTCTGAGAGCCACTCTGAAGCACCAGTGTCTTGTGTATCAGCATTACCGACACTTTAGTTCAAGCAGCCCTGACAACATTTTGAAGCATGGGGACGCTAATGCATGAGACACAGAGGCTGGCTGGGGCATGGTAATTACCACTCTCCAGCAGACTCAATCTGGTTTGCTCCATCACACTGTAATTACAGCGCATCCAAGCAACCTCACAGCATGTCTACAAGCACCCTTTGACATAGAGTTTTCTGTTGTACTGTTTGGGACATCAGCCTTGACACTATACCCCCTCACCTTTGAAGAAGAAAATACCCGCTTTCCCTTGACAAACTTGCAACTGGTGGGTGTAACCTTCCATGCCTCTCCCCCCGAGAGTTGTGCATCGGCCAAGCTACTGGGAGCAGCCTTGGGTCAGCTTCCTAGGGGTCTCTCCTGCCACATCTTTGATGATAAATGGTATTCTAGCAGGAGGATGGTGTCTGGTCCCATCTCCCCTGGTACTCTGCCTTGGTTGTCCTCGCGGCTATTGCTTCTTGGGGCCCACCTAACACCAACTGTGATGTTGCCCATTGGGATTAGTGTTCTGGCCCTCACCGATGCTCAGTTTCTTAGGAGCTGCAGCCATGGGGTACAGGTGGTACTTTCATCGACCATCTGCTGCGGTCCTTCTGTGCTTCCTGGTTCACACGGTGCCTGACTCTGCCCAGGCCTCAAACCCCCTTGTCGCACTGTTTCCTCCCCAGGTTTAGTACCTGCCATCTGCGTCCAGATTCTGTCTCCGTCATCTCCACCAGTGTCCCAGTCTCTGCTGTTGCTGGCCTCGGTCAATGTCAGCCTCGTAAGCGACTGCTTGGGCCCTCACTGGCCCGGCTTGCTCTCCATGCTCCCTCTCTGGGGCCCCACCACTTTACCTCCTCTTCAGGGTACTCTGGGCTCTTTGGCCTCTCTGGGCTGGTCAGGGACACTACTTCCTTCCTTCCAGGCCTTTTATCCCAGTGCCGGGTTGCCACCTGGCCAATCGCCCCCGACATGCTTTTACAAAGCACACCCAAACAGACGCGGTAGCCATTCCCGGCTCCTCCCAGCTCCGCCACAGGCTTTTGCTTTGACATGGTTTCACTTCCGCTGCTATCAGCTGCTGGTGCAGCATCCTTCCACCTCTCTCCTGCCTCCAGTAAGCTTCTTCCGCAATGGGGTATTAAGAAGCAGCCAGCACAGCTTTGTCAAGGGTAGGTCATGCCCAAAAAACCTGGTGTCCTTTTATGACCAGGTAACTAACCGTCTGACAAGGGACATGAGGTTGACATCATTTATCTAGACTTCAGCAAGGCCTTTGATACTGTTTCCCATGAGATATTCTCAATTAAGCTGGAGGGTACTGGCCTAGACCAGTCTACAGTGAAGTTGGTTGACAGCTGGCTCAGAGGCTGATCCCAGAGAGCTGTAATTGATGGGATGGCCTCATCCTGGAGGGCTGTCTCCTGTGGTATCCCCCAGGGATCAGTGCTTGGGCCCGTGCTCTTTAACATCTTTATCAATGACTTGGATAAGGGAGTGGTAAGTGCAGTAATTAAGTTTATAGATGGCACCAAGATGTAGGGTAGTGTGGGCACATCTAAGGAGAGGATAAGGATCCACGATGATCTTGACAGACTGGTCCTATGTGCTGAATGCAGTCAGATGAGGGACAAGTGCTGGGTCCTTCATGTGGGTAGGAAGAACCTTCACTATAACTACATGATGGGTGGTGGTCCACTGGCTGACACTGCAGCTGAAAGGGACTTGGGGGTGGCAGTTGACCAGAAGATGAATATGAGCCTACAATGCGATGAAGTCGCCAGGAGGGCAAACAGAACTCACGTGCATCGGCCGATTCATTGCGAATAGATCCATAGAGGTACTTCTCCCCATCTATACAGTGTTGGTGAGGCCACAGCTTGAGTACTGTGCCCAGTTCTGGGCACTGCACTTCAGGAAGGATGTAGATAAGCTTAGAAGGGTACAGAGAAGGGCCACCCATATGTTTAGAGGCCTGGAGGATAGGTCCTATGAGGAGAGACTCTGGGAAGTGCATCTGTTCAGTCTGTATAAGAGAAGGCTGAGTGGTGATTTGATAGCTGCGTACAAGTATGTTGGGGGTGAACACCAAGATCTAGGGGAGCAACTCTTCAGAAAGGCACCCCTTGGGAGGATGAGGACCAACGGGCACAATCTCCTTGAGGAAAGATTTAGGTTAGACATAAGGACAAGCTTATTTTGTGTAAGGGTATCTAGAATCTGGAACATGTTCCCAGCAGAGGTGGTACAGTCGCCATCACTGGAGGTGTTCAAGAGGAGGCTGGACAAGCACCTTGTAGAGCTTGTTTGAGCCCAATAACCTCCTGCCCATGGCAGGGGACTGGACTTGATGATCTTACAGGTCCTTCCGGTCCTTCTATTCTATGATTCAGCCTGACACATGTGTGCAGTTACCATTATTAACTAAATTTATATTGTCATCAAAGGATGAAGTCACAATTTGTTTTGAATAAGATCTCTTTTCCATGAAACCATGTTGTTTGGCATTAATAATATTCCCTGCCTTAAATCTTTATTAACTAAATCCTGTATCAGCTTTTGCCTTTTTTTTAAATCTGGGATTGATTTCAATTTACCCAACATATAATTAAGGCCTACTGAATTAATGGCAGAATTTGGCTGCACAGTGGCTCCTTTAATTTTGCAGGTTCCCCCATACACCAACACCCCCTCCCTCCGATTGGCAGAGAGGCCCTGCCTCTTGATCAGCAGGGAACTGAAAACCATGGTTTTCAAATATGACACTGTTTTTGCCTCCTGGCAGGTCAGTACCAAGCAGCAAGGTCATTGGGACCCCTCAATCAGCAGTGGGAGGTGGGAGAAGGGGAAATGCATGGGGGAACCTGCAAGCTTAGAGGATCTGCCGCACCACCCATTTCCTCTGTGAATTCAGTAGGACCCTACCTATAATAATCCAAATCATTTTGTAATTGATGAATAGTGGCACCCCATTGGTCCTCTTTAAGTGTTCTGAATTTTTTCTATATTCTGAGATATAAACAGCAGCATTTTTATTCGCTTACCCAGCACTTCAAGGACTTTTGGTACAAGTCATAGAGAAGGGACCTTGAGAGGTCATCTAGTCCATCCCAGTGCCTGAGGTAGGATCATCCCTACCCAAGCCATCCCATACAAATCCATTGTATGACTGTTAGCAAAACCACAGTCAACCACACATCCAGGAGGGGCCAGCAGGAGACTGCATGCTTAGGGGCAACCAACATGGGTTCATCAGTGGCAGGTCCTGTCAGACCAACCTGGTGGCCTTTTACGATCAGATCACCAGATCGTTAGACGCAGGGGTAGCAGTGGATATAATCTTCCTGGACTTCCGGACTGTCTCTCACCGTGTTCTCATTAAGAAACTGGGGGGCTGTGGTATAGACACCCACACAGTCAAATGTGTCGCCAACTGGCTGGAGGGCCGCACCCAGAGGGTGGTAGTGGATGGGTCCTTCTCAACCTGGAAGGACATGGGCAGTGGGGTTCCGCAGGGCTCAGTCCTCGGGCCCGCGCTGTTCAACATCTTCATCAGCGATTTGGATGAGGGGGTAAAAAGCACCCTGTTCAAATTTGCTGATGACACTAAGATGTGGGGGGACGTGGGTACATTGGAAGGATGCAACAGGCTACAATCAGACCTCGACAGGTTACAAGGGTGGGCGGATGAGAATAGGATGGGTTTCAACACAGACAAGTGCAAGGTGATGCACCTGGGGAGGAACAACCGGCACCATACCTACAGGTTGGGGAACTCCCCTCTTATCAGCACGGAGGTGGAAAGGGATCCGGGGGTCATCATTGACTCCAAGATGAACATGGGCCGGCAGTGTGGAGAGGCAGTAAGGAAGGCCAACCGCACCTTGGCATGCATCCACAGATGCATCTCAAGCAGGTCCAAGGAGGTGATCCTCCCCCTCTATGCGGCATTGGTCAGGCCGCAGCTGGAGTATTGCATCCAATTCTGGGCGCCACACTTCAAGAGGGATGTGGACAGCATGGAGAGGGTCCAGAGGAGGGCCACTCGTATGATCAGGGGACAACAGGGCAGGCCCTATGAGGACCGGCTGCGGGACCTGAGCCTGTTCAGCCTCCAAAAGAGAAGGCGTGAGGGGGGATCTTGTGGCCTGTTATAAACTAGTCAGGGGGGATCAGCAGGCATTGGGGAAGTCACTGTTTCCCCGAGCACCGCCAGGAGTGACCAGGAATAACGGTCACAAGCTGGCAGAGGGTAGATTTAGGTTAGATATCAGGAGGCGCTACTTCACAGTCAGGGCGACTAGGGTCTGGAACCAGCTTCCAAGAGAAGTGGTGCTGGCTCCTACCCTGGGGGTGTTTAAGAGGAGGTTAGATGAACATCTTGCTGGGGTCATTTGATCCCAGTACTCTTTCCTGCCATGGCAGGGGGTCGGACTCGATGATCTGCTCAGGTCCCTTCCGACCCTACAAACTATGAAACACAAAACTCAAGACACCTTAACCTACCACAGGTAAAGAAGGGGGACCACAACAGCAGCCAGTGTCATGCTGGTACAAAGGTTGTTAATATACACTCTAGAGATATCCCAAGAAGAGGGCCATGCCAGCTGCTACAGAGAAAGGCAAAGCCCTCTTCAGTCCATACCATTCTGACCAAAGGGTAAAATTTCTTCATGACTCCAGATATGGCAATTGGTCTCACCTTGAGCAGAGGAGAAAGACCATCTAGCCAGGAGGAGAAAAACCATCTAGCCAGGAACCTCTGGGTTAAGTCCCAGCAGGAGCACTGGCACACTGCAGTCAAAATCCCTAGCCTTGGCTGCAGACAACACCCAATGCCTCTAAGAAAGGCTTTTAAAAAAACCCTGCCGTATAGATTCATAGAAAATTAGGGTTGGAAGAAACCTCAGGTGGTCATCTAGTCCAGCCCCCTTCTCAGGGCAGAACTATCCCCAATTATATCATCCCAGCTAAGGCTTTGTCTAACCAGGTCTTCAAAACCTTCAAGGATAGAGATTCCACAACCTCGCTGGGTAACCTGTTCCAGTGTTTTAATATCTTCCTAGTGAGAAACTTCTTCTGAATATCTAATCTAAACTTATCTTGCTGTAACTTGAGACCATTGCTCCTTGTTCTGTCATTTGCCACCACTAAGAACAGTCTGGCTCCATCTTCTTTTGAATCCTGCTTCAAGTAGTTGAATTAAATCCCCTCTTAGTCTTCTCTTCTCTAGACTAAATAAGCACAGTTCCCTAAACCTGTCCTCATAAGTCATGTGCTTCAGCCCCCTCACCACTGTCATTGGACTCTCTCTAACTTGTTCACATCTCTCCAGCTTGCCCTCCACTGGACTGTCTCTGGTTTGTACACATGCTTTCTGTGGCGGGGAGCCTAAAACTGGACGCACTACTCCAGATGTGTCCTCACCAGTGCTAAATAGAGGGGAATAATCACTTCCTCTCACCTGTTGGTAACACTCCTACAAATGCAGCCCAGGATGCCATTAGCCTTCTTGGCAACAAGGGCACACTGCAGGCTCATATTCAGCTTATTGTCCACGGTAACCTCCAGGTCCTTTTCTGCAGAGCTGCTGCCCAGCCAGTCAGCCGCCAGCCTGTACCAATACATGAGATTGTTCCGTACTAAGTGCAGGACTTTCTGCTTGACCTTGTTGAACCTCATGAGAATCCTTTTGGCCCAGTCCTCCAATTTGTCAAGATCACTCTGAATCCCAGCCCTACCCTTCAGCATATCTATTACTCCCCCCAGCTTGGTGTCATCTGTAAACTTGCTGAGGGTGCACTCTTTGTCATCTTCCAGGTCATTGTTGAAGACATTGAACAAAACTGGCCCCAGGAACTGATCCACTTCCCACTTGGTCCCCATCTCCCAGCAAACCTAGTTAAAGCCCTCCTCACTAGGTTAGCAAGTCTGTCTGCAAAGTTGCTCTTCCCTCTCTTTGTCAGATGGATCTCATCTCTTCCCAGCAGTCCTTCTTCTTGGAACGTCCTCCCTTAGTCAAAGAAACCAAAGCTCTGCTGGTGACATCACCTGCGTAGCCAGGCATTGATCTATAGAATGTGCCTGCTCCTGCCCGGGCCCTTTTCCTTGTCCACAAGAATTGAAGGGAACACCACCTGAGCTCCTGTCCCTTTCACCCTTGCGCCCAGAGCCCTGTAGTCACTTTTGTTCTGCTTAGGGTTTCCCCTGGCAATGTCATTGGAGCCCACATGGATGAGCAGCATAGGGTAGTAGTTAGAGGGCCAGATGAGTCTTGGTAATACCTCCGTGACATCTTGTATCTGGGCTCTGGGCAAGCAGCAGACTTCCCAAGACAACAGGTCAGGTCAGGTCAGGAGATGGATCCCTCCACCTCCTGCAGAAGGGAGTCCCCAACCACCACCACCCGTAGTTTTTTCTTGATGGTAGTTGTGTCAATCCTTCCCCTTTGGACATATGTAGCAGCAGGAGGGTAAAACAATTCCCTCTGGTTCCATTCAGCAACCAGCAAAACATGGGAAATAGCCATAGAAAAGCATAAGCATAGGCACATCTAGATCATGGCTATCTAGCCTTCTCTTGAACTCCACTGATGGAGTATCCACAACTTCCCTAGGCAGTATATTCCATTGCCTCACTGTTTTAAAAGTGAAGAAATATTTACTAATATCCAATCTAAACCTACTTTGCTGCAACTTCAAGCCATTGGTCTATGCCCTAGAAAAGATACCTAAGGAAGGATGCAGTAGAGGTCTATTAAAAAGTAGTATTATTGTATGTTTTTTAGCAAAAGCTGTTGATTTTATGCTTTTATTATCTGTTTTATGTTTTTAGCAAAAGTTGTGAAGAAATTACTATTACTATAAAATAATGAATAGGTTAGAACAAGTTAATAGCAATTTACTATTTATCATCTCTCATAGCATTGGAACTAGGGATCGTAAAATAAAAATATTGAAAGCAGCCTTAAATAAACAAAAGGGAGTTCTTTTTTTCATACAACATGTAATGAACTCATGGGAATCACTGCCTTAAGATCTTGTAAAGGCTAAAATTTAACCAAGTTCAAAAGTGGGTTAGAAACAATCCTGCAGTGCAAGTCCATCAGCAGGTAATAAACATGATGATAGGGCTGCAGTCTCCAAATTAGGATTTTTTTGATCTCTAAATGCTGGAACCTGTAAGGAAGCAGGGGACAGATCAGTCTGCATGAGCCCTGCATTAATATTCTTCCTCTCTGTGTAAGGTTCTGGAATCTCCATCCTTGGTGGTTTTTAAGGTTGGCTAGACAAAACCTTGGCTGGAATGATCTAGTTGGGGATGGTCCTGCTTTGAGCAGGGGCTTGAACTGGATGACCTTCTGACATCCCTTCCAACTCTAATTTTCTATGATTCCATCTCCTTGATGCCAGAGAGATACAGAATACTTGGCTAGATGGGCCTGTGGTCTGACCCAGAATGGCATCTCTTATGTTCTTATGTAAATGTTTGTTTTCTCAGTTTTCTCAGCATTCCTTGCTACCTCCAGTATTCTTTGGGAATCCCCGCCCAGCCAGAGGCTCACTGTTAGCTACCCCACTAGTGGATTGGGGTAGGGGCCTGGGACCTTCCCGTCCTCCACAGATCTTTCCAAGCCTCCTGCCCTGGCAGGGGCAAGGAGCTTCCTG
This sequence comes from Crocodylus siamensis, assembly GCF_052110815.1. NCBI lineage: Eukaryota > Metazoa > Chordata > Crocodylia > Crocodylidae > Crocodylus > Crocodylus siamensis. Next base: position 342,860,502 of record NC_143395.1, on the reverse strand, counting down.
CTGCCAGGGCAGGGGGACATTGTGCCCCCCTGGGCTCCACCACTGGAGTCCACCCTTGTGGGCAGCAGGCAGCTCCAGGGGGCAGGAAGCAGTCTCCCAGCCCCCACCAGGAGACAGCTGTCTCCTGGTCCTGTGCTCCTAGCCCCTGGGCTAGCACTCTGGGGGTGCCTAGAGCTCACTTTAGCTGCTGCGGGGTGGGGCAGTGAATAGCTGGAGGGAGCAGAAGCAATATGCTGCCAGGAGCAGCAAATCTGCTCCCAAATGGATATACATGTAGACACCTGCCCAGGGTGGGTTTTGTCCAAAGTAAATTATTCTTGAGTAAACCCATCCAGCAGCATTTTCATGTGTAGATCTGCTCAGTTTCTTAGAAAGAGTGTATTTGAAAACTTTTGTCTGTTTTTCTCACAAGTAACTTGGAATTTTACTGTAGACAGGAAATACTTCTTTCCTGTCTCGGCATTATTTTTAAGTGGGAGCAAGAGAGAATTATTATGCATTCCCTAGATTTTAGAGAAGTCTTAAAATATTACTTAAATAGGAGTAGTTCCTTCAGGAAATAAGATTTTTTGTTTTATTTGGAGCAGCAAAAAATGGGACAGCTACCCTCTAAGTCTTTTTTGGCAAATGTAAATTGTTTCATCTCTTCATGATTATTATAAACGAACTGGAAAAAATGTAACTATCTTCAGTTAAATCCATTCCAGAGTAGTCTGTATCTAAATAGTAAAGGGTTTTATTTTATATAGAAAATGTATTGGTTCTTATCCTAGACATCTACACTCTTCCACCTGTTTGGAATGTGAAATGTTGATATTTGGTCTTCACTGAGCACTGGTTTTAGGCAGTGATCTTGTATTCACTTGTTATACCCATCATATCACATTTGTCATTGCTTTTCTACCCCGGTAGTTTCCTACTGCTAAATAGTTCTGGAGGTTCCCTTATACTGTTTTAGATTTAGATTTGTTGGCCTAGTTTATGTATTGTTGTTGTTGTTGACTAGAAAAGGTTTTTTTTCTTCCATTAGTTTTCTGTGGGCCTTCAGAGACTTCAGCTTCCACTCTAGAATAAGACAAAAAATTGATTGTATGAAAGCCACGTTATCTGCTTTCAGTGGGTGCACCTACACATGCACTTCACTCTAGAGTAGACTAATTAACTCCACATGAAATTATCACCATATACATGTGTACTGGTATTAGGACATAGTAAATTAATTAACTCCACTGTAAGATAGTATTGTCAGGGACAGTACTGTCTTACAGTGGTGTACTTGTGTGTGCTGAAACACACCTGTAGATGGTGACAGGGGCTGGCTGGAGCATGAGAGTACTAAGGTACAGGGGCCGCATGCCACCTAACCATGCACTTTAGCACTGTCATGCCCCAGCCAGCCCCAATGCTTCCCCCTAGGTCCCCTGCCAGCCCAGAGCTGCTCCACCCTAGCTCAAAGTTCTGCAGTCCCAGGTATATGTGAAGACACTGTGCCTGGAAACAGTTGGCTCTAGCATGAACTGTGCTGGAGTTTATTGCTCTGCCTTAATTGTATGTGTAAATGCACCCAGTGAGAACAACCATCTGAGACACTGTCTGCACTCACATTTTTCTAACCTGTAAGTCTACACCATTGCAGCCATATTTGTGAAAATTTATTCCATTAAAAACAATGCTAAAAGCAGTTTCAGTGGAGTTTAGAAGGCAGAAGTTGACTGTGGAGTATCGTCAGTGGAATTCAAGGGAGTGTAAGTCAAGTAAAAAGATAGAAGCAGATGTAGAAAATAAGTTCAGAAAATAGACTGAGAATGTAATGTTAAAGGGTTGTACACATTCATCATGAAATGAATACCAAGGTTACTCCTCTGTTTTATCATAGGGTATCTATAGTTGTATTTTGTAAATGTTTAACTGTTAACACTGCTTTCTTTTATCAGCTTGACCGAGCCAATTCTTTGTTGAGTCAAGTGCAACAGCCATACAAGTACCTCATTGAAACTGTAAAACAGAGAGACGCTCAGATACATTTACAGAAAGAACATATTGCACAACTTGAAAAAGATGTCAGGTAAATAAAAAAATTACTACATATGCCATTTTAAATTGAATCTTGAACTATTTTGTATTCATTAACTGCATTCTACTACTTGGCAAATAATACTGTCCCTTATAAAATTCCTATTGTATTGTCATGTAATTCTCATATTCAGAGCTTTCCTCATAGTGTCACAGAGAAAAGTCTTCAGAGTTGGGAAAAGGCAACGGGGAAGGAGTCAGATTTGAAAAGGAGTTTGGTGGTGAGGGTGGGGAAGGAAGTAGTAGTTCATCAGACCTATAAGACAGAGCAGGAAAATAAGTTTGAAGTAGAGAGTGACTGCACAGTAGAGAAGTCCATTGGGAGGGTGTGCATGCAAATTATTTTTTTGTTCCACTGTTATAATTTTAGCTATTATTATTCAGTGTTATTATAGTAGCTCATCTTAAAGAAATGCATTCTTTCATACCACCATGAAACAGGTTCATTCTCTTCATCTACAGATAAATATCTTCTAATACCCACCCAGAGTATATCTTTCATTTGAGCTGTCTGACTGAGGAAGAGCCAATACTTTGTTCTAGGTTTAAGCTTTTTGGATATTTTGCCACAACTTGACCCTCCTGAAACAGACAATTCAAAAATCAGTATTTTTCCCATAATTCACGACAGGTCTCTTGGCCTTTTCTACATATATAACATCTTTATAGACAAAGTAGGCTTGAAGCTATTAAGACTTGTCTTGGTATTAAATTATATTGTGAAATAGGTGGTATGCATATGTATTTGTACAAAAATGTCTTATGTGATAGAATATAAAGGATAATAAATATACGTAAGGGAGCCTTTTTCAGTCCTGCATCACAGTTATTACAGAAACTTCCTGAACAGATCATGGAACTCATTTCTAAGATCAGATATTTCATGGTCGTTGGAACATGCAAGATGCCAAATGCTGTATAAACATTAGAACTGTTTGATGGCTTGCTGCTCTCTAAAGTGCTTTTTGGCTCATCATTCAAAATAGATATTATGGATATTTCTGGACAACACAACAGCAATGTTCTGCCTCAAGATGCAGGCAGGGGACCTTACTCCCAACCACTTTGCCACAGATTTGATTAGTTTAGAACAGGAAACATGGCAGTATTGATTTTTGATACAGTAACATGGGAATAATATTTAATTCAAAGATCATGTTTTAGCCAAATGTTTTTCCCATAGTTCCCAATGCCATGTATTTCTTTTAAGCTGGTTACTAGTAAAATAACTAATATTGACATTTAACTTGTCATAATTAGGCTTCAGACTCTGTAGCTTAATGAAATGATTAGGAAGAATTTATATTTCACTTAATAGCTTAAAACTTTTGATTTACATTGCTGCCCTCCCTTTAATTTTGTTTTGTATAGCTCTAGCTTTCCAAAGCAAATTTAAAGTGGCAGTGGAGTATAGGCAAAAATCCCCAGGTGGCATAAATCCTATGTTGCTGGCCCTGTGTTATTCGTGTAACGGTCCATAACATAAGAGGCATGTTCAGAGCATGGTCAGAGAAAAGGGGAGCTTGTACTCAAGCAGTCTTCAGCTTCCAAAATGGTTGGTTGATGTCTCTTGATGCTGGAAACAAATTAGAATAGTTGTGAAATAAGCCCTGTCTCAGTTGCCCCCGGAGCCGGTTGAGAAAGTGTGGAGTAGAGTGACTTACAGATAGTTTCCTTCTGTTTTTGTGCTGAGTGAAGCTTTGATAGGTCATAGGACCTGGTCCAGTGCTTCCTAGATTGTGGCTCATAGACTATATTGCCCTTGAGACTTTCTGTTATTTGTGGCCACAGGAAATTAAAAAGTTAAAAATAAGAGAGACAGGGAAGGCCACATATGATGTTGTCCAGAGTTGATTCGTTCAGTATTGTTAATCCCAGGCCAGGATCTAGCCCCTTGTTTCTGCCTGTCAGTTTACTAGTTGCTTTCAATTAGATACAGAATATTATTGCAAACACTAGGTCTAGAAAAGTAATAATATTTAATTTTTCTCAAATACAAACTTAAATTCTGCTTAAATTAGTTGATACCATCCAAAAAGCATTGGTGGAGCATAAAAGCCATACTTTGCAGAGCCTGTCCCATTCTGTCTTGGAAATGTGTTAAGTTCTTTGAAGGTGAAATTAGTAACTGTAATTTTTATTTAATGGGGTTTTTTTCACTTTTAACCCTCTGGAACTTGGAAACTGGGCTTTGTTATATTCTGTAATTACCTAAACTGTATAAATACCACAGAAAGTTTCATAGCTAATGAGTATACCTTTTTTTGTATAGAAAACCATTTTTACTAGTGACTATTTTGGCATCAGTTTTTCAGACTCTTGGTCTTGAGTATTAGGCCTTTGAAAGTCACAGTTAGTGATTTACAGATATAATTTGAAAGCTTTGTTTTATGTTTGTTTGAATGGTATGCTCCCATAAGAGCAGTCTACTCTTAGACAAAACTGTAGTTGTTAGCTATGGGGATATTTTTTTTTCCTTACCCTCTATTAAAGGAACCTCTCTAACATTCAGTTCTTTATCCAGAAATGAAAACACCATGGTTAACACATTGCATGAAAAGAAATACCTTGTGACTTTGTATGTCATGCTGTGGGAAAACAAGTCTGTGAGTTTCGTTCTTATGTATGCAAAGAAATAATTGTAGTTTAGTACTTAGTTTTCTGCTAAAAGCATCTAGGTATATAAATAACTAAAGGCATTAAACAAGACTTCATTCATAAAGCAAGGGTATTTATTTTAAACATAAGTACTCAGATTTCTCAGTACCAATGGTTAATTTTTAAAGTGACTAACTGATCCAAAAGCACTTTTAAAAAGCCTGACTGTGTTGCAGATCTAGAAATAGTACAAGGCGTTAGCTCACTAAAGACCTAAGTACCAAAATGTTTCATACCTATACATCTCTAATTGCCATCCAAGGAGAATGTTCAACACGGGTTCATAGATTCATAGATTCATAGATGCTAGGGTCGGAAGGGACCTCAATAGATCATCGAGTCCGACCCCCTGCATAAGCAGGAAAGAGTGCTGGGCCTACATTACCCCAGCTAGATACACATCCAACCTTCTCTTGAATACCCCCAGGGTAGGGGAGAGCACCACCTCCCTTGGGAGCCCGTTCCAGACCTTGGCCACTCGAACTGTGAAGAAGTTCCTCCTAATATCCAATCTAAATCTGCTCTCCTCTAGCTTGTGGCCATTATTTCTTGTAACCCCCGGGGGCGCCTTGGTGAATAAATACTCACCTATTCCCTTCTGTGCCCCCCTGATGAACTTATAGGTAGCCACCAGGTCGCCTCTCAACCTTCTCTTGCGGAGGCTGAAAAGGTCCAGTTTCTCTAATCTCTCCTCGTAGGGCCTGGCCTGCAGGCCCTTAACCATACGAGTGGCCCTTCTCTGGACCCTCTCCAGGTTATCCGCATCCTTCTTGAAGTGCGGCGCCCAGAATTGCACGCAGTACTCCAGCTGCGGTCTGACCAGCGCCCGATAGAGGGGAAGTATCACCTCCTTGGACCTATTTGTCATGCATCTGCTGATGCACGATAAAGTGCCATTGGCTTTTCTGATGGTTTCGTCACACTGCCGACTCATGTTCATCTTGGAGTCCACTAGGACTCCAAGATCCCTTTCCACTTCCGTGCCACCCAGCAGGTCATTTCCTAGGCTGTAGGTGTGCTGGACATTTTTCCTCCCTAGATGCAGCACTTTGCATTTCTCCTTGTTGAACTGCATTCTGTTGTTTTCTGCCCACTTGTCTAACCTGTCCAGGTCTGCTTGCAGCTGTTCCCTGCCCTCCGGCGTGTCCACTTCGCCCCATAGCTTAGTGTCATCTGCAAACTTGGACAGAGTACATTTCACCCCCTCGTCCAAGTCGCTGATGAAGACATTAAAGAGTATCGGTCCAAGCACCGAGCCCTGCGGGACCCCACTGCCCACACTCTTCCAGGTCGAAACCGACCCATCCACCACAACTCTCTGGGTGCGACCCTCCAGCCAATTCTCCACCCACTGGACTGTGCAGTAATCCAAGTCACAGCCCCTTAACTTGTTCACCAGTATGGGGTGGGATACCGTATCAAAGGCCTTCCTGAAGTCCAAGTATACGACATCCGCCCCTCCTCCTGCGTCGAGGCGTTTTGTGACCTGGTCATAAAAAGAGACTAGATTGGTCAGGCACGATCTACCTGCCACGAACCCGTGCTGGTTTCCCCTCAGCATAATTTGTCCTGCCGGGCTCTCACAAATGTGAGCCTTGATGATTTTCTCAAAGATTTTGCCAAGGATGGAGGTGAGACTGACTGGCCTATAGTTACCCGGGTCCTCCTTCCTCCCCTTCTTGAAAATGGGAACCACATTGGCCCTTTTCCAGTCCTCCGGGACTTGACCCGTGCGCCACGAGCATTCAAATATTCCCGCCAGTGGCTCTGCAATGATGTCAGCCAGTGCCTTCAGTACCCTCGGATGGAGCTCATCCGGGCCTGCCGACTTAAAGGCATCCAGTTCCTCCAAGTGACCCTGCACCACCTCAGGGTCCACGCATGGAAGTCTGGTGCCTTGCTGCTGCCTCCCTACACTCCCAGTGAGAGACTTGTCATGCCTCTCGCTTAGGAACACTGAGGCGAAGAACTCGTTGAGGAGTTCAGCCTTGTCCCCTCTGTCCGTCACCAATTGTTTCTGCCCATTTAGCAGGGGTCCTATTCCTCCCTGGGCCTTCCTTTTACTCCCTATATATCTAAAAAACAATTTCTTATTGTCTTTTACTTGGGTTGCCATCCTCAGCTCCATGGTAGCTTTGGCCTGTCTAACTGCCTCCCTACAAGCATGAGCAGAAGAGGTATATTCCTCTTTGGTGATCTCTCCCTGTTTCCACTTTTTATGTGCTCCCCTTTTGGCCCTTAGTCTGCCCTGGATTTCTCTGGTCAGCCAGGGAAGCCTCCTGGCCCCTTTCCCTCTTTTACCTCGCAGGGGGATCGTCTCGCTTTGTGCTCGAAGGATAGCTTCCTTAAGGCACAGCCACCCTTCTTGGGCTCCCATCATTTCAAAACTACTACTCTGCAGTGCATCCTTCACTAATCGCCTGAGTTCACTGAAATCAGCTTTCCTAAAGTCCAGCACGTTCACCCTACTGGTTACCTTACCCACTCGACGCCTTATGTTGAATTGTACTTTTAGGTGATCACTGTCCCCCAGATGGCTACCGATCTGTAGGTCCCCTACTATGTCATCCCCCGTTGCCAATACCAGATCCAGTAAGGCATTCCCCCTAGTGGGACCATGTACCTCCTGCGTCAGGTGGAGGTCCTGTACACAGGTTAGAAACCTGCGTGAGCGGTGGGACTTTGCTGTCTGTGTCTCCCAGCAGATGTCCGGGTAGTTTAGGTCCCCCATGACCACCGCCTCTTTAGCTTTTATGGTCTCTGAGAGTTGCCTCAGGAGCCCCAAATCTATTTCTTCCCCTTGATGTGGGGGTCTGTAGCAGACCCCTACCACCAAATTCTTTTCTCCTTGCCCCCCATGTAGCCTAACCCACAGTCCTTCTACTTCCTCATCCTTTGATTCTGTCTTGATGAGGGTTGATGTATATTGCTCCTTAACATAGAGCGCAACCCCTCCCCCCCTTTTCCCCACTCTGTCCTTTCTGTACAATCTATAGCCCTCAATATGTACCGCCCAGTCGTGGGATGGATCCCACCAGGTTTCCGTCAGCCCCACTAAGTCGTAGTCGTTTAGTGCAACCAGGAGCGCTAGTTCATCCTGCTTGTTCCCCATGCTCCTAGCATTAGTATATAGGCACTTGAGCCCTGTGACTGGTGCTTTTGCTACCCCCTCGCTCCAAGTCCTAAAGGGCTTTTTGTCTCTAACCTTCCCGTTCCTTACCTGTGCCGTATTGCTGTCCACCCCCTGTTTTTCACGTTCCCAAAGCTCTCTTTCTTCAGGCTGGGCTGTCCTTGTTGGTGCCACCTGGTTTGGTGGTCCACAGCCTCCCCCACCCTCATCTTCCCCTCCCCCCGACGAGCCTAGTTTAAAGCCCGCCGGAGGAGATCCGCCAACCTGGAAGAAAACACACGCTTACCTTTGGGGGACAGGTGAAGCCCATCCCAGCTGAGCATGTCCCTCGTTGTAATGTGTGGGTCATTGTCCAGGAAGCCGAAGCCTGGGTTGTGAAAGGAGTTTATCCACCATTTTTACTATGGGGTGGGAGGAAGTAATACTGTTTTGTGCAACTTGTTTTACCTGTTAAAAAGTGCTTTGCATTGTTGATTTACAGAGTTAAGAAAATAATGATGATGCTCTGTTATATTTTATGTTGAGAAAGCAAAAAAACAAAGCATGATTTTTTTCTGTATTGTATATATTGTCTTCTAAATCACAGCTTAAAAAGTATGCTTTTTACTTGTGGGCTGGGATTCTAATTGTCTAGCTCTCAGTGAAACTGATGAAAGGTAGGTAAATAAATCCTTGTTCCTGTGGTCTTGAATTTGAATCAGTTTCCTGGCTGAGGAGGGAGAGATGGATAGAGGTAGTCAACCAAAGACTGCGGTGCTGGTGTCATAATGAAGGCTTCGGCTTCCATGATCACAGTCTGTTCTTCGGTGAGAGAGGCAGTGGTCTGCTAGGGAGAGACAGCCTGCACCTCACTTCACTGGGAAGGAAGCTCTTTTCAGCCAGAATGGCTGACCTACTTGACCAGGCTTTAAACTAATCCCACCAGGGGATGGGTGGAATACCACCAAAGCAAGCCTGCTAGGCTTTCACTACAAAACCAGCAGGTTAGGGCACCCAAGGGAGATCACTCCTACCCCAGCCCTGGAAAAAGCCAGCCTGCTTAGTGGGTACTTTGCATCGGTTATTCACCAGCCCAAAGAGACCGCCCTACCTAACATGATGCAGGATGGCCAGGGTGAGGGTGAATTTATACCCAGCTTCAGTGTAGACTTTATAAAGGAGTAGCTTGAGAGGCTGGACAACTTCAAGTCAGCTGGTCCTGACAGATTGCACCCCAGAGTACTTAAGGAGCTGTCAGGCATCATAGCCCAGCCACTGGCAAGGATACCTGAGAACTCGTGGTGCTCAGGTGAAGTATCCAAAGATTGGAAGAAAGCCAACCTGGTGCTGATATTCATGACAGGGAGGAAAGTAGATCCGGGGAATTACAGACAAATCTGCTTGACCTCAATCTCTGGAAAGATTCTGGAAAAAGGTATCAAAGAGACCATACTCGACAAGCTGGCTGATAGTAACTTCCTGCAGGACAGCCAGTACAGGTTTGTTGTGGGTAGGTCTTGTTTGGCCAATCTCATCTCCTCCTATGACCAGGTCATGTATCACCTGGACAGGGGAGAAGAGATTGACATCATATATCTGGACTTTAAAAAACTCTTTGATTTGGTGTTCCATGATCTTCTCATGGAAAAATTGGCCAACTGCGGCCTTGGCCACATCACAGTCCAGTGGCTGGGGAATTGACTCCGAGGTTGGACCCAGAGAGTGGTAGTCGACGGAAGTGAATCATGGTGCTCCATGACCAGTGATGTCCCCAGGGTTCCGTCCTTGGACCTCTACTCTTTAACCTCTTTATTAACGATGTGGACAATGGTGTCAGAAGTGGACTGAGCAAGTTCACTGATGTCACTAAACTTTGGGGTAGAGCTTCCACACCTGAGGATAGGCTGGTGATTCAGGCTGTCCTAGATAGGCTTAGAAAGGTAGGCTTAGAAAGTGGTTGGATATAAACCTGATGTCATTCAATACAGAAAAATGCAAGGTACTCCACCTTGGAGAAAAAACCCGCAGCACGTTTATAGGCTCGGCAGTGCTACACTCACTAGCACCATGCCTGAAAGGGACATGATTGACCACAAGATGAACATGAACCACCAAGGCAATGTCACAACTGGTAAAGCAAACAAAACTCTGGCTTCCATCAATAGATGCTTCTCAAGTAAATCTCAGGATGTCATCTTCCCACCGTACTCAGCCTTGGTGAGGCCACAACTGGAGTACTACATCCAATTCTGGGATCCACAATTCAAGAAGGATGTGGAGAAGCTTCTGAGAGTCCAGAGGAGAGCCACGCACAGGATCAGAGGGCAAGAGAGGCTTTATGAAGAGAGGCTGAGAGCCATGGGACTCTGGCCTAGAAAAGTGCAGGCTCAGGGGTAACCTGGTGGCTGCCTATAAGTACATAAGGGATGTGTATCAGGATCTGGGGGAACGCCTGTTCACCAGAGTACCCCAAGGGATGACAAGGTCCAATGGTCACAAACTCGTCCAAGACCATTTCAGGCTGGACATAAGGAAAAGCTTCTTTACGGTCTGAGCCCCCAAGGCCTGGAATAGACTCCTTCCAGGGGTGGTGCAGGCATCTACTTTGGGCTCTTTCAAGAAATATTTGGACACTTACTTTGCTGGGATCCTTTGACCCTAGCTGACTTCGTGCCACTGGGGCAGGGGGCTGAACTCAGTGATCTATTAATCCTGCTGTTGGGGTTTCCAGCAATCCAGCCCTTACTGCTATCATCAGGAGAAAATCTCCAGGCTCTTGGTGGAGCCCTCAAACTTACAGTCATCTTTTCCTTGACCATCTCTGATCTCAAGAGCCTTGTCCTGCTTCCTTTTGCCAAACAACCTTCCTTATCTCTTCCTCATTCTTCTTTAAATCAAGGCAGTCAGAGCCATCTACAGGGGAATCACTCCCCCTTGGTACCTGGTTGGACCCTTAGTGCCTTCCTTAGTACTCCTATCAATGGCTCTTCCTATTGGAATGCAATCAGCCATTGTCACTTAATAGTTTTGTAGCCTCCGTTTTTTCTTCAGCAGCCCCTTGCAGTCAAGGGTGATTGGCTTCCATGATTGTTTTATCTGTGGGTCCAAAGATGGATCATAGAAAATTAGGGTTGAAAGGGACTTTAGGAAGTTTAGTCCAACCCCCTGCACAAAACAGGACCATCCCCCACTATATCATTTGAGCCAGGGCTTTGTCTAGCTAGGTCTTAAAAACCTTGAGTGATGGAGATTCCACCACCTCTCTAGGTAGCCTGTTCCTGTGTTTCACCACCTGCCTAGTGAATAAGTTTTTCCTAATATCCAGCCTAAACCTCCCTTGCTGCAACCTGAGACCATTGCTCCTTTTTCTGTCATCTGTCACCACTGAGAACAGTCTAGCTACATCCTCTTTGGAACCACCCTTCAGGTATTTAAAGGCTACTATCAAATCCCCCCTCACTTTCTCTTCTGCAGACTAAATAAATCCAGTTCCCTCAGCCTCTCCTCATAAGTCATGTTTCTCAGCCTCCTAACCATTTTCATTGCCCTCCAATGGACTCTTACCAACTTGTCCACATCTTTTCAATAGTGCGGGGCCCAGAACTGGACACAGTACTCCAGATAAGGCCTCACCAGTGCCAAATAGAAGGAAATAATCATTCCCTTCAAACGGCTAGCAACATTCCTATTAATGCAACCCAGTATGCTGTTAGACTCCTTGGCAACAAGGGCACAGTGCTGACTCATATCCATCTTATTGTCCACTGTAACCTCCAGGTCCTTTTCTGCAGATGATGAGACCAGTCCGAGATCTATACAGTCTGCTGCAACTTGGACATGTATTTCTACGTGGGGTGGGTGGCTCTGGTTTCTTGATTCAGTCTGTGACCTGCTATTTCTGTCACTCTCACTTTTCTGTCTCCTATTGTCGTTGTAAGTTTTCAGAGTATTTGGCAGATTCTTGCCAAAAGCTCTTCCTCCATTTGGGGCCGTTCTGGGCAATATTCTCCCATGAGTTTATGTTGATGTTGCATTTTTTCAAATTGACATTAAAAACGTCCTTGAAGTGCTTCCTCTGCCCTCCTTGAGTTTCTGTGCCCTCCAGCTTGACTGAGCTGGGAAAATAAAACTTGCTTTGGGAGTCTGGGATCTGACACCATATGATGTGGCCAGCCCAGCAAAGTTGATGTTGGATGATCATCACCTTGATGATAGTGGTGTTTGCTTGTAACAGAACACTAATTTTGATGCATCTGTTCCCACTGAATTCAAAGGATCTTCCACAGGCAGCATTGATGGTACTTCTCCAACAATTTGAGGTGTCTCCTACATGTTATCCATGTCTCAGCTCTGTATAGTATGGTGGGGATCAGAACTGCTTGATAAACCATGAGCTTGGTTTTGGTTCTGATATTGCAGTCTTCAAACACCTATTTCCTCAGGCCTCCGAAGGCTGTACTTGCACATTTGAGGAGAAGTTGGATTTCTTCATCAATGTCAGCTGTTTGTGAGAGATGGCTTCTGAGGCACAGGAAATGATCAGTGTTCTCCCAGAGTCTCACTGTCAATCTGAATTACCAGAGCTGGGGACTGCTCCTTAAGAGCTTGTTGATGGAGTACCTTAGTTTTCTGAATGTTAAGTGTCAGTCCCATTTTCTTGTATGACTCAGTAAAGTTGTTGCCAATTGTCTGAAGGTTTGTCTCTGAGTGAACACAGACTACAACATCATCAGCATACTAGAACTCAATGATTGAGGTCAAGGTGGTCTTGGTTTTGTTGTAGAGTTAGCTAAAATTAAACAGCTCACCATCCATTTGGTAATTTAGCTCCATTCTGACTGGAAGCTTGCTGGTGATCAAGTGTATCATTGTGGTTAAGGAATATTGAGAAGAGTTGGAGCGATGACACAACCTTGCTGAACTCCCATCTTAATTTCAAAGGGATCGCTGGTAGTTGCGTTACTGAGAACCACTATTCGCATACTGTCATGGAGCAGGCAGCGAACAATGATTAATTTCAGTGGGCATCCATGTGTCAGAAGGAACCCCTTCAGTGCTTCTTGGCTGACAGAGTTGAAGGCTTTGGCCTCTCAAAAGAAAGCCATGGAGAGAGGTTTATGATGTTCCTGGCATTTTTCCTGCAGCTGGTGAGCTGTGAAGATCATGTCAGTTGTGCCGCTTGATATCTTACTTAAACCAGGGATTGGCAAAATGGCAGGTCTGTCTGGCAGACATGGGGGAAGACTGGAGTGCTCATCAACTTTCCCCAACACCTCCCCCTCCCTCAGCCTGGGCGAGCACGGATGGAGCAGGGCATGGTGGCATCATCTCCTCTGGTGCATTCCCATTGTTTCTTACCCAGGAAGGGGTGCGCCAAGTGTCGCCAGCCACACACAGCACACCATGGTGCCTCCCTGCCCCGCACCTCAGCTCGGTCTGTGCCTACTCCCAGGAGTAGGGACAGAGAGGACACGAAGACAGCGGTGCCCCTCTGCGGGCTCCACACACCCACCCAGCCAGGGGAAGGGGGGCTCACACACACAGGCTGCTATCACACTACTGTGCTGCACCGCAGCCAGCCATGGACAACCGGCATGGTGGCAGCTGCCATCGTGCCACCACACTGCCACTTGCACATGGCGGCCACCACCACCACAGGACCGCTGCTCCCCACACTGCTTGCCCACGGCCATGCGAGCAGCAGTGTGGTGGTGGCATGAGGGTGTCTGCCATGCACATGGCTCCCCTTCCCCCCAGCTGGGCAGGCATGTGTAGCCTGTAGAGGGGCACCACTGCCCTCGTGCCCCTGGCCCTGCTCCTGGGAGTGGGCACAGACCAAACTGAGGTGGGGAGGCTCTGTGGTGTGCCGCATGGAGCCAGCGGCCCCTGATGTGCCCCTCTCCTTCTCTGTGTGTGGCCCACAGAGGAGTACCACTGCCCTCACCTCTCTGGCCCTGCTTCTGGGAGTGGCACAGAGACACATTCCCCCACCTTCTTGATCTGCCCTCCCCCAACTCCTTCCTTTTCACTTGTCCCACCCCATCCTCCCAAACACACCTATATGCTGGGGGGAGGGTGGTGTCTGTGTCTCTGCCTGCATGTGTGGGGCTGGGGGGCTGCTGGGGAAGTGAAGGACACAAGCAGGGTTCGGGGGAGTGAGGGGCAGCAGCAGGGCTGAGGGAGGCTGTGGGGGTCCTTTAATTTTAATCACAGATTTGAGGGGGGTTGTCAGAGAATTTGCAGTTTTTTATCAGGGTCAACAAGGTCTCCGTGTTGATAATTCAAGGCTGAGGTTGACATGGAGTTGAAAACACTCTTGTCAACAGCGGTCTCAATTGAGGTGTTCAAAATGTTCCTTCCAGCAGGCATTGATGGCTCCCCTTTCCTTGATCAGGTCTCCTCCATCCTTACATCTTAGGGGTGTTGGTCCCTGAGTATTCTTACTGTAGATGGCTTTGATGGCATTGAAAAAACAGTACACATCATGGGTGTCAGGGAGATATTTAATCTCCTTCACCTTGTCTTTGCAGCTTCTCTGTTTATTAGACACACAAAGCCAGAGCTGTTCTAACAGGCAGATAGACATTAACTAGAGAGGAGCCATTAACTAGAGGACACCTGATCTGACCATAGTCTAAATCATGTCACAAAATTACAGATATGTGTATACAGAGTAACATGAGCAATGCAGCCATGGAAGAGACTAAAGTAAACAAAGTTTATTGTTAGTTTTGAAAAAAGATCAAACATGAAAATAGTTAATTTAACTCAGAAGAATGTCAAATGCATATGGCAATAAGGTATATGAGTAGGGGTCTACTCAATTCACAACTCTGCAGAAATCACAGAAAATCTGGATTGTCTGTGACAACAACTTTAACAAACTAAATAAAAAAATAATGCTGGCTCCCCAGTGGGAGCCAGCAATCCTCACTGCTGCAGGCTAGTCTACAGGGGGACAAGGCAGAAGAAAGGTGCCAGCAGGCAGGGTGGCACAAAGGGCAGCATAGAACATGGCAGCCATGCCCTCATCCATCCTCCCCCCTCTGGGGCCTCTCTAATCAGTGCTGAGGGCTGGGGCCAGCCGAGCACATCCAGGAAGCATCTGAAAAATTTGCTCTTTATGCTGTGACCAACCCACAAAAATTGTTTAGTCTCACCATGATTTAAGTAAGTCCCTATGTGTGAGTAATAGTGACACTGGAAAGCTTAAAGAAAAAACAGAGTAAAAACAAGTCTGTAAAATTTGTATGTTCAGCTCTTGCTAGGAAAAGTCAAAATAGATACTTGTCTATCTACATACCTGTTGTTTTGCAAATGTTCTTATATGCAACATGTCTACCTACACAATTTTAAATTTCAGTGCATAGATGCTGGTGGTCATGTTTGTTTTAGTAATGTTATAATACCCAGATAGGGACCCTATTATGCTAGATGTCGTACAGGCCTGACAAAGAATGTCTTACATTCAAAAGCATGCCTAACTCAATCCCTACTACATAGTGCATCCAGGAAAAGACATCACCCTAAGAAATCCTTGCCTCTCACAGATGTTATGTGTATACACCACTGAGAAAGGCATAGATCCTGTCCAAAGAGCAGTTTGGAAAACATTACACTCTGAAAGGAACAATATTTTTCTAAAGCTAAACTGATGGGCAATAAAGAATGTATAGCAAATAGTATACCAGGATGTAGTTAGTGCGTATTGGATTATCTTAAATTTACGTTATCTTGTATTTCATAATATTAACAAATGGAAGCTATCAGTTTTGTAGTACATTAAGGGAAGCTTAAAAAACGAGCCAACATCTCAAGTTCAGACTTTTTTAAAGGGTCTGAATCTCTGTAAATCATGACATTCTATCTTCTAAAAATAAAACCCCATAAGATGTCTCATATTGATCACCTAAAATCACAAGGAACTTTTGAAATTTTTTACCAGGAATTTGCAGAACATTAAATGAAATGGCTCAATAAACATTTTTGAGCATTTTTTAAAATGTTTTCTTACATACTTTTGGGGATCCTAGATGGTTCAACTCACTGCCTCCTCTGTACCACCAGTGTTTCTTTTCCCAGATGGCACTCTGTGAGGCAGTAGTTATGTTTAATCCTGCAATATTTCTAGTTTCACCTCTTTACAATAATAATTTAAGTGGATGGCCAATATAAGGAGCTGGCGCACATCATAGCCCAGCCTCTGGCATGGATCTTTGAGAACTCCTGGAGCTCTGGTGTTATGCCCAAAGACTGGAAGAAGGCCAATGTAGTGCCTATCTTTAAGAAACGGAGGAAAGTGGATCCGGCAAACTATAGGCCCATCAGCCTGACCTCTGTACCGGGGAAGGTCTTAGAAAAGTTTATTAAAGAGACCATCTTTAATGTACTGGCCGACACCAACATCCTAAAGGATAGCCAGCACGGGTTTGTTGCAGGTAGGTCTTGCTTGACCAATCTCATTTCCTTCTATGACCAGGTGACCTATTACCTGGACAAGGGAGAAGAGATTGATGTCATATATCTTGACTTCAAAAAAGCCTTTGATCTGGTATCCCATGATCACCACTTGGCGAAACTGGCCAATTGTGGCCTTGGGTCCACCATGATCCGCTGGCTGGGGAATTGGCTCCATGGTCGGACCTAGAGGGTGGTAATTGATGGAAGTCAATCATCATGGTGCCCTGTGACTAGTGGGATCCCCCACGTCTCTGTCCTTGGACCCATATTGTTCAACATCTTCAATAATGATGTGGACATTGGAGTCAGAAGCGGACTGGCCAAGTTCGCCAATGACACCAAACTTTGGGGCAAAGCATCCACACCAGGAGACAGGGAGGTGATCCAGGCTGACCTGGACAGGCTCAGCAAATGGGCAGATGAGAACCTAATGATGTTTAATGCTGAAAAATGCAAGGTTCTCCACCTTGGGGGAAAAAAACCCTGCAGCATCCTTATAGGTTCAGCAGTGCTACACTGGCTAGCACTACGAAAGAAAGAGACTTGGGGGTCATGATTGACCACAAGATGAACATGAGCCTTCAATTCGATGCTGCGGCTAGTAAAGCGAGCAAACCGCTGGCGTGCATCCATAGATGCTTCGCAAGCAAATCCCAGGACATCATTCTCCCCTTGTACTCAGCCTTGGTGAGGCCGCAGCTGGAGTACTGCGTCCAGTTTTGGGCCCCACAATTCAAAAAGGATGTGGAGAAGCTTGAGAGGGTGCAGAGAAGAGCCATGCGCGTGATCAGAAGTCAGGAAAACAGACCTTACGATGACAGGCTTAGAGCCATGGGGCTGTTTAGTCTGGAAAAGCGCAGGCACAGGGGTGATCTGATGGCCACCTATAAGTTTATTGGGGTGACCACCAGTACCTGGGGGAACCTTTGTTCACCAGAGCACCCAAAGGGATGACAAGGTTGAATGGTTATAAACTACTGCAATACCATTTCAGGCTGGACATAAGGAAGTATTTCTTTACTGTCCAAGCTCCCAAGGTCTGGAACAGCCTGCCATCGGGGGTGGTTCAAGCACTTTCATTGAACACCTTCAAGAGCAAATTGAATGCTTATCTTGCTGGGATCCTATGACCCCAGCTGACTTCCTGCCCCTGGGGCAGGGGGCTGGAATTGATGATCTTCTGAGGTCCCTTCCAGCTCTAATGTCTGTGAAATCTATGAAATATATATAATAACCATAGTCAGAGGTTTGTTGCAGTCCTAATCCAATGCCCATTGAAGTCAATGGAGAGACTTATGTTGCTTTCTGTGGTTAATGTAGACCCTAGAAACCAGTCACTTGAGTGCCTAATCCAGTATCTGAAATGGTACCAATAACATTGCTGCCTAAAATCATAGAAATCAATGTCTGTCAGCAAGGACATAAATGTTACCTATGTATTAATTGAGATGCATGTCAAATACATGGTAGCTTGTTAGAATTTATAAAGTATGTTTTGGTGTTTTCCCTTTTGACATGAGTTCAGGTGTTTTCCATATATGTTCATTACTCAAATTGGTATTAAGGGTGAAAGATGCTACTACCAGTTGCTAATGCCATTTAGTGGCAAATATTTCTTGCAAAAGGCTAGATAAGTGTTCAATTTTAATCTACCATGTGATACACATTTGTAGCTCCCCAATTCCAAGACATTTAGGAGCTAAAGGAATGCATGAATCCAAGAAAAGTTCAAATATAGTGTTGCAAGACTTGCATACAGGAATGCCACTGAGAGCAGCAGCTTTAGTATGTATTAAAAAAAACACAGTATAAAAATCCTAACAAATTAAGCATGTATTATTGAAAATTGTTTAAACAAGAGTAAATGTATAAAAGCACAGTTTAAGCAGTATGAATGTGCAGGCCATTTCTAGAGAATTTATGACAGCCTTTTAAGAACTGAGAATAGTAAAACACAGCCAATAGCCACTGATCTAATCAATGCTTAAAGAAATATCTGGTTCAAGGGCCATGTTGCTACTAATCAAAGAAAGCCTGTATTTCTGTGGCCAAATTTTTTGTAAGAACAATGAAATTTACTGGTCTTTGTGGAAATTAATGTTCTGAGCATTAAACAACTGATGTGCTATAATCTAAACCAGGCTTATCTAACATGCGGCCCGCCAAGCCATTTTCTGAGGCCTGCAGTGCTGCAACGGTGCTTCCTAATGGCTGCTGAAGGGCTGGGGAAGGGACAAGGTTCCCACACGCACCGCGTCAGCTTGATGTTGCCGTTGCGGTGCATGTGGGAAGAGAAGTAGCCATGTGCCGCTCAGGACAAGATGAGCCCAGCAGGGGCTCAGCTGCACTTTCCCCCCACCTGCGCTGGTCAGTCCTGAGCAGCACACAGCTCTGCCACCGCCTCTGCTGGCTGGTGCAGACCCAGGCGGGTCTGTCCCATCCGGAGCAGCACACAGCTGAAACTGGCTTCCCATGTGCTGCTGGGGACGGGAGAAGCCTGGCCAGGTTGGCACCGGCCAGCAAAAGTGGCGGCAGAGTCACGTCTGGCCAGCGCAGGTAGTGGGAAAATGCAGCTGCACCCCTGCCAGTCCGGCTGGGCTCGTCCTGTTCCGAGGAGCACACAGCACCACTGCCACTTCGGCCAGCCAGTGCAGACTCGGCCGGGCTCCTGCCATCCCCAGCAACATGTGGGAACCCGGCTTCGGTCGCATACTGCTCCAGAGGGGACAGACCCGGGTGGGTCAGCACTGGCCAGGAAAAGTGGCGTGCTGCTCCGGCTGGGCTCATCCTGAGGTTCATTTAATGTTTGTAAAATGCTTGGAGAGCCCCACATAGATGCACTGCATAGAAATGCAAAATATATTTTTACTTATTTGGATGGCACCTTGGGTTGAGATTTTCAAAGCTGAGTCAAAAGGTCAACTTCCATTAAAATGAATGGGATTTAGACGGCTCCAAATCTTTTATGACAACTTTGTAACGTGCCTATCTACCCCCTTTTGCAAATCTCAGCCATAGTTTGGAAGCTCAGCCAAAGAACATAAGCACATCTGAACATAAGAGCATAAAAAGTGCCATGCTTGGTCAGCCCCATGGTCCATCTAGTTCAGTATCCTCTCCCGAACAGTGGCGGAGGTGGATGCTATAGAGGGAGAGTTCTGAACTGGTTAGACCCATTTCATTGTCACTTCCTGCAACTTCACTGGTGTCAAAGGTCACGTGACATCGCTTCCTGATGTGATACCACTTCCTGTGAGGTCTTTGAATATGGCTCGCCAGCCCACTGGGTGATAAAAAGTTCATGATCTGGCCCCACATTCAAAAAAATTGGACTCCCCTGATCTAAACATTCCATTCAATTTATAATGTTTTAAGTTGTTTCCATTTTAGATTGCCTCCTGATTTCATGATCTGTTTCACAACTGTATGACTTTCTCTAGACTGTCAGTTTCAAGATTTTGTTTCAGAAAATGCAAGTTTTAATCAGAATGCAAGATTAAAAGAGATTATCCATTGCTGCATTGTTATTAATGCATTTTCTATCCCCTTTCCACCAGTATTTTAAATAAAGAAAAGACAGCTTTGCTGCATGTCAAGAATCAGATGGCATCAGATTTGGAAAGACTTCTAAATCATCGTGAGGTAAGAGTCCTGTTTTAGCACAAACATTACCATACATGTTTTTCTGAGCCTAATCCATAGGTACAGAAAATGAAAGTTATGGTTTATCTCTCCATAAGTTTTAGAAATGCATTGTTTGGCACTTAGAAAAGAGAGCTTTAGACTGTATTCTATACTGCCAGTTTGCTCACTGTGGGCGCATCCAGACGAGCACGCACGTGTCTCTTGCCCTATCTCAAACTTCTTTGAGGAGGGGCAAGAAAAACACCACTCTGCAGAAGAGCAGAGCAAGGCATGGTCGCAGACCGTACCAGGGAGTCAGTCCTCCGAAAGAGACACTCTGGTGTCAGCCAGACCGTCTCTTTCGTTCTCCTGCTGCCTCGGCCAATGGCGCTGTCCAAGGTAAGTGGGGAAGTTCATGAGTGGGTGGGTGGGTGAGGGATGGCAGGGGGATGTGGGAGGGATTGGAGAGTGGCGGGGGGGATGTCCCCAGGGCTGCAGGGGGTATGGACCCGGCCCAGCTCCGCATGGCTTGCTAGTCCAGCTTTGCACTGGAGCGGGTCACGCTGGAGCTGTGTGACCCCCTCCAGTGCAAAGCTGGACTAGCGAGCCACACGGGGCTGGCACAGGACTCGCCATGCACCACTCCCCTGCAGGCACAGCAGGGCAGAGGCAGGACCCAGTGCAGCGGGTCCTGCTGGCCCTGGGTCCCCTCTGCCACCCAGCTGAGCTGGGCCCTTGGTGTCAGGACCCAGCATGGCACGTGGTCCTCACATGCCAGGCCCAGCCAGGTCCTGCTGCCCTTGGGGCCCCTATGCTACCTAGCCGGCGGGAGCAGCCCCAGAGCTGGTGGTCCCTGCGTGCCGGGTCAGGTCTTGCCACAATAGGAATGGCCTGGCCAGGCAGCAGAGAGGCCCCAAGCATGGCAGGACCTGCCTGGGCCTGGCACACGATCCCCACATGCTGCGTCAGGTCAGGGCATCTGGGCCCAGCACGCGGTCCTCAATTGCCTCACTGGGTCCTGCCCCCATGACCCAGCCTGGCTGGGCAGCAGAGAGCCCCCAGGACCCAGCTGGGCCCAGCATGCAGCCTCCGCATCCTGCTCCAGGTCCTGTCACCATGGTCCGGCCCTGTCAGCTGGCAGAGAAGCCCCAGGGCTGGCAAGACCTGGCTGGGCCCGGTGCATGGTCCCTGCGTGCTGCACCAGGTCCTGCTGCCATGGCTCAAAGTGCCCCACTCCCGCTGCTGCTGCTAAAGTTAAGCTATGCGCCTTGAGCAGGGGGGCTGTGGCCCTCCAGGGTGCCTGAGAGGCTGGGCAGGGGGTCTGTAGCCTTCCAGGGAGAGCTGGGACCCTGCGCAGGGGGGCTGTGGCCCTCCAGGGGGAGCTGAGACCCTAGGCGGAGGGGCTGTGGCCCTCCAGGGTGCCTTTGGCCCTGTGACGGATAGGGGCTATGGCCCTCCAGGGGGAGCTAGGGCCCCAGGGGGGGGACAGCATTCCATGTGCTGGGGGGGGGGCTGCACCCTGTGGGGGCCAGGGAACCCACCCCTCCTGAGTGACCCTGCCACAAGGTCCCCCACACCCACAGTCCCCCCAGCAATCGCCCCACACCTTCCCACACCAACCCACATCCCTCCACACGCACACCCACATTCCCCCACACCTCTTCCCACCCCCTTCCTGCAAACACCACATCCCCCCATCACACACCCATCATGTGTGAAGAAAACCAAAAATACACATCAACACATATAGGTTTTTAGAATTTATTTTATCACGATGGTGGAGACACTGGTAGGCTTCCACATTGCTTTAACATTGTAAATATACCAATAAAGCGTTGCCCAACTGACCGCGTGCGCGCTCTCTCTCTCGCTCTCTCTCTCTATATATATGTATATGTATGTGTATAGAGTGGTCTTTTGTTTTAATTGTGGAAAAACATGGATTTTGGGGTGTTTTTAAAAATGGATTTGGGATGCTGCTTCAGCAGTCCAGCTGACACAAGGGGTAGTGTCCCCAGGTACCAAGTGGCCGGGCCCCAGAAGATCCTGAAAGCAAGTAGCCCTGAGCTACTTGCCAGGGCCGCTTTTGGTATGGATGGGGCCAGGACAGGGCAGCTTTTTATACTGCTGGGGACAGCACAGGTGCTGGCCCTGGGCTCTGGCTCCCCCTGGCTGCAGATCTGGGAGGAGCCAGGCAGGGTTATTTTGCCCCAAGTGGCACAATTGGCTCCACAACAAAGTGCATGTCCAAGCATGTGCGCTGAAGCAAAAAGCCCCAGCTCAAAGTTGCACTGCTTCTATCCGAGCTGCTGCAAGCACAAGTGCTTGCATGTGTGGATGCGCCCTGTGAGTTTAGGCAATTCACTTAACCTCCCTATCCCCAAGTATTCTTGCCGTAAAAGAATTTTACTGTTTGCCTCAAAGAAATGTTATGCACTTGCCTGCTGGCTGAGTGCTTTCTAAGGATTTGAAAAGTGCTATAAAATACTTTTCATACTGGATTTGAGTATTTTATAGATGATGATTACCAGGGATCTGGCTTTTCCGTTCAGCACAGAAAAACATGGTAAAACTTGGATTTTCTCATTTTAAAGAGAAAATCCCTGATTTTCTCCTTTAAAGGAGGAAAATTTGGGAAACAGTGTGTTTCCCGTTGCAGGCTGGCAGAGTTCCAGCCTGCAAGGGGCTGGGAGGGGAGCAGTCAGGCAGGGTGCTATGTGCATGTGTGTGCTCATACACGCACCTGACCACCAGTCAGCCTGGAGAGCAGCTCCCGCAGCTCCCCACAGGTAAGTCTGGGGGGGGATTGATGCCCCCGTAGGGGAGGGAATTGAGCTGGGTCTGGGGTTGCTGTTCAGCTGGGGTGGTGTGTGGGGCTTAGGGCCCAAGGCCATGTTTGGCTGCAGGGCTTGTGCGGGGAGTAGGACGGAGCCACAGGTGGCTTGTCTGCACAGACTCCCAGGGGGAAATAGGGGGTATGTGCCCCCCAGATTTGTACATGGGGCAGGGGTGGGTGCGGGCTGCCCACTGTGGGCTTGGGGCTCCCAACCCTGCCGCCCTCCCCCGGAGACTCCGCGGCCTAGAGGGCAGGACCCAGCAGGGCAAAGTGGGGCAGGGACACTTGTTCTGCTGCCTCAAGCCCTGTGCCACTGTGGCGAGGTGCCCCCTGCCCACCCGGCAGCAACAGGGGGCACCTTGCAGAATGCTGGTGCACCCCGACAGGCTGCACTCCCTACTTAGGCAATGGGCAGGGGGGGAAGGTGGCAGTGCCACCCAGGGAGTGGGAGTGCCTGGATGAGTGAAGGGACTCCCCCCACACACCCACTGCTGCCAGGTGGGTAGGATACACCTCACCGTGGCAACACGGGGCTTGTGGCAGAGGCACTGAGCTTCCCTGCCCTGCCCCACTCTGCCCTGTTGTGCCAAGTCGCATCATCTGGGCCATGGAGGCCCTGGGGGAAGTGTAGCAGGGAGCCCCAAGCCTGCAGTGGTCAGCCTGCACCCACCACCCCTCATGGGCTCCACTCCAGCCATGCTACCTTTTCAGGTTGGGGAGCCAGGCTCTGCGCAGACCACAGCAGCCACCACCTTCCACTGGCCGCAGCTGTAGGGGAGGGTGCTGATGCAAGGGACAGGGGGCTGTGGACCTGGGTCTCTGGCCCCATAGTCCTAGCAACTGGGGGCCCCCTCCAGCAGGGCTGGGGGTAGCAAGGGGCTGCAGGTGGGGAGTGAGGAGCACCAGCAGGGCCAGGGGGCTGTGGGTGGGATATGAGGAGCACCAGCAGGACCAGAGCACTGTGGGTGGGAAATGAGGGGTACCATCAGGGCTTGGGGGGATGTGGGTCAGGAGTAAGGGGCAGTGGCTTGGGCAGGGCACCGACATATCAGGGCTGCTCAGTACCATAAAGCGGGGGGGAGCAGGGAGCAGGGGCACAGCCACAGCTGGACCTATGTCATAATGAGCAAAGGGGGCAGGGGGAGCTCTGATTTTCCATGATAAACCCAAAATCAAATACCAAAACCTATAGGTATTTAGAATGTATTTTATTATAGTGATTGAGGTACTAGTAGGCTTCCAAATAGCTTTAAAATTGTAAATATATCAATAAAACATTGTGTTCAACTGCTACCTATATATATTGGCCTTCCATTTCCTTCTGATTGTTTGTTTCAGTAAGCATTATGATTGGCTGCTGAGACAACCAACAACAATATGAATAAAGCATTACGGACAGACAGACAGACTAAGGCTTATATATAAACAGCGTTGTGTATTGCATGATGAGAGGGCAGGGGCATGGGCGACTGGTGCCACCTTAGTCAGGGGGGCATGTCCCCCCCCCAGTGACCAGTCAGCGACTGGGGGTGGGGTGTGTCCCCCCCACTTCATCCAGGCACTCCCTGGCTGGCGCTCGCAGAAGGGGAACCAGCGCTCCCGCCTTCCTCCCTTGCCCGTTACCTAAATGAGGAGTGCAGCCTGTCAGGAGGTGCACCAGCATTCTCAGAGGGGGCACATGCATCTCCGTGCACCCCCTATGCATTGCCACTGGGCAGGGGTAAAAGGGAATGCTATGTTTGAGTTGAAAAGTGGTGAGGTTTGCTGTCTCACTTTTTGTAGAAGTGAACGCCACACTGCAGGGCCAGCCCTCTTGCCTCGCGTGCCATATATTGTATTCCCCATAAAGTAGACCTCTTCTTAAGTGCTGAGGAATAGGACTGTCAAAGATGTTTTCAGGGTCCTGAAGGATAAGGAAATATTTATTGTTTATTACAACTGATTTATTGCCATGGGAGCAAGTGTTGTAACTTGCTTTGTTTCAAAGCTTCATTGAGTCTCAAAGATTGATCTAATATGTTGATTTTTAACGAGGGTGCTATGGTACCTTGGGATGCTGCAAGATTCTTTTCATAAAACTGTGCTAAGTGCAGGGTGGGGTGCCATTCAATATTAACTTCATTAGGTGTACATTCAACAGCCCAGTTCACAAAATAAATCCAGGGGTATTAAATAAGAATTCATAATGTCAAAAATATTTTCACCTGTTGTGATTGTAGGACTCACTGGGGTATTAATAAAAGCACTGTTCAATGCATATACCACTCTCATAAAGGTTTTGCTCAGAGCATTGACCAAAACAGAGTATTTAAGGTGATTGTTAAGGTGAACTTAATACCACCAGGAGACTTGAGACAGACAGCAGTGTGTTAAAGTTGATATTAAGGTTAAATGATAAGGACAGTGCTATAGAGTCTAAAACACCTGCAGATTGGAGGTGTTGATCTTTATGTAAATTCCGTGATATAAGCAGAACTGCTCGATCAATCCTACAAGTAGGACTGGAAATGTTTAGCACTTTATACTAGGCCTAGGAGATGAAGCAATTGCAAGTTGTACATATGCCTTACCAGCATTATCGAGGGCTAACAGGCCAACATGTTAGCAAGTAGGTGCTGTCTAGATAAATAAACCTGAGTCTTTACAACCAAACTGAGCTTTGTAGTCAGTCCTTTACGTAACATGGAAGTTTCCGAGAAAGCACACTGATTGCACCAACACCAGCAGTGCAGACAATGCATTGATGGCACGCTTCTGCACAAAGAACTTCACTGACCAAGAGAAAACACGAAGAAACAACACTGGTCTTTCTGAGATCTTTGCTACAATAGAATTGCTCTGTTATTTTTCCATAGTCAAAATACTGAGTGAAAGCTAGAAGCTGGCATTTTCTGAAAGGTGTCTTGAGCCTAAAAAGGTTGAGAATCACTGGTCCAGCAATAGCATGACTTTCATCTTTTGGTAGATTGGGGTTTAATGTCTTTTTAATAGATGTACACATTCAGCAGTGCTTTTTAGTTCTTTGTACTTGAGTAAACTACAGAGTTCCAAGTGCTGTTATTTTTAGTGACTTGCTGGTCATCTGTGGGCAACTAATTAGGTTCCATTGTCCTATAGCATGCTAGTAGTGACTAGATCTTGATACAGATCATTACCTACTAAATATATTTAAACATTATATTTGAGTCAATATGATTTGATGAAAATCTTGCAGCCACGATTCTCCTGATTTTATAGTTCCAAATCGAACTTTGTTTCTTGAGTCTTGATGGAAAATGCATACCAACACACATTAACACTGTCTGCTCAGAGGTTCAATTACTGTAATGATTGCAATGCATACAAATACTTCTTCGTTGTATAAATTGCATCCCCTAGGGAGATACCTGAACACGACCATTTAAAACAGCATTTATATTTATGACAATATATTAAAGACCTTTCTCAATAAAAATAAACGTACAGAAAAATAAAAATACATTAAGTGAACAATCACTTTCTATGCATATTGTTTTGAAAAGAATGATTACTATATGATCATTAATTGTGGTTCACTTTAAAAATATTATATCAAAATGTGCTTATGGGAAAATGATTTAAAAAAATTCTTTACCTAAATTTAGGATCACGGGATTATAAGAAGTAGGGCTGGAAGAGACCACACGAAGTCATCTAGTCCAGCCCCCTTGAAGGCAAGATCTCATCTGTTTAAGTGCCTTTTTAACCTGTTTTTGAAAATTTCCCAGAAGGAGATTCTACAACCTTTCTAGGTAGCCTGTTCCAATGCTGTACCACCCTCATGGTGAGAAAGTTCTTCCTAATCTCCAGCCTTATTTCTTCTGCTGCAAGATCGAAGTCATTGCTCCTAGGCCTGCCCGTTATGTCCACAAAGAAAAAGCTATCTCCATCCTCATTGTAATAGTCCTTCAGGTGTTTAAAGATTGTATTCAAATTCGCTTTCAATCTTTTCCAGACTCAGTAATTCCAGTTCTTTCAACCTTTACTCCTAAGTCACATTTCCCAGGCCTTTAATCATTTTTCCCTTCTCCCATGGATTCTTTCCAAACTGTCCACATCCTTTGTGAAATAGGGGACACAGTATTCCAGGTGAGGCCTCATCACTGCTGAATAGACCACAAGAATTGATTTGTTTTTCTAGTGAAATGATCTGCAGGGCGTGCAGCAAGACAAGGCAAGGGGCTGCTCTAGAGCTGCTGGGATCTTGCAGCAGGGGCAGCTTGGTCAGGGCCAGGGCAGAGCCACAATCTGCAGCTTGCACAGGCAGCGGATTGCGGCTATGCCCCGGCTCGAGACCACTCTGTCACTGCTGCAAGGAGCTGGGGCAGAGCTGCAATCCACTGCCTGCATACCCTGCCTGGAGTGTGCAGTCTGCAGATCATGGCTCTGCCCTGGCCCCGACCAAGCTGCCCTCGCTGCAAGGTCCAGAGCAGCTGCCTGTCCTGCCGCACACCCTGCCAGCATGGCTTGGGCCAGCCTTCATGGCAACCCCAACCTCATGCTGTTACAGCGCAGCTGTGACTGGGGTTTCCATGGAGACCAGCCTCAGCCATGCTGGTAGGGGCTTCTGGGAAATGGAGTCCACTGCCAGCTGGATCTTGCCCATGAACCAGACTTTGCTGTCCCCCCCCCCCCCGATAGAGAGTAGATTTATTAAAATTCAATTCTGTTTCTTGTACTTCTCAAAACTTTCATCCCTCCTCTACCCAACCCCTTAATCTTCCTGCTGTATACCTCAGCATTCATCATTCTAGCAGTGCCAGATCAATCATGTTACCCTGAAGCTGGTTATAGATAGAGTGACCATATTATTTTTAAGAAAGTCTTGAACTTTGCCCCCTTTCCCCCTCCCCCCGGTTTACCATGCTGCCCCACCTCCCCACTGTCCAGCAGCAGGAGGATGGGGTTGGGGACTGCCCACAGGGAAATGGGGTGAGCAAAGCCAAGACAGCAGGTGGCTGGGGCTTTGTTGGGCAAGAGTTGAGGAGGAGGAAGAGGAGGAGGAGGGCTGAGTTGGAGGCTACTGCCAAGCAAGGAGAAAGTTGATCTGTTCCACAGGAAGTGTGAGTGCATTGTCTGTGTGCATGTGTCTGTGTCAGTGTGTGTGCAGCTGCTCTAGATACAGGCTGCTGTATTGGCTCCATACTTTGTGCAGCTGATTGATCATCATGGTGTCATGGTAAAGTTTATGGTTGTATGCTGACAACACAGAAGAGCTGGAACTGACATGCGCATATCAACTCTATGAGTAGAAAATTCCAGGGCTCACCCAGCATGTGCCCCCTGAGTGACCTCGGGACCTGTCAGTCATCACTGACCTACTTTCCTCACAGACGCATGCTCAGTAACAACAGGAGCATGAGGTCATCGCTCCAGAAATTTCTTGAAGGAAAGCAGCCTGATTGGCTACGGGGCTACTATAAAAGGTTGGTGAACCCCTCCCTTGGGGGGAGAGACCCGCTCAACTGACAGACAGAGGCTGACTTGTCAGGGACTGTCCTGTCAGGAGAGATACCACCTGGAAGCAGAAGCTGCGACGGCAGGGACTGCTCTCCAGGAGGGCCTACCAGCCTACTGGTCTCCTACCTTGCTGCATTCGGTTTACGATTGTTCTTTGATTTGATCTCACGGTTACTGGATGGATTAGACTTTTGATTCTGACTACGATTCTGCTCGACCCATCTCAGCTTGATTATGGTTTCATCTCGTCACACCCAGCTTCGATCTCGGCTTTGGCTATGACCATCTCTTCGTTGTCCACTTGGACTGGTGTCACGACAACTCAATGAGTTACAGTTTTGTTTTTCATTATTCGTTCATCCCGTTAATGAGCTGTTGACCAGCCCTGGGACTAGCGAGTGGGCAGCTGCCCCTATCCTTCGGGGTAGAATGCGAGGGCTTGCTCGTGAACCCCGTGGGCCAACCGACCCCTTTGTTGTTCATTACCATTTGTGTTTTTGTAACGAAGAAAGCAGCTTTGCCTACGCAACCAAAGCATAAGTGAATAAATCCAACTTATTTGAAACCATATGCGTGTCCCGTACCACTCAGACTCATCGCCGCAAATCCCACCTGTCCAGTTCCAACGCCACCCTCAACCCGCCGTGACCTTGGGGCCCTGTTCCCCGACACATGGCAGCAAGAGGCTGAACCTAGGCAGCCTCATCTTGCCTCCATCAAACCCCGTCTATATCCTGCCCAATTCCCAACTGTCTTCCTCCCCCTTTATCTCCTTTTCCCACACCTCTCTCCTCGTGCCCCCACTCACTTTTTCTCCCTCTCCTGCCTCCTCTCTCCTCCCATTGCTCCCCCCATCACTTCCTTGCTCCATAAACCTTCCCACCTCACTTGACTCTGTGATCCTCCACTCACTTCTCCCTCTCTCTCCCCCCCTCCAGTTTGTCTTCCTCCCCTGCCAACGCATGCACACACTTGGTGGTAGCAGGGAGAACACTGATCCAAGCTCCAGCCCCCCCGCAGCTGGGCCTAGATGGAAAGGAGCTAGCCTGAATTACAATCCCAGGGCAGAGCCCGGAGCCACCCCCCTCCAAGTGCTGGTCTCCTGTAGCCAGGTGGTTGGCGGGGCAAAGGACCCCCAGCTCTTCTCAGGGCAAGGATCCAAGCCACACCACCTTCCCTCCCTCTGCCCCAGGAAGCCCCATTGTGGTATTCACTCTCTGGTCCCAACTCTGCTGGACTGCGTATGGCTTAACACACATGTGAGCAGTCCATGCTCACAGCATGCTCTCCCCTTGCCCCACCCCAGCTGATCCCTGGCCCAGGCAGGAGGAGCAGTGCCCAGCCCACCCCACCTCCAGCTGCTGCTCAGGAGGAGCCAGGCTGGGAATGATGGCACCAATCCAGGACATTTGTTTAAATTTTCACTAGCCCATCAGGACAGCCTATGAAATCCAGGACCGCTTGTGGCCAAATATGGTCACCCTATTTTAGAGCCATCCTTTAGGGTAGCTAAGTGACCTGAAGGAGTCAAAAATGTGGATTTTTGCAAAGAATCTAGTAGTATTTCAGTGTCTAAAGTATAAAACAATAGTGTTTGTCAAAACTGTGCAATGTGTTTAAAACAATACATGGACCAAATCTTTCATCTACAAAGACTGTCTAAGATATGCAGTACTTTGTTAGTTGATGTGAATGTTTGACCAACATAATATATATCGAGACATCACTCCAGAGTGACCCCCACAAAGCATGTAGTACTGAATGTGGTGAGATCTTAAAACAAGAAAATGAGTTTGCATGTGATCACATGCTGGATGTCCCTTATTCTGAGGTATTCAAACAGATCAAAAAGTAATGTAATTCTTTTGCAGATAGCTTGGAAAACAGGATGATAAGATCAGTGATAATCTTCTCATTGTGGTACATTTTACAAGGCTCCTCTGCAAAGAAAGATAGCTACAATAAAAAGAGATATGAAAATTAAGTGCGACTGTGGGGGTCGTTTTTAAGCAATGACTCTGTAGATGTATATTGGTGAAACCACACTCATATCAGCCAACAAAGACTGCGTATAAGAGAGATCCTGTGTGGTTGGAGGGTTTTGTCCACGAATTTGTTTTAAACAATGTTGCATGAGTTGTATACGTGAGCATGTGAGTAAACAGGTGAAAAAATATAGGTCCTGTACAACAGACAAAAATAGGAGAAAAGAAAGCCTAAGAAACACAGTATTAAGTTTAAAAGGGTCATTTTATGGATAAGGTATAAAACTGTCAAGCAATTTTTATTATAGTAATTTGTTTTCTTTTATTTCACATATACCTTTCATCACCTGTTTCCATTCCTAAAGCAGTCTTGTTTTCACTTTTAATACAGACCTCCTCCATTAGTTTTATTATTTCTGAATTCCTCTAAACAGCACATAATTACTTGACATACTGCTGTCTTTATAAAGGATAGCTCAGTTTAGCTGACTCAGCTAGTTTATTTGGAGGCCCTTTTTCTGAGGTAGGGATGCTTGCCATTTTAACACTAACAAAAAGCATACACAGTTAGAACCATAAATATTACAGCATTAATTCATAATAAAAATGACTCTTCTAAATACAGCAAATGACTATTAAAAATGTCCTAATCTTGCAGTAATTTAGAACTAATTCCTCTCAAAAAAGGAATGCATTTTTTAAACATAGCCAGTAGATACAGAGTCTATAACCACTTGTCAAGTGAGATATTATAGTTTGGAATGTTTAGTTAGTTCTGCAGAGAAGCATTATTACTGTCAGCCCTACTTTTTGTTTGGATTCATCATCCATACCGTATTAACGTTTCTTGGTAAGCTTTACTTAATGTCTATTTTTTTTCTGTAACAAGTACTACAGTTCATTGAAGGGTTAGCGAATCAAGGCTTCTGCTCTTACCTGTTTAGTGTCTGATACAACAAGTCGTGCCTATGTGGAAATCCTGTTCTGGGGCCATGCAAGTTCTTTGCAAAGGTTACAGGATTAGGCCTTTAGGATGCAACCATAGGGTATTTTTACATGCGCTCTGGGGCCGAGGGGGAGGCATTTTAATTAGACACCTGCAGCGTCTCATGTATTCAACTAATGAAGTGAGATTAATCAAATCTGCTCTGATGCTTTCTAATTAGAAAGCATCAGAGCAGGTGTCAAGCACATGTATAGGTGCCTATAGGTACTAATGGAGACAATAGAAGATGGAAGATAAAACTCTGTACCAAGCAAGCTTGTCTTTTTCTGGGAAAAGGAATTCAGTGAGATGAGTCAAATTTGGGGAAAGTTTGATTGCTCTTAATGGGGAACTTAAAGTTGAAGAGACAGTAGAGTCCTGAATGCAAATGGTTTGGTTTAGTTTGTCACAGATTATAGGTTATACCCATGGAGATCCTGGTTATGAAGACATAAGATGAGTTCAGCTTTGCACATAAAGCAGGGATTCAATCTCTTTGTTTTGTATGATAAATATCCTCCCAAATTTCAGCACTTTTTGATTATAGAATGAATTTTCTCCAGCATATGTATGGCAACATATTTATGAATTAAAATCAGTTAAAAGAAATAGATTATCTTTTTCCTTTTTTATGGCCTTCTGTAAAGGCTTTGTAGATGTGAATGCTTTGTCCAGGGTGATCTAAATATTGTATGCTCCTGAAACTTTGTCTTTAGTCCTTAATTGAAATCTTGCTCATAAACACTTTTTGGAAACAATGGATCAGGCACTTCAGTGCAACTTTTTGGGTGCTGTTATCTAATAACTGATTGAATCAGCTTTAGCTAAAAGCACCAAAAAGCCCTGCTTAAGATTGGGTAATCTACATAGACGCTGTCGAACTGGGTCAAAGTAACGCATGCTGCTTCTGGTAAAGCATGGTTTTTTCTTTCTTTTTTTCCACGCCTGTCAGTGCCCTAGGAGGCAGAGCTAAACGGAGCACAGCCATATGTGTTGCCATTTGGACTCCTGACAACACTGAAAGTGTTCACAGTCTGGCAGTGAGAGTGGCACATACAAGAATAGCACCTGTGTCTACACACATATGAACAATTGAAAAAAAGGTGAGCCCAACAAGACTTGACAAACTATAATTTTCCCAAGGACAGATATTTGTCCTTGCAGTTGTCACTGAAGGCAATAAAGTCAAGTATGGGCATAACAATATGGACTTGTATAGAATGTTTACATCCTGTGGCAACATAGACTTATATGACATTGCTTGCCAAACTTTACCTACAGCAACTACAACTCAGTCCATTTATTCCTCAGTAAGAACTAAAAAGTCATACTCCTACCTTATGTCATTGTATAGCTGAGTATTAATGTAACATATAGAGAGAGAAATTGTACCAGAAAGTGTGTCATTAAAGTGACTAATTTCATAGACATAAAGTGGAGAACAAAAACTACTTATAGTATGTCCTGGTTATTTATGCATTTAACTGCTGCAGCTTTCTTCATGTAGTAGTCATAGAACTAACAAGAGGTGATGCAGTTTTAGACTTTATTTTGGTGAGAAGTGAGAACTTACTGAAGAGCCGGCTGTAGAAAATAACCTGTAAATCAGTGATCCTGATTTAATTCTATTTAAATTAAATAGAAATATAATAAAAACAGCTAAATTTTTAATTTTCAAAGAGTCAAATATTTAAGAAACATTTGAGAAATGTAGGCAAGTAATTAATGAGTTCAACGAAATTTAAGCACTAAGGGACTCGCGTGTGGATAAAGCTTAACGTTCCTTTTCGTCAAAGATCAAATGGTATATGGGTAAAATCAGAATAGCCAAAAATCTAGCTTTAGTTATATTTTGCAGAAGAAATTAAATAATAAAATGTTCTTTATAAATTCAAGGGGTAGAAGGAATGAAGAATGTGGGATGTCCTCAGTAAGCCCTGTATCAAAATTAAAGATAATCTAGTTATGCCCAGAAGCCTAATGGAATACTCTGTCTCTGTTTTCTAGCCCCAAACAATTGGAATGTGAAACTGTAAGTCCACTAGTAAGCATTTAGAATAAATTTGTCAACTTACAAGTGGTACCATATGACTGGAGGATAGCAAACATTGCATATTTACTTGAATCCAAGACAAAGGGTTTTTTCCTGGGAGGGGAGGTGGGCAGAGGCTGTGGAGAGCAAACAGGGTGTAGAGGCTGCAGATTATATACATGGAAAATTATAACAAATTTATATTTTTTCCATATATAGAATCTAATTATTTGGTGGATGTCTTAAATTCAAAGTCATTTTGGATTTGGGTAAATACGGTAGTTCCCAAAGTTAAGGAGGAGGAAATGATCTGGTGAACTCCGGATTCATAATTCTCATCACGGTGGTTTACAAGGCTTTAAAACAAATTTGAAGGAAATAATAATGAAATAAATTCCAAAATGGATTTCCCAAAAGATCATACGCACCTAATCTGATGTCTTTGTTGATGAAATATTAACTTTCTAGGTGTAGAAAATACAGTAGATCTAATCTTATCTGGACTTTAGTAAAGTGTTTATTATGCTATATGTTAATTTAGTAAATAGAGATTAGCACAATAATGGAGCTGGCTAAAGAGATCACAACAGTTGATATGAAAAATTACCAGGCTACTGAGAGGTTACTACTACAGTTTTTCACTTTCCCTCTCAATCTTCATTCCAAGACCAATCCCAGAGGAATGTCAGTAGCAACCTCCCTCCATTTTAATAACTTACCTTTTCAGTATAATCCATAATAAGCTTTTAGCCAGCTCTTTACCCATGTTAGATTTTTTTTTATATTAGTCTTCATCTTCTCCCTCTTTAAATATTAATTTACTATGGGGCACTGTATCTAAATAGCTTAGAACTGCTGCATTGCCTTTGTCTAACAAGTCAGTTATACTGTCAAAGAAGTATATTAAATTAGTCTAACATTATATATCTTTGATAAAACCATGTTGCATTTTACCCCATTTTCCTTTTACCTCCATGTCTTGAATTACCCATTCCTTCAAAATCTGTTCTAAGACATTGCATAGTATTACGGTCAAGGTAGAAGACTTATAGTTGGGTTTGGATCTCATTTTCGTCTACTTTTTCAATATGGTTGCTATATTTATTGTTCTTTAGCTATAGAATGCCATTTCCAATTTGAAAGAATTATTTAAAATTCTTGATACTGGAGTTGCAATTTCATGTTGTTATTCTGGGAGTGGAGATTACCTGGTTTCCCCAGTTTTGTCACAGCAAGCTATCTTAGTTCCACCTTGGATATGGTCTTTTCCAGTACCTTTTTATTTCCATTGTATTGCATAGGAATATCTGATTCCAATAGGATTACCCTATTATTACATTCATCATCCTTGTTGAAAATGAAGGCGAAGTATTCGTTTAATATTTGGTCCATACGTAGATAATCCTTCATTTCTTTCCCATCCTCAGTGTGTAGTGGCCCCCCTTCTTTCCTTGTTCTCTTTTATTTATGTGGCTAAAGAACATTTTATTGTTTGTTTTTAAGTTTCTTTGCAGTTTTCTTTCTTAATTTTTTTTTCTCACTCAACTAGGCTTTTGGTCATTTTTCTTTTTTTCTGTGCTTTTCAACCCCCATTATATATTCACTTCACTGATCAAGCCCTTTTTCCATTCCTCATAAGTTCCCTGCTTACACTCAATATCCTGTTTGATATCTTGAGGTGCTTATTCAAACAAGTCCATCTGTAGCCCTCTTACTCGGGAGCCACCCAGTCCAATCAACCTCACTATATAGTTTCTTTAGTTTTCTAAGTTGCCTTTCCAAATTATATTTATTTTTATCTTGCAATTTACAATTAATTGAATTGTTTCTACTCCTTCTAGTGGCTTACCCAGTCTAGCATAGTAATTCTTAATGAAAATCTCAATGAAACCTGGCCCTTTCACATATCCCAGTTTGAAGAAGGATTAATAAACTCTTCTTTGCTACTGGATCCTTTTCAGCCTGAGTCCTACCTCACAAAGCTTTGACCCCAGCAGACAGCATACTCATCTATTCCCTGGGTCCTCACCAGCGACCGGCTTATCTATTCTCTGTAGCCAGTCAGTCGGCATGTGTGTAAATGCCAAAACATGCAGTAGTGTCCTCAGTGGCTATGTGCAGTTCCTGTAGTCCACCGCTGAACATAGTCATCAGGCGGTCATTGACAGTATGCAGCTTGATGTGTGTTTTGCCACAGCTACAGTCTTAAATATCCAGAGAGAGAGAGAGAGCGCTACAGTTCTGTGTAGTAACAAGAAACAAGATCCCCATCAAAAGATCAGCTTTTATTAGAGTGGCTGTAAGAGCTGCTCTAATTAAAACGCCCCCAACGTCTCATGAATTAGTGTCCCCATGCCTCAAAATGGCAGCAGGGGTGCTTGAACTAAAGCTCCCAACCAAAGTGACCTCAGCCACCGTTTTGAAGCATAGGGATGCTGATACACAAGACATGGGAGGCTGCTGGAGCATGGTAATTACCAGGGATCCTGGTTTTCTCCCCTCAGCAGCAGCCTGCCATCACCCCACACACATATCTGGAGGTAAATGCCCCCTATGCCCTTCTGGAGTGTGCACAGCAGTGGGAGAGCCCCTCTACCCCCCTGTGCCCTCTGGATGAGCCACCTGTAGCTCCGTTCCCTGCTTCACCCCAGCTGTGCAGTGCCTGCCCCTTCCCCAGCCCCACTCCCTCCCTCACCATGGGGGCCTTGATCTGCCCCCGCCACATCCTTTTCCTCCCCCCTTCGCCCCTTCCCCCACAACAGACTTGCCAGCCAGATGCCACTCTCCATGCTGCCTAGCTGCATATTGGAATCAGATCAGTATCAGTCAATATGACTCATTACAAATTGGCCATTGGTATCAACCCAAAAATTTTCTATCAGAGCACCCCTAGCAGTTACCTGCTGTAGCTCCAGATTAATCAAGAGTGCTCCAACGCACTATAATTACAGTGCATCGGAGCAGGCTCCACACTCATATACAGGCACTCTAGGTCTGCAGTTGGTGGCAAACACCATTTGGTACAGCCACCATTTAATCTAGTAACCTACAATTGTTTAAAATGACTGGGAACTCCAGCTTATGTCTTGAAATAACCAAGAAAATAATGTTTTTAACTTTGTTTCCAAATGAACACAGAGCTATCCCTGTACTAGGCACTCTTGGTCTGCAGCTAGCTTGCTCTGAGCAATATTCCCTTGGCTGACTGCAGGTGTTCCACTTCCTTAATGTATAGCTGTTTGCCTAGGGAACAGGACCTGGGGTCTGGAAGGTCCCTGGTACTAACAGTCAGCTGAGTGTTGGCCCTGGCTGGAGGCTGGAGTAGGGGGCACTGAAGGGCTTTCCTCTCTGGAGGCTTTAACCCTGTACCAGGTACTACTGGCCAGGATGCCCAGCCAAAACTGCCTGGTTCAGTGGTAAAGTCCCTAATGGGGGCAGCCAAAGGCTGTCCGCTCATTAAGCATCTGTGCTCCCTGGCATCTCAGTCACTGCTGTCCGGACAGGCCTGAATCACCTGATTGTTGACCCTGCTTGCAGTCACCCGGCTTTCAGCTTGCCCATACAGGGAGAGCCAGGATTTCCTCTGCATTGGCAAGCAGTAGTGGCATTATTGGGATCTGATCCCAATAATCGCATCTCCTGCCATGCACAGAGCCACTAAATGAATTGTGTGCCTGGGGCCTTAATATTCAGCCTGCCACATGTGCACTTTCTTGTTTTTGGTCTTTGGAGTATCTATGGTCCTAGAGTTCTGACTGATCATATTGTGCTGGCTTCTCCTTCACTTCAGAAATTTGCAGATGTATCCAGGCTGTTGCCAAAGTAACTGGAAATCAAGAAGAGGAGCCACTCTTAATAGCCTGTCCTAGGAGCCATTGCTTGTTAGGTGAAGAAAAAAGAGGTACTCTTCTAAGGAATTTGAGCTGTTAGTAGTTTTGCTATATAATAGGTTGGGGTTCTTTTTCTTTTTTCAGTCCAGAGAAGTAGAGGGCGAGGTAGCATGAGCAAGAGGACTGATGCTGTGAAAGCATTTTATAGAAAGCAAGATATGAATAGAGAGAGAGACAAAAGAAATGGGAGAGGAAGTTGAAATGAAGGTTAAAAGTAGGCAGTGTAACTTGGGCCAATAGATGACTAATACATAAATGCAGATAGCTTGCTGCATTATAGTTAAAACAAGCTTGAATGAGCTCTGTTAAAATATGCATTGCATTCAAAAGCTTGTCTAAGTGTATCCCAACCATGCAGTTGGTCCAGTAAAAGATACCACCCACAGAAATCCCTGCCTCTCATGGGCTATTTTTAATATGATTGTCTCAGTTATCAAAGAATTTGTGGTTCCTAAACATCATTCAGAAGTTTCTCAACTGATGAATCTTGTACACGTAAGTAGCTCAGAGACTCCATCTTTACCAACATGTTCATCAGCCTGTAGTGGACTTTCCAAGGCCTATTAGACTTCTGTATCCGTATGTAAGCAGTCCGTGCCAGAGGCTCAGCAGCATCCCTGTTTGCTCTTCATGATATCTTTTAGCTGTCTTTCCCTGCATCCAATCGTAACTTTTCTCTTCATGGGATGGCAGAAACTGCTAGTTGCTCTTATGCTTTTTGTCCCTTTAAAGCAGATAGGAATTTCTCACCAAGTCACGTATCCCCAAATCCCTTTGACCTATTCACAAGTACTGCTTAGTTTCATCTGTGTGTCTCCATTCTTCTGCTATGCTCCCTTGTCTGTGAATCCCCATATCCCATATAAACTTATTCTCTCTCGTTACTGACTGAAAGAATGATATTGCATATTAATCACACATTTAATGTATGGCTTAATAATGTTTTAACCATAAGTAATTTAAGCTGAAGAAAAATGGTAGGCTTGGCCAAAGAAACACTGCATTGCACTGGACCTGGTGAGCCCTCGTGGTAGGGGAGCTGTTGTCTGCAAAGAGAGAATTGGAGAGACATTCGTACAGAAGGTCTCACAAAAGCACTGGAGCCAAAGAGGAAAGGCAATAAATTCAGTTTTGGGAAAGAAAAGCTGGAAGGGTATCTACAGGGATTGGGAAAAAGGAATTGGGAACAGGTGCCTTCAGACAGACTGTCTCCAGCCCTGCTGCTTTCTTTTTTTTCATTTAGAAGTGACTACATGGTAATTTCAAAATGTTGTGTTCTCAAAGTGAATTACTTCCTCTTCATCTATGTGTTGTAACTTGTTTCATATAAAAAAATCTGCCGATGTACAATGCTTAGCTCTCTTTTTAAATGTTAAGCCACAGAGTAATTATCATTTTTCTTATGCTACGTTTATATTCCAAGCTTCTATTTTCTATTAATGTTCTGCATGTTTTCTCAGTAGATTACAGGGACATTTCTGCATCACAAGTAAGCCCTCAAGCTATTCTCAGCTTAAAGCTTGGAGAAACAAGTGACATTTCCATTTCTAAATGATTGCAGAGAAGTTTTTAGTTCTTGTTTTACTGGGAAAAATAGAGTTTTAAGCAGTATTTCTTATTTTTGTTATATGTTTGGTAGATATGAGGGTTTGATTAAATTCTTAATACTAATTACTACTGAATTTTAGGTGGATGAAGAATTTAACAGTTGGGTACGTTAATTCTTTTCTTGGAGTTGTAAGGTTCTGAATAGTTTGTTAGCTTTAATACAAATTCTTCAAAGAATATTGTTTGCTATTCAGCAATTACAGCTTTAAAGATATTTAAAAATCAAGTTTTATAATAAGGTCATAATAAATTATAATATATAATAAATAGTATAAATACTATATGTTAAAAAAGTTGTGTCACAAAATGTAGGTAAATGTCAACTAATTTATGTGGAATACAGGCATCCTCATTTTAAATAATATACTTAAGTCAGGACAAGTTTAGGTTAAAAAACAGAAATTTAAGCAAGAAATCATTGGCAGTAAGACATTTCATATATTTAAATTATATTACTTTTATTCATTTTTTTCATCTTTCCCGTGTCAGTTATGAATCTTCCAATCAATTGTGCTGGTTTTCCAGCTGTATAAAATTTATTTTTTATTTTTCTGATCTTTATTACAATATTTGAATATCAACAAATATAAACAAAACTTAATACTCATCAAATACTAAAAATAGGATGAATCAAACTAAGTTTGAGTTACTCTGCTGGAAGAAGTAATACCGTATAATCTATAATTTTTACTTAAAGGGCGCGTCCAGACAAGTACACACGTGCCTCTTGCAGCATCTCAAAGCAGTTTGAGGTGCCACAAGAAAAATACTGGGAACAAAAAAATTCCCCTGCGCTACATATTTGCAGCATGTACTCTAAATCTGACACCTGGAAATCCAGGTCAGGCAGCGCTGCAGCGTCAGCCATTCCTTTATACCTATGCTAGGTCAGCCCAACCTGACTTAGCCTGGCCTGCCCTGCTAACGTGCCTCTGGACAAGAACAGGATGGCTCCTGCTACCACCCACTGCTCCTGTCCAAAGATGCGCACTAGCAAAGTGTGCCAGGTACAGTCAGGTTGGGCCAGGCCCGTTCTTTTTGAGTGTGAGGTGGTGATGTGCGCCCACAGGGCTGTGTCTGCAAGCATGGCCCTGACAGGCCATCTGGCTGTTGCTGCCAGTGCCTGGGGCTGCGTGCTTGGCAGGGGGTGGGGGGCAGCTGGCTGAGGCATGAGGGTGCTTCAGTGTGGGGGCTACTTGCTGGCTAGCCCCATGCTGGTACACCATGATGCTCCAGCCAGACCCTCGGCAGCATGTTAAGCCATGTCAGAGCAGCCCCAGGCTGACACCCTGGGCCTCTTGCCATCCAGGGCTGCTCCAACCCAGCTCAATGTGCTGCAGTCCTGGGTGCATATGTAAATGTGACACCCAGAAGCAATAAGTGCCAGAGTTTATCGCTCTACATTACTGCATGTGTAAACTCGCCCACTGTAGCTTGTGCCTAAAGCAGCAATTGAGCTGACTCAGAGCAATTGAGCTACTATATGCAGTAGGCCATGACTTTGGAAAAATCTTTTTTTCTACATTCAGCCTTCCAAAATCAAGGGGTGTGTCTTATTTGGGGTCATCTGGTATGTGAGGAAATATAGTAATGCTCTTCTATTCTTTACTGTTCCCTTTTTTAATCTGTTCTTTGGGGACTTATGGCACATGCCCAACTATTGTTACCCATAACAGAGGGTTAGATTACTGTGAATATGTTTTTCATTACCATTGAATCCTGTGGTCTGCGAGTTCTGCCCACTGTGTATTTGCATTTGTAATTTAACTGAATCCTTCTAGTGCTTAGTTGCAGGCCTGCTATACTCAAGCATAACCTTTAGCTCCCACATGCTACCCCGACAGATAAGTTGGGGCAGAGGCCGGTGTCTGTTTCTAGCTCTGCTCTGAAGTTCCTTCCTCTGACTGGCCCCTTCCATGAGAGAAGGACTTCAGTTCAGTCACCCTTGGCCCAAGGCCGGTGCTGAGAGTTCTCCCCTTCACCGCCCCTTCAGATACTCGTGGACTAGCTCTAATTCACTTTGGCCACTCTGATTTACAGTTTAATCCTGCTGGTGTCACAAGGCAATGAAAGTACAAGGAACACGATTAAGTTTCACAAAGAAACTTCGTAAATTAGCAAACGTTATTCTTAACACAGCCGAGTTACAGTCCTAAGGTGGGAAAAAACTGACAGCATTTCTCGACCCTGAAAATCCCTGAATCTTGGTCAATATCCTAATGAAAAGCAAAATCCCCTATGTTCCCCCATGCAACTGCTTTTCCAGTTTAGTCTTCTGTTTCTGATGATGAACTGGCTTCCTTGCGTATAAACTTGTACTCCTGTTCTCTCTTTCTCTGGGGATTTTTCATGCTACATTCTTCTTCCCTCCCCTGGGGTGGTGGTTGAGGGGGTGTCAGAAAGGGAATCATTAAAAGTCAGTGGTTTTACTAGAAGCCAACCCATTTTTCTTTTCCATGTCAATCCAATTTCCCAGGCATAGCCTGCTGCAGAGTGAAGGGTCTAATCTACACTTAAGGATGCAATCAGCAAAACAAAGTAATGTAGAATTTGACAGACTGTGTTTTCCAAACTGTCACAGTTACCTCAGGTAACAGGTTCATTGATTGTGTTTTTGTTAGGGTCACTTGAGCTTTAGCAGGTGATTACCTGGGTGTTGTTACAGTGCTTGGCTGCGTGAGAGAGGAGCCAGAAGTGCACTAGTATATTATCCAGTGACTGGTTCCCTGATAAAAATGGGCATGCTACACACATAATTGGCACTCCAAAGTAAAAAACACCACTGCTTTGAAAAGAATTTTACTTTGAATACATATTCTTTGCAGTCCAGCACTTTAGAAGACTTTCCCTCCCCCCTTACCTTTTGCCTGAAAAAGTCCTTTTAGAAGCATTTTACGGGAAGTATTTGAGTATTCAAAATATTCTTAAAGTTTTGTGTAATTGTTGTTTAAAGGTTGTTTGGTTTTCTTTGGACTACTATTTTGCATTTGCTTCCTGAACGCACATTTTTTTAAATTGCTTTTGCAAACTCTTCCGTACAAAAGGAAGGATTTTCCTCATGTGTAGATTATAATTATTTAAGAGAGATAGTAAGAACAAAGGTTATTGTAGCATTTGGAATTGCATTGAAAAGATAAAAAATTGTCACTTTCTTCGTTGCTTTGGCAAATGCCTAGAACTTTTTCCAGTTATTTGTTTGATAGAACAGCATTCATTTTTTACAATGTTACCTCTACATCTGTAAGTTCTCTTTAATTTTGTTTGATCATATGAAGATCTGAAATAACATACTAATTTTGAATCTCTCATAGCCACTGAATTTGAGAAATGTTATAAGCATTGCCGATATGTGACATTTAAGCAATATTAAGGATACACAGACCATATTGATATGCACCTAAATCAATTACAGAAATTAAGCCATATTTTACATTTAAAAATGTAAGGCTACCCATTCATTTGTTCTTTCCTGCCCTGTAATTGCACTCAACCATCTATAAATGACCCTCTATGATCAAAGATAGTTTATTTAGCAGGGAGAATCAGTTTTTATCTGTTTGTGGACTGAACATATCCATTCCTCATACTTTTATGTTCTGTGTCAATTAGCCATTGTAAACAGTTTAAATAAAAACAATTAAGAATTATGTATGGGGCTCTTGTTTTATTTGCTCAGAATCAAAATTTACCATTGCTACAATTTCAAATGCTATTGAAACATGAGTACGCAAATGATATATAGCTTTTTCATATTACCTTTAAAAATCCTTAGATGCTTTATCAATTTAGTAGTTTGTAACTGTTTTAGAGGTTAGTGTTTTTGACACTAAATACGCAAAATGTTTTGAAGACAATAGTAATTCAACACTAACAGCAGCTGTGTTTAGCATTTGATCCTAAATTAATTATAATATAGAATTTTAAGAAACACTATTGTATTTGAGTATGTTGGTATTAGGCTTGTATAATATCAATAACCTAATGATATAAAGTGGTACGTGCTTTGTCTAATTCAGCTTGCGGGGAGAGAGCACTGGATGTGATACCCCTAGACTTTAGCAAGGCTTTTGACACTATCTCCCACAACATTATCATTAACTAACTAAGGAAATACTAGACAAAAGTACTGTAAGTTAGATTACACAACTTGATTGATCACTGTTCAGTGAGTAGTCCTCAATGGCTCAATGTCTAGGTGGTTTCAAGTGAGGTTCCTCAGGGGCTTTCCATTTAAGGGTCTGGTATCATTTAACATCTTCATAAATTATTTGGACAACTAGATTGAGAGGATGCTTATCAAATTTGTAGATGACCCCAAGTTGGGTAGAGCTTCAGATACTGTGAAAGATCCAGAATCAACTTGAATTAACTTGAGAAATGGTACAATGGGAAATTGGCTTCGTGGTCAGACCCAGAGGGTTGTGACTGGTGGCAGTCACTCATCATGGTGCCCTGTGACCAGTGGGGTCCCTCAAGGCTCTGTCCTGGGACCCATACTGTTCAACATCTTCATTAACGATGTGGACATTGGAGTCAGGAGTGGACTGGCCAAGTTCGCCAATGACACCAAACTTTGGGGCAAAGCATCCACGCCAGAAGATAGGCGGGTGATCCAGGCTGACCTGGACAAGCTCAGCAAATGGTTGGACGAGAACCTGATGGTGTTTAACACCGAAAAATGCAAGGTTCTCCACCTTGGGAGGAAAAACCTGCAGCACCCTTATAGGCTCAGCAGTGCTACGTTGGTTAGCACTACAGAAGAAAGAGACTTGGGGGTCATCATTGACCACAAGATGAACATGAGCCTGCAATGCGATGCTGCGGCTAGTAAAGCAACCAAAATGCTGGCGTGCATCCATAGATGCTTCTCGAGCAAATCCCGGGACGTCATTCTCCCCTTGTACTCGCCCTTGGTGAGGCCGCAGCTGGAGTACTGCGTCCAGTTTTGGGCTCCACAATTCAAAAAGGATGTGGAGAAGCTTGAGAGAGTCCAGAGGAGAGCCACGCGCATGATCAGAGGTCAGGAAAACAGATCTTACGATGACAGGCTGAGAGCCATGGGACTCTTTAGCCTGGAAAAGCGCAGGCTCAGGGGTGATCTGATGGCCACCTATAAGTTTATCAGGGGTGACCACCAGGATCTGGGGGAACGTCTGTTCACCAGAGCGCCCCAAGGGATGATGAGGTCGAATGGTCACAAACTCCTGCAAGACCATTTCAGGCTGGACATAAGGAAGAATTTCTTTACTGTCCGAGCCCCCAAGGTCTGGAAAAGTCTGCCAGCGGAGGTGGTTCAAGCACCTACATTGAACACCTTCAAGAGTAAATTGGATGCTTATCTTGCTGGGATCCTATGACCCCAGCTGACTTCCTGCCCTTTGGGCAGGGGGCTGGACTCGATGATCTCCCAGGGTCCCTTCCAGCCCTAATGTCTATGAAATCATATCAATCGCATTAAATTCAATAAGGAAAAGTGTAAAATCCTGTGCTTGTGACAGAATAACTGCATGCATAAATATAGACTGGCCAGGCTCCAGTACTGCAGAAAAGAACCTAGGGGTTACAGTGGATCTTAGGCTGAATATGAGCCAACAGTGTGCCAACGGCATACTTGTATGAACAGGAATGTTACTTGCAAATAGAGAGACCAGTAGTTAGCCATGTTAGTCTGAAATCAGGCAGAAGACAGGGCAGACTGGAACCTTATACACT
Organism: Crocodylus siamensis; assembly: GCF_052110815.1. Lineage (NCBI taxonomy): Eukaryota > Metazoa > Chordata > Crocodylia > Crocodylidae > Crocodylus > Crocodylus siamensis. The sequence goes on along the minus strand of NC_143395.1, from coordinate 342,816,052 downwards.
AACTAATTCAGAGAGGCATACATTTTCATAAGCTATATCTTACTTCATCAGATGTTATGAAGGAACCTTCAGGGAAAGGGAAGGGACCTCGCTTCAAAACAGATGTGGACAGATTGGAAGTGCACAGAGTGCCCAGCAGAGTGACAAAAATTATTAGAGGCCTCGGAAATGACTTATGAAGAAAGTGTGAAAGAACTGAGATTATTTAGTCTGGAAGAAAGATGAGGAATTTGAGAACCGTCTTCAGATATGGGAAGGGCAGTTTATGAAGTGGATTTAAAGAAATTTTTCCTTGTGGCTGCAGGAGACAGGACTAGGAGCAATGGCTTTGAGATGCAACAGAGGAAATTTAGGTTGGACATTAGGAAGAACTTTCTGACCATGGGGTTGGTCAACCACTGGAATAGTCTGCCTAGAGAAGCTGGAAATTTTCAAAAGCAGGTTATATAGATGCTTCTCTGTATTGATACTACCTTGAGCAGAGAGCTGGACTAGATGACCTCATGAAGTCCCTTCTAGCCCTATTTTCCTATGATCCTATGATTGCTGTAAATGTAGGGTTACCATATTTCCAAGTCCAAAAAAAAAGGACACCTGTTAGAGGGAGGGGCAGGGCAGGGGTATGATGGTGGGGGGTGGGTTGATGCCCTGCCCCTGCCCATTCTGTTGCCGCTCACCCTCCCCAGCCCTGCTCATGCTCCTCACTCCATATCCACTGACCCAAGCCCTGCCAATGCCCCTCACTCACTCCCAAACAGCAGTACACTGCCCTCCACCCCTTGTTGGTGCCCCTCACTTCTGACCCGCAGCCTCTGCCCTGCACACCCAACCCACAGTCAGCCGTCCAATCCACCCATGCCCCTCACTCCTAATCTGCAGCCTTCTGCCAGCCCTGCTGGTGCCCTTCACTCCTGACCTGCAGCACCTGCCGCCCTCCCAGCCCTGCCAGTTCCCCTCACTCCCAACCTGCAGCCCTCTGCCTCCCAGCCCTGTTGGTGCCCCTCACTCATGACCTGCAGCCCCCTACCCCCCAGTGCTGCTGGTGTCCTGCACTCTGGACCTGCAGCCTCTGCCCCCCAGTTCTGCTAATGCCCCTCACTCTTGACCCACAGACCCCTACCCTCTCAGCCCTGCTGCCCAAGCAACTCCCACATTGCGCATGCACGCTCTCTCTCTCTCTCTGTCTCTCACTCACCTGGCAATTACCTGGCTTGCCAGAGCCCGTGCAGGGAGCACGTGACCCCCAGCAGCCAATCACCTTGCCTGCTGCTCCCAGCTCTAAACAGCCAGCCGGGGAGAGCAGAAAATGCAGACATTTGCTCTTATTTTTAAAAATTGATTCGGGAAAACCCGGATGGATGGTAACCCTAGTAAACGACACACCTAATTTAAAAAAAGACTGCATCTATATTTATTAATTTACACGCAAAACTACTTTTGCTGTTTTTTAATTAAGCTGCTACAGACCATTGCCAACAAAATGCAAAGATAAACACAAATAAAGCATTCAGACCCTATTACCGATGCATTCCTCCGTCTGTTTTCTTAGCTGCAGCTACCTCCCTTCCACCAATATCCCCCTATTTACCTCCATACTCATTCTGAACCAACAGTAGACACCCTTACACTCTGACTTATTAGTGGTTATATGTACAAGAATTTTAGCCTTATTGGTTTGATTATGGTGTTCATAAATTGGATAGTATATTTCCCATACTGAGTTTTGTATTGGTTTAAGTAAAGTAGGGTATCAGATTGCTTTGAGCTATGGGGCCTTTTTAGTCTATGAAAATGTATATGAATCAGTGATCTATGATGAAGCTGAAAAGAGAAATTTCTGAGTGGTAGAAAAGGGAGGGTCAGATTACTGTAATAGTTCACTTCTTTACATTTTGGTATTTGTGTTGGTGTGGGGTGCAGTTTAGCAACCTTAGCTGAAAGTTGACCAAGTGTTCTAGCAAGGAAATATTTCAGGTTTGCCATTAAGTGCATATCAGCACTGTTTAGTCCTCCACATGGCTAGCTATCAATAGTAGGGGTGCACCGATAGAGATTTTGGGGCAAATACAGATATCCAATTTTTAAGGAGGCATATCAGTTGATACTGATCCGATTTCCAATGTAGCTTGGAGAGCTGCCTCCAGATGGTAAATCTGTTGTGGAAGGGGAAGCGGGGGCAGATCAACCCCCCCCCATGGTGAGGGAGGGGGCAGGTGATGCCCACCTGGGGCAGGGTGGACCATAGGATGAAGGCGTGGTTCAGGAGTGGGAGGAGCTTCTGCCACTGCTTGCACCCTGGGAGGTTGGGGAGGAGGCATGTGCCCCCCCAGATTTGCGTGGAGCGAGCAGGTGGGCTGCAGCTGTGGGCTGGAGCTGGGCTCCTCTTGCCAGGGGCTGGGCTCAGAGTGGGGGCTATGGAGGGGGCTGCAGCAACCCTGGTTTTCACCACAGCTCCCTCCCAGTGCCACTGCTGCCGCAGGTCCAGTGCAGCCTCAGCTCTTCCCAGCTCAACTCCCGCCTCCCCTCACACACCGAGAAGAGCTGGGGCTGCGCTGGGTGTGCAGTGGCAGCAGCACTGGGTTGGAACTGCCCCCCCAATGAGCCGTGCCTCCATCCTGCACCCCGTGTGGGGGGAGGTGGGGGTTGAGCTAGAAAGAGCTGGGGCTGCACCAGGCAGGCAGGCACCAGCAGTGTTGGGAGGGAGCGACAGCAAAATTTGGGGTGGCTGCGCCCCCTCCATAGCCCTCGTTCCAAGCCCAACCCCTAGTGAGAAGAGTCCGGCTCCAGCCCACAGCTGCAGCCTGCCTGTTCACCCGGTGCAGATCCGGGGGCACATGCCACCCCACACCTGCCCTCCCAGGATGTGTGCAGTAGCGAGAGTCCCCCCCCGCCACAACAAGCCATGTCTCCATTCTGCACCCCACCCCAGTTGAGAAGTGCCTGCCGCTGCCCGTTTCCTCCCTGTGGGGCTGGGGGGTTGATCACCACAACAGACTTACCAGCTGGAGGCATCTGTCCACACTGCCGGACTGTGCTTGCTGCCTGAGTGCTGTGTTATGGCTGTGCACACACACACTGGCATTTATCAGCCAAATTATCAGCCCCATCGGGCTGATTTCTGATATAGCCAATTTTCTTTACGTCAGTACTAATCCGATATTGAACCAATGTATCAGTGCACCTCTAATCAACAGTGATGTGCCCCTGCAAAATTGAACTCCTCTCCCATTTCTGACCTCAACCAGCCTACTTACAATCCATAACACAATCCATCTGTATCTCCCTTCTCTTCCTTACCCCTTTGTTTTCCTGTGATAATCAACACCACAACTTCTTCACTTTTAGCTCTTCACAAGACTTCCACATCTCTTTCAACCTCATACAGTCCTAATGCAGCTCTGATTCCCTATATTCTCTCCATCATAAATATGTGGCTTACCTATGTGTTTTCCTGTGGTGCTGCATAATACATTTCAGTGAAGAAGTTGGCAGGAATGTATGGCAAGCCAGAGGCTGAAAACAGATGGGATGGCATGGTGTGGGTAATCGTGCATGGTGAAGGACTCGCGTGAGGAGAAGATTTTGTTTAAGTGGTTCTGGCTTGTGGAACTAGAGCTGTGCAAGTAGCATGGCATAGGGAGAAACATTATTATTCATAGTGCTCTCCCTCCCCCCATGGAATTACTGGCTTTTTTTATCCATTACACCAAGGCAGCAGTGTCAGGAATAGCCCTTCAGTCTGATGTCCCAATATAGCAGGGGTCAGCAACGATTTTGCGTAAAGTGCCAAAAACACCTGCAGCCTCAACTTTGTAAGATGTTGGCGTGCCAGGGGTGGATGGTGGGGGAGCTGTGAGGAGCCCAATCCTTGTTGTGGCAGCGTAGCCCCAGCCTCTTCCCCACCATCTGCCATGAGGCACACTTGTCAAACAAAGTGTGACATTTGCATGCCATGTTCTGGCACCCGAGCTAGGGTTTGCCTACCCCTGCAATATAGTGATGCTCATTTCACACCTTTTGTTTTTTTTTACTTTGTATGAGTGCCAGTGCTAGAGGAGCTAAACATCTCCACGGAGGAACTGGTACTTATAGGGTTCTTCACAACACTAGTGTATCAGTCAACACAGTAGCTGTGAGGAAGCAATTTAAATGCTGACACCCATGATGGAAAAGGAAATGAGCCCCTCACCCCAGGATCTCCTGTAAAAACTTTACACCCCGGTTCAGGTTACGCACAATCCAAAACGTATCTGTTACCAACCAACACACAAGTCTTTTCCTTTCCAGTCCTATGCACATTTGTATTAGTCCCCCTTCCTTTCTCTTCAAGGCCCTGTTTACCCTGTCCTGTCCCACAAATCCTTGCTCTTTTGAGCCACAGAGCTCCGTCTCTATCCCCCCAATGCTTTTGCAGACATCCTAGGATCTCTGTAATGAGCAGAGCTGGTGAGTCATGGAAGCAGATTAACAACATCAGATAACAAAAATCAGTGATGGATCTGAGCACCACATTTGGTTTGTTTTTACAGAGGGCCTTGTTGCACATTAATTTTAGGCAACTCCTGGAGCTCTTAACCCCTGGATTGTCCACACATTAACACCTGAAACTAGTTTTAAGCAGACTATAGGTGGCTTCAAGTTACACCACTCCAGGACAGGTTTCTATCTGATCCATGTTACACAGCTCCTGTTCCAGTAATGCGTGACCATTCCCCACAGATGAACCACCCTAGTCACAGTTCCAGCATCCCAGGATGGCGAGTCTCCTCCCCACCCCTCTGTTCTTTGTGGACAACATTTCCACTCCCCGAAATCTACTGCCCAGAGAGCAGTTCTGACACCAAGCCAAATCCCCCACTTGCCTGTCATGGTGTGACGTTCCCACTCCCAGGGGTGTAACCCTATGCAAACTGCCTGCAGAGCACATGCCACCTAGCTAGTTTGCAGGACATTGGATGGGTCTAGGGGGAATGGGAGAAGGAACAAGGTGTAGGGGGCTGGATTGGGTCCCCATGAGCTGAGGCTTCCTTCCTGGGGCAAAGGCACTAGCTCCCCCAAAAGTACCTTCCCTCTCCGCTCCTGCCTCCCCCCACCACATCCCAATACCAAATCCCAATTTATTAAAACATGAGACCTTTTTTAATTTACTTCTGTTTATTTTGTTATAAATTCTTTTTTTGACTTATTTTTGTCCTTCAGTAACTGACTTTCTTCCCCCACCCCACATTTCCTTTCCACCCTTCCTCCACCCCACATTTTCTTTCCACCTCCCATTTTGTTACCCACCACCATCCCATTAAGTTAACTCTCTGCCTCCCAACTTCGTATTCCTGTCCCCTTGTCCTGACCCTGCCACCACCACCCCCTGCAACCCATTTCTAACCCCCACTACCTAGAGCAGGGATAGAAGCCTGTTCTGGGTCACCAGCCCTGTAGTGGCAACTCACAGCTGTAGCTCCTAGTGAGGCCCCTGCTTGCCAGCCTTCCAGTGACTTGCCACTGGAAGGCTGGCAAGCAGGGGCCGTCAAAGAAGGTTTTTAGCCTTAAGTGTGACTCCTCCAAACTCAAGCTAGCACTAACACTGATCAACTTTTAAGCAGCTCAAAGTGTGACATGTAACAAGGACCAGAGTCTGCATTGGTCAATCTAAATTAAAAAGGACTAATTCTTTGGGTGTGGACAGACATAACACTTAAAGTGTATTTAGAATGCTCAGTATACCCCAAGAGATGTACAAGCCACTTTCAACCAATTTAAACTTCCTGGGGCATTTCAAAATCACACCAAGAAAATCAAATACTATTCTGAGCCAGCTCTCCTTGAACCAGTTCTATGTTATGCGCAGACATAGTGCCTAGTGCCTCGTCAGTCCTCCAGGTATCACAAACTGCACCACTCCTCACCCCTTCGAACCCATGCAGGGCAATGGGGCTGCTCTGGGTTGCAACCAGGACTGTACTGCCCACAGTTTAATTGTCTACGGAGACCACAGTCAGCAGGGGTGGGGAAGCAGAAAGCTCCTGTGGCAGTTTCACTTTCCTGCAAGGGGTCCTTATTTGGAGTGGGAGGGTAGCCCAGTTCTGAGGGGAGTAGGGAGTATCTTCATAGCCTCCTGCTTGTCACCACAGGTGGGTGGGTGGTTGTGCCTGTCATGATAAACACCTGTTAATTGCTGGGTAGTTATTGGGGGAAATAGCCATTACACTATGGGCACTTAATAGAACAGAATGGCTATCAATTCCTTGCTCAATATGAACTGAATTAGCCCATTAACTATTAATTGTTCATACCCCTGTCTTTCTCTTCAAGGCCCTGCTCATCCTCTCCCATGTCCCACATAACCCTGCTCTTTTTTTTGAGCCACAAGTCTCTCTCTAGCCCTCTGATGCTTTTCCAGGCATCCTAGGATCTCTGCAATGAGCAGAGCTTGTGGCCTGCCCTGCCTAACAGGTTAGACATATCTCTATGCAGCTGCTGAAAAACAAGGTACTTGAATGGTTGGAAAAGCTGGGGAATTCTTGGTGGTCCCCCAGAGAGCACCCAGCCCCTAAGAACCACAAGCAGGGGTACACACAGCCCCCCAGGATCAGGCAAACCCTCCATTCCCAACACCCTGCAAGTCATCCTTCTCTTCTAAAGGAATCCCTGGGCAACTCCAGGCACTGCCTCCTGGAAGGCATGTTGGCCTAAGTACACTACCAACCATTAGTGGCATTTTGGCAGCAGTTCAGTCCCTTCAAATTGTGAGTTGTGCTGAGAACCCCTAGCACTGTATGTTTGGATATTTCTGTCTAGGGGCAATTGTGAAATGGTTCCCAATCAGATCAGTGGTTCAAATGTTATGTCTGTCCACACCCTTTAAGTTTAAAATTCAAAGATTTCCTTAAGACCAAGATAGGTTGTATGGTTTTGGATTTCAGAATTATTTATTTGAAGTACATGAATACAAGGAAAGATAGGTGATCCTGCCACATTTGCAAAACAGACGTTTTCTCAGAAAAGGTAAATCTTCTGAAAAGTTAATAAGCCAAAATCAGACACCTATGGAAACAAAAATAATCTCCAGTGAAATTAACAGAGTTAGCAGGGTCAGACCAATCACCAGAATTGGGGGTCAGGAAGGAATTTTACCCCATGATCAGACTGGTATGGACCTGTCACGGCTTTTGCCTTCCTCTATAGCAGGGGGCATGGTCCTCTGCCCGGGACCTTGAGTGTATATTGACGACATTTTATAGAAGCAGGACATTAGCTGCAGTGGTTCCCCTTCTTTACCTGTGAGATGTTAGGTGTTAGGTCTGTGTTGTGTCAGGGTTAAGGGTAGTTATGTAGAGTTTAGATTATGGTGGTATGGGATATAAGTGAGAGAGGGATGATTCTGCCTTAGGCAGGGGTTAGGCTCTGAGGTCCTTTCCAGCCCTACTTCTCTATGACTCTATGACCATCAAATAACAGAGGTACATTTAGGAGAAGAATCTTGCTCACTGGAGGACTTTTCTGGCTAAATTTCATCATTAAGGTTTCAAACAGAGGGATTATATAGTCCAACTTTGTGGGTAGATGTTAGTGTTATCTTAGCTATGCTCCCATAATAAATTCAGAAGCTATTCTAAGTTAATATGTAAATTGTAGGACAAATTCTCAAATCCGGTCTAGTTTCTTCACATTATTTGTGTTGTGCAAAGCAGTCACATCACAATTCTAGCCACATTTGTCCATCTAAGTATTCCACTACCAAGGTGGATGCTCAGAGCTGTGTAAAACTCCAGAGCTAACATCCCAACTTAGGAAACCACACAAACTTCTGCCCTGCCAGTTTTGCCTCCCAGTAAGGTTTCCAAAGCAAAACTTTAAACTTCTTACTCTTACAAGTGTTTATTGGACTTGAACTAGTTTGGGTCTGAAACTAAACTCTTCATCAAATCTGAGTGAAAAGTCTTAGATTTTGCCGTGTTTTTAGGCACAACTTCAAACGTTATAACATTTTTACCCACATAATCCAATTCAGGATTTAGTTATATGAATACCACTTGCTAATGTCAAAACATTGCTTACGTGTGAGTTAAATCTCCAGTGCTGGAGCATGTATTTGTAATATACTTGCCTGAGTTATTTTCATCGAGAAATTCTGTCTATGTATCACTTTGGCAACATCTTTGCAGAGTTTACAACTTTCAACAACATGCTGGCATCCACTATGCAGTCCTTTTAAACAGCTGCTCTGCAGTTGAGCTGTTTTAACATGCCACCACACATGGCTGAATTATGCAAATAGTTAATATTAAATGACCTAGACACAAGAACAGTTTGTACACTGCATGAAGTTGTTTGGTCTGTATAGTAGTGGGATTTCATTCATATAACTGAGTTAGTAAATGCCAGTTTATTAATTAAATAGAAGAGTGCTGTATTAAGAAGTAATCATTTATAACCTATAATAACCGTGTTGCTTGTTTTTGGCACTCAGCTGTAAACATAAATTACATTGTTTTGGCTAAGCGATTAGATGCATGTAAGAATTAAAAATGCTGCTATTGAAATTATTGAAAACAATAATTACAAAAATAAAACCTTATGAGTTAAAAAATATGTAAGATTGTTTTGAGCTGTCTTCTGAATGATAGTTGCGCTGACTTGGCAGTTCTGGTCAGCCATAATAATTCATAAATAGTAACAAGATGGAGTGCAAAACAGCTGCTGAAGGACCATTTTAGAAGAAAAAAGTTATGAAACTTATTTTTTTATAATTGCATCCATTAAAGATGAAGAAATAGTAACAGGAAATAGGAGGTGCAAGGAGACAACCAAAGAGAATAACAGATTAGAGTTTACTGTATGTCTTAAAAAATCTGTTTCTTCAGTTAAGTAAGAATGGTGTTTTTAATTTTTACAGTTTGTTTACTTAGCAATGTATTAAAATATCTAGGTCAATATGCATCCTTCTTACTGCTATATTCCCTTCTCTTCTACATTTCACTGTTTCTCTTTTCAGTTGTTACTTTTTCATTCCACAGATCATGATTCTGTTCCTGCCTTTTGCTTTAGTCTGTTCTAAGCCGCCTTTATCAATTGATTGTTTTGTCTAAAAACTTATGTTTGTTTGGTGGGGGTTTTTTATGTCTGCATTTAGAAGACATGCACTCTAACCCTCTGAGCACAACTTGTCTTAGCCCCTCAAATTGGATTCTGTAAGTTTCTTTGCTTTACAAAAAGTATCTCTAAAAGAATTGTTTTAAATTAAATGGCAGCTTAAATGAAAAAAGAGATAGTGAGATCCTTAATGCACTGTAAATACTTTCTCTTGTGCCACTTAGACATTATGATATTCTATTTCTATAAATCTTCCATGCCTTTTTACCTTATTGCTCTTTTTAGTAGTTCCTAATTAGTAAACTGTTTAACTGATTATAGAGTTAGTGATCCATCAATTTTGGTTTGGTAAACAGAAATGCATTAATAGGTAATCATTTTAGTAGGTTAGTGTAGTCTTATTGAATAACTTAGCATTTTTTATGTTTTTACAGGAATTAGCAGTAATGAAGCAAGTTCTTATTAGTCTGCATGGTAAACACTATGGGGAGAATTTCCCTCAGTTCCATAGCAATGTAAAAAGTTCAGCTGCAAACCACAAATCAAACTCTCCTGTAAAGTTGCCATCAGAACATGGGGAAGAAAATGTATTTATGCCCAAACCAACATTATTTGTAAGTACAATAAATTAAATAAGTGATCTAGGCCTTTTGTTCACAGTGTTATTCTTTTTATTTAAAAAAAACCCTCCCTGCTTTTATATGTATGAATGTGTATGTTTGTCTTTCTGAAGAAATAATCTGACAAGATTCTCATTCCGCTCCCTCTGTTGATCCCACATTGCCACACCAGAAACTTGAACCCTTCTAGGTCTAAAGCTGCTTAGTAATTAAGAGTTTCAAAAAAAATATTATCATTACTATTATTATGTTGGTGGCAGTGGTGTTACTGTTTTTGTTGTTTAGACTTAGATTCTGTCCTATCCAGAAAATCTGAAAGCAGTTTATTGCAATGGTGCTCAACATTTGAGAGCAGGGGACTAGGTACTTGCTGCCCAGCTGCACCATGGGTCACCACTCTCCTCCAGGTGAGGAGGGCAGGCGAGAGGTGGCCTGTTCCAGGCAGCTTAGCTGGGCTGGGTTCTTGGCAACTACTGCCATGGTTATGGAGGTGGGGTCAAGGGAACTGGCTCCTAGCTATTTTGCAGAGTCTCCCATTACCTGCAACCTCTGGATTCAGGCTTATCAGAGCCCAAGGGCACTGGTTAGAGCCTACAGCACCCCCAGTCTCCGCCCTGTGACACAGATAGCAGAGCCATTAATGACAGGGTCCCCCAGCATAGAAATGCCCCAAGTAGTGTTGGCAGCAGCTCCCAGGTCACCTCCACAAGGGGATGGAACAGCAGCGGCCCAGGAGACCCAGCCCCCATGTGCCAAGCAGAGATGGAGCTGGTGTAGAAACCAGGATCACTTAGTGACCCTGGACCTAGAGGGGAAGAAATGGGCCAGGCACACACCCCAGATCAGTGCTGAGCACCCTCCAGCCCCAGCATCCTTAACTGGGCACCTCAGGAGGCCTCTGGCAGTCTCTAGTGCTCTTTCCATATTCTGCACAGCACTTCCCCCTCCATCCCTGCAGCCCAGTCCTGAGCTCCTGCTTCAGAGCAGCACTGATCCCTCATGCTGGCTGGATCCAGTCACTTCGTTGATCAGATCTGGTCCACAGGTTGTTAGTTGAGCACCACTGGCTCCGTAGTAACAGACAACTAGTCCACAAGATAAGGAACAGCAGACTCCCCAGTCAACACCCAAAAACTAAAACTCCCCCACCTCCGCAGTTCCAGCTTCCCTGCCTATTACCAAAAAGAGCAAATCGTCTGGCCCATCCCAGCTAAGCTTCCCGACCCACATTCTGCATATGGAAACCTCTTCCTACTCTTCCCATGCCACCTGCCCACCCATTCCCACTGCCTCACATCCAAAATAGATGCCTGCCTCCTCCCTCACCAGCTCACACCCCTCTCTCCTACCAAGTGTCTATGGCTTTCCCCCCAAACCCACAAATTTTCCACCTCTTGCCAACAAACACAAAATTGAAGTAAAATAATAACAATCAAAAATCAACAATCAAAATAGTAACAGGATAACAATCAAAAGACCCTCCATCTCTCTGCTAAACTTCGTCCTTGAACATCACCCTAAGATGACGCCTGCCCAGGGAGGCCTGCAGCTCTGTCGGGCCTGCAGGCTGGCTGGGTTCTTCTCCCTTAGTTTGGGTGGCTAAGATATAGATTAGCAGTTTAGTATTGAATATAAAACCTTAAAATATTTTTTCCATATAAAACCATTTTAAAAAATTCTGTTTGGGAGGTATTGCCATCTCCTCTTGCAAGAGGTCACTATCACTCACATGAGGAACTCCCTGTAAACATCTCTAAAACATCCTCAAATCTTTCCTTTGCCTTGATGCTTTCAAGAATTTGACAGCCATTAGGCAACTGAAGTGCTAAGATGCTTGCCTATCGTACTGATCTATATTATCTCATCTTTCCATGTACTCTCCTTGCTTTACCATATGTGTTCTCTTATCCTATACTAAGATTGTAAACTCGCAGAAGCAGGGGCTGTTGTTTTGATCTGAGGCTGTTCTGTGCCTGGAACTGCTAGGCACTGGTAATGTAAATGACACAATAATAGTTTTATGTGTGGATGTACCAAGGGTACACCTCAAAGAATTGATCTTGAGAGGTGATAATGGACCATTTTAACATGAAATGGACTGGTGAGCATGGAGGATTTCTTTCAAGGGCAACAGACATTGAGTCACAATACTCACTTTTTCAACTCAGTGCAAGCTTCAGCTTCAAAGACAGACTTAGACAGTTTCTCAGTTATAAGTGAGGTCCCTTCCAGCTCTGCTTTCCTAGATCCTGTGATCTTTAGGAACAGTTGTATCTTTAGAGTGATACTTCCAGATAGGCTGAGGCCCATACATGTTATATTAGACACTTAAGCAGAAAAGTGAGTAAGATCTACCTCAATTTACATCGTTTTATAGCTTCTAAAAGATTTACGATCCTGCTCAATGAGGTAAAAATGAAATAGCTCGGGGAAGGGAACGGAAGAGAAATATTATCAGGACATAATGAATGCATTTTCTGTAGTGCCTTTTCATTCAAATTGATTAATATATTTTACATGAAACCTCACAACAGCGCTTGGAGATAGTCATTCCCCCCATTTTCAGCTAGATAAACAGAGGCACCAAAGATAAGTGATTTGCATACTTTTCTTTCAGAGAGCTGGGAACAGCATACAGAAGTCTTAACTCCCAGTTCACTGCCTTAAATTATTCTCCCATTTTCTGAGAAATATTGGACAGGTTAAAAGACTTTTTTCCTTGGTTAAAAGGTGGGGGTGGAATTTCATAAATTAAGCTGTAGCAGCGGTAAATGTGTTTTCCTACCAGTCTTAATATTTATTTTCTAAGTATTTCATTTCTGATTAAATTTACAAGCCATATAATTAACAGCTGGAATGAAAGTACATGCTGTTTCAATATTGTCTCCCATTTCTTTGGCTGGAACTGTTACCTAATGATTTCCCTTACAGGAATTCTTTAACAAGTATTAAATCCTAAATGAATTTTGTAAGAAACCTAACACATGCCTCTATCCTGTTGAGGCCATGAGGTTGATTTAAGAGAGATTTTCTTAGCAGTAATTATATTTATCACTTATCTGTTGAAAATGTTCTGCCCTGGAGCTTGGGAGCATCAGGGACAGAGAGCAGATTCTTTTCTGCCTTTGAAGGGTCCATATCCATACCACTGTTTGTTCTCTAGATCTGTGTTGGTGGGATGAAGTCCTTGCTAGTTCAATTGAAGAGGAGATGATTCATTACTTGTACCTCTCCCACTTCCTTTGTATTAATTGTCTGTGCAAGCAATTGCTGAAGTTGCCACAGGAATATTAAGCAGTCATGAATGGGTGACAGGTAAACCCACAAAACTGAGAATGTGAGGGAAGCTAATTCACAGATATCTCCAACAATTAAATGTACTTGATGCTACTGGACTGTTGGAAAAACCTTGTTCTTCTTTAATTTTTAAAATTCTGTATTCCCATTTGCAAATCGTGGCATACTGCTTTGTACTAAGTTACCATCGTCTTTTTAAATTGAAAATGAGGTGGCATTACAATACTAATTCCTCAACTGTGGAGTTCACAGGTCTTTTTCATCTTGATAAAGATTTTTTAAACATAATTCAATAATTTGGGTCATAACATGAAACTTTCTTTTAACGACTTAGATATAGAGGCCTTTATGCCAAATACACTAATAATACAGGTTTGAATACAGTTTAATCATTCAGATTAATTTAAATAGAACAATACATTGCTATTATGAATGGCAGGCAAAAGGAGAGTTATGTAGACTTCATGTTTTCCCTCACAAGTAAAGTATTCTTTATTTTACAGACAAATAAAGAAGCACCTGACTGGTACAGGAAACTGAAACAGAAAACAGCACCATAACTTTTTTCCACAATTTATTAGTTTGAGATTTTTTCTTTGAAGAATGAAGCTGTGACCATAATCATGTCCTCTTTGCTGCACAAATAAATATGCATTTTCAGCTGTATTTTTATATCTGTATTGTGGTTTAAATAGTGTATTTTAACATTACTATTAAATATGTCCAGTGGAAAAATTTAAGTAATCGAGTCATGTTTTTAACTATTAATACATTTACATTCAAAATAATAAATGCTAACATGTTATGTGTGTACAATCTGGCTACTAAAAAGTTTCTTATTGAGAATATTCAAATGAATGTATATTTCAGTTTTGCTATATTGTTTTTCTTGGAAACTGGGCTTCGTACCTCATTTCTGTAATTGTTCTGGTTTCTAGAATCTTAAGAAACAGTTATGAAGTAGTAGCAGACTTCCACTTCCTAAGAATGAAATCAGTTTCAAGAGGCAAAAGTTTAGGCCTTTGTTAAACTAGTTAAAGCATTTTCTGGTAACAAAATAAACTCTGATATTACTTAGTAAAAGCAAGTAAGAAGACAGGTGAGGTTTAGTTAGTACAAAATGTCAGAAAAGCTTTCCAATGTCATCTGAGAGGAATTTTTTCATCACTGAGTTAAATTCTGTACGAAGTAAGCTTGTTTTACTCTTCACTTTTAGGCCAAAATGTGTACATGTAATAAAACTGCATATCTTGTGTGATAAATCATTTGAAGGCCAAACACTGCTGCCTTCTTTTCAGAAGGTTAAAGCCCATCCCCAAATCAGAACTTTGTTACCATGAATAAGCGGTATTTTCACTACAGATGTTTGTTTCCCAAGGTCAATAAGCCAGTTTCTTTTTATGTTATTTTACACCATTGAAATTGTTCTCTGTCATTAGCAGGGATCCTGTTTTTTTCTGATTTAAAAAAATTCCCTATTTTGGGTTAAAAAAGTAAAAGAAACCCAAAATCCAGATTTTTCTGTAATCAAAATGAAACACCACTATACCACTATGTATGTATGCTTTATGTATGTACGTATTAGTGGTGTTTCATTTTTATCATGGAAAAAATGTGGATTTTGAGTTACTATTTTTAACCCAAAAATTGGGGAACCCTGGTCATGAGGACGTATGTCATGAGGAAGTATGTCTCTAATATCTAAACTGCTGTTTAAATAATGCATATTTCTCAATGATTCATGGTGTATTGCTTTAACTGCTAAGTTGTCACCACACTGAGTAGAAGTTATCTAGAAGGATATGAGTTATTGGGAAGTTATCAATTGGATTCTACAAATTTTAAAATTTTGGTAATGTTTCTAAGTAGCTTCTTTTAAAATAATGGTATCAGTTTTACCTGTTGCCAGCTACTATACAAGAAATGTCACTCATGTCAAAACGTAGGGTTTTGGGGCAGGGAGGGGAGGGTTTACCCTTTACAGAGCACAATCAGTTTCATTAATGTAGGAGTATATTTTCTTGAATGGATAGACATTTTAGAAAGTTACCTCAGTGATATGTGTAAATTTTGATGGTTTTACCTTGGTACTTTTATTACTAGGAAAATTAACTTGCAGTTCAGTGAAGAACTAAAAAAACAAAACTATAGAACGAAAAGTCTGCAATATTTTGTTAGGAAACACCAAAACATTCCTGTTTCCCAGGAGCTAAGAGGCCCTAAGAATCTGGTCTCCCTGGCAGCCTGCCAGGCATGCTGACAGAACACTATACAGGTTTCTAGTGAAATATCTTTGGAAGTGAGGTATTTTTGCAAAACATTTTGATTTTGACATATTGGCATTTTCTGATGCAAACCTGCAACCAGCTCTGTTATTCTGTCTTGAAATTTGGAACCTCAGTCAGTGCTTAAAATATACAGATGATGCACACTTCCAATTCATAGGTTTTCCTGATTCATTTGTACATTTTTTCAGTTGGAAGAGTCTGTTCTAAATTAAATACTTCTGCGTTTCTTATACCTCTTGATTAGATGTGAAAGCTCAAACTAGTTCTCTGGGAACAGACCTTCCTCACTTTTTATGTAAAAGGTAAATGTCACTAGAATACAACAATTCAAAGCTGAAATTGCCTAAAGCAAAAATTAATTACATGTTTTCCCTTCTATATGATGAAACGGTTCAATTGCATTTCCGGTACACTATTTTCACTGACAATTCTTCCTGGAAAATAATGTCAGATGAGTTCTCTCAAGATTCTCTCTCCTGAAATGTCCTCTGCAGTTCCCCGTGGTTGAAGGGTTTGTCATGTTCTGAGTCATGGGGCTCATGAAAGCAGTGAAACCTCCAGGGGGCAGTCATGCATGTGAACAATCCATAATCCAAGAAAACCTTCCCTGTATAGTCCTTTTTGGCTCTTCCCTTTCAATCTAGAGAGCAAGGGAAGAAAAATCCCCATGAACCCATTTTACATTACGTGAATGTATCAAGTTACCATTCTTTTACTTTTTAAGAGTTAGAAATGTGTGGGTTTGACAGTTTTTGTGGAAGATTTAAAGGAAAGAAGGAAGGACTTTTAAAGCAGGCAATTTCTTCATAGGAGTTAAATGCTCTTTTTCAGTTTTCTACCTGTTGCCCAAAGTTTAAGAGCTTCGATGAAATCATCCACATTTTCTGTTTGAAGATATGAATATACTTTTTATAAGGTCCTCCCATCTAACTAAGGGTTATTTGCTAACTATAGTAGTCATAATTTGTTTGCATCTGGGATTTAAAGTACCTGTGGTGTATCTAGAAATGCAGTCTGAAGTTCTGGGTTCATGGGCATCAGTCCATCCAGTGGTAAACTGCAATAAAACCTTGGAGTAGATGAATAATAGTAAATGCCAGAAACTATCTATCTTTTGAGACAAGTTGCTATGTCACCAGTTTCTAAGTGACGTTCACATTTCAGTATCCTTCTTTTTACGTGATCTCCAGTACCAGTTCAAACAACAACTACTTTGCCCTATTAACCCTCTTGTAGCAGCAATACCAATTATATGTCTTTATCTGCTCCTGGTGCGTGTTCATTAGCTGCTACATCCTTGTAAGAACAATTTTGATGGTGCCAAAAGAGAGCTTGGAATCAGCCAACCTTTGGTATTTTCATTGTTTTCAGGACCTGAAATCATTTATCAATATTTTCATAATTGGAGGAAGGCTATTTCCAATAATTTGAGTGTATGGCATCCTTTTTGCCTATTCAAGGATGCCTCTCCTGCGAAGTTCTATTGAGGGTTCCATTTTTTTCCTCGTTAGAATTAATAGAATGGGTGCCATAACTTTTCCATGTTAAGGAATTTATTTCATGTATTTACTTCTAGCATAGAATTTAAATGATAGGTCTCATTCATGACCTTTGAAAATGAAACAAGTACCTCAGGAAGATCATGTTTTGCATGGTGTCTTTAGGCAATGTTATCCCCTTCTTAAATTCCCAGGATTGGTTGGGAACTCTTGACCTTTAAAATGCATATTTCCACAGCTCAATAAGGCAGTTGTAAAGAGGTGTTTCACACTGAAGCTGGTCAGCAACAAGCACAGTACAGGGTCCTAACTCTTGAAGGAACTGAGCTGGAAAAGGATGTGAATGGAAATAGAGAATTATGGAAGGGCAGGGGCACGCTTCGGAAGCTCTTGAGAATAGAAACAAAGTTCCCTCCAGATCCCCAGATACAGGGGGTTTGCAGACCTACATTATTTGCTTCCTCCTCAGTTCTCCTAAATGCTTTGCTAAAAGAATGAGAAGGAAACTCCACAAGGGTCCTTTTGAAGAGTACTTTTCCACAGGAGGCAAAAATAGGGCCTTAAACGGCTACATTTTCTTCTTAGTGTAGCCTTTTTGCTTAAGAAGTTGGCACAAAAATGAAACTGCAGCAGCTGGATTGAAATGATTGAAAAACTGTCGACCAACTTGCTTTTTGTAAGAAGGAAAAGAGGAAGCAAAGTTTCATCCTATGCAGTTTAGAATAGCTAAAATATTAGATATAGGAAATTAGAGATTGATCATGGAAATGCCAATTTAGAGCCTTATATGCTTGCATAGATTGTATGTGTTCTTTTCAAAGATACTAAGGAAATAACTTCTGCAAAAGAGAATACTGCTTTGATTGCAGCAATAGAATCAACTTTGTTTGACCATGAATAATTGAAGTCTTTGTGTTAATGCTTCTTTTAAGGAGTAGTGGATCAGTAAATGTAACTTAATTGCAGGAAAAGTCGTTTGAATGGAATTTGTGACCACATTTCAATGAAGGTCTTTTCATTTTTCCTTTCTGTGTTAAGTAGTAGATGGATTGCTTAGATTATTCAGCATAGCAACTGAAATTATTAGTAACTTCTAATGCTGGATGTTTATCACGGTCACAGAATGAATATTGTAGTGCACCAGATTTACCTCTTTATTTTTTTTCCTTGTATTCTTCATTTGAAGGATTTGGGGGTGAAATGCTGTGGGTGACGTTTAGCAGAATTAGTGGTTGGTTGGCTGAGGTTTTCTTTCTTTTTTAATTTATACATTTAGTTTAAAGAGGATTATTCCTTGTATAACAGGGGATCTTAGTCCTGTTACAGAGAATAGGAGGCCATGGAAAAAAAGGCAGTGGGGCTGCTTTAAGGCCTGAACATTTGAAGTCCAGAGAAGGGGACAATTACCTGCTGTAAGGAAAGATCCAGCCAGCAGAGACTGGGTGGAGAACCTTGGGTGTCAAGGGAAGCACCAGCTTAGTTTCATAGTTTCTGGGTTGGAACAGATCATCAAGTCCAACCCCCTGCCCTGGGCAGAAACAAGTGCTGGGATCATAATACCCCAGCCAGATATCTATCCAACCTCCTCTTGAAGACCCCCAAGGTAGGGGAGAACACCACCTCCCTTGGGAGCCCATTCCAGAGCCTGGCAGCCCAAACTGTAAAGTAATGCTTCCTGATATCAAGCTTGAACCTGCTCTCAATCAATTTGTAGTCAGTATTCCTTGTTATCCCAGGTGGTGCCTGAGAGAACAGAGCCTTACCTATTTCCACTGTTCCCCCCGGTGAGTTTATAGACAGCCACCAGATCCCCTCTCAGTCTTCTCTTGTGGAGGCTGAATAGATTCAGGCCCTTTAGTCTATATTCATAGGGCCTGCTGCCCCCCGACCATGCAAGGCCCTCCTCTGGACCCCCTCAAGGTTAGCCACATCCCTCTTGAAGTGCGGCACCCAGAACTGGATGCAGAACTCCAACTGTGGCCTGACCAGCACCACAGAAGGGAAGTATCACCTCCCTGGACCTGCTTGTGATGCTTCTGTAGGGGACGTAGATTCACAACAAGGTGCAGTTAAGTCTTATTGACCGCTTCCTCACATTGGCGGCTCATGTCCATCCTGGAGTCAGCAATAACTCCAAGAGCTGGGTAGGGGGGATGCCCAGCTTGCAGTAGAGGGGAGGAGCAGGGGCCCTGAGGCAGGGGACTGGCCACTGCAGTGAAGGGGAGACAGAGCCCCACGGGGTAGTAAGGGTGGAAACCTCTGGTGAGGACAGCTGCTGCCTGAGAAAAGTGATTCCCATTGGTGCAGAATGAAGGGCCAAGTGCCTGAGAAGTACTGAGGATCTCCTCCTCCTCCCTGCTTTTGGAAGGCCCCAGGGAGGGGATACATGGAATTGAAGGCACTTTTATGTTCACCCTGGAGGAGCCCTGAGGGAGAGCTGGGTTATACCCACACTAAGAACTACTCGTGGGGGCTTCAGAAGGGCCCTGGGGAAGTGGGGTAGCCCAAGGAACACAGACTGTTTTGAGAGCCCAGTACAGGCCTGTGCCTTGTTCTTTTTCTTTTTTCTGCTCATGACAACAGTAACACCCCAGTGGGCTGGAGTAACTGTGAGGGGAGGCTGCAGAGCAGCATCCAGCGTACTGTAATTTTTCCTACGGTACTTTTTAGATATAGGAAATTAGAGATTGATCATGGAAATGCCAATTTAGAGCCTTACATGCTTGCATAGATTGTATGTATTCTTTTCAAAGATACTAAGGAAATAACTTCTGCAAAAGAGAATACTGCTTTGATTGCACTGTAATTTTTCCTATGGTACTTTTTTTGTTTGTTTGTGGGGAGTTGTTTGTGTGGGGTTGGACTTACCTTGATGATACCGGGCGAGAAACCTGAGAGGAGCCAAAACCCAGACAAGTCAGAGCCCGGACAAAGGAAAGAACTAAGGCAAGCTGGAGCCTGGCAGGTCTAAGCATCCACCCACTGACATAAAGGGAGGCAGAAGAAAGAGAGAGGGAGCAAAATCCCACACAGCCCCATCACACTTGGAGCTGGAGACAAAATAGAGGAGACAAGGTACCTGTAGCCTAGGCATAAGTTCCTTAAAGGCAACCTCCTGAGACAACATCTCAATTAACACCAAGACATGGCAAGCGAGAGAAAGAGAAAAGAGGCCAGGCTAAGACTAGGTGGCCAAGTGCTGCCCTGCTAAAATTGGTGCCCACTGTCCCCAGAAGAGCACCCTATTATACCTTGTAGGAAAGGTGCTCTGGTGAGGTACCGGAGGACTGGAAGAGGGCCACCGTGGTCCCCATCTTCAAAAAAGGCAGGAAGGAGGACCCGGGAAACTATAGGCCGGTTAGTCTTACCCCGATCCTAGGCAAGCTGTTCGAGAACATTATGCTGGCACACATCCAGGAGGGGCCAGCAGGGGACTGCATGCTTAGGGGCAACCAGGACGGGTTCATCAGTGGCAGGTCCTGTCAGACCAACCTGGTGGCCTTTTACGATCAGATCACCAGATCATTAGATGCAGGGGTAGCAGTGGATATAGTCTTCCTGGACTTCCGGAAGGCTTTTGACACTGTCTCTCACCCTGTTCTCATTAAGAAACTGGGGGGGGCTGTGGTGTAGACACCCACACAGTCAAATGGGTCGCCAACTGGCTGGAGGGCCGCACCCAGAAGGTGGTAGTGGATGGGTCCTTCTCAACCTGGAAGGACGTGGGCAGTGGGGTTTTGCAGGGCTCAGTCCTCGGGCCCACACTGTTCAACATCTTCATCAGTGATTTGGATGAGGGGGTAAAAAGCACCCTGTTCAAATTTGCTGATGACACTAAGATGTGGGGGGACATGGGCACATTGGAAGGATGCAACAGGCTACAATCAGACCTAGACAAGTTACAAGGGTGGGCGGACGAGAATAGAATGGGTTTCAACACAGACAAGTGCAAGAAGATGCACCTCGGGAGGAACAACCAGCACCATACCTACAGGTTAGGGAACTCCCCTCTTGTCAGCACGGAGGCGGAAAGGGATCTGGGGGTCATCATAGACTCCAAGATGAACATGGGCCGGCAGTGTGGGGAGGCAGTCAGGAAGGCCAGCCGCACCTTGGCATGCATCCACAGATGCATCTTGAGCAGGTCCAAAGAGGTGATCCTCCCCCTCTATGCGGCACTGGTCAGGCCGCAGCTGGAGTACTGCGTCCAGTTCTGGGCGCCACACTTCAAGAGGGATGTCGACAGCATGGAGAGGGTCCAGAGGAGGGCCACTCGTATGATATGGGGCAGCAGGGCAGGCCCTATGAGGAGAGGCTACAGGACCTGAACCTGTTCAGCCTCCAAAAAAGAAGGCTGAGGGGGGATCTAGTGGCCTGTTATAAACTAGTCAGGGGGGATCAGCAGGCATTGGGGGAGTCACTGTTCCCCTGAGCACCACCAGGAGTGACCAGGAATAACGGTCACAAGCTGGCAGAGGGTAGGTTTAGGTTAGATATCAGGAGGCGCTACTTCACAGTCAGGGCGGCTGGGGTCTGGAACCAGCTTCCAAGAGAAGTGGTGCTGACTCCTACCCTGGGGGTGTTTAAGAGGAGGTTAGATACACATCTTGCTGGGGTCGTTTGACCCCTGTACTCTTTCCTGCCATGGCAGGGGGTCGGACTAGATGATCTGCTCAGGTCACTTCCAACCCTAGCAACTATGAAACTATGAATGGACCCTCTTGAGAGAAGTCCCTGGTGGGAATAAAAGTTTGGTGTACGTGGCAGGCAGGCAGGGGGCTGGGAGGTGGGAACAGGTTTCTGCCTAAACTGCCTCTACACCCAAAAAATCTACTACAGGATGAGAGGTCAAACACACCATATCCTGTGCTTCTGCATTGCCCTCAGGAACCCCAGTGGAGCCATGTTGATGGGGAGCTCTCCAATGGAGCACTCCACATACAGAGTAAATTAACCGAACAGTAAAATCTCGAGGCATGAGAAGGGCAGTAGTTGACTAACCTATCCCCTGCCCACAAGTGAGTCCATAGCCAAATTTTAGGGAAAGCATTTTGAGCTTGAAAGGAGCCTGCTCATGAAATATTTCCTTTCCCATAGCAGTAAATCCTCCTGAAGTCAGAGGAGGTTAATCCAACTTCTGTTGTGCATGTGCCATGTTGATCGTGTCTTGTAGAAGGACCTTATAGTGTGATCGCTGTGGTCCTTGTAATAAAGGAAAGATGCTGTAATTGAATAGAGCTAACCCCCTCTCTCACATCTGATCCAGGCTTTCAGGCAAAAATTACACTCACCGGATAAATCAGAGCTCAGTCAGAGTTTGCTGCTGGGTTCTGATTAGGAATACACCCTGCCTTCTCATTAGGAAACAGGTGCTGAAAGAGCAGAGTCCTTTCTTTTCAACATATCTGTGGAACTCTGCATTTTGATTCATTCTGCATGTACATCTAGAGTATTGATCAGACCCACATTTATTATCTCTTAAGGCACTGGGAGAGATTTAGGCACCATCGCCTGTACATTAACATTTTTTTTTAATTATTTGCCTGCAAAGTCCCAAGCATCTCCCCAAAGTTTATAAATAGAGCAGGACCTGCTTGTTAGAATCAATAAACACTGAAGGAATTAATGTGTAGGTGACTTAAGCCTCACTGAATTAGCACATTCCATGTCATTTTGTGTTGTTTCTTTCATTATTGGAGTAATTAGCTTTGCAGAATAGCATTCGTTCCAGTCAGCGGGGGATGAAGAACAATAACAGTGTTTACCAGCGGCAGGAAGGAGCTTACCTCTCTTTGTCACCTTAGTAAATTCTCTGCAGGCTAATCTAAATGCACAACCAGGGTGCCCTCCCGTACAATGGGGGCTGACTGAAACTTCCCTAGGGGAAACCTCAGTCACCTGATTAGATCTGCTGTCAATGAAAACAAAATATCTAAGCCTATGAAATATTCTGGTTTTTCATCTATTTCAAACTTAGAATGGCTGGAGCTGTTGTTAAGCAGTCTTGCACAATGGTGATAATTCAAGGTTGTTGAGTAATTTTAAAAAAACAAAAACCCACTATAATCCATTAAAATCTAGTGGAATTATTGAACAGCAAACACATAAAGTTCTCACTGTTCCAGCTGTATTACTAACAATAATCTATAAGGGGAATTTGTTTTAAGTGACTCGTTCCACTTACAAAATGTGATATGACCAACATGTTAAGATTTGAAAATGATGATATATTAATTTGGTTATCCAAAGCAAAACAATAATATTCCTTTACACAGTTTAAGTTGCTGTGGTATCAAATATGAAATGCAGATAAAGTATCCATAGCTTAGAAATATTTGGATCAGACTCATTCATGTAGTCCAGTATCCTGTCTCCATCAGCAGCCAGCATGAGATATCTCATGAGCAGGTGCAAAATCCCCACGTTAGTCACATGAGAGAGAATTTCTTCTCCCAGCACCCTCCATAAAAACCCATTGATTCCTAACAGAGAGAGATGGGGTTAAACCCTGTAGCATGTTTTATACTACATCCTAAAACTTGTCTCCCAAATTACTATTATAACTTTTAGCATCCATTTAAATGTCCAGTCCTTCCTTGAATCCTTCTGTGTTCATCATCTCAAAAACTTCCTTTGGCAAAGAGTTCCACAGTCTAATAAAGTATGAAAAAAGTTTCTTTCAAACATTGAGTTTGTTGGTTTTGTTTCAACTGCATGTCCCTTTTGTTGTATAATGATACAGGGCAAATAGAAACTCCCAATCTATCCTCTTTATACTGTTCAGCATTTTGTATATGTTTAACATGCTTTTTCATTTATCTCCTTTCAAAGTTAAAAAGGCCTCCATCTTTTCAGTCTCTCTTTGCATGAGGTGCTCTGCTGCTTACGCTTGTCACTCTGACTTCTGAGAATAGGATGATGTAAACTGCACTATCTTAAAACAGTAGTCCAAATTCTGTTCTTGTTTAAAGTAATTTAATCCTTATTGAATCAGTTGAAATAAGTAGAGTTAGGAATGGATCTACAAATGCATTTAAGCAGGACTCTCAGTGCTTTACTAACTGCTTACATCTAAACTCTGTATTCTTAAAAACCTCAATCAGCTGCCACTTATCCCTGCCAGTGCCTAGGCAACTAAACTCCTGCAACACAGTCTTGAGAGAGCTAAGCAACTCACTTGTGCCCCATTGGATGTAGAAATGAGTTACTGCCTATCTCATTGGTGCACCCTGATCCAGTGACATTCTGAGAGTGTGCCTTCATCCTTGGCTTCACACAAGTTGGGCAGAGGCAGTGGTGATAGTGTTTCATTTTTTCATACAGTATTTAAATATTAATTGGACTAAGGAATAAGAGTAAAAATAATCCTGAAAATTGTCTTTATTTTATATTCAGTACTCATTGGAGTAAGAACCAGAACTTCTTTTCCCTTGCCGATGCCCTATCCATTAGGTTACAGATGTATAATCTCAAGCTCTGACCCAGTAAATATTTAATTATTCTATGTAAAGTGGAATAGCTTCAACAGAGCAAACTGAGAGAGCCTCCATGACAATACAGCTTATAAACCAGTAATTAGGATATTCTCATGGGACGTGGGGCATGTAAGTTTGAAACCCTTAGGCTAGGGACAACACTGAACATGAGTGAGCGTCTCCTGTCTGATAAAGTCCTGGACAAGAATGAGGGGAGTGGCCCTATCACCTTCCTACTGCTTCTTGAAAGGGCTGAGCCACTTTTCATCAGTTTTTGTGGGGAAAAGAGCCCAACTAAAAAAAGAAAGTGTTCAGGGACATCAATTCTGGTTGGCAGGAGATGCCCACCTGCAGCCCAGAATAAAGTTTTAAATCCTAGGAAGGAGTTCTCAGGTTTTTGTGTTGGACCTAGCTTTGTGTGCTGACTTCTGTCAATTGTGCTCACTCCCCAGACATTCAATAAGGAACCTAGCTATCTAATTTGGAAGCTGTATATCATACTAAACAGCTTGGCCCTAAAAGTGAGGCCTGCAACGTTCAGTATTGTAATGCTTTGGGCTGCGTACAGATGTTCAGGGAGGTTAGGGGGAAGTTAGATCGTGTTAAAAATGGCCACCCAATCTAATTTAGTTCACCCAGGTGCAGACTTTACACTAGTTACATGGATCTCTGTGCAAGCACTGTAGAAGTTCAGGACAGTTAGATCAGTCTAAAAATGGTCAAGCCTATCTAAGTTAAGTGTACATCCAAGGTAACCTAACACAGCTTGAGTCCAGTGAGACCCATGTAACTGAACTTCTGTACAGTTTCCAGCACAGCCCCAGGGCTGGGAAAGCCCAGCTGCTGGCTCTAGCCCTGGGGCTACACTTCTCCTACCCCTCCCTGGCACCAGGCTATTATTAGCACCCCCCTCTTCCCACCCATCCCCCAGACAGATACCTCCCCCCCAGCCCACCAAACCCCACCTGTCTCACAAGCTATTCCCAGTGCACATTTTATCAGTGTTCCCTGATGTCAGAAGCCAAGGAAGTAAACTGTGGTGTGGGTGTGGGTATGGGTGGGTAGAATGGAGGGGTTGATTTGCCAGAGGGGAGAGGTTGGGGGGCTAAATATAAGCGTTTGTATAGAGTTTAAATATTTATATAGAGAGTTTATATAGAGTTTACATATAAGAGTTTATAACCCCTGGTCCCAGGGGGTGAAGGAGAGAGCCCTCCCATCCCCCCATGGACCCCATGAAATCCCACCCCCCGATCCCACCAAACCCTCCCAGACCCCACCAACCCCCCACTGACCTTCCCTGCTTCCCCGATCCTCCCCACACATCTGCAACCCTACCCACTCCACCAACTCACTGTTACTAAAGCTACTTTTAACTTGATCTAACTTCCCCAAATGTCTTCTTTGTGGATCTATGTCTTATTTTGAATTTGCCCAGGCATTGTTGTGAGAGCAGATTTTAGTACACTGAAGTGAATTCAAGCTCTATATGAGGCGGTGGAGGGAATGCTTAGACAACATGATGAATTTATGTTTAGCCCAATTTGGAATTTTTGTGGAGGGGAGTCCCATAAATTGCCCAACTGGTAGTGAAGTGGGCAACTCTTGTGACATTCCTTCAGCAATTTCCACTTCTGTTACTACATTCAGCAGGAGAGACAAGCTTTCCTTTCAAAAGTACAGCAATATTTTGAAGGAAGCATTGACTTGAAGCTGGTTTAACAGCACCACTTTGCCCTTGAATTGAAGAACACAGAGCTTTTTTGTTCTTTTTTTTTTCACTAGTATCTAATTTAAACTTACTGAGTTTCCACTCAGCCACTACTTCATATTTTAAATAGCTTCAACCAGTGCAGAGCAAAAATTAGAAATGGTGCAATAGTGGTTTGTTGCAAAATACTACTACTGCTAGAAGAATGCAGTGGACCAAATGTCAACTGAGTATAACTCTGCTGCTATCAGTATGCTTCCATTAGGGATAAATACAGTTTATATTCAAATAGTTGTTTCTCTGATAACAAAAGATTAAATATATTAATAAAACACTAAGGCGGTGTGGTGAATTACCCCCAAAATTATGAAATTACAACGATCAGTTTCAAGTGCAATCTTTACTCTGCCCCTTTCATTAGATGAATTATAGTAAAAGTTTATATTATTTCACACACACAATATACTGTAGTTTTTTCTACAGTTTTAGATGCAAATAAAAAGTATATTGTGGTACTATATACCACTCTGTAAGTGATAGAGTTAATGAAGGTCACTATTAAGCCTTATTCTTTGCGTTACTCAGATGTCATTGATGCTACCTGAAAAGGAAATATCTGTTATTGCTCTACAAAATTATTAAAATCTATGCCATAGAGGGAGATGAAGCTATATGAAAAGATTGGATCAACAACTCTGCTCCAGTACCTTATTTAAATCTTTGCAGGTGCTAAGGAGCTAAAATATGAGTTTTAGAGTTTAGACTGTGTTACAGAGTCTTGCTTCAGCAGACTGGCATATTCAGTCAGGAATTAGTCATGTGTTCCTGTGTAATCTGTCTCTATAATTTAACTGTACAGTTTATGGAATTACTAAATAAATCCCCATTCAAAATACGCTACACATGCAAATGTTCATACTTTTAGTCAAATCAGACTCAGTTTTCACAGAAATACTCTCATATTCTTCTATTCAAAGAAAATCAGCTACCAAATTTATACTTTCTAAAATTAGTTATTTGGACTTCAGAGCTCTTCAAATAAGAAGCTTTGGGCATATTTTTATAACCTTTTTTTGGCCATACGCCTCTTTAAAATCAACTGATTTTCCTTTTCTTCAGACATTCCAAAAAATATTACACTTTTAGGCAGAGAGTAAGGCTGAAAAAATGAACATATCCTAACAAAATAAGTGACTGAGAACAGAGGAGTGATGAAAACCCTTATGTGATTGTAGATATATATCAATCATGATACACTGATCTTGCAATTTCAACATCAACTGCCCACAGCATTATAATTTCATGAGATATTTCCTACAAACTATCAATTCTGGACACCACAGCCAGAAATCAAGGAGACCAACTGGAGCAGGTCAAGGTTCAGCATTTTTTTTTTGTTATAAACCTTAAAAATTATATTAACCTTAAAAATTATATATCCCCAGAAATAAGATCTAGGCAGAATCCAGGTATACTTTATACTGAAGTGACATTTTTATGGCATAATTTATTTTTAAAATATAAGAAGCTGCAAATGCTAGCAAGTAGTAAAGGGATCACTTTTACACCAATTTTATACATGATCAGCATTTGCCATTCTGATTTGAAAAATGTATAATGGCAGATAGAGAAAACAAGAGAGAACTTTATAAAACATGGCTTTATATGGTATTTTACAAAATACCATATTTACTCAAATCCAAGATGAGATTTTTTTTTTACCCATTCCGCATGGATTCAAGTACAAGTTGGAAGCAGTCAGGGAGGCAGATGCTGCTGCAGCTCTGGCTCTGCCCTGACCTAGAGTTGGGGGTGGAGTTGGAGTTTCAGTGGCTGCTTTCCCCCCCCATCAGCCTCTGCCCTCACACCCTGCTGCTTACCATCACTTGCAGCTTTGACCCCATTCTGGCCCAGGCGCAAAGACATGCCCTGGTCCAGACCCAGCTTTGTAACAGTGATGGCAGCGGCAGCAGCTCAGACATCCTAAGGCTGGAGCTATTGCCACTGCAACCAACACTGCATGGCCGGGCCCAGATTAGAGCAGTACAAGACTTCACTGGCGCACATTTTTTGAGAAGTATGAGACAATGACTTCAGAATTGATTTGTGTATTTGTAAGGGGTTCATTTGCATGGTGTAAACATTTGCTCTAAAACCTCATCTTCAATAGGAAATTGAGCTCTCGCAGACAGTTATTCTCTGGAATTTGTTTAAATGCTAGATCATGTCTCCACTGTACTATTTTCCCTTTGACCTTGAAGCATAAGTTTCATTTGGTTAGATGAAACCAGAGGTGTGGTACTGGTGAAATTCTCTTGGTGCCAGGTATGCAGTTCAGCATACACAGGCATAGATCATGAAAAGAATTCCAAAGAGAACATGAAAGGAGATACAGCTGGTTTGGTTTTTTTTAAGTACAGTGCATGACCACAAATACAAAACAAGCTTTAAAGGTCACTGGCATGCATTTATTTAATTATGCAATGGGATCTGATTCCCAATCCCAGCAATTGTCTCCTGCCATGCTACACGTAACTTTGGGATCAGGGATCAGATCCCAATGGCATCATTACTACCTCCCCTGGGCTCCCCTTTCCTGAGCAAGCCAGGTTCCTACATCCCAGCTGAAGCCAAGCAGTACTAGGGCTATGACTGACGATTCACTGATTGTCGGTCCCCACCCCAGGACTCCATCAGAGCCAGTTCCAGAGTCTCATGCAGTTCCTGGGGCCAGGACTGCACTGGGGTCTGGAGCCAGCTCTAGTTACCTTGCCACACATTCAACTTAAGGTACAATGTAAACCAGGCACAAAAATGTCACACATCTTTTGTAGAACATTTTTGTGACTGGTCTTCCATTTGGCCATGCTATTTACTCCTTGAACGTGTGGCAAGATTACTATTTATGATGAGATTAACAGAGTAATTGTGTTTTAACTGTAATGTCTGCCAGAAGCTACAGGAGAACATTTTCGCAGAAAACTCACACTTTCCATATTCTGGTGGGACTCTACACTCTTTTCTCTACCACTGTTCTTCACAGGTGAAGGCCAACAGGAAAGTTATAGGCCTATGCTTGTTCAAAACAACACTTATTCTTGGTACTACTGCTCAAGAAGCCAGCATCTGATTTTGCCAATTTTGGAAACCTTTCACATGTTTCTAACCTGCTTCTGTGATACAAATGGGCTATAGAGTTGCCTATGTGATAGAAACTGAATAAATTGTTTTTAATCAATTGTTTTCATTGTAATTCTTATTAACAATAATAACTATTTGATAAATAGTGCTTAAAGGCCAGCCAAGAATGTTGATCCCTTTGTGTTTTGCCAGAGGTCAGCAACCTAGGTCCCACAGACTGGATCCAGCCCACAGATCTACTAGATCTGTCCCACAGAGCCAGAGGCTTACACTTGGGCTGATGCTGGGCAGGGAGAGTTGCACTGGGGTCAGGAAGCTATAAGATATGCTTTTATCATTGTTGCTTCTCCCCACCCCTTGCTTCTCAGCTACAGCATGTGCAGAGCTTCCTGCAGACTGGGCCCACATACTAAATGTGCCATTCTTCTGTGTGTGGTATATGAGGCTGATCCAGGGTCATGCTATATGTGGTGCCTGTGCCGTGGGCCAGATCAGGTCCATAGACCAGCTCTGAATGCCTACACACTGGATCTGTCATTCATGGCTGGTCTATGGGCCTGATCTGGCCCATGGACTGGTCCTGTGCCATTCATGCAGTCCACCAAGCCTGGTGAGTTTGACATCCTTGACTTAAGGTGGCATGGTGAATGGGAAGATAGTCACCACTGGAATCACCTCTTGTGTAATGGACCCAGGAGGATTCTGGGGGAAGGAACAGCTATAGCTGGGACCCATTTTGCCCTTTTCTCCACCCAGTGGCAGCTGCCCTTGTTCTGGTTGCTTTTGTTTCTACTTATACAGTCTCACCCCCTGTATAACATGAATCATGGGATTTCCCAGAATTAGGTCTCGTTTGATTTAGACACTAGGGGTATGTGAAGCTTCAGTCACTGATTCAATTTGGGGAAGATTCGGCCTGATTCAGAGGCCAAATCATAAATCTGAACTGAATCAGGAGACCAAAAAAACCCTCCAAATCAGTTCAGAGCCTCCAAATCAATTTGGAAAAGATTCAGAAAAAGATTCAGAGATTCAGAAAGCAGTCTTTCAGGGGAGCAGAAACTGAGAAGAGGGAGGGGGAGCAGGGGGGAAAGACTGACATCTGTAGCTGGCCAGTGACTGTGATCTTTCCCTGAGTCCCCTTCCAATCACAGTGCTCTGGGAGAGGGATGTAGAAACAGCACATAAGCCTCTGTCTGCAGCCTTTCTGTTCCTTATGTGAGCTGTTTCTGCCTGAGCACTGGGAAGGCCCCCTGTTACAGGCTACCGTCCCTGCTAGTTTCATCCCGTTGTGCCTTAACACACATACAAAGTCACACGTCACGAGTTTTTGATGTACAGTTTCCCAGAAACCTCTGCACCTAACTCCTTGAAACTTGACAGGCTTCATGGCCTCATCCGGGGCTACCATCCCTGCTGTTTTCATCCAAATCTGCCAAAAATGACAAAGTGATAGGTATTTCAGTGATTCCCCATTATTGTCTATGGCCGAATCTCCAAATTTTTCTAAATCAGCGCTGAATCTTCCAAAGCTGATTCAACCGAATTAATTCGGGACAGTGACCCGAATCTCTGAATTGAATCACTATCCTACGAATCAGCTAAATCCTAATCCACATCAAATACTTCCCTATTTGCACAGGCCTGCTAGATCCATCTTTTCAGTAAAACATTCACATGTGATTTTAAAAAAGCTAACAATGAAAAATCTATCCCAGCCTTTGTTAAGTTGTTCCAATAGTTCATTTAAAAATATATACCTTTTCTCTATTGTCTATATTTGTCTAACTTCAACATCTAGCTATTGAATTCCATTATACATTTTGTCCAGAAGCCACTAACATGTAGAGTCTCATCAAGTCACCACTTAAACTTCTCCTTCATAGGCTAAACCAATTGAGACTCTCAAGTTTCTTCACTAAAAGGCAAGTTTTCCTTTTGGTCCTTCTCTGCTAGTTTTCAACATGCTTCTTGATTTCTGGCAATCAGAACTGGACCAAGTATTCCAACCACAGCCACACCAATGCCAGTTACAGAAATCAGATCATCTCTTTATGCCTACTTGAGTTTCGCCTGTACATACATGACTATTACAGCTTTTTTGGCTAGTGTTTCATAGAGAGTTCATGATCATCTGATTATCCATCATGACTTCCAAATCCCTTTGTCACTGCTTCCTAATGTGGCTTGCTTCTTTGTTCCTGAATACATTACTTTATATTTGGCTGTAGTGAAAGGCATATTGTTTGTTTGTACCCAATTTAAATAGTGGTCCTGCTCTGGCTGTATAAGAGACCAGTTTTGTTCATTATTTACCATTTTCTCAATATTTATGTCATCAGCAAACTTTATTAGTCATGATTTTAGGTTTCTCCCAGCTCATTAAGAAAATATTTATACAGTGTATGGGCAACAACCAGTCACTGTGTGATCCTACCAGAACACAACCATTTGATGGTTTCCCATTTACATTTAACCTTTGAGATCGATCAGTTAGATGGTTTATAATAGTTTCAACATGTCAGATTTGTATAATTTTAGTTCCTTAATCAAAATATTGTGTTGTACTAAGGCAAACGCTTTACGGAATTCTAAATATATTACATCAATCCTATTATTTTTCTCAAGCAAACTTGTAATCTCCTCAAAAAAGGATATGAGATTAATACAGAACCCTATGTTGATAGGGCTTAATTATTTTAGCCTCCTTTAATTGGGACCTTTGTCAATCATTGCATTATTTGTCCAGGATTGATGGAAGATTGGCAGCTCTATAATTTTCTTAATCATTTCATTTATCTGTTTTTAAAATATTGCCACAACTTTATTTTTTACTAGTCTTCTTTACCATGAGCAGCATTAATCTTGGCCTGCTCTTTTAAATCTCTTGGAAGCAAATTATCCAGAAATAATACGCTGATTTAAAAATTTCTAATTTTGACAACAGGCTGTTAAACATCTTGGTATACTGTTGAAATGGAAAGTATGTTATCATGCTTATATGATATAAATATATCATTTGGCCTTTTCCCAAATAAAGAATAGAAATCTAATTGTACACTCCTTTACTGTTTGTTTAATTACGGAAAATTCTATTTCAATTTTTAAACTAACACAGTCTCTCTCATTTAGTGGGTTGTGGGCTTTTGGGGCATTTTGTAACATCTTTAAACAGTACCTAATTATAATTCATATTTTTCAGTTAACGTTTTTCTCCCAATTGATTTGGCTTATATTGGTTGTTAGCTTTCTGAAATTGGCCCTTTTAAGGAACCAAATATAGATAGTGTTATTGGTTGGGAATTTATTCTGTTCGCACATAATAAATGTGCTGAAAGCTGGATTTCATTGAAGTAAACATTATTTTCCTTTATTTCTGTGTTCAATTAATTTTTATCTGTCAAAGTGATATTTAATATAGAATTCCCTCCAAAACAAATTACAGAGTTAAGAAACTTTAATGTAATAATTTTTAAATATTCCCTGGATGTTTCAGCTCTAGTGGAATGACCGAGATCTTCAGCATATCTCAGCCAGATTGAAGTCCCTCCTGAAAGATTCTGCTTTTTTCCCCTATGCATTTAGGTGGTTCAGGAGTTTGTCATTCTGTTTTCTAGTGTTATTTGGTGGTCCATAGCAACATCAACTGATACCCCGTCTTGCACTTAATATGTGACAACACTGATCCCTGAGGATTCAAAATCATTTGCTTCTGAGTTGTTAGTGACTCAGAAGTAAGTAATATTGTTGACATAGACTGTTACACCCTCACTCCTTTTGTTCATTAGAACTTTCCTCAATAGGTTACAATAGTTGATTTTTAACATCCAAATCATGTGGCTCTTTAAACTAGATTTTAGTAATATGAACTGAGTTGTATTCATACTCATAAATAAGCAATTTCAGTACCTCCTGTTTAATGTAGAGTTACCCTGCTTTGATAGAGAAATAAAGAAAGAATTAATCTTCACATTCTTTAATGCCCTGATTGCTTTTGTTCTTTACATCATGATTTAGCTTTATGTGGTTACTCAAAGTGGGAACTCTTTCAACCTTTTAGTTGTTAATATCCTCTCAACTAGTTCAGCCAACCTGGCCTCTAGAAGACTGGTTCCCCTTCTGTGGTGATGAAGATCACCCACACTCTCTCCTCAGTACAGGGTGAATTAATGTTCCATATAATATAACCTGCTACCTTATACCATTTATCTTGCCTGTCTGGTTGAATTATGTGAGTATGCTTATTATATAGTGTAAGCATTTGTTCTTGTTTAAATATAAATAAATACTTGACACCAAATCTCTGTAATCATTCCTCTCCTATTGCTGAGTATAGTTTTGCCTCATCTACATTAAAGTTTAAACACCAATTCATGGGCACTGATTGTTAATAATTTTTATTAAAAACAAAGGTTTTCCTAAAACATATGGGCGTGTCCAGTCTTTCATGGGAAAAACTTTAAAAAGCAGGGTGATAGCATCTCCTTAAATTCCAGGTCACAACTACACACTTTTCCAGGAGTGGAACTTCTATATTTTCTAGCTATGTATTTTGCATGTATTTTGTAAAATCAGATACTGTTGAGAATTATATATGTTAACACTACAAAAGTGATTCAATGTGTTCTTATATGCAGAAGGAATAGCTTGTTATAGTTACTCATTCTACTATATAACTATTTAGAGCTGAGAAGCTAGAATAAAACGAATGAAAATAAAACAAATATTGCATCTCCTAAATCTGAACCTGTTAATCTCAAAAATGGTCTTTGGTGATAAAGAAGCTTAAGTTTAGATATTTATCTGACACATTTGTGTCAGTAAAGTTGAACTCAAAACACCAAGAAATTATTTTTCTTAAGGCTTAAATTTTGTTCTTTCCTCCAGTGGACTGGAAATACCACAGGGTGGTCTTTAGCCCTTCATTTTGACTTTTCTGGTCTCACCTGAATTCCAGAAATACAGACTTGTGAGAAAATAACAAACGGTACCAAAAATTATCCATGTTTTTTTTCAGACCTGCTAAGATTTGGTTCAGGTACTGAGTGAAAGGTCTTATTTTATCTAAACCGGTTTAACCATCTTTAATCTGAATAGGCAACCAGTGAGCAGTTGAATTTTTCATTTGAAACATTATTTCACCATGTCAGTACAGAAAAGTTTTCTGTGGCTTAGAGTCACAGAAAACTAGATTGAAATATGCAGGTGTGTACACACACATGATCAAGTTGCACATATGATACCAGAGAAAAAAGCATTCACAGAGCTTTGTATAGACATGTTTATAAAAACAATCTGTAACTGGATTGTGTACAGTGCAGATTGTACCTTCTGTGTTTTGACTTGAGTCAGACATCATGGAAGAT
Organism: Crocodylus siamensis; assembly: GCF_052110815.1. NCBI lineage: Eukaryota > Metazoa > Chordata > Crocodylia > Crocodylidae > Crocodylus > Crocodylus siamensis. The sequence goes on along the minus strand of NC_143395.1, from coordinate 342,781,565 downwards.
TTACCTGTCGCTGAAAAGGTATTCTCAGAGTTTATTTATGGGGAATGCTACACACCCACATTCAGTTGTCACAAGCCTTCATTGATATTCTGACTTAATGTTCTTCTTGTGTGGAATGAATATGTTAGCTACTTGATAAAAACAAGTTGCAAATGTGCATCTGTATCTAAATGCTTGTGCTAATCTTAGTGAATTTCAAACATAGGCTAAAGGCTTTTCCCCTGCTTTTCCTTATAAAATGGAGAAGTTCTAGTCATACAACACTTCTTTGTACTTGTCTTTATTATACCCAGCAACAAAGAGCTATTCTCCTTTGCCCTGCAGTACAGAGGAACTAGTTGTTTTCATCTTACAGTACAAAATTCAAAAATCTTTGCTCATTGCAATGATCATGATGTGGTCTATTTTTATATTCTAAAGTCTGTCATCTTCAGTCCTCTGGTGTTAGTGACACCATATGAAGTGGGTCTTCATCTATCTTTTGATGTGTGACTTCAATTCCAAAGGCAAATAATAGCAAGTTACACAGGTGAAGCTAATCCTTACTAGTTGCTGTATGCCAGTGGACTCCTGAAGGAAATGAGTCCATTTGGAAGATGAACTAGTTGCACTATGTTCCTTAGGTATATGAGGGGCATTGGGGAATAGAAAACACTAATTTCCTGCATGTTATCCACAATAAATTACTGTTCAAGGAGAAGCAGTGGTGATTAAAAGGCCTTATTTTAATATGCATATTACAACTGAAGCCTGGGAATGTTGGTCATAGACTTGTTAAGAGGAGAGAAAAGTTCAAGGCTATAGGGCATTTTGATCTAAAACTCTATATGTGCGGATTAGTTACACTTGCAAAAGTAGTTAGGTTATTACCAACCATTCTAAAGATCCAATTTTGTTTGAAAGCCCTAAGTGAACTAACTCCTCCTTGTACTAGGAACTAAGCTGAATGATACACACAAGTCCCAGAAGCTAGCTTTAGAGTCCCTTCCCCCTTCCCTTTTTTGGTTTCAGCCAATCATCCTGTTTCCACCTTTTCCATGTTGGGTCTTTCCTGGTATTTTTGGTATTTGCCTTCTTTGCCTACCTTGTTAAGGAGAAAAGAGGCTACATTACCAGCCACCTATGAAACTCACCAGGTTAAAGGAATAAAACAATATTTACATGCTGTTTTATTATTTTCCCCATTCACCTCAATGGATGGTGGGATGTAGTCTTGCTGCCTTCCTGGTGGGGTTACACTGCAGTGCACATGAGCAGCACTCCCCCCAAAATCTGTCACATCATTTAAAATAGTGTCTGCCTACAAAAGTTGTTGCTAATTTTTGTTTTTCAAGAAAATTCAAATTTCTAAAGCTAAGTCCCCTGAGGTAAGAGCGCTGGTTCTGTTTCGATATATTGTGCAGAGGAAAGGAAGATAAAAGCTCTGCATTGTACACCTTGAAGTTTTTTTCTTCCATAGAAACCCCTTAGATACAGCTCTCAAAGATTTTTTGTGGTTGTAAAGAAATAAGTGTATTCTTTTGTATTACCCCTTTAATAATGCCTCTTCTTCGGTTTTCTCTTCCTTTGTGGTTGACTGCTCTGCCACGTGCCCTGTATATTCTAAAAAGCTGATTAAGGATAGCTCACCCTTATGTAAAGATCTCCCCTCTGTAGCTGCGTACAGAGGATCTGTGAGCTTAGTGATTGTCTGTCTTACAAGAGACACCTGAGAAGGGCAGCATCAATTTGCACATCCGTGGATTTCTGCAATCACAGTTGTCTTTATGAATGTATAGACTCTCAGAGTCATGTCTTCTCCCATGCTTCCTTTCCTTTCTACAGCTGTACGCTACTTTCCCATTGGCTGTATGGAAGGGGAGATTCGAACAGCTGGCCAAAAATTCAGATGACTACTGATATTACTTGAGGAAGAAATATATAGTTCCTCTTTTCCAGTTAGGTTACATGAAAAATCAAATTAAATGGACCAAAACTAATTGAAAATAGGTCTCTGAATGTGCTAACAAGCTCTTGAAGTGATTGGACATCTGTGTGTGGCTTAAAGTCTGGCTCAGTTCTGTTGAGGTCCTCAGATTTCCTTCACCTCATTATTATGGAGCAATTTATCCGTGTCTTTCCACCCCCTCCCTGACAGCCTCAATAATGCACATGCAGCCCCCACACACTTTGGCACCCTTCCCCTTGCAAGGACAGTGAAATGTGTGGCCTACTAAGATTACATCTGGGGAGATCTACAAATTAAAAGCTTCCCCGCCCCCACATCCACCCATCCTAAACTTCTTTGCTCTCTACCCATTTTCCCACAAAGCAGTGCTTATAGTTGTTAACTACTGCCAAACTTCCAACTGCCTGAAACTTGACATTTATTCTTGTCTTCTCCTGTCTTCCCTAATGGGTACGGCACTACTAAGCAAAGAGGAATGCAAAGAATAAGAAAGTTCAAAGTCATTGAATCTACATCCATTCACAATGTTTGAATCAATGCCCACTCAAAACCTGGAGCACTTGAATAGCTTCAAGAATTTTAACCCTTTTTTACTAAATCTGGAAATGCCTTTTTGAGTGCAAAGCATTGTGCCTTTCTTATCAGTGACTAAACAATTGGAAGGTGTTTGTCACATACCCCAATCTGCATGACTAATGCTGCAATAAACATTTATTTTTACTTTCGTTCAGTGGTAAATTAGTTATATTCTGTGGGATGAATAGGGATCTGTGCAACACAGAAATGGTTATTTATAATAATTGCATTAATTCTTGAATGTTTACACCTGTTTCAGCAACCGTCAGTCCTCCTGGATTATGGTGTATGCATGAGAGGTCATCCAGACCATTGCCGCATATGCCTAGGCAAGGAAATGCATACACCAACATTCTTATTTAAATATACTTCACTAGGCTCATTTTTAAAGATTTTATACAGCTTTTATTCAGCTTTGCTTATTAAAGCATAATTTGATTCTCAGCTTCTAGCTCGATAATCAGTTACAAATGGAAATACTCTAAAATATTTACTATAAGTATGAGTTGGGTCTCCCTGCACATTATTTGACTACAAACAATATTTCTTTTAGGATTTTTTTTCCTTAAACGTACTCAGCCACCTGTCAGTTTATTAGTGATATTAAATGCAATTTTATAAAATCAAACACAGGTTTCAATATTTTAAAAAAATCTGATGGTAACGGAGTTAAAAATGTTAAATCAGTTGTTTGCTTGAATTTAAATATTCCTTTACCTTACCTGTAATCTAAAGTTTGTAGCAGTGGATTGGTCAGATAAATCAGTGAAAGTGACTCTGAACAATCGTTGAAGTGACTTTGGTAATGGTAATTAAGTGCTAATAGAAAATATATTGTGTCTTCTTTATTTACTTTTTACTAATTGTCCACTGACTATTCCTTGGGGGAAAAAAGTAGCACAAGGCCCATTCCTAGTAACACAGACATGGGGAAAGGTGGTTTTGCTTGTTTTTAGTTTATACTGTCATTTTTTAAATTCAGCGTAGTTTGAGCCTGCCTCTAAACATATTACACAGATTTTCTCACTGGAATTGCTTGGGTGCATGAAGATTGGCACTTGCCAAAACATTTTTAGGACTTTAACATGAAAAGGAAGCAAATAATTTTTAAAAAGATCTTTTTAATGTTCGGCTAAACATGTAGATGGCAAACATGTAATTAGGGTGCATGTATCAACAAGACTCGGGAATATTTAAAGCAGTCTAGATTTTTGATTTACATAAATGAATGCAAATAGGTGATATATTATAATGTGTGGGTTACACCTGAAGCTCTGCCAGGGCCCTAGTTTCCATCCAATCTTTGAGGAAAACTAGGTGAGAGTGAAGAATTGGTCCGTGTGTTCACATGTTGTTAAAGCATTGCATTGTTAAAGCTATTGCTGACCAATTTATATCTAACTTGTCAATAGAATTTATGAGGGGGGTGTGCTCGGACCTTGTACGTAGAGCTTAGAGTCTTATGAGTCCAAGTCAAAATCAAAATGTAAGTAAATGTTTCAAAAGGTGAATGAATATGAGAGACATGAAGAGTTACAAGTCTAGAACTAAAAAAATGGACTTAAGCGCTCAGGTGAAGGGAATCCCCCAGTTGGAAAGTTCGAATACAGTTTCACTAGCGATACTTTGGAAGGGAAAGCTAGGAGTAGAGACTGGGTGAGCCTGAGTATATGGGACAGGATTTGGATTGAAATGACTCTGAATTAGCAGCATCAGGCTGAATACTAAAGGACTGAAGGCAGTGGCCAGATCTACTTTAGTATGAAGCCTCCAAACGTAGATAAAGCAAGCATCTGCGTAAAAGAAATGGTCAAACTCTTTCCTGATTCTGCAATTATCTTTCTGCCTTCAGGCTCCCTTACGTCTATGCTCGCTACAGGTCGTGCTTGAAGAAGAGAGCATGAGGTTGGCGAAAGCAGTAATTGTGATATGTAACAAAAGCCTGTCAGCAAAGGCAGGGTGGCTGGCTCTCGCTGCTTCCCTGGGATCTGTGACTATCGTAACATAAACCGTGGACTGCAGAACGCAGCTGGGAGAAACGAAGGTGCAAGTACAGTGTCCTTTATGGCCTTTCCCAACAAACGGCTTGTGCTTTTCCGTACACCTTCATGTACATAATGCTCTTCTTTCCGCCCCTTCGGCCCACAAATTGGAGGGAATTCCTTCCCTTGCACAATCTGTGCATTAGGAGGGGCGCTGTGTTTGACAGACCGGCAGATACAAACCAGGTGAATAGAATTGAAGAATTGATTTAGTTATTTATTTAGCAAAAATCTTGTTGGTCTAAGAAAAGAGATCATGTCTGCTGGGAGAGGTGAATAGATAGGAACTTTCCTCTGGAGAGAAGAGCAAGAGAAACGATTCTCTCTTTTCCTCTCCCTTCCCTCTTGCTCTGTCCCATCCGTGTTCAAGGGGAGCTCTGCGGGCTGTGCAGGCTGCCATTTCTGAGCAGCAGGTTTCCAGGTCCCAGACGGGACCAAGAAGAAGATAGTGGCGCGGTTGTTTCCCTAACGTGAAGCCTGTGGAAGAAGAAGAAGAGGCGGGCGCGGCGTTTGACAAGGACAGCGCAGCCGGGCCCCCCTCAGGAGCAGGGCGGCAGAGGCGAGGGCGGCACTTGTTGACAGGCACCGACCAATCCTCCGGACACTGCCGGGCCCGGGAGCTGGAGCGGGAACTGAGGGACCCGCTTCTCCTCGCGGCCCCGCCCCGGCCCCGCCCGGCTCCGCTCGTCATAGGCGGCCGTGCGGCGCCGAGCCGCCCCCTGCGCGGGCCGAGCAGGGGGAGGACGTGAAATAGCGGCGGGCCGGCGGGCGGGCGGCAGCTGGGAGCTCCCGCGGGCTGGGCCAGGTGCGGGCGGATGCGCGGCGGGGCGGGGGCGCTGTGAGCGGTGCCGAGGCAGGGAGCGGCGCCCGGCCCATGGCCGCACGGGTGCTGGCCACAACCGCCCGCCCGGCGCCCATGCAGCCGCCGCAGCCCGACGAGCCCGTGTTCGCGCAGCTCAAGCCGCTGCTGGGCGCGCGCGGCGCCGCGCTCTTCGCCGCCGACGACCTCAAGCAGCAGCAGGCGGGGAGCGGCGGGGCGGAGGAGCTGGTGCAGGTAGGCGGCGGCGGGGCCTGCGGGCACCTACCTGCCCGCTGCGGGGCGGGGGGCCCCCGGGGTGGGCGCGGGGGATCGGCCCCTGGCAGCAGCGCCGAGAGAGCTCTAGCTGCTGCCCCTGCACTTGGCGAGGGAGGAGCCCGGCGCTGCCGCCCACGCACGGAGTCAGGTTGGAGCAGGGGCGGCCGGGCTACCCGCCACTTTCTGCGCGTCCCGAGAAAGACTGGGAAGGGCCCGCGCCGCGGCGGCGGCAACGCCGGGGTCTGGGGCTGGGCCGGCCAGTTGGGGTGAATAGGGGCTGCCGGGGCGGCTTGTGCTTGGGGGTGTGGGCACCCGTACACTGTGAGTGTGTCCGGTGCCACTCGCATGTGCGCACGCACACAAGATCACGTACGTTATATATATGAGTGTGTGCATATGTGTATATGCAAATACTTATATGTGCATTATACACACACACACGTTTGTGTATGTGTGTATGCAAATCATACATGCATATTATATACACATGCATGTTTGTGTGTATGTGTGAGTGTATGTATATGTGTAATATGCAAATACATATATATTATATACACAAACGTGTGTGTATACAGATGCATGTCCGCATGTGTACGTATATGTATATGTCTGCATATCCGTATGCAGGCAGATGTGGTTCTTTGGGTAGATGTGATAGCTTTTATTAGACCAGCCAAATCGTTGAGAAAATTGTTCTTTGCACATTAGTCATAAGCTTTTGGCTACAAACACCCTTCTTCAGGCAGAGGTAGAGGCTACATCCAGCACCCCTGAAACACTGAAGTTCTGTAGAAACATACGCGCACTTCTGTTCTGTTCATGCAATGCCATATACAATGGCATTCAAACGCATATGCCCGTGTGTGTGTTTGTGTATACACATGAACAATATTATATAATATTGTGCGAGTGCCACTCTGTGTGTGTGTGTGTGTGTGCATACACCATATATAGTATGTATGTGTATGTATCTATGTGTATATATAAAAATGAAATATTATATGTTTACTGTACATGTGTGTGTATATTATTATAATATCATGTGGGGGTGTATACACCTGTGCACATGCATAATATAATGTCGTGTGTATGTGACTGACACTGTATAGGGCACAGTGTGAACTGAGCAGGAAAGTCTTTGGTAAGCCATGCAGTAACTCACTTGCTCCCAAAACTCAGGGTTTTGGTTTTTTTTTTTTTTTTTTAAGCATAGTCCTTTGCTAGGAATAGATGGCCCTTCCCTTGGAACTCAACTGGTCTGATTCAGTCCCTATGGGAGATTAAAGTGGGGAGGATGGGAGGGGGAACGTTGTTTCCTGAGAATTTTATAATGATGAATATTGAGTGCAAGGATGTTTCAAGTCTCTGGCTCAGTGATATCTTCTCAAAGAATAAATATGCTTGTCTTCAAAGCAAGCTGCCCTTGGCTTGTAAACAAGAGCTGGAAAATGTAGCCTGGCATGTTAGGGCAGATATAGATCAAAGAAAAGAGGAGAGTATGCATGCACATGCACGTGTGCTTGTTTTTTGAGGAAAGCTCTCAAAATGCAGTTTTTAAGTAGACTTACGGTTTGTCAGCTGCATTCTGTTTTAGGGGTGCTGAAGGGTTTTGGAATGACTGGACTCTTTACAGTGCAAGGGGGAATGTAGCATTTGCCCACTGGAGAGTACATGATAAATGTTTTACTGATGACTGTACCAGTAATGTATCAGGCTTGAGCCACCCACGGATTCCCTAGCACTACTACACTAAGGGAATGATTTCCTAGTAAGTAATTAAAGAACTCTCTTAGGATTGGGACATGAATAGGAACATGTTTGTCACGTTATTAACCAATTATAGGTTTTGCTGATCTTTAAGAAGTCTTACTTCAATCCAAGAGACTCTTTTATTACAGATATGTAGTCACTTTCTGATGTCTTTTCCTTCTCTCTATTTTATAGTGCTTATTAATTTTGCACCTGCTGGGGGCTTCTGTCCCATAGAATTAGTATTTTAAAACTCCTAACTTCGTAGTGTTGGCCTTCATATTGTCAGAAGGTGTGACTTTTACAGTTAGTGTTTCAAAGAGAAGAATGAGTATCATGCATAATAGTGACAACAGAGTACAAGTCTTACAGAAATGAGATAGATGTAAAGGCTGTGCTTTTTGTGCACATTGTTCAGTTGCAAACAAAAGGAGGAAGTAGTTTAGGTGATTATGCTTTCAAAAATATTTTTTTCTCTTCCTGCATAAATAATTTGAGAGAGACTTTCTGATTTGTTTTTGTAGTTGCCAATTAATGCACCAAGAGATGAAACTTGTATATTGATACTCTTTTCCTACAATAGTTTACATTTTCACTTTTAAATTCTCCCATGACTGATGTGTCATCTGGTTTGTGGGTTGGTAACAAATCATGTGGATTAAATGTTTTGTTTTTTATTTAGACAAGATGTGAAATGGAGAAATATCTGGCACCGCAGCTTCCACCCATTCCTGTTATCCCTGAACATAAAAAATACAGAAGAGACAGTGCCTCAGTTGTTGACCAGTTCTTCACTGACAGTGAAGGGTTGCCTTACAGCATCAACATGAATGTCTTCCTTCCTGATGTTAGTCACCTCAGAACTGGCCTGTACAAATCCCAGAGACCATGCGTAACGCACATCAAGACAGAACCAGTTACCATCTTCAGTCACCAGAGTGAAACTACTGCCCCTACCCCTGCTCCCACTCAGACTCTCCCTGAGTTTACCAGCATTTTTAGTTCTCACCAGACTCCCGAGGTGAATAACATTTTCATCAAGCAAGAGCTTCCTACTCCAGATGTTCATCTCTCTGTCACACCCCAACAGGGCCAGTTATATCAGCTCTTGAGTTCACCGGATTTAGATATGCCCAATTCTACTACTCAGGGAGCAGTAATGGACTCTCTAAACAACGTTTCTATGTCATCAGCCATGGCAGGCCTTAACACTCTCTCCTCGGCTGTTCCACAGACTGCAATGAAACAATTCCAGGGTATCCCTCAATGCACCTATGCCATGCCAAATCAGTTCCTTCAACAACAGGCCACTTACTTCCCCCCTTCGCCTCCAAGTTCAGAGCCTGGAAGTCCAGATAGACAAGCAGAAATGATGCAGAATTTAACCCCTCCTCCATCCTATGCTGCGACTATAGCTTCTAAGATGGCAATTCACAATCCAAATTTACCAGCAGCCATGCCAATAAATGCACAGACCATCCAGACAGTCAGATACAATAGAAGGAGTAACCCGGACTTGGAGAAAAGACGTATCCACTACTGTGACTATCCTGGTAAGCAGTCTGTCCTAAAGGAAAATAAATTGCTCAAACTTAAAATGAAAAAGTATAAACAATTTTGCATTAAATCAAATCTACGTGTTCATAATCTGGATGGAAGTGGCTAAATCTGAGGGCTAGAAAAAGGACTAAATCCTCTTTTAATTCTTCCCTGAAGACCTTATTGTTCTGTATTCTTTTTTAGCATTTAAATAACTCTTGCATACTTTCCTATAAGATAATCTGCAGGTTACTAGCTATATATGCATTATTCCCTGTATCCCAGAACTTGGAGTGCTTAGAAAAAATATTGTGAAAGAGGCCAATTTGGGTACATTTTACTAAATCAAATTTACTAAAACAAAGCATGAGCTATACTTCTTTGACATGTTGAGGTTGATGCTATAAACTGGCATAGTCTTCTTGAACTTTGTGGACCTCAACAGAACAGCTTCGAGGTATGGAAGCTGAGAATATGGCCCTTGTCACCCAATACGAACAAAGAACTTCGAATTTGTAAACTTTTTCTCTAATTGAGTTACTACTGTGATGCATTTGTTTTTAAGGTACTTGTCCATGGCCCTCAAAAACAATCAATCAAAAAACCCCCACACAAAATAAAACTTCAGTTAAACACTTCCTGCCCAGATCCCATGCACTTGTTAAATTGAAATATGAATCAAGACAAACAGGTCAATCATTCCTTAAATAAAGTTACTCTCTCAAATATAAAATGTCCCTACTATACTTAACGAATGTAGAATTAGCCACTAGTACGCATTTCTCATCCATATGGTGTTATATAAAGTGTGGTAATTCATATATGGCGTGATGAAGGCTGAATGGGAAAAAATATCAGTGTAGGATTACAATGACTAACAAGTATTAAGAAATAAAGGAACTCTGTGTCTGAATTTTCTAGAAAGACAACATTTAAAACTTGAATCATTGAGTTATAGGTGTGGCTACTTTGGATAATACACACAGTAATATATTATATTATAGCAGCTGTCCTTTTGTACTACTATGAAGTAGTAGTCTTTGTATCTTTTCTTTTAATCTTATGTAATGACTGAAGAACTTCCTGTAGGAGGTCATAAAGCTTCAAACAATTGTGCTGCTGCAGTACAGTGTGTATAAATATTTTCTCAAAATAACAGCTTTGCATTGACTTAAACAAAAAACCCCCAAACAAAACCAAACCTCTAACACCTAACATTGTCTCTGCTGACATGCTTTCCCTACCTTTTTATTTTTTTATTTTTTAGGCTGCACAAAAGTTTATACAAAGTCTTCCCACTTAAAAGCTCACCTGAGAACTCATACTGGTATGTACTTTTTCTTGTTTGGTCATTGGGTTATGAATCTTCTAAAAGCAAACGTGTTTGATCTGCCATCTTTTCTTGTTAACCTGGTTGTATTTTTTGTTTGGTATCTTCTGGCTAAATAGGCCACAGACAAATTGACAGGTCAGTTGAGATAACCATCTGCTTTGGCCAATAAACACTAAAGTTCCCTATTTTAATGTACTTCACTAGTTATTTTTATTTCTTTATATAGTAAAAGATTTTAAGTACCAAAACAATTAATCACTTTTGAAACCTTCTACTTTTCCCTGAATTCTTGAAAGCAAAAGGTGTGTGGTATCCTTAGGGTTTACAACTCCTAATCTAGGCATAGCAAATACCTGAATATCTCAATTTTAACCCTGTGTGTGTGTGTGTGTGTGCGCGCGCGCGCATGCGCATGAGAGAGTTGGCTTGGGGACGTTTTTTCCTTTTAAGAATTTTCTTGAGCTTTCAGTTAAATTCTGGAGTTCTTATACTTTTGCTCTATCCCTAGCCTTTAACTTGCTTGTTTAGAAACCCAAGAGCTTGTACTCTTAAAAGAAAAATGTTTTAATTTCTTGATAAAGCTGATTTAAAAACAGTTTCAGTATGTAACATTCATGGGATTTGGCCACAGTACAATTATCTGCAGCTACATGTGTGCAGGCCATGTTAATGGACCTGCATGATTAAACTAAAGGATAGACTTCTGGTTTGCTGACTCCGGTATAAATTCAGAGTTCTCATTCTCTGTCAATATCTATGGGAATTACAAACTTGGATTTCAAGGAGACTGGCACCATTCTTTCCAAGACTGTAGCTCAGTTTGGGTTGTAGCTGCAATAAATTACTATTTAGTACACCAGCCTTTTAACTAGGGGGGGAAGGAACAAATCTTATGCTGGTGATTTTCTTAAAAATTGTAATTTTTTCCTTCAAAATGCTTAGGAAAAACAAAGCATTTGTAAATAAACCTAAACTAAAAAAGTTTCTCTATTATTTTTTTAAGATGAATGTAAACTCAAATATATGATGCTTGTTCATTGTATGTGCAGTCTTCAGATCCGAATAATTTAGGGTTACACTTAAAACAATACATCGACTAAAGTGGCCTGTCAGCATTAAAGTTGTACTGTGTGAATAATGTGGCTTCACCTTTTGTTTAAAACAAAAGTCAAAACAAAAAGCTATGATTTAACAAAATGTATTTTGCCATCTCTATGGGAACAAGGTCTTTTATTCAGCAGCTACTTTGAATGGATTGTTGGATTACTGTAAAGAAACTGAGTATCTCCAGGCTAAATGTTACTATGGAAATCCTGTTTTGATAAATGAAGCAGTTATCTCTATTACAGCCACAGCAAAAATTAAAAACAACTGTACAAAGGTTACTGCTCTGCACTAGTAATAGACTAAACAAGAATACTGCCACCAACATTTTGTGATGCATATAACAACTTACGACTAGCTAGTTTAACAATTGACTAACATAATCAGAAGGATATAAACCTGGCTAATGTCACAGAATAGATCATTATGTGTCTAATAAGTAATCTGCATGATAAGTCGGTGCAGTGGCCCCATGACATGTTAATTAACAGTTTAACCACAGAGTTAAAACATGTAACCTGCCACTGTAGGAACAGACATAAAAATGAAGCAGTACTTAACTGAATTTTTCGGTGTTATAAAAAAAAAAAAGTGAAAATCACTAAAGTCTTTGTATTTAGTTTTGGTGTTAATTGATAACATGTTTTCACATACACAGAAGTATTTTATTTAAGTTGTGATTTACTGATGTACAGCAGTAAATGCCAGTGAAATTTAATGTTGCCTTCCACTTTTTTACCTATGTGGATATTTGACCTCAGCAGTGCACCTAAGTGCACTAAGGTCACAGAAACCGATGTATTCACAGAAACAACATTCTTGTTTCTGATTTTAAAAAAATATAGTGAGCTTAAGCAAATCTAATACAAAGTGTCTTGTGGGGAGGTGAATGAGGGGATAAATTGCCTGAGAGGTTAAAATACAGAAGTGAGTCTATACAGACATACCTACCTATATTAGGGAAGCCTGGATCAATTTGACCCCTCTAAATAGACATTTAATACTCTAATATTTTACGTGCACACCTGTAGGTACAGTTAAAATGTGTTTTAACTCAAAAAAAAAATGTTTTCACTGCTATATAAATTGAAAGTTTTTAATTACTAAATTCAGCCTTGATGTTTTTGTTTGTTTGTTTTTAAATGATACTCCCTCGAAGGAATGCCCTGGCAAACAGTACTGAAGGGTGCAATCCTTGAAGGCAATGAGAGCTTGGCCATTGATTTTAAATACAAAAAAAGAGAGAGAGAGCCTTGGACCCATTGGGATAAATTTGTCTGTGTGCCTACATTTACCTGTCTCTCTTCTTTCCACCCTCGCTTTTTCAGCCCACCCCCTTATATGCACTGAATTCATGCAGTGCTGTTTAAGGTTTTATTCTTGAAAATACCCATTCTGTCATAAAGTTTTTTACTTTCAAAGTATAACTTCTGAAGCAAGTGGCATGTAATCCACTTTATTAAAGTGTGTGATATTCTTTCAAAGCCCTTGCGGGGCTTAGCAGACCTGCTTATCTGGCTAAACTTGTTCTTTAGTAATCACAGACCACTGAAACTGTTTTCTCCTTATTCTTGGTTTCTTAACAATACCTCTTTAAATTGGCTGCAATCTCTCTCATCCCAAACGGTCCCCGCCTTTCTCAGCAATCTGTCATCTTAAAATAAAAAGTGCCTGCAGCAAAGTTTGTCTGCCATTTAAAAGTCAAGACAGACCTTATGCTTTTCCTTTATATTGGAAAACCTTAGCCCTTTCATGGTATTTACCCTGAATGGCTTTCTGTGAGTTTAATAGATGTTCTTTGAGAACAAACTTAAGAGAAATGTTATTGCTGAAAGATGGAATGTGGGCCATAGTCTATTTCCTAATTCCGATATGAACAAATTGGCAAGGTTTATAAATTACATTTTAAATAAAGCCATAAGGAATGGATGAGAAGATAGGCTTTCCCTGTGGTTTTTTTTTTTTTTTTTTTGAAGCTGAAACTAAATCAAAGTCTCATGTAAGTAGGTCTGTCTTCTATGATTTTGATGAAGTTGTTCCAGGGCCCTCTGTTCTTTTTTGGAATCTAATTTTCACTTAAAGGATTAAACAAGTTTCTTTATTTGTTCTAGTTCCTGAAATAGGCATCCACCTCTCTCCCAGATTGATTTACTCTTTATCTATTTGTTAAATTATGAAGGGAATTTTAATTGGGAATAAGCTAGTGGTACAAAAGTCGAACACCAGCAAACCAAGGTGCCAAAGTGTCCAAGGTACAAGATGCATTTTTGCATCCCTTTCTGAACAATTTTGGATCTGATGACAAATTCTTTTAGGTAACATCTCACAACACTTCAAATATCTTAGTTTTACTTGGAATTGATGAGCAGTTGATTGTTAATGTTGAAGTGATTTATGTACTCCAGCATATATTTATTTTATCAGAACATCTTTCAAGATAGATGGGTTTAACTAACCTCCTATAGTAGGGAAATGCTTCTGAAACTTACTCACATGACAAGGTTTAGTTTCATAACTTGTATTGTGCAATCATGTATTTATACATGTATAATATAATGTGGTTTAACACTATTTACTTTTTAGGCACTAGATATGCCCAACTTTAAAAACTTGTCAATGAAATGCAGCTAATTGTGCATTATAGGTGCGCCCTATTCACTACTTTCTTTTTACAGTAGTGTTTAAACTTGCTTCAAGAGCTCCTCCAAAAACAACATACCCTCTTTTATTTTGTATCTGTGGGGAGAGCCAGGGGAAAGAAGAAGGCTTTTTAAATATTTTTAAGGCTTGTAGTGGTATACTTGCACCTTTTTTAAAAATTTTTGAGTATCCCACCTTTAACAGTGTCAAGCACAGTTGTATATATTTCAGATTTATATACTGTTTTGTTTATAGGAAAATCTATCGCTGTTTTGTACACGTCGAGGCGCGCGCACTGAGGACAATTTTCCAGCTGCATATTGGTTTTCTGTATACAGAGTCTTTGTACAGGCATGTTCTCTGGTCACATGGCGGGTTTGCCATTAATAGAGAGATGAAATAGTTTCTAACATTAACTGCAAAACTATCTATAGATCTAGCTTGTATTTGGTGATGGGAAGTGGAAACCTAGATACCTCAAGAGAAATGGCATTTCTTTAAATGAGAGAGACTCCCAACATACCCAGTTATTTTAGATGTTTATATATGCTTAGGACTGCCATTAACTCATTCCGTTCCTAAATGTTAAAAGCTGCACTCTTTTTAATTTAGGATTTTGGTCAGGAGATTTGGAATGTAACTGTCATGGCCTTTTGCCCTCAGAAACCCTGTTGGGTGACAGCTTTTGAGGAGCCTATATATAATTTTAGATCTTCAACTCATCAGCTATATTATACCTGATATTGCATATGTACATGTAATTGTTCTTTTGAACCCCAAGAGGCAGACAATTAGTATTCTTTTGTTCTGACACCCACCAATCCATTATTTAGTTGCTTAATACCAGAAGAGTAACAACCTTACATGAAAAATAAATCATGCTTTGCTAAATTTCCACCCCCCCACACATGCATGTGCTGTGTATGACTTTCCCATTTTCCTATTAATCTAATGTTTAATGACTTGCACTTTCCCCTTTCCTTTCAACTTTTTCCTGTTCCTTTTTTCCCTCCTCTCATTTCCCAGTTCTCCTTTATTTTATTTAATACTCCTTCATTCTCCTATGGAAAACATTAACCAGCTTTGTTTGCACCCTACTGTGGGCCTTTCTGGGGAAAGGCAAGAAAAACAGTAGGGCTAAGAAGTCTTAAGAGGAGCACAACTATGGACATCTTTGCCTCCTTGATGGAGGGGTCATTTCTTTCTCCCTTCTTCCTCCCCCTCCCAGCCTTTAAGCTTAGGTTAAAGTTTGTCACAGAAGAAATGCAAAAACACTTGTCTGGGAAGAATAAAGATAGTACAGAAGAAACGGGTAAAAGCAATTCCTGACATAGGGAAAAGGGGCTTCTGAGATTCTAATTCAGCACAAGTGGACCTAGTAATAGGGCACTCCGCAGAATTTGCTTAACATTTTTCTGGAAGTGGAGATCGCTAAAACTCCTGAAGGGGTACAAGGACCAGGTACTTGGCAGTCTCCCCAATCAGCTGACTTCATAGCTTTCATTACCAGAGTGTGAGCCACCTTATAAGAATGTTTCACCACTTTGCTGTGAGGTAGGGAAGTCTTGTTCCCCCCATCTGTAAACATAGAGATAACAAGCACAGGGAGACTGAACTGTCTAAGATCATACAGGGTGTTTGTGGCCAAGCCCACAGTGCTCCCTTGCCAATATACTGATTTAATCTGAAGCGTCTTGGAAAGCAGAATATCTGATATGCTACAGCCATAGAGCAGGCGAAGCTAATCTCACAGGCATTAAGGTTCTGTATATGCTTGCCTCTTGCAGTTATCAGCACTTCAGTCTTTCAAAGAAATTACTTTCCTTATTAAAATGTAATAAATACATAAAACCACGCGACAAATCTTTTATTGAAAACCTTTTGGTATTGCCTCTCATGAGAATGGCAGTAAAAGGTCTTAATCTTTATCGTGTATACTACAGGGGGAGATTTCTTGCTCTTTACCCGTTTGATCAGTAAAACCGATCATTTCTCTTGAGAGGAATTTCTACAGAGAGTATTGG
This sequence comes from Crocodylus siamensis, assembly GCF_052110815.1. NCBI lineage: Eukaryota > Metazoa > Chordata > Crocodylia > Crocodylidae > Crocodylus > Crocodylus siamensis. The sequence continues at coordinate 342,765,535 of NC_143395.1, read as the reverse complement.
TGATGGAGCAGAAGAACGGAGCAAACTTAAAATTAATGTTGGTGATGAAATGCTTGGCATATGTTGATGCAGAAATGTCACTGAGAGAGCAGTTAGCAACCTCTTCTTTAGTACTGCCTATCTTTTATTTATGAACCTTGCAGAAATCCATTAGTTGCTTGTGTGAGAAATGGAAAAGCATTACTCATGTTATTTCTCCCAAAATTGTGGTTTTTACTTTTTTGAAAAGCCTCATTAATGATTACAAGGCTTTGGGATTAGTTGATGTAGTTCTTTATCTCACAACATGACTTTTTTAATGAAGTGTATTTCACTGTATTGTGGATCTCTGGCAAAGTCTTGGCAACATAGGCCTCAGCGATTTACAATATTTGAGAGCTCCATCCTATCATTCTCTCATTACACAAGTACAGTTGTTCTTGAAGTCATTGAAAGAGGTGTCAGGCGAAGGGCAGTCTTGTCAGATTTAAAGTAAAAACATTTTTTTTAATTAAAGCTTAGTCACTTTAAGCATGAAAGCTTAAAACCCCCTCCCCTGTTTCTGTCAATTCCTCCCTGAGAGGATTAAACTTCAGTTCCAGAATATTTGATTCCTGATAAGGCAACTGTTGACCTAAGAGACTGGTTTTATATATAGTGCATTTCCAGACTAATATAGTTCAAGATCCATAGCCATTGCCAGTGATTAAATTTTCCACATTTGATGAGACATTCTTTATCATACTTAATTTTTGAGCTTGACTTGAAGAGATTCAGTTGTCCTAGTTCCCCAGAGTATATTCTGAAGACAGTGTTGTTGGTTGTTTACTAGATGACCTGCACTTCCCATTGGTAAAAGATTAGAAACATTTCAGTAATGTCCAAGTTTAGTTTGAGTATCTTGGTAGCAGCATTCCTATCCTGTCAGACTGCATTATTTATATTCGGTGATCGCGAACAAGTCTGATTAAAGGCATATTAAAACCTTTCATTCTGGCAAATGTACAGTGCTTTACTTCTCAGTTAAAGCAGGCTTTAACTTACTGCTTTTAATGTTTTGTTTTCTTGGGTTTTTTGTATAGTCAGTAGAGGGAGATTACAAGAGCCAGAGTATACATTCTGATTATGTTCCTTTTAAAGCTGTCTCTTACAAACCTGGCCCTTGCAGGGTAGGTGTGAGAGCTGCTGAGTAGTTTTGGCATCCATACCACGAATGAGGGAACTTCTTTCCTCATATGGGACATGTATGGATGTGTGCATATGCACACATCCATTCACCAATTGTCATGGATCCATTATAAATCTGCTTAAAAATGTAGTATTCCCAGGCCTCTTGTTTGCTTTTCTGCTTGAGGAAGGACCACCTCTGCTATAACAGAATGTTATGCCAAAAGACAATAAACTATTTCACAAACCAATCAAGAGTCCCCCAGTAATTCTCAAGCTGGGTGAGACAATACTTAACAAAATAAGAGCACTTTAGAGCACTGGGGAATTCTGCATGTTTGTTGGCAGATGAGGAGATAATGCCTTCTGCATGTCTGTAGCCACAAAGAGAATGAAAACTAGGATTTGGTGATCAACTCTTTTTTTTGAAATGCCTATCCACTCTCTTCAGTTACCTAATACAAATATGTTTGGTTTTTTTCCTGCACTTATGCACTTGAGGTAAAAGATTTGAAATATTGGTTAACTAAACAGTAGTGGCACCCCAAAATGTGGACTAACCCCTGGGAGGTGGCTTTAAAATCTTGTATTTTGTTCATACAGTGCTTAATGGTTAACATTAATTTAGGTAATATTATATATACGCACACTTAAGTTTCCTTTTCAATGTGCAAGACATGTTATGTATTCACTCTGCCTATGGGCAGGTGTAGTCCATGGACTACATTCTTTTTTCTTCACCCCAAAACAAGCTGGACTTAGTCTGACCTCCTTGCCTGCACTCTGCTCATCAAGCCATTTTCATCTTGGACTACACAGAAAATTCCAAACCACTGAGCTGAGACATGGGGCTGGGGCGGTGAAAAGGATTATTTTTGTTCCTGCTTTCCTCTCCTTCTCTCCAAAGCCTTTGAAAGGATGATTTTTTTTTAATTGCTCTGGCCAGAGCCCAGAATCAAGAATATTTAGTCCTGACTTGGTGACAGATTGAAGGTCTGATATCTGTCCAGGAATTTATTCTTTACACATTGGTGTGCTGCAGTACATACACAGACACTGACTACCATTAATTCTGTGAGAATGAAAGGGATCGGATCTTAATCTAGTATTGCAATCTATAGGAAAGCTATTTTGGGTTGAAACATTTTTAGGAAAATGTTTTAATTCCAAGGCCTGTAATGTGTCTGGTAATTAAGACTCTCTTTAGGAGTACAGTACTATAGTCGAGGTAGAACATGGTTGTTTTAATATTTCAGAAAACTTTTAGAAGTAGACATAATGCAAGTAACTGGTAATTGGGTAGGTTCCTGCTAGAACTCCTGTTTCTAACTCCGCATGTTTGCTAGGGTCAGTCAGACATTTCTGGACAGATCACTTTGATAGAAAATACTGATTCAGCCAAACAAAATATTTGTATGATTTGTTTTAATTTCTTCAAAGCTTTTGATGGAAACCAGACAGGTATACAGGTATGCTGGCCTGAGCTTTCCTGGCTACTACCTTCTGGGGCTCCCAGTCTTGCAGGGCCTTTAACTCCATCAGGAATTGGTTAGGAGGTTAACAAGCCAAAATATTTCAGCTCTTCAGAAACTATTTTTCTTTGTACTTAAGGAAGAAAAGAGAGGATTGTGTGTGTAATGGGAGCAGATTCCATTTTCTGGTCATTTCTAATGCATTGCCTCTTCTTCTAGTCCTATTCGTTTATGCCTAAAACTACTTTGGGGCAGGGACCTACAGTGAAATCCTGGTTTTGTTTGAACTTCCCCAAAGGTGTTTCATGGCACTGTAAAGCACCTACAGCGCTTGTTGATATTTGCCTGTGCTTCGCCCATTTGGGATGACCCACATAATTCACTTAACATAACTTTTAGAAAACAAAACATTATGGACAATTTCTCACTTCTTTTTTTTAAACACAGCAACAACATCAAGTTTTATTGCATAAAATTCCCTCTTATGAGGTACTAGTAAAGCAAGTTTTCCTTTTTCACTGCCCTCCTTCCCTCCCCCTAGGCTTATTTTGCATACATTTAAGCTAGAACCACATTTTTGAAACTTGGTTCCTAGATAGGAGGTCTTGTATTAGCGATGTGACACTCAAAGGTAGCTAGTCCCCCAACAGCTCCAGTGGAAATTAATGGGAGAGGTGGGAACTAAGGGACTTACCTAAATAATAGTGGTTCGATATTTTATTTTTTTTTTATTTCCAATTTAAGTGAATGAATGCAGACACCTAACTTTAGGGTAAGATTTATTTAAAACTAGCTTCCTATAGTATTAAACTTATGAAAAATAAAATAAAAAAGTACGTACCTAGTGTTCTTTAAATAGTCTTACAGTATTTTTTTTTTTTTTAAAGGATCTACTTTTCTAGTGTTCTTAGTGGGAAATTGATTACTTATGTGGAACCTATAGTGGTGTTTTGGTCATAACCTGCTATGCTTAAGTTTCTTTTATGAACATGCAATACTTTATTAATAGAGAAATGTCTCTTGTGGACCAGTGCCCCGCCAAGTGACTGTGGTAGCTACAGCAGTGGCTTACATGGAGAAGTAGTATTAGGAAAGTATTTGGTATATTTTTAGTTTATCTTAATATGATTTAGTAGTTTAAAAAGGGGAGTGCCATGTGACCAGACAGCTCTCTACAGTTACCAGCAAGGGCTTCGTAGCCCAAAATTTGGAAACCACTTGGGCAATAGCGTTAACAAAGTGGTAGTTCAGGCTAGCATGCTCATGCTCAATTCATGTCCATGACTTTCTTCTGTGGATATCAAAGCCTCCAGCATTTGCTTAACAGATGAACAAATTGAAAGAGAGATTCCCTCCCACCCACCTGCTTCCCTCCCCCAGTTGCATGTTCCTTATCTCTTCCTGGGTTCATTCTCCAAATGTGATTCCGATCTAAACTTAAGTGCTGAGCAGTTTTACACTGAAGTACAAGCTTGTTTCACATGCTGTACAAATATGTTTTTTAAGATGGAGAATGAATACATATTAACAGTTCAAGGACTTAAAATACATTTTGTGACATACAAGCCTAACAAAATATTTAAAATCAGTGATATTGGAAGGAGATTATGCAAAAATCCAATTAAATTTATGAAACCCCTATCCTGTTGAAGTATAATTTAAGGGAAAGCAGTTCTGTTTCCCAGAAGTGTTGTGTATAATATTTCTGGCTTGGGAAGAAAGGGCTGGAGTATGCTATTTGGCTAGAAATTGGTACCAGCTTCCTCCATGCTGTTTTACTTGAACAGTGTTGACATTTTAACAAATCCCGTGGAAGCTCCCCTGAAGTGGAGGAGTTAGGCTTTTTTTGCTTTTACAGTAAAATATCTGTTTGATACAGTGATCATGTTCCAGGAACTGAGCTATAGTGTTTTTGTATTTGATGACCAATGGCATTCTTGGTTTAACACCCTATAGAAGGTTTAAACTGCAGGAGGAAAACCAAATATTTCTGAAACTTTACAGCTACTGTGTTTCACACAATCATTAAGGTAAACAAATATTACATTACTATGTAGCCAGTGAAAACAGTGGATAAAGGGTTCAGTGTCCCTTGTTTTCTTTAATAAATCCGGCAACCCCAGAGTCCTCTGCCTGTTAAATTCAGCATAGCAAAGAAATAGAATGACTTTTTAAACATGTGTAACTTGAGGCACTTTTTTCTTGCCACAGGAACTTAAACCAAATTCTTGTTTCCACAAAATATGGCACAGACCCATGTGTATGGGTTGAGGGAGATAAAATAGTAACAGGGCCAGTTTTTCTTAAGCTGTCTTTTAAAGAGGAGTGAAAATAACCTTCACTTTCTCTTCCTTGCTCTTCTCAGTCCTTCCCCACCTAAAAAAAGAAAAACAGTGTAAAATGATTCACTTCTTAAATACAACTTCCTAATGAAAAGTAGCATTGCACACCTAGATACTCAGTATTTCACCATTAGGATTTATTCCAAATAAGCTGGGCCTCTATGTAGGAGCTAAAAATACGCTTTTCACTTCTCACTTCCTATGTTTTTAGCCACAACAGGGTTAAAAGCAGCACTGTGGCTTTTAGCATTATAGTTTTAAAAATTAACAGTTACAACAACATGAAGTGCTGGCTTATTCTTTGCCATGCATCCCCCAAATGCAATTCTACTCAGCTCAAGTCTGTAGATGCCAGGGTGGGTTGGTGACCGCATAGAATGGAGAAACGACTCTACAGGGAGCATAACAACAACACAGGCCATGCCACCATCATCATCACTTGTCATAATTATTATAAATCTTTCTAGTAATTTGTGACCTAAGAGAGCATAGCAAACTGCAGTGGCCATTGGGAATGCCTTAGGAATTGCATTGGAAATGTCTGCTGTAATTTCCAGATGTATCCTGGGCCTGGGTTGAGGTCTTGTCCCCAGTGAAGTCAGCGCGGAATTTTGCCAGGATTTCACATGCATGTGTAGCAATTTGCCCTTCCATAGAAATCACAAAATCACTGCTGTCCAGTGTATTGGTGAATTGTGCACCACAAATCTGCACGTTTCTACTTTCTCCTTCCATTTTCATGGTAGTTCCTTAACATTATGCTGGACAGAAAGTGGGCACATCTATTCCTCTAATGTATTCTCAAACCTCCATCAAACCCCAGATATTTCATACAGCTCAGCTTCTGCTTCTCTTCTACAAGAAATGCAGCTGTAGTGTAAAAAAATAGTAAGTTCGCTGTTTTTTGGTTTGATAAACAAAGTTCCTTTAGCTAGCCTCTTGTATCTGAGGTGAAAGCTTTCAGGTTTAGATGAACAACATATTAACATTTCCATGGAGAGGGGAGAGAAATGGGGGTCAAATTCTTCCGATTGGATTTTTTTTCCCCACACCATTTTTTCAGCATGCTAAAGAGCTGCTGCATCTACTGTGGGGAAAGAAATAAGACATTTCTTCTTGCCTCCTTCCCATTCCCCCACCTCCTCCCCCCAACTTTCTTTTGGCCAGAAGGTTATATAAACAGTTAGTTGTTACAGAACTTCTCTTCCTGCTGATAGAGTCCCTCTCAACTTACTTGGTTGCTCTGAAAACAAACTGAAAAAATGAATAAATCTATTCTGTGACCATCAAGTTTGGGAACTGGGGGTTTTATACACATGCTCTGGGAGTAGGGGGGGATGCTTTAATTAGAGCAGTTCTCAGAGCCACTCTAATTTAAGCACCCAGAGAGTCACGTGTATCAGTGTGCCCACACTGAAAAATGGCGGTGGGGGTACTTTTAACTAAAGCTCAGCACATGAGCTTTAGTTAAAGTGCCCCCGCTATGGTTTTTCAGTGTGGGCACACTGATGCACGTGATGCTGGAGTCTGTTGCTGGAGCGTGGTAATTACTGTGCTCCAGATTCAATTAATAGTCTGATCTGACATGCTGTAATTGCAACATGTGAGAGCAGCATCACTGCACGTCTGTAGGCATCCTGTGATCTCAAGCTTACTGCTAATCTCTGCAGATATTCCTAACTTCCCTTTCAGCTCATATCATTATTTCTTTTTCTTTTAACCAATCTTTCTTCCTCAAACAAATGCTACAAACCCCTCAAACAATAGACTCTACTTTGGCACATATCCGACTCCAGAGTCTAATGTTTCTTCTCTTGTCTGCTTGCTGTTTAGAGAGAGGATTGGGTGCCAAGCATGGGGGATGGCCTCTTAATTTTTTTTTTAAGGCTTTGAAAGAACATTACTATTGGTTATACTAGCAATGGCAGTCTGTGGCACAGGCAGTTTCTGTGTGTGGCACACTGAAGATCAGGGATAGGACAAAGTGCAGTACAGATAGGACAGAAAACAGAGCAGCAGATAAGTTAGGGAACTTAAGGCAGGAAGCAAAAACCAGAGCAGCAGATCAGGCAGGGCAAGGGGATTGGAGCAGCACTTGAGGAGGTGTAAGACTATCTTGTGGCATGTGTGCAATCAGATTGGTCCCTTAGTTGAAGCTGCTGTTTTAATTGAAAAAATGAACACTAAAAATAAAATATTTTGTTTTAAAAGTGTTGGAATGGGTGGAGTAGGTTAATACTCTGTTCTGACACTGAGTGCTTCTGTTGCAAGAATACCCCTTTTATGGAATTCTGTTTTTTGTCTTCTACCACAAAGTAGACCTCAAAGAGGCCTCTTCTGTACCCGTGTCATCTGCAATTTAGTGTTCTAACAATTGCATCAATAACCTTGGAACAAGTTATTGCAAGATCCAATTTAAATATAGGAAGCATGACAACTGTACTGCAAGACATCCTGTACTGAATAAAGCCCTCTTCTGTCATTATGACTCGAACGTGTTATTTCAATTGGCTTCTCTGGCATTAGAAGTGCTTTGCATATTGAGTTTGCACAAGAACCTTATTTTAACTTGTGGTCTGCCTTGTGTGGGGCACAGGGAAGATCAGAAATGCGGCATTACTCTGCCTTGGTCAAAGCTGTGTAGCACATACTGAGCCATAACAGACCTTTATAATAAATTGTGAATAGTTGAGCTTCTATTTTAAGTCAACAGAATGAATCCCACTCACTTCTAGCAGAGCTGATAGCCCTAGTGGCATGTCTGTATAGCACAAAGCTGGGCTGTATCAATAAATCTTGATTTATCTAGGGCACACCACCATTGCTGTTATCTTGGTGCAAGCTCAGTGCAGTTGTGAATGTGCTGCCAAGGAAAAACAATTCCCTCCGCACAAACAATAATTGGTTTCTCTACCTCTGTCTCTTTGTGGGAGGTGAATATCTATTAACAAATTAAATAGACCATGGAAAGCAATGTTGTTTTTTTAAGCTGGCAACAAGATGGATTTAGATTTTTTTAAAATCGTTTATATTGTTCAACGTAATATTTAATTTAGTGCTTTTTTGACTGCAGAACTATAAACTATGTAAGAACATGTTCTTTAAACCAACACTGCTTTCCCCAAACTAACGCTACAAAACTGTCCGACAACAGGCCCTTCCCTTTGAGAGATATCCCACTTAAGTCCTCAAGGCACTCTGCTATTTAGAGGCAGATTTGAGCAGATCTGCATGCTGAGAAGGAGAAGAATATGTTTCTTTTAGCTGAAAATCCCTATTATGTACTTCAGTTATCTCACCTGGACTGTGGATGGGGCCAGAGGACTCTGGTTACATAATAATGGCTTTCCTCCTTTTCTTTTTCTCCACCTCTGAAAGAGTCATTACAGCTACTTCAAAAACATCTTAGTTGCTTCAGGCTGTTATCAGAGTATGACTAGGAGAAGAGAGAGCCCAAGTGATCAAATTTAAGAAGAGAGGCTATTTGCAAAATTCTTCGGGTGCGATTGTCCAAAATCCTGGTCATTAAGCCTAGCCCTGTTCTGATTGGTATCAGTGCTGAGTGTTTTGATGCATTCTATTCCTCTCTCTACTGTGAGTCAAATTATTTTTAAAAGTACTGAGAATTTTAACCTAAAGGATCTTTCAATAAATTATAGAGTAGTTCAACTTTGTATACAAATATAGTAATGGTTCTACAAATAGCTACTCTTTGAAATCCATTTATATAGAAAATATAATGGTGTTTGTCATAAAGTGGCATTGCATGCATACTAGCAGAAGTGTAGGATTTTGTTTGTTTGTTTGTTAGTAACTGGTTCTCTGTTACTTGGAAGGAAATTACCTTAATTTTGTGATTTGGTATTTTCCCTGCTCTTTCAACAAACATAACTACAAATTATAGGTGTGCTTAAAATGCCCCATTTACATTCCTGAAATAGATTAATATAAATATTTTGGTGGTGTTGGTCAGTAGTTGAATATGGCTCCCTAAACCTGAGTACTTGCATCTATATTATACACTTCAAATGTGCTCAGGTTTTCAGATGTTCTATGCACCCTGTCAGGTGTAAGTGAATGGGAACAGCAGGTGGTTGGCACCTCTAAAATTCCTGCCATTTAACCACTTAATTCTAAACATTCAGTTTTGAAAATTAGTGTCTTAGTCTGTGAGGTGTTTTTCTTCTTTGCATAGCTACCCTAAACTAGAATACCACAAGATTTTTTTACAACTTACCATTTAAATATTATCCCAGTGGTATGTGTCACACCTGCATAATTGCTTTTAGCTTTACTTAAGCATCAGGAGCTGGGTCTAAACATGCACTTTACTCTGGAGCAGACTAACTAGTTAGGAAGTAAAGTGTCACTGTATACACATGTGATGGTATTAATAAGGCAACAGTAAATTAATAAACTCCGCCATAAGATAGTACCCTCATAGTACTGTCTTATGATGGGGTATCTTACTGTGATTAAAGGCACATGTAGACGCTGACTGTAGGCATAAAATGCACCCAATCAGCCCAGCCAGCAAGGGGCTAGACTCCTGCCTGCCGCCTAGCCACCATGCTCTGCACTTTCAGCACACTCGTGCCCCAGCCAGCCCCTCCATTGTCCCATCCTGCCACCTGGGAGCCCAGGGCTGAGCAGCCCTGACATAAGTTGCTCCACCCCTGTTCAAATTGCTGCTCTCCTGGACAAATGTGTAGGTGCTGCACCCGGGAGTAGTTTACTTCAGTTGACACTGCTCTGGAGTTTATTGCTTTGAATTTATTGCATGTGTAGATGCCCCGAGGAGCTCTTAAATGGATCTCCCCATTGTAGGTTGTAATAATAATCTTCTTCCCCATTCAAATTGGATCTTCAAAAACATCTAACACTAGTAAAAAGATGCAAATAAAAGTTACAAAACAAGACAGCTTGTTGTCCAATGCAGTTTAGCTGTCTTTCCACCTCCTCATCACAAGATGAAACATAAGGAGGTGCATTTCAGTTTCAAGTAGCTTTATTTCTGTGTGTATATTGTATTACTCTATAATAGATAAATAATCAGGTTGTGCTTGCAGGTCTCTGAAATGGTCTCTGTTTACTAAGGTGTCATCAGAGCTTGTAGCTAAAAAGATTAACTTGAGAGTATTAATGGTAGGGGCAAATCATCACAGAAACTTAACTCACTTTTCCCTCCCTGTTTTCTTCTTTTTTTTCTGTGGACAGGTGGTTAATGATCTATCTGTTCTAAATGTTTCAGGTGAGAAACCATACAAGTGCACATGGGAAGGCTGTGACTGGCGATTTGCTCGCTCTGATGAATTGACACGCCACTACAGGAAGCACACGGGGGCAAAACCATTCCAGTGTGCTGTGTGCAATCGGAGCTTCTCTCGCTCGGATCACCTGGCTCTGCACATGAAGAGACATCAGAACTAAAAGCTGGACTTGTCCTTGAGGCTGTTTGTAGCTATGCAATTTCCTATTGACTGTCAATATACAGCTAGAATTAGTTTAACTTTTTGACTATGGACGATCCATAAAAAAAACCCAAGGAAACTGGAAATGTATATTTTGTATATTTATGAGGAAACAGGGAAGACACTGTATCAAAATACCGGAGTGTTCACTCATTTTGTTTGCTCTCATAACGTATATGGCTTTAGTCAGCAGGTTTCATCTCATTACAAGTATTATGTCTTGACACATTGCATCATTTAACATTATTTTATCTTGCAGTGTTTTGACCAAAGCACTGTTGTTATTGTGGCAATGTTTAGTAAATGAATTAATGAGAGGTGGCTGATGAATGAACATAGAGGAAAAGCCATGAATTGCAATCTGTCAGGTTTTTACTAGATATATTTAGTACTCATTTTTTTTTAATGTTATGTCTTTCTGTGGAGATAAAATATATAGAGAAATTCATACACAGCCATAGAACAACATGTTTGTTCTCTGTTGCATGTTTGCTATGACAAAGATTTTGTAAATATGCAAATCAGCTTTTTAGGTTTGTTACAAAAATTTTCTAGGAATGGTCTGAAAAAAGTCATTTTACATTTGATAAGAACATGGCACACTTACAAATACATTTTATTTAAATACCTCTCAAAACATTTCCAACTTATCTTTTTAAAAGAAACAAGCTGCCCATTCAGACATTTTGTACTTGCTAACAAATGTTGTGCACTGAATATCTGAAACATGATGGTGTTTTCAAAGTGCTTAAAAGAGCAAAACACTAAATAAATACCAAAAGGTTAAATTAATGAGGACAGTTACAATATACAGAATGCTAAACCTCTTACTATAAGCTAAACTTAGTATCACTTTTTAAAAAGAAGGATTTAGGATGTAATTTTCATAGACAGACATGGTAAGCTGGTTCAGCTCCAATATGATCTAGTTTCACGTGGGTATTTCATGTACTTTACCAGGAGGTAAAGGATACAGTAATTTTATTTAAAATTACAGTGCCATTCAGTTAATCCGCTGTGCACACTGACAGAGACAAGGTAAAATTCCTTGTTGACATAAATAGATGCCACTTCATTGAAGCCAATGGCGTTCTGTCTTTTTATGTCAGCAGTGAGTTTGATCCATAGTTCTGCCTTGCAATAGTAAATGAAGGGCCAAAAATGTGGTTATACTGTGCAGTATTTGGCCAGACCAAAAAATACAACTCGTACACATCTGCAGTTCACAAGCTGTGATATCCAGCTGTCAACCAAAGGGTAGAATAAACAACCAAAATGCCAAAAAGGGGTCTCAAAAAAACACATAGCTTTGTTTAAACTGTTGTTTGTCGTTATTTATTTTGTGGTGTATGGTAGACTTTTTAAAGACAATTTTATATACAGTTGATAAGTTATAGTTCTGTTTGTCATAGCTAGAAATGTTGCTCTTAAATGTAAATAGCTGATAAATGATGTAAATAATTTTGTAAGGCTTCAAATGTTTATACATGGAGACACATGCATAAATTGGTTGCTGTTTTGCTTCTTTTTGCCTCCTTCCCCCCCCCCCACCTTATTTTTGTATTGTGGTATTTCCTATGCAAATAATGGAGCAAACAGCTGTATAGTTGTAGAATGTTTTGAGAGAGAATGAAATGGTTTATATATAAAAGAAAATTTTTTTGAAAAATAAAACAAAGTGCCTAAAGTGTGTGTGTGTGTTCTCTGTAGCTCCTTAGAATGAAATGCTTGTGGTTTTGCATTTTGATGTCCAATTCATAATATTTTTTGGGCCAATTCTGTGTGTTGTTCATGATGGGGACTGTCATTTTCTACTTGGAAAGTACCTAGCACTTTTTAGTTTCTACCACAATCAAAATTAGTGACCTTTTTATGGAGCCATTCTGCCATCCAAACACTGACTTTTAGATCTGTTTGTTATTCAGCTGACTTAATAAGTGGAATTAAAGGATTTGTTTGCCTGTGATAGTAAGGCCCTGGACTCAGTGACCTAGGTGGTCCCTTTTGGTCCTATATTCTTATATCAAATAATGTGGAAGCTATAAACTGTCCTTTAGGCTAAGTATATACTGTCAAAAAGCCTGAGGTTGAATTGATTCAATCTTTGTAGGTTAGTCTAAGCTGTGTAGATTGAACTGATAAGCAAGTGACCAGACATTCATTTTTGATTCCTGAAATACAGCTACATGTCTGTAGTGGCCCAGACCAGAAGCCAGGAGCCTTAGAGCACGGCTCCCTGCTTGGCTGGAGCGGGCAGCTTGGGCCAAGGCTAGCTTACCCACTCTGCGAGGTGGGAAGGATGCTACGGGGGAGATGCACAACATCCTGCGCTGCAGGGGGACAGTGAGTTAACTTGAATCTGGAAAGGATCTGGGAAAAAGGTTCCTTAAACCTAAATCAGTTGTGTGATGCTACATCCATCCATGTGCATCTTAAACCAGTTTTGGCCCTTTTAAAAGTGGTTTATGTACACTAAACTTCTGTTGTGTTATAGATTTGAACCAGTTTCTGACCACTTATGCCAATTTATATGCCATTTCTGTTCCTAGCCCTGCAGTGTTGCCTCCATTTCAGGATCCTTTCCACTGAAGGAGAGAGGCTAACATACAAAACAAAATATTCAACTTTCAGAACTGGCGGGAGAATAAGGACAATCTTTTTTAAGGATTTAAGATCTGTAGATCTGACCTGTAGAACTTGAATTTGCAAGTTCTTGCTTACAGAAGCAATAATTAGTTGTGCCTGTGGAATGTTAAGGTTGAATCCTGGATTGCTCATACCAGTTGAATCCTGGATTACATTAAGGTTGAATTGTGGGTTGCGCATACCAGAACTTGAATCCTGGATTGCTCATACCAGTAAATCCTAGACCTCGCATCTTAACTTTTTTTCACTCTTATCTTTCACAATACATATATCTAACCGTATCCATGCCACCAAATCAAACTCTTGAAGAGCAAAACCCTAAAAAGTTGACATTACTAATTAGGACTAATGAAGAAATTGGACAGTATAATTCTGTACAACTCCAAGGACTGACTTATAAGGTAATCCTTTTGATGAATAAGGAATCATCACTGCAAAATATACTAATGGATCAAAAAGGGGGCATTTTTGAAGGGGAAATTGATAATGGAGTCAGGTATGTTAATAGATGTCTATTGTAAATGAAACAGAATTACGTTATCTTTTTGTTGCCCTGAATGCAGAAAAAAATGAAGACACTGTTTTTTTGGCTCATGGTTACATGCTTCTCTGTCAGCACTGAACCCAAAAAGCACTCCTTCAGCTTTTGCCAGGGGCCTGTTACAAATGTTTGGTGGCATTGGGTCCTATGACTTCTCCTCAACCTGCATTTTTGTTTCGGTAACCTGTTTACAGAAAACTTAATGGTTTCTTCACATTGATCATGAATGAAAAGTGGCTGTTACACTCATCAACATCAACAGCAATTAACCTAAACCAAACCATAACATACGCTTGCTGGAACCAGGAATGATGCAGTATAACAAGACCAAAATACTTCAGCTTTTTGTTTTTACTGCAATATTGTATGTTCACCATGCATGATAACAAGACAGCTTTCTCAGTGATGTTTTGCTGATTCCTTTGCTTAAAGGTGTAATAATACTCTTCCTCATAAATAACAGAATGGCTAACTTGGTCCTAGAAATTCATGAAAGGAATAGTCTTATAACTGCCATCTGGTTGATTTAAAATGCCAAGTAAAAGCAACAAAGCACTCCAAAATGCAAAAGGTGTGTACTCACAAATCATCCCTCTTATAAAAAGATGTTTCCAGTGAGGTTTAGCTATGTGTGCTATATTGAATAATGCCAGCCTGCCATTTCAACCATATGGCATCGATTAGGGAAGTGATTGGTCCCTATGAATAGCAGAAGCACACTAATAGGTGTGTTATTAGAAAATTGACTAAGCCTACTACATTTCTGTTTGTTGTTTTCCTTCCCCATCATTTATTAGGAACTGTTGTCATCTGCCATGTGTTTGACACCTACTCTGTTGCTACTAATAGAGGTTTGGGATTTGGAAGCTACTGGAGAGCACACTAATAATAAGAGTGTGTCTAGGGGAAAGTGAAATTTTCCAGTTCTGCTGTTTAAAAAATATTGACCATTATGATTTGGGACATGCTTGTTACCTGTTTAAATGTTTGGCACACTTGTGTTGAATCACAGAGCTGTTGATTTCAGTTTTGTGACAAGTAGTTCCCCATTGACTACAATTGCAAGCCCTCAGTTTCCAGTGGGCCTGAGAGCAGCCACTGTGGATAAGCCTGAAACAAATTTCCTTGCAAGTTTTCTCTGGGTACCTGAGAATCTTCCAGTTTTAGGGGCACATCAGTGGGCATGGATAGGCAAGGCACAGTCAAGGAGTGCTCAACCCTGTCTTCTCTGGACCCACTCCTGCTATTGTGTAAACAAGCCCAAAGGTGGGTTGTCAAAACACAGCTCCTCTCGCTTTATCTCTACTTCTGCCAAGCCACATCTTGGCATTGTTCTGGACTGCACCTAGCCATAGCCTAAATTCTCCTTGGCTCCTACAGCTCCATTTTAAAACTATGTTTGCTTTCAGATCTCACCTGCCATCATGGAGGCATGACTGCTCCAATCCCTGATGCATTGCTGCTCTACATAGACACTCCTCTGCCAAGGTGATTCCCCAGAGCCTGCTTGTTCATCATGACCTCCTCTGTATGTCCCGACTCACCAGCACAGCCCTCTACTCCACAAATGTGTTCTGTTTTGAATAATGATAATTATCAATCTTGAACAGTGAAATCAAAATATTGTGAGAGGATGAGTACGTTGAGCACTGGGGGAGCTGGGAACTGTAACCTGCTCTGGAAGGAGTTTTTGGTTTATTTTGGATTATGTTTTGTTATTCTGCTGCCCTGTGTAATTTATCCTAATTTCTAACCAGCTAGTGCCTAAGGAACCACTGACCTGCTGAAAGGGCGGCACACCATCATAGGTTCAAAATATAATCCTTAGAAAGAAACTTCCTTCTATTTGCTTCTCTTTATGAACCAAACAATCACAGGGCTTGCTCTCTGCTTCTGCTTTCTCTGCTGCTTTTCCTGGTTGCATTGTACCAGCTGTGACAAACTTCCTCTTTTCTGTAAGTACAGTGCTTGTGTTGGGGCAAGCTATAACTATGCACATGCTCTATGCCAATTTAATTTTGCTAGCATGGGTCCCAAAGAGCTGAATATAGAGCCCTTCCTTTCCCATGGGACTGACCAAAGGCATGTGATGCCAAGGGGGATTCTCATACTTCTGAGGCAACAGCTCAAAAATGTTCAGCTGTTCAGTATACAGTCATGGGGTTTTCAACTATCCTTTTTATTCTATTTTCCATCTAACTCCCTTTTTGTCAGCTGAGTCAGTTTAATAGCCTCAGCCGCAGGAAGCTCTAGGACCATATCATCTGTCTCTTTCCCAGAAATGAAGAGAATTGTGTTGGCTGATAAGCCATTCCAAACAGTTGCCTAAAAGCCATTTTCCTTACCTGTCTTTTTACACTTACAGCATTTTGTTTTTGTACTTTTCTTGTTTTAGCAGTTATTGTGATTGTGGTTTGTCAGTATTTTTAACACTAAGGCCTGGGTCAAATCCAAAACTGATTAAGATTCCCTGGGATGTTCTCAGGGGATGAACTAGAGTTACAGAGGAGACACCAGAATTCAGATTGCCTCCTCCCTGGTCAGTATTTTACAGCAAGGCTTATGGAGCCATAGTCCTCCTTGCCCTCACTTCCTGGTACAATGATTCCTAAAGTCTTTTCTACACAGAGGTTCAGTTTCAACACAAGAGGAAGAGAGTAACCTCCCTGCTTCCTCACACTGCCCTAACTGCTGATCTATGTTAGAAAATGGAGCACCTGAGGGACCTGTACCTGGATTTCACATAGGTAGGAAGAGTTTATAACCACTAGGCCATTGAACAAACAGGAGAGCTGTATTTATAATGTAAGTAGTGGGTTCCATTGAATATTGTGAGACGCTCAATCCTATATATATGTTAGGTATGCCCTAAAAATGTCTATCAGATCAAGGTCCTGAAGGGATTTAGGTGGAAGAAGGCTTAGTATACAGATCTTTGTTGTGTGTGAGTGTATGACATACTGAGCTGCTCAGTGATTCTAAGCACGTACAGAAGCAAGAATTAGAGGTAATTTTAAGGTTTCAGACTTCAGTACAAATGGAATTTAGACACCTCCTTAGAAGTCAGCTGACAACAGGTTTTTAAAATCACCATTTGGGACATAAGTATTTACATTTGTTATAGGCAGGCAAGGTTCTTGAGTAGCTGTGATACCTTTTATTAGGCCAAAAGATATCACATCTACTCAAAGAACCTTGCCTGCCTATGTTCTTAGACCAACATGGCTATGACCAAAAACCCAGCTGTATTCGTTATAACTCTTGAGTTAAGGGCCTAAGTCTTTGGCCTAAAGTTTGATTCAATATAATAAAAAAATGTGCACTTTGTGTATATCATAGGATTAAATTCACCCTAATGGGTGAAAGAAGTGCACTGCCTCTTCCAGTAGAGCACTTTTTTCTTTTTTCTTTTTTTTGGGGGTGGGGGGCATTTAACATCTGCTAGCTGCATAAGTAATTCAAATAACACAGAGGAATACTGGAAACTTTTGACAATACTACACTTCTTAAATTTTAAAAAAGTAACTTGGAGACCTGACACTGAAGGTGGAGCAAAACCCTAAATGCAGAGATGAGAGAAGAATTTCTATAAGGGGGTTTGGACTTGAATCTCTGAATCTAAATTTACCTTGCAGGTTGGCCCCAGAACTGGAAAAGGCACCAGTTTTGTTAGGGTGTTGCATGGACATTACCCCAGAATAACAACAACCTCACGTGAACACATCCTATTAGATATGTAGGAACCTTACAAGATGCCAGAAACTTTTCAAGATCTTGACACCAATACATTTGGATCTGATTACCCAACTAAATCCTGGTTACCAGTATACACTGCATTTGGTTCAAGGCTTTCTCATTGACCCATTGCTAATGGACATGTCCAAAAATACATTAAGAAGTAGTGAGAAGTGGAAACAGTTATGGGCTCAAATATAATTGTGGTTGAAATTGGTGTTGAGAAGCTTTTTGCTTCTCATCATCAGCTCTTAGCTAAGTAGTGAAATAGTTGTTGTCTCCTTTCAAAAATATATGTATGGTTTTACTAAAATTACCTGTGGCTTTTTAAATATAATAATTGTTGTTTTCCTAACACTGCATTTGGTTTCTCTCTTGTGCTGTTATCAAGATAGAGGAATTGTTCCTCCTTTGAAGAAGCCTAGACAAATGGATAAAGTGGGCTGAATGTCCTCAGGGGAAAACTTACTTCACTTTCAAAACATTAACAGCAGCAATCAAATGAAATGTGAGTATTTTCAGAGTACATAGCATGCCTCAGGACATTTAAGCTAATTTTTTTGAATAAAGAAACTTTTCAGTAATCTTTAAGAAGCAAAACCAAAACAAGAAATGATCTTACATATCAGCTAATTCCAGCATGTACCATCTGCAAATAAATTAGTCACAGTGAGCACACATGCTAATCGTCTTGCCTAAGTTTTAATGTGCTTTACATATTGCAGTTAGGTTACATGTTGCAGTCAACAGATGTTCTCTAATTTGTTCATGACTGTTTGGATAATGGTGTTCTGAGATGGTCCCTAAGAGGGTCTCTGTTGTTTCCTATCAGTATAACTGGCTGTGCAGGCTGAAGTGGAGAGTAGCAGAATTCCAGGAAGCTTGCTGATATCAATGTAAAATATGTTTGAAAAATCTACCAGTCTGCAGAATCTTTATAATAGGCAAATGGTACGTCCTATGGTAATAGCACAGAAGCTTCACAGAGATAGAATAAATAGTAAAACTGGAGCAGTTGTAATAGTTTAATTTTATTTGTACTGTTCATACAACTAAGGTTTGGAAAGGCGTATATTATTCATGAAGCCACATACTGGATTTTACTAGTCATTTTCCCAGAGCTCAGTTGGATTGAAAAAATTACCAACCACTTTCCATCTCAGATTCTTAATTTGCTATTCACGGTAAGAAAAATCTGATGCCTGCTTAGAATAGATGTTAGTGAGATGGACAAAAGGGCCTTTTCTCACATATTTTATTTTGGCACAGAGGATAAATATTTAAAAAATCACACTGGTATTTCATGGAGAAAGAATGATCATATACAAAGTGAGCACATAAACTAAATCTACAAGCAAATAAATACACACCATCAGGTTATTTAGTCATTTCTCAGGTGGGTGCGACAGAGGCTAGAAATACATGTCTCCAGATGAAGTGCATCAGCTGTGCTGGGATATGTCCTGGCACCCATCCACCCGTTGTTCCACCCATTAAACTTGTGGGATGGTGGGTGACATGCTACCTGCTTTCAGAGATGCACCCCCAGTGATCTCCAGAATTTTTTGCTTCCAGAGACAAATCCCAGAGATCCTGGAGGTATATGTCTGAAAACTGGGAAAGCTGGGACACTCTGGTGTGGTACACGGTCCTGTCTTTAGTTGCAAGCTTTCGGCACAAACACCCTCCATCAGGCACTGAAGAAAAGATTGTAACAGTTCTTCTGGGTAGAAATGAAAGTTCATATTTCATAGGATTTCACACAGGAGTCAATAGATGGAAAGCTCCTCTGGGCAGTCAGTTCATAGCTGGTATGGGGCCTCTCGCCTCCTGTGAGGATCTGTGATGATGCATATTACCTTGAAACAAAGGCAGGAGCAGGATCTCAAGTTTCAGGTGGTCACAGTTGCTTCCTGCTTGGGAAAATATGAAGATATCATTTTAAAAAATCAGCTAAAATTCAATTGGGTGACTGTGATAGTCTGTTAATTGTTGGTGGTTTGAGCTATAATTAACAGATAAGATTTTCTTTAGGATTGTGTATTTGTCCCCTTTAATAAACCCTGTTATAGTATATATAGTATTGCTTGGAGTGGAAAATTTTGTTAACACCATTACGTTTCCCCCCACCCAGGATTCTGGGCAGGGGTTCCAGTCAAAATAGAAAGCTGATATAAAACTCCTAAATTTGAACCTAGCCCTTGTTCCTGCTGTTCAATGCCTGGTACAAGGGTTACAGATGAATAGCATCCTCTGTGATATAGACTTTAGAATTAATCATTTGCAAACATTGAAAGGTAGGAGGCAAATAATGAAAAAATGTAAAGGGCTAACTGCCTGAAGGGTTTCTGTGGCATCATACTTGATTCTTTAGTCTAACATTTAAATTAAATTTAGATGCAAGTTAGATTAGCATTTGAATTAAATGGACCAAGATTAACTGAGTTAGTATTCTCTTGCCATTTCCCTCACAAAAATGCAGAAAGAAACGACAGTCACAAAATGTCTTTATAAAAGACTCCTGATAAATTTAGATATCTCTGCTATTAAATGGCCTAATGTTGCTCTTACTTATTTCTTTGAAAACGCCCAGCTACTCCAATGATTCTTTTGGAAATGCTATATATTTCTGACAGTGTAATATGTTTGCAAGGTCAGGGACCAAATTGCCTCAAAAAAGACAAAGGAAGAGAGCACCCCTTTCTTTTTCTGCATGTATGGGTTGTGGTTGCCAGACAGGGTTTGAAGAGGCAGATTTTAATGGGAGAATAAATTGCAGACGCTCCTCAGCATCCTATGGAGAACATGGAGGAACTTTCTTTAAAAAAAAAAAAAAAAAGGACAAAGAGAAGGTGGAATCTCTTTGAAGCTTGCAGTTTTATGAGAGCTTTGTCCTTGGGAGCGCTGCAGCAAAGATGACTTGAACCGCTTCAGGCTTTGCAAAATTACAACAAACATAAGGTGAGTGGTTTTATCATAAAATTGGAGTGGCCATTAAAACTTCAAAGGAAATGTGTGACCCAAGTTTTACGTGTCACAGTGTGGAGTATTTATTATAGGAAGAGTTGATTCCTTTCTGTAGTTAACAGGCTGGTATTCACGTGAGGTCATGGGCTAGATTATAGTTTTCATTGGTGGTATGACAGATTAGATGTTAATATGTTATTACTCGTGACCTTGGGAATCCATAAAACGAGATATGTGAAAGGTAGAAAAAAAAATCCTGGCTTCTTAAGGAGCGAGAGTGTATTTATAATACCTGAACATGATCTCGATACTACCAATTCTTGATTTTCATACTCAGCTCCACTAGTTAGGTGTTTTAAGAGATATATGTCTCAAGAGATGCTGGTGGTTGTAGTCCACCAGGAAGAGGAATGAGTCATGTAGGAAGCAGGTTACCACTTTAAGCCACTGGTGCAAAATGTGAGATAAGATCACCCAAAAGCCCCACACTTGAAACAAGGTTTTTAGCCACAGTGTGGGTGGCTGGTTCTAGTGACTGTTCCTCTCCAGTTGTATCAGCCTGTTTTCACTTCCTTCATTCTCTCCCTCCTTAAGCTGCTAGCTGAGTCTGCCTGATCCCTTCATCAATGCGCTTCCTGTTGGTATCTCCTCACCTCTACCTGCTGTGAAATCTCCCTCATTCTCATTCCATTGTCCTCTTGGGTGCCTTGGCCATGAAACCATACATCTCTTCTTTTCTCTTCTGTACAACTCCTCTTTTTTTTTGTTCATGGTTTTCTCCCTTGCTGACCACATGTGTTATCTATCTCCGGTTGCCCATTATTTCCCCCAGTGCTTTCCCTCTCCTGTATGTCTTTGTTATCTCCTGTCTTGTTATCATCCACACAACCTCTCTAGCTCCCTTTACTCCCAGCATTGTTCTCTTATCAAGTCATGTCTCTCCCAGCTATGCATCTGCAACGTCCTCTCATTGCCCTTGACCAGGACATGCATGTTCTCTGCTGGTTAGGAACAGCAGGCAAATGAATGGTACCAACTGCCCCACTCTGCTGCTCTGTCTGAGAAGGATGAGAGTGGCCAGGAAAGCATTGAGGAGAGCAGTGTCAGATAAAAATAGGCTTTAGCCACTTGCTCTGTAATTCCCCAAGAAATCCTAACAAGGCAAATAACTCAAATCCATATTCATTCCTTTTTACCCCCTTATCATATTAACCACTTTTTGCCCCTTGCCCTCCTTAATCTCTTCCTCAAATCCCTCTTTGCCTACTAGTCTCCTCAAGATACAGGCAACAAGTACCAAGGAGACTGCAGATGGGCAAAACAGGCCCAGGCCCTGTACAGGCAGTGAGTGGGTTTCTTGGCAGTGGCAGGACAGAGGTGATGCCCATTGTCACCATCTGTGATCACTCAGTTCTGAACATGGGGAGGTCTGCCCTCAAAATCATTAATAGAGGTAATATATGGGCTTCTGCCTTAGACAGTGGCACAAGTGAGATTAGCAGCAGCTATGAAATGGTCTGGGACATAACATTTAAGCCTGCTTCACATTGTGATATTCTGAGGATTAATTAAAGACTGGAGTGTCCTCTGGGAAGTGCGGACCCACAGTATATGCTAGAAAGAAACTGGTTCAAAGGCTGCTAGCCACATTTGTGATGTCAAAACTGTTGTGACTTTAGTATTATTTACATTACCAACAGGCTAGCAGTCTTCTGAGGAGTTGCGCAGACAAGGAAGATTATTTCTGTCTATATTTTAAAAGTTAGGTACACGTGGGCTTTATGCTAAGAGGGTTGGAAGCTGAATTATTGAGAATTATCTTTCCATAGCAGTAGTGTTCCCCTATCCTCTTGGAAATGACTCATTTAAGGAATTAAATGCTTCTTAAATGTTTGCATATCATTATTTCCCATCTTTTTGCATTTCAGCAGAGCTGGGAAATAATATTGTCTGGATGACTGTACTTACCTAAAGCTGTATTTGTAAATAATCAGGATGATTTTAGTGATATTTTTTGAGTCTAAGACACTGTTATACGCCATGTTAATACTCATCAAATACTATGTCATTAGGCTGCACTGCTTATTTTAATAACATTCACCTTAACACCTATTTAGAATCGCTAAGAAAGGTATGTGCTAGGGGTGTGTGAAGTGGGCCCTATTTGATTTGGATTTGGCCCGAATCAGGGCCAATGATTTGATTTGTTGATTTGGATCACTGTCCCCGATTTGATTTGGCCAA
Source organism: Crocodylus siamensis (assembly GCF_052110815.1). Taxonomy (NCBI): domain Eukaryota; kingdom Metazoa; phylum Chordata; order Crocodylia; family Crocodylidae; genus Crocodylus; species Crocodylus siamensis. The sequence continues at coordinate 342,742,971 of NC_143395.1, read as the reverse complement.
ATCCGAACCTGAAGATTCAGTCCTGATTCAAAGAATCAGCAAGTCGGACATGGATACAGCTAAAGTGTTTTTTCTACATACCTAGAGGTACCAGTGTGGCTCGTGAACACTACGATGCTGAGGCACATGGAGTGTCCCACAGGAGTATGGGGGGGCCCTCCACATGCTCAGTGGCAAACCCAGAAGTGGACCAGAACTACTTCCGGTCCACTTCCACGTCCACTGGGGAGTCCATGTCCCCTGCGCCTCCCCTGGCTTGGTGATTGGCCGCAGGGTGACCCCAGGTACACCCTCACACCCAGGAGGCACTAGTCACTGAGCCAGGGGGACATGTGGGGTGGCCCCCAGCGTGCTTCCCTGAGGACCTGGGGCTGCTGCTGAGCGTGCTGGGGAGCCCCCCATGCTTCTGTAGGACACTCCACATGCCCCAGCATTGCAGCATTCATGAGCAGCCTGCTACCCAGAGGTACGTAGAAAAAACATTTAAAGCTGTGTCTATGTCTGAATTGCTGAATCGTTCTGAATCTCTCTGCATTGATTTGGAAGGTTCTAATTCAATTTGGAGAGATTAAAGGGTCCTCTGATTTGCTTCAGATTTGGAAATTTGGCCACTGAATCGGGCCGAATCTCCACTGAATTGCACCAGAGACCAAAGCTTCACACAGCCCTAGTATTTATTTTCCCTATATTAGAAAACTGAAACAGAAAGAGGTAAGGAAACCAAACTAAGCTCACAAAGCAAGTCAGTGACACTGCTAGGCTAGAACAAATGTTTTTTGACTACTAGGCAAAGTTAGCTCTTTACTGTTGGTCATGGTTTTCTATATGCTAAAATCTCTTTATATTAAATTTTGCTTAGAAAAAGTATTGAAAATTTCATTTTTAGAAACTTCTTTGTTTATGAGAATCATGAAGAATTCCATTCATTTGTTTATTTCAGCTTCTACTTGGATCTGTGAGTATGCCTCCCACTTTCTCAAAATGGGGGGAAAACCACTATTATTTAAAAATCTGCTGAAAAATACAATTTTGAAAAATGTCTGGCAGGTGACTTAATTTTTACTCACAGAAGAACTTTCCTGAAATAATTGACTTAATTGCACATTCTCATGAAATTGTATCCTATATAACAGTGCAGGGCAATACATTTGAAGTAATGATAATACATTCTAAGCATTTAGGTCTTCATCTTGGTATTGAATAAAGCCTCTTTAATTAGCTTTCTTATCTCTTTGATTAGGGAAAGAAAATTATTAGTATGACTCTTACACCAACAGAGTACAGCTGTTATTTTTTCTTCAGCAGTGTCATCGTTGTAGATGCTCAGGGACACGGTGTTGTAAACAGCTATTAAAAGTTGCAGGACACTATGCAGATGCACCCAGGTGCTTAGTAGCAGCAGAAAAGGTACAATACAGTTATTTTTGTTCACTACACACTTTCTGGGAGTATCACCAAAGAAGCAGAAGTCTTATAGACAACAAGCTTCTTTATTATCCAGTGCTATAATATTGTCAGAACAGGTCCATCCTGTTCAGTGAATGAAGCAGGAGTCATTAAAAAAAAGATATTTAATCAGCAGGATCCTGTTTTTTTCTGATAGAAAAAAATCCCCAATTTTTGGATGAAAAAAGTAACCCCAAATCTTCTTTTTTCCATGATTAAAATAAAACACCAGGAATATATACATGTATGTAAAGTGGTGTTTCATTTTAATCATGGAAAATGTGGATTTTGGGTTACTTTTTTTAATCCAAGAATTGGGGATTTTTTTTATCAGAGAAAACCAGGATCCCTGCTAATCAGGCAGTCTAGGCAAAGACTGTATCCTAATGGTATGTCTGAGGAGGCTGACTTAACTTTGTACTGGCTGTTAAAAGCCCCACTAGAGTAGAAACTCTCTAGATAAGTGAAGACAACTAGAAAGAATTAAACAGTGCATCTCTCTATAAGTAAACAATGAGTACCAGCAAAAAGGAAGAAAGGCAGAAAGGTATTTTAGTTTCCACAAAGTACACTCTAAAGTACAGAAATGGGAGGAATACTGTATTCTACATAACAATGAAACATCTGAGGATTATGTTTTAGGGAATATGAATATTCCAAGATGATGTACTGCAGAAAGTCATACAGAGCTCAAAATGGGAGTTCAGCAAAACCAGCACATGGACCTACATTGGTCCCAGCAACTAACACAAGCTGAGAATTGTCTCAGAGCTTTGACTATATAACTAACTTATAGGAAAATGTAAGAATTTCAGTGGATTACAAGAATTTTCGAGTATTACCTGATTAACCCCAGGGACAAAGAAGAAGGCAGCAGCACCTTCAGAGGCACAATAGACAAGAGTGTAGCAGTGGAATAGAATCATAGAATCACAGAAAATTAGGGTTGGAAGAGCCCTCTGGAGATCACCTAGTCTAACCCCCTGCTCAGAGCAGGACTGTCTCCAACTAGGTCATCCCAGCCAACGCTTTGTCTAGCCAGGTCTTGAAAACCTCTAAGGATGGAGCTTCCATAACCTCTCTGGGTAACCTGTTTCAGTGTTTTACTACTCTCTTAGTGAGAAAATTCTCCTAATATCTAACCTAAACTTCCCTTGCTGCAACTTGAGACTAAATCCTTGTTCTGTCATCTGCCACCGTTGAGAACAGTCTGCCTCCAGATTGGACTATCAGCCTGAAAGCAAACAGGACAACATTTATTAATTTCAAGTTGGACACACAAGCCAATGCAACATAACTTAATGCAATGCCAGAAACACTTACATTAACACTTACAGAGAATCACAGGCAGTAGAAGGGAAATGGGTAAAACTCAGGGCTTATCTCCACTAAGGGAATATGTGAAATACACATAAGAGTAAATAACAGATTGGAAAAGATGCAACTTCTAATAGTACTAGGAAGAAGAGTATCCATTATTGTGTAAATAATACGTCATGCCCCTGCACTCAATGGATGTGTTTGACTGGCAGGGCAGAACACCAACACCATTAAGGAAAAATACAAGGTCATCTTCCAGGTGTAAGGAGGTTCTAAATGTATAGAATAGAGCTGGAAAGGTCCAACCATCCCAGAGTTGACACATTAGGGAAAGCTTCCCCATGAGAAAAATTGACACAACAAGGGGCACAGTAAGGCTGAGACCATTAGCAACATTCATGTCCCAATAGATAAAGGACGGTTACAATTATTCCTTGGAATGGTGAACTGTGAAAACAAATTTGTGTCTGATTGGGTGCCCAGACTAGCAACCTGGGATGATTATTATGCACTGGGCCATGGAATACAAATCTTACTAAAGAGGTTAAAAAACTGAATGAGTTAATTAAAAACATGCTCTATTATGACAAAATTGAGTTGTCAATAAATGTGCCTGTGGCAGGGAACCGATTGTGCCTGACACTTTAAGTTAGTCAGTGGAACTGAGGAAGCCCGGCAGGTGAGGCTGGTCCTTGTTAGGCAGCCTACAGGTTAAAAGGCTGCCAGGTGGAGGCACAAGTGCCTCACCTGAGTGCAGGGCAGGAAACTGGATGATGCGGAGGGCTGCCCGCTCAGAAGGAGGGCTGCAAGCTGGTAGTTTCAGCAGCTGAGCAAAAGAGAGCAGCTCTCCTGGGATGTAGTACCATCATTCCAGAGAGATACTGCAACAACTGGAGGACAGGATAGAAATTATTGGGGATTGAGGAGATTCCAAGGGACTCTGGGAGGGTCCCCAACTTGGCTGAGGCCGAGAGTGGGTAGCCAGATGAACAGGGCCCTGGAGAAAACCTTGAGGGTCATGAGGCAGATGTAGCCAGAACCAGGGGCTGAGAGTGGGTCCAAGACAGCTCCGAAAGAGGGCCGTCTTGTACATCTGGCCTAGAGGGCAGAGGGGTCCACCTGGAGCCTGGGGCCACCCAGACTAGGGGCCTTCAACCCTGGGGGAATCTCAGGGCTGCTTACACCTGCCCCATATAAGAGCTAGGACTGGCAGCCCAGAAAGAGCTGGGTGAGGCCCTTGGCCAGGGCAGCAGGCCACCAGATGAAAGGGAGTAGATTCTGAGATCTCTGAGGCTGGAGGCACAAGGAGAATGGTGCCAGGCCAGGTTGTGCCTGAGCGCTGAGATTTAAGAGTGTAGTGGGGCTTAAGGCCCAGGAGCTGGTAGAAGGGTTGATATGGCTCAGAGGGTAGGGACCAGAGAGAGACGGCCAATGGATACAGAGGCACTTTGTATAACTCGATTGGCCTGGTTGAGGCCAGGGCACAGAGCAGGCTGAAAGGCAGTTGCCTTTTTGAAAGGGGTAGGCCAGAGCTGTGGAGGGCCAGGCACCCTGACTGATGCAACCCAGGCCTAGATCTGATAGAGGGCTGCCAAGGTCCCAATGTACCATTGACCATGAATGAGAAGCGGAGGCCAAGGCCATCCCAGCCCATATGAAGGGGGCTAGGAGAGCTGCCTGAAGGTAGAGCTGTAAGGAGCTGGGCATATGGTTGAATAGAGGCCAAGGTAAGCATGTGATAGAACTGGGGCTAGAGCAGGGAAGAGTCTCCCAGAAGGAAGAAGGCACACCCCACAGGAAAACTAGGGAGAGCTTGATAGCAGGGCAGGATGGCCTGCCAGGAAGTCCTGGGTAAGACCTGAAACTACATCTTTCTGGGGTTTGATGGTATGGTGGGACTGCCTGCGATTGCCTGTGGCAGGGAAGCCTCTGGGAAATGCCACATCTATATCTCCCCAGTGAAAGGCATGGATAGGGTGCCAGAAAGCCTCAGCCCCACTGCCTTGTGGATACCCTGTGGAGGGGAAAGGCTAAGGGGTGTTCACCCTGACAGAAAAGCAAGAGACCCACAAAAAACATGGGGGCCAGGAGGTCTTACAGGTCCCTGGGAGTAGAAGGGAGCCTGAGCAGACAGGGCCAGCTATTGCAAAAAAGCCCAAGCTGGTAGGCCAGGCTACTAGCAGTCTGAGCAGACCAGTACCAGTCCTAAAAAAGAAGGACCTGAGCACATCGAGCCAGGCTGAAGGTATAGGATAGGCCTGAGCCAGCAGGCCAGACTAACAAGCAAGAGGATCATTCTGAGCAGAAGGGCTGGGCTATCTAGGATAAGACAGGCCTAAGCAGACAAGGTCAGGTCCTTGAGAATGTGGAGGAGGCCTGAGCTGGGAGGCCAGGCTATCATAAGGAAGGCCTGGGCAGAGAGGGGCAGGTCCTTAAGATTGGGAAGAGGACCTGAGTAGAGAAGCCAAGCTATTTAGATGCTGCAGAGAGGCTAGGCCATGATGAAGGAAGCCTGTGTAGGGAGGCCAGGCCACTTGTGAGTGGGGAGAGCCTGAGCTTCCATGGACTGAAGATGAGTGGGAATGGCCTGTGTAAACACCATCAGGCCAAGGGAGACCGCAGGGCCTGAGTAGTGAACAGCAGGCCAGTTTGAGGAGAGGGGCTTGTATAGGTTACATCAGGTCTGTGAGACTGGAAAGGGACTTGAGGATCTGCCGGCGGGCAGCATGAGCAGAGAGGGCCTGTACAGGGCCTGGGTGGAGATTTAGAGGCCAGGATGAGGGAATAGGACTTACATAGTGCCTGAACAGATAACAGCAGCCCAACTTGAGCAGAAAGGGCCAGCACAGGGCTTGAGTAAATACTTAAAGGCCTGCATGAAGGGACAAAGCCTGCTCAGAGGCTGACTGTAAGACAACTGACCAGCAGGAATGTACAGGACCTGCACAGGGCCTGGGTGTATAACAACAAGTCATACAGGATGTGACCAAGTGATAGTGGAATAGGATGAGTTAGCAGTCCAGGGAGTCATGAGCTGAAGTGACACTCACTCAGATAGTACACTGAAGTGGACCAGTACCAGACAGGTCATCTGCGAGGCATGGGACAATGTGTAGGAGAGGTCAGAGCCATCATGGCCTATAAGGCCAAGGCCACTGAGACAGCATGCACTATGAATGGCGTGTGCCCACAGCAGCTAGGGGGGGAAGGCTGCGCTGGTGTTGGCAGGAGTGCAGTGGTGGTAGCAGGAAGCCAGCGGTAGTAAGCTGGGAGCTCCTGCAGATGCCGCTGGCACTGTCAGTGGCGAGGGTGTGGGGTAGCAAGCACTGACCGGGGTTGGTGACCACCCTCAGATGCCACCAGCAGCACTGGAGGTGACCAATGGTGATTGTGGCCTGCCTGCAGATGCCATTGGCTGTGTCAGCGATGGGGTGGCAAGCAGTGACTGCCCGCATCTTTTTGCAGGGAATGCACCACCATGCTCAGGGGGTGCACATGCACCCACGTGCACCCCCTATGTGTCACCCCTAGCATGCACGGCAAAGATCATGGTAGCCTCCTGCAATCCAAATATATAATATCACAACAAAGGCATGGCGGGCAGTTAACCCAAACGGGGGGGCGCTAATTTTTTTTGTGGTGGCTACCTGGACCCCCGCGTTACAGTGTCCAAGGCAGGTATTGGAATACTCCTTTATACACAAACAGCAGTAAGCCAATACCAGAGACCAGTAGTTTATGTCACAGGGGGCATGTCTACATGAGACACTTTATGCCCGTTGGACTAATTCTTCTGTGTATTAGCGCAGCTAGCAAAAACCATGTGAATGCGCTAACATGCAGTACATTGGTCCAATGAGCATGAAACATCACCAAAAAAAGTGTTTTCTGCTAGTGCACAGTAGCAGCAATTATGGTGCATTTAGTACCTGGTATTAAAGGGTGCTTACACAGATGTAATGAGTCAGCCTGATTAATTGAGTCTGCTGGAGCATATAAATTGATGCGCTCTGACAGCTTTGCGCATTGCATGTATCAGTGGCGCAGCATGTGTCACCACTGAGAAAATGGCAACAGTGTGCTTTGAACTAAAACACATTCCATGTGCTTTAGTTCAAAGTATATTGCCTGCATTTTCTCAGTGCTGATGTGCCACTGATACACCTGCTCCCGGTGGTTCATCAGGAGCATGTGTAAAAATGCCCACAGGTACTAACTTAATTCATTGTAATTATGGTGCATTAATGAATGTGTATACACACCCAAGCAATGACAGGACTAAATGTTAATATATTTAAATAAGGAAAGAGGCCTAAGCCAATCAGTGTAAATATTTTCATATCTTTATTCAGGGGAGCTTTGTGTTAGCTGAAACAAACCATGTGTGACTTACTGCCATTGTCAAAAGGGGCTGTGTCCTTGGCTAGGGACAGAAGTTGCACATAGATCTTAAGTGATCAGAAACTGGTGTACACCTGGAACAGAACAGAAGTTCAGTGTGCATAAACTACTTTCAAAATGGTCTAAACCAATTTAAGATGAACCTGGATGGATGTAATGTCAGACTCAACTGATTTATGTCAAACCAGTTTGTGGAACTTCTGTTCCAAATCCCCTGCCAATTCAAGTTAACTCACAGTCCCCCAGCATCCCAGGATGCTTTGCAGCTCTGGGCTATGCTGTGTGCTGCAGTGGAGCAGGGCTGACTTGCCCTCCCTGCTCTCACAGAACAGAGGCAGTAAAGCTCCCTAGACTGTGCCTGTGCCTGTCAGCCCTGCAGGACGGGAGAAAGGGGAATGGACCTCAGGTCTCTGAGCCCAGGTCTACACAGCACAAGGGGAGGGAAATCCCCCTCTGTGGGGCTTATTGCCTCCCCCTCCCCACACAGGCCCTCAAGCTGGGCTGGGATCCCTTGGCCCCATCCCTTGCCAGCTGCCCTTGAGTCTGAGTGGGAACGCAACCCCCCCAGCCCAGCACTGGCTCTCCCAAGTGGGGTCTGCAAGGCATGAGGGGGGGAAACCCCCCTCCATTGGGCTTTCTTCCCCTCTCCCCATTCAGCCTAGTGAGCTGGCTGAGATCCCTTGGCCCTGCCCCCCTGTTTTCACAGAGCTGAGGCAGTCAATCCTCTACTCCCTAGCCTCTGCCTGTGGGACCATATTGAGGGGGGGAGAGTGGGGAATCCCCTATCTGCACCAGGGGCAGGGCTTGGGGGACCCTGCCAGGGTCAAGGAACCTGCTTTGAGGCTGGGACATGCTCTGAGGTTCCTTTTCCCAGTTTCATTATCTTTGTTTACCCAGTCTTCATCACCACTCCCCAGGCCCGCCTCTTTGCCAACTCTCACTCAGTCCTTTATTCCCAATCCCAGTCAATCCCAGTTCCACCCTTCCCACCCAACTCCTTATCCCCAATCATCATACCCAGCTGGTTACTCCTTCATAGTTCTTTGTCCAATCAGTCTCATCTCTCTTTCCCCTTCTGTCAGTTCTAACTCCCCCTTAGGCTGCTTCTTCAGTTCAGTTGTCTTCCCCCAGCTCTATGGTCCATTTCTCTCCCATCCTGACTCTTAAGCAGGGAAGAGAAGAGAAAGCACAGCTTGCAATGAGTTTCACAACACAAACTGTCTTCTGTACCTTTCAATGATCCACTCTTCCAGACCATGGAGGTGTCTGAAGCAGGGGACATTACTCTGAAAAATGGTCACTGCTTTGATTGATGTAGCGAGCAAGAGAAACCTGTGGTACTCTGACCATTAGGACGTGCTCCTGAGATATGTCTGTTCTGCAGCTATTTATTTCCCTGGGAGCCATCCTTTAGTTAGGTTTAGAGAATTCTTGGGGGAGGACAGTCAAGAAGTTGGACTTGTTTGTACGAGACTCAAAGGTCCCAGATTTTAGCAAGTATTCACTGGGGGGAGACTGGAATATTCTGGGATACACCCAGCTTGGGTGTTATCCTTTAATTTGGGCTTGTACAACTGTTTAAAGTTTATTCCTTAGTGCTCCATTAATTCTTTAATACTCTATCTGTGCTTTTGCCAGTTTGAATAGAGCTCCCAGGACTGGACGTTGCACATGCAGGTTCTAGTAAAGTGACGTGAATCACATTCTGAACCCAATGACTTGGTGAAGGGCTGTCTGGGGATGTGGCAGGAGCTCACTGGTAAATACACTGATATCCTATTTGCTTTATGAAGTGTTGCCTTTCCCCTGCTTTATTTTTGTCCTCTATCCCAGTACAGCCCTCTCCTAGCAATAGGAGTCCTTACCATTTCTATTCTGAATGGCTTCGTGACTGTGCATACTGAAATTATTTTTAGTTTGACATCCAATAGTCATATCCCCACATGAGTGCAAAGGACTGTTTTGACACCACTGATAAACTGTATCAGACCTAGTTGCCACTAAACCAGCTGGGACAGACCCAGCATTTGGAAAAGGGAGCAAATATTACAGTCACCAATATTACAGTGGTAGCCTGTTTCAAGCCTCCTCCTCCGCCAACCAACCAGTGGGGGAAAACCACACTGTAGGAGCCTCTAAAAACTTTTGGAAGTTCCCAAAGCAGGTAATCACCTGTTATGTGTTCAGAAATGTCCCCTCCCCTCCCTTCGTCTCCTCCTTTAGTTGCTGCTTACTGCCCAGGGTAGGGGTAGGTTCAGAGCTGCTCTTCCTTACTCAAGCCAGGCTATGTGGGGGGCAGGGCTTGGCTGGGAACACTGACAGCAGCCATAGGAAGGTGGTCAGTTTGCCCACACTGCTTGATCTCCCCAAAAGCTGTCGCGGGACACTGCTGCTGCAGTGGGTGCCCTAGGTGTGCCCAGCCCCATGGCAGCCCAGCTTGAGCATGCAGGAGCAGCTCTGAAGATCCCCCTGCCCCTGAGACAGCAAGGAAAGCAGCCATGGCAGACAGGGCACAGAGGAAGGGGAGGCGAGGGGTGGGGATGTTCCTCTGAGCACAGAACAGAAGTGGGAGGGGGATTCTCTTTCACTTTGGGAACATTTTTCAAAGTCCCCACAGGCTCCATCAGCATGGGCCAGTCCAAAAGATGGGTGTAGCTGTTCCACTGCACCCCCTCTGGATCCACCCCTGAAACTGGCCATCTCTCAGACTAGAGCCACATGAACCCAAGCTATGAACCGAAGCCTCCCAAACTCCGTGTGGTTATCTCTGCTTAGTAAAATTGGGGTTTACATGCAAGTCTTCCTTGTAAGAACAATCACATCTCAGTCTGTTTCCTTGACTGCCCCAGTTCTAGTCTGACTGGACTGGGTGAGGTTTATTTATTTATCTATTTACTTTCAGATGTGCATGCCATGAAAATTGGATTAAAGGCTAGATTTGTGTCTGAGTTATCTCCTTCTACAGACTGCTTCTGTCTGTAACAAGTGGTTTTGCAGGGTTTCTGCCACCCACTTCTTTATCTTCTCAAGTAGAGTTTGTCTCCTTGCTTTCCTTGTGTAGCCTTTCTTTTAAGGTAGTGTGCCTCTTAGCTGGCCAGAGTTAAACTGGAGACGCTTCTGGCAATGCCTTGAAACAGGACTTTAGGAACCTAAAGAACTGCAAAGTCAAAACCACGTGTGCCTACAAAGCAGTTAGGTGGCAGCAGAATATAGTTGTTAGGGTCTACATTTAGGACTTAGGAAGTTAGGTCCCTCATCCCCACAGTGAATTTAGGGCTAGTTCCACAAGGGGGATGGGCATATACAGTGCCTAACTCTAAGGCACATTGCTGTCCATGAACACCACGTGCCCCCGGAGGCTGGGGGGGCACAGCGAGCTCCGCGCAGGTGGTGGCAGCGCTGTTGGTAGCAGGAACATGGTGGTGGCAAGTGGGGAGTTCCTGCAGGTGGCTGCAGTGCTGTTGGTGGTGGGTGGGAGGTTGCGAGTGCCAACTGGCGGTCGACAACCACCTGCAGATGTCACCGGCTGCGTTGGTGGTGGCCAGCAGTGATTGCATCCACGTACACCCTCTACAGATTGCCAGTGTTGGTGTCCAGTGGAACGCACTGTCTCCTGAGGTGCCTGGGATCCCTCTACAGGGCCTGGGGGAAAAAACCCTGTTGCCTATGAACAGAATTTAGAGAAGTTTGTAAACTGAGCACCTGGCTGCCTATGCTCTGTGAACTCTTTCTTGGTATTCATTCTTTAACCTTGTTTAGCCATTTCTCATGGCTTACAGAAGTAGTAACAGCTCACACTGATAGACCAGTGGTTTGTAATCACTTGGGAGGTGGGAGACCTATTTTTAATTTACTTATTGTACTAATTTGGAGTAAGGATATTAGCCCAGGTCTTCTCAGATGAAAAATGTTTTAACTAGCATGCTATGGATTATTTGGAGGTAATTATTTTTCTTTTTAGTTTCTCCTGCTGAAGCTGTTCCACTGTGTATGAGTAATGAAATATTCTTAGAAACACAGATCTGACCTTTTGACTGTCCAGCGGCACAGGTCAATGTTGTAACTACAAAGTTACAGAGTCAAAACCTACACACATACAATATCCCTTCTCTCGCATCTCTTCCCTTTCTCCCACCCCTCTGTTGTGGCCAGATGTTTGATAGACATACCATGAGAATACCTGTTGGGTGGGGCATGCAGGTGAGGTAGAAGGGGGAATACCTAGTTTGAGAATCTGCTAGGTGAGCCAAGACTGAGCAGCTTGGTAGTCAGCTACTGTAATTAATTTATATTTATATTTACAGTTAGCTCACCCGTCATCCTTTGTAACCAATAGCAAACTCTACTGAATCATCAGGGCTATGCTCTGGCCTCTCTGTGGTAGTTATACAATGGAAGGTATTGGGAACAGTGGCTCAAAAAGTCAACTGGAGATTCCCGAAGCAACAGGAAATCCCCCTTGGTGACACAAAGCTGGTTTAATGTACCTGGCTCTATGCCACTCTCTCCAACTGGCACGCTGGGTGTGGGAGAAGCTGGCCTGGACCACACAGCATTCAGACTGCTTCAGAGCCAGCAGAGTCATAAAATCATAGAAAATGAGGAGGTCAGGACGTCATCTAGTTTAACACTGCTCAAAGCAGGACCATCCCCAAGTAGATCATCCCAGCCATGGCTTTGTGTAGCCAGGTATTAAAAACTTCACAGGTGGAGATTCCATAATCCTTCTGGGTATACCTTTGGCAGTGATACCTTTGGCATTGCTGTTGCTGCTTAGAGCATGTCAGGGATTAACAGGATGCCCCATGGCCCTGCAATCAGGGGAGGTAAAAGATTTCTGGAAGCCACCTTTCTCCTTATCTCCCACCTCCCCTCTGCTTTTTGGCTGCTCTGAGCATATGTGGGTGATTCAGCCCATGAGGTAAAAACCTTGCAGATCTTGAGGGAGAAACTGGAGAATATTTTGTGGGTTGTTTAGACATATATAATTTACTTTATTTCCTCTCCACCTTCACTGTGTTTGGAGCAATGCAGCTTTCAAACTGGAAAAAGGAATATTCTGTTTGGCAAAATTACACCTAAAGAATCTCTGGTAAAATTAGAGTTAAGTCAAAATCTTTGAGTTTATTTTTACAACTCTAGCTCAGGAACAGACACTGAAGGCAAGCAACATCTTGATGGATATGGTACAAATTCCCTCCTCGGAGATAGCTTGCTTTGACTTTTCCTACTCTTTGTTTCCAAGAATAAGAAATAAAAAGCTGGCATCCAGTTTCTTTTCTGACTTGCTTAATCTTGATGCACAACAACTTCACATATCAAATCACAATAAAACATTTGTATGGCAACCATTTAAGAGACTGAAAAAGATTGGCTGCTTAACAAATGAAGGTAGAAATGTAGCAAGGGTGTAATATCGTTATAATACAAAAGGTTACTTGTATGTTATGCAGATTTCATTATATTGCCAAATAATAATTACCTGAATTTCTAATAGATAATCTCCCCTTTTTAATACACAACAGGCACACACTTAGACTTTGTAAATACAAAGATTACATAGCATCTCTAGCTTCTTTGTGAGTACTTAATAAACTTAATATATACAGAAATTCACATCTACAGAATCCATTTCCTTCAGTTTTTTTATGAAGCAATAGACAAGCACAAGTTTTTGAATGTACACCTCCTTGAGTTCTCTACACACTAAGATACATAGAAACCCAGTTGAATGTTATCAGTAACAAGTTTCTCAGACCTCCTAAACACATTAACATGACAATTTAGTTTGCCAACAAAGTCTAAAAGCTTCTTAAATAAAATGGAAGGAAGCTGTAGAACCACTGCTTAACAATAGCAAATAGAAAACAGCAAGAGCACTTGAATTTGAAAATTTAATTTAGGTCACCATGTTTTTATCTAAGTTAGTTCCCACTCTTAGCTGATAAGAAATAACTAATCATGATTTAAACATTTCTTCAAACCTAGCAACCTGTTGAACAGCTTCTTAATGTGCCTATCAATCACTTGGAGATAAGTGTAGTTTGCACTCATAATAGCTAGTTGTAAAAATAAATAGAAGTTCTATAACTAGTTCAATCAACTCTGGGATCTTGAGGTCACAGTGGAAATAATCAAACAGTGAGTATGAATAGGCTGTATTTTTTCTGATTAACAAATGTTTTGCTTGTCATGTGATCTTAAGAGCTGCTCTTAGCTTTTTAAAGAACTAAAATTTCAGAATGCACATATTTACACTGAGGGTCAAGCACACGCGCACATGCATACACACACAAGTGTGTGCTCACACACACAATCATTATCTTCTAAAGTTATCCATACTTGTCTAGAAGTTATTTTAATTTTCTTTATACCAAGTCTTTTTTAGCAAGCAGATTTATAAAGCATCCAGGAATAAGTGTAAATTCAATTGTTTGCACAAGTTAAGATATGAATAATGCGAAATAAATGTACTATTCTAATTTTCCTGTTATGACTGAAAACACAGCAGCACATAACAACACATTGCAGCCCAAAGCTAGCTGCCACCCACAATACATTCTATGTATCTCTGCAAATTTGGTAAGAAGAGTAAGAGAACTATATCCAGATGTTCAAATCTACAGAGAGTACTACTAAGAAAAAATTCAAAAATAAATACAATCTTTTTCCATGTAGCTAAGGCTAATTACACAAAGACTTCAGGGTAATCATTTTGCATTGCTAAATATTACTTCTGCTCATGAATGTATGCAGCCAAGAAATGTACTGTATTTTTGTGTTGTATTACTAATGAAAATCCACATATTGGCTGGTGAACAGCTATTTCCTCCAGGCCTGAATACCCATCTCCAACTTGTTTGAAGACTGATGGCCTCAGCAAATATTGTAGATCTTAGATGATTCCTCATTTTACATTAAATCTTCCCAGCATTTGTTTAAGGACCATGGCTGATGGGAACTGGATTCATTAACACAGAGATAGAACAGAGACAATTTCAGTTTTAAGGAATCATACAAAAATCTTCCCTCTCAATAAGCTGCTTCAGAATCACTTTAGTTTGCAACATTGTCAGGGCTTGGCCCAGTTAAAGTTACATCACCAGGTACCTTCCCCGCCCTGACTGTCCACCTCGTGATCACTTGCCTGTATTCTGTAGTGGTGGTCCTAATTCTCTCCTGCCACATCTTGATGTTCTAGGATGACATCAGTCAGGAAGTGATAATTCTCACTGCCACTGGACAATGATGACTTAATGTAGGTCTCTTCTGGGACTCTGAGCTCCCTTACACCCTGGCCTAGTGTCACACAGATGTTAGCTGCCATTTACTTACATTGATCTTAACTGGTGACTTTTCATTTCTCTTTCAGGCTTGTGTGCATCTCAACAGTCATCTCAATGGGATTAAATCAATGGAAACTACCAGATTTTTCCCCCTATCTTTGGTGAGTCACACAGTTGGTCTTGGGATGGGCTTTTTGTCCACTCTCTCCCCCAAGGGTTAAGCCCTTTAGTAGTACAACCAAATCAAAGAAAGCAAAGCAAAAAAAAGAACCAAAGTCTTTCTGGTTTTGGCATTTTGAAAGAAGTTTATGCACACTGAACATCTGTTGTGTTATAGATCTGAACTGGTTGCCGATCAATTATACCATTTATGTATAATTTCTGTCCCTAGCCTAAGACTAAGTCAGTTCTGCATGGGGAAGTTAAGTATTCCAAGCATGATACTTTCACCACTGAGCAATCAGTTCCATTGATTTATTAGATCTCTCTTGATCCCAGCCCAAGAATATGAAAGGAATAGCTTTTCACAAAACTTAAGTTAAATAAGTAAAATTTGATGGAAGTGATGAGTTAGGCCCAAATATAGCAAACACTTAAACATATGCTTGACTTCAAATGTAATCAATAGTCCCATTGATAGTCACAGAGCTTACCTATTCAGGTACAGTTAAGTAAGCTTGTAAGTATCTGCAGGATCAGGGCTTAAGGAGGGAAGTGATAGACTACAAATATTTAAGAATATAAATGCTAAGACTGGAGAGTAATAGGGGAGGATATAAGTAGGAGCAGAGATAGGTACACTTTTCACAAATTCTAAGGTTGGAAATAGTTACTATAGCCACCTCATATAACACTGGACAGAGAATTTCATGTTATGATCCTTGCATCAATCTTTTTTTTTTAAAGACTTCCAGGTTTTTTTGTTTAAAGACTTCACATAATAGAGTATCCACTCCATCCTTTGGTAAGCAGTTCCAATGATGAATTATCACAGTTAAAGATCTGTATTTATTCACAAAATTTCGCTTTTGCCCACCTAATTATCAGCTGAACAAACAGATCATAGTTTCTCTGGATTTGCTCATTATTCAAACCATTTTTTATGCAAAAAAATTTCATCTTCCAGATTGTTTGGATCTTTAATGTGAGATTTTTTTTGTCATATATTTGTGATTCATAGATCTGTCCCCTGCTGTTGCTTTGTCTCCCTTTGTTATAGACAAAAGTTACATTTCACAAGCAGAGAAAGTTCCAGTAGGAAGCATCAAGAGTATGCACCTGAGAGTAAACAAAAATATAAAATGTCAAGTTCAAATTTGAGTCCAAAAATAGGCACATACTGTAGCTCAATCAATAGTGTTAACGACACATTCTCAGTGGATTTAGATATAGCTCCATTGCATTTATTGTTTTTAATCCCAGAACAATAGAAATATAATGAGGCATTATGTTAATTTATTCTTTTAACTGAAGTTTAAACAAATGAGGATCAAATCATTGCTGGTAGCAAAATAACAGCTGATTTCTACAAAACTTCCATGACATTTTGAATTGTATGAATTAAAAGGTTAAAAGTTTAAAGTGTTCCTGTAAATACTGATAAATAAGGAAATGAATTAAAGGAGTTAAATATAGAACTTGCTGGACTTGTCTTTATTTTGAATGGGAAGGATTATATCTATCAAAATGTTTTGTTTTAAAGTAACCACCATAACAGCAGTTACTATATATCAAGTTCCTTAAAGGGCTACTGATCACTGATGACAACTTAAAAAAACACCTTTCTAGAGAGTGTAGTCTGCCTACATGTGATGTTTTCAGTGGATGAAGAGAGGAACTGTATTTCAAACTTTATCTGCTCCTGTTGTTTGTTCCTTGCCTAACATTAGATGCTAGGTTATGGTACAGTTTAATATGATTAACTAGGAGAGAAGAAAATACATTTTATTTATTTTCACTTACCTTAGTACTGGAGTGTGGTGGTAAAGAAGTGCTCCCAATCTTCCCCATACAAGTGGATGGGGAGTAGCAGATTGGCTATGTCTTCCCAAAGCATTTTCCATTGGTGGGGGAAGAGTTAACTGTACCTTGCAAAGAACAGCAGTGAGTTGCTTCTCTTCCATTTGTCTTTTAAAATGTCCTTCCATTTATCCTTACTGTTAAGAAATAAAAAAAAATAGGGAGAAGAAGTGGAAATCTATCTCACTTCTACCTTTTCTAGTTGAAAAAGGAGAACATTTACAGAAAGAAAAAGTGAGACAAATTTTTTTGTTGTTGATTTTTTTTGTTCATTTTGGAATATTATTTAATATTGGAGCACTTTGATGGAAAGAATAAATGACTTTTTCTACAGTGGGAGTTTGTTTTGCCTAAGTAGGGACTCTGAGATTGCTAATAAAGTGGCTCACAACATGGATTTTTTCTTCTAAAAAACTACCCTCCATTAAAATAAATATGCAGTTCAATCACATTTCTTATCATTTGGGTGGAACTATCACTATTTACCCATATTACAATTATATATAGAGACTCCTAGTAAAATCAGCTTTTATTCTGCTAGGTGTTGTTCATATTGGCTGTCTACACGAGACTGACTGTGCAGTAGCTTATTACTACTGTGCAGTAGCATTGCATAGCATGAAGCAGGACATGATGCTACTGTGCACTAGTAACAAGCTACTGCATTGTCAGCATCACTTAAAAACTATTTGGGGATGCTACTGTGCAGTAACTCCAGTTACCGCACAGTCATTTAATAGTTGTGTATGCAAGTACCAAATGACTGCTCAGTAACAACTGCACAGTCATCGTCTCATGTAGAGATGGCCAGATTGTCTTATTATCAAAAATAAGAACTTTAAGATGATTTTTAGGGCGAGCAGAATGTAAAAATCATTAAAAAAAACCCTCACCTAATATAATATTATTATTTCTGGTAGCATTAGAGTGATGCTGTAGCTGTGATAGCCCAAGAATTATGCAAGAGGCAAGGATTTCTTACACCTGATGAAGAATGTTTTGCATTCGAAATTTTTTCTAATTCTATCCCACCTATGCATTTGATTCAGTATAAAATATCACCCTAAGAAATCCTTGCTTCTTGTATTCTGTATTCCTGGGATTGTGGTTGTGCTGACAAGTATGTATAAGGGAAGACGGTTCATCCCATTATGCTCTGAATACAGGCATACCTCGTTTTATTGCGCTTCGCTTTATTGCGCTTCGCAGATATTGCGTTTTTTACTCCTGGTGAAGATGCTGTGAACATTGTTGAAATGACAACAAAGGATTTAGAATATTACATAAACGTAGTTGATGAAGCAGCGGCAGGATTTGAGAGGATTGACTCCAATTTTGAAAGAAGTTCTACTGTGGGTAAAATGCTGTCAAACAGCATCGCATGCTACAGAGAAATCTTTTGTGAAAGGAAGAGTCAATCTATGCGGCAAACTTCACTGTTGTCTTATTTTTAGAAATTGCCACAGCCACCCCAACCTTCAGCAACCACCACCCTGATCAGTCAGCAGCCATCAACATCGAGGCAAGACCCTCCACCAGCAAAAAGATTACAACTCGCTGAAGGCTCAGATGATGGTTAGCATTTTTTAGCAATAAAGTATTTTTTAATTAAGGTATGTACATTTTTTTTTAGACATAATGCTACTGCACACTTAATAGACTACAGTATAGTGCAAACCTAACTTTTATATGCACTGGGAAACCAAAAAATTCGTGTGACTCGCTTTATTGCGATATTTGCTTTATTGTGGTGGTCTGGAACCGAACCCGCAATATCTCCGAGGTATGCCTGTACATAGCAAGCATATGTTTCCTGCATCAAAGTTATTAAAGAATAATAACAGCTTTTATAAATTTGAGATTTTGGGTACAATTTTAGGATATTTAAACAACTTCTAGGTTGGATTTCTTAAAATATCTGAGCTTTCAAATTGCTTGTGTGAGAGCTAAGGGGAAATCTCTGTGTTCAGTTTATGAATGTTTGCATTTTGAATGTCATTGTGCATTTCAACTGTCTTTTTGAATGTTCTATAGCTTTGAGCCTTCATTCTGTAACACAAACTATGGAACTGAGTTACTGAGAAAACTATGCCTGTGAAGCTGTGAAAGCTCAACCCCAGCCCATTAGTGCTAAATGGTTATACCCTAATAGACAATGTCTTTGCTATCAGCAGGACAAGTTATTCTGCACATTTTGCTGCCCAAAGCTGGCAGAGGTGGGAAGTTGGGAGTCTGGAAATTCCCCTGCAGTAGCACTGCAGCAGGAAAGGTGTCAGAGGTTGTAAAAAGAGAAATGCTTTCCAAAGTAAGAGGAAGTAATTCCATGTCCAGAGGAGAGCCCAAAAGATTTTTAAAAAAGAGTGAAAAGGCTAAATAGCCTAAGAGACTCAGCCCAAAATCAGGATTTAGGACTTTCAGGCAGGGTTAAAATACATTGAGGACTCCTGTTTCCATAAGAGCTATAGTTCTCTTGTCTTTTTTGAGAGTAAAAAGTGTATGTTTTTAGTGTGGAGACAGAGAGAGAAATAAAACCTTGTTTTACCACCATGTTGACTCTGAAAGTAGGCAAAGAAACTAGAGCTCCCCAAGCCTTTTCGTCTCTGGGCACATGTCTGAACAACTGTGAGGTCAGGAGACCTCTGGTACTTATTTCAGAGTTTATGTGACCAATTTGAAGAACTCCAATATACAATGTCAGACACTGGGCGTTTGTTAAGGAATGACTTTGGGAAACCCAGATCCAGGAACAATGACAAGTCACTACAATGAAGTCACTACAATGACCCAGGAGACATATAAAGTGGTAGGATTCAATATTTGTGTAATACCCACACACACTTGGGCTGTGTATTATATTTAGTGTGTGTGTGTATTTTTATGTGGGCAAGATGGCCTCTGTTGTTTTGGCCATGCGCTCAGCACATGGCAAGCTGAGGCCTGTATCTGGGCAAAATACATAAAACCCTCTTGTCTCAGTGGCTAGAGGAAGCAGAAGATCCTTCAGGCAGATTGGCTGGGAGAAAGACTGGACTGTAGCATTCCCTAAGTGGCCAAGGCTTTGGTGAGGTCACCGCAGGTATATAAGAACAACTCAATTAAGGTTTTTCTCTCTTTTTTCTCCTGGGGCTGCTGAGACCTGCATAGGTGAATTAGGAGCTAGAAAACCTGTTCCCCATGGGGGGGGTCTCCTCCAC
This sequence comes from Crocodylus siamensis, assembly GCF_052110815.1. Classification (NCBI taxonomy): domain Eukaryota; kingdom Metazoa; phylum Chordata; order Crocodylia; family Crocodylidae; genus Crocodylus; species Crocodylus siamensis. Next base: position 342,723,305 of record NC_143395.1, on the reverse strand, counting down.
CTCGTCACTGAAGAAGCCAGTGAAAGCTGTGTGAAGGTAAAGCCTCAGGTACAGGGAGAGAAAGTCTGTCTTAGAGTTTGAGACTCCTATTTCCTCCTTCTCCCCCCACTTTTTTCTTGAGTGGGGGTGTTGATCCCTGGAGCAAACTAATCAGGAGGGATCCTGGTTTCTCTGATTAAAAAAAAATCCCCAATTTTTGGATTAAAAAGTAACCTCAAATCCACATTTTTCCATGATTAAAATGAAATGCCACTATATATATATATATAATGGTGTTTCATTTTAATTATGGAAAAATATGGATTTTATTAACAGAGAAAACCAGGATCCCTGCTGATCAGGAATGGAGTCCTGGCAGTTTTGCTGGCAGCTTTGGCCATGAGTGGGATAATACCATGGAGGTATTAATCCCTGGAGCAGACTGACTAGGAATGGGTCCTGGCAGTTACTGGAACCCTGTGTTTGGGAACTGTAGCATCTCAGCATTGTGGTATAGTTGAGACTGGATGTCTAGGCTGCAGCCATAGGCGTGGACCCTTTTTGCTCTTTCACATTGCGGTTCAGCCTAGTTGTGTGGATAAACACCAGCCATATGCTTGGCTGGCAGATTTGGGCCAGGGTGAAGCCTGGCACAGTTTGAACCAGGGTGACACCTGGCATTCCTTGTTGTTTATCCAGACCTTAGTGCAGTATAGGCCTGGCCGGCTTTTGCTGCCCAGTTCGGGCCCAGGGAGATAGGCCTGGGCCTTCTTTTCTCCCTTTTGTAGTTTATGTCCCAACCAAGCATTGTGGTTGGGCACTAAATATAGTTCAGGCCCAAGCTAACATAGGCTTGACCTTTCCTTCAAGTTCTTTTGGAGTTTTCTGCCCAGCAGAGCTGTGATTGGGACTTGGAATTTAGGGGTGTGGCATGCTAATAAAACTTGCAGATAACCCCTTAAAGCCACCATGCAAAAGTGGAAGTCAGCACTCTACCACTTCTCCAGGAGCAATGGAGCCCCTTGCAATACAGAAGGACCCTCACTCTCAAGCATCTCCCAAGTGAACCCAAGGAGCAGCTCAGGTCTCTCTGGTGTGGGCCCCCCTCTCCAGCCCATTGCTGAAGGGCAGGTATAATGGTACACGACCCCAGAACAACCCATTGCAGAACCCCAGGTCCCAGAGTGCCTGGGTATGGATAAAACCTCCCTAAGAAGGTGCCACTTACAGAGTTTGCTTGTAGTTAATAGCGTTTTAAAATTATATTTAATGTTTTGTTTTATTCTCTGGAATAAATGTGGGTGTTTGCATTTACACTGCTTGTGAGGAGGAGTTTTTTTGTTTGTACAGGATTACCCAGCAAATATAGTGTTCCCAGATTTCTGGATGGGGACTCGAGCCACTGGTATAATTTATGAGGTACCCAAAATGTGAACCCAGCTCTTTTTTGCTGTCAGCTGGTGCCCAGCAGAAGGATTACATTTGGATTTAACCACAACAGACTGAGTTCATTCAAAGAAGACCAGAGAACATTGTGTCTGCTTGTTTCCACAACGGATATCATGTTAATGAATTAGTATGATATATCATATGATATATGTTGAGGGAACAGGGATGAAGGGACCAAAATACTAGGCCTGTGTGAGTAGGTAGCTATTTGATCCAGCTTTGGATCTGGCCGCTTCAGATGCCAGCAATCTGATGTGGAGATCCAGACCGGGTTCCCACTTCATTCCAGTCAGAGCAGCTCTGAAGCTTCAGAGCTGCCTCGGAGATCCCTGAACCTATCTCCTCAACAGCTGGCAGACTTCGTGGCCACAGCAGGGGCTACCATCCCTGCAGCTTTTACCCTGCTGTGCCTTAACACACACAGTGTCACCCATGTCATAGATTTCATAGATTTCATAGACATTAGGGCTGGAAGGGACCTCGGGAGATCATCGAGTCCAGCCCCCTGCCCAAAGGGCAGGAAGTCAGCTGGGGTCATAGGATCCCAGCAAGATAAACATCCAATTTGCTCTTGAAGGTGTTCAATGTAGGTGCTTGAACCACCTCCACTGGCAGACTGTTCCAGACCTTGGGGGCTCAGACAGTAAAGAAATTCTTCCTTATGTCCAGCCTGAAACGGTCTTGCAGGAGTTTGTGACCGTTCGACCTCGTCATCCCTTGGGGCGCTCTGGTGAACAGATGTTCCCCCAGATCTTGGTGGTCACCCCTAATAAACTTATAGGTGGCCATCAGATCACCCCTGAGCCTGCGCTTTTCCAGGCTAAAGAGTCCCATGGCTCTCAGCCTGTCATCGTAAGATCTGTTTTCCTGACCTCTGATCATGCGCGTGGCTCTCCTCTGGACTCTCTCAAGCTTCTCCGCATCCTTTTTGAATTGTGGAGCCCAAAACTGGATGCAGTACTCCAGCTGCGGCCTCACCAAGGCTGAGTACAAGGGGAGAATGACGTCCCGGGATTTGCTCGAGAAGCATCTATGGATGCACGCCAGCATTTTGGTTGCTTTACTAGCTGCAGCATTGCATTGCAGGCTCATGTTCATCTTGTGGTCAATGATGACCCCCAAGTCTTTTTCTTCTGTAGTGCTAACCAACGTAGCACTGCCGAGCCTATAAGGGTGCTGCAGGTTCTTCCTCCCAAGGTGGAGAACCTTGCATTTTTCGGTGTTAAACACCATCAGGTTCTCGTCTGCCCATTTGCTGAGCTTGTCCATTTGCTGAGCTTGTCCAGGTCAGCCTGGATCACCCGCCTATCTTCTGGCGTGGATGCTTTGCCCCAAAGTTTGGTGTCATCAGCGAACTTGGCCAGTCCACTCCTGACTCCAATGTCCACATCGTTAATGAAGATGTTGAACAGGATGGGTCCCAGGACAGAGCCTTGAGGGACCCCACTGGTCACAGGGCACCACGATGAGTGACTGCCATCAATCACAACCCTCTGGGTCCGACCACGAAGCCAATTTCCCAGCCAGCGGATCGTGGTGGAGCCAAGGCCACAACTGGCCAGTTTGGCCAAGAGGTGATCATGGGATACCAGATCAAAAGCTTTTTTGAAGTCAAGATATATGACATCAATCTCTTCTCCCTTGTCCAGGTGATAGGTCACCTGGTCATAGAAGGAAATGAGATTGGTCAAACAAGACCTACCCGCAACAAACCTGTGCTGGCTATCCCTTAGAATGTTAGCCTGGGCCAGTCCCTCAAGGATGGCCTCCTTAATAAACTTTTCTAAGATCTTCCCCAGGATAGAAGTCAGGCTAATGGGCCTGTAGTTAGCCGGATCCACTCTCCTCCCTTTCTTGAAGATCGGCACCACATTGGCCTTCTTCCAGTCTTTGGGCACTACACCAGAGCACCAGGAGTTTTCAAATATCCGTGCCAGGGGCTGGGCTATGACGCTCGCCAGCTCCTTGAGTACCCTGGGGTGCAGATTGTCAGGGCCGGCTGACTTGAAGGTATCCAGCTTCTCAAGGTGTTCCTTCACGAGGTCAGCATTGATGGAGGGTAGGGGATCTCCCTCACCCAGATTTCCCTGTCCCATAGCAGGCATGGGCATCCCATGTGACTGATGAAAGACTGACGCAAAGTACCTATTTAATAGGTTGGCTTTTTCCTGGGCGTCAGTTGTCAGTTGCCCCATCTGGTTTAGCAGGGGTCCAACATTGCCCTTGCTTTTCCTCCGGCTCCCCACATATCTGAAAAAGGACTTTTTGTTGTCCTTGATGCCTGAAGCTAGTTGGAGTTCAGTTGCAGCCTTGGCTTTCCTCGTTTGCTCCCTGCAGCACCGGACCAGCGCGGAGTAATCCTCCTTGGAGGTGAATCCCGTCCTCCATCCTTTGTAGGCTTTCCTTTTTAGCCACAGTAGGTCCGCTAGGTCTCTGGAGAGGCAGGGGGGCTGCTGTGCCTTCTTGCTGCCTTTCCTCCGTGTTGGAATAGATTTAGCTTGTGCACTGAGGATCGCTTCCTTGAGAAGCAACCGCTCTTCTTGAACTCCCATCTCCCTGGGGTCACGGTCCCTAAGGGCCTGACTGACTAGCGTCTTGAGCTTATCAAAGTCGGCTTTTCTGAAGTCAAGGACTTCTGTGTTGCTGACTGACTTGCCAGCTTTACGGCGGATGGTGAAGGTGATCAGCTCGTGGTCGCTGTCACCCAGCTTCCCATCAATCACTAGGTCACCGATTAGGTCGTCCCCCATAGCCAGTACCAGGTCAAGCAGCGCTTTGCCTCTCGTTGGCCCATAGACTTCTTGAGTCAGGTAGAGGTCATCCACGCACGAGAGAAAGCTTTGCGCCTGCTCAGATTTAGCTGAGTGATCTTCCCACGAGATGACTGGGTAATTGAAGTCACCCATGACAACCAAGGTCCTGGAGCAAGCGGCCTCAGTCAGTTCCTGGGCGAACTCCTGGTCAAGCTCGGGACTTTGAGTGGGAGGTCTGTAGTATACTCCCAGTGTTGTGTCCCCTGTGCCGAATTCCCCATGAATTTTTACCCAGAGGGTCTCTAGCTGTCCATGCTGGTTGCCAACATCAGCTTGCAGGGACATGTAGCTTTCCTTCACATAGAGAGCTACACCCCCACCCCTTTTGTCAACACCATCCCTCCTGTATAGGGTATAGCCCTCTATACCCGTGGTCCAGTCATGGGTGGAGTCCCACCAGGTCTCCGTTATCCCAATGACATCATATTTCTTTGCACTGAGCAGAAGGATGAGCTCATCCTGCTTGTTGCCCAGGCTCCTGGCATTAGTGTACAGGCAGGCAAGTGTGCCCTTGGGGGCTCTTGCCTTGCCCACAGATTGTGCCAGGGCTGGGGCAGGGGTGGGCTCCCTTAAGTGCCCCCTTAAGTGCCTTGGTCCGCTGGCTTTGCAAGGGCCGTTCAGCGGGCCAGCAGGGGCAGTAGTCCCTCCATCCCCCAGCGGGCTTAGTTTAAAGCCCGGTGGAGCAGGTCAGCCAGCCTGGCTGAGAAGAGCCTCCTCCCCAGGGGAGAGAGGTGGAGGCCATCTCTTCCCAGCAGCTTGCTGCCTCTCTCTCCAAAGAGCGGGCTGTGGTCATGGAAGCCAAAGCCTTCCTGATAACACCAGCGCTGCAGTCTTTGGTTCACCGCGTGGATCCTCCTCTCCCTCCTCAGCCCATAGCCCAAGACTGGGAGGATGGACGAAAACACCACCTGAGCTCCCAGACCCCTAAGCCCCACTCCCAACTCCCTGTAGTGCCTCATGACCTGTCTGGGGGTGCTCCGAGCCGTGTCATTGGTGCCCACATGAATAAGTGTCATGAGTTTTGCTTGTCTGCAGCTTGAGGTACAGTTCCCCCCAAGCTCCTGCACCTATCTCCTTGAAACTTGTCAGGCTTTGTGGCCAGGGCAGGGGTCACTACCCCTGCAGTTTTCAGCCCTCTGCACCTTAACACACACAGGGTTATCTATGTCATGAGTTTTGCCTGTCAGCAGCTTGAGGTGCAGTTCCCCCAAGCGCCTGTACCTATCACCTTGAAACCTGGCAGGCTTTGTGGCCTGAGCAGGGGCCTTCACCCGTGCAGTTTTCACCCCCTGTGGTGTAACACATAGACGTGACAGGAGTTTTGCTTTCAGGAATTTGGGGTTCAGTTCTCCCCTAACCCCTGCATCTATCTTCTTGAAAGTTGGCATGCTTCATGCCCTCAACATAGGCTACCATCCCGGGAAGTTTCATCCAAACCAGATGAAAAACAACCAAGTTATAGATATTTCATTGATTCCCCATTATACCCTATGGCTGGATCTCTGAGGCGGCTCCAAAGCTTTTCCAAAGCAGTTCAGAAGCTCCAAACCACTTTGGAAAGCCTAAAGAAGCCAGCGCTTCAATCTGGATAAGCTTCTTTGGATCCGAAGCACAGTCCGAAGCCTCGCAAAGCCCTACAAAATACTAAGAAACTCAGGCTCCTGGCACACATTCATTTAATGGTACAATGGAAAGTGGACTCTCAGGCTCCCCCTGTATTGGCAAGCTGAAAGCGGGATGCCTGCAGCCTAGCTGAACCTGAGAAGTCCAGGGACAGAGACCAACAATTAGACATTTGTTGCTTCCAGCCCCAGGACTGAACCTGAATCTTGAGCCAGCTCTGGTTCCTTGCCACTTGTCCAATTTAAGGAGTGATGGAAATCAGCCACAAAAGATGTTACACATCTTCAAGGAATTAACAGCACTACAAAATGGGAACCTAGCCACAAAAATGTTCCACAAAAAATGTTACATATCTTTTGTGGAATATTTTTGTGGATGGGTTCCCATTTTGTAGTGCTTGTAATTCCTTCAATGTGCAGATGAGTTACCATTTATGGTTCAATTAACAGGTTAATAATATCTTAATTCTAACATCTGCCATGGGCCTCAGAATGGAATATGGGATTGGATCATCTCTTCTAGTGAAATCTGTGAAAGGAGCTCAGGGGTATGAAAGCACTTTGAGGAACTCATATTTCATCTGTTCTGCATGGGTGTGGGATTTATCTTCCTTAACTGCTAATAAGAACAGGCCAGGTGATAGAGGTAAAGGAAAATCTTCAATGAAAACTTTTTTCCATTGAAAAATGGGTTTTAACAACAATAAAAAATAAAACAGTCAATAAAGATACTGTTAGTATTGTTTTGTGGCCACAGTATGCTAGGTGTTGAACATTTTTTCACTCCCTGACTCTCTTGAGATCTTCCAGGAAATAACATCATAGATACCAGAAACCTCATTGCAGCCTGTGCAGTTCAATGAAGATGCATTTTGGGAAATCTTTTGTAGCAGCTTCATGGTATGGGGAGAAAGCATTTTAGAAGGATAATTGAAGTTTATTTCCATGTGAAGTGCTCTCACAGGCTGGTTAAGGGGCATTAAAACAGACATCTAACTCTCTAATCCAATTTTTATTTTTACTTTGCTGTGGCTTTTAAGCCATTTTACATGAAAAAGCTATTATCAGTCATGGGGTCTTCCCAAAAGATACGAGGGAAATACTGGGAGGCAGGGCTAAGGACTGTTCAAGGTAGAAACTTTAATTCTTACCTTAACTAGTATTATCAACATGAATGCATTTATTATTGTATTTTTATACTTCCTCCTATTTCAAGTAAGGAAAAAAATCCCTAGTATAATAGCTTCAAAACTCCCTAATTATTTCTGAATCTGTTACATACTGTCAGATAATTGGCTTGATCTTGCTTCATTTAAGTCAATGTCAAAACTCTTGCTGAGTTCAATGGGTTTGAGCCCAATGTAGGGAGTTTTTAATACAGAGAATTTTGGCACAATGTACCACAGCATCTCTGAAGGTGTATTATATTAAAGAGGCCTTTTATTAAGCAAGACAGTGAAAATCTTTGAAGTCCTTACAGCCTACTGGGATGACAAGCCCACAGTATGCTGGCATGTTAAGAACTCAGATGAAATTCTCAGTGATTAAAAAGTAAAAGTGCCTATTTTAAATATACAACAAGTTTCTACATTTTATTTGATTCACAATGGTAAAGGTCTAGTGTTTCAAATAAACTGACTTTTTTTCCCCTCTCAAAAAGTAGCTGCATTCACATTATAGAAGCAGCCACCCTCTGACTGCTGGAAGTTCATGACCTTTCCACTGGTTCTCCTCCCCCCCCTCAACTCTGCAATTAAACTAGCTGAACAAAAATGCATGAAAATTACATATTTTTGTGCAGCATGCTGACTGAAGATGTTTTAGGCTTGTTATCACTTGACACCTGTTCTAAGGGGTACCTAAGGAGTTCTGTGCCTTGTGTGAAATGTGTTGGTGATCTTGGCCCTGACCAGTTCTTGGTAGTCATTGCAAAGATGTCACCACAGCAGGCACTGTGTTGATTAGTCTGGCATGCAGATAACTTAGGGGCAGAACTTGCAAGGGGATGACTATGTCTTGAAGGGGAGCCACCTACACACTCAAATACATGGACATCTGTGCCAGTTGGTGCTCTGATACTCCTACAAAAGGCAGCATTTCAGTAGTGTGATAAAACAACTTAGTTAAGGAACCAGGCCAGTATCTGATCTATTTGATTTGTATTGCAAGATCCTTGGGACAAAGGCCTTCTCTCTGTCTGTGGATCAGATCTGGTGAGGTGGTGAGTGTCTTCCCTGCTGTTGAGCACCCTTATTTCTCATTCAGATCTAATGAATTGGAGCATCTCTCATGAAGAAGTCCCTTATGGAATTGAGATTATTACGCCTGTCTCAAAGAAGCACCCCGGGATATAGTATGCTTGGCTTCAGCACAATATGGGGCAGTACTCTGCAGTGTAAACAGTGCTGGAAAGTCAACTGTGGAGTCATTCACTGTGGCAAAAATGGTTTCTGCAGTGAATACGGGTGGTATAGTTTGGGGCTTAACTAGAAAATGGTGCTGGGATAGAGTGGGGAGGTGTGTCGGGGGGGATAGAGGGGGTGGAATCCGAGATAGTCTGCAGTAGTTGGAGGAGATACAAAGGAAATCTGATTTGTACTCTGGAATGGAACGCCTTGAAGGTAAAAGGACTTTTCTGTTCCCTCTAGCAGAGGAGAGGAATAAAAAATATGATAGAACATTGTGAGGAGGATAGTTTTGCTATGGCTGTGTTTGAACTGTGATTTGATCATTTCCAGGGCTGTCATCCCAGAACTTTCCAAAACTCTAAATTTACTTCTGTGGGTTTTTTAGAAAGGAAAGAAAAAGTAAAACAACAACAACAACAACAACAACAACAACAAAAGGAAACAACACAGCCAAGTTTTAAGCTGGAGTTAAATTTTACTGTTGAAATAAAATGTCACAGGGAGTCTCTGTGTGATGATGATTAAAATTCTGGAGAGACTGACAGAACTTTCAAGTTAGAAGCACCAATAGCTTTGCAATATTATACAGTTGCCATGGCGTCCCTTATCTGTTTTATATGCGGAAATAATAAGATGTGTAATGAAACAGCCAGGCATGTTAAAAATTAACCAAAATATTAACCTTTTCATGCGTATGTTTAGAAAAGGCATCTGGAAACATTTTCTAGCACTAGAAGCAGTTTAGCAGCGGCAGAAGCAGGGTACATTAAGGCTCTTCTTGGAGGAGAGCTCCATGGTGCTGCGTCTAGACTGCTATGGGCATCTCAGCAGGTTAGGTTAATGCCAGCCTGAGTATGTCTACACAACCCTGCACTCAGAGCTGTGGTTGTAACAGAGCTGCCCTACTTCTGAGTGACCAGAGGCCTAGGGTTGCAAGCTGTGCAGACCACATGTCATGGTAGACAGACACTCTCCCAGCCACGCTGTGGGCACCCCCAACACTGCACCATGCCAGTACTACACCCACTGCACTGTGGGCCATCTCCCTGGGAAGTCTACATGTTCTTTGAGAACTCTAGCTGTGGGCTTCCTCAGCCCTTAGCCCCACTGGCTGCTGTGCTGTTGTGCCTCCAGGGGCAGGGGCAGAAAGTGGAAGCTGGAGAAGGGAGGGGGAGCCCAGAAACTCTGGTGGTGATAGCAGTTGTTGGAATAGTAGAGGGGGCCAGACTGGGGGCCGTCGGGTAACCCCTTAGGGGCTACACGCAGCTTACAGGCCACCAGCTCTCCAGCCCTGATATAGATTGTACCCTGAGAGTGATAGTCTAAGAGCTTGTTTCTTCAAATCTTTCTCAGCGAGGACTCCTTTTGCAGCCAATAGGAACTTTACCTAAAAAGTGAAGGATTGGGCTCTTAACTTATTGGCAAATCCAATATTTTAATAATTTGGCATATCAGGATATCATGCTGTTGCACAATGGCAGGTCCCAATAGAGCAATAGGCTGCAACAATGTGTATGTTAGTGTATAACTTGTGGCTGCTTTGGATGCCTGGGCCTTGTGTCTTCACCACAAGATAATCCAATGTCCACTGAGAACATTCGACAACCTTATCAGGGGCCACCAGCAGGGACTAGGGGAAAGTCTGTTCACCAGGGCCCCCCTTGGAGTCACCAGGAACAATGGCCACAAGCTGAGGGAAGGCAGGTTTAGGTTAGATATTAGGACGAACTACTTCACTGTAAGGGTGGCCAGAGCCTGGAATAGGTTTCCCAGAGAGGTGGTGCTCTCACCTCCCCTGGAAATCTTCAAGAGGAGACTGGATAGGCACCTGGCTGGGGTCTTATGACCCCTGCCACCCCCCAGTGCTCCTTCCTGCCCATGGCAGGGGGTCAGACTCAATGATCTGTCTAGGTCCCTTCTGACTCATTGATTCTATGATTCTATGATTGTAAATCTTTCTATTGATTTAAGAACGGTTTTGCTGAAGGCAGAATTCCACTGGCAGAATGGGCCTTTTATCTGCCTTCTTGCTCCTGTATTGTATAGGTAGCAATCGTTCGATAAAATATATAAATATTGCCCTTGTCAAGGCACCAGCACCCAGGACTCCTTTTGCCTGCTAAGAGTAGGGACAGACATTACACATAAACCAGTTTAAGTGATCAGAAACTGGTTTAAACCTGTAACAGAACAGTGCACAAAAACCAGTTTGAAAATGGCTGAAACTGGTTCGAGATAAACTTTGTTTTATGTAATATCAGACTTAACTGATTTGGGTCAAACCAGCTTATGCAATTTCTGTCCCAGATCCCTTCTGGTTTAATTTAAATCAGAGTCCCCCAGCATCCCGGCATGATGGGGGCTGTGGGCTGACAATACTTCTGCCCTTTGAGCAGCCGGTGGGGAAAAGCCTGGGACCATGCAGGCAGACCTCCCTAATGAGAAAGTCCTGCCAGGGCCTGCCACATTCAGCTCAGCTCAGCTCCCAGCAGAAGGGAAGGGAGGGCTGTTCTAGTGCCCCCTGGCCTATAGCCTGAGCCACTGCAGGCATCTGCCTGCATTTCCTCAGTCTAGAGAGAATGTTTGTCCAGTTACAAACCAGTTCAGCCTAGCTAGGTTAGAACAACCTGCAAAGATTGACTTAATTCAGGCTCAGGCTTTTTCAATGTCTGTCCCTGGCTAAATGCCCTAACTACCAGGCAAGAGAATCACAGTTTCTCTTGCAGTCTCAGTCTCTACTCCAACAACTCTTGCATTCTGCTGCCTTCTGGCATAATTTCAACAAGTGTGGAGAGTAGCTCCCCTCCCAGAATGGTGTATTGTCTGGGGGATAGTACCTTCTCCTGGAAGTTGAGCTGTATGGGTGTGAATCCCTTCAGGCAGAGGAGGGTATCAAATCTGGTCTTCTACATCCTTGGTGAATGCTGTAACAGCCAGTCTCATAGACGGTAGATCCCACTGTATTTTTCTGAGGAGTTTTATCCCATCAGTGTGTCTAGTTGTGCTTTGAGAATACCTCCTGGATCAATTCATCCTAGAAGTAGGGGAATGCCTACCTTTGACTCCTTATCTGGCATCAGTATGAGCTAAGCCCCAAGCAACTTAGCCCTGGGGCATTCCTAGGCTCCTGAAGAAATGTAAAGTTAGAAAATGAGGCAGCTATGAAGTTTAAACATCCTTAGGATTAGTCAGCATCTCCATAGGGATTCTCAGGATAATAATTTTGGATTTAGGCATTTACATTCTCAAAGGTGTCAAAGTCCTTTCTTGTATGTGACCTTAACTGTCCATCATCACAGCCCCTTTAAGACACTCAGCAGCATCCAGGCTTAGCGACTGATTCAGTAGCTGCTGGCCATCTTAATGTTTCATCCTAGTTTTTATCATCCTAATATCTGACTGCTTGTAAATTATGATTCAGATTCCCTTAATCTCTTGTTGAAGAGAACTAGAGATAAGGGGCTTGTGGTGCCTCACAGAGTTTGGCTTGATATTAAAGCAAAGCTCTCTGCCTCAGGGATCAGAGAACATAGCAGAGAACACTGTTCTGATACTACTGGCCCCTTGATTAATCTACAACAGAGATGCCTCTAATAGAGGTGGATAAATTGTGGCAGCCAGTATTTCAGAAGTCACAGATACGGCTGTGAGATCTGAAGATATGGGACACAGATGAGTTACTCCTACAGACACTGGGCTGCTGATCCATGCATACATCTATTTCTTTTCAGGAGATATGCCTACAGCTCTTGAGTTTCCGAGGCCCTGTGTATAAAGCCCCATTCCATCTAAGCTCCACACAGATAGTGTGGAGACACTCATGTTTATGGGGGAAGGTTTATATGTGAACAAGTAATCTTTATTAATTTGATGTGCATTATTTAATCAGGTATATAGCTTGTTATTAATAAAGTGGCAGCATGATATGTATCATAAATAGTTACATAAGTATATTACTAGATTCTGACATCCTTACCCAGACTGGGGATATCTGTAATTTGTAATATGATATGTAGCAGATCTGGTATCTGCTTCTGTATGGATAGTTCTTATGGTGACCATGTACTATGTACTATGCATGAGTAACAACTGCAGTTTGCAGCTTTTTCAAGCGCTGGGCCAGAACAACACAGCTTGAGTTGGAAGTTGACCGGTACTTTTGCTGCCTGGCTGTGGTACAGATGAAGCCCCATCACCAGACTGCTGCTGAAGCCTCCACTACTGAATTGCCACTAAAGCCCACTTGGGCCTGTGGGCTGGATCTGGCCTGCGAGGAGTATGTTGCTAACCCCTGAGTTGGGATATTGTAACTAGATCCTTTGCATGTACTTTGCTCCTGTTACTCTTTCCTTGCACAGAAAATGGAAATTGGCACCTGATAATATATCCATAACTAATAAAACTCCTCCCCCTATAACCCTGACTGGGTTATTGCCAGATGACATGAGGTGCCAAGCATAGGGCCCCAGAAACCCAAGACTTTTAGGACTCTCTCTTGAAAAGAAATAGGCATATACATGGATAAGTAGTTTGGTCTCTTCAGTGGAACCACACCTCTATGTAAAGTAACTCACATATGTAACTCTGCAGAATTAGGACTTAATAAAAGTAAATATTGTCTGTAACTTTAGAACAAAAATATTGCTTTCATGAAACAATTATTACTGCTGAAGTTAAAATGCATGGGAGTAATTACTCAGTTTCACTATTTAACTGTTGTTGACAGCATTGCTTTCTTCAGATTGAAGGCATTTACCTTTAATAAGAAGTAGAAAGTTGACAGATAATAGAGATAATTCTGTTATGCCTACTTGGGAATGATTAATGCTAAACTCCTGAACAGGACTGTATTGAAAAGGAAATGTCACCTGTTCAAACTCGGCTTTGTATTCTCTTGTGGTAATGTACTCTGTGCTTATCAATGTACTGATCTGGAGGTAGTTTTAGGGAGCAAACGTACATTTCAACAAATGGAGTTGGACCTTGCAGATGCTTATTCAGGGCAAAATTTCCATTCCTTCTAATGTGAGTTTACTTCAGTTAGAAGCACAGGATCAAGCCAAGAAAGTGAGTAAATGCAACATGTGAAGAAGGGGTGGCTTTGTATCACCTTTGTATATGGGTTTACAGTGACTATTCCTGTACATCCTGAGCCACTCAGACTGAGTGTCACTGGTTTACAACCTAACAAGTAACTGCTGGACTTAAACCTTATTTTTTGTGTCTGTGAATTGTCTGATCAAGATTTCTGTGCCTCTGTCCATTATCCAAATTATCTGACATGTATTTTCTGTGTATGCATGTCTACCTATCTGTTGATCAGGCCAGGAACCATAAGTGGTTACATATATTACAGGAGATATTATAATATCATAACTAATTACGGTAAATGCTCTGGGTTGATAGTATTACGTCTTACACTTTAAAAACAGTGACTATTCCTACAACAATCTTGTTCATGTAACTCTTCGTTACTTGAACTGCTCTTTAGAACGTTATTTGACAAATACCAATGCCATGGAAACTTAATATTTATATATTAATCACATCCAAATAAAAAGCTTCTCTCACCACTTCCGCTTGTTTAAAGTAGACAGCTTCCTCATTCCAGTTGCCATCCATCCATCCATCCTACACCTGTCATCCCTTTATATAGTGTGTAAAGTCTTCACTCTTTACAAATCTTTACTGAACGTATTTGGTCAAACACATCTTTCTCAGCTAGTCAGTTAACACATCAGTCACCTTTCATCTCACTCAGTCTTTCAGTTGGCTTTGAAATGAAAAGAATTATCATTCAATAGAAATTCTTTCTTCCCTTGTTAATATGGTAAATTGTATGGATTTATGAAGTCTGGCCAGTTTGCCTAAAATGTTTACTTTGTTCAATTTTAATTTGGATTCATATATATATATCTTGAGTAACAGATCAGTTTGTTGCATCTTGCACAGGTATTTCAACTTTTATATAACCCTCAGCACAAGTCTGTAGAGACAAAGAAATGCTTTAAGAAGTGAAGCACAGTATATTTGCTCTGCACATACAGTACCCCTAAAACAGATTCAGCATAGCCAGTTTAGAGGTGCTGGGTATGTGTCAGTAAGCTGTATCTTTCTCTCTCTCACTCTCAACTAGACTTAGTAGCATTTATTTAGCAGTAAATTAAGGCAGTTACGTTTTATCTGATTATGGTGTAGTAAGAATGGGACAAGTGCACCACACTTCACTGACGTATCCCTGGCATGATCCTTTAATGGCACAGACCAGGCCACCCCTTGGAGTTTTTCACTAAATATAATAAAGAGCATAATAATTTAGAAGAATAGATGAGTTTTGAACGTTTAAATTAACTAAGTAGGGCATGATTGATCTACTTGCTTACCACACTACTTACTTAGGGTATGTCTACATTGCTTGTGTGGATGAACCCAAGCTAGCTTTAAACTAGGTATTTGTCAGTAAGTTGTTTATTTCTCTCTCTCTCTCTCTCTTTCTCAAATAAGCTTAGTTGGATTTGTCTAGCACTGAACTAAGCAAGTTCCCAGGCAAAATTTGCAGTCAGCATTCAGCTTCAATCTACTAGAAGCTCCATTGCCATCAAAAGGTTGCAGAGTTTCATAGTTTCTAGGGTTAGAAGGGACCTGAGTAGATCATCTAGTCCGACCCCCTGCCATGGCAGGAAAGAGTACTGGGGTCAAACGACCCCAGCAAGGTGTACATCCAGCCTCCTCTTAAAGACCCCCAGGGTAGGAGCCAGCACCACTTAGCTTGGAACTTGGTTCCAGGTCCTAGCTGCCCTGACCGTGAAGTAGCGCTTCATGATATCTAGCCTAAATCAACCCTCTGCAAGCTTGTGACCGTTATTCCTGGTCACTCCTGGTAGCTCTCGGGGGAACAGGGACTCCCCCAGTGCCTGCTGGTCCCCCCTGGCTAGTTTGTCACAGGCCACTAGATCCCCCTGAGCCTTCTCTTCTGGAGGCTGAACAGGTTCAGGTCCCGTAGCCTCTCCTCATAAGGCCTTCCCTGCTGCCCCCTGATCATGCAAGTGGCCCTCCTCTGGACCCTCTCCATGTTGTCCACATCCCTCCTGAAGTGCAACACCCAGAACTGGATGCAGTACTCCAGCTGCGGCCTGACCAGTGTCGCACAGAGGGGGAGGATCACCTCCTCGGACCTGCTTGAGATGCATCTGTGGATGCATGACAAGATGTGGTTGGCCTTCCTGACTGCATCCCCACACTGCCGGCCCATGTTCATCTTGGAGTCAATGATGACTCCAAGATCCTTTTCTGCCTCTGTACTGGCAAGAATGGAATTCCCCAACCTGTAGGTATGGTGCCAGTTGTTCCTCCCCAGGTGCATCACTTTGCACTTGTCAGTGTTGAATCCCATCCTATTCTCATCTGCCCAGCACTGGGTTAGCTAGTTATCATAGAATCATAGAAGTAGGGTCAGAAGGGACCCTGTAGATCTTCAAGTCTGACCCCCCACCGGGGCGGGAGAAAAAAGTGGACTCAAATGAGTCCAGCCAGGTAGTCATCAAGACTCTTCTTAAAGACCCCCAGGGTAGAAGCCAGCACCACTCCCCTTGGAAGTTGATTCCAGCTCCTAGCCACCCTAACTGTGAAGTAGTTCTTGCAGATGTCTAATCTAAATCTACTCTCCAATAATTTGTGTCCATTATTCCTTGTTATGCCAGGGGGCGCTAGGGGAAACAGTGTCTCCCCCAAACCCTTCTCATCCCCCTTAGTGAGTTTATAGACAGTCACCAGGTCCCCTCTCAGCCTTCTCTTGTGAAGGCTGAACAGGTTTAGGTCCCGCAGTCTTTCACTGTAGGGTCTGCCCTGTTGTCCCTGGATCATGCGGGTGGCCCTCCTCTGGACCCTTTCTATGTTGTCCACATTCCTCCTGAAATGGGGCTCACAGAACTGGACACAGTACTCCAGCGGTGGCCTGACCAGTGTCGCATAGAGGGGAAGGATCACCTCCTTGGCTCTACTTGAGACGCACCTGTGGATGTATGACGAGGTCTGGTTAGCCCTGCCAGCAGTGACCTCACATAGTCAGCCCACATTCATCTTGGAGTCAATAATGACTCCAAGATCCCTTTCTGCCTCTGTGCTCTCAAGAAGGGAGTTTCTCATCTTATAAGTGTGCTGCTGGTTTCTACTGCCTAAGTGCAGCACCCTGCACTAGTCAGTATTGAAACGCATCCTGTTTATGTTAGCCCACTCCTGTAACCTATCCAGATCTTGCTGCAATCTTTCCCTCCCTACTAGCGCGCTCACCTCACCCCAAATTTTGGTATCATCAGTGAATTTAAACAGGTTGCTTTTCACTCCATTGTCCAAATCGCTGATGAAGAAATTGAACAGCGCAGGCCCAAGGACCGAGCCCTGGGGAACTCCGCTGCCCACTTCTCCCCAGGCTGAATATGACCCATCCACCACCACCCTCTGAGTACCACCCTTGAGCCAATCTGCAATCCATCTGACTGTGTAGGCATCAATGCCACAGTCGCCTAGTTTTTTAATGAGGATGGGGTGGGAGACGGTGTCAAAGGCCTTGCTGAAGTCTAGAAAGACTACGTCCCTGGCGACATCTGCATCCATTGCCTTTGTGACCTGATCATAAAAGGTAATCAGGTTGGTTGCCCCTACCTGCCCCTAATGAAACTGTGCTGGTTGCCCTTGAGCATCATCCCTGAAGCCGGCCCATCACAGATGTGCTCCTTGAGGATCTTCTCAAAGAGTTTCCCTAGGATTGAGGTAAGACTGACGGGCCTATAGTTGCCCGGGTCCTCTCTCTTCCCTTTTTTGAAGATGGGGACCACGTTAGCTATCTTCCAGTCATCTGGCACCTGGCCCGAGCACCATGAGCACTTGTAAAGCCGGGCAAAGGGCCCTGCAATAACCCCAGCTAGCTCCCTCAACACCCTGGGGTGGAGAGCATCTGGACCTGCTGACTTGAACATGTCCAGCTCCTCCAGAAGCTCTCTAACCCAGTCCTCCCCAACCTGAGGTCTGGAGGCGTTCCCCTCAAGTCCATCTTGCATCACGGTGGGGAAGTCCCGGTCCCTGCACAAGAAAACAGAGGTGAAAAATTGGTTAAAGAGGTCTGCTTTCTCCTCTGGCGCAACCACCAGATTGCCCAGAGTACTTTGCAGGGGCCCCACATTACCTGGTGCCTTCTTCATCCTCCTATATATTTGAAAAAGGACTTGTTATTATCCTTGATCTTGGACGCTAGTCCTAGCTCTATGTCTGCCTTAGCTTTCCTGACAGCCCCCCGACAGGCCTGAGCAGAGGACGTATACTCCTCTTTGGAGATAGCACCCCCCCTTCCACTGGGTGTATGCCGCCTTTTTGTTAAGCAGGCATTCCCAGATACCCTTGGTGATCCAGGGTGGCTTTTGAGCGTTCTTGCCCCCCTTGCTTCTTGTTGGGATGGACACTCCTTGGGCCCTGAGTATCATTTCCTTAAGTAGTTAGTTTAAGGCTGACCCAGTATGTGTACATGAGCTGTAGTCAAATCTGTGACTCTAGTGAGAACATATCTTAAGTTGATGGTTAATCCAGGAATAAGGAGTATTACTTTGGAAAACAAGTAATAACCCAAAGATAAATGACTCTGACTTGAGTGATTTAAATAATATTGGTGAATGACAGATGGGGTCTTTTCAGAACCCCAAGATTAATTCTTTTTATTGAAATAGGATTAAAACTTTGTGAGGTGCTAGCATGTAATGAAATAGGTTGTTGCCTATGAAAGCTCAGGCCTCTCTCATTCTCCAAGGTGCCACCCTGTCCTACCTTCTACAGGCTAATGGGCAGAATAACCACCAGAGCTCTAGCACTTGCCATAAAGGGTGAGCACAAAGAACAGGAAGACTTCTTCAGGGACAGATCCAGTGGGTCTGTTCTGCCACGGTTCTGTAGAGCAATGATGTATGTGGAAGGTAGGGTCCTCTAGCATTCAGGGCAAACTCTTTGCTCTGGCTTTTACCTTGTATCTAAGAACACTGGTACGAGAGGGCCTTTCACTCCCATATGAGTGGAAGGGGTCCATAGTGTTTCTGAAAATCTGTAACGCTCTGGGTCTGATTTTCCTTTCGTACCTTCACAAATTCATAGCATCTGAAGAAGTAGAGGTTTTTAAGACCCAGGTAGATAAAGCCTTGGCTGGGATAGTTGGAGATGGTTCTACTTTGAGCAAAGGGTTGGACCAGATAAGCTCCCAAGGCCCCTTTTTCCTTCCAACCCTGATTTTCTATGATTCTAAGTAGGCTGTCATTTATAAAAGCATATGCATTTCTTAATGAGTTAGTCTCTAAGGTGACACCCTGCTCTGCCTCCTCCCTGTATAAGTCTAGAATAGATCCAAAGCAGCCAACTGATGCCCCCTATACACACTGGAGTTATCACACAATTAACTGGTTAATTGTGGAATTACCTTAAAACCAGTTACATATGCAAAGTAGCTATCGTGCTAGTAAAAGCGCCAACCAGCTATAAAGTTAGACCTTGGAAATTTATAGTAACTCTATAGCTAGTTGCTATCAATCTTTAATTGCACGTGTAGCAAGGTCTCCCTGGTGGCTGGGAGTTCCTAGTTACAGGGGTGCACCATGACCGGCACAAAGCCCCAAAGCCTGGGGGATTGTGGCTGCTGTGATCCCCCAGGCTCATAGATGCATGAAACCCCGGACTTGGAGGACCGTGGCTGCTGCAATCCTCCAGGTTTGGGGGTTTCGTATATACCTGAACCTGGGAGATTATGGCAGCCATGATTCCTTAGGCCTTGGGGGTTTCACGTGTATCTGAGCCTGGGAGATCACAGCTGCCATGATCCCCCAGCCCTGGGGGTGCGTGGGATGCCCTTGTGGTTGGGAGCCCCTCAAGTAAATGGGTTCTCAACTGCAGGATCTTGCCGCTTGCCAGTACAGGGGGAGCCCAGGATTGGGCTCCTCCTACACCAGTAATAAAACACGATAGGATTTAATGTGCAATCCCACAGTTGTGCTTTTTGCCATGTATAGCAGGAGGCACGATTGTGTGGATCATGCATGAGATTCCATTGCACCTTTACCTGCATGTGTAGAGGGGCCTGACTTACATAGGTATAAATGAGATGAGAACCAAACTCATTCTGTACAAATTGAAAACCAACTCTTTTTTTCCCAAGTTCAGACACACTACTTTTAAGCAACCCAGGGAAACAGACACTGTACATTACAGGGAATCCCTGAGAAAGCACCTGTAATGTGCTGGACTGAGGTGTAATTCCAGACACTGATTACAGTACAAATAAGAAAAGAGTGGCTGTTTGATTAGGATCTCTGTAATGCTGCCTAGACTTTTGTTTCCTCTTTAGCTCTGTTTACCAACACAGACCTAGAGTAAACAGAAACATGAGCTTTCATTAGCTTGTCTTAGATCAGCTGCAATAAAAATTGCTAATGGAAGTGGAGGAGAGAAAAGGCAAAAGATCAAATGGTCCTAAAAATATTTATACAATGTAAGAGTTGTGTGACCTTAAATTATCATTTCGGAGCTGTGTACAGCAGTAAAGAAAGAAACTACACTTTAAGAAAACAATGTGTCTAGTAGGAGGAAAAATAATTATACTGCATACCGAATGTTACCTTTGTGCAGGCAAATTGTATAACAAATGCCAAAGCAAACAATCTGTAAGTGAAGCATAATTTAACTCTATTTGTTGTCTGATTAGAGCCTCTATACATATTTGTAGTCTGAGATCCTTTATTTTATGGACATTTTTAAAAAAATTGGAGACTGATTAAATAATTAAACATCAGGTGTATTTTGTTATATTAGAAGGTATTGTATTTAAGCATTGTGTTTATTTATGTAGAGTATTTAGTGTATAACAATTGTTACATGACACAGTAAAAAATATATTTGTGACCTGTACTACAAATTCAGTAGGTTTTATAGAACTCTTTCTTTAACTGGATAATTAAAGTCGTCTATACGTTTTTGGTATATTGTTTATATGATTCTGAAGTTAGCCTTTCCATTATACTTTAATTTTTTTTGTGTGGCTCTGCAGATGTTTATTTTAACAGACCCTTTTTAAAATCAGAACTGCATTCCAAAGATCTTCACTGTCATTGTGTAGATATTTGCTATCTATAAAAATAGGCTGAAAATATTTATTTTCAGTAGGTTTATTTCATTACAGGAAATAGCAATGTTTTAGATTTTCTACCTAAATGAGCCAATGATAAAGAAACCATATGACACTTAGCTCTCATCATCCAAGACTTGTGTAGAGCTTCTGAGACAGCTTATATTTCAATAGACCTTGCCTGCATATATTGACCTCAAAAACTACTAAGAGCTCTTAGAGTAGAGCTATTAACAGTATTTGAGGATATAACTATTATAATTACACTTTGTTAGACTGTAGTGGGATTTCCCACAAAGCCTCGCTCTTATAGATTCTATAGTCATTAGAGACGAGCTTAAAGAAACTGGGTAGTTAACTGATCT
Source organism: Crocodylus siamensis (assembly GCF_052110815.1). Lineage (NCBI taxonomy): Eukaryota > Metazoa > Chordata > Crocodylia > Crocodylidae > Crocodylus > Crocodylus siamensis. The sequence continues at coordinate 342,702,518 of NC_143395.1, read as the reverse complement.
ACAAAGAAACAGAGGTTTTATTTCTGTTGCTTTATTGTTGAGCTCAGTACATTAAAAATAACTTGGGTATTTGCCACTGTAACAGCTTACCACAAGGCGAAAGGCAAATATGTCAAAAGTCAGAGGTAACAATAGGTTGTTACTGAAGGCAACAAATTCACAAAAGGCTTCAGTGTGTTGCCTCTGAATTCTGCTTTTACAGTCTGAAGGTAGGATCCTGAACTTCCTCTTAAGGGGTGTTTGGAAAATCCACTAGGAAGTCTGTGTGAATAACTGGTTTTTGGGTTCACTGTAGTACTAAAATCAGGAAAGAAAGTTGGCCCAAAGTAAAATAAGATCATAAGAATATAGGGCTGGAAAGGATTCTGTGGGTGGGTCCCCACATGCAGGGGACCCCTGGAGAGGCATGTGTTTGCAGGGGTGTGTGCTTGCAAGGCTGTGTGTTCAAGGAGGGGTGTGTGTTTGCAGCAGCACAAATAGTAGGGGTACAAATTTGTGCTGCTACTTTGTGTTGCAGTGCATGCATTTGCTTGTGCGGTTTGCAGCGGGACACACTGTACCACTGCTCCGCAGCAGGGTCTGGCTGGGGCATAGGATGCCTCAGTGCAGGGCTAGCTGACAGGCATCACCCATGCTGAAGCACCTTGTGCCCAGCCAGCTGGGGAGCAGCATGTGGAGATGGAGGAGCAGGCAGTCGTGAAATGTCTGCTTCCCACCATCCCTGCCCCCTGGGGAGCCCCTGCACGGAGACACCCTGCACCCTAGCCTGCTGCTCCCTGGCTAGCTGGAGTGCAGTGTGCCTTGAGACAGGGGCTTCATGTATCACAGGGCAGTGGAACCTCTGCACCGAGGCACGAGGAGGCAGGGGAGCAGCCAGCCCAGGGAGCTACTTGCTCCCCAGTCTTGAGGCACCTTGCACCCCAGCTACCTGGGAAGTGGCTGGCCGGGATGCAGGGTGCCTCAGCATGGGGGTCCTACAGCATGCAGAGAGCAGGCTCCCAGGGCTGCCTAGTCCCCTGCCTCTGTGCTCGTCTTGCCACACAGCACTTTGGAGTGCTTTGTACTGGGTTTTTCTCCAGGATTTTTTTTTGCTACTGGGAAATCCTGGTAGCAATTTTTGCCTGAGTGCTGCTAATTAGCAGCACCGTGAATGGTTTAATGTGCAACGCGTGATTGTGGCACCACGAAGAGGTTTGTCGTGCTGCAAACCGCGTGTGCCTGCACAGCTGGATCTGTTCGTAGAGGCACAAATAGCAGCAGCCCAATTTGTGCCACTGCTATGTGCCCCATCGTATGCCCTTGCACATGTGCTTTAGTGTATAGAAAGTTGTCCCATGTGGGGTAGGGGAGGCTGGAGCCAGCACCTGTGCCAGCCCCAGGGGTATTACTTGGTGGCCTAGTGCAGCAGGGGCATGGATCTGGGAGCACAGAGCCTGGCTGTCAGCCAGAGCACTGCTCTGGACAGCCAGCCCTATGTTTGTCCTGTTGCATGCAGCTGACATGTGCTCTGTACCACTTTTATCCCTGGAGGTTGTTTGGGTTTTTTGCTACCGGGATTTCCCCACATGTGTTCACATTCCTCACATGAGGTTTGTGGCACCACAAACTGCACACTCCTGCACATGGGGACCAGCCCCAGGTCATCTAGCCCAGTCCTCTCCCCAAGGCAGGATCATTGCTAACTAAAGCATCCCAGTTAAGTGGCTGTCTAATCTGCTCTTGGAAATTTCACTTTCTCTAGGTAACCTTTTCTAATGCTTGACCACCCTCATAGTGAGAAAGCCCTTCTTAATCTCCGAGTTAAGTTTCCTCTGCTGCAGTTTTAGGCCATTACTTCTAGTCCTGTCTCCTATGGCCATAGATAATGATTTATCTCCATAATCTTTATAATCACCCTTCAGGTATTGAAGACTGTTATCAAATAACCATCAATCTTGTTTTCTCCAAACAAAATATCCTAGTTCTTTCAGCCTTTCCCCATAAGCAATGCTTTCTAGGCATCTGGAAACACACTGCTTCATTTAATTTTCAGGTTTAACTGAACATTTTGTTAAACAAAAGACAAAATGTTTCATTTAGTGTAGTTTTTTGGGTTTTAATTTTTTTAATGAATTGAAATACATTTCCAAACCCAAATTATATTTTCAAAATATCAAAATGTGTGGTTTTTTGGGAATCTTTATTTTTTAATTTAAAAAATGATTTGGGTATGGAAGTAAGTCTACTATCAATCAAATGTTAGCCCCATCCCCTGGCTCAGTAGTGCAGCCGTATGGTGAGGGCCAGGAGAGAGACTTCTGGTATGAAGATGGTTGTCAATCAGGGTTGCCAACTGTCAGTAAATTTACTGTCAGGAAAAATCAGGTTAAAACCTCACTGCCTGATGATTCTCTCATTTTTCCTACTGATGTTTTTCCCTTGTAGAAGATTCTTCATGTAGTATGTATAATTTTGGCATAGCACCTCTTATATATGCATACAGCAGGCTTTCTTCTTAAGTGTTTATCTTGCTTTCACTTAATGGAAGCAAAACTGACTCTTTCAAGCATGTAGATGTGACTGGCTCTGTGGATGTAGGGACAGTAGTGGACATGATATACTTTGAGTTTAGCAAGGATTTTGATGTGGTCCTTCACAACATTTTTGCAAGCAAGTTAAGGAAGTACAGGCTGGATTAATGGACTGAAAGGTGGATAGAAAACTGGCTGAATTCTTAGGCTCAAAGGGTAGTAATCAATGGCTTGAAGTCTAGTTGGCAGCCAGTATCAAGTGGAGTGCCCCAGAGGTTAGTTCTGGGCTTGGTTTAGTTCAATATCTTCATTAATGACCTGGAAGATGGGTTGAAGTGTGCCCTCAGCAAGTTTGCAGATGACACCAAGCTGCAGGGAGTAATAGATGCTTTGGAGAGGGTAGGGCTATGATTCAGAAGGACCTTGACAAATTGGAGGATTGAACCAAAATAAATTTCATGAAGTTCAGTAACAACAAGTGCAAAGGTCTGCATTTAGGAAGGAACAATCCCATGCAGTGATACAGGTTGGGGACCAACTGGTAAAGTAGCAGCTCTACAGAAAAGGACCTGGGGGTTACAGTGAACAATAAGCTGAATATTAGCCAACTGTGTGCCCTTGTTGCAAAAAAAGCTAACAGCATACTGGACTGCATTAGTAGGAATGTTGCCAGCAAATTGAGGGACGTGATTTTTCCCCTTTATTTGGTACTGGTGAGGCCACATCTGGAGTACTGTGTTCAATTTTGGGCTCCCCACTACAGAAAGGATGTGGACAAATTGGAGAGAGTCCAGTGGAGGGCAATAAAAATGGTTAGGGGGCTGGAGACATGACTTATGAGGAGAGGCTTAGGGAACTGGGCTTATTTATCCTGGAGAAGAGAAGACTAAGAGAGGGAGGATTTAGTAGCAACCTTCAACTACCTGAACAGTAGTTCGAAAGAGGATGGAGCTAGACCAGTGGTCACCAACCAGTGATCTCGATCCACTGGTGGATCTTGGAGCCTCTTGGAGTTGATTTGAGGCTTGGGTCAAGGACTGAGTGCCCATGTACATGCACACACATGCCCCAGCCCAGGAGGTCAATCTGTCAGGGAGGGATGGGTGGGAGCTCGATTGAGGCCTCCAAAGTGAAGGACAGTGCCACAGAGGCAGAAGCAGGGGTAAGTTGAGTGGGGCCCTGGTTGGGTGGGACTTACCTCCTGTGGAGGCGCACCCTCAAATCATTTTTTCTCTCTCTGCCTCAATCTGCACTGCCCCTTCCCTCCGCACAGACTTACCTGCTGGGCGGGGGTGGGGGTGGGATGTGGTGGCAGCTCACAGTAGATCTTGAGTTGCTTTTAAATGCCAAAGGTGATCTCCTACCTAGAAAGGTTGGAGACCACTGAGCTAGACTGTCCTCAGTTGTGGCAAATAACAGCATGTAGGGGTATAACGAATTTTAGACTGATTTCCACCATTTTAAACCAGTCTGTATGCGCCAAATTTCTGTTCTGTTATGTTTATACCAGTTTCCAATTGCTCATGCTGGTAAAAGTGTAATGTCTGTACCTGGCCTTAGTGTGGAAACAAAAGCAAGGAAACCTGAGACAAACCAAACAGGAGAGAAGAACCAAAGAAATCCAATTTATAAATTTAAGAATAAAGGTTGGAAGCACAGGATAAAACCCTAGAGCCCCATGGCAGGTTGTTGAAATTCAAGATACAAGCCATGACAACATTATGTGGCCAAGTAATATATTTTAACAGGGAACACCTTTTCTTGAAAAGTTTCTGGCACTGATGCAGGCTCTCCTGCATTGTCATAGGGCATGCATGTCATCTTGCCACTCCATTAATGTACTTAATATGGTTTGTAATTGTGACAATTGCCAGAACCATGCCTTATTCTACAGTTCAAACTGTGTTTTCTCTCTCCCTCTTCCAGACACCTTTTCTAGAGTTCTCTATTGTCTGAATAGTCTTACTGATGTGGAAAATGTTTGTTTAGTGCTAGTATTGACTTATAAGTGTCATATCTCTATAAAAGTGTCTATCTTCATTTTATGATCCCTTTGCCATTACATAAATAGCATGGACTTTAGTTTTGTGATGTGTTATCAGCAAAATCTTTGAAATAGTCTGTTATGTTTCACAAAAGCTAAGTAACCTTTGAAATACATGCTCATTGTACTCAGATAGTACAGAAAGTCAGGGATGGTTTGGGGCTCTTATGGAGGGTGTCAGTACCACACGTTTTAAGTCTCTTTAAGCTTCAGGGCTAATTTTTAAATCTCTATCTCTTTTCTCTGAAGCGACACCTTCCATGTGTTTAAAGTTCATTAGAGCTGAAAGTTTGTTCCAGATGACAGGGAATTGTTCAGAGCTAGTTTCTGGTGACGGGGGGCTTTGTGGCTATGGCTCTCCTGTTCTATTTATTTTGTCTGTTGTTTGGGAGCTAGGGAGTTACATCGAGGGCTGATGTAGGGGTCCCTTTGTGAATGTCACTGGGCTGCCATTGTCTTCCTATCTTGTCTTCTGCAGTGGTTTTCATAAATGCAATCAGCTCGGTGGGCCTTGGTCACAGCATCTCACTACAGATCGGAGGCACGTGTTTGAGCCTTTCTTTAGTATCATGCCAGACTCCACCCCTGCTGATTCAGGTGCAAATGTGTATATGGTTACTTGGGCCTAGAGTTAGATAGGCAAGTACCTACATTATTCGCTTATATTGTGTTGCCTTTAGAAACTGCCTTAATAATATTAGGCTGAGCCTAGTTCAGTATGTGATGGACCTAAGATGCAAGGCAGGAAGGAGGGCATTTTTAGTAAAGATAACAAGGGCTAGGGAAAAGAGCCAGGATGTAAAGAAAGGAAGTCCTCAGGGGTGGGAGACAATAGTGAGATAGAAGTAAAAAGAGAAAAAGAGAGGCAGTAAAGTCCCTGCTGGTGAAAAATCACTGAGAATTTGGCCCAAGAAGAGAGACAACGGTAGAAAAGCTGCAGAAAGAAAATGGAATGCATGTAGCAGGGGTTAGATAAATTAATTTAAATAGTGCCCTAAACAGGTAAATAATTTTCCCAATACAAGTAGCTGAACAAGGGTTTTTTAACAGGAGCTGCTGAGGTCCTTTCCAGTGCCCTCCAACTTTTTATGCTCTGTGTGTGTGTGTGTGTGTGTTTGTGTGTGTGTGTGTGTATACCTCTGGGTGAATAACTAATACATTAATTTTAAGTATATAAGTATGCACACACATTTGGGTTTTACCTAAACTGATGCCTTTCCTTGCAAATTTTTAAGGTCCACATAACCCTGGGCCCCTAATGCTGCACTGGGGGTAAACGATTAATAGCTCATGCCTTTTTCTCCCATCTTTCCTCTAAAGGCAAAGGGTTTTTAACTGGTTAGTGTCCCTTTGCTTCTAAGTTCTAAGCTTGGAAAAATAAACCTAGTGGTAACTGGTATGGAGCTAGGAGGGTTTAGGCACTTCTGCTCTCACTGTTCTCTCATGCCATGTCTATAATCTTTCCCTCTTCCACTGAGAAAATAAGCCTACTACTGAAGTACATAAGAGACATGAGATTAGGCAGTGTGAATGGTAGTGTAAAAAACACAACAAACTAGGTAACAGTCAGAAGATATTGTGTCATTGCCCTTGCAGTCATTATGGTTAACTATATGTCTCATTCAGACAAAGCAAAATCTAGCCTTCTTGGACGTCTTGGAAGTGCCTCCAATACTCCATTGTGAATCATTTCTACACCTGAATTAATATTACCACCCCTGAGTTAAGATTTTTAGCTAAAGCTAAAATGGTATTCAGGGCTGTGAAGTAGAAAAGAGACATTACCAGGAATGGCTAGCAGACAGGCAACATTTCAGAAGAAAGGAAAGCTTGAATAGTTGAACATCAAGACTATTAAAAGGGACAGTAATACTCAGTAATACTCTCAGTAATAGCAGGAATCAGAATGATGAAAGCTATTGACTCTGAGCACTTCCTGAATAGAGTGCTGCTGCCTTTCCTTCACAGTTGGTTTTAAAGTTTAGGTGGAGCAGGCTTCAAAATGGGGTCCAGCTGCACCACTGCATCCCTACTGGATCCAACCCTGCTAGTCTGATACACTTCAATGGGAGTGACTGAATGGGGCTTACTTCTCAGTGCCAGACCTCTGAGTGGTATATACTTGGCTTTAAGGATCCTGATATTTCTCTGGAGGTATCTTGTCTCTGCCATGGGTTTTTTCTTGCTGGTTATTTGTATCAGCCTCCTTTGCTTTAACTTCATGTAGTGAGAGAGAATAACATCAGGCAGGTAATCTGATGTTATTATGAGAGTCATAAAAGTAATATATATCTCCCTCATTCTTTCCAACATTGCCTTGTATACTGTAACTGTACTATTTGGGTGTTACACAAGTAAAAATACATTCACACGCCCATGAAAACTAGAAAAACTGGCTGTTACAACTAGATATAGTTCCTTGTATTCATTAAAATTCTATCCGCATCGAGTTTATCTTGATTGGCATGTAGATCAAAGTAAAAAAGTAATAAATGAAAGAAAACATAAAATGAAATCCATGGAGATGGCCATTCAGAAGCTTAAGACAGTTAGTAAATTGTGTCAGAAATTATAAAATAAGCGCAGAACATTTACAATGCAACTCAATTTACTGTCGAGGGGGCTGATCCTGAAACCAGTACTCACTCACATAGACCCGCTGACTTCAAAAGGCCTGCTTAATCTGCCCAAAGGTTGCGAGAGCAGGCCACAACTTGTGAGGTTTTAATTTTTTTGTCGAAACCACATAACTGAGTAACTGCATAGCGTAAACGAACTCTCTTCAGTTGTGCCTAACTTATCCCACAATGGCAGCGAGGTTTCTTCAAGTCATATTCAGGGACTCTGGTTTCCAGTGTAGGTTGAAGAGGACAGCTGACTGGGCAGTGGACAATGGCAGGCACCCAGCACAAATATTAAGAGTTAAGTATTAATACGTATCTTAATAAAGATGCCTTTATTTATTTAGTTATATCCACTTACTTTCTAGAGCTGGATTCTAATATGACCCATTGTAGCAGAATATGTATGCTGTTTGAAGATACCCAGGAAGAACCACAGCTTGTCTTTCTTGCCTGCAGTGCAGGCAGCTGGAAAATGCAGGGTTTTTTTTTTTTTTTAAATCTAAATGTTACCCAGTTAGTTTTGATCTGGAGTACTGATAGGAGTAGAACACAAAAACTTGCAATGCTACTTTTATTACAGCAACCATTCTTTTAAACGATAAAGAGGATGTCCTGTGTTATATCAGTCACAACATCATGAAATATAAACACTGACCTAGACCTATTGATTCCTTCCTTTTTTGCATCCTCCTGACAAGGTACTTAGCAGAATTCACAGATTTGCTGGAATATGACGGGGTTGCACTGTGAATGCTTCTACTATGGCTTCAAACTTGTGCTGGGCTGTTAATAAACAGTGCACCTTAATGTCCACATCACCCCGGTCCCCTCCTATTAAGTGGAGTGCGTGAAACCCAGATGAATAGAAAAGAAAAACAACATTAAACAAATGGAAAGTGTAGAGAAACTTAGGGGAAGCATTGTTATTTAGAGAAGTCCAACTCATTCAGAATTAAGAAGGTCTTTCATGACAACTTCCACACCAAATCTACATAAGTGGTTGCTATTCCTACTGGTCCTGGAGTTTAAGTACTGAAAACCAAGAGAAAAGACTGGCAATGGTCACATGTGCTTGACTAGGCAAACAGACTAGATGGAAAATCCACCCCCCACCCTCCGCTTTACCCTTTTATCCCTTTTGTGTGTGGGCCTTTTGATTGTGTTTTACCAAGTGTTACCAAGAGTTAGCCAGATTGCTATACCATATGGATGCGTTTCAACAGGGAGAAACACATGTCTGTGGTTGCAGACTGGGACTGGGAAAACTGGTTGTGGCAGTAAGTACTGGAACTTCTAAAAGCAAAGAATGAAGCTAAGTTTACTTTTTTCATGCCCCTGCCTACAGTGCGTTTCCAGGTGTCAGCTCTTTTATAACACATAGTTACCTGCAGTCATGTGAAAATGTTTGCACTAGGTCCAATGAAATTTAGGCAGCCACTTCTGCTTTGTATTAAGATTTTTTTCCCCACAATTTTTCAGGTACTAGAACAGTTTCCCCCCTAGATCACACATGAAACCCAATTCATCACTCAGTTATTTTCAGCTTTATTACTGATACAGTGGTAAAATTTTGAAGCTGGGCTTACACTGTCTTGCTGCAGGAGTATGTCCTACGTATTTGTGGGGAGAGGAAATTCAATGGCCCTTGGACAAAATGGAGGCCCTGAAGAATTTCCTCTTCTGCTTCAACTAGGTAGAAGCTCCTGGGGTTTGTGCTAGTCCAAGTCCATTAATTTTTGGGTAAATTCTACCACGGTAAAACAGATTGATGCAGAGATGAATAGGGGACCTATAGTTTTTCACCTTACATTTTCCTTGTTTTCTCTTTTTTGAAGATCTCTGCTCACCATAGTAAAATTTTCCATATTTGCGAGCTTTCTGGATTGCCTTTTGAGTAGACAGACCACTGACTTTAATAAAAGATAAACAAGCATCCAGGACATTATATTTTAAATTGTCTGGAAAATGGAAAAAAATGTCACTTACATTATCTGAATGGCTTGTTAGCTTGTGTGTGTGTGTGTGTGTGTGTGTGTGTGTATCTGTAAAGCTGGGTACGCGCACACACACACACACTTATGTAGTTTTTGTTTATTATGAACAAAAATCTTCCCTTCTCTGGCAGCTAAGTAGAACCATCTTTTAACTGAATGTTTCTTTCCCAGCTCATCGAGACTCCTTATCCTACTGATACGGAAGTTAGTTTCTGTGAGCTTCAGGCCATTCTCAGCACAATCAGTGTTTATCAAGCTCAAACTTGCTGTGTTTGGGCAGGCTGGGCTTTATAAACAGGTTGCCCCACTCTCTTTTGCTATGTTCAATTACCCAATTAATTATTTTTCAACAACAACACAGTGGTTGTCTTATACAAGTGTCTTCTGTTTTGAAAGATTCTATTATTTGGAGAGTGATTGCCTAAATCTTCAGTGTAACTTGGTAATATCTCCACAAAATGGAAGAGGCATTTTAAATTAAAAAGACTTGGAAGCCACCAGTGTTTTCTGGAGAGCTCATGACTGAAATTTGCTGTCTTCCTTTATCTGAAGTAGCCTGAATTTGGTGACCTTCAACACATACTGCAATAGGTATCCATTGATAGGAATGTGGGGTAGTGCCACGTAGGGCTATGTTTTATATAATGATGAAAGACGCGTTATAGCTGACCAAATGGCTGAGTCCCCGCTGAATTCTAAAGCTGTTGAGATTCAATTATAATTCTGATACTTGTATGTCAAGGTACTATGACCTAAAATAGGCAACTTTCTATTATTTTTAGGTCTTAATAAATCTGTGTACCTTTAGGTGTAAAGGTGGCTGTTTTGTACAATGTATTTAATTTTTATATCAGATCTCAATAAGCTGCATTTCGAGCAGGCCATGATAATCTGCATTTCGAGCAGGTATAGACCACTGGGAAATCCATGGAGGACAAAACCCCCCAAAAATTCTACATGGTCTTTAGTAAATGAAAACAACCTATTTACATGGTACAAAAACGAAACAAATCCTTGATGGGTGCATATATATCCATAGATATGAAATGGGAGGAAAAGATTACATATCTAAATTCAAAATGTAAACATTTGAGATTTTTATAGCAGGGCTGATTCCTCTGTATGCTATATCCTGTAAGCATATGGTATATATATATTTAATATTATAGAATCATAGGAAAGTAGGGCTGGTAGAGAGCTCTGGAGTCCAAACCCCTGCCTGAGGCAAGTTTATCCCTATCCAAACATCCCACACAAATCTTTTTCCAACTTATTGCTGAAACTACACAAACAGCTTTGTCTCACAACCTCACTTGTCACAGGTAAAGAAGGGGGGGCAATAGTGGGCAGTGTCTTGCTGCTGCAAGGGTTGTCAAAATGCACTTGAGAGATCCAATATAATCACTAATATTTTAAGCTCTGGACTTAGCATTATTCAATTTAGCAGATCATTTTGTAGCTGAATGCTACCATTGCATGTGTTGATTTTCTTAAAATGCTTAAGTGTACTGTTTCCCTGTTGCATTTACACATTTGACATGTCCCAATGCCAGATTTTTGACTGTGTGAAGCCAGCTAATGTTACCAGTAGAGCCTATATCTTTTGCCAAGGGCATAGGTGCCAACTTTTATTTTTGCCAGAGGGGTAGGGTGGGTTAAGTTGTTGGACATGTGGAAAGTTTTATGCATTTCAGGTGACAGCTCTCTTCTTGAGGGGGCCCTGGGCCCTCAGGCCCCCATATACTCAGCTCCCCTGGCCAGAGGAGCCTATAAGATCTTTGCTTTGTGATACTCTGTAAACATGAGCATTACATTTGTCTCAAAGTCTATGTAGTGTCTGTGGTAGACTTTTGTCATAGTAGGGCTTAGAAGACTAGAAGCCCATCGTGTTAGGCACTGAAATGTTTTTTGTCTTTAAAAGTCGATGATCCCACCAAAATGGGAGAAAGGAGGTACCGTTATACCCATTTTACAAATGAAGGCATTAGGCACACGGAGATTAAATCACTTAGCTTTGTTGTCAATGAAAAGATTAACACTAGCCTCTGTGGGTGTAGTATTAGCCCTGGAGCAGTATGAAACTTGGCTCCTAATTACATCAAGCCCATGTAGATTTAAGTTTCGGCCTATGGTTCATTTCTACCACCGAGTTACTAACCTATGAAAACCATGATATTTCAAATACTTAACTTGTGATTCCGGGCTTATATTTCCTATAGTGTTGACTTACACCCCAAGTGCTTGACTTTCAGCATTAAGTTGGGAAGGTTTGTTCTTTGCCGATTGAGAGGAAATTAAAGAGAAAGAATAGGCTTGTTTTATGCATATCAGTGTGAGTCATGGTGAGTCACCCCCCTGTACAGAGAGAGAAATTTAAACTCTATGCTGACTTTTCTGTTTTCTTTTTTAAGTTGTAGATAATGCAGGAATCTTTTTTCTTCTCCAGTCCATACTTATTTATCCTAAGGAATTTTGAATCTAATCAAGATTATTTTTGATAATACATGTTGTTCAGACCTGATTTCAATACCTGAGAAGTTACTGGAGTAAATTATAAAAAGTTCAGCTTGTTATCCACTACCTTGATGATAAGAGGCGATTACGAGCAAACAAACATGGATGTGTTAAGAACACATCATGCCAAACGAACCTTATTTCTTTTTCTGGTAGGGTAACTGTGTTGGTAGACAATGGGAATCTGGTTGATGCAGAGCTAGCTTTAGGGGTGGTCAGTGTGGGGGGTGCCAAAAGTACACACATATATATGCACAAACGTGTGAGCAGCAGGCACTCATACTTTTCCCTTGCCCTCCCCTGCCCTGGCTGATCCTCACTCCAGGCAGGAGGGGCAGTGCCCACTGCCTCCAGCCACTGGCCAGGAGGAGCTGGGCCTGGCACATGTGGGCAGGGTGGTGCCTGCTCCAGGCTGCCCACGTTGCTCCTGCACAGCAGCACTGGTGCCTGCCCACCTGCCTGTCTAGCACACTACTGCTTCACTACCCCACCAAACTACTCCCTGCACCCGGGCCCACCTGTCTCTGCCTGCAGCAGGACTGCTGACTTGGGGGAGAGAGCTGCCAAAATACAAGTTTGTTCAAGGTGCCATTTTCCCTAAGGCTGGCTCTGAGTGGACTTAATACAATTGGACTTTAGAAAGGCTTTTGACACAGACTAACATGACATTCTCAGGCACCCAATTATGCCTCTGTATACAAGGAAATATTGAAGAAACTAGGTATGCTTAATCTGGAGAAAAGAAAATTAAGGGGGGAGCATAAGAGTAGTTTCTAGATCAGTGGATCTCAACTTTTTTAGATACCAGGCTTCTCTCATTTGACTTGAAGTGCCTGCCTCTCTATAACTTGTGAATTGAGGAGCACCCCATTTTAAAAATCTGATCACCAATCCCAACAGGCCTGCCTCCTGCCATGCCATGTAGGAGATGCAGTTTTGGGACTGGGGATCAGATCCCAATCATACTCTATTTGCCTGGTAAGGGGGAACCTGAGATTGTGTCCCTGGCTGCCCCTACACCAGCGAGTTGAGAGTTGGGTGCCCAAGGGGCTAGGGCCAACAGCCAGCTGATTGTCAGCCTGGTGGGGCCCACACCAGGCGTGGTTCCAGATCCTAATGCCGTCACTGGCCTGAGTCAACAATCAGATGGTTATGCTAATCATGGCATAAATGTCACACAGAGGGAGCCTATGTAACTCAGGGTATTAGAGAATGCAAACAACCCTCACAATATATACAGAAAAGAAAGATTTATTATTTAAGCTTCATCAACATCTTGTCTTAAAACACAATTGGTATTTCCTACTGGAAAGACAAATCCATGCAGGGCTAAAATAAGTGCTGGTGTAATTTAATGGATTGCAGTGCTGATATTATCCGCCAAAATCTATTCTGTATTTGACCTGAGTCTGTATTATTCTGAGTTACCAGTTCAGAGAACAAAACAGTTGTGCAGAAAAGAAAAAGATGATTTTTCTGATTGTTCTAATAAGGCCATTAACTATCAGTAGATGGAAGGAACTAGAGATTAACTGTAATATAAAGAGTTTACAGACAAAAGGACTGGATTTAATTAAAAAATATGAATAAGAAACAGTGCTAAGTAATTATGTTACCTTATTATTAAAAGTAGTGAAAAATAAAGTATTATATTACTCGTAAACTTAATGGGAGACATTTTATCTGATTTTACAAAGCTCATGATACCAGAACTTATGACTCTGGTCACATTTTTTCAACTGGCCTTGATGCTAATATGCATGCTCATAATAGAGTGGTCGCAAAACATATCCCCATCTCTTAATTGCAAAGTGCCAGGCTAGCTCTCAACCATTTCTATTAGATCATAGAACCATAGAACATTAGGGTTGGAGGGGACCTCAAGAGGTCATCTAGTCCAAACCCTTGCTCAAAGTAGGACCTTCCCCAACTAGATCATCCCAGCCAGGGCTTTGTCGAGCTGGGGCTTAAAAACCTCCAAGCATGGAGATTCTACCTCCTCTTTAGATAACGTGTTCCAGTTCTTAGTGAGATCATTTTTTCCTAATATCTAACCCAAACCTCCCTTGCTGCAACTTGAGACCATTGCTTCTTGTTCTGTCATCTGTCACCACTGAGAACTGTCTAGCTGCATCCTCTTTGGAACCCCCCCCTTCAGGTAGTTGAAAGTCTACTATCAAATCCCCTCGCAATCTTTTCTTCTGCAGATTAAATAAAACCAGTACGTTCAGCTTCTCCTTAAAAGTCATGTACCATTAACCATTTTCATTGTCCTCTGCTGGACTCTCTCCAACTTGTCCATATACCATTTGTAGTGGGGGACCCAAAACTGGACACAGTATTCCAAATGTGGCCTCACTAGCACAAAATAGAGAGGAATAATTATTTCCTTTTATCTGCTGGTAACACCTCTACTAATGCAGCACAGTATGTTGTTAGTCTTCTTGACAACAAGGACACACTGCTGATTCATATCCATCTTATTGTCCACTGTAACCTACAAGTCCTTTTCTGCAGAGCTGCTGCTTAGCCAATCAGTCCCCAGGCTATAGTAGTGCATGGGATTGTTCCATCCTCAGTGCAGGACTTTGCACTTGTCCTTGTTGAACCTCATGAGATTTCTTTTTGCCCAATTTGTCTAGGTCACTCTGAATCCTAGTTCTATTCTCCAGCATATCTGCTATACCCTCCACTTTGGTGTCATCTGTGAACTTGCTAAGGGTGCAATCCATCCCATCTTCAAGACTGAACAAAACCAGCACCAGGACTGACCCCTAGGACACTCTACTTGATACCAGCTACCAGCTAGACATTGAGTCATTGATTACTTCCTGTTGAGCCTGACAATCCAGCCAGCTTTCTATCTACCTTACAGTCCATTCATCCAACCCATACTTCCTCAGCTTGCTTTCAAGAATGCTGTGGGATACAGTATCAAAAGCCTTGCCAAAGTCAAGGTATATTATGTCCTCTGCTTTCTCCATATCCACAGAGCCAGTCATCTCATCACAGAAGGCAATTAGGTTGGTCAGGCATGACTTGTTCATGGTGAATCCATGCTGACTGTTCCTGATCACCTTCTTTTCCTCTAAATGCTTAGGAGGCTGGACTCGATGATCTCCCGAGGTCCCTTCCAGCCCTAATGTCTATGAAATCTATGAAATCTATGAAATGGATCATTTGAGAACCTGTTCCATGATTTTTCTGGAGACCAAGGTGAAACTGTCTGGTCTGTAGTTCCCTGGATTCTCCTTCTTCCATTTCTTAAAGATGCGTTAGAATATTTTCATTTGAAGCAAAGCAATAAGTAAATATTAGCAAGAATATTTTTTTCTCCAGCTCAGATCTCCATTGATCCACATGGACACTTCTGTAAGACTGAATGCTCACTAGACATTATTACCCACTTCCTATTGTGCAAATATTTACCCAGGGTACAACCAACAAGGAGGGCGAATTGAATTCCTAGTTTTAATGTAACTGTAACCTTACAATGTAAAGTAACAGTAATCCTGAGGACCAAGTACCTTTTCCCCAGACCTCTTTTAATGGAGTAATATAGGAACTTTGGGGGATCATAGAAGTAGGGTTGGAAGGGACCTTGTAGATCATCAGGTCTGACCCCCTGCCCTGGGCAGGAGAGAAAAACCGGGCTCAAATGACCCCAGCCAGCTAGACGTCAAGCCTTCTCTTAAAGACCCCCAGGGTAGGAGCCATCATCACTTCCCTTGGAAGTTTTATAGACGGCCACCAGGTCCCCCCCTCAGCCTTCTCTTGTGAAGGCTGAACAGTTTAAGGTCCCATAGCCTCTCTTCATAGGGTTGGCCCTGATGTCCCCATATCATGGAAATACTGGGGAGAAATACTGTGATTCTACCACTGATGTTGTTACCATTTTGGAGACAACTACATACCTAATCCTACAACTTTATTGCTTCTAGTTTTATGTTTGTTCCCAAAGCCTTGGGAATCTTATCTAATACCAGTTACTTTTTATCTGTTTTAATGGTATATGTTTCTAATAGTTCACACATGGCAGCCCAGATGCACACTACTGAATAAAATGAGGGAATATGAATCTAAGAATATGTTGTTTAGGGATGGTCTTGTTGTTTGTCATCTTGTTATGCTGTTTAGTTAAAGTCCAGGCATTGCTGTTGATTAAACATAAAATGGAGATTCCATGTATATAGGACAGCAATTTATTTCTAAAGATCCATGTGTGCTCAGACAATGGATTACCTTGCAAAGATATGAAGAATTTTGTGTCTGGTGGTTTCTGTACTTTATTATAACTCTCTTCAGTTCATCTTTCTTCTTTCTCCTGGTTCAGTGAAAATTGTACCCTTTATCTTGGCTCTAGACAATACATAATCATAAGAGCATCATCATATGACACGAAGTTCTTATTTTTAAACAATATATGTGATCACAGTCTTCTGTCTCTAAGATTATCTGGGTCCCTCATACTTCAGTATCAAAAGGCTAAATCCAATAGAGCACTTAGGGTCCTACAGTGGGATTTGGACAGAACTATGTAATGAGAAAACACTGCAATGTTATAAGTATCCAAAGCAAGCTATCAGTTTGATCTGAACCTAGAGCTTTGAAGAGCCCCTCTTAGAACTAGAGTTTCTTAAAATTCCTGCTCATAGTCATTGCTTTGTTTGATTTGCCTGCTGGCCTAAGGGAAATGGATTTGGTTTCCCTCCAGCGCCTGTTGAGGATGTTCCCTGAGTCATGCAATAGTTTGCTGGAGAACAAAGAGAAACACACCCTTTCTTATATGACCTGAAAATGCAGTCCCCTTTTGCAGCCCCCACAGCAAGAGACATCTTTTTCTTTGGGCAGTAGCATTGCAATAGTGCAGACTTTTTTTTTTGCTAAAATATTTGTTGATGAAATTGCCTACAGAGGTTCCAAAACAAAAAAGTATAACAGCCAAAATATTGGCATTTTATTTTTAAAATTACAAGAAACAGCTGCTACTTTGTGTCTGAACAAAATATTTTAACTCATTTTCTAGATCAAATTATCTCCTGACTGTGTTGTAATGAAACAGTTTGGGACTTCTGAAAATAAGAATAATGTTCAGTTTACTAATAAGAGAATAAATGTTTTTAATATCCTTGTGTTATCATGGAATCATGTTTAACTCATTCTACACAATATATCTTCTAATGGACTACAATTAACATATCATGAAATAATATAAAAAGGATTTACAAAAATATACATTATTGAAAGTATTTTGTTTTGAAATGAAATTAATGATTTTTTTCTAAAATGAAAATTTCTGAAATGTTTGGTGAGAATTTTGTAAAAAAAATTCATTCGGTTTTGCACCAAATCCAACACTAAAGCTTTGAAATTGCCAGTAAAATGTTGAGTCCCCAGCAGCCCTGGTGCCAAAGGACCTACTCAAATCTCTAACTCAGATTCCCCAAGTTTATGAGGAAATAAATGAGTGAATGGAAAATTATGAGAAAAATCCATGGATCTAAGATTGTTGGCAATGGGGCAGCGTACTTTGTTATCTCTAAACCACTGGACAAGCCCAAAGCTATTTGATATTTAAATGCAAAAGTAAACTGACATGTTAAAGAGGGTCAGTGAATCATCTTTGGAAAAACTCTAAATCAACATAGACAAAATGACAATCTATTGTGACTATTTTCCAAAGAATTTAGTGACTATAGTAAATGCTGGCAGGCCAGAATGATGAACTGATTCAGCTTACAGTTAAAAAAACCTCCAAAACCTCACACTATTTGTTTCCCTATGAGTATGAACTGTACATAAGTGAATATGCTTGTCACAGCAGTGCTGGACCTGGTACTGTGTAGCTATGCTATGTGTACTATCACTGAGTCTGCTATAAAACCAAAGAAAAACATGTTGTGACTTGATTAATCTTTAGGTCAGTTTGGCCCCAGGAGAGGCATGAGATGCATGGGTGCAAGCCCGTTGTGCCCTCGCACCCTGAGGCCCCCCCAGCAAACTCCAGCAACCATGGAGTACCCCGCCAACCCCCAGCACTTCTGGAGGTAAGTGGGGCCCATGGTGGGAGGGACATAACCCAGCTGTGGGGCAGCAGAGTGGAGCAGAGGAGGCCTTGCCCAGCCCTGTCCTGGCTCCTACTTGGCCCAGTCCCCAAGGGAGAGAGAAGAGGGGGGAGAGGGGGTCCCTCTCCGGTAGATCAGGGTCCCCCAAAACCCGTGTAGGGCCCCCCTTGACAGGGAGCAACACAGTGCCAGTGGTGGGCCCACTGCACATGTGCAGCACTTAAAAGGGCCTGCCAACTGGAAAAAAAACCTCAGTTTGACCCGGGAGCAGCGTGAGATGCATGGGTGCAAGCCCATCATGCCCCTGCACACCGAGGCCCCCCCCTCAACCCCCAGTGACTGCATAGCACCCCGCCAAGCGGGGCTCATGGTGGGAGGGACATAGCCCAGTTGTGGGACAGCTGAGTGGAGCTGAGGAGGACCTCACCCTGCCCTGGCTCCTACTTTGTCCAGCCCCCCCAGGGAGCCATGTGACCCGAGCCTCGCAAACAGGCCACACAAACAGGTGCGCTTCTGGGCCCAGTGCATGAGTTAGTGCAGGAGTTCGCACAGCAGGATGAGCGGGAGGGCCCAAGGCCCTGCCAGTGCACCCTAGGGAAGGCAGTCCCAGCTGTAGCCAGCCTAGCAGCAGCACCATGCCGATGGGCATACACCACACCCTGAGGGTCCCCTGAGTATGTGGCCTCCCCCTCTGGTGCCTCAGAGGCCTCTACCCAGACGGGGCC
Source organism: Crocodylus siamensis (assembly GCF_052110815.1). Classification (NCBI taxonomy): domain Eukaryota; kingdom Metazoa; phylum Chordata; order Crocodylia; family Crocodylidae; genus Crocodylus; species Crocodylus siamensis. The sequence continues at coordinate 342,684,042 of NC_143395.1, read as the reverse complement.
AATTCCCCAGCTAGCAGATCATGGTGGGGCCAAGGCCACAGTTAGCCAGTTTTGCTAAGAGGTGATCATGGGTCCCCAAAGGGACACTTATGTGCCTGTACACAAATGCCAGGAGCTTGGGGAATAAACAGGAGGAACATGGAGACCCTCTGGGTTAAATCCATGGGGAACACGGCACAGGGGACACAATGGTGGGAGTCCACTACAGACCTCCTACCCAGGATCAAGAGCTTGACAAGGAGATCACCAGGGAATTGGCTGAGGCTGCATGTTCCTGGTGTATGATTGTCATGAGAGACTTCAACTACTCAGACATATCTCATGGGAAGAGCGCTTGGCCAAATCTGAATGGTCACTAAGCTTTCTCTCATGCATGGATGAGCTCTATCTGATTCCAGAAGTCTATGGGCCAACAAGAGGTAAAGTGCTGCTCGACCTGGTACTGGCAATGGGGGATGACCTAATCAGTGACCTAATGATCTAAGGAAAGCTGAGTGACAGTGACCACAAGCTGATCATCTTCACCATCCATCATAAAGCTGGCAAGTCAGTCAGTGTCGCAGGGGCACTTTGGTGCCCTGCTCCTAGGAAGAGATACAGGTGTTGGTTGCTGGGGTAACCACAGTTGGTCAGCTGGCTTATATAAACAGCCTAGGCTGAGGCCAGGCAGGCAGTTCTCTTCTGGCAGCTGATGCAGTGGGAGCTTTGCTGAAGCACTGCAGTCTAGAGATGCCCAAGGGCCTGAAACAGCTCCCAGGTGAAGAGAAATCCCTGGGAGGGGTTTGAATGAGGTTTAGCCAGAGGGCTAGAGCTTGTGTTTCAGCCAGGAGGCTTTGTTTTTGTGTTACGGCCGATTGGCTTATGGTTTTGCTTTAATATTAAACTGGAGGACCGAGTGAGGCTGTAGAGGTTGGAGGAGGCCTCATAAGAGCTCCTCAGTAGCGTGGGGGTTCCTGGTGCCGAGAGAGGGCACAGTAGTCAGGGGTGCACTGACCCCAGCCCTGAGAAGGGGCCCAATTGATTGAGGGCCAGGTAAGGCCAAGGCCACCTTAGCTGTACAGAGCTAGGAGTCCCAAGGAGGGGATTTGGGGGTCAGGCACGGCTACTGCCACCTGAGCCCCAGTCAGGGAGAAGCACCAGAGTGGGCAACAGTGGGAAGCCCAGAGGATGCTTGTGTTAAGCCCCAGGGAGGGCATGCACGAGAGAAGCCCCAGGGAGGACGATTGTACAGAGGGAAGCCCCAAGCAGGGCAATCATATGGCCATTGCAGGGAAAAGGCCCCAGAGTGGGCAGGAGACATGGGAGAAGCCAAGGAGTGCCTGTGAGGGTGCATATGCAAGTAGCCCAGGGGATGTATAGGAATAAGAGCCCCAGAGGGGGTGGGGGTATTGTGTTAAGCCCCAGAGAGGGCGAGGGTACACAGAAGGGCCCGTCCATGAGGGCGTGGGCAATAGGAACTGACTCAACAACATCTGGTACATCTGAGAGATTTGGGGCATGGTATAAGGGGTGGCAGGAGCCACGCATAGCCCATAAGGCTGGGTGCAACTAAGATCAAGCTATACAGCTCATTAGGGGCCAGGATAGATAAGAACACCATGTCCAAGGGGACAAAAAAGCAGCCTCCCTTTAACAATATTACCAGCAAAAACATGGCGAGTGAGAACAAGGATGCTTGGATGCTAACTTGGCACGGTAGGAGGGTGCCAGGAGAGACCACAGCTGCTCATAGGGCCCCACACCATGACAGTCAGCAATGCAGAAGTCCTCGACTTCAGGAAAGCTGGCTTTGACAAGCTCAGGACGTATGTCAGTGAGGCCCTAAAGGACCACAACCCAAAGGGGAGGGGAGTTCAGGATGAGTGGGAGTGATCCTCAATGCACAAGCAAAGTCTATCCCATTTCAGAGGAAAGGCAGCAAAAAGGCACAGCAGTCCCCTGGCTCTGTAGGGAACTAGCAGACCTCCAGCATCTAAAAAGAAAGGCCTACAAAGGATGGAGAACTGGATCCACCTCCAAGAAGGAATACTCTGCACTTGTCTGGACTTGCAGGGAGCGAACCAGGAAAGCCAAGGCTGTGACTGAACTCCAACTAGCTACAAGTATCAAGGACAATAAAAAGTCGGAGGAAAAGCAAGGGCAGCATTGGACCCCTGCTAAACCAGATGTGACAACTGACAACTGATGTCCAGGAAAAAGCCAACTTGCTAAATGGGTACTTTGCATTGGTATTTCACCAGTCCCATGGGATGTCCCTGCCCATTACAGGATGGGAAGGCCTGGGTGAGGGAGATTCCTTACCCTCCATCAATACTGACCTCATAAAGGAACACCTTCAGAGACTGGATACCTTCAAGTCAGCCAGCCCTGACAGTTTACACCCCAGGGTACTCAAGGAGCTGGCAAGCATCATAGCTCAGCCCCTGGCATGGATTTGGAGAACTCCTGGTGCTTGGTGGAAGTCCCCGAAGATTGGAAGAAGGCCAATGTGGTACCTATCTTGAAGAAAGGGAGGAAAGTGGATCTGGCAAACTACAGGTCCATCAGCCTGACCTCTATTCCACTGAAGGTCTTAGAAAATATTATCAAAGAGGCCATTCTTAGCAGACTGGCTGATGGTATAGCCAGCATGGGTTTGTTGCAGGTAGGTCTTGCTTGACCAATCTCATTTCCTTTTACAACCAGGTGACTATCACCTGGACAAGGGAGAAGAGATTGATGTCATACATCTTGACTTTAAAAAAGCCTTTGATCTGGTATCCCATGATCACCTCTTGGCAAAACTGGCTAACTGTGGCCTCGGCCTCACCACGATGGCTAGGGAATTAGCTCCATGGTTGGACCCAGAGGGTGGTGGTTGATGGAAGTCAATCATCTTGATGCATTATAACCAGTGGGGTCCCTCAAGGCTCTGTCTTTGGGCCTATACTATTCAACATCTTCATGAATGATGTAGACATTGGTAGCAGAAGTGGACTGGCCAAGGTCACTGATGAAACCAAACTTTGGGGTCAAGTGTCCACACTTGATGACAGGAGGGTGATCCAGGCTGACCTTGACAGGCTCAGGAAATGGGTGGATGAGAACGTGATTGTGTTCAACACTGAAAAATGCAAGGTTCTCCACCTTGGGAAGAAAAACCTGCAGCTTGCTTATAGGCTTGGCAGTGCTACGTTGGCTAGCACTACGGACGAGAGGGACTTGAGGGTCATGATTGACCACAAGATGAACATGAGCCATCAGTTTGATGCTGCAGCTAGTAAAGTGAGCAAAATCCTGGTTTGCATTCATAGATGCTTCTCAAGCAAATCCAAGGACGTCATTCTCCCATTGTACTTGGCCTTGGTGAGGGCACAGCTGGAGTACTGCATCCAGTTTTGGGCTTCACAATTCAAAAAGGGTGTGAAGAACCTTGAGAGAGTGTAGAGGAGAGCCAGGCACATGATCGTATGTCAGGAAAAAAGACTTTATGATGAGAGGCTGAGAACTATGGGACTCTTCAGCTTGGAAAATGCAGGCTCAGGGGTGATCTGGTGGCCACCTATAAGTTTATCAGGGGTGACCACCAGTATCTGGGGGAACATTTGTTCACCAGAGAGCCCCAAGGGATGACAAGATTGAATGGTCACAAACTCCTCCATGACCATTTCAGGCTGAACATAAGGAAGAACTTTTTTACTGTCCAAGCCCCCAAGTTTTGGAACAGACTGCCACCGGAGGAGGTTCAAGCACCTACCTTGAACACCTTCAAGAGACATTTGGAAGTTTATCTTGCTGGGATCCTATGACCCCAGCTGACTTCCTGCCCCTGGGGCAGGGGGCTGGACTTGATGATCAAGGTCCCTTCCAGCCCTAATGTCTATGAAATCTATGTGCCAATCCACAGAGATCAACAAATGATGGATGATGCCTGTGCAGTGGGAGGCATAGAAACTGCCCAGGGTGGCTTCTGGAGGGGCCTCAGGAGCAACCTCCAGGGCCGTGGGTGGGGCTGGGGCCAGGGCCTGAGCCCAGGCTGCAGGGTCAATGGAGGCAAAGCCAAAGACAAGTAAGTGCTGAGCCTGGAATAGGAGCTAATTCAAATTAGAAGTTAATTTGAATTATCCCTGTGCTCTCTCAGTACTTTGGATGGACCAATGCGTTTGCCCATCTGTAGAGGCCCAGAAGAAAAGGTTTTGTCCCACTGGTGAAGAGGGATATGGGTCTGTTTTTAGTCTCAGCAGTGCCTGTGTCAGGTCTTAGTGTGCTCAGGTATCTGGAAGAGTCTGGGTTGTGTTTCTGGAGCATGTGGCACCAGTGACGGATTGGGAGTTGTCACACTGTGGGATTGTTTGGTGCTTGGATGTGACTGGGAAAATGCTTTTTGGTGCACCACAATGGATTACTTCAAGTGCTAGGACCAGGTTTTTCCTGCTTGATGTTTTATGCTGGTATTAATGGAGGTTGATACAAAAAATTAGAGTAGAAAAGAGCAAAATACTTAGCTTGTAAGGTCTTAAGGGTAAGGGATAGTTGAGTGGGACCCTGCTTTTGATGTCTGGCACCTCTGGAGAAGAGAAGACTGAGGGGGGATTTAATAGTGGCCTTCAACTACCTGATGGGTTGCTCCAAAGAGGATGAAGCTAAACTGTTTTCAGTGGTGGCAGATGACAGAACAAGAAGCAATGGTCTCAAGTTGCAGCAAGGGAAGTTTAGGTTAGATATTTAGAAGAACTGTCTCACTAGAAGGATAGCAAAGTACCACAACAGGTTACCCAGAGGGGTTGTGGAATCTCTATCCTTGAAGGTCTTTAAGACCAGGCTAGATAAAGCTTTGGCTGGGATCATCTAGTTGGGGCTGGTTCTGCTCTGAGGAAGGGCTTGGACTAGATGACCTCATGAGGTGCCTTCCAACCCTATTTTTCTATGATTCTCTGATACATAGTTTGAAGAGTATTTCTCACATCATCCTATACGGGGGTTCACTTTGGTTTGTTTTTTCAAGACAACTTGTTATTCTTCTGAATCATTATTGAGGAGAGAATAATTTACACTCTGTGGCCTTCAATTGAAACCAGACCTACTGCTTCTGTTGTGTGTCTGGGGCCTGCTCCAGCTATTACCAAAGTCAGTAGCAAAGAACCTGGTTTTCTATGATAAAAAATCACCAATTTTTTAATTAAAAAAAGTAACCCAAAATCCACATTTTTCCGTGATTAAAACGAAGCGCCCCTAATACATATATATATTAGTGGCGTTTTGTTTTAATCTCGGAAAAATGTGGATTTTGGGTTGAAATGTTCCTCCAAACTCTAAACCATTACCCCAGGCAAGAATGAGGAACCTCCCTACACACCTCAGGAGAGTCAAAGAAAGACAGTTTTTTAACTCTGGAAAACAATTTACTTATAATCACTGCCCTCTAATGCAGTATAATATTAACTCTCAAGAGGATGCAAATAATTATATTGGTCTTTCTAAGCTTTCATTTAGAATACAGTCTGGGAAATATCAGTAAGAGCTCTATCTATATGTATCTATATATAGAGAGATATAGATATATAATAGTGGTGTTTCATTTTAATTACAGAAAAATGTGGATTTCGGGTTCCTTTTTTAAATCTGAAAATTGGGGATTTTTTTTATCGGAGAAAACCAGGATCCCTGGTCATTAGGAAACACCAATTTCCTTGAACAGGATTGAGTCTATAGGTTGTGTAAAGGAGAAATTTCTAATGGGATAACATTTAAAGGTAGATATTGTATGTCTCTTGGACATAACAGAGCCAGATTAACAGTGAATTGTGCTCTAACCCAACAGCTAAAGTGGATCTGGAACTGTGAAACATTCCAAACTTGTTTATGCAGTGAGTGGAGCCTGGCATTTGGCAAGGATTTTTATCCATATAACTGTCAAATTCCACATTAGAGGTCATCATTTAAAATAACATCTCCCTGCTTCCTTCTTCCTCCCCATCTTGTGTTTTAAATGTATTTATCATTAATGTAGCATTTTTTCATTTTTTCCCCCCCATTGCATACTATTAAATATACATTTGGTACCATTAGAAAGCAACTATTTAGTAGTCTTTATTAACAGAAACATTTGAAGGTAACACAGTATTCCCCTGTGCAGACTCAACAAAATAAATACTTATTGTATAGGCTGTTGTGTAAAAATGGTTAATAAGTGCTTCTTTTTTAGCAGTGGTCACAGATGGAGTGAATGAATGGGAAGTGGTGAAACAATGCATGTTCCTCATCATTTGTTTCTAAGGGGAAGGAGAGAAAAGTGGTAAAAAAAAAGAAATTCCAGGGATTTTTTAATAATTAGCCAACGTATTTATTGGGACTGCATGTGTTCATGTAAAAAAGGTATGCAGATAATCATTGTTAGCAGCTACAAAGGATTTTTTCATGCAAAGACCTAAAATGGCTTCAAATTTAGTACATTGATTCATATAACCTAATCTATTAATTTTGTACCTGAAATAATCATAAGTCATTTCTAAATCGGTGCTTTCAGCTGTCTTGTAGCAATGGCCCTAAAACAACAACAGCGATAAAAACTCCAGAAAGAAAGAACACCATTAACTTGCTGATATTTTCCAGGATGTATTCTAAATGAAAGCTTAGAAAGACCAGTAAATTTGTTTGCATCTTCCTAACAGTTAATAGTATGCTACATTAGAGGGAAGTGATTATAAGTAAATTGTTTTCCAGAGTTAAAAGACGGTCTTTCTTTGACTCTCCTGAGGTGTGTAGGGGGGTTCCTCATTCTTGCTTGGGGTAATGGTTTAGAGTTTGGAGGAACATTAGAGAAAAAAATGAGTGTTAACAAAATGAGAGTAATTCAATGGCACAAACAGAAAAACTACAGAGACCGGTTCAAACCAATTTTCACAGAACTCCATACACACAACCCATAGTAAGGGTATTACTGTAAATTACAAATATTATAGCAGAAAACAAATCTTGTTTTCTGATCTCTGCTTACAAGGCCAATACCTTCCAAAAACTGATCAATCTTTTCTTGCATGTTACCTTCAGCACTGGGAGCCAACCTTTTTGGCAGGGATACTACAAAATAACCCCTAATCCTCCTTGAGTGCCACTTTGATCCACTTCCCTTGCCCTACCTGCTGCTCTGCTTTCTGTTCCTACCCCTGTACTTCCTGCCTGATCTGCTACTTTGCTTTCTACTCCTTTGCCAACCTGCTGTGTGCCATGCACAGGGGCTGCCCATGCCATAAATTGGTTACCCCTGACCTATGTCATACCACATAGATTTAAAGAAGACAGCTGTGAATGGTGTAGGCTAACAGACTTGCATAGGTTACTTTAATAAAATATGCATTTATTAACTTTAAACGGAGAGTTTATGAAATATACCAGATTGGCTGACTAGGTAAATGACATCTTCTCCTTATCCGTGTGACAACACACTATAGGCATTAGCAGCACAAGGGTCTCTGCATAATACTTTTTATATGGTGAGGTTTGTATAATTTGTCTTTCTTGTAATTCAGTGTAAGGGTTGTTGGCTGAGTCTAGCAAGAAGAGTCCTTGATACAGTGATGGCTGCTTTAATGAGGACACTTGCCAGTATCCATGTCTGTTGAGATGTCTGCTTTTTCTATCCCAATACATATTAATCACAACACTGCTGGAGATAAAGGAGTGTATCGGCTGCAGCATGGTGGCTCACTGAAGGTGATGCATGAAGCACCAGTAAAACAGACTGAAGAAATCAAAAGACAACAGAAGGAACAATTTACCTTTTAGACATTTCAGCTTCAGTTTTGAGTGGTTCACTGCCATGACTTGATAAAGATCTGTTGGTGGTATATTATAAACTGGGGTTCTAGCTTCATTGAAACAACTTAGATTCCAGTTATCTTCAGTGAATGAAGACCTAGGCTCTTTAAAAAATGTAAGCCATCCTAAAAAGATTTTTTCTTTTTGGAGCCCTGAGAACTGTTCAAAATGTGGATTTATTTTGGTGAATTGAGGGACGAGTATTCTCTTATGCGCTGTTGAATGTAATTAGACTACAGATGGTGCTGATTGTGGTTTTCTTCACTGTATCTCATTTCCTTTCTTTTCTTCTATTTCTCGGTTTACTTTAGTCTTTCTTATGCTAGAAATTTAAAATGCACTACAAATATTTAAAGAACCCTAAGAAAGAAGTGTTCCCCCCTCTTGAAGAATTTCACATGAAAACTTGTGAACTGTTGGAATTAATTGGGTCGCAGCTGGTATTGATTGTATGCAGGGATGGGGGCAGCGTGCTTCAGAATTGTTTAATATTTTTACTTTGTGTTATATTGTTTAACTTCTCAGCTTTCATTATATTCAGACTGCTGAAGCTTAGGGGCCTGATCTTCTCTTGCTATGTGTATTACACAGATGCTTACACCACTACAAAGTGGGTTTGCAGTGCTACCAGTTAAGAATAGTAGTGTTTGCAGTTTATATTGGTGTCAGTGGCTTCAGTTCATAACACAGAGCCAAGCTCTCAGGATGAGGAAAAGGAGATTTACAAATGGAAGGATCCTTTGGTCTCCATACAGTGCCAGATGGCAGGCATCCTGGATGAAAATCTCCAAATCAAAAACGCTTGCATATAATGTCAGGTTGTGGAGCCACCTCAGGGCTGAGATTTCTGAACTAGAAAACTGATTTCAGCATGGCAACTCATCATGCTCTAAATGTTCTTGGATGACATATTTTGAGATACCAAAAGATGTAGTATGTTGGTCCATAATACCAAAAGATGTAACATGTTAATTGTTCAGTTTGTGCCCTTAATCAAGTAACAGAACCACATGTAGAACCTGAGTTTCTGTAAGGAGCAGAGATGGGGAAGTACATAGTAAACAAGGAAGGATGGAAGTCATGTTGGAAACAAGTTTGCAACTCTACTGCAAACTGAGGAAGGCAAAGTAAATACCATGAGGTAAGCAAAGAAGTGCAATTTTAATAAAGAGCAGCCCTGTTCAGGAGGAAGTGAGTAACGGGTGTGATAGATAAGACTGGGAAGGAATGGCTTATTTACATATTTATAGGCGTGTACAAATAATAGTTTGTTTTCCTTTGATAGCTCAACTGAAAAAAATAATCATTTCTGGTAGACCTGAATTGGAATTTATTTTTGTTTCTCTCCTTCTGGTAAAACTAAGAAAGATGGGCCTTGACTGGTTTGTTACCGCTCAGGTATTAACAAAAAAAAGAGGAAGCATGAAGTCATAGGTGAAAAAGCTTCTAATAGTGGTGTGGAGGAACCAGTAGACTACACACCAGTACTATTCTAAAATATAACAGGAAGCTGTATGGCATGCTATTTCAAAGAATGACTTAAAGGCTTATCTGTTATACTACCTACATTGAATGAGACATGGTTTACAATCCTAACTTTACCTAGCACTCGCATTTAGTACTACAATGGGATTAATCATGGACAGGTGATTCACCATGAGTAATTGGGCCCTATCTCTTATTGTATCTAAGTGTTAACCAGCCTATGAAATAGGATTTTTTCTGTCTTCATCATCCAATAGCACCATTGTAAAGGGATTTAATGCAAATCCCTATTCTCCAAGGTCAGGTTTTCATTTTAAAGTTAATTTTTTTCAAGTTTAGCAATGTAACAGGTAAGTCACCTAGTATAGAATCACTTCTCTGGATATAAAAGTGCTCCTACTGTTCGGTTTAAACCTATTTAGAGGGTAGCAAAAGCCATACCTGAGGAAACCCTCCCTACAAGCTTACTTTCTTGCCAGTTGGGCTTTTAGGGCTGGTCTGTATAGCTGCCAGGCTCACAGGAGACCCACGGCTGGTCTGGATGAGCCCAGAGCAGCCCCAGTGGTGAACTTTTGAATCTAGAGCATACCTGCAGTCTCCGGTGGGGAACGTGTTCATGTCCCTGGTGCTGGGACACATTGCTGCTGTGCTAAAGCCAAACCCTTACTGAGCTAATTCGACTGGTAACGCTAAAATACAGATCCAGTTTTACTCACCACATTATCTCATTGATATCAGTGACAATACTCATGTGAGTAAAACAAGCAGGATTTTGGCTCTGATCACTATAAATAATCTATGTGAAAAAATATTAAAAATATCCTGGTTACTATGTTCATGCCAATTTGCAGATTAAAGCTACAGATGTTTGGGAATATCTCAGTCCAATTTTTTCAAAGAAGCTACAAGTTGATACTTTTTATTATCACACAGCAAGTTGTGCAGTTGGCAGCTGAAGTTGCTTTTGCTGTAGAAAAAAAAGTTATATTAATATTTACTTGATTGCTTGATAAAAGCAATACTACAAAAGAAAGTTGCAAAACCTCGGAGGCTTGGCATGCTTTCCTATGTGGGTGGAAAAATGTTATGCTGAAGCCAAGCTGGAATGAATCGTGAAACTGTAACAGAAAATATACTAGAAGATATATATGTTTAAAAGATGACAGCCAGCATAACAAAGCTTATGGGCCTTTACAAGTATATACAACATAATATGTTTCTATAATAATATGAGATACTGTACTATGCAAAAGCTAGTTTTTAACAGAAAAAAATAGAAGTAGGCTTGTTCATGAGACTATAAAATACAGTAAAAGTTATGGACTCTTCTGAACAGCAGCATAACTTCCAATGTTTAAATGGAACTTGTACCCTCACTTTTGTCCTTTCTTGCCTTCAGTGTGACTTGAGTATTAATGATGACACCAAAAAGATAGATTAGAGAATGAAGCCCTGTATTACACCCCAGCTGTACCTCAGCACTATGCTGAAAAGAGCAGAACTGGAATGGCAGTATAACATTTGACTCCTCTATTTATTAGCACTCTGTCTCAAGTGAAGGACTTGCATCTTTTTCAGGCAGGCTAAAACAGTAACTGTAACACAGGAATAAGGGAACAAGCTAATGCCAGGTTAAAAAAAGGAGAGCGGGTGTAAATAGCATGTTTGAAATGTATTTGAAAGCCTGTATTAGATACTGTGGCTTATCATAGGTACAATGCACTCTGGAATATTCTCAAACTAACCAGAGAGAAAGATATATATAATCTAATGTAAATGTGTACATTTTCCTTACCTAATACCCCTGTTTACTGTGATTCTGCCAATCATACAAGTTCTCCTGATAATAAATGAGGAACTGCTGCACTGTGTACTTTTTTGTAAAACTTTCCACCATTTAAAAGTTAAACCTGAGTTATTCTGGAAACCATTTAAAAGCTAAACCTGAGTTATTGCTTCTTTGGTAGACATCCTTGGATGTGGTATTAAGTGAGAGTTAGAGAAAGCAAAAATGCCAGACACTTACAGAGTTAAGAGGCCTGTCACTTAGCTTAGGCTTCAAATATAGGTTTTGTTTAAAAAGGAAAAAGTAGAGGAGAGTGAGTATTCATAGAATGTAGTATGTATGGACATGTTACAGAAACATTTTTTTTGTAAATATGAAAATATCTGCTTTTCTTTAATCATTTCCTTGAAGTCTTGCTAAATGAAATGCAGCAGCACTGGGCTCTTGCATAAGACTGAGAAAGTTAAACAGACAACAGCAGAAGGGAAACTAATCAGCTTGCTCCTGGATCCCATAATCACTTATGCATGTGCATAGCTAACCAGACTTATATGGGTAAAGTCCAGTTAAGTTCCTTTGATAAAGCTGAGTAAAGAAACTGAGTAAACAGATATAAAATCCATGAAAAGCCAATTACATGTTTTGATAATCTAAAGGCTAAATTGTGATACCTTTCTTCTCCTTACTATACCATCAGTTTCAGGGGGACTACCTGTAGAGTTGTTAGTGGTCCAGACTGTCCCTATTATTAACATGGATAAGGAACCATACTATATGCTGTGATTTTTATTATCTGCAAAGAAAATAATTCTGGATGAAGTCTCCATGTGCTCTTACTGATGTATGTTTGAGTGAAGAGTTCTTGGACAGAAGAGTGGGTAATTAAATGAGTCTTCTCTTAAGCTTCTCACCTCTCTAATGGAAAGACCTTGACATGCCTCCATAATCCTAAACTACAGCAGGCCCTCCTCAAAGCCAATATAGTTGTCCCAGAATGTGCTTGTGTAGCCACTTGAAGTATTATAATTTATTTTGCTGTTAGCTATTTATTATTGGATTTACTATTTTATAAACATGAGATCACTGTAAAATATGTGACTGGATTAGAGTGTTGGGTGGTAGTCACCATAAATAAAAGTTTCAAGCTCTTCAGAGTTTATATATATGTTCTATTTAATATACAGTAAAGCTCATTCCATCATCTTTTCTTTCCTTTCTCATAAAATTAGAAAGAAGCATGTTTCCTGGCAATGGTTCTATATATGCATGGGGGAAAAATGTTTTTAAAATATGTATTTTTATTTAGGTAGGATTGGGACAAAATCTTTAAGGGAAAACAAGCCTTTCCAGTGCTTATGTCAAATAATAGCAATGTGCAAATCAATATATAAATATATTGATGAAGGAATGAGGGTGCGGAGACATTCAGAAAGGCAGAGCAAACTATGCACAGTCCTCAAGTGTAGTAACTATTTCCTATACAGTACTTTAATCACCTGCTTCCATGAACGCTAACTATGGAACACATTTCTTTGAAGGAAGCAACAGCCCAATTTCCATAGCAGAAGACTCTCTCAGGGTTTTACTTTTATCTTCATACCTGCTGGAAATTTCAGTTGTTCTCTTGTATTCTACATTTGCATAATTTGCAGCAACTGGTGATACTTGACATTCATTGATTGAAACCCTGAGCTCTCTGTCTTATCCAAGGCTAAATAAAAGTGTCTGGCTTCACAGATTTCTAGGGTCAGAAGGGTCCTATTAGAGCATCGAGTCTGACCCCCTGATTTGGGCACAAAAGATCGCCGGGGTCAAGTAATGTCTTTTCTGGATTTCTATATAAATTATCTGCAGTCTGTTCTAATTTCTTTTTAAATATGTTTGAGGAATTAGTTTCAAATGTTACCACTTATTGTTATGGTTGGAGTTAAAGACTAGATGTATAGGGATTGTCCAGAGACATACTGCTTTCTCTCTCTTCTTTAGGAGTTTCCTCTTCTTCTGTGCTTGATCCAGTGACTTATTTGTCTAATGTTAGATACCATGATAGTGCAAGGAGGTACAGCAGAAGCCAATTGGCAGGAGCAGCTGTGGAAGTAACAGACTGCTGATCTGGAGAGGAAGAGATAAAATGGCAACCACCAAGGACCATTTGCCCTGCTCCAAGCCTCTGTGACCCTCCAGACCTAAGGATGTAGAGCCACATGTAACCTCACCCCTATTTGTTCTATAGTCACTATTATAGTGTTTTTGAGTGAATAAGTGAATAAAAATAAAATATCTCAGGTAATCAACACTGACCTTTATTTAAAGGGAAGGAAAACACAGCAAGGAGATCTGGCTGGGACAGTAGAGCAGCATTTTAGAGGTTCACTGTAATGTCAACATGTATAAAACTGGTGTAATAATGCGTATCCACCTTTGTACGTTCACTTTAGAGCCCTTTACCCTCTATAAAAGGAAAGTAATGTTAGTGCAAATCCAGCTGTTCAGCTTTTTTTTGTATTTTCCCCTCGTCACTTTCCCCTGCATTACTAAGTGCTCAGGAATTAGGTGACGTCAAATTTAAGTGGACTCTTACAACCTTTGCACTGCCCCTGGGGTGTGTATGTTGTAGTAAATTATTAAATCAGCTGATCACATAATCTTTCTGAAAAGAACTGTAAGATGTTATAATGCAATATAGAGGACTAATTATATAATGGAAGACTATATTTCAATTAATAGAAATGAAAGTTCATTTCCTACATTTGAAATATTTACCTAATATTTACTTACATTCTGTGAACCTAGTTTTATGTATTACAATCAGCTGCAACGATGCCCACATATATTTCTCATGTTCATATATTTCCACTGCTGGAGTACATATCCCATGAATGTGATTATTCTTTTGGTAAGAGATGCCCATTACAGCCAGATCTGCACCATGGGTCCCTTTACATCCCTCCCAACCAAAGCCATAAGGAGCAGAGCAGGTCAAACTATCCCTCCAGTCCTTTTTTACCATCTTCTGTTACATGGGACCCTTGGCAAAACTTGGTCCTTTGTGCAGACCACTTTTTTTTTGGAAATATTTAGGTGTTGGTTTAGTTAGAGATAATGTTAGTGTAAATAGTATCCATTCACCCATTGGCTTAATATCAGAACAAAACTTATTTTTCATTTTTGTACTAAGGGAATTTTTTCCTAGTATGTGGCTAAACCAGAGTCTCTTAACTTCAAGATTTTTTTCAGACCTTCGTCATATTGGGCTTAAAAATCACAAAGAAAAATCATCCCTGGTTCTAGTATGGAAGCTAAAGTTTATTACCTTAGTGCTATATTTACTCAGAAAGAAGACAACCCTGAATATGAGACTACCCCCCACCCATAATTAGAATAAAATTGTTATAATTTTCCAGGTATAAAATCTAGTAATTGGAGTTTTGTTTTGAATTTGTCCCCTTACCACTGCTACAACAGGGAAAATAAATTTGGGGGGAGAAGGGAGGGGTCAGGTGGCTCCCTAACCCTCTACCCCCCGCAACATTTTCCCTCTGTAGGCCCTTCCTTCTCTCCGTGCATGCACCCTCCTCCCCTTGCTGTCGGACCCTGTTCTCCCCAAGAACATGGAAGCGAGGAGCAAATTTAAAAACACTGACTTTGAAATAAACATGCATAGTTTGTCCAGAATTGATGCATCTTATCTTTTTTGAAAACTGCAAATCTTAGCACAGCTATTCCATAAATACACTTTTAATGAGCACTTTTGTACATATTTATATATAGAACAAACTGCGTGATACTAGTTCATAAGCTGAAAGGCTCATGATTTACCTTAGAGGTTATTGGGCGGGGTCCCAGCAGACTCATCAGTATCTCAAATTGTGGTGACCCCATAGCTCAGCAGTGCTCAGTATGTGTGTGTACTACGGATATCCCCCACTCATGACTGGAATCGGGTGTTCTTGTCATGAGTCCTAAGGTCCTCCGAAAATTTATAGATGAGGTGCAGCAAAACCTGGTCTGACTCCACCTCATGGAGGGTGGGGCCACACTAATCATATGCAACAGGCTGACAGAAGGAGTGACAGAAGGATTTTGGGTGAACTTTTTTGGGGCCCTGTTTGGTGATGTTTTCCAGGGTTGTTGGTTGTAGCTGGGTTGCTTTAAGGATATGGACAGGCAAGTTCTTTGGGCAGATGTGATATCTTTTAGTAGACCAACTAAAAATTTGGAAAAGAGTTTTTTGCAAGCCTTTGGGCACAAACATCCTTCATCAGTGATGTTTTCCAGACGTTTAAGGCTAGAGAAGAAATAGGAATTGGAAATGGGAAAGAAAGGCACAGCTCAGCTGTGGGAATACAGAGGCAGTTGAAATGTATTTAATGTAGTAGATTGACATGACTTGAAAAAGACTCAGCACTAAGGGGGACTGAGCAGAGTGGGCACTACTATATATCTTATTCAGATGGGCTGCACTGATGTATCCTTGTGGTAGGTTCCTATCAGAAACCCTACCTTTTTGGCTTATGTCAAATATAGCATTTTGGGCACCAACGGAAGGGTGTCAGGGCTGGCTCTGGCCCTCCCATTGCTGGCTTGATATTGTACTACCTCCAGGCCGACTGCCAGTTCCCTGAGGAGAGAATGAATACCTGCCCATTTCTTTAGGACCACACAAAAAATAAGGTTCCCATCAACATGTTCGCCTAATATGCGCTTAGTGTTGGCTGCATTTCATCAACCTCATTGTTGGTTTCAATTACTGAGCATATGCTGCTTTTAGCAGCAGTTTAATGATAGACAGTGCATTTAATGAGGTTTCCTTGTATGCAAATATAAAATTAGAAGCTTTACATGTTGATTGCGGGGGGGGGATCTCATGTTATATTTGAATAAATATGGTAGTTGATTTTTCAACACCAAAAGCTTATCTGCCTCAGAACTGATTTGGTATCATGGTGAATTTCAGCAGCCATCTTATAAGCTCATTCCTAAATTTTACTGAGAATGTTTTAAATCGGGACATCAAACTCATTTGGAGACTGGCCCCACATGCTGGATTCAGGGCTGGGTGCTGCATGCAGCATGTGGCTGGACCAGCCCTGGATGCCGCATATGGTACATGCTGCAAACTGGTCTGATCCTGAGGCACACCACTAGTCACCTCATGCCATGTTGATTTGTTCCCATCAACCAGTATTCTTTGGGTCTGACCCTGGAGCCATTTCCCCAACCATTGGACTGTGAGATGGTCGAGGCCACAGTTTTCTAGCTTAGCCATGAGAACATTGTAGGAGACCAAGTCAAAGGCCTTTTTGAAATCCAGACATATGACATCAACCTCATTTCTCTTGTCCAGGCAATGCGTCACCTGGTCATAGAAGGAGACGAGGTTGGTCAGGCAGGACCTTTCAGAAACAAAGCCATGTTGGCTGGCACTCAGAAAGTTGCCTTCCGTTAGCCTGCTGCTTATGGAACCCTTGATAATTTTCTCCAGAATCTTTCTAGGGATGGTTGTCAGACCAATTGGAATTCCCTGGAATTCCTTCCTGTCTTGAAGATTGGGACCACACTGGCTGTTTTCCAATCCTCCGGTACCTCTCCCGATCCCCACAAGTTCTCACATATCTTCGCCGTTGGGCATGCTATGATATCCGGTAGCTCCTTCAGGACCCTTAGATGCATACCATCTGGACCCACGGACTCAGTGGTGATGTGTAAGGGGTGCACAGGGGTGCATGTGCACCTCCTGAGAGCGCTGGTGCACCCCCTTACAGGCTGCACTCCCCACTTAGGTGACAGGCAGGGGGGCAAGTGGGAGCCCCTGATTGGTGAGATAGGCCATGGGAGGACACTGACCAGTCACTGACTGGTAGCTGGGGGGGGCACGTGTCCCCCCTGACTAAGCTGGCACCAGTCACCCATGACTTGTGGATGTCAAGTCTTTTAAGGTGTTCCCTCACTTGATCTACGTCAATTGTGGGCCCATCTTTGTGATTACAATGCAAAGTAATCATTTAGGAGATTCGCCTTTTCCTGAGTGGTAGTTGCCAGCTGCCCCATTTTATTTAGCAGGGGTCCAATGTTGCCTTTGTTCTTCCTCCATCTTCCCACATATCTGAAGAAGAACTTTTTGTTTTCCTTTATTTCCATGGATAGCCTGAGTTCAGTGTCTGCCTTGGCTTTTCTGGTCCGCTCTCTACAGGTGGGGGCTAGTGCTGTATAGTCCTCCTTGATGATGACTCTCATTTTCCATCTGGCCTAGGCTTCTTTTTAGCTTCAGGAGGCCCAAAAGTTCCTTATTGAGCCAAAGGGGCACCTCAGCCTGCCAACTGCACTTCTTTCGGAATGGGATGGACTTTCCTCGTGTTTTGAGGATTACTTCTCTAAGGAACAACCATTCCTCATGGGCTGTCATGAAAACCACATCTTCCAAAGAGATCCCATAAAAGCATGAATATTCAGGTCGAAAAAGAAGTCTTCTCCTCACTGAATTAGTGGAAAGATCTCATTTGGACATGTAGGAGGAAGTTCTGTTCTTTCCACCTATACTCCCATTCATGACAAACACTTCCACTGTTAGATGAGAAGCTCTTGTGTACCACTATCAAACACAGGATTTATAGACCCACAAATAGTCTTATCTTCAGATAATTTTGCTAGAGTTTGTATCTATATTTTGCTGGCCAAGTTGCATTCTTTTTCATGATAGAAGAATTGACTATGCAAGTCTTGACCAACACCACAACAACAATGTCTTGATTAACATTCTGTCTGTCTTGATTAACAATATCTGTGTGAGCAGATAGAAGCCTGATGATTCCAATAAGTTATTCAGCTGTAAGGGGGAGGATCACCTCCTTGGAACTGCTTCTGATGCATCTGTGGATGCATGACAAGGTGCCGTTAGCTTTCCTGACTGCGTCCTCACATTGGTGGCCCATGTTCATTTTGGAATCAATAATGACTCCAAGATCCTTTTCGGCCTCTGTGATGAGAAGGACCACAGACAGAGAGACACTCAAGAATCTAATTATTCACAAAACCTTTCACAAGTGGGGTCAGTCAGTCACATACCTTTTTTGGCATAGACATAAAAAAGTTTATATAAAGATATAAAGATTTGGTCTAAGTTTTCTGCAAGATGCCCTTCTTGCAGAAACCAACCCTAAAGTTTTTACCTATGGTAATCTCAGATTTTATATTTGAATTAAATAATTCATTTGACTGTGTTCTTTCCAAAACTTCACTTTGAGCAACAAGTATACCCAGAGTGTTCACAGAGCTCCATTGATTTTCCTGGATATGACCAAATGTTTTAGAGTGTTGATTTTTCAGATTAGATGAAAGGTCAGATAATTACCCAGAGGGTTATTTAAATGGGAGTTATGAGATGGCTAGATTAGACCTATTGGTAAGACTTGAGTTCATTCCACCAGAATACAGGCAGTCTCTGTAGCTTCCCTGAGTAGTGCATCTGTCTATGTGTTTACAGGACAGGTCCATATGTTTACATGACATTAAGAGTTGACAAAACAAAAGCAAATGTCTATTTTGGCAGAATTGTCTTGTCAACATTACTTAGACTCCAAGTCTCACCTCTTGTAGATCATCAGGTCACTATTGTGAGTCACCAGAATAGGTATGGAAACCAAGTCAAAGAAGAAAAAAGTGTTTAGTTACTTCATAGCATCTTTAGTTCCTTGAAACATGTTGTCCACATTTATTCCCTGACTGGCTTTTGTTCCCACTACTGCAAAGACTTGTACTACCTGCGTTCTGTATTATGAAGAAACTGAGTTATGGTCAGGTCTTCTAAGTCCTTTGTGCCCTTAGGTGGTGGGTGCATGAAGGCCCTCAGGATGGAGGCTCAGTTCAATGAAGCAGCTGCCCAAAAGAATCTGATCCTGAGTGCCTGAGATATATGCATGCCATGGGATACATGCGGATAACACATCTCAAGGAATCACAGTAGCTGTTGGGTAAGTAAGTATCCATTTTATCTTGCCAAAGGGAAGTTGAAGGGAAGTAGGTTTCCACAGTCTTCATTCTTTTTTGAGGGAGCAAACTGAATATTGTGCCGGCTCTATCTAATGAATGATAATTGCAACTTGAACCTTAGATTTAATTATATGAAATTTATTGCAAAACCTGGGTGGTTTTGACATTGATTTACAGTCCTGTTAACCCACTTGACCAGTCTACTCTCAGTTGTGAGTCTCTGTAAGGGAACATAAAGTACATATTTTGCAATTTGCATCAGGCAATCAAAAAAGTGAAGTGGAAACCACCTCCTTTTTTAGACTAAGATGAAAATTGGTTGCTAACATCACTGACAGCAAGTAATGTTTTCTTCATTTTTCATGATTGTTGTGTTGTTATTGGACATATTTTCAATGAACGGCATGAGGTAATGCTTACTGTCTCTTAAGAAATAAGCCTAGGGCATGTTCATAGTTGGCATAGTGGGGAACATTTTTAGTGGAAGAGGGTGGTGGTAGTGATAGTGTGCAGATGGTATACATGATAAGATTGGGGAAAAGTACATTTTTCTGCATGTTTAAACTTTAAATGAGAAATGTAGTCAACTAAACAATGATGATTCACTTTGAAGACAGCACTGGTAAGACAGTTCTGATTTATAAATGGACCTGTCTTTTCAACAGCCACCCCCACAAAAATGACATAAATAAGTTTCATAGTATATATCCGACCTGGAAAAAGCTGTTCTTCTTCTCCAATACAATATGAAGTTTTGTATGTTGGGCTATGGCCGTACCATTGTAAAATCTTACAAATGAGCAGGAATGGATGGGATCAGTAACTATTTGGGAAACTACTGAGGAAAATTCAGTGCGGAGAAGGAAGTGATGTTGATGTTTCACTAGGCAGCAGTTTTCCTTCTGAATCAGAACCAAACCAATGCTAAAGTATAATGCTAAGGGACTATTTGCTGCTGGAAGTGCTGTCCTTTGGGGAACATAAAACCCATACCACTTTTCAGAAGAATCAGGGTATTAACATCCTTCCTTTTGCCAATTTCCAGTTTCAGCAACTGGATTTTTCCTGCTTAAAGTCAGCCTGCAGTTTCAGTAGAATATTCAACTTTTTTCCCATTCTCTCCTTAAACTATTCTGTAAAGTCAATTGATCCCTTTGAGAAATCAAAATTAACTGTCATTCTTGTTTTGCTTCCTTTAGTCTTTTGTGTTAATTAGGTTCCTTCTGATTTCCCCCTCTATTTCCTCTATTTTACATTGGCTTCTACTGTTCTTGACACCCCTGTACCATCTCATTAGTGCTTTGCTAACAGATGTTGAGTGATGGACTTCCACTAGGTGCATGGCACTAACTGGAGCCTTCTGGAATCATTGGACAGACTGCTACTGATGTAAGAGGATTATGGATTAGGCCCTACATTATTGTTGGGATGCCAAAGAAATACATCTCTGTATTTTGATGCCTTTGGTTCTTGGAAAGAATGTCCAACAGCAAGTATCTCAAAAAACAGTTTATTTCCAAAATAGTCATAATGAAATGTACAGCTGCTTACTTGATTTTGAGGCTTCATGCAGCCTCACTCACGTAAGTTCATGTGTACCAGATCTCAGGTGATTATGGTCAAATACTTGTGTTCAAATTCTCAGTGTTTTGGTTACTCTTTCTCATGTCATTGAAGCACTTCTCCTTCATCTGCTTCTGCCTATACATTTATACTCCTGGTACATGTCAAAATGAAAGTATGAACACCTCATTATGATTATAATCACAAAGTCATCTTTTTGTATTAACACACAGACCAAATTATTTCTTTATTTCATCAGCTGCAATTACCTTTCTCTCTTTCTGCGTAATGTAACATTTCAAGTTCAGCACTATTTACCATCTTCTCTGCCTCCTTTTAGTTAACATAGATATATCCAGTAGGTATGCATAACCTTTAAATATATAGTTTCATGTCACCTGTATTAGAAATGTTCTTGTTGGATTAAATTCTATTTGTCCTTCAATAGCTTTTCCCCACAAGGGTGATTTTATGTCTTTACCTGAATACTTGGTGTTCAAATAAGTTTACCAGGCCATTTCACGCATATCATACACATTCTGTTTGTTTCTAAAAACATGATTTTTCTCAGACAGTTTACAGTCCATTACACAGAACATAGGGTAACCCCTCTACTCCTTACTGCACAGATACCCTTGAAGCTTAGAAAAGAGAGTTTATAGAGATACTGATACATCCATTTTTTCTTAAAGCATTCAAACCACACAAACAGAAGACTTAAGCTATAGATAAATGTAACAATTGTATCACTATCGAAAGATAGCTCTTCAAGCTGTTAGGATACCGCTGTTACATCTGTATGTCCTGCTAGCTACACAGTTGTAGCAAAATTGCTCCAACTTGAACCCTACTTCATTCACTGTCAAAGGTAGGATGCTTTGGCTCACCTATATTGCTACAGGCTCCTGCAATCATAACAGCTAGAGCAGCAGCTCTCCTTCCTCCTTTATAGTGGCTAAACTGTATATTTGTCTGTACCCCCAGATTATATTTGCTTGTAATCCTCATTTCATTTTAAGATCAATGGCATCTTCTTGCCCAGCAGGCACAATCTCAAAGAGACTTCAGTTCTCTGTGAGGGAAATATTTCCAGTTCTCTCAGAACTGACACCCAGAACTTTTTAAATCTTATCAAAGTGTTGCATTGTGTGAATTATGGACACATGCATTTGAAGCTGGTGGAAGGTCAATGTCCTTGCATTTAGTATGTATGAACGGAGATACACTCTTTTAAAAATTATTTATATTTTAGTGAAAATGTAAAGCTACAATTAGTGTGGGATTTATCATTTACAGATAGATTTTTCATTGAGTAGGGCAGGGGTTTTCAAACTTTTTAACGGCGTGTACCCCTTCTGATGGGTATCCCTTCTGCAGTGTACCCCTTCCAGATGTAGGGAGGGGAGCTGAAGGCAGTGCATGGCTGGCAGCATGGAGGGGTGAATGGCAGCAGTGGGGAAGCAGCGTGTGGTGGTGGCACCGAATGGTGAATGGTGGCAGTTGGGGCAGGGAGCTCACACACAGTGGCTGCTGCCGCCATTCACCACTCCACCCCACCCCCCCACTGTGCACTGCTTCCCCGCACCACCATGCATACCCCCTGGGGCCATCCCAAGTACCCGTGGAGTAGGGGAAATAATTTGTAAGCCTGCTTCTAACTTTGAATTATCTAGTAGTCTATTTATCTGTGCAGCTATAATACCAGTAGTAAGCAATAATTCTTAGATGAAAGCAGCCAAAATCTTTGCTATCCTCTTAGGTTAGGTACAGACATTTAAAAAGTCTGAGTGGAATCAATCTAAGTGGTTTTCTGTAAGTGGTGTAGTTTAGATCAGTAGTAAACAGAGCACACATTCACTCTTTGGTGTGGGGAGCAAATCTTAGACTGGATTTTGCCAATTTTAAGCCAGTCTGTGTGTTGAACTTTCTGTTCTGTTATGGGAATAGACCAGTTTCTAATCACTTATAGCAGTAATTGTTATATCTGTACCTGGCCTTAAAGTCCCATTTAAGTTACCAGAGTTGTGGGTATAGTGAGTCAATAAAGTACTTCATCAAAACAAAATCTAGGGTGCAGACAGAAGTGGCAATATTCACCTGATTTGGCCCCCAAAAAAGCAATGTACAGTTGCGACCAAATAGAAGTGCACAGCTTCAGACCACTTTAAAAGGGCCCAATCCCATGAAAATCTGAACCTTCATTACATGAGGGTTCAGGTGAACACGCTCCAAAACAGAGCACGTTTTGTAACTTGTAGCTCCCAGGCTGTCACTGAGCTGCAGGCTTATATCAAGCAACAGGAATCCCCTACTCCGCAAACAGCAAATTTCTGTTGCGTCCAGGGGATCATTGCAACTCATAGCACTTTTTGACACTATTTGTTGCAATGCGGAGCTGCTCTTCTATCTGCACCCAAAAAGCTTAAACATTTGAACCAGGTATAACTGAAATGTAGAAAAACTAGGCTGTGGGTGGCTCTCTCCATATGGTACGGTATTCTTTCATTCCTTCATCTTTGACAGCAGCTCTCTGTAGTTATTATAAATAGCAGCAAAGGAAGAAAAAATTGACTGTAGTAGTTTCAGACTGTAATATCGTGATTAAGGGATTTGAACTAAAATGTTATTCAGATCCACCTTTTGGGCACAAGACTTGTTCTATCTGAAAGATATGGTGATGTATTGTCCATGTAAGAACTGTTGTAGTTATTGACAGGGTGAGTTACTGGGCTTTGAGAGGCAGTGCAAAGGGCTGTGCATGATTTCCACTTAAGTCAGTTGCAAAACTGCTGGGATTTCACCCAACAGTACTATAGTAACAAGAGTAAGGTACGACTCTTGTACAAATCTACTCTTTGAAGATTTTTTAGATTTATATGTTCAACTACCATGCTCATTGTGCTGGCATGCCAAAACAGTGGCTGAATAATGAGATACTCTGGCATAAACACACATTTTGTATAACTACATATGCATGAATCAGTCCCTAAGTTCAAAGTGTTTACCTCCCATATTTCAGAAAGACTGAGCATGTAATTTTGCTGGAAACAGCAGCAGTGTTGCTAGGCATATAAAATGTCTTCACTGTGCCTAGTTTTTCCATGCAATTGACTTAGTAGCCAAAATACAAAAGAGCACATTTCTAAACAAGGCGTCCCAGACATATGGATACTAAACACCGGGCCCCTTTGTGAGATGTCTGGTCTGTACACAGCCTACCCAGTCTCACCTACTGTTTGTCTGCATTGTGGAGACTGTTTCATGATTGGTGTCCACCCCCCTAAACTGTCATGCCAAAACAGTCAATAAACAATGGGTTACCCTGGCACTGGAATACATTTTCATAACTGTGAAAAATGAGGATTTCACAGATGGCATGACTCAACCTCCCACTTCAAAGGCTTTTAACTGAAGTCTTTATTATACTCACATTGTGTCCAGTCCTGTGCGGGTATGAGAGAAGTGGGGGTTGAGGGCACAAGTAACCTCCCATATAAGTGCTCCTGCACAAAAAACAGGCTCAAGCTCAGAGATCATTTTTACTATCTCTGTCATTGTTGGGTTGGTAACTGTCTGTGTGGAGCCCGATAGAGCTGATGTTTGTCAGAACTTCAAATATGATATAGTCTAGATTAATGGATTAGGTTATACAAATCAATGCTACCTAACATCCTTATAAAGCTGACTATCCCCTTTCAGTGACTTTGGAGCCTTGCTTATCCAACTGGTTGTCTCCACACTTCTTGCCAACATGCAGGTGTTTTATCATCTTCACCTGAAAGAGTGACAAATGGTTAACAGCTCTTATACAATTCAGTTCAATTAGGAACACTATTGGCAGGTTCAATTAGGAACACTATTGGCTATTTTATCCTATTAAAACTAGCATTTGATACTGCTTTACTGACTTCATAATGAGCCATGCTAGCAAAAGTTATTAGTGAAGATAACGCTACCATTATGAATTAATGCTATCACCTCCCAGTTCTCAAGGGTGTCATTGAAATACAAAGATGAAATGTCCTTGTATTTTACATTACTTGTAGGAGCACTGACATAATGTTAAAGTGTCTCTCTGTGACTAGAGTTGTGGCTTCAAGCCTTGCTCTCACCTCATGCGAAAGATGATCACCCAGTTGACCAAACTACAAAGCAGGTACCTGATCATCATTCAGGCTAGAAAGTTAAAGGCAGCTAGATGTAAGACTGACCACTTCAGTCCTTTGTGTGCTGTTGGCTAAGAAACTGGTGTGCCTTAACCATGCTGACCCAGTGGGCTATCCCATACTTCCATTACTTGCTGTATTTTTACTATTTGGTTAGAATATTTATCTTTAAAAATGATCTATTTCCAGATGTTATAAAGGGAAGATCATCCTTCTGTGAGGTTTATGATGAAAAACCTGTCTCTGAGTGTGGACTGATGAAAAGGTTGCACCACTGTAATCAGCATTACACTAGTGTAAAAATTTAGCAGACAGATGATGCAACTGTTTAAACTGGGTAACATTGCCTAATCCAGTAGAGAACTGTTCCTGAAAGAGTTAGAGGTAAAACTCTGCCACTCTAAATTATATCAGTTTTATCTGTTTCCATCCGGGAGTAGATGTTTGCTAAATGCAAATTTGCTCACCTACTACCTACTAGTAATGCATTGTAATAGTGCCTTCTACCCCAGAACAGCTGTACATCTGCCCATTTCTGTTCTTGATAAAATTTACATGTGTATACAAACCTTGTGTAAGTTACTGGGGGAGGTGGAGTTAATGAATGTCTGTTCTATGTTTTACACTTCTAAATCTAAGCTTGCATACTCATATTAATAAGAATATGGTATATCAGGAGAGCACATTTTTACATATGCATCAGAATGTTTTTATCATACATGGTTTTTGAATGCTCCCATAGTAGAACATTCAGTATAAACTTAATGTCGCTTCAAAATAGGGACGTGTACAGAAGTGCATGTTTTACAGTGCTGTAATTTAAAGCACTTTTTATAGCATTATAAAGTCACACACTCTTAAACATGACAGAAGTACAGTGTTTGGTGGGAGGGGCTCTGAACCTCCCTGCATTTTCCAGGCTAGGAGGCAGGGGGTGCTTCGCAGCCTCTTGGGGCTTTCCCATTGATCAGAAATTTGGACAGCATACGTAAGTTATTTAAGGCACTGTAGGTTGCTAAAGTGCTGTAAAATACAGTGCTTCAAATTTAATACCTCATTTAACAAGGGTTAATTTAAAGCACTTTACCCATTTTTAAAGTACTGTAAAGTCATGCACTTCTGTTAAGTCATGACCACAAAGCACTTTAAATGGTGAAAAAAACAACTTCTGTACATATCCCAAGGCCTCAGCTGCGCTTAAAAAGGCATTTTAATTGTAGTGGTAGAGGGAAGGGCAAAGTGACACTGAAGGGACTAACTCGTTCAGAGAGGCATGAGCTTTCATAGGCTACAGCCTACTTTGTCAGACATTAGGAATGAACTTCCAGAGAGCAGGATCAGTTTGGGTTAAAATCTCTTGTGGAAAGAAGGTAAAATAAGGTATTTTGGGGTGACACTGTGAGTTTGCTTTAGACCTCAAGGACTAGACTAGCATGTTGATAGAAATCATTGTAATTTTATTAGTGAGAGCAATGTGACTAGTTATTGTGCCATTATGGGACACTAACTTCTCAGAGACAGATTGGAAAACAAAAGCTACTAACACTGATAAGGACACCTTATTCCTTAATGCAATAGCTGACAAATTTCTTCACCAAATAGTGCTGGGAGCAACAAGAAATGTTGCTATTTCAGACTAGGCTTTGGTAAGTAATGAGGGATTTATAGAAGAATTAGTCATAGAAAATGACCTTGGATTAAGTGATCAGGAGCTGATTCAAGTAAAATAAAATAAAAACATGACCAAATATAGGTCTATAAGTAAGCATTTCCAAAGGGCAAATTTTGAGAATGTAAATGAACTGACTCTGAAGAAATCAGGGTAGTGAATGTGGATGAAGCATGAATCTCTTAAAGTCAAAGATTGGAGAAATGAACTAAAACTTCCTTGTAAGAGGAATCAAAAGTTAAAGAAAAGGGCTTCAGACATAACTGGATGAAGAACCACCTATGAAATATATGTTGAGGAAGTATGATGAATGGAAAAGAGAAATGATCAACAAAGAAAATTATGTTTGAGAGAAAAAGGCATCAGAAAGCATAGAGATAAAATAATTCTTAAAATCAAGGTGATGTAGATCTTTCAAAGTAAATTAAAATGAATATTAAAAAAAAATATTCAGCTATGTAAAAAAAGAGAAAGACTTAAGAAGTGATGCTGCCACATACTGAATATGGGGTTAGGAGCTATAATTTAGATTATGTGGCCACTTGCCTTTCCACCATGTTTCACGATGTGTTTCATGTCTTCCTTTTCAAAAAAATATATAAATGTATTTTCGTTCCTTTATAAACTGATAACTGCAGGTCTGGTGCAGTGATGAGATTTATCAATGTGATAGAAATATATTTGTGTGTGTATATAAACTCAATAGCATTGGTGTGGTGCAAAGAATGAACATATAAAAACAAATATATAGAGTAAATTCCTATATAGAGTAAAATTTTTAGTAACCCTATCCAATGTAAGTATAAAATTAAAAAAAATTAAATCAATGAATATAATAATAAAATAAAAGCACCTACAAGAAAAAGGTATTCTGAAATCCACCTAGCAAGCAGGGAATCCTTTACAAAATCAGTTCTGCTAGCCATAGAGGTCTGACAGTGAGTTGCTAGAACAGACAGCTTATTAAGTTCAAAAAATACTGCCTTTTATGCAATTTTTCTGTCCTTCCCCCAAAGCACTGGGGTTGGATGGGACTTCAGGGAAGGGTGACAGTCACTGGCCAGCTACACATGTCAATAATGAAAGAAGTCCTTCCCCCACAGCTTCTACCCTCCCCCACCTCCCCTCCCTTACGTTACTTTCTCTTTCCCTGCAGGGAAGCCATTGAAGGTAAGCCCTGCTTCCTGGTCAAAACGTGAAACATTTTGAATTTTTGAAATGTTTTGATCTCCCCTGTTTTGTTTTGACCCTGTTTCAAGCCTGCCTGTTCCATTTCAACTTTGCTGTTTCGAGGTTGAATGGCTCGAAACAAAACGGGCGATAAAATTTCACACAGCCCTAGTTAATACAATGAAATTCATGTTGTGGCTCTGGTGATTATTCATGCTAGCTCTGCCCCTGAGGTTTATGACATTCCTGGATCTCAAGAATGAATTGCAGATTTATAAGCCAGGGCTACTTTTTGCAGCCTTATAACTGAGAAGCTTTTATGGCTTTATATTTCACAATATGATTTCAGGAACAATAACGCAACTATGCCAGTGTGCCTAAATTAATCGCAGAAAACTCACTACTTGTCCCAGTAGAGATTGATGCTGTGATTCCAGGCAGCAGCACCATTGTATGAAACTTAAGAGATGTGTGTAATATCAGCAGGGATCCTGGTTTTTTCTGATAACCCCCACCTCCCCAAATTTGTTTTTTTGGGTTTTTTTATTAGAGAAAGACAAGCCCTCTCCCCATCTTTGAGAAAGTTTTTAGACTGGATCTAGAGCAACAACTGATATTTCAAGCCTGTTTATTTATGGTATTTATGAGTCCAGCCAGAATACTATATATAAAAACGGAATGGAACACAGTGCCTGTGATCATGTGTTCCTCCAGCAGTTGGCTCCCATGGTAGTAATAGTATATATTAGTGGTGCTTCATTTTAATCACGGAAAAATGTGAATTTGTGGTTACTTTTTTAAATCAGAAAATTTGGGGAGAAAAGCAGGATCCCTGCTGATATTACACACACCTCTGAAGTTTCATACAATGGTGCTACTGCCTGGAACCACAGCTTCTTTCTATGCTTGGACAGGAAGTGAGTTTTCTGAGGTTTCCCCTTCACCAGAGTAAGGAAACTCTAAGAAACTCATCAAGAAACTATGAGTCACTGAAGGCGTGAGTCACTAGATGCAAATGTAAAAGGTAGGACTGTACACAAGTGCTAAATGTATAGAAAGATCTGTTTGCTTGTGCCATTCCATTATGCATGTTCAGTTACTTATTGACGCTAACATAACTATAAATAGCTAATGCTGAAAATGCAGCTGCAAGTCTTTTCTTGTGATAATCTTGTACTAACAAGAAATAAAATTCGACCCAAAGTATTATAATGCCTCCAATATTATACTGAGCTTTAGTGTCATATGCGTGCCTTTGTGGGGGATCCTGTCACCAGGAATTCTTTGTATGCTTTAGGGCAGTGGTTCTCAACCTTTATTGCACCAGGATCCATTTGTAAATGTCAATGTTCAGTCCCGACCCAGTGCCCCTCACTTCTGACCTGCTGCCCCCTGCCCCAAGGCCCCAGCCCCCCAGTACATGGGGCAGCGGGGAGGGGGTGCCAAGCAGCCCCTTGCAGGCTGTAATTCTGCCAGCCTGCAAGGAAAAAGCCATGGTTTCCCATGTTTTTCTCCTTTCAAGGAGAATCAATTTTTTAAAGTTTGCTGATCCATTTTTAAAGTTTGTTCGCAACACTTCCATATATTCTTGTGACTCACAGGTTGAGAAGCACAGTGTTACGGCATTATACTTACACAAAGAAAAAGTTACCTGTAGGATGTGCCCCTTTATCATGACACCTATTCTCAGTGCATCTTATTTTTCAAAGGCAGAATGAAGAAAAAAAAGATTTTTCCAGAGTTATGGATGTACAGAGCGGGAACAGAGCCTAATCTTCAGCTGACTCACTGTGCCTTGCCTGCATAACTAAAGGTGAAACTATAGCTGCCACTGATGACTGAGTGGATCAATGATTTTGATAAGAGCTAATGGCTCTGAAACAGGAGGGGTGAGACAGAAAAATTGCCGTAAGAAATATTAGCTTAATTTGTGAAACAACAAGACCATTGCAAAAGAGAAGTGATTGTAAACACCTCCAGAGTGTAGAACAATGAGTCATTAAGTCAATAGACTCCTTTGGCTGCCGAAATAGTAATCCCACAAATGCTACATGGTAGAGCTGGAATCAAAGCAGGGTGCTTCTATCCTGGTCAGAAAATCAGCTTTCTCACTTAATACACACATCCTAATTTTGGGGGGGGCGCGAGATTTTTGAGGAAAAGATGCATATTGGATGCACAAAAACACATTATATTGGATCAGTTGTTTGGAACATATGCCCAAGTATCTTTTCTTTGAAACGTTTATGATTTTTTGATCCGGAAGTAAGTTAAGCTGTGATTTATCAGCTGCTGTTAGCAATGTGGGTTTAACTGGAAAATTTCATTCTGTGCTTAAAGAAACAGGAATTCCCTGCATGGGAAGCTCCCTCTTTTTTCATCTCATAACATGGAGAGAAAGTACAGTATAACACTGCAAAATTAAAAAGGTAAACAAGATCTATTTTCACAACTGTAATTAGAGCAACTCCTATGCCACTTCCTGTTGCAAATAGGATCATGCTACAGGACAAACTTTCCTGTATATTTGAATGTGGAATATAGACAATTGGAAATATATTTCTGCTTAAAGATACCCTTTGCTTCAAAGTAACCTGCAGCCCTGTTGACTAAAATGAGTTTTGCTGCTGGATTATCATAAAATGTCTTCACTGAAAAGTGTCAATTTGTCAAAACCAAAATTTGTTTATGGGAAATAGTTTTGCCAGTTTTTTGGCTAGAAAAAAATCATTCCATTTTTTTGAAAATGATGAAACCTCCCATTTCCACATAATTAAGAAAAATCTTCTTGTTATTTGGTTGCAGCAACTTTTCATTTATAGATTGCAGCTAATTAGATTAAAAATAATGCTTAAATTTAAATGATCAATATCTTACATGTACCTCCCCAGGTAGCTCTCCACTATCTACCAGCTACATTCATTTCCCCCTCCTCCTTCCCCCCACTACCTATCTCTCACCCACTGACTCCTCAATTTACATCTTCATTGGCTTTCTTGCATGCATACCAGCCTTTGGCTTCTTTACTATTCATGCCATCCAGGAAGAGCACACACCAACTGCAGATGCTTCCTCAACCTTATAAAGGGGTATTTGTATCTGAAATTTTTCAAAGAAGAATTTTTCCAACTATTTGAGTTAGTTTAATAAAAGATATCAGATTTACCCAAAGAACCTTGTCTGCCTAAGCTGAAATGAAACATTTCAGTTTATATGAAGCTAAAATATTTTAGATTTTTTGGGTCACATAATTTTTGAGATGTTGACTTTTAGCCCAGTTCAGAACACGAACATTTTTTTAAATCTAAAAAATGTTCCTAGGCTATGCAAACCATTGCTTACACAGCAACACTTTGGATCAGGTCTATAGTGACAAACTTCAAGGAGTGAAAAAGTGCTATTTGAAGATTTTTAATAGGCTTCTTTGTCTCTCCTGTAGCACTACCTCAGTATGCTTAAATGGATCATGATATTTTCACTTTATTATATGCTGCCTGTTGTGGGAAAGAAACAAACCAAACTGAATTATATCTGCTGTCACTAGAGGAGACACAGCTTGAGAAAATGAATGTGTCAGGACTCCCTGCTAGGCTGCTAATAGGTCTTTGTAGCACTTAGTTGTTAAGTGTAGTTTTTTTCCTGGACAGACCTCTTCTTTCATGTTGCAGAAGACATTCTAATACTGATGGAGCTACTTTTAAAAAGGTGGATAATTAAATTATCTTCTTTTCACTACAAAATGGAAAGACTCCAACACAGATGCTTGATGATACACTTCTGATTAGAGTACTTGATAGGCTTGAGTGAAGAAAGACAAATCTAAACTGATAGCCAGATGTGAACTTTCACATAATACAAGTGGTTTTTGTAATGAAACAGAGTACTCATCATAGCACAGTTCACACAAATGCAGTGGGTATCATGAAGTGAACTAAGGACCTTCTACTCTGTTAAGGAAAACTCATGCAAGTAAGTTGCAAACTGTTACTACCATGGGAGGAGCACATGATCACATGCACCGTGCTCCATTATGTTTTTATATACAATATTCTGGCCAGACTCTATAAATAAATGGACTTGAATTATCAATATTTGCTCTAGATCCATTCTGAAACTTTTGCAGCATTAGGGAAAGGGTTGGTCTTTCAGTTCAGGTCCATCTCCATTTAAAATCTGTTCAAAAGACAACCTAGGTAAGATAAAGCATTTAGAAAGACAGCATGTTTTTCTGCAGGACATGGGATTAGCTACCTTGCTTTGTTTATTATTACAACATGTGAAGGTTGCTCTAACACCATTTTGGTATTACAGACAATGCAGCACACCTGTGCTTTGTCATGTCTGAGCACGGGGAGTTGTACTTCTTTACATCACTTTCAAATCTTATAGCCAGATAGATTATATCTACCTGAAAGTATTGCTAAAAGGGTAGTAAAAAGTGTGGAAGGGAGTAGAAAATAATCTGCACTTGTAATTATTTCACAAGCCTGGAAAATCTAGCTCTAGATGTGTTCATTTTAATTAAGAATTCCAGGACACATCAAAAACTACTATTTTGACAGGCAACTAGGTAGGTATCTAAGGTCTCCAAATCCTATATGTCAGATAGTATTGAAGCAAGAAAAAGCAGCTTTAATGTGTAATTGTAAAAATCAGATAGAGTTGGAGCACAAAAGTATCATGTCCTGGGTTGTCCAAAGCATACCCACTATGCTCAGGGAGAGCACTGAGACCATTCAGCATGGTGAATATGAAAATAGAAAGCCTATTAAGGAACTATGAAGAGCGGCAGAAAGATTATTCTTTTGACTATAGATGAGAAATATTGAGCTTTGAGGGAACTGCTTTTGATGGTCTCAGTCTAGTCCACCAAACCACTAAAATAACTGTCTTTATCAATCATCATAATCTATTTCTGCTCAGGTGTGGACCAGGATGTAAGTAGTGCTAGTTGATATCAATTTATTATTACTGATATAATCTGTGCCATGGGGATTTAATAATGCCCACCACTCTAAAATGCTTAATGTTTGAGATCAGAGGTAGCAAAGCAATAAGGAGAAGCTTGTGTGTTGCACACTTGTGCAATTTAACTGGTTATTAGGGAACTTACAGAACTAAACTTCACTTGTGATGTTGTAGGTGCCAGGCACTTTACAGACTATGTACCATGGCTGACCTTTGACGCATCAGGTCATGGAGTCTGTAGTACCCCTGGCTGCTACTAATGAATGGTTGGCCCTGCAGCACACAGATGCAAGCCTTGGAAAGATGAGCCCAAGAGCAAGAACATAAGTTTCTGAGAAGCTATTTTAGGGCATAGGGATCTGTGCATATGTATTCTGAAGTATGAAGTATGTGAGTAGCAAAAAGTAAAGACAAAACCAGAATGTGGGGTTCTTATATGGGTCAAGTTTTAAGCCCCTCCAATTATTGTCCTTCAATTCTTGGACCTTCTTCTGACTCTTTTGGGTGTTGAGTGTAGGGAGAAAAACCTAAGAAAAACCATTCTTAGGTTTTTCAGGTCAGGAGAGTTTAGTGTGTGTTCAGAAGGGTTTGTATCCATGTGTGGGCATGTCTGGAAAGGTGGGGATTGGACCACAGGGGACAGACGAGGCACTGTAAATCTATGAGCTGAGACAGTTGTCTGTCTCTGCCCCAAGAAAGGCTAAGTCAGCAGGACTAACTCTGGGAATGGGATATTATTAATGCAGAATTATTCAGTGGGTGAATCGGTGGTGTGAGGCTAGGGTACAGAGCACCAAGACACTGTAGGATGGGAGGCAGTCCTTTTTTTTCAGGAGACTGGTGTCTTTGAGGATACCTCTTCAGCTTCAAGCTTGGTTTTCCTCTGGGGGTGACAGGGAAACCGGCGGGTCAAGTTGGGGTTGGCACTGGAGTTCTTCCCACTGCAGCCAGTGGTATGCAGAGTCAGACAGCCTTCTTACAAGCAAAATATTAAACATCAAAGTACCAAAACATTTAGAGAAAAGGATTTTAAAACAAAAAAACAGTCCTTGCTTTCCAGTCCTACCAGAAACTTCCCTCTTGTGGAAACCGTGGAATACCTGACTTGCTGACTGGTAGGTCTGTGTATTAATCTGTTCCTCCCTAACATTTACCCTCGGAAAGAGAGGACAGAATCATTCTTTATCCAGCCAGAGTTCTTTATTCTTTCAGTTTCTGAGCTTTTTGGCCCTGCTTTTGAAAATTAGTTTGGGGGAGAGCGGGAGGAGAGGGAAGGGGTTTCACACCATTGCCAATGGCTTCCTAGTGCCCTGTGATAATTTCCATAGGTTTGCTGATGGGCATCTAACTTTGAGTCATTGATTTGCTTCCTTGCTTGTTTTCCAGCAAACCTGGGTATTCCAACCAATAAAGCCATACTGTGAGCACCCAAATAATCAAAGCAACACCCTTTCTCTTCCCATTTCCTTCACTCACAGTCTTTTTTGCCCAGTAACATTCTTCTCAGTGATACCCTGAACCACAGTGTCTCAATTTTTTCCATTACCAACTCTACCTGGTAAGACAGCACTGGCAGTTTCTTATAAGCAAAACCAATTAATTAGTAGTCCTACAATCATAGGTAAAGTTAAGAGGCTAGGCCTTTGAAAATTAAAAGTATAATGCCTGCCTGATATGAATCAGAAAAGAGATCAATTTGAGAACATTATGTACTAGATATGAATAGTATAAATCAGATCTGTATACATGAAGTTCCTTATATTTGGAGACTTAAGAATAATTGGTTACAGGTGGGAAGGGTTGCATTTGACTAGTTGCTTCACTCTGCTCATTGGGTAATGCTATGACCTTTACTGTAATGAATCATTGTTTCTGAAGGCAATTCTTAAAGAAACAATGATTCAAACTTCCTGACATCGTTTTCCTTTTGGCTTATACTATCTCATCTTTGAAATATCATATCAGCATTGGATACAGAACTTTTATGGGGTAAGATATTTATTGGGTAGTTAAATGTGGGTAGTGGGATGGAAGGCTGCAAGAGAAGTGTCAATATGAATATTAAGAATTCGTATATATATTGGAACATGCTCAATTCTAAGATCTAAGCCATGACTAAAGCACTAACTTTAATTGAATACAATGCCCAGGGCATATATTAAACTGAGTTTGACTAAGTTTAAACTGTGATGGTTGGTAGGAAAAAATCATTGTTTGCCTATTCTGTAGAACTTGATGAAAGGATTAGTTTACTATTCTTATCCAAAGTAGGGGGCTATGACAAATAAACAGGGATCCTGGTTTTCTCTAGTTAAAAAAAAATCCCCAGTTCTTAGATTAAAAAAAGTAACCTCAAATCTACATTTTTCTGTGATTAAAATGAAACACCTCTAATATATAGATACGTAGATAGTTGGGTTTAATTTTAACATGAAAAAATGTGGATTTTGGCTTGCTTTATTATTCCAAATATTGGGGATTTTTTTTGAATCAGAGAAAACCAGGATCCCTGCTAATAACTATAATTTATTCTGGGAATGTCTGTGTAAAGCAGACTTCATATAAGTTAATACAAAGTATATATAATCACGCTGAAACTTATTGTATGATGTACATTCCAACAAGGAACTTCAGTGAACTTCCTTTGTTCCTCTCAGAACTGTAGATTCATAAGGTCGGAAGGCACATCCAATGTCATCTAGTCTAATTCTTGCATGAATGCAGGGGGTGCTCTTCCTAATCCATCCCAAACAAATGCCTGTCCAGCTTCTTCTTGAAAACATCCAATGAAGGAGATTCCACAGCTTCCCTAGGCAAGTTGTTCCATTGTCTTACTGTTTGAGCAATAAAGATTTTTAAAAAGATTTATCTAAATCTGCTTTGCTGCAGTTTAAGCCCATTGTTTTATTTTCTGTTTGTTTATTGCACATTTAGAACACATGAGAACCACCATGTGCCCCCTTGATTTCCTTTACTCTACACTAAACATACCTACTTCCCTCAACCTTTCCTCCTACGGTTTGCATTCCATCTTTCTTGCTCACCTCTGGATCCTTTCCAGTTTCTGTACATCCTACCTAAACCCAGAGCTGCACACAGTAGTCCAGCAGAGGCCTAACCAGAGCCAAATAGACTGGCATTAACATCTCTCATATCTTGCACACAACTCTTGCTAATAAAGCCTCAAACTGTGTCTGCTTTATATGCAACAGCTTCACATTGGTGATTTGTGAAATTTGTGATTCTGCATAACCCTCAGACTCTTCACAGCAATACTACTTTTGAATTTCATTTTTTGGCTGTACCTCAGTTCACAAAAGGAAGATCCTTTTGAATTTTAATTTTACTCCCCTAAGTGGTTGCAAGCCCTCCCAGTCTTGTGTTGCCTGCAAACTTAATCAGGAAGCTCTCTATTCCTGCATCAAAGTCATTAATAAAACTGTTAAACAACAGCAGACCCAAAACAAACCCTGTGGAACCCCACTTGCAACTCATGCCATTCCAAAATTGATTCAAGGTATTCTGTGGTTATTCAGTCAATTATGTAGCCATCTAGCAGAATTCCTATCTAACCCACATTTCTCCAGTTTACTTAAGAGAATGTAATGTGGGATGATATAAACAGCTTTACTGACATTATGTCTATTCCATTCCCTTCAACCATTAAACTGGTTATCCTGTCAAAGATGGATATCAAGCTGGTTTGGAATAATTTGTTTCTTAATAAATCTAAGTTGGCAGCTAGTGATCTTCTCTTCTTCTCCGGGTGTTTATAATTGCTTTATAATTCACTCCTGTGATTTCCCAGGTATTGAAATTAGGCTGACTGGTCTATAATTTCCATAGTCCTCCTTTTTTTTTTTAAAGATATTTAGTCTTGGGACCTAACTTATTTCATTGAATTAGCCCTTCTCCTGTCCTCTGGACTTCTTGTCATCCATGACTTTACAAATATTATTGCTAGGAGCTCTCAGGTTTCTTCATTCAGTTCCCATGGCACCCCAAGATGAATTTCATCAGGTCTTGACAACTGAAATTCATTCACATTTATCAAATGCTCTCTGACATACTCGGTATTTATCATGATCCTCAGCCTTTTCTCGTTTTTGCTTATGTTAATTTTGTTAGCTTTTGTTTATAGTTTATTTCTCCATGCAGACTGAGGCTAAATAGCCACTGGACAACTCTTTCTTCTTTGTGGCTTCAGTTAATAGTTTATCCTCGCTATGGAGCAGTGGACCCGGATTTCCCTAGTCTACATTTTCTGTTCAATATATTCATAGAACCTCTTTTTGCTCTCTAACATCTCTTTCAGTTGAATTTTATTTTTTGCTTTCCTGATTCTTTTCCCTGTACATTCTTGATATTCTTTAGAACAGGGCAGCCTTTCTATGTGGCATGCAGCAGACTGAAGAGGGGGCAGGCAGCATAGGGTAGCTAGGTCAGGAAGCAGAAAACAGAGCAACAGATCAGGCATGGGAGGGGATCAGGGATTAATTGTGGCTCACCTGGCAAAATGCTTGGCCTGCACTGCCTTAGAATATATAGTTAGCAACTTTTCCTTCCTTTCATTGACTGTGTATTTTTCTTTTGATTTGGAGGGAGCTAAGAAGTTCTTTAAACTTTGGTCTCCTTTAGTCCTATCTTTCCACCATGTTGGAATACCTTCTTTTTGATCTACCACTACTATGTCCCTTAGGGACTACTAGCCCTCCTTTATTCTTTTATGTGTCAACCATGAGACCTAACTTACTGTTTATCTGGGTTTGTTGAAATTTGCTCTTTTGAAGTCCAGTACCATTGGTTTGTTAACAGTGGTAGTAGAGTAGTAACACTTCCTTTTATTCCAAATCTCTCCTTCTGAAACACCATCAATACCTCAATTTTGCTATTCCAGTCACAGGAGTCATCCCAATTTTTAATAGTGTCAATTAAGTTATAATTTTATTTGTATATGATGACCTCTTGTTGATTCTGTCTCCCATAATTCTTGCATTTGTGTGCAGACATCAAAGATACACTGTAGTTTGCTCTGCCAGCTTTCCTTTTTTGCCAGACTGTAGTTCCCTAACCTTTCTTAAAAGTAGGATTCTTCTCCTGGTCCTCATCCCTCAATATTGAATGCACTGTGACTGGTAGGTTTTCTTTGCCGTTCCCTATAGAACAGATTAGCTAAATGATGCCTGAAAAAGCTCTAATCTTAGTCAGATGGATCCCATCTCTGGATAGCAATCCTTTTTCCCAGCACATCAATCCATGGTCAAAGAATCCAAAGCCTTCTCAATGCCACCTTCTGAGCCACCTGTTTACTTCCACGATACAACAGTCCCAACATGGGTGCTTACCTTGGAATGAAGGATCAGCAAGAACTTTGCTTCCCATGCCTATTCTTACAAGGCACATCTACACGAGATGCTTAATGAGCAGTAGACTAATTCTACTGCACATTAGCATGTCATGGAAAAAACTGCGTTAATGTGCTATTGCACAGCAGATTTAGTCTACTGTGCATTAAGTGTCACAAAAAGACTTTGTACTGTGATACTGTGCATTAGTGACAGCTACTGAACATTTATGTAGTACCTCATATTAAAGATACTAACCTTAATGCAGAGTAGCATGTGTAGATTCATCCACTGTCTCTTCTGATCTACTCAGAGTATCATTTGTGCCATATTAACAAGTGCGAGAGGCTAAATCAATCTACATGACATGCTGAATTTGGGCTGTAGGCATGCAGCAGACTTTACAGGATTTCCAATTTGGAAGACAGATGAGAAGGGTGCCTGAAATCCCACTTCTCTCCCAGACTTAGGTACCAGATTGCAACCCTCAGATGTCTGTGTAAAACAGGTATTCACAGCCTGACAGGCCTTTCTTAGTTCAGGTTCCCAAACCATTTTTTTTTTTGGAAGCAGATGACTGGCTTGCTCTTCTTTAAAAGCATGGCTTGAAAGTGCTACCTGCCTCTTACCTAATGTCTCATGGTTAAGTATTTGGTTTGGAAGTAGGAGACCTGGGATCTAAGTTCTTAGCTGAAGCAGGGGTGATGAATATAAGTCTTCCCAACTCCCAGACTAGGTTTCCTAACCATCAGACTAGAAGTTAGGCCAAGCAAGGGGAAGTCTCCATCCCTCCCACTGAAGCTGTTCCACTGAGCAAGTCGGCAGCTAGTAATACAAGATCCATGGAGCCAGAAAGAGAGAAGGAGGAAAATATAGCTTAACTCTGTAGCTGTACAGTAGGGGTGTGCATAGTGGGCCCTATTCAATTTGGATTTGGCCTGAGTCAGGGACAGTGATTCAATTAGTTGATTCAGATCACAGTCCCTGATTTGATTTGGCTGAATCTGAATCTGAACATTCGATGCTGATTTGGAGAATCAGCGATTCAGACACAGACACACCTTTAAATGTTTTTTCTACATACCTCAAGGTACTAGTGTGGCCCATAAACACGGCAATGCTGGGGTGGATGGAGCATCCCACAGGAATGTGGGTGGGGGTCCTCCACGTGCTTGGTGGCAAACCCAGAAGTGGACTGGAAGTACTTCTGGTTCACTTCAGGGTCCATGAGGGGACCCTGGGTGCCCCCCAAGACCCAGGAGGCACTGGTTGCCAAGCCGAGGAGGGGATCGGGGACAGTGCACTCCCCTGTGGACCAGAAAGTGGACTGGAAGTGCTTCTGGTCCACTTTCAGGTTTGCTGCTGAGTGTGCTGGGGAGCCCCCCCGTGCTCTTGTGGGACACTCTATGCTCCCCAGCATCACGGCATTCACAAGCCACCTGGTACCTATAGCTATGCAGAAAAAACATTTAAAGCTGTGCCTATATCCAAATCACCGAATATTTCCAAATATCTCTGCATTGATTTGGAGGGTTCCAATTTGATTCAGAGAGATTAAAGGGTCCTCTGATTCAATTCAGATTCAGAGAGCCAGCCACTGGGTCAAATCTCTGCTGAATCAAAACAGGGACCAAAGCTTCGCACAGCCTTACTGCATAGCTTTGCTGTGGATTCACTTGTGTAGAGAAAAAGCAGGCTGCTTGTGTATTTTGCATTGAAAAGTCATTGGATGAAATACATACATGGGGTGGGAAACAAGGACTACAACCTAGATCTCACTGTTCTCAAAAGAATGCTCCTCCTCAATGTGCTATAGGGTCATGTTCCTTTTGCAGTCCCTCTCTGGTCCCTTGGATCTTCCATTATCTGCACCGCCCTTATTAATGAATTTGACCTATTTGGATTTCATAAATAATGAGCCCACAAGTTCAAAAGAATATGAATAAGTCCAAAAGGGGGAAACACCTTAATAAGTTGATATGTATGTGGTCAAATGATCCCCTTTTTCTTCCTCTATAAGCACCTTCCACTGTAAAAGATTTGTGCAAATTGTACTTGGAAAAGAGCTCGCTCTTGGGCATGTGATTGCCTTCATTGTTGGATTATATGTTAATAGTTTTTTCCCCCTTTTAGTTTCTAGCAGTGGCTTGAAATATTCAGGTCTTTTTCCTTATTCCTCATTTGTTTCACAAACAAAATGAGTGTTTATATTCGAAGGTTTTATTACAGATAAGTATGTGTGTTAGGACATAGGTCAAGTATCCTCCCAGTCTTCAGATTTATTTCTGAGTTTTTTCCTTTTTGTCCAACACAGAAACCAAACTGAAGCAAGTATGCAGAAGCCAAGATTCTGTAATTCTGATTGCCATATTTTTCTGATTTATCATAAATGGTTGCTGTTTTTCTTTTTAGGGTACAAATCTTCCCATTATGCCCACACTTCCCTAGCTAAGCAAAATTTAACATGGACCTCCAATACCATATCTCCCATTTTAACAGATGTTTCTGATTTAGAGTTAAACACTACAATCTCACATGTGCTGACTAAATAAATGATGCCCCACAAATTAATTTACAAAAAAAATATTTTACACTCAATTATAATATTCTTATTTAGGCTAGATTTTTACCTACCCCAGCTGTTGTCATTCAAGAGTATAGTTCTGAATATGTGGTTTTATTTGAGTATGCCTTGTGAAAATCCTGATTTGATAAAATTTCTTTGGAAGTTTATTTTGACTGTTATCTAATACTTAACTTTCATTTTAGCTTTATTAAACAAATTGAATGAGATATTATCCCTTAAAACTAAGTACAGACAGTCAAAAAGCCAAAAGCTGAATTGATTCAATCTTTGCAGGTTAGTTTAAGATGCAAAGATTGAACCAATAAAAATGAACAGATATTCACTTGTGATTCAGGAAATGCAGCCGCATGCCTGTGGTGGCTTAAGCCAGAAGCCAGGGGGCATTAGATCATAGTTTCTGGCACATAGTCAGCATGGACTTTGTGTTCATTTCCTCTTTCTGCTGCCCCCGAGGTCTCTGGGATTTGCAGTCCACCATCACAGCAGCAGGACTCTGCAGGGTTGCTCATCACTTCCTCTTCCTGCTTCCAGGTGTCTCTGGGATTTGTAGTCCACAGTCACAACCAGCACTAAGTCAGTCACCAGGGTAGGGCAGCTCTGTAGCCAGGGAAAGGTGATTTTAACTCCCCTCCCTGGCCCCAGCCCCCAGCCTGTGGGGGCCAGTGGGCTGGCCAGTGAGCTAGCTGTCACTGCACCAGCTAGGGAACAGAGAGGCAGGGCCAGCCCTGCTCTCTAGAGTAGACAGCCCAGCCCAGGGCTGCAAAGCATGATGGGGGACTCTATTAACTTGAACCAGGAAAGGGGTCTGGGACAGAAGTTTCATAAACTGCTTTGACCTAAATCAGTGAAATCAGATTTTACATTTAACCAGGTTTATCTTAAAGCAGTTTTAGCCATTTTGAAACTGGTTTATGTATACTGAACTTCTTTTCTGCTACAGGTTTAAACCAGTTTCTTATCACTGAAACTAGGTTATGTGTAACTTCTGTCCCTAGCTGTGATGTTTTATTTTCACATAAGCCTTTGACATTTTATCAGTATTCATGTAGAAACTTTCCAGGTACTGAGGATACCACCACTCAACCTCTTCATATGTCATTAGCACATCTAGTGGATTTACTGATAAAATCATCAGGAACAACCAGTCCTATGAGACATCAAGAAATTACTGTTGTCTTTTTCTAGCTCACTCTAGAGTGACTAGAATTTTGAAAGAGGTCTTAGTGATGCAAAAATCAAGAAACGAATAAATTCAATTGAAAAATATGGAAAACATAAATTTGTGTGCTTGTGAAAGCACTGAAGAGCTAAGGAAGTATTTTTATTACATTTATTATTCAACAAGGACCTACATCTGTTTCCAATTTGCACTGATTATTGACACATCTGGATATTTGGCCTTAGGAACTGCAAGTTGCTGTTGTGGCATTATTCTCTGAATCAACTTTTCAGACCACCCGGAAAATAATACAGCAAGTGCTGTGAGAAGATTTTGATACTCATAATAAGATTACCTTTTGGCATCCAGAAGTATTGTACAAATGGGATTTTGTCATCTTGTTTTATAAATTACAATTTTGCATTTTTGACACTTTTGGGGAAAAGAAGGCTTCAGCCAAAGGGCTTATTATTTGACAAAGAAATATCAGAATGCCCAATGAAGTAGATACTAGAGATTAGTATAACAGTTAACTACTTGCTTAGCATGCAAAAGCTTCCTGGTCTGGGTAGAAACAAAAGACAGCTTACCTATATTGACTGTGGTGAGTAAGATGTTTTTTAAGTATATGGTGCAATGGTAATTTAAGTATATGGTTCTTATGATTAAAATCTAACTGTTGAAAAGGGAAATATTGTCCAATTCCCTGTTCTTAAACTATTTTCTTCAGTAATTAATCTCTAAGTTTTCTTCATATGTGGTCTGAGAGTGGTAATTTATTTCAGGGGTCAAACTTATAGGTATTGTGAAGTATATACTTAGGGCTCTACAAAATATGATGAGAGACATACTTGTTTTATTACAAATATTTTCAAAATTGGGTAATTTGTTCTTAAAGAACAAATTTAGATCATATTCATCCCTAGAGCAACTTCACTGGTTCTGAATACACCAGGAAGCAATTTAGACAAGAATTGCCAAAGAATAAAGATGTATAAGAAATGATGAATTGCCTTCTGATGACTCCAAGATGGTAGGCAGTTTTGTATGAAGCACAAAGAAACAAATTTCAACAAATATCACAATACTTTCAGGTCAATGGAAATATTTATTTTCTTCCTTTTTTTCTTCTTCTTACCATTTATTCAATTTTTATCATTTTAATGGCAACATAATATTAATAAGTGCAGAAGGCAGGAGTATAAATTAAACAATATCACTAGTAGGCTTGAATAGAAGAGAAAATTCATTATTCAGATTTTTATATGATGCTTCCCAGCATGGTATCTGTGTGCCTTCTGGCAGTGAAATGAGCAATGTGATTAAAGAGATTAAAGTCTGTCACATGTGGTTCATTCTCCAGGAGAAAATCTTCACAACAGTCTTCTTCAGGGCAGAGTTATCAAGCACATTTTAAGAGTTGTCTTCAATAAGGCATTCTGTTTTGGTACAAATGAGAACTGTTTGGGACAAAAACCAATGCTGCCTGCTGGTGGTTGTGACATCTGATGGCTTTGGCTAGCCAACCTGCAACCTAAGCATGTAATATTAAAAAGAATATACTAAATTAGAAAATGATTTAATCAATCTGTAATTGTTGAACAGAATTAATTTAATCAATCCCTAAATGTTGAATATAGGGCAGAGTGACAGGAGTAAAACAAATACGTAAATATAAAATTTACTTAAGATAAAACTTTCCAAGGTATCAACATGACTTAGGAACATACACCCCATTTTCAAACATGATTTAGATATTGAGGAGCCTAAATTCCATTAATCTTTAAGAAATTTAGCCTTTTAATGGTTTTATGTGCTTATCTGCATCTTTAATTGTCTCAATACCTTTTATTATCTGACCTAAGAGTAGGATTCAGCGAGGTATTTTAGGTGCCTCCAACCTATGTATCATGCCCTTCAAAATTAGGTGCTTGGTCCCAGGAGGCTGATTCAAAGAAATAGGGAAAATGTCCTTGGTTCCTTATACTGTAAATATATGATTAGGTACCTCTAAAGGTACCAAATGCAACGTAGAGACCCTGGGTACCAAGCAGGGAGATGCCTAGAGCTGATAGGAAACACTAAGCGCAAAGGTCTAAACTTCCTCCCTGGAACATATACAGTCCTGAATCAGGCACCTACGAGTTAAATTTTGTTTCCCACAGGCCATCTAATATAGAGCTGCCAACACTGTTGCAGGTTTCATGGCTAGGATCAAGGCATTATTCTACTTTACCTGGGTAGACACGTGCTTCTCCTGTCCTTTCATCTGGGAGTTAGTATGCCTCCAAAGGTGAATTCTACTTCACACTGAAGAACCTCACAGTTCTCCCATTCATTTCAATGGGTCATACTTTGGCATCTCCTGAGGTGTATCCTGTTACATAAGTGATTCTTAACCAAGGCACCTGGGGTGCTGTGAGATCACTTGAGGGGTGCCTTAGTGCCAATCTAAACTAATCAACCAATTCTAGCTTAGTAAATTTCAACTGGTACTCTGGAGTGCTGCTAAATACAGAAAGTTATGGAGGGGTTCTGGCTGAGATTTACTGAGCTAGAATTTAAATTCATAAAATTTATGTAGGGCTGCCTTGAGGCTAAAATGGTTGAGAATAGAAATGTGGGTCTCCAT
This sequence comes from Crocodylus siamensis, assembly GCF_052110815.1. Classification (NCBI taxonomy): domain Eukaryota; kingdom Metazoa; phylum Chordata; order Crocodylia; family Crocodylidae; genus Crocodylus; species Crocodylus siamensis. Next base: position 342,639,726 of record NC_143395.1, on the reverse strand, counting down.
TCACTCCGGTGGGGAAATCTGACATGTGCTAATATGGGTCCAACTGCACAGAGTTATTCTTCTGCTGGCTGTGTATGGCATATGAATCTGAGCACACATGTACATAGATGGACAACTGCATATGGTTTCTTCTCCAACATAAATACCCTAGGGGTTATAGCATTTGCCTAGGATAAGAGAAACTTAGGTTCTATTTTCTCCCACCTTTCAGGGCTGTAAACCCACTCCTACTACTTCTCAGCAGAGTGCCCAAACCACCAACCTATGAGAGAGAACTAGCTAAAAGCACCTTTCACCTTCTCCTGTTGAAATGGACCCACTGGGTAACCAAGAAGGGGAAAAGTCATGGGACCAGAAGAAAAGCAAGGAAAAGGAAGCATAACTCCAGAGAAGAGCCACATGCATGATTAGAGGTCAAGAGAGGCCTTATAAAGAGAGGCTAAGAGGCATGGGACTCTTCCATGAGAAGTGAAGGCTCCGGTGAGCCATGAGAAGTGAAGGCTCAGGGGTGACTTGGTGGCAGTCTATAAGTATATCAGGGGTGTGCATCAGGAGCTGGGAGAACATCTGTCACCAGGGCACCCCAAGGGAAGACAAGGTCTAATGGTCACAAAGTGCTGGAAGACCATTTTAGATTGAACATAACGGAAAACTTCTTTACCATCCGAGTCTCCAGATTCTGGAATAGACTCCCCCATGAATGCTGTGTACCTCTGGAGGCTGGGGGTCATGGTGAGCTCCTGCAGGTGGTGGTGGCACTGTCGGTGGTGGGAACATGGCAGCGGTAAGCAGTGAGTTCCCGCAGGCAGCCCTGGTGCTATCAGCAGTGGGGGAGAGACACATGGCGAGCACCAACCAGTGGTCAGTGACCACCCACAGATGCCGCCAGCAGTTAACAGTGATCAGGGGCCACCCACAGATGCCACCAGTGGTGTTGGTTGTGGTGGTGGGGCAAGTAGTGACCACCTGCAGGTGCTGCTGGCAGCATCAGCTGCACTTTTTGCAGGGGGTGCATCACCAATCTCAGGGGGTGCATGTGCACCCATGTGCACCTCCTACATGTTGCCAATGGACTCCCCCCTCAAGTGCTGCAAGCACCTACTCTGGATACCTTTAGAGAAATACTTGGATGCCTATCTTGCTGGGGTGAACAGACCTTAGCCAACTTCCTGCCCCTTGGGCAGGGGGGTTAGACCTGATGATCTTGTGAGGTCCCTTCCAGCCCCTAATGTCTATGAAATGTATGAGCTCTGTGATTCAGAGAGGTGGGCCCTGCCCTGGAACGTGAGGACTCTGGGTTCTAGTCCCTGTCCCCCAAGTTGTTTATGTATTGAACCGAATGACACTCCAATGCTGAGTTCATCAAGTACAATGATATCTAGTTTACAGTTACATTGTAACTTATAGTACTATTATGCATGCTTTCTCTCATGCGTGGTTGACCTCTACCTGACTCAAGAAGTCTATGGGCCAAGGAGAGGCAAAGCACTGCTCGACCTGGTACTGGCTACGGGGGACAACCTAATTGGCGACCTAGTGATCGATGGGAAGCTGGGTGACAGCGACCACGAGCTGATCACCTTCACCATCCACCGTAAAGCTGGCAAGTCAGTCAGCAACACAGAAGTCCTTGACTTCAGAAAAGCCGACTTTCACAAGCTCAAGAGGCTTGTCGGTCAGGCCCTTAGGGACCAAGGCCCCCGGGGAGATGGGAGTTCAAGAAGAGTGGTTGCTTCTCAAGGAAGCGATCCTCAATGCACAACCTAAATCTATTCCAACACGGAGGAAAGGCAGCAAGAAGGCACAGCAGCCCCCCTGGCTCTCCAGGGACCTAGTGGACTTCCTACGGCTAAAAAGGAAAGCCTACAAAGGATGGAGGACGGGATTCACCTCCAAGGAGGATTACTCCGCGCTGGTCCGGTGCTGCAGGGACCAAACCAGGAAAGCCAAGGCTGCAAGTGAACTCCAACTAGCTTCAGGCATCAAGGACAACAAAAAGTCCTTTTTCAGATATGTGGGGAGCCAGAGGAAAAGCAAGGACAATGTTGGACCCCTGCTAAACCAGATGGGGCAACTGAAAACTGACACCCAGGAAAAAGCCAACCTATTAAATAGGTACTTTGCGTCAGTCTTTCATCAGTCACATGGGATGCCCATGCCTGCTATGGGACAGGGAAATCTGGGTGAGGGGGATCCCCTACCATCCATCAATGCTGACCTCGTGAAGGAACATCTTGAGAAGCTGGATACTTTCAAGTCAGCCGGCCCTGACAATCTGCACCCCAGGGTACTCAAGGAGCTGGCGAGCGTCATAGCCCAGCCCTTGGCACAGATCTTTGAAAACTCTTGGTGCTCTGGTGTAGTGCCCGAAGACTGGAAGAAGGCCAATGTGGTGCCGATCTTCAAGAAAGGGAGGAGAGTGGATCCAGCTAACTACAGGCCCATTAGCCTGACTTCTATCCTGGGGAAGATCTTAGAAAATTTTATTAAGGAGGCCATCCTTGAGGGACTGGCCCAGGCTAACATTCTAAGGGATAGCCAGCACGGGTTTGTTGCAGGTAGGTCTTGTTTGACCAATCTCATTTCCTTCTATGACCAGGTGACCTATCACCTGGACAAGGGAGAAGAGATTGATGTCATATATCTTGACTTCAAAAAAGCTTTTGATCTGGTATCCCATGATCACCTCTTGGCCAAACTGGCCAGTTGTGGCCTTGGCTCCACCACGATCCGCTGGCTGGGAAATTGGCTTCGTGGTCGGACCCAGAGGGTTGTGATTGATGGCAGTCACTCATCGTGGTGCCCTGTGACCAGTGGGGTCCCTCAAGGCTCTGTCCTTGGACCCATACTGTTCAACATCTTCATTAACGATGTGGACATTGGAGTCAGGAGTGGACTGGCCAAGTTCGCCGATGACACCAAACTTTGGGGCAAAGCATCCATGCCAGAGGACAGGCGGGTGATCCAGGCTGACCTGGACAAGCTCAGCAAATGGGCAGATGAGAACCTGATGGTGTTTAACACCGGAAAATGCAAGGTTCTCCACCTTGGGAGGAAAAACCTGCAGCACCCTTATAGGCTCGGCAGTGCTACGTTGGATAGCACTACAGAAGAAAGAGACTTGGGGGTCATCATTGACCACAAGATGAACATGAGCCTGCAATGCGATGCTGCGGCTAGTAAAGCAACCAAAATGCTGGCGTGCATCCATAGATGCTTCTCGAGCAAATCCCGGGACGTCATTCTCCCCTTGTTCTCGGCCTTGGTGAGGCCGCAGCTGGAGTACTGCATCCAGTTTTGGGCTCCACAATTCAAAAAGGATGTGGAGAAGCTTGAGAGAGTCCAGAGGAGAGCCACGCGCATGATCAGAGGTCAGGAAAACAGATCTTACGATGACAGGCTGAGAGCCATGGGACTCTTTAGCCTGGAAAAGCGCAGGCTCAGGGGTGATCTGATGGCCACCTATAGGTTTATCAGGGTGACCACCAGGATCTGTTCACCAGAGCGCCCCAAGGGATGACGAGGTCGAACGGTCACAAACTCCTGCAAGACTGCTTCAGGCTGGACATGAGGAAGAATTTCTTTACTGTCTGAGCCCCCAAGGTCTGGAACAGTCTGCCAGCGGAGGTGGTTCAAGCACCTACATTGAACACCTTCAAGAGTAAATTGGATGCTTATCTTGCTGGGATCCTATGACCCCAGCTGACTTCCTGCCCTTTGGGCAGGGGGCTGGACTCGATGATCTCCCGAGGTCCCTTCCAGCCCTAATGTCTATGAAATCTATGAAATCTATGAGAATATCCTGAATGCCTTTTCAGTTGTGCTCCCACAGAGTCTAACTTTCACTATTCAGTGTATAACTTCCTATCCTAAGCTTCATCTGTTCTGAATTCCTGTACTACATGGGGACACCCTGTAGATTCCAGACTGGCAGTGTTATCAGAACTGGATAGGTGAAAGTGCAAATGTTTAGAAGAAAAAGAAGAAGGAGAAGAAGAAGATTTTGCTAAGTACTTATTGTCTCATTGCATATGCATATGTAGAGATTGTATGGTAACAAGCAATGGAGAATTTGGTGGGTGATTGTTCCCAGAGTTCTGGTCCATGAAGGTTCTCCCAGCTCATTCTAGGAAATCCAGAAATTTATTTTTCCCTGTCCCATCCTGCTTTTAGACTTCTCTACAGAATTTTCTTTCACAAAACTGTCTGCTATATTTCTGCCCTCTCCTATTACAGCTGGAAACCTTCCTGTTCCTTGACTCAGAAAAGGTTCTTTCCAGAGAATCAAATCTCTGGGTCATAAAATCATTCCTTACTTTCTGTATACTAAGTGGGGACCCAGTTCTTGTACATCTGCCTATGCAAATCTCTAGCCACTACTGAGAACTGCATGTTTAGAAACAAAGAAGCTCCCTCAGCTTCCTTTTTAAAGAAAGAAGAAGAGGAGAGGGGGAAAAAAACCCCTTCAGCCCATTTCTCCCTGTAATCCTGATATGGTGCACATACTTAAAGAGCTGGTAGGTTTTTACAAGGGCAGGTGCTTCCACCTTGTTTGGAAGGAAAGAAAGAGAGAGGAACACTTCCTGCTGCTACCAAGTAACCGGAGAGGAAGAAACTTTTTGTTCCTCAAAAGCAGCCAAGAGAGAGACTTCCTTTAGCTTTCTTGCTGATGCTACTCCTGCTAGTAAGGATGAGTGATATTGATGCTACTCCTGCTAGTAAGGATGAGTGATATGCTTGGGCAACTGGTGCTTCCTGAGTCTGGGGGGGGCACCAGAACACCAATGGGGGGGGCAATCACCAACTGGGGGGGGTCCCCCAGCAGCCAATCACTGGGGCCAGTGAACTTCTAATTTCGCAGCTGGCGCTTCCAGGGGGTGCATGGCTGATCTCAGGGGGCGCACCCCCTATGCATTGCCAATGGTGATGTGGTTCTGGGTTTGGGGTGGATGGTGTGGGGTGGGATGAGTGTTTTCAGGGGAGTCATGGAAGGGGTGAGTGGTATTAGAACAGTTTACTAGGAAGAGAGAGTATGGATTGTGGAGCAGAAGGAAAGTAAATATGTGGTAGGTGAGGAAGGGCCCTTTTCAGATTCTGGGGGAGGAAGGGGGTGGGGTTGGGAAGGGGGATGCAACTTCCATAAAGTGTTATGTCCCTTCTCTAGTAGTCATGCATGTTTAGACACTTACAGCTTGGATGCCCATCAAGTGTTTCACCACTGAAGTACCCCTGCAGACAATGCCTAGAGTAGTGTTCTAGAGCGCGGGTTTTTTGTGTGGAATTTTTGGTTATGAAAGAAGAGCTAATTCTTCACAAAACGCAGTCCCTAAAGACACAATTTATTAGCAGTTTGGCCTGGATCTGTGTTGGAAACTTCCCAGTTCAATTCCCTGGATCCTGCCCTCCCCTGAAATATAGCTTGACTGCTCTGAATATTCTTGTTTTGCAAACATGCACACAAGTAATATTGACATCTGGCCTTAGCATATGGGATACAGATAGTCTTTGATTTCTGAACAGCTGGGCTGCTTTGAAAGGAAACTATTGCATTTGAAGAATATATGGGATATACTGTATGCCCCGTCCTATCCCACACATATTGCTGACGTTTCTTTTTCTAAAATACAAATCTGTTGCTTGAATTTCCACAATGTAAAAATACAAGCACTTACAAGGGACAGAAGTAGATGGTAATATTTTCACGTGTGCCAACAAACATTTCCATTGGCAACATATGTTAAGCATTTATTAGATTGATTTCAGAACAATGCTGGAAGATAATGTGACTGAACAGGAACAAACAAGTATGTACAGAAAGGCAAAGAAATATATAAGCCTCATGCAGGTCCTGAGGTGCTCTTATTGTCTTGACTGTGAGCAGAATAAACTGTGTACCATGGGGGCATCATTAGTGCCTTTCCAAAGAAGAGACAGCAAGATATTGGTCCCCCGTCAGCAAATACAGAAGTGTGTATTTAAGCTGTACATCAGCTCAGGATGTGTGTGTAAGTAGTAAAATATCATTACCAGGGGGAAAATCCAGGGGTCATACAGGTGTGTGTGTGTGTGGGGGGGGAAGGGACAGGGGAAGGGAGGGAGGGTGAGCTGTACAGCTTATGCTTACTGACCCCTCTTAGATCACCAGTTTGTCAGAGTGCCACTGCTTTGCTGCAGTTCAACCCATGGGGTGAACACTGCCATTGGTAACAACTTAGGAAGGGGGTTTGGGAAGAGGCAAGTCAGGAGGAGCCATGCAGACAAGGGGTTGAGGGCAGAGGTTGTATAGCACACACACTGCACACTTGAAGGGAGATGAAGCTGCACCTGCCTCCCTGTTCCCTCCTCCTGGATCCACCCATGCATATAACCAGTATAGTTATGGTGAAATAAGGTCATTTGTTTGGTATTGTTTGGCATCCAAACTGAACTCAGGTAAACAAAAGCAATGCCCTTTGAAGATGGACAATTGGGCCCACTTATCTCAGTACTGAATTTTGTAGGGAATGGTACAATACGAGTTAAAGTTTGTGGGTCCAATGCTGCTTTTTGTTGAAGCCCCAGGTAGTTCACAAATATAGTAAATATACCTTAATTACAAGATATATCTATACCCTGTCTCTATATCTGACATCCTGCTCTTGTCCCAGTAGAGTAGAAATGTTACAGCACATCTCAGAACAGGCACCCTTTTATGTTATTTTCAATGAAGAGATGCCATCACTGGTTTCAGCCCTAGTTCTTTCCCATTTGTTGTTTTGTCAGATCATCTCCGGGGAATGCAAAAGGTATAAACTGCAGAATATATGTGGGGCACACACAATTTTTAAATCTCCCACACATTTTTCCAAATATAGTATGGAGATAAAAGACAACAAGCAGCTGGTGTTCAACACACTTGACAGTTTTTTATTATAGAATCAGAATATTGGGATAAGCCAAAAAGATGAAATTATCATCTACACCAGGCTCCAGTTTTAAGAAATTTTGGAATATCTTTCTCTTAAAATCTTAATACATTAGCCTAGTTGGGGTGTTCTTTTCTCTGATCAGACATTTGGCTGTCCTATATTAAGATACTTTCAAGAATATACCAGGATCACTTATTTTACATCTTTGAATATACAAAGGACAACACAAAAGATTGCATAGTTGTAATTTCAGTAGGAAAAAATTTGGCCAATACCTCTGAGAGGGAGAAGAAATTACTAATCTCTGAAAACCTTCAGGAAAATAAACCTAGTGAAGTAGAATTATTCTGAAAGAAATGCAAAGATATAGATCAGATAATGAAAGTGAAATGTCATTTTTATAAGGTTCTTACCACAGACAGCCTCCTGTGTACTTTCTTTGTGCGGTCACTGATGGCACACGAAAATTCACCATTGCCACATATAAACCCCTCTATGAAACTGCCACTCACCTGCTTTCTAAGTTGCTACCAAAGGGATATACAAATCTACTTATAAGTTCTAATGGGGGGGGGGGGGCGGGGGGCTTGCAGCTAACAAGATGCTCAAGGCTCTTGCTTGAATAAAAGTGAGATTCTAGAATTAGGGATGGGAATGCTGATATTACCAGCAGGACCCAACACTTTATGCATGCTCTGAGCATGCCTAAGCCCTGATACCTGTTGGACTTTGCTGGAGGAGATACTAGATGCAGGGCCCTGAGACATGGAAAAGCCTCAGAGAACCAGCACAAGATACAGTAAGTCTTCCAGCACAGTCTGGGGCAGGTCCACTGGGATGTGAAAGATGTGGGGCACAAAGAAATGGCCATTAGAGAAGGTTTTGGAATGGTTATCTTCTCTATCCCAGTTGACTATGCTCATTAGTGGGTTATAGAGTCAACACCTTACTTCAGAATCAAAAGCGTTCCCACATCTTGTCAGTAGTGTTCAAATTCAAATCAGCTTCAGGATCTCTGTTTTTTGAATACTGAGCTGACTATATGAAACATACTGTATCCTACCTGAATACATGTAAACCAGTCAAATATATATACCTCATTATTTATTTCAGCCTGCCTTTCTTCTTGCATAATTTCTACTCCTAGTGTGGATAAAGTCTGTGGCATCTGAGTATGTAGGGAGCGTGAATTAGTATCCAACTCCCAGTGAAATTTTATAAGCATTAGGTACTCAGTTCACTTTGGGCCCTTTGTAAATCCTAGCCCTAACATTTTTCACTAATACAAATAGAGGTGGCTTTGAAATTAATTGTGTGTGCGTGCACCTACTTTGCAAAATCAAAGTAGAAGTTATTAAAAGTAAGAATTTTATTTGAAGAATGGGTGATATATTTTTAGGTGATAATCTCATAGGATGTTAAATATGTCCTCTTGAAAATTTAAAAAATGTAACTATCATTGCTCTGGCTGTTGTGTGGTTGCAAGTATTAATGCCAGAATTTTATGCCTGTGGTAATAAAATCTCTCCCATTCCCTCTGCCCTTAGCTGGCCTTCCCAGCCCAGAATTTACGACTGATTGCAGAGTAAAGTTTTTACATTTTGTGTCATCTCTGAATTCAGCACAGCGGGTAATGACTCAATGGAGACTGTTTTGGAGGTCTTTCACTTCAAAAGGTATTTTCCTCTGATGAGAGATTCCTCAGTAAAACTAAAGATTAATAGAAAATCAATGCCACAAATTCATCTTACAAATTGTTTGAGAAAAACCTAGAGAATGTTTTTTTATAAGATGTATGTATACACAATATATATGTATATTATATTATCCTTTGCATTCACTCTTCACAGAACTTTCGCTGCTCTTAACAGGAGTACCTCATTTACAAGTATACACATTTGTTTGGTTAGTTTTTGTTTGGTTACACAGACTCTAAAGCACCAGATTTAATATTCACTTATATCAATTGAAAGACTGACATTTGCTTCATTGAACTTTGTATGAGACTCCAGTGCTTAGGAATATTAGTTAGGCTATAGATTTGTTTTTTGGACTTGGCAGGTCTAGTCTAGACCTCTATTCCTTGTTTCCTTAGCTATATAGTTCCTGTTCAAAACACTGGAATTATACTGCTGCACATACCATAAAGGGTCAATAATATGATTTACCATAAGTTGCAACATAACTAAGAAGTCACCTTTGAAGCAAATTACAAGGAAGTTTTATTTCCTTTATCAGTTTTAGGGGTTTTTTTTGTTTGTTTGTCATTAGCTGATTACTTAAAATAATAGGTCTGAAATGCAGATATAAAAATGCATTGCTTTTTAGCCTACAACAGCATTTACAGCAAAGTAATTTTTACCACAACTCAAGTGATTCAAACTAATTCTCCCATTATCTTTATGTGTAAATATTTCAAAGTATTTGTAGTAAGTATGTAACTCAAATACATACTTCTTAATTAATAAATATATGAACATATATATTTTAACTTGTATGAATTGTATTTTATCAAATAATTTATGATGGCATATATATAAACCCATGAGTTTGTATGCCATTATTATTATTTGTAATCTGGTTAACCATGGCATCACCTAGCCTAAACCAGCTGGGGGCCCAATCATACTAGCTAATGGATAGATTTATGAGAGAAGAGAGTCCTTGCTCTTAAGAGTTTACAGTACAAATTAATAAAATTGCTTTGGCAACTAATCTCTATTTTTGTCTTACTTTTTGTCACATTGTCTTGTTGCTACTATATTATTAGGTAACTGAAACATTTTAAAGGAAGGGGAAATAAAAGAGATTTCAAATTAACCTTATAAATACTTGCAATAGCATTTGTTAACAAAAAATGTAAAGAAAGGAATTCAAAGAAAGTGATAATGTGTTTCCTGGGGTATCATTCCCTGTCCAAATCAATGGTCTTAGAAAAAAGTATAGAAGCATAAAATGTAGTACAACATAAACATAAGGTATGTGAAACTTTTGTAAGTGTTGAACAATGTTTTAGGAAGTGATATGCTGTGATTCCCCACAGATCTTCTCTTCAGGTAGCACTGCCTAGTACAATGTCAAATTATGGCTGAATTTTGCAATAACTATAAATAATAAGTTTTTCATTCACATTTGAAAACACTTTCTGTTATGGAAGTTCAAAGACATCTATATAATACAAAGAGACTGGGTAGCAATTGTCTAGTATAAAGATCACACAAACACATGTGATACGCAAGCAAAAGGAGGTTTTCATTTCAGAGGCCAACTATGCATGAAACGGTTCCAAAAATGGTTTCCAGTTGAGATAACAGGTGTCCATCTTATTAATAAATGTATGTGCATGTGTACACATACAAGCACACACACAAATATTGTATTTGTGGGTGTGTTCATCCCTCATACTCTACATATTTCTACATACCTGTACTTATATTCAGTTGGGCAGTAGTGCCATATAAACCAGTATATGGCAGAGGTCCTTTTCTAAGTTCATAAATTAAATTCTCATAGCTGCAACTGTTCCTGTCAGGGGCATCTTCCCTCCTATAATCAAATAATGTAGTGATGATGTATCTTACAATCAAGCCTAATACAACTATTTCCTTCCCTCAATCTGTTTGTCTAAGAACATGAACTTAGAAAATGGTTATGGTCAGACAACATGTGCCAGTATATGTATGAGTATCAACATTTGGCATCATGTCAGAGTGGCTTTTGGAACTCCAAACAGTTTTTCCAATTCTTCTATCTAATATTGGTTTTTGAATGGGAGGCACACATTCAGTAAGATAGCTATATTTTGATAATAAGGGATCCTGGTTTCCTCTGGTTTTAAAAAATCCCAAATTTTTAAAATATAACCCCCCAGCCACATTTTTCTATGATTAAAATAAAACACCACTAATGTGTGTCTATAAGTGTGTCTATGTATAATATGTATATATATGTGTGTGTGGATTAGTGGTGTTTCATTTTAAGCATGGAAAAATGTGGATTTTGGAGGTTTTTTTATAACTGAAAATTTAGGATTTTTTAAAACCGGAGAAAACCAGGATCTCTGTTGATAATATATTAAGTAGGACTTGAATTTTAATCTAAAGGGTCCAAAAACAGTTAGTTACAAGTGAGTCCCTATAAAAATAAGACTGGAGCAGTGGGATTTAGGCAGCACAAGAAAAGCAGATGGTAATTCAGAGAAGGTATAATGAAAGAATGAAAGAAGAAAATGTTGGTGTGTGGTCATTCAGTGGCTAATATATGTGCATCTTAAGGCTTATTTTATTGGTTCATACTTATGGATTCTGCCGTAAATCAGAACATTTGCGCAAAGTAACAACCTAATCCCCTGGTATATGGGCTATTTGAAACCTTATGTCAAACATAAGGAACCTACATAATACTGTACATAACAAGCTGGAGTCTAACCAGCTTTCTTTTTCATGTTGTTTTCGTTATTGCCTAAATTAGAAAAAAAATAATTAAAGAGTATATTCTTCTTGCAGTGCTATTATAGGTAGAACTGTTCAAACTATGCAGTTAATTTAGCCCCTTTTGATTAAAAGTAATCATTGTGAACTGATCCATTTTATTCCAAAAGTATTTTTGTTGCAAGTATTTGCTTTGTAGTATGGAAGAATAATTTTCAGAGAACAAGTTAATTATGAAAAGTTTGTTTTTAACTCTCCACTATTTGTGTTTAAATGATTTGTCATCTCTGTCACATGGTAACTTTTCTATTTCATGACTGGGTGCTTGAAACTACTTAAACCAGAGAATGATGAGGAGCGAATAACAAAAATGCCTCATTTGCTATTATTCATTCTTGGACATATGACTAGTCATCTGTGCCAGCATTTATGAAACTGCTGGTGTTCATGACTATTTTCACAAACGCCTGGCAGTTTCTGAGTACCCTTACAAAATTAGTATGAGCCCTGAACGGAAACAGACCCAGCTAAGAGCTTTGACTCACAAACATTTTCACAAATCACATCTTTTCCTACAACGCCAGATATAATTGCAGCTTTTCATGCTAGCAGTCATTTGTAGAGGGCTTCAGGAATCATGAGGTCAAACTTTTTAGAATAAGGCCTTTATTTGGGTGCATAAACTGTTTCACATGCGTTCACTTATGAGTACAATTTTGGGACACTCCCTGTGCATGCAGGGATGTGGTAGAAAAGCAGCAATGGTATCTTAGCCATGTTCCAAATGCGCAAGTTCAAGCCTTGCTCCAGACTTTGACCAACAACTGCCCCCAGTCAACCCAGCTGTAAGTGGGTAGTTGGCTATTCGTCCTGAGATTATTATTCAACCTGAGGTGGATAGTTGATTATTCAGGCTGAGGTTGGTTATTCATCTCTGAGACTCAGAGGTGGCTGGACATGGTGCATTGGCAGCTGCACTAATCTTAAGGGACTGCAGCTTTGGGTGGACCTTTACCTGCCTGCACACAATTCGTTTAAATTATAGGTGCAAGTCCCATTTGCGCAACAAATCAAATTGAAAAGCTTACACCAGCAGTGTATAAAATCTATTGTGTGCCTGCTTTGAAACACAAGGGGGAGCCCCCTTTGAAACTGTGATACTGAATAGCTTTCTGTTAATTACTGTTAATTATCTTTCCCCACCTAGTTATACAGTGATTATTGCTTCTCTCAAGGAAGCATCCCAGTAGAAGCCTTTAATGATTAGTCAGAGATGACATGTGCCAATAAATAAGAGCCCTAATTCTTATCACAGTAGGAATCCTTAGGAAGGCTGCTTAAATCTGATGGCAAGAAGTATATGCTGATTTTTTTTAATGTTTGTGTCACTGCTCTCACAACTCTGTGATTCACGACAGGAATGCAGCTTGGATCTCTTGCAATGTAAGCAGCTGCAGATACTTCAAATAGTTTGGTACATGTGATCCAGCAGCTTGCTATAAATTTGTCCCTAAAAATAAAGTAACAAGTGATTGAACAGTGATAGGAATTAAACACTGCAGTGAGTGAATGGAATGCACAAGTCCTTACCTCAGAGTCTTTTATTAAAGTGATTGCTATAATTATAAGCAGCACGAAAAAAGAAACGCCCTAGAATGCTATCTTTGAACAAACTTGCCGCAAGATTCCTTTAAAGGTTTTTTTTAAATACTGTTGGACACTGAAAAGAGGTATTTGTTGGTATGCAGTGTCACTAAGTGCAATATTTATGTTGTTACGTCATCTGAGAGTCAACCACATTCCCACCTTTGGCAAGTTACTAAGTCAATTTAGATTCCAGTGTCCCTCATTTTTTATCACATGAAAGAAATAGTCAAGGAACAAACTAGGTAGGTTTTCCTGCTGAAACACCCATGTTGTATGGTACAGTTAACCATGTCTCTGCTCTATAGCACACTCCAGTAAATGCCAATACTCAGTAACTTCTGTCAGCTGTGGATCAGGCCCCATTTGTGGAATGTGAGGAACTAAATGGTTTAGGGAACTTATACATAGCTTATCACTACTGGATTTTATATTCATGCCTGGCTTGGTTTAGTAGTGCCTGCCATCTGTGCATGGTTGTCTGAAGAGAAGATGATGAGCGTATATATATCAGCACCCTGTGCACTGATCCTACTGTGTCACCTGATTTGTTAAATGCAATCCTAACAGGGAAAATTGGAAGAAATGGAAGGCTTGTGCCCGCTTGCATAGTTAACTATTGAAGTCAAATCATGTGACTAGAGCTAACCAACAATGTTAGTGGCAAATTTGACAGGCCTAGGAATGAACGAGCATAGAAATTAAACTAACTTGTCTCTATTTGATAGCCTGCTCTGTTCATGTCTTTTCATAGCATCTGGTGAAAGGAGGTTTTTGGAAGCAAAAGCTTAATATCCATCTCTGATTCAGTTAGTGTATAACAGGGTGTCAATCTCATCTGGTCTCATGGGCGAAATGAATGGTGTGGGGTTAGTCTACAGGCCAGATAGTGCCCTCAGACTGCACCTATGTGCCACATGCGCTGTAAATGCTAGACCAGCCCCATGGGCTGTATGCAGCACGTGTGTCTGTCCAATTCTCAGTGCATTGTGCACTCAGTGCACAACATCTGGTTCATGGGGCTAGTCCAGTGCACACCACTTGTGGCAAGTGGTCCAGTCTAAGACCTTTGGGCAGCACCACAAGGCATATCTTTGACACCCCTGGTTTATAAAGTGGATCTCTGCCTCCTTTAACATCAGTTCAACAGAAGGTCTCATCTGATTAAGGGCGGGGGGGGGGGCGTTACACGGAAGCCTGTAATGCTTCAGCCTATGCATTTCTTGTTCAAGAGATTTTCTGTTTCCAGAGATGCTTATCTGTAACATCTGCTGGGGGACCCTGCAGTGATCCTGAGGATCCTTTGTGCGCTAACACAGCTCAGCCACACCACCAGAAGACGGACCATCAGGGAGTGGTGCAGGCATTGCCCTAGGGCACTGAATTTACAGAGACAATATGTAGTTACAGGAAATTGGCGTATGTTGGGCCCAAATTGATCACATACAGGGACATATTCTCTTTAAATACAAGATACTTGTACATGTGCATATGAAGGTAAAACAGGCTCTATTACCAATGTGTAGACTTTTTTGACCTGTAAGAATCATAGAAGAAAAAATATTTGATTTTTAAAGAGCTATGGTGCTAAATCCTTCAGTCCTTACTGAGTTCTAACTCAGTCCTTATGCAAGTTGATGACTTAACATATTTTAAAATGTATGCATTTAATGGATCATATATAATATTAGTTACTTCTCTGAGGCTGTACTATTCTGCGCGTAAGCCACATGTTGCAGTACTTAGCTGCCCTACTTTAGACTTACGTTAACATTTTTTGCTATGAAACACCCCCCTGTGTAAGTCCTTTCATAGCATGCCTTGTCCTGCTTTCAGTGGATGCAAAGAATGGAGAAAAACATTCATTATTTATTTTGCTCTTGAGAATTGAATTAGCTATTCTATACATGCCTTATGAATTACCATAAAGTATATCACTCTTTTTAAATAGGAAACTTATAAGGATACAGGTAAGTGCAAATGTGGTCTTTTCAGAAGAATGCTTGATTGAAGATCTGTTTTTGGACATAAGGTAAGGAGAAAAATCACTTAACTTCACTTGAATAAATAGAGATTAAAGGTTAAAAGCTTTAGAGCCCAAAAAATGCATTAGCAACAGAACAGTAAACACAATCCATGGAGACCTAGAGGAATTAGCAAAACAAATGTTCAAGGAAGAAATGCACTCTAAGATCTGTTGGAATCTCTATACAAAGCCTGAATCCAGAGCACGTTTAAATGTTTCACTGGTCATTTTAGAATTGTATTTGCATTCTTTAGATTGGCAGTAATGGAAATGATTCCAGATCTTACCATGTATTATTCAAGTAAAGATTATATAAACTTTCCATACTTTAAAACTCCATCTAGTCTTCAGATTTTTTTTTTTTTGGGCTTCTGACTGTACTTAAGCCATTCTCCACTGGTTAGGTCTATAATGCTGATAAGACAATAATGTAACTGTCTTGTTCAAAAAATGCTTATGGAAGCACAGATGTAGCAAAGGATACTTGAAAAGATGCGTGATAAAACAATAACATCCTTCAATCATAAGAATCCACTGCCTATAAAATTCGATATTTTATATCCTTATCTGAAGTTGTGTGATGGGAACTACTAACACACATTTTTTGTTGTTTGTTTTTCTTACTTTTCAAGAACCTAAATCTGCAGGTAGCACTTCTTACTCCATAAGATTTCAAAGTACATTGCAACCTAGATGTATGCACATCACTGAAGCGTATCCAACCTTGAACCTTGGGATGGTAGTACGGCACTCCAGTCCTGAAGTGAAAAAGGTGTAAGTCAATATGGCAAGATGAATATCTGAAATGAAAGGCTGACTAAAAACAAAAGAGGAAAGGAACTCTTTTGCTACCTAAGCATCTTAGGGTCCAACAGGACTTCCAGACTCTGAGCTTGAGTAACTAATGACTGACTGACTGACTCCATCAGTGGAAAGGGCATCCTGAGCAAATGAGTCAAGCCCCCTTCATTTGCACGTGACTGTTAAGCCAAGTATTGACTTCCCTGTTTGTCTTTAAGTATACTGGACCAAATCTTATAGATGTAGACTCAAGACTGTTATTCATCATGATAGAAATTTTATGCTAGAAGATTTGGCAGGATTTGTAACACCGTGAGAAAAGTGGGCGATGTTGTTGAATAGTTAAATTCCCATTAAGCTCCCATTTTATTCAGTTTGTTTAGCTGGGTGGCAATGGGGAGCTAATAACGTCCACAGGCTTTAAACCATAGACCATAATTCAGTGTTCTCTGCGTGTATTATAATACGGTTGGCAACAGCAGTCCCTCAGTATGAGGATGAGAGTCTTCCAGTAAATAGGGAAGTTATTGGTGAGTCTGGAGATGACAGAAGAGGCCAATCCAATCTATGTGATTTGGTCAAAATATGAAAGTTAGCAGCTACTTCAAAAGGATTCAGGTTTATATATAAACAAATTAATCTCATTGCATCGTGTTCAGGTATTAAGGAGGTTTTTCTCTGTGTTTGCATTTATCTTGAATTTTTATTTTCATTTAAAATTTTCATTAAGGAATTGGGGAGGGTGTGAGTGAGAGAGGCTTTGTTTAAATTTTGCTTTTAATGTGATTATAGTACTTTTGATGCCAGTCTTGATTAAATTCAGTATCCAACATTCCAAAGGAAGGGTGATTTTGTCGAGCCTCTCTTTTGCTTGTCCCCAGCAACAAATATCTTACCTGTATCTTTAACCAAAAGCAGTCTTTTCTTTTACTTAAAATTAGTCAAACGGCATTAGCACTAGAGTTCTCTAGGGAGTGATCATGTGATTTTTCCCTTTCAACAATAGATAGAGAGCTTCATAGATTCATAGATATTAGGGTGGAAGGGACCTCAGTAGGTTAAGTCTGGCCCCCTGCCCTGGGCAGGAAAAAGCGCTGGGGTCAGATCTGGGGTAATCTTTTATAACGTTTCCACATTAGTAAATAGTACAGTGATGCAGGGCTAGGCCTTATTAACCAAATCTTTTAAGGAGTGGGTAGTCATCACTTGTGGGCAGAGATGACCATAGAGGGGTGCAGAGCCTGGGGCAGATCAGCCTATGCGAGGCCCCTTTATCACTGCAAGGAGTGGGGCTGTGGCCACTCTGCCCAGCTCCTGCCCTGCTCTGCTAAAGCACGGGGCCCAGGGCAGTCGTCCCAATCCTAAGTAGCAATCAAGAGACGATTGCCTTCTACACCATTAGGCAGTTTTTGAGAGTAACTGACTTTATTCCCACTACTTTAGTTCCACAGGTGACTAAAGTAGCTTTCCATGAGCCATGACACAACATTTATTCAGCAAAGGATTTTCCTAAGAGAAAATCTACCCATATGTTTATTGGGCTACTTGTTTCCTTCTTCTTCTATAGGTACATTCTATTAAAAGCCTCCTCAAAAAGTTTAACAGGTGGGCATTCCCTGGTATTTATTACATTATTCT